>NC_137770.1:3897429-5097429 GCF_963455305.1 Plecotus auritus | reverse complement strand
TTTTAGAACATTCAGCGTTGTGCAGCCATTACTACTGCCTAATTCCAGAACATTTTACCACCCCTACGGGAAACCCTAGACCCATTAGCAGCCACTCCCCAGCCCCCTGCCCAGCCCCTGGCGACCACTGGTCTACTTCCTGTCTATGGATTGGCTGTTTGGACATTTCATAGAAACGCAATTACACAGCATGTGGTCTTTGTGATTGGCTTCTTTCACTTGCCATGTTTGTAGCATGTATCCGTGTTGTATGGCTTCATAATAGTCCACATTTTGCTTACCCATTCGTCAGGGGACGGACATCGGGTTGTTTCTGCTTTTCGGCTGCTGTGAGTAATGCTGCCATGAGCACTGTGTGCCTGTTTGTGTAGATGTACGTTCTCACTTCTGTTGGGTTCGTACCTAGGAGTGGGGTCACTGGGTCACGGTACGGCCATGGCAGCATTGGAGGAACGGCTCGGCTGTTCCCACAGGGCCGACACCCTTTTCCAGCCCGCGAGGCGTGGGTGAGCTCCCGTTTCTCCAGCTCTTTGCCAACACGTGGTACTTGTCCTGGTCCTTCTAGGCACCCTAGTGGGGGTGA
Source organism: Plecotus auritus (assembly GCF_963455305.1). Classification (NCBI taxonomy): domain Eukaryota; kingdom Metazoa; phylum Chordata; class Mammalia; order Chiroptera; family Vespertilionidae; genus Plecotus; species Plecotus auritus. Next base: position 5,096,846 of record NC_137770.1, on the reverse strand, counting down.
GGTGGCATCTCATGTGGTTTTGATTTGCATTTCTGTGGTGGCTGATGATACTGATCACCCTTTCATGTGCTTATTGGCTATTGGTGTATCTTCTTTGGAGAAATGTCTATTCAGATCCTTTGATGCCAGAGGAATTAATGGGCCAGATTTCTCCGACACGAGTGGGCATGCGGTGGAGGTTCTTGGGGCGCCATTGAAATAAGCATTTTCAGAAGTCCCCGGGAGGTGGGATGTGGACGGTTTTATTGGCGTGGAGTTACATTTCCTGGGTTCCGAAGTCCTCTGCCCCTTAAGCCAGTCCTGGAGAGGGTGCAGCTGGGGCTCCTGCAGAGCCGGAGGCAAGACCAGTGTCCGTTATTATTCTGTTCCATGTTGCAGCCGGATGTGGTTCAGAATTCCGGCCAGATTAAGTGGGTTAGTTCATGGGTGGAGTCCAGCATGGCCGTGCGCCACGTGGGCACAGGGAGAGCATCGCCTGCCACAGGAGCCCACGTGGAGAGGAGAGCGGCCGCTGTTGGAAGTTTCAGTGTTCCGGTTCTGCATGTTTGCAGTGGCCACGCCCATCTTGGCCACTGATTGGCTTTCAGGTGTGATTGACAGACAAGCACCTTCCATGTCACTCAAGCCGTTGCTGGGCAATGTGTCTGAATTGCCTTAGTCTCGTCCCTTCCCCTGTGGGTCAGTGGGAACAGGCCTGGCGGTGCTGAGTGCCCCTTCGGCACAGCAGCATGAATGGCGTGTCTGCGTTCCTTGTCTCCCCTCACTCCTTTCTGATTACAGTGGTGTCACTTAGCCCATGTTTTCATTGCGTTGTCTTTTTATTAGTGAGTGGTAAGAGTTTGTATATATCTTGGATACAAGTCCCTTATCAGACCTATGAATTAGCACATTTTTTTCTTCATTCTGTGGCTTATCATTTCTTTTTTTTTTTTTTTTATTGACGGGATGACTCCAACCAACTGGGCCACACTGGTCAGGGGCGGATGAAGTCGAATTAAAAATTCATTTTCTCGCTTGTGCCTCTGGTTTCATATTTAAGAGTCCCTTCTTTGCCTAACCCAAGGTCACAAAGATTTATACCTGCATTTTCTTCTAAGAGTTTTGTAGTCTTCACTCCTCCTTTTATGTCTTTGATTCAGTTTGAGTTAATCTGTAGGTGGTGTGGGGAGGGCCCGTGTTTATTCCTTTGCGTGTAGATTTCAGTGTGCCAGCGCCATTCGAGCTGCTCTCTCCCCGCTGGGTGTCTGGCAGTGGTGCCTTCCCTACTGTGGAGCCCTGCGCGTTCCCCTTCGGTTTCCTCAGCCTCGCACCGTGTCCCGAGTTCAGGGGTCATACCTGCAGCAGGAGTCCATTTTTTTGTTGCTCTGGTTTCCCATTGCATGAATTCTTCTGTTCGTGAGCAACTTGGGTTGTAATTGGTTGTTGACAGCCATGAATAAAGCTGCTCTGAGCGTTCTTGCATCATAACTGGGTCATAGGCACACACATGCCAGCTTAAGAGCTACAGACATAAATGGGGGGGGGGGGGCTGATAGCTATTCTGTGTAGAGGAGAGTGGGGAGATTGTTTCCTTGGGGACCAGTTTTCAAGGAATCTGAGTGATCATCTGAGCTGACCTGGAGCTAAGGTGGTGCTGGCCCAGCGGGAAGTTAGACGCAGCGCGGTTTTGCTGAATGAAAACACGCTTGGTAACATGCTGCCTACGCGATGATTAAGTCAAGACAACGAGGAAAGTAAGTGGAGTTAAGTTTTTCCCTGTCTTCTAAAACGGAAATAAAATCCTTGATTGGATTTATTGGGGTGACATTGGTTTAGTAAAGTTACGTAGGTTTTAAGTGTAAAATGGACCTTGGTTGCTGTTTTAAGACGAGTGAGGAATCACGTGTGGGGAGGAAAGATCCGGAACGGAATAAAAACGCCAAGCGCTTACGTGACCTGGGCCTTGCACTTTCTCCGATTCCTTATCTGTCAGAAGCGGCAACACTGCTGCAGGTTTAGGTGGTTAGGGCGTCCCTGACACACGTGCAGGTTTCAGAAATCAGCACGGGGCGGGTTCAATGTTTTATCAAATACTAGAGGCCCGGCGCACAAAATTCGTGCACGGGGGGTGTCCCCTCAGCCCAGCCTGCACCCTCTCCAATCCAGGACCCCTTGGGGGATGTCTGACTGCCTGCCTGGTCGCCCCCAACTGCCCCCCCCCCCCCCCGCCAGCCTGGTCGCCTCTCACGGTCCTCCCCCCCCCCCCCCCCCCCCCCGCCGGCTTGGTTGCCCCATGCAGCCTGCTGTTCATTTGTTTGGTCGTCCCTCACTAACCCCCCTGCTGGTCTGGTCGTAGGCAGCCATCTTGTGAGGGCATGAGGGTTAATTTGCATATTATCTCTTTATTATATAGGATTTGGGGTGGAAGAGAGTAAAAGAAATTTAAAGTACTTTAAGTCCTAACTGGTCGACAGGTTCTGTGACTTGAAGCAAAACAACGTGTAATGAATCCACTTTCCCATAAGCTAATGTATATGACAAGATTCCTATGGATCTCATCAATGCTGTGATGAAACAGTATCACCCAGGGACCTGCTGTTTAAGTCCAGACCTCCCTTCTCACGTCTCTTCAATGGGACCATGTCACACATGTGAGCTAATCATAACAGGAAGTTGGTGGATAGTATTTGGTTGCTAAAAATTCCCCCAAATTACTGATCCCTGAAGTTAAGTTGCCTTCCTCGAGTGCATTAATTTGCTGGTAATTTGCAAACTTCTTACTTTCTTGTGTTGCTCTCCCTGCCCTGCTCCGTTGTGGCTTCCCCGCTTATTAAGTAGATACCGTTTTATCAGCGTCCTGTGCTGGAAGCCTGCGATTAGTGTCTCTAGAAATGAGCAACGAGTCTCAGACTCCGAGGCAGGAACTGGAAGAGTAAGGTAGGGCTCATTCTAACAGGAGCCCTTTCTGACCTTCAGTCTCAAACAGGCTAACCCCGGGGCATCCTGGGAGGAAGGGGTGTCGGCATCCCCTTCCTCGTTGCTCACGTCCTCCCCGCCCGGCCCGGCGCTCAGTGTGGAGAGCATCCCCGTCGCCAGGACGGCCTGGGACGGCCGAGGCTTTGTGCGGGGATGCCGTGAGGGCTCTTCCTGGGTTCCTCGTCCTGCCGCAGGCCTGCCCTGAGCCCGTTTCCGCTGTCCTCCTGCTGTGATGGCAGGGCGCCCGCTCTCAGTGTGGGTGATGCGGGGCCCTGCCCAGCTGACCCTCGGTGTCACGCGGAACCCCCCCCCCCCAAGGTGCCCAGCACAGTGTACTTACTGCCTTTGTCTTCAGAGCAGCGAACAGAGTGCCGGGGCTGAAGTTGGTCCGTCACTAAGATTCTTAGATGTGCATCTCGTTAGCGAGTCAGATTTGGAATTAGAAAATGATCTCTAGCGTAGCGTGGCATGGCGTGGCGTGGCATGGCGCTGAACTTGCCAAAAGCCGCTCGTGTGACGGTGGTTGGTCCGAACTGCCTTGGCCAGGCTGCCGTGAAATCGGTACCATCAAACCGTGTAGGTAATCCCAGTAGCCGACTTGATAAAGCGGTCTGTATGCTTATCAATGTATTTTCTTTATCAAAATTAAAGTTTTTACTCAAAATTCAGTAGAGAATGATCAGAAAAACTAAAGAGAAACCAGTGAGTAAAATCACTGTCGTCTGCCCCCCGCAGAACAGAGCCCTCGGAGCCAGCTGGGTACCTGTGGAAGGAGCGGGTGCAGGCAAGCTGTCCCAGGAGACGGCCGCTTGCTGGGCGGGTCAGACACGCGGCGAGGGCCGTTGCCGCTCGCTTAAGGAAAGGGCTTCTCTGTAACCTGGCGTTGGTTTGCTGTGAGCGTCCGGCTAGGCAAGTGAACCAAGCTTTCTGTCTACGCGGTGCTGTGAGAGCGCTCAGGCCTGTCCCGGTCTGCAGGTGGGGAACTCAGTCCCTGAGATGCGAGCACAGGTTTGGAGCGGATCAGCTTTACCTCCGTTCCAAGATCAGTGGTTGTTGTTGTTTTTTTTTTTTTTAAATATATTTTATTGATTTTTTACAGAGAGGAAGGAAGAGGGATAGATAGTCAGAAACATCGATGAGAGAGAAACATCGATCAGCTGCCTCTTGCACACCTCCTACTGGGGATGTGCCCGCAACCAAGTTACATGCCCTTGACCGGAATCGAACCTGGGACCTTTCAGTCCGCAGGCTGACGCTCTATCCACTGAGCCAAACTGGTTTTGGCAGTGGTTGTTTTTTTATAAAACATTTGTTGAAAATGATTTCAAGTATATAATCCATGCATTGTTTTCTTTTTATAAATTTTTTATTGACTTTTAAAGAGGAAAGGAGAGGGATAGAGAGATAGAAACATCGATGGGAGAGAAACATCCCACAGACCCCCTCCTGGGGATTGGGCCCGCACCCAGGCATGTGCCCTGACCGCAAAACCGAACTGGTGACCTCATGGGTTGATGCTCAACCACTGAGCCACACCACCTGGGCGCATGTTTTTTTTTTAGCAACAAAACTCTTTAGAGTTGTCTGTTCTTACTGTCTCCACTCCCTTCTCCCTAATCAGACTTTTGTCCCCCACCACACCCTCAAAATGGCCGCTTTGTCAAGGCCACTGGGGTATCCTTGGGGCTGAAACTAGCAGTCAGTTCTCAGTGCTCACTGCCGGGGCGAAGCCTGGCTGCCTGCCTCAGAGCGGGGCGCTCTTCCTGGCTCCACCGGTTCCTCCTCTCTCCCAGCCAGTGGTGGAGCTCCCGGGCTCCGCCCTCAGTCCCTCCTCCAGCCCTGCCAACTCCCCGGGGATCGCATCCGGGGAGGGGGGGGTGTGTGTGTGGCTGATGCCAGCGGTACAGCCAGTGGCCCAGCGCCCCAGCCTGCGCCCGGTCCTGGAGTCCGCACCGCATACCCACGCCCGCCTGCGTCTGCTCCGTCCTGCCCCTCTCACTTGTTGGCCAGCGCCTCGGGCCGTGGTCCTCTCTCCCTGCACATCGGTCCTGCAGGAAGGCCCCACCTTCACAATCAAGTCGAACCCACCACCTCCACGCTTCCGTCCCGACCGCCGGCACCTAGACGTGTGGCTGTCCTCCTGGCCCACCATGCTCCCTGCTTCCCGGGTCCTTTTTACCCAAAGGGCTTATCATGTTCTACATAACATACCTGCTGCATGTGTGTTTAGCTTCTCCCGGCCTTGCTCCACTAGCATGTGAGCGCCACGAAGGCAGGACTTGGTTCACAAACCTATCCTACTGCCTAGCATCGTTCCTGGCAAGAAGCAGGTGCTGCATACGGGTGTCATCGGTTCTGTTTTAGAACCATACAGCCTCTCAGGTGCTTACAGACGAGGGGTGGTCACTGCGCGAGGGCAGCAGCGTTCCCCCGGGGCTGCGGTGTACGAAGGGCTTTCGCTTAGTCTCGTGGTCATTGATTCAGCTCCTCACCCCCGCCAGCACCTCGTCCCGTGCAGGAGTGCGGGCTCCCACCCGCTCTCCTCACACAGCAGGCTTCAGGGTGGGTTGAGCGGTTACTGGTTGTTTTTGCCTCTGCCTCTCCGCCACGTCCTCCTTCCAGAAAAATGTCCGGTTCCCTCCTTTGTCCTCTCACTGTTGGTTTCTTTTCTCGCTTTTAACAGCTTCACTGGGATAAAATCCCACCGTGTGGCTGTTTCTTTAAGTTCTTTATAGTCCTTACCTTGCTCGTCCATGGGCGATACGCAGTGTGTTCCTGTCCCGCCCTCTGTCACCCCAGGAGGACCTGAGGGCAGGGAGCAGCCCTGTGGCGGGTCCCTGAGGCGGGTCCCTGTGGCGGGCCCCTCGTGGAGGCTTTGCTCAGTGAGGAGGGGTTGGGAAGAGTTTGGACTGCAGGCCTGCATTCCTCCAGCCATGCTGGGCCTGCTGGGGAGGGATCAGAAAGCGGGGCCTCCCCCAGGACTGAGGCCGTCCCAGGACAGCAGAGGGTGCCCACGAGGTGACACTACTGCCTGCGGCCAGCAGTGGGCAGCACAGGCCGAGAAGGACTGGCCGCCAGCCTTGGCCCTGCCGCTCAGGTAGCGGGGCCTCTCCCTCAGGGGGGCACCTCGGGCAGGGAGGGGAGTTCTTCCCTCGGAGCTCCTGTGTTTTATGAGCACCGCAGTAAAGGAGGGCCGGAAGCCGTGTGCCGGAGGGAGACGCAGAAGAGGATTGACAGGCCCTGGGAAGCTGAGCAGCGGTGAAGGAGCAGGACCTGGGCTGGGTCCGGGGAGGAGAAGCGGGTGGCCAGCCTTTCTTTTTTATTCCCTTCTTTCTAAATATAATTTTATTGATTTCAGAGGAAGGGAGAGGGATATAGAAATATCAATGATGAGAGAGAATCATTGATCGGCTGCGTCCTGCACGCCCCCTACTGGGGATGGAGCCTGCGATGTGGGCATGTGCCCTTGCCCGGGAGTCGAACCCGGGACCCTTCAGTCCGCAGGCCGACGCTCTATCCACTGAGCCACACCGGCCAGGGCCGCCTTTCTTTTCACGGCACTGCTGCTGCTCCTTCGTAGATACACACTCAAGTGAAGGCCGTACACGTGTTAAAGTATGATTTTTCTGAGTTAAATTTCGGAACGGGTACATTAGAGGGTAGCAGGAACCTCCCTCATTTGTTCTTGTGTCTGTCTTGGCGAGGCTAATCCCAAGAGCAGGGAGGTAGCTCAGGTGGCCTCGTGGGGGAGATTGCTAGAGGTGGCCCTGCCGCCGGGGCCCTGTCTCCAAGCCGGAGGCCAGTGCCTCGTCTTCCTCGCTGTTACCTCAGACCGCAGAGGGTGAGATGGCATACCTGGCTGTGCCCAGGAACCCGGCCCCGGGCCCTGACCGGACGCAGACCGCAGACATGGCGTCAGCCTTGGGTCAGGGCTGCGATGGGACGCGGCCCCGTGGCTTTCTCCTCATCAGCGAGGCTGCAGCTGCTCCAGCAGGGTGGCAGGGTGGCAGGGTGGCTGGGTGGCGGCCAGCTCACCGTAGGCTCGTGCAGACGCGTGGCCTCCACTGTGGCTACTCAGTCGCTGTGGGTTCAGGAGCAGGTGCGCCAGGAGATGCTCTAAATTAGTGGTCAGGGCCTCATGCGCCACGGAGGCCTCGCCTTGGATCTGTCTTACTAAACGAGCTCAGACAGAATGGGGAACTGAAACTTCTCTGCTGGAAGCTCTACCTCAGAAAAACAGGAGTCTTTCCAAAGGTTCTGTCCCCGGGAGCCGGCGGGTGCCGTGTCACTGGGCCCTGTCCCGGGTGTCTTCAGCCCGCACACTGGGACACACACAGCTTAAGGCCCGGCCTGCGGGCGGTGCCCCAGGCAGACATTTCGTTTCAGTTGACCTTCCTGTTTCTCATTAATAAGGAAATTCTGAACTGGACGTCACGGAACAAAGGTAGCCATCCATGCGTGTCGCAATGTGAAGGTCACCAGAGCACGCTTCCGTTCCCTCCAGTCTGCAGTCTCCGACGCATCGGCAGAAATGCTGGTGAAGTTGGGCATCCGTGGCACTCGCGCCGGGGGAAGGGGGGCAGGTGGTGGTCCTGGCCGGAGACTGACTGTGTGGTTTGGAGTTTGCGGTCACTTGCCCTGCCTCCCCTCCCCTGGCGGGGCAGGGGCCTTGCGGGGCGGCCTGCTGCGTGAGGGGCCTGCGGGGCGGCCTGCTGCGTGAGGGGCCTGCGGGGCGGCCTGCTGCATTCGCCAGGGCCGTGTGGGCCTTTGGGGCGCTGCGTTTCCAGGTTGCGTCCCTGTGTGACCTGCCCGGTGGAAGGCGAGTGGAGCAAGGGTGCCCTGCTGGCTGGTAATGTGGCTGGACTCGGGGTGATTTTGGTGACACAGTTGGTTTACTTGTTGTAAAATGTGACACATAAATAATGCAGAATAAGCGATTAGAAGGCAGAATGTCACCCGGTAACGGCAGGAGCTCTGTTGAATGAGAACCTGCTGCGGGCTGGGCATAGTGCGCGTGTGCTGTGGGACCATCTGATGCCATCCTCGCGTGCCCTCTCGAGTGAGTCCTCTTACCGGTTAGCGGGTGAGGAGCCGCCTGCAGAGGCCGGTACTGCAGGTGCCTGGCCCCGCAGGGTTTGGGTTGACACCGGCTCACAGCTCGCCTGACCGTGAGGATGCGCCCCGTGGTCTTGGAGAGCTTAGCGCCCCCGCCCTCATTCCACGACCCGTACTCTGTACCTTCAGTTGCCCTTTTCCTTAAATTTAGAACGTGTGTGTGTGGATGCGTCTAGTGACTCAAGAATAAATGGAAGATGGCTGTGTCCCCGTACGGGCTCCACACTTGTCGCCGTCTTCTGTCTGTGCCTTCCTTGCACTTCTGTGACTTGTCCACGTGACTGCTGGCTCTGTCCCTCCGTCATTCCAGTGTGCACTTTAATAGAACGTGTGCATGTTGGTATTTGCCAGCAGGGAGCCGGCTTTGCACAGGCTCTGTGCCTTGACGGGGTCCCAGAGGACGGGCCCCCAGAGGACGGGCCCCCAGAGGACGGGCCCTGCGGACTCGTGACTGGGGCTCACCGCCTCCCGGGCTGCGGCTTCACGGGGGCGCGCCGCCTCCGCAAGAGGACAGACAGTTGTAGGTGGTCCTGGGAGGCCGTTCGGCAATGACAAAGCAGGATGGGCCAGATGGGAAGGCAGCGATGAAATTAGTCGAGCTGGAGAGAGGAAGCAAAGATGAAGGACTGCGTGGCTGACCAGAGGCGGGCCCGACGCGAGGTCGGAGCCCGGGCAGCCGGCTGGGCAGGTGCCTTCCTGTGACAGCAGCCAGCAGGAATGAGGACTTCCCTGTGCGCATCCCCACCTGGCTTCTCGGCCCCTCCCCGACTCGGGCCGAGCCTCGCTGGGCCTGTGAGTCAGGGGGATGAAGGCCGCACCCCCTCTCCCGATCCGACCTCACGGGGGGAATGCGGGAAGGACTCACGTCTGGAGAACAGCGTGTGGAGCTCATCCCACTTTCTCACACAGTGACGCCTCATGACGAGGCTTTGTGGCTGACGCCCTGGTACGGTGTTCTGTCATTTGAAAAACGATCTTAGTTATAAACACACCAAACCCATTCAGTGTAACTTAAGCACATTTTCCAAAAACTTGGGGATGGCGTTAATCTTCTGTCGGTGCGTCAGCAGCCCGGGCTGCGGGAACGAGCTTCCGGTGGGTGCTGGAGCGCACCCTCCCCCCGGCGGGACTCTAGAAAGCCGCTGCTTCCCGGCCCGCGCTGGGCCCGGCCTGCTCTCGGCCCTCGCCTGCTGTCCAGTTTTCACGGGTTAGGCCGTGGTGCCCAGCGGGCACTGAACTCGTGCCCTGTCTGCTTGATTGTTCTGCCTGGGGCCACTAGTGACCTCGGCCCTTCCTCCCAGCACAGAGATTAGATGGCAGCGCCCGGCGTGTCCTGCCTCCCTGGCCGCAGCCTCAGGCCTCCTGCACCACCGGGGTGCCTCCCACAGTGCCGGTGCCTGCGCCCTACCTGCCGGGGCAGTGCTGTGGGCGACAGCAGGTCTCCACACGGCTGTTTGTGCCGGGGCAGAGCGGTAGCGGGCATTTACCCGCGGAGGCCTTCCCGGGAGGGAGACGCGCCGTGTTCCTGTGGATGGAGATCTGTCCCTGTCTCCTCTGCGTGGCTCCTGGCCTTGGGAGCCTGCGTCTTCCTTTCTCGTTCGATCGGGAGCATCTGTAAGACCATCTCCAACCTACGACCACGGAGTGGCTGAGCCCGAGGGCACGCGCTGGCAAGGGGCAAAGAGGAACACCCCAACTGCCTTCGGGGGCGTCTGCCCTGAGACACAGCCCTCTTTCCTCAGACGTCCCTCCCGGGCCTCCGGCGGCTCAGATAAAAACCCAAAGGGGGTCCGTCCGGTGGGCTCAGGGGTTGAATGTTGGCCTGTGAACCAGGAGGTCCCGGTTCGATTCCTGGTCAGGTCACATGCTGGGTTGTGGGTTCGATCCCCAGTGTGGGGCTTGTGGGAGGCAGCCCATCAATGATTCTCTCTCATCACTGATGTTTTTACCTCTCTCTCCCTCTCCCTTCCTCTCAGAAATCAATAAAAATGTGTTCAAACAAACAAACAAACAAACAAACAAACAGAGGGAGCATCAGGTTCTCATTGCCCATGGTTTTCTGTCTTGGAGCGAGAGCCCCTCTCCTGCCCGGTCCCCTGGCAGAGCTCTGTGCACGGCTGCCCCTGGTTCGGGCCTCTGGAGCAGTCCTTAGTCTTCCCCTGGCGCCTGTGCCCTTGGAACTTGGACAAGGGGAGGTTGCAGGCCGTCATGTTGTCGAGTGCTCCTTGGGTGTGTGTGCACCTTCCTTCCGCTTCCTCATGGTGAAGGTCAGTTACGTAACGTGGGCAGGTGACCGCACCTTCTCCGTCACGTGACGGATGACCTTCACTCGGGTGGCCAGGGTTAGGCAGGGTCTGCAGGCTGCACTGCGGAGCCGCGCGTCCCCGCAGGATGGGCGGGTTTGGCTGGGATGTGCTTTGTTTGTCCCGTTTCACACCAGCTTTCCCCTTTATCAGCTACTGCCTCCCCTGGACTCCGGTGTCCTTGCCGGCGGTCGCTGTGACCGTCCGTTCTCCTGTGGGTCCACCATTCCTTTGAGCGCTTCCTTCCCCGCGCACAGGCCCGCCTTGTGCTTCCTGACCCAGCCCTGGGGCGCGGGGCCGGGTTCCTTGGCTGCGGCAGGTGTTTCGAAACCGAGATCTGACACTGGAGAGGCTTGTTGTTGGGGCGTCGCTGCGCCCGGGCCGCTCTGTGGGCGGAGCGCTCTCTGTGGACACGGCATGGACGTCTGGTGTTCCGTACCCCATGCACGGAGCCGGGAGTTCACCCCGGGACCTCCAGGTCTCACCCGGCGCTCTCGGGTGTCCTCTCCCTCCCGCAGTCCCACTCGGACCCAGGAACCCGGCTTCCGGTTCCTCAGGCCCGTTTGCTTCCTGGGGAAGCCTCCGTGTGCCCACCTCCACTTCACCCTGTGCCCGGCACGGATGTCCTCACCCCAGTGTCACCCCCCTCGGGCTCCACCTTAAAGGGGCGTGGAGGGGAGACGGGGCCGGAGGAAGGAGAGGCACTTGGGGCTTGCTGCCTGCCCCCTCTTCCTTTGCGTGACAGCGAAGCGTTTTCTCGTGGTGGTGGCTGATCCCAGTGTGGCGGCTCCCACGCTTGCAGAGGCCCCGGCCTCAGCCGGTCCAGCCCAAGAAGCCCCACCTTGAGCTTAGAAACCCCAGCACCAGCAGCAGCACAGAGCCCTTTGCAGGGGGTCCGAGATCCCACGCCTTCCCTTTGGTCCTCCTGACTGGGGCTTCCTGCATCTGCTCCGCGATGCGTCAGTGGTCGGCATCGCTTCTTTATGACCTGGTTCATAGTTCTTTGTATTAAAGTTTCTTCGTTCAAATAACTGCTGTGGTTCCTGTCCGGGGGGCAGGGTCACCATGGCCCTGTGTGGACATTGGCTCACACCCTGTTTGAAATGTCACTTCTCCTTTTCACCTGCTTACGTCCTGTCAGAGTGAGCTCACGGCCTCCGTGCCTGTGTGGTCTGCACCAGGGTTGGATTTTCTGTCCTGGGTTTAGCTAATCTATACTGATAACAGGCAAATATGCAAATGGTCGTCACGCCGTCATGCCATAACAACAGATCAGCAGGGACCTGAGGATGCTTGGCGCCGGGCTGGGCTGGGGGACCTGAGGTCGCACCCGGCAGGGCTTGACGGGGGACCTGAGGCTGTGCCCCCTACCCGGCGGGGCTTGACGGGGGACCTGAGGCTGCACCCCCCTCCCGGCGGGGCTTGACGGGGGACCTGAGGCTGCAACCCCTCCCGGCGGGGCTTGACGGGGGACCTGAGGCTGCACCCCCCTCCTGGCGGGGCTTGACAGGGGACCTGAGGCTGCACCCCCCTCCCGGTGGGGCTTGACAGGGGACCTGAGGCTGCACCCCCCTCCCGGTGGGGCTTGACAGGGGAACTGAGGCTGTGCCCCCTACCTGGCGGGGCTTGACAGGGAGGAGGCCGGGGCTGGCCGGGTTTGGGTCTTGTGTGATTTCAAGGCGCATGTGGGTGGGCGGGGACTTGACTCTGGGTCCCATGGTGCACCCCTGACTCTGATAGGAGGGAGATTTTCATATACATTTTACTAATTTTATTTAATCTCTGACACTTCTATTATAGAGAAAGAGCAAATAGCAATAATAAAATATTTCCTCTAATTCCCTTTTTTAAAAAAATACATTTTATTGATTTTTTTTACAGAGAGGAAGGGGGAGGGATAGAAAGTTAGAAACATCGATGAGAGAGAAACATCGATCAGCTGCCTCTTGCACACCTCCTACTGGGGATGTGCCCACAACCAGGGTACATGCCCTTGACCGGAATCGAACCTGTGACCTTTCAGTCCCCAGGCCGACGCTCTATCCACTGAGCCAAACCGGTCAGGGCCAATTCCCTTTTAATGTGCATGAATTTCGTGCACTGGGCCACTAGTTAGTCTACAATGTTCACACACTGGTACCGGTACCGTGGCTTTACTGCTTCTTAGAACCGTTTGGAAACATTTCGTATTCTTTAGGAAAAGGAACCTTTTCTGTGGGGTTTCCCCCGGGCCCTTGTAGTGCCTCTGCTTACAAATGAGCGCCCGTTCCCAGAGCTGCTTTTTCACTGCTCAAGCCCCCAGTTTCCTTTCACGCTTTCATCTCATGTTTGTGCCCGAGCCCTCCCCTGCTTATCGATGGGCCCTGGTAAATCGTGCGGTCACTCAGGCCTGGCACCGACGGGAAAAATGCAGCAGCGCCACATGCGAGCAGCAAGCAGCAGGAGCACTGATGAGGGTGCCGGCAGCTGAGGGTCATCGATGTGGGAAGGTCAGAGGTGAAGAGAGCGGGCAGTTGGGTTGCAGCCGTGGCACAAGGTGCTTGCACTCCTGGGCCTCAGTTGTCACTGTTCCCAGGTTCCTGCGTGGGTCAGAGGGACCTTTGGCCCACTTGATGGATGAAGAAATTTTGTCACAGGATCAGATGCTTTTTCTAGATGGTACGGCCACCAACGGCGGCGTCCTTAGGACTGGCCTCCCCTGCCCGAGTGGACGCTGGCTTTCCCCTGGGCCCTCAGCGGCATGGCCTCTCCTGCCCGTGTGGAGGAATCAGCAGAATGGGGCAAAACACATCAGACCACCTGATACACACGGATGTTAAAACTGGAAATTAAAATAAACATCCAGCCCTAGCGGGTGTGGCTCAGTGGATAGAGCGTCGGACTGTGGACTAAGGGTCCCGAGTTCGGTTCTGGTCAGGCACATGCCCGGGTTGTGGGCTTGGTCCCCAGTAGAGGGCGTTCAGGAGGCAGCCGATCAATGATTCTCTCTCATCATTGATGTTTGTATCTTTCTCTCCCTCTCCCTTCCTCTCTGATATCAATACAAATCTACTTAAAAACCTAAAATAAAATAAACACTCCACACTTCTACATTCTCTAGCCAACAGGTGAATAATGGATTAACTAGTTAAAAAGCCATTCAGCAAAAAGTAAGGTTGAATATCAGGTCTTTAAAGAGTTTACAACTTTGCCCTAACCAGTTTGGCTCAGTGGATGGAGCGTCAGCCTGTGGACTGGGGCGGGGGGGTCCCAGGTTCGATTCTGGTCAAGGGCATGTACCTTGGTTGCGGGCACATCCCCAGTGGGAGGTGTGCAGGAGGCAGCTGATCGATGTTTCTCTCTCATCGATGTTTCTAACTCTCTATCCCTTTCCCTTCCTCTCTGTAAAAAGTCAATAAAATATATTTTAAAAAAGTTTACAACTTTCTAAATAAGCCTTAGTAGTAAAATGACAAAAAGGAATTAATTCATTTTTATTAAAAGTAATAAATTTTATACAATAAATAAGCATAATTAAGATGTAACGCAGGAACAGAAGGGAGGAGTGGTGTTCGCAGCTGTTGTTTGGGAGAGCCGAAGTAAAGCACTACACACACCATCTAAGCAGATGCAGACGTGGCCGGTGAGCAGGTCAGGACTGGGCGGCTGACACCGGGGACGGTGCCGGGGAGGGCGGATGGCTTTGGTGTGGGGACAGGACAGCTGACTCAGGAGACAGTTTGGAAGGCAGTTCGGGAACCGTAAAAGGTTAGTGCCCTTTGGAGAGTCCTGGAATTTCATTCTAAAAATTACTTAAGGTAGTAGAGCTCCGTGCCTGATCATGTTCATTGCAAATTTCTTCACCATAACAAAATAACAATTTTGAGAATTAAACGTTCAACCGATGTGTTTAATAGATACATGATTTTAAAATGGTTGGTGTGCCAACTTATTGAAATACTGGAGGCCCAGTGCACAAAATTCGTGCACTCGAGGGGGGGGGGGTCCCTCAGCCCAGCCTGCGCCCTCTTGCAGTCCCGGAGCCCGTGGGGGATGTCTGACTGACGGCTTAGGCTGACATCCTTAGCGCTGCTGCACTCGCCAGCCATGAACCCGACTGCTGGCTGAGCGGCACTCCCCTGTGGGAGTGCACTGACCACCAGGGGGCAGTTCCTGCATTGGGCGTCTGCCCCCTGTTGGTCAGTGCGCGTCATAGCGACTGGTTGTTCCGCCATCTGGTCAGTTTGCATATTAGCCTTTTATTATATAGGATAGGATTATATATCCGTTAAAATGAAATTGAGTAGGATAGAAATCTGAAAATATAAGAAGTAAAATAGAAGCAGAATACAAGTTACGTCAACACTGAGTATGTCTGAGCAAGGAGGGAGAGGGGGCGTGGCACAGTGCAGGGGCTCGGGGTTCAGTTAGGGTCTTGGACTTTCCGTGTCGCGGCTTGGTCTGCACATTTAAAACCGCTCGCGGGCTCTGTGAGTCTGGGTTTGTGGGGTGTCGGCTGTCGTGTCGGGCCCCTGCCCGGGAGCAGCGTGGGGACAGCAACAGCGCTCATTCCTGGGCGGGGCTTCTTCCCCCAGACCGCTCTCTGGGGAGACAGGACGCGCCTGGTTAATTGGGGTGCTTTTCTTCATGGTGAAATGGAAGGGTCACCCCAAAGGTACCAAGGGGGGTGTGGTCTTCGGTGGCTGTTCAATAAACACATTTCCACGCGCAGTGTTTGGGGTATTTCTGGTCATATTGGAAAGAAAGAAAGGAGGATCACGGACGACCTTGACGTTCCAGCACAGGGGTTTTCCGCCCTGGCCTTGAACAGTGAGAACTCGGGCCTGTGTTCCCTTTCCTGTCTCTGTGCCGATGGGCACTTGCCGCCGGGGCAGCAGTTCACGCCGATGGCACCAAGAGCCTCCTGGGCGCTGGCAGCGAGCCAGGGGATGGACCGTATGGCCTAGCATCTCTTTAAGGAGAAGCAGGAGAGAGTTAGCTGGTAACGAGGATGGAGCTCGGTCAGCAGCCAGAACACGGCAGGGCTGCTTGTGGAGATCATGTAGGTGTCGGTGGAAGAAAGCAGCACAGAGCCCTGGCCGGTGTGGCTCAGTGGATAGAGCATCAGCCTGCGGGCTGAAGGGTCCCAGGTTCGATTCCAGTCAAGGGCACATGCCAGAGTTGTGGGCTCGGTCCCCAGAAGGGGGCGTGCAGGAAGCAGCCGATCAATGATTCTCTTTCATCATTGATGTTTCAATCTCTCCCTCTCCCTTCCTCTCAGAAATCAATAAAAAATAAAAAAATAAAAAGAAAGAAAGCACAGAAAGATCCCTGGCCCCTCTGCCCACTTTCCCCCAATGGGAGTGTTTTGTAGGACGATAGTCGTGGAGGATCTGAGAAAGAAGGATAGAGAGAATGAAAGTGGGCATAAAACTTAAGGATGTAGGCCTGAAGGTGTAGGAGAGGTGGGTGCTAGACGACGGGTGGGGTGGGGTAGGGGGGGCGGCGAGGATGGGCGGGGTCGGGAGGCCAGGCGTGTGGCTTCTGGTCCGGCTCTGCCACCTGCTCTGTGTTCCTGGAAGGAAGTCACACAGATGTTGAGCTCCGGGCGACTGTCGCAGGCAGGCGCCAGCTGGGGGCTCCCAAGACAGAGAGGAAGACTGCTGTCCCCACGCTCTAGGGCAGACCCGGCGGCGGGGGGGGGGGCGGGGGGGGCGCGGGTGAGCCGAGCCCTCTGAAGGCTCTGGGGAGGGAGCTGCTTGTCTCTCCCAGCTTCGGGGCAGCGTGTGGGGCACGATTGTCCTCCACGCTCTGAGCTGGTCTGGAGTCATTCACGGGAGACGGATTAACGGGAGGAAATGTCCTGAGTTGTTACGGAGGTCCACGTGTGGGTGCCAGGGGACTGACACCCCAAGCTGCATTGGGCAGAGGTTTAGGTGCCCTTCTGACTAAGGAGAAGAGGCCGGGTCTGGGATTCCCAAGGGGAAGCAGGGGCTTCACGGGCAGAGGAGAAAGCACACTGGACCCACGTTCTAGCTGGGCCACCAGAAGCAGCGGGGCACGGGGTGACAGACAGGCGGGCCAGCTTCTCCCCTGGCGCCCCGCAGTTCCTGTCAGTGCCCGGGGACGCCCTTCCTTAAGCAGGTTTCTACCTGGATTCCCGGAGGCAGGTAATGGGGGGAGGGCCAGGGATCTCTCGGAGTCTTTTGTTTCTTAAAAACCAGCTTAACATCCGTTTCCCAAAAGGCATATTGCAGGATGGCCAGCCTGTGGCCCCCTCAGCAGCATCCCTGTTCCTTGGCCTGCATCCCTGTTCCAGCCATGCCTCCATCTGTGGCCCCTGTCCCTCAGGGCCCAAACCCCCTCTTGGTATAGGGACGGCATCAGTGTTGGATTTAAGGCTCTGCCCGTTCCTGTTGTGTCCTCATCTCCACTTGAGGACATCTGCCAGGCCCTCTTCCAAACAAGTCACATTCCCAGCTGCCGGCGGACACGATTTGGGGGTTCGCTGCTGAGCTAGTGCATGCTCCAAGAAGCCTGGGTCCCCCTCCTCCTCCCACAGTAAGGGTAATAATGGAGTTTGTCTCAGGGGCGGGCTGGGCGAGCACAGGAGCGCAGCATGGAGGGGCTCCTGTGGGAGGAGCCATGTGAGTATCGGGCCCCGTCCCCTGTTTTCCGGGGGCACCTGCATTGCTCCCTGGAGTGCCTCCTGTGCTCCCCCATCTCTGCAGGTGAGCTCCGAGCTCACTCACCGGGAGCACAGCAGTGGCAGCTGCTGCAGAACAGGCAGCACGCACGTCAGCTCCTGGGTAGCAGCTGGCAGCTGGGTCTTGCTTCCGTGACTTGCCGGGCCTCTGCGGTGAGGGTCTTTGTCATAACGGGTGTTGCTGTGTAGGTGCTGATGACAAACACCCACGTTAACTTAGCACAAAACTACTTACTTTAAAAGTAAACGTTTTCTATAAAAAGTATAGCTTCCTCGAATAACCAATTGATTGGGTTTTGGGACGGCATTCATTTAGCAGACAAGGTGTTAACTCCGCTTTTTCCGTTTGTAGCCAAGCCCTTTACCCAGCTGGTGAAGGAGATGCAGCTCCGGAGAGAGGACTTCGAGATCATCAAAGTCATCGGCAGGGGCGCCTTCGGCGAGGTGAGCTCAGCTTCGTGTTGTTGCTTTGCACGGGTTGCCAGCGCCACCTGCAGCATTCTTGGGCCCTCCTGTTGATTTGGGGTGAGGCAGTCATTGGTAACCCTGGGAGAGCGCTTGGACGGAATCTGAAAGGTGGGGTTAAGAGAAAAACAAAAACGAAAGCTTGTGACTGGTGAATTACCCTGACCGTCGTTCTGGCCAAAATAGTTTCTTACAGACCAGTAAGGTTTTAAAAAGTCCACCTGTTAATTTTCTTTGAAACGCATGGAGAGTAAAATATGGTCGTTCTCGTTACTTGTGGCTGCGGCCACCGGTCTGCGCCGCCCTGCCTGGCACCAGGAGAGGGCAGCTTGTCCAGCGCGGGCCGCCTCACTGCGGCTGGGCACACGTCCTCCCTGCCCGGGGCGGGTGGCGGCCTCTGCAGGTGGCGCTCTCCTCCCAGGCTCGCCGCAGCCTCGCTGTCAGGCACAGGTGCCCCGGGCGGAGGGGTCAGGTGGCTGTCAGGTGGCTGTCAGGCGGAGGGGTCAGGTGGCTGTCAGGCGGAGAGGTCAGGTTGCTGTCAGGCACAGGTGCCCCGGGCGGAGGGGTCAGGTGGCTGTCAGGCGGAGGGGTCAGGTGGCTGTCAGGCGGAGAGGTCAGGTCGCTGTCGGGCGCAGGTGCCCCGGGCGGAGAGGTCAGGTCGCTGTCAGGCAGAGGGGTCAGGTGGCTGTCAGGCGCAGGTGCCCCGGGCGGAGGGGTCAGGTCGCTGTCAGGTGCAGGTGCCCCGGGCGGAGAGGTCAGGTTGCTGTCAGGCGGAGAGGTCAGGTGGCTGTCAGGCGCAGGTGCCCCGGGCGGAGGGGTCAGGTCGCTGTCAGGTGCAGGTGCCCCGGGCGGAGAGGTCAGGTCGCTGTCAGGCGGAGAGGTCAGGTGGCTGTCAGGCGCAGGTGCCCCGGCGGAGAGGTCAGGTGGCTGTCAGGCGGAGGGGTCAGGTGGCTGTCAGGCGGAGAGGTCAGGTCGCTGTCAGGCACAGGTGCCCCGGCGGAGAGGTCAGGTGGCTGTCAGGCGCAGGTGCCCCGGGTGGAGGGGTCAGGTGGCTGTCAGACGGAGAGGTCAGGTGGCTGTACAGTGAGCGCCTTCAGAGCGCCTCTCACGCCGGAGCGCATGCATCCTGTGCTCGCGTTGCAGCTGCGCGTCCTGGCCGGGACCGAAGCCCGTGCATCGCAGCGCCCGCCCTGCCTGCGGGTGAGGACCCCCCGGGCGAGAGCAGACGTGAGGTGGCGTTGGCCGTGCAGGCGTTTAGTGCTGTGCACTCGGAAGGGAAGCGAACAGCAGTCTGACTGGCGCAGGTTCTCCTGTGCAGTCTCTACTTCTGAGGGAGAGCCAGGCCTGGCAGCCGCCTTAGAGAGCGTCTCACTGCTGCCCGTTCTCTGCCACAGACACACGGGGCCCACCCGTGGCGCTCACAGGGCTCCTGCGAGAAGGCCTGCTGGGCCGCTGCCGTGTGCTGACCCTCTTGTCTTCCTGGGAAACTGCCCTGGCCTCTGACAGGTCCCATTCCTCTCCCTCATACCCCGCCCCGGCCCTGCCTTCCTGCCCCTCTTCTCCATCCCTCATCCCTGAGAGCTAGTCTCCCCAAGGCGGGGGGGGGTGGGGTGGAGGGAGAGGGAGCAGCACCACAGAGGCTGCTTGGGGGCAGCCTTGTCCTCTGGGATGGCCGCTCCTCCCAGGCCCGCCCAGGCTGACCCGATCTCCAGGGTCACCTCAGAACCCAGGGATCCAGGGTCCTCAGCCAGATTCAATCACGGTGACTAGGATGGGACAGTGAGGTTCCTCTGGTTTTGCTACTTTGATATTGAAGTATAATGACATATAAAACGCCCCGGTCTAAGTGGACATTTGGAGTATGGCAGAAGTGTACGCCTATGCAGCCAGTACCCCGGTTGGTAGACAGCATTTCTCTGCCCTGGAAGGTTCCCTCCTATTGCTTTCTGGACCCCCCTCCTGTGAGCCCCACGGGCCCCCAGGCAGCGGCTCTCCTGGTTGTCACCAACCGGGAGCTTAGTTTAAAGGAACCACAGGAAGACCGAGTTCTGCGCAGAGATAGCAGATCTCTGAGCTAAAGGTGGTGGTGTCAGGCATGGTCTTTGTTGTTTAGGAAAAGGAGGAGAAAGCCTGTTGAAGTCAAGCCTGACTCGGTTCAGTCTCTACTACTTACACCACTGTCATCCTTGTCCCAGGAGCCGAGCCAGGCTCGGGCCCGCACAGCTCCGGCAGCGCCAGGGAGTGGCCCCTGCAGGAGGGAAAAGGAAAGAACAAGAGAATACTGCTGTGCCCAGATTGTTCATAGTGACTTTTACTGATTTTTAAAATTATTTCAGAGAGAGGAAGGGAGAGGGGGAGAGAGAGAGAGAGAGAGAGAGAGAGAGAGAGAGAGAGAGAGGGATATCAATGATGAGAGAGAATCATGGATCGGCTGCCTCCTGCACGCCCCCTACTGGGGATTGAGCCCGCAACCCGGGCATGTGCCCTGACCGGGACTTGAACCGTGACCTCCTGGTTCATGGGTTGATGCTCAACCACTGAGCCACACCAGCTGAGCTGTAGTTCCTTTTAGTGCTCTTTTTTGCCAAAGAACTCGATACAAAACTGTTTTGCGTTTCCAAGAAGGAAGCAGTGATCACTTCCCACGTTCCTGCACGTTAAGAGAAGCACGCCCTTGCCCAGGCCTTTGCAGAAGCCCTCGGGGTCTCTCCTTCCTTTCTCCCTCTCAGCTTCACCCCCTTCTCTGTACGCACCCCTCCACCCCCACTTCAACCCCCAGGTCACCTCCCGTGCCTGGCTCCACACCAGCACTCCTCACTGCTCCTCCCACCACCCGGCGTTCTGTGTCCAGTCTGGGGACCCTGTGCGTGCTCCCCATCCTCCCTGCCAAAGCTGGAGTCTGGGATTCTGTAGACAGCCTCACTGAACCCACCGTGGCTGTTCGGAGTATTCCCGTAATCACGCACCCGGGATGGGCCCTTCCAGCTTCTGTCTCTGATGGCGCCGGCGGATCACAGAAATGAGGCCACTCCTCATCAGTGCTGGGATCAGAAGGCTGTTGGCACGTTCTTCTGGCTGGACTATTCTTTCCTCACCACAGGCTGGGGTCGCGCCGGGGCGTGCATGCGGGCTTCCCCTCACCAGGCTGGGACATTTGCTTGTGACTGTCATTTTAACATAGTCTCCAAAAGCAGGCACCTGCAGTGAGGTGGAGAGTTGGGGAGCCCGAACTGAGAGCGGGCGGGGGAGTGCTTAGTGCGGCGCCCGGCCCGTGGAGGCGCTCGCGGACCTTGGCGGTGCCTGGCATGTGCTGGTTAGAAAGCAGGGAAGAGAGCCGAAACCGGTTTGGCTCAGTGGATAGAGCGTCGGCCTGCGGACTGAAGGGTCCCGGGTTCGATTCCGGTCAGGGGCATGTACCTTGGTTGCGGGCATATCCCCAGTGGGGAGTGTGCAGGAGGCAGCTGATCGATGTTTCTCTCTCATCGATGTTTCTAGCTCTCTATCCCTCTCCCTTCCTCTCTGTAAAATATCAATAAAATATATTTAAAAACAAAAACAAAAAAAACTTCAGTGCTGAGTACTGGGTGCGTAGAGAGTCCTCTACTTGGGGTGCGTCTGGAGAGTTTCACAACAAACCTTTAAAAATTCATCAACAGCTCCCAAGCTTGGCTCCCTGCAGCCACGTGCACCATCCCGTGCTCATGCCTACACGCCGCGCTGGTGCTCAGGTATCTACCTCTCACTCAGCTCTCATGCAATGTGCTCAGGATGGTGTCAGACACATGTTAGACTCGGCATGCTGGCTGCCAGCCATATCCTTCAAAGTACAACTCACATGCCACCTCTTCCAGGAAGTCCTCGGGGACTTCCTGACCCCTGCCCAATCTCAGATGAGCTCTTCCACTGCCACCAGCACCAGATGTGCTGTTTGTGCCATCACGGGGCACTTTCTCCCTGACATAAGTGGATTGTTCACTGGCCCAAGTCTCTAGCACGAGGCCATAGCTGCGTACTGAGTGAGTAACTTCTGTGAGAGCAAGCAGACCTTTCTGCTGCGAGTGGAGGCAGCCCACAGCAGGTGTCCAGCAGAGTCCCGCATTACCCTCTTCCCTGCTTTCTTTTTCTTTTCTTTTCTTTTTTTTTTTATATTTTATTGATATTTTACAGAGAGGAAGGGAGAGGGATAGAGAGTTAGAAACATCGATGAGAGAGAAACATCGATCAGCTGCCTCCTGCACATCCCCCACTGGGGATGTGCCCGCAACCAAGGTACATGCCCTTGACCGGAATCAAACCCTGGACCCTTCAGTCCGCAGGCCGACGCTCTACCCACTGAGCCAAACCGGTTTCGGCAGCACTGAAGTTTTTTTTACCTAAACAGGTGTGATTGATCATTCAAGTTGCTGTGTGGCTCAAATCAAGTTTTTTGTTTGTTTGTTTTTTTAAGTATACTTTATTGATTTTTACAGAGAGAGGAAGGGAGAGGGATAGAGAGTTAGAAACATCGATGAGAGAGAAACATCGATCAGCTGCCTCTTGCACACCTCCTACTGGGGATGTGCCCGCAACCAAGGTACATGCCCTTGACCGGAATCGAACCCTGGACCCTTCAGTCCGCAGGCCGACGCTCTACCCACTGAGCCACACCGGTTAGGGCTCAAATCAAGTTCTGATGGTTGAAAGAGCAAGTCCTCATTTACATAGAAAACTTTCCTTAACACCTCATTTCCAGGCCATTAATATCTCACTGTGATTTTATGAAAATGCACTTTGTGACACTCCCGTTTGTATTCCAGGTTGCTGTTGTCAAAATGAAGAACACTGAACGAATTTATGCCATGAAAATCCTCAATAAGTGGGAAATGCTGAAAAGAGCAGAGGTGAGTGTGAGCGAGCCACAGTCCCCGCCAGTCTGCGCCTTCCTCCTTGGCAAGAGTGAGCTGCTCTTGGCATCAGATGTCGGCCTCCTCCCCACTCTGCCCTCTGCACCCGTGTTCGCGCCTGTCCCCTCACCCCTCCCGAGGGTCCCCTCACCCCTCCCGAGGGTCCCCTCACCCCGCCCGAGAGTCCCCTCACCCCTCCCGAGAGTCCCCTCCCCCCTCCCGAGGGTCCCCTCACCCCACCCGAGAGTCCTCTCACCCCTCCCGAGGGTCCCCTCACCCCTCCCGAGGGTCCCCTCACCCCACCCGAGGGTCCCCTCACCCCACCCGAGGGTCCCCTCACCCCACCCGAGGGTCCCCTCACCCCACCCGAGGGTCCCCTCACTCCTCCCGAGAGTCCCCTCACCCCACCCGAGAGTCCCCTCACCCCACCCGAGAGTCCCCCACGTCCCGCCCGAGAGTCCCCCACGTCCCGCCCGAGAGTCCCCCACGTCCCGCCCTAGAGTCCCCCACGTCCCTCCCGAGAGTCCCCCTCGTCCCGCCCGAGAGTCCCCCTCGTCCCGCCCGAGAGTTCCCCTCGCGTCTGGGCGGTGCTGTTGACTGAGGGCGAAGCACAGCTTCGTGAACCTTGTGGGCATCTGTCTTGGTTCTGCTCCACGTGCAAAAGGAACGATGGGATCTGGAGCCCCCGTACGTGCCGAAGTGTTTATCTCCCTCTCAGTGGGGACGGAGCCATGAGTAACAGCAGGTGACTGCTGCTTGGCGGCCCGATCCTCTTCCCTCCGTGCCCTCCTGCGACAGCTGCTCCTGCCCGGCACCTCTCCGCAGCCCCCGCTGAGCAGGCGAGGCCACCAGAGCCGGCTTCTTGTCCAGTGGCCCCGCTTCTGTCTCCCTTCAGCCCCCTCGGCCCCCGTCCCTCACGGCCTCAGAGCCAGGCCCTGCCAGATAATGCCAGGAGCTGCCCTTTCCGGCCTGCCAGCCCCTGTGCGGCCCTCTGACTCCTCCCACCGGCCAGCCCCGAGCGCCGGTCCCTCAGTCCTCTGTCTGCGTGGCCCCTGCACACGGCCCTCATCCACACCTGCTGGGCGAGCCCTCTGCGGGGCCCCCCTCCCTCTGCAATCGGCTCTTCCCTGCTTTTGGAAGTGCCTCCTGGTTTCTCTCCCTCCACACCCTCCTGGTAATTGGAGGTGGCCCTTTCCTCTTCGGTTCTGCAATTCCTGCCCGTGGCACCGCTGCCTCGGCAGATAACAGAGCGGGCCACCATCTCAGTGGTCGCTTCAGGGGGTCAGGGCTTGGTGGTGGGCATTCTCGGCCCAGACCCACCAGGGCTGCTCTCCCTCCTCCCGCTCCCTCCCCTGCTGTGGCCCTCGCCGCTCAGTAAGTGCATGCTGGTTGACTGTCACGACTGACTTTGCAGTCACCTGGGCTCGCAGGGCTGGTGGCCATGGCTGCCTCCGCCCCTCATTCCACGCTGCACTGCAGCCTCCCTCCGCCATCCTCACTCGGCGGGTCTCCTGCACCTGCACCCTCACTCCTGCCGCCTCGACGCAGCCCTCTCTCACGTCACCACTGGCACCTTGGCAAACGCAGGAACACCTATGGGGACACAATTCTTCATGGGGGGGAGATACAGCTGCTGTTACATGGAAGTTTGGGGGGAGGAATGGGTGTTGGGGGGAAAGAAATAGTAGGAGCACGTTCCATTCAAGTTGTATTTTCACCCGAGTTGGTTTATGAAAGACGACTGAGCCTATTTAATAGAGCTTGTCAGGTTAAACTCCCAAGTGTGTGTGTGTGTGTGTACGTGTGTGTGTGTGTGTGTTTAAATTTTGAAAGTTATAAAAGCCCCAAGGTTATTTTCTCTATTGTGCCAGTTAGTATGGTGGTGTGTGTGCGTGGTGCCATGGTGAGTACGTGAGGGTAGGTATTGCTTGTTTAATTGGAACCTGGTGACACAAAGCAAGAGGTCAGGAGAACAGTTGCAAAGCAGTGTGTGGCTATAACTTGTAGACGGGGCTGGGTGTCAGTTTAGCTTTCTTGGTCATAAAAAAAAATTCAGAGCTGTTAAAACAGAACTGGTGAATAATACATCTATTTCCTGGATGGTTGACGTGCTGGCCCCCAGTTTAAGAGTGGGCTTCACCGGGAATGGTGGAGGTGGGTGCTGGAGAACCCCAGCGTCCGCTCTGGAACTGTCCTGGGTCCAGCCGCCTTCCCCAGGCCCCGGGGCTGGGCGGGACCGGCTAGGGCGGACCGTGGGCCAGCCGCATCCTCGCGTCTGCATCTAGTCAGTAGAATCAGGACGCATCCACCTCAGAATTCCTTTTAGAAAGAAAAGCTTTTCAAAGAAGCTGAGAAGAGAACGTGTAGAGAAGGCACGCTGTGAAGGGCCTGCTGAGATTGGAGAGAAAGGCGCTCTGTCTAGCGCCCTGCACCCAGGCCTCCATCGGGCCTGTGTTGTTGCAAGTTTCACATGTGAGGAGTGAAAAGCTTACGTTAAACCCTCAACAGAGAGGAAGTGTTACTGTGATGATGCTGAAGACCTGGCTACTTTCACTTTTTAAAAGTCCCCTTTGCTCCCTGTCAGTTACTCCCGCTCACAGTAGTGAGGAGAGTGTTCCTGACTTTTCTTTCCCCGACGCCTTGTCTCTGCCCTCTGCAGCTGCCAGCTTGTTCTCCGTCTGTGGGAATGTTTCTGTTTTGTTTGTTTATTCACTGAGCACAGTACCCTCTAGGTCAGTCTGTGCTGTTGCAAATGGCAAGATTCCATTCTTTTCAAGGCTGAGTAATAGTCCGTTGTACATGCTGACATCATCTGTTGATGGGCACTTGGGTTGCTTCCGTATCTCCTCTATAGTAAAAGGCTAACGTGCAAATTGTCCCCTCGGGAGTTCGACTGCTCGCTATGATGTGCGCTGACCACCAGGGGGCGGCGCAGAACGAAGGAAGGCCCCAATTGGCCCTGATCACCGGCCAGCCCTAGGGACCCTCCCGTGCAAGCATTTCATGCACTGGGCCTCTAGTTGTAAGTAATGCTGTTGTGAACATAGGGGTGCATGTGTTGTTTTGAATGAATGTATTTGGTTCTTTTTGGATAAATACTGAGAAGTGGAGTTGCTGAGTCATATGGCAGCCCTATTTTTCCTTTTTTGAGGACTCTATACTGTTTCCTGTAGTGGCTGCACCAATTTGCAATCCCAACAACAGTGAATGAGGGTTCCCTTTTCTCCACATCGTTGCCCATGGCTGTTTCTAAATACAGGTGCAACCTGTGTATTAAAGCTCTTAAAAAAACAAAGCTGTAGAGTCTAAAAATAGAGTCTCCTACCCACATGCTCCAGGCCATGGTCCTCATGGTAGAATTCTGTTAGGATGTGTGCATCCGTGTCCTGCAGATAGGCCACGTTCCTTAAAAATAATCCACCCAGACGAGTAAGCAGGTGTGTGTTCATCCTGCCACTCACGTGGCTGCTAGACTGTGGGTCCGTGACGGGGCAGACACGAGGGGTGGCTGCACCCCTGGCCACCCCCAGGAGGCTGACCCCGTAAAGAGAAGTCAGGTGATACTGGATGGGAGGGGCCCAGCCCAGAAGCTGTTGCCGACCCCATCCCCACTAGTGAGTTGAATCTCTCGTGTGGGCCATAGAGACCGCAGGTGTGGAAGGGGTGGGTGCAGGAGCAGGAGGGACAGGTGGGTGCAGCCTTTCAGCTGGCACAGGTGTGCTGAGGATGGGGCGCAGCCGCCTGGGGAGACAGTGTGCGCCTGGTTCCAGGCGGGTGGAGGCCGGGCTGCCTGCAGCGGGAGGACAGGTGGGTGCCTCCGGCCTGCAGCTGGAGGACAGGTGGGTGCCTCCGGCCTGCAGCGGGAGGACAGGTGAGTGCCTCCGGAGCCGTGGCAGCAGGGCCTCTGTTCAGGACCGCCCTGCGGGGCGTTTCCCCACGGTCACTGACACTCCCGATGCCTTGCAGACGGCGTGTTTCCGGGAGGAGCGCGACGTGCTGGTGAACGGGGACTGCCAGTGGATCACCACCCTGCACTACGCCTTCCAGGACGAGAATTACCTGGTACGTGGTCGGCCCGCCCGCGGGTTCTGACGCCTTCGTGCTGTCAGTGAAACTGAAGGTGACCGACAGCCGACCTTTAAATAGGTACCTGGCTCTGTGAAACTGGGGTTTGTCTTACATCATGGTTGTGGTTGGCAGGTGGGTTCTGAATAGACTGTTCACACCTGTTCTTCTAATCCCTGCGGGGCCTGGGGTGTGAGGACATGTCTGCTTTGAAGAAGAATAGGAAGCTGCTGTAGGGCTTTAAGGATCGAAAAGGCTCGTATTGGTGTGGACAGAGGGGCCGCTCCCGATCCCTGAGCGCTGCCGTGGGTTTTCTCCGTCCTGTCCCGTGACCCAGCGAGCTAGGCCTTCACAGTTTTCATCACTTTCTAAGGGGGCTGCCTGGGCACAGAGGCAGGGACTGCCGGGCTGGCCGGCCCGAGTGGCAGGCGGTGCGGGCGCTCTGGCTCTGCAGACAGCGCAGTCCTGGCGCTCAGGGCCATCCCCTCGGGCAGCCTTGCTCCCGCCTTGTTGCCGCCCCATGGACTCTCCAGTCCGTTTCCTGTTCCGATGGGACATGAAGGAGGTTCCCGAGGTGGCACGGACCCGGAAGGACACTGCGTGTCTGTCTGAGAGGTTTCCCCGCAAGCAGTGCAGCGTGCGGGCCTCTGAACGCTAGGCATGACCCCTTTCTCGGAGCCGCTCGGGCGTTCCAGCCCAGGAGCCATCTTGAGGTTGGAGGCGCCCAGTTAGAAGTGCAGCGGAAATTAGGGAGAGAAGGAAGGCGAGGGCTCTGTCGCCTTCTCGGTGTGAACACGCGGTGCTGCGCTCAGAGGCCAGGCAGGCTGCCCCTGCCACCCGCCACCGGTGTCCTTAGGTGAGTCCCTGCCCCCCCCCCCCCCCCCCGCTTCCCCAGGACAGCGGCAGGTGCACTGCAGGGGCCGGGGAAGTGGCAGACCTGGAAAGCTGGCCCCGTGCGCGGCCTGGCTGTTGTGAGGCGCCCCGGGCACCCTGCAGCTGCTCCATGCAATTGTTGGCATTTCATCAAGACTGAGCTGCTCCAGCAGAAACAGGGGGTGTGGCCTGACCGGCTCCCCTCAACCTGTGTCTGGGACCAGGAATAGCTGGTCTGGTTCTTGGAAAAGAAGCATCTGCCTGTGCCTTCTGCGCCTTGCAGTCCTTCCCCCTGCCTGAGCCCCGCGCCCTCGGCCACACGGAGCACGCGCTCTTTCCGGGTTCTGGCAGGTGTGGGAGCGGGCGGCGAGGCGGGCATGCTGCCTGCCCTCCTGCTGCTGCTGCTTGCTTTTTAAATAGGTTTGCATCATTATTACTTTTAGAGCGATAGGAAGAGGGGAGAGAGACGGGGAGAAGCATCTGTGAAAGAGACTCATGGATCGGCTGCCTCCTGCATGCCCCACACTGGGGATGGAGCCTGCAACCCGGGCCTGTGCCCTGATGGGGAATCGAACTGGTGACCTCTCGGTTCCTGGGTTGACGCTCAACCGCTGAGCCACGTCGCAGGGCATCCTGCTGCTTTCTTTAGGCCCAAAGACCCTGGCTGATCATGCACCCACGTGCCTCCACCAGCAGGTGCTGTGGTCTCTTCCTCGGTGTCTGCCTGTCTTCATTCTGTCCACCCCTGCCCAGCCGCCACCCTCGCCTCCTGCCTGGACCACATCATGGCTTCCAGCCCTCTCCAGCCCTGCGCTTGCCTTCCTCCCCGCCGTTCTTCACGGGGCGGTCAGGGGAAGCTTCAGCGTAAATCGCGTTGCGGCTCCCGTGCGGCTGGAGGCCCAGCTTAGCTCTCCTGCTCACCATGGCCCGTCCCCGCGTGGCCCCTGCGTTCTCCTCTTAGCCTCTCTGCACGCGTCCGTCTGTCTGGAACAGGCGCTGCTGCCTGTCACTCAGGCCTCACTCCTGCCCGGTGGGTCGTGCGCAGCAGCGCCCGCCACGCTCTGCCACGCCCTGGGTCCTGTTTCTTCCCGTAACGCCAGTCCCTGGTTCATCGCTGTGCCTGCTTGTGGGCTGGTCTCCCCTCCGCTCAGTGCCAGCTCCACAGAGGGGTCCTGTCGCCTGGAGGGGTGCCAGCAAGCTGGTTATGGAGAGAATGAGCGCGTGCATCTCCTTCCTTCCGGAGTCTTCTTGGTGGCAGGAATTGAGCCGGGGGCGGGGGCGACAACACGATTCCTAGGCTTCTGCCCTCACAACTCGCTGTGACTGGAAGGGGCCGTGCCGAGAGGCCAGCGGGAGGCCGGGCTGGGGCTGCCCTTGGGAAGGGGCGGGAGGGCCCGGGAAGGCTTCTCAGAGGAGGTGGCAGTGAGCTGAGTTCGGAGCCAGGTGGGGGCTGTGGTAAAGCCTCCGGGGGAGCGGGACATCCTGCACCGCTTCCTTCCTGCTGCGCCGAGCCCCGGGCTGCTGGCTGAGACCCGGCAGCGTCGCGGTTCGGGCTGTGGGTTCTCGCTCCGTCACCTCCCGCTGGTGGCCGGCCGCGCTTCCTCGTTGTGGACGGGTTCACGCTCGTCCCGTGAGCCCGGTGACAGTGAGGGGTGGGCGTGGGTCCTGGGCCTGCTGGGTGCCCTGCGCGTGTGTGCTCAGGTCTCAGTGAATGTCCGTGGCTGCTCTCCAGGCAGCGTGTCTCCTCCCTGTTGGTGTGTTAACTGCTCAGGCAGAGTGTCCATCTCTTACAAGGAAGCCGGCAGCAAGGAAGGGGTCCTGGCAGGCCGGACCGGCAGCCCCTCCCGCAGTTCAGAGGCTCGGCAGCCATCCCGGCTCTGGCGGGCGGCCTCGTCCGTCTGGGTCCCTTTGGCGGGTGGGATGCCCCCTAGGGTCTCCCCAGCCCCAGCCCCGTCGCCCCAGCCTTCCCAGTGCAGGAGGTGAGCTCGGAGCGGGTCTGGCATCTGGGCCAGGCAGGCACACGCCCAGTTGCTCTGATTTCTACTCCAGCCGTCGGTGTTCAGGTTCTCCCACAGGGTGAACCCCAAGTACTTAGCTCTTAGTTTGTTCGTGATCCCACGGCCTTTCCTCATAAGAGCTGCTGGTTTTCTCTGGCCCCAGTGTGCTCTTTCTGCGACGTGAGGGGCTGGGGATGACGCTGACCCTAGACTCGGTGGCCCATCAGGGTGCTCCTGGGGGGCCGCTGGCTCTCAAGTGCCGCCTCCTAGAGTCCCAGTCACTTCCCGTGGGTCCCGTGGAGCGTCTGCGGGAGCTCATTCCCTGCCAGGAGCACGGCGTAGGTGACCGCGGCGTTGTGATCGGCGGGGCGTGTGCTGAGGGCGGGTCCCGGACCCTGTCCCTCACTCTAGGGTCGCGGCTTCTGCGGTGAAGTTGGGCCTTCGCTCATCAGGCGCAGTGCTGACTGGACGCCGTATTCTGTCCCCTTCCCGATCGCAGTACTTGGTCATGGACTACTACGTGGGTGGTGACCTACTGACCCTGCTCAGTAAGTTTGAAGACAAGCTCCCCGAGGACATGGCGCGGTTCTACATCGGGGAGATGGTGCTGGCCATCGATTCTATCCACCAGCTCCACTATGTGCACAGGTAACCCCTCCACGTCATGGAGACCACAGTCCTTGAGGTGATCCCCCTTCGGGGTCCCTGAGGCCTCGACCCCGTTCCAGGGTGTTCAGCCCAGTCACGCATTTGGTGCTAACATTGAGTGGCCCGGCGCTGGCACCAGAGGTCCTGGCGTCACTGATGGGAGAGCTGATGTCAGGCAGCCGCCTGTCCTCAGTCCGCTGACCTGGCCCCCCTGCCCTGTGCCCCAGAGCTCCTGCAGGGTCCCCACCCCGTGTCTCCTCTGTCTCAGCTCCACTTCACTGTCATGCCGACCCCACAGGGCCCTTGGCCTCAAGCGGGGGCCCCGCAAAGCGTCGCAGAGGGACCGGGGGTGGGAGGGTGGAGGCGGTGAGAGGCTTGGTGGTGGCGATGTGGCCGTTTGCCGTCACAGGACAGCCAGCTCACTGCCCGGGGGCCGGCCGTGGCACCCCTGCCTCTCGGTGCTCCTTGTGCTCAGCACCCCCTTTGCTTTCATTTCATGGTGTTTTTAATTTTTTATTTCTTTATATTTTAATGTGTTTTCATTGATTTCGGAGAGGAGGGGAGCGGGAGAGAGAGAGAGGAACATCAGTGATGAGAGAGAACCATGCATCGGCTGCCTCCTGCACGCCTCCTACTGGGGACCGAGCCCGCTACCCAGGCATGTGCCCTTGTCCGGAATCAAACCCGGGACCTTCAGTCCGCAGGCCGACGCTCTGTCCACTGAGCCACACCGGCTAGGACTGCTTTTACTTTGTGTTAATCCTCACCTGAGGGTATTTTTCCATTGATTTTCAGAGAGACACATCAGTTGGTTGCCTCCTGCACACGCCCTGACGGGGGCCAGGAATCCAGCCCGTGACCCTTTGGTTTGAGGGTGCACACTAACCACTGGGCACACTGGGCAGGGCCCTCCTTTGCTTTCAAAGCTGTGTTCCCTTTCCATGCTGTCGGCCATAGAAGCTTATTCTGTCAGAAACGGGGCAGGTGCTCAGAGTCCGCCCCCCCCCCCCCCCCCGCCGTGATGGCGGGTTCACAGACAGCAGGTGGGAGCGCTGGTTAGAGAGGCAACGGGCTGCTCTGTCCCCAGGCGGGTCACCCCGTGCTCCCGACCTTTATCTGTAAGTACAGTCTGGGGGCTCCTGGTGTTTGTTAGCCTGCAGTGGGGGGGGCCACCTGACCCCTCCATGCGCCACTCTCTGTCCCTCACTGTTTCTGTTCTTCCTGTTCTTCGCGGCCCCCACGGGGCCCGTGTCCGGGACCTGTGCGCAGGGTGAGAGGAGTGGCCTGCCGCCCGCCTGGCCGTCCCCGCAGGGGAGACTCGCCCAGGCGGCCCAGCTCGCCCGCCGCTAGTGGGGCCTGGACCTTCCGAGGGCGCGGGGGTGTTCATGTGTGTCTTTGTCTCACCAACAGGGACATCAAACCCGACAACGTCCTCCTGGACGTGAATGGGCACATCCGCCTGGCCGACTTCGGGTCGTGTTTGAAGATGAACGATGATGGAACTGTAGGTATCTTTTTTCAGTCCTCGTGCGGTAACATGTGCATTGAAAGTGCTTTCTAGAGAAAGGGGAAGGGAGAGCGAGATAAGCGATGTCTGAACGGGGGCGTGGATATCCTTTCCCACCTACACTGCACCCCGTCCGTGTGGACACGCACCCGAGCGCCACCTGACACCCGTCTGCCAGCTGTCCGCGGCTGGCCCCTGAAGCCGCAGGTGAGGGAGTGGCCCTGGCCCGGGGCAGAGCCAGAGCGCCCTCCTGATTCCCGCTGACTGGCCCTGGGGCTGCTGTGTCCAGTTCCCTTCCGGACAGGCCTTCCTCCGACTTGCAGGCCCCGCCCTCCCAGTGACAGCTGCCCTCGCTGCCCGCAGAGGCGGCACCACGCCCAGCCCACCCTGCTCAGGGCCCAGGACCGTCCTGCCCTTTCGGGGCCTTAGCCGCTGGTTCCCTGGCGGGAATGTTGAGCACCCAGCCAGCACCTGGACCTGCTTCCAGACGGCCCCGCTGGCAGACTGAAGGGCAGGCTGTGATGGGCAGCGTCCCCCGGCGGCAGGGCGGCAATGCTGCTGCTTGCGGCCCGTTTCACAAGCGCCCAGGCTCTCTGTGCGTGGACTGGCTGGGAGGAGGAGGGCTGGCCGGGACACACCTGGTCCCGACCACAGTGAGCGGCCCAGAGCCCGTGGCAAGTGGCGCCCCCCTTGGACTGCAGCGCCATGGGGGCTGTGAGGTTTGGGCATGGAGACTGACGAGCAGGAGCCCCTGGCGCTTCCCTGCCTGTGGCAAGGGAGCACCCATTCCCTTGAATTTTGAAACCCGGGCGTTTCTGAGGGAGGAACTTGACGCTAGCAGCGACCCAGGTTCCCTCGAGCACGCCCTCTCCCCAGGTGCGGTCGTCAGTGGCCGTGGGCACGCCGGACTACATCTCGCCGGAGATCCTGCAGGCCATGGAGGACGGCATGGGCAAGTACGGCCCCGAGTGCGACTGGTGGTCGCTGGGCGTCTGCATGTACGAAATGCTTTACGGGGAGACGCCCTTCTACGCCGAGTCGCTCGTGGAGACCTACGGGAAGATCATGAACCACGAAGTAAGCGGTGCCCTCCACATCCCCGGTCCGTGCGAGGCCAGGCGCAGCCGCGGGGCTCAGTGCAGAGGCTGTGGGGTCGCTGGGGAAGTGGCGGGGGTGGAGCTGGGGGGCGGGCGGGAGCGGGGAGACTTGGGAGAGGGTCGCTGGGGAAGAGGCGGGGGTGGAGCTGGGGGGCGGGCGGAGCGGGGAGACTCAGGAGAAGGTAGCGGAGGACTTGGCTCAGGCTGCGACACAGCAGGTGCAGGCGGGGCTTCAAGGATGGTCCGCGTTCTGGGGGCGAGGGTGGCGTTCGTCAGGTCAGAATCCTGCAGCACACGATGCGGTGCGTGGTGGCCGTGGGCTGTGTCCCTGTGACCCCCGCGGGGAGGACCCGGGCAGCCTGACGGGGGTCTCATTCACCACGCAGATCAGCACGGATCCAGTCCCTTTCCCAGAACCAGTCGTCAGTCACATCTCATCGGAGGGTCTCTGGTCCCTTCTCCAACCTTCGCTCCCTCCCTGGTTCCTCTCCCTCTCCCAACCTTGCCTTCTCTCCGTTTCCTTCGTTTGCTTGTTTTTATTTTCTTTTCCGTCTAATGTTCTTGTCATCTGTTATTTTTCTTTATGCTTTTTACATAAATATTTCTTTCTTTTTTAAAAAATAGATTTTATTGCTTTTTTACAGAGAGGAAGGGAGAGGAATAGAGTTAGAAACATTGATCAGCTGCCTCCTGCACACTCCCTACTGGGGATGTGCCTGCAACCAAGGTACATGTCCTTGACCGGAATTGAACCCGGGACCCTTCAGTCCGCAGGCGGATGCTCTACCCACTGAGCCAAACCAGTCAGGGCTCAAATATTTCTTTCTAATACCCATGTCACCCTCTGTGCTCTCACTCACCCGCTCACACGATCACATGATCACACATTCTCGAGACGGCTCCCGGGAGCTGATCTGTAGGGAGCACGTGAACACTCATGTGGGGAACGGTTTTCTAATGACTCAAATCAAGGGTCCTTTTAACAAACACTTTTTTCAAAGTAGAAGTACATTTTCACTTGTAAACTAGTTTATGCCTACTATAAAGCCTTCAGACGATGCCACGCACACAGTAGGTGGTGACAGCCACCACCCGCTTCTCAGTGTGGGCGCAGTGCCGTGCCGGCTCTGCGTGTCTCAGGTGTGTGGTCCTCACAGCAGCTGGGGACTGGTTGTTGTCCCTTTTCATGAGTCACAGGTGACCTGAGACAGCGGTGGTGGCTGGCACGCAGGCCCCTGTGAGAAGGGGAAGGCCACAGGGGTGGCCCGGTGCCCTCTGGCAGGCCTGCGCTGTGTCCCCACACGTGCACGAACGTTCACCACTGTTCCAGTTCCCAGGAGGGTGTTGGCACACCTGCCCCGATAAAGCGGGCAAGGCTATGCTCTCTCCCCTGAGCTCACTCGTTCGCGGCCGTCGGCGCTGAGTTCGTGGCCTGATGCTCGCTCTGCCGTGGTCCTGCTCGCCTCCTGCGGCGTCTGCGCCGCCTCCCGAGCGCCCTCATCACGCACCCCTTACCCCCACCCAGGAGCGGTTCCAGTTCCCGTCCCACGTCACAGATGTGTCTGAGGAGGCAAAGGACCTCATGCAGAGGCTGATCTGCAGCAGGGAGCGCCGGCTGGGCCAGAACGGGATCGAGGACTTCAAAAAGCACCCCTTCTTCCAAGGGCTCAACTGGGAGAACATACGGAACCTGGAGGCACCTTACATTCCCGACGTGAGCAGTCCTTCTGACACGTCCAACTTCGACGTGGACGACGACGTGCTGAGGAACATCGTGAGTGTGGGCTCCGCCGGCGTGTGCAGTGGTCTGCTTGCTCGGGGCGGGTCACTCAGGGCGGGGGGGCCGCAGGTCCATAGGAGCGGGGGGGGGGCGGGGGCCGCAGGTCCATGGGGGGGTCGGGGGGGGGCTCACAGGTCCATAGGAGGGGGGGCAGGTGGGGGGGGCTCGCAGGTCCATAGGAGGGGCGGGCGGGTGGGGGGGTTCTCAGGTCCATAGGAGGGGCAGGCGGGCGGGGGGGCTCGCAGGTCCATAGGAGGGGGGGCTCACAGGTCCATAGGAGTGGGGGGACGGGGGGGTGCCGCAGGTCCATAGGTGGGCGACGCAGGTTGCGGGTCCAGACAGAAGCCGTGCGGCTGCGCTGGTGTTGGAAAGGTTAGGCAGGTGTCAAGGACAGCGCCCTCTAGCTTGGGCCTTGTTGTCCCTTTTAAAACAATGGGTGGCAGTTGGAGTGAGAGAGTGAAATAGCTGTTCTGTCCTAGAATTCATCAGAAAACTCTTGCCTTGGCTTTTGTGGTGTTTTGTGCCTTTCAAAGCAGTGTTGCCTCCGTTGTCACATTAGAGGTCACCTGAGGCCGTCACCTCTTCCAGCCTAACGCCCCGCAGCCTCTGGCTCCCCCCCCCCCCCGCCCCCCCGACCCTGGGGCACGGGCCTGGTGTCTGCTTCTCAGCCGCACTCGGGTCACAGGCTGACTTCCAGGCCAGGTCCTGCCTGGGACCCTCCGGGTCTGAGCTGGTCGACAGGCCGGGTTCTGCTCACGCTGCACCATCCGTTTGGTCTCATCAAGCCCAGCCTTTTGCTCTCTGTCCGCACTTGTGTCCTGGTTTGGGGACAGTAGCAGTTTGACCAAGAAAAGGAAGCGTTCGGTTGCTCCTTAATTTACCAGTCAGAGCTGCCTTCGGAGCACAGCTAGGACGAGGGGCACAGCTGCTGCGGAGGGTTCTCGGGGCCCGCACCGCAGCTCCCAGCTGAGTCGTCGCTGCGGTTCTATTTTGAATAAAGAAACATTGTCAAGCTGAAGGCGGAGTTGTAACTAGTGCTCACCGAGGATCGCCTGCCTTTGGGCTCAGCCCTCCACTCGCCACCGGCCTGATTCAGGCCAAGAACTGCAGCCTCTGCCCCATGTCCCTGGGCGGCCCTGTCCCCTCTGCTCAGGGTCATGTTGAACAAGATGCCGTGGCTTTAAAACGTGGAAGTTACTGGCCTGGTCCAAGTTTGGCCTGAGCCATTATCACCAGCAAAAGCAGTGTGTCTGCCCTCCTGACTGTGGTGCATCCGACAAGCCAGGAATGAGAAATGGCCCTGCCAGTGCCCAGCCCATGCAGGGGACCCCAGGAGTCACCCTGGCAGGCTGCGTCCTCCCCCCACAGCACCTGCGTGCCCCCCTTCACAGTGAGCACGCTGTCCTGTGCCGAGTGTGCTCTCACGGTGCCGTGCGCGCTCTCACGGTGCCGTGCGCGCTCTCCCGGTGCCGTGCGCGCTCTCCCGGTGCCGTGCGCGCTCTCCCGGTGCCGTGCGCGCTCTCACGGTGCCGTGCGCGCTCTCACGGTGCCCTGCGCGCTCTCACGGTGCCGTGCGCGCTCTCACGGTGCCGTACGTGCTCTCCCGGTGCCATACGCGCTCTCCCGGTGCCATACGCGCTCTCACGGTGCCATACGTGCTCTCCCGGTGCCATACGTGCTCTCCCGGTGCCATACGCGCTCTCCCGGTGCCATACGCGCTCTCACGGTGCCATGTGCGCTCTCACGGTGCCATGTGCGCTCTCACGGTGCCATATGTGCTCTCACGCAGGAGATGCTGCCTCCTGGCTCGCACACGGGTTTCTCTGGGCTGCACTTGCCGTTCATCGGTTTCACGTTCACCACGGAAAGGTACGTCTGGTTCTGTCGTTCCTGCGTGAGGCTCTGCTCTGCCTAGCGCGTGCATCGGGGCACTGGGTGCCCCCTTAGGGGGGGTGTGGGGGAGTTTGTTCTTTAAAAATGTGCCGCTGGTCACTGCATGGAGGGACACAGCAGGTCAGACTCCTCCCAAGAACCTGGGAGGAAGTAACAGGCTTTGTGGTCTGTGTCGTATATTCTTCTTCATCCTCCTTAGCAGCCCTTTAACGACGTAAACACCTTCTTGGTGCGATGGGGGGAGGGGTGGCCCCAGGCCGCCGACTGCTGAGCTTACCTGGAGGCCACAGCATGGTGCCATGCGGTTTGGTGGCAGCCGCCCGCTCGGCCCAGAGCCGTCTTTCGTTAGGACACTGTGGCCTTTCAGGGATCGCCGGAGCCCAGCTTCCGTTAGCGGGGTGGAGCACACGCCCTGCAGAGCGAGAGCCACGCCCACTGGGCCCCAGCCCCCCGCGCCAGTGCCGCCACGTGTGTTTCTGTGGGTGTCTGTCTCGAATGGGCCTCTCGGAAGTCGTGTCTCCCTCCCTCTGAGAAGGACACTGGGGCAAGAGGAGCAGGGTTCGGGCGACGGCCGCCAGGTGGGCTGCCACGGGGTGTGCAGGAAGCTCACGGCTCGGCTCCGGGGCTCCTGTGAGCGCTCAGGAGAGGCTGCTCTGACGCGGTGCCCGCAGTGCGCTGAGCAGCCGCTGAGCGCCAGAGGCGGCTGCTGCCTCCCGCCTTCACGGGTGGCCCAGGAGGTGGGCGTGTTGCCTTCCTGTCTGTCCAAGGTTCAGGGCTCGCCATCTGCCAGGTGCCCCCAGCTCACCAGGTGCCGGTCAAGCCTGTGGTCTCAGGCTCAGAGGCTGTAGTTTGGCGGGTTGGGCCCAGGACCTTCTCCTGGAACAGACACCATAGGGCGGGACGCACACATCCCCGGATGCACACCCCCCCAGGACACGCACTCCCCCAGGACGCACCCCCCCCCATGCACACACCCCCAGGACCCGCACACCCCCCTATGCACACCCCCAGGACACACACACCCCCGGGACGCAGGGCACCCCCGGGCCACTTGGAGAAACCCTGCTGGGTCCTTCTGTCGACATATCCGTGCTGGTGCCTACTGCACTCGGTGCAGGACTCACCGTCACACTAAAGGCAGAGGTAAAATGGGAAAGAGTCCGGGAAGGGGGCTCAGAGTGACAGCACCTCCTGCCTTCGTCTGCGCCGGTCCGCTGTCCACAGTGACCGGCTTAGTGGTGCTGGTCAGCCTCTGGAATGGAAGGAACCCTTAGGTCGCACGGGGCTCGGGCCCCAGGGGCTGAAGGAACTGTCCCCAGTTAGCGGCAGAGCCAGGAAGCCCTTGATGGCTTGTGCTGCTCTGGCCGCGCCCCTGTCCTCCGGTGCCGCCCGGTGACACCTCTGCGCAGCCGGCGAGGCCTCACAGGCCAGCTCCGCACTTGCCTTGCGGGTGAGCCATGGCTTAGGAATGGCCTTCACTCATTTGCAGAGACGGGTCTCTGGCTGGCTCCGAGGGTTGTCCTGGGCCATTGTCACCCAGTTCCTGCGTAAGGAGGACTCTGGTCTGACTCTGGCTCCATAAACAATAGAGGCTTTTCACAGGCGTCTGTGTTTGCCTTCCACCCCAGGGAGCCTTTAGACGCGGACAGGCCGGGCCGTGGGGCTCCGTGGTGAGGCCTGTGCTTTGTTTGCAGCTGCTTTTCTGACCGAGGCTCTCTGAAGAGCATGATGCAGTCCAGCGCCTCAACCAAGGACGAGGGCGTGCAGCGGGACCTGGAGAGCAGCCTGCAGGCGGAGGCCTACGAGCGGAGGATCCGGAGGCTGGAGCAAGAGAAGCTGGAGCTGAGCAGGAAGCTGCAAGGTGAGGGCCGGCTCCTGTGGCCACGGGGGCTCGCACCGGGGCCGCGCTCACGCCTGTGTCCCCCCCCAGAGTCCACGCAGACCGTGCAGTCCCTCCACGGCTCGGCTCGGGGCCTGGGCAGTGCGGCCCGAGATAAAGAGGTGAAAAGGCTGACTGAGGAGATCGAGCGCCTGAAGAATAAAATAGCAGGTACGTTTGCGGTTGGACCGAGTATTCTCCGCTCTCAGGCCGTTGGTCTCGGCACAGGGAACTACAGAGCCTTTTCTCGTGGCGCAGAAGCAGGGACAGTCTCCGCGTCAGCAAGGCGGTCAGAGGGCCACACGTTGTCCATTTACTTAAAGCCCTTCCCCAGATGCTGAGCGCTGATGCTTTCCTAGCTCCAGCCAGAGACGGCTCCTCTGCTCACCCCGGACTCGGAGCCTGTTGCCCTCCCTGCCCTGGCTCCTCTGGGCTCTGAGGCCCCGCCGGCCGCAGCGAGCCTGCTCTCTGGTCCCAGTGCTGGGTCTGCTGCCCGTCCGTCTTCCTGGTTCCTAGGTTATCAGTTCCCCAAACACTCAGGTCACTTCTAAGTCTTAACCCTTGACCTGACGGGTTGGCGCTGACGCATCACCAGGCAGACCCGAGGCGGGCAGCTTCGCCCCAGTTCTGTCTGGAACCCGTGTCCCCGCCCGCAAAGGCTCCGTGGAGTCTGCTCTGGGCGAAGCTGTTGCCCCTGAGGCTACACTGCCAGCTGCACCGGGCAGCGAGGATGCGGCAGGGGGGTGCCAGGTGGCTGCGGGGCCCTGCTGTGCGTGGGCAGTCCGGAGCCTCTGCCTGAGCGCGGGCCCTCGTTCAGGCTGGAATCGGAGGAGCTTTCGCGTGGAGGGCACACGGTTTGTTCTCTCCTTCGCTCAGACTCAAGCAGGCTCGAGCAACAACTGGAGGACGCAGTGGCGCTCCGCTCGGAGCAGGAGGGCTCCGCGCTCCGGCTGAAAGGCCTGGAAAAGCAGTACCGCGTGGCGCGGCAGGAGAAGGAGGACTTCCACAAGGTAGCAGGCCACTGCGAGCGGAGGGGACTGTGCGGGCCGGTCTGCGTGCTCCGTGTGGCACAGCCGGGAGCAGCCCCGTTGGGGGCCCCCCGCTTCCAGAAGGGACGCTTGGCCGCCACAGGGCTGTGCAGAGGAGGCCACTGGCTGACATGGGGGTGTCTCCCCCGAACTCCTCTATCCGTTTGACTTCTCAGTAAACACGTTGCTGTGTGTTCACTCGGGATTGAGCTTTCTAAAGAGGCTCATTTAAGCACTCAGGTCAGTGGACCTGCGCTTGGGGTCTGCTCTCTCAGACGTGGGGGTTTCAAACCCAGGTTGACTGGCTAACGTGGTATCACAGCACCTGCAGTGCGTGGTCTGGTGTGTGCTGGGGGTGCCCTGCTGCTCCCCGTGTCGGAAAGCCGCTCTGAGCCACGGGGCCTGGTGCGGGCACTCTCCTCCCCGCGCGGGAGCCACCCCCAACCCGTTCGAGTCCCGCTCTTCCAGCCTCGGGCCAGCGGGTGCCACAGGGACCAGCTGCAGGGCGGGGAGGTCAGTGCAGCCGCTCCCCTCAGACGCCAGGAAAGGGCCAGCCGCCTGGCCCTGTTCACAGTTCCTTCCTTTGTTCGGAGCCTGAGCCTTCCCGGTGTAACATGCCCTTTCCAGTTCTGCTGTCTGGGCACTGGGGACTCTGGTTACTTAACATTCACCAGAGTCCATCCTCGTCCACCTTTGTGATTGTGGGCGGCGTGTGGAGCGTCGTTCCCCGGGCTGGGAAGGTCTGTCTAGATGGGGGCTCAGCCCGAGCTCAGGTGCACGTCCAGGCTGCACACAGCCGAGCTGGGGCAGAGGGGCTGTGCCTGGCCGGCGAGCCTCGGACTGCGCTGTCCCTGAGCTCCCAGCCTTCGCATCTGCGACGGCAGCGTCCAGCGGTGTCGTTCTTTCTGTTCAGCAACTGGTTGAAGCGTCAGAGCGCTTGAAGTCGCAGGCCAGAGAGCTGAAAGATGCCCACCAGCAGCGGAAGCTGGCCCTGCAGGAGTTCTCGGAGCTCAGCGAGCGCGTGGCAGAGCTGCGCGCTCAGAAGCAGAAGGTGTCCCGGCAGCTCCGCGACAAGGAGGAGGAGGTGGAGGCCGCCATGCAGAGGGTCGACTCCATGCGGCAGGAGGTCCGCAAATCCGAGAGGCTCAGGAAGGAGGTAGGGGCCTGGGCGCGGGCTGCACCAGTGGGCTTTCGTGTGACCTCAGCAAACCTCCAACAGCTGGCGCAGCACAGCGGCCAGCGTGGCCCGTGCACTCGGGTGAAGCCGAGTGAGTGGGTCTGGCAAGCGATGGCTCTGTGGTGCTCGGCCCCTGCGTCCATTTGTGACGTTAGTGAGAGACGCCGGCAGCGCTGGTTTTTAAAATTCCCTTTGGAAGCTGATAGCGGTCTCACGCCCAACAGACGTGACACACACACGCCGCGATGGGATGCAGCGGGGCTTCCGGGATGCACACCCCCGGCGTCCGCGCAGCAGCCAGGAGCGGGCGGGGCTCGGCCTGCACCCCAGGCCGCGGCCCTCACGCCGGCAGGCCAGTGGGGCCTGGAGAGCTCGTCTGTGTGGCTTGTGGCTCTTAACGTTCACCACGTTAGACGTGAAAAGTGACACTTTTTTCATTATAACAGTAAACCCGTTACAAGTTAGCATAAATAGCGTCGTAATTATTTTTCCCAAAAACGTAGTGAGAAGAGTGGCAATTTTTACATTTTTGTGATTTTTTAAATAGCTGGCTGAACAGAAAACATCTCTGAGTCCCTGTTTTGTGTTCCTTGCGGTGTGCACTGTCTGGGCATGGACTCGGGGGACGGGGGGTGGGCGGGGAGCAAAGGGAGGCCTTGCAGAACGAGGTGAGAGCTTGCAGGATTCTGCGTGCTGAGAGACCGTGTGGGCAGGGAGGGGTGCCGTGTGGAGACCGGGTAGGCAGGGAGGGGTGCCGCGTGGAGACCTTGTGGGCAGGGAGGGGTGCCGCATGGAGATGGGGTGGGCAGGGAGGGGTGTCGCGTGGAGACCGTGTGGGCAGGGAGGGGTGCCGCGTGGAGACGGGGTGGGCAGGGAGGGGTGTCGCGTGGAGACCGTGTGGGCAGGGAGGGGTGCCGCGTGGAGACCGTGTGGGCAGGGAGGGGTGCCGCGTGGAGGCCGTGTGGGCAGGGAGGGGTGCCGCGTGGAGGCCGTGTGGGCAGGGAGGGGTGCCGCGTGGAGGCCGGGTGGGCAGGGAGGGGTGCCGCGTGGAGGCCGGGTGGGCAGGGAGGGGTGCCGCGTGGAGACGGTGTGGGCAGGGAGGGGTGCCGCGTGGAGACCGGGTGGGCAGGGAGGGGTGCCGCGTGCAGCTGGCTCGGTGCCTCTGAACCGCGCGCGCTTCTCCGTTTTGCAGCTGGAAGCTCGGCTCGAGGACGCTGTGGCCGAGGCCTCCAAGGAGCGCAAGCTTCGCGAGCACAGCGAGAGCTTCTCCAAGCAGCTGGAAAGTGAGCTCGAGGCCCTCAAGGTAGAGCCTGCGGGGTCCCGCTCCCCCCACCAGCGGCGTGACCCTCCCTCCCGACTGGGGACTCATCCCGAGGAGTGGGCCTGTTGGCGGGCGGGCCACTCTGAGGCCCCGGCCATAGGGTGCCCTCGCTTCTCCAGCGGCTCTGGCGGCTGTGCGAGCCCGTCACTAGCACCTGTGCCTCTGGACTCCGGGGTTTCTTTTCTTTTCTTTTTTTTTTTTTTTTATTGATTTTTTACAGAGAGGAAGGGAAGAGGGATAGAGAGCTAGAAACATTGATGAGAGAGAAACATCGATCAGCTGCCTCCTGCACACCCCCCACTGGGGATGTGCCCGCAACCAAGGTACATGCCCTTGACCGGAATCGAACCCGGGACCCTTCAGTCCGCAGGCCGACGCTCTATCCACTGAGCCAAACCGGTCAGGGCTGACACCTGAGTCTCTAAACTCCTGGGCCCACTTCTGGGGAAGCTCCTTAAAGCCCGGTCCTGCCACTGACAGCGGAGACAGGCTGGTCATCCATGGCCAGAGGCGGCGGCGAGGGACCAGGGGCAAGGCCTGGAATGGGAAGAGGGCGATGGGGAGGCTGGGCTCCTGGCTGACCTCGTGCACTCCCAGGCCCTCCACCGGCCTAGCCGTGGGTTCCTTGTCTGTGAATGGAGACACTGAGGCTTCTCTCTCCCTCGAAACCCCTCCCGGCCCCTGGCGAATCCGCCACCTCTCCCCTTCATCTCCTCGAGGTGTCTGGGTCTCCCCTCCTCTTTGCCGCCACCGGCCTGGCCAGTGCGTTGAACCGCACTCCTGCCTCCCCCCCAACCCCCGTCTTTGTCACGTCCCCTGCGTGGCTGTCTTGTGGTCCGCTGGTGTGTGTCAGTCACTGCCCTCCGCTGCAGGAGAGCAGAGACGTCACGTGGCCATAGCCGCAGGGGGCCTGACAGAGTCGGTCCTCAGAGTACTGAGCGGGAGTGCTGGCAGAGAGAGACCCGGAAGCATTCGCGTTGCAGTGTGACAGCCTCGGGCCCCGCAGGTCTGGCACATCCCTCCTGCAGGGCAGATGCTGTCACCCCCGCTGCCCTCCTGAGGAGGACCACTGGACCAGGCTCAGCTGTGTCCCAGGACTGTGCCTGCCGTTGGGGGGCCCAGGCCGCCGCTTCCAAGGGCCTGCATGTGGGAGGGGACACAGCGTGACCCCGAGGGAGGGCAGGGAGGTGTGTGACTTACCTGAACCTTCCTCTCCAGGGCAAGCAAGGGGGCCGGGGACCAGGTGCCTCC
The DNA here is from genome assembly GCF_963455305.1 of Plecotus auritus. Classification (NCBI taxonomy): domain Eukaryota; kingdom Metazoa; phylum Chordata; class Mammalia; order Chiroptera; family Vespertilionidae; genus Plecotus; species Plecotus auritus. The sequence goes on along the minus strand of NC_137770.1, from coordinate 5,053,924 downwards.
TTAGAGCATCAGCAAGAGATTTCCAAAATCAAGTCCGAGCTGGAGAAGAAGGTCCTGTTTTACGAAGAGGAGCTGGTCAGGCGCGAGGCCTCCCACGTGCTGGAGGTAAAGACCGTGAGGAAGGAGGTGCATGACTCCGAGAGCCAGCAGCTGGCCCTGCAGAAGGAGATCTTAATGCTGAAAGACAAACTGGAGAAGGCAAAGCGAGAGCGGTGAGTCCCCGCGCCTCCGCGGGAGAGACAGGCCGTGCGGCTGGGCCGGGGGGGCCCGGTGGGCTCTGACCCCCCCTCGCCCTCCCACAGGCTCAGTGAGGTGGAGGAGGCAGTGGGCACCGTCAAAGACAAGTACGAGCGAGACCGAGCCGTGCTGTCCGAGGAGAACAAGAAGCTGGCTGCCGAGAAGGAGAGGGTAATGGAAGGCTCGGGATCGCTTCGGGCGGTGGGAACTTTCCCCGCGTGGATGCTGGAAGTTGGTGCTCTAAGTATTTTTGTTTTTAAATGACGCAGTGGTGATCTTTTAAATGGGACGTTTGTATTTGGTTAAAAGCTGCTGATTATCTGAAATCGCTGGCTCTTGATCCCTTTTATGTTCAGATCCGCATTGAAATGTGACTGGAGTTAGATACAGTCAAAAACCCACGTCCTGAACCTCATAACGATTGAAGAAAACGCAGAATCTTCCAAAGAACTTGTAGTTGAATAATGCTGATGTCCTGTTTGCAGGCGCCACATAACCCACTGCGTGGTGCACTGTTTCCTTTCAGCTTTGCTCCTTCGTGGACAAACTCACAGCTCAGAACAGGCAGCTGGAGGGCGAGCTGCAGGACCTGGCAGCCAAGAAGGAGTCGGTGGCCCACTGGGAAGCCCAGATTGCCGAGATCATCCAGTGGTACGTCCCGCCCAGAGGCGTGGCCAGGCTGGGGGGGCCGCCCAGAGGCGTGGCCAGGCTGGGGGGGCCGCCCAGAGGCGTGGCCAGGCTGGGGGGGGGCGCCCAGAGGCGTGGCCAGGGTGGGGGGCCGCCCAGAGGTGTGGCCAGGGTGGGGGGGCCGCCCAGAGGTGTGGCCAGGCTGGGGGGGCCGGCCAGAGGCGTGGCCAGGCTGGGGGGGCACCCAGAGGCGTGGCCAAGCTGGGGGGGGCACCCAGAGGTGTGGCCAGGATGGGGGGGCCGCCCAGAGGCGTGGCCAGGCTCAGGTGCACCCGCCCAGAGTGCAGTTTCTCTGGCTCCCATCTTCCTCTGTGACTGTCATGTGCACCTCCCGCTATTTCTCTGATGTCCAGGCACAGCCCTCTGCTATGTCCCCACAGCACTAAGGTCAGGTGGCCGTTCTGCCCAGTGCCACTGCGCTGAGCTAAAGGTGCAGAAGCAGCCACCAGGTCTCTGAGGAGTGGCTGAGGCTGTGCAGGGACACCTGCGGCCGGAAGAGCGAGGACTGGCCTCTACCTAAGACACCTTCTTGTTTTTAAAACATGCTTTTATTGATTTCAGAGAGGAAGGGAGAGGGAGAGGGAGAAACATCAATGATGAGAGAGTCATTGATCAGCTGCCTTCTGCAGGACCTACCCTGGGGAATTGAACCTCGACCTCCTGGTTCATAGGTCGACTCTCAACCACTGAGCCACACCAGCCGGCCAAAGGGGCATTCTGTTGTCCCGGGGACTGGTGTCCCCTGAGAGGACACTGGGTCCCTGTGCCTTCAGGGAGGTGCGACCCATGCGTGCTCCTTGCTCCAGGCACTCAGAGACACGTCCCCTCCCGCAGGGTCAGCGACGAGAAAGACGCGCGGGGTTACCTTCAAGCTCTGGCCTCGAAGATGACGGAAGAGCTCGAGACGTTGAGGAGCTCCAGCCTGGGGTCGAGGACACTGGTGGGTCGTGCCTGAAAGCACACGTTTTGTCACCAGGGAACTCACAGGGGCTTTCGCCGTGAGGTACCGCACAGGTTGCTCCGGCAGCGTGTCCGCTCCGGGGGACAGGTTCTTTCGTCCTCTCGCTCCTGTAGCCACGCTCTGGGGACATCCTCGGCAGGACGGCCCACCCTCGGACCAGACAGTGCAGTGTCTGTGTTTGCGGCGTCGGGAGTGTGGCGAGCTCGGGGCTGCACGGGTCCCCTCTCGGCCCAGTTCCCTCGTCTCCATTTTTCTGGGTCCCGTTTACTTTTTAAAAACAAATAAGTTCTTTGTGACCGACACAGAGCAGTAAGAAAGAGGCTCAGTGAAAAGGGTTATTAGAATTCTAGCTGCGTCCCGTTTCCCTGGTTGGAAGGTGTATTTACCCAGAGGGACGGCGCCGGCAGGTGTGCTCACTGCTTACCCGCACACGAGAACCAGAGCTCAGTCTGGGCGCGGAGGCTGAGCACGCAGCGGCCTCAGTGCGTGTCCGAGGGACTCGCTGCGTCCCCAGAGCCGTCTGTGAGAAACAGTGACAGCTCAGGTTTCTTGACGAGAAGACCACGGCCGCAGCGGCCCCGTAAGTGGAAAACGTCTTCGTGTGAGGTTTCCGCAGCAATTGGGACGGTCAGTGAGCGCCTCCCGTCTCGGCGCTCCTCCAGCCTGCGTGCGTGCACTGCCCTTAGGAGCTGCGCTCATCAGTCTGTGCAAACCTTACAGGAGGCGGAAGGTGCCGTCCCAGGTCCTTCTAGCCAAACGGGCTCTGGAGATTTGTGTTGTAAAATACTTTGTAGATAGTTCCTGTCGAAGGACAAATTGGATGAGGTTACAGTTCCTTTTCCCTGAGGGTATATTGGTCACTTACTGATTCCGGAGAAAAGCCGTCCACGACGGCGTTGTCTGAGACACGGAGGTTTCGGTCGTGTTCCCCCCACACCCGCTCCTGCCTGCAGCTGGGAAGTCCCCGCGGCCGCGCTCCCTCCGAGACGGACGGGAAGTGGAAGCCTCGGCTGCGCTTGAAACTTTAAGAATGAAGTGTCCAGATGCCTCGTCCCCTTGACAGGCGGCGGGCTGGCCGGCCGGCCAGGGAGCAGGTGCTGCCGTGGCTGCTTCCCTCGCTCACTCATTCCCTAGCCGTGCCCGTCCCTCCTTTTCCTTTCTTAGTCTTCCTCTCAGGTAGGCATCGTGGATGAGGAATGACATCATCCCTGCACTGAGAAATAGCAGAATGTTTCAGGATGTAACAAAATAAGATAATGTGACCTTACAACGCAGCTTAGGTTTGTAAGAGTCTAGTGACCCAAATAGAAATTGATAGCCCTGGTCGGTTTGGCTCAGTGGATAGAGCGTCGGCCTGCGGGATGAAGGGTCCCGGGTTTGATTCCAGGTTAGGGCACATGCCCAGGTTGTGGGCTCGATTCCCCAGTAAGGGGCGTGTAGAAGGCAGCCGATCAACGATTCTCTCTCACTGTTGATATTTCTCTCTCTCTCTTCTTCTCCCTCTTTGAAAAAAAAAAATTACATTATAGGATCCATTTTCTTTTTTAAAAAAATTAGTGAATTTTTAGAAGACCTCTAAGAAAGAATAAAGGCTATAAAATACTGAAAACAAAGTTGGCTGTGATGGACTTTGATAATATCTGAGAGTTAATTTGTAAATATGATCAAAGTTTAAGGCAAGACGCTGGGGGAGGGGGGAGTGGGGTAAGGGCATGTGCCGGGGGTAGGGGAGGCCGGGGGAAGGTCAATGGGGAAAAAAAGGAGACGTATGTACTACTATTTGTAATACTTTAAACAATAAAATAAATTTAAAATGTTAAAAAAAAGTTTAAGGCCAGAAAAAGATGAACTTGTCATTTGTTAGCGTTAATTTTGTAAAGTTAGTAGCTTAACATGTACTTTAACGTTTGAACCGACGCACGCAGGACCCCCTCTGGAAGGTGCGCCGCAGTCAGAAGCTGGACATGTCCGCGCGGCTGGAGCTGCAGTCGGCGCTGGAGGCCGAGATCCGGGCCAAGCAGCTGGTTCAGGAGGAGCTGCGGAAGGCCAAGGACGCGAACCTCTCCTTTGAAAGGTGCTTGGCCTTCCGCGTGGGACCTGGGGCACGCCCCGAGCTGTCCCCTCACCGATGATGGGGCTGAGGTGTGGGCAGGTGTCCCGCGCTAACCAAGTGCAGAGCCAGGATTCGATGGCAGGTCCCCAGTGCTGGACTGGCCTGCTCGCCTCCTCGCCAGATGTCCCCCTGCAAAAGGCTGGGAACCCCAAGACCCTGCGCTCAGGGAGGTGGTAGCCACCCTCTTGCCCGTTGGGGAAAGACGCAGGTGTCAGGGCTGAGCCCCTGGGCTGGGGGTCCTCAGTGGGCACCGGGTGGTCCACAGAGAGGATGTCCAAAACGCCGCAGGCTCGTGACATGCACTTTCCAGACCGTGGTTTTTACCGTCCGTGTTTGTATGTCCAGACGTGTTAGGGGGAGGCCGCCCCGTCAAGCCTGTGTCTGTCCGCGTGTTTGTGGAGCCCTGGCGCGTCCCGGCACTCTCCCTGGCACAGCCCCGCTCACGCCTTCCGCTCAGCCGCACGCAGATGGCCTGGGCTCTGCACCTAACGCGCCTGTTTCTCATTTCAGTAAACTGAAGGACTCGGAGGCCAAAAATAAAGAATTATTAGAAGAAATGGACATTTTGAAGAAGAAGATGGAAGAGAAATTTAGAGCAGATACTGGTAAATTGAAATGACAAGTTCTTACAGTTTTGAAGTGGAAGCCTTTTGCGATGGAAATGCTTTGCTTTGGACTGAGTTTCTTGCAGGGCTGATAGCTTTAGTTCTTTGAAGAAGCACTTAGTCACGCCAAAGCCAAATTCTGAAACAGGTGCGTCCAACGATTACTCCCCAAAGCCACCCACGGGTCTGGGTCGGTCCTTCCTGTGTTTCCTCTTGACAGAATAGGGCACATGCACGCGAGTGTAGTTAGCCGTCACATCCCATGACACAGGGACCGCTCTGTGCCCCTGCGGCTGGCTGGCTGCCGTTCCGGCCTTGCTGTCCTGGACCCTCTGCCTTGTGTGGCCACGCGTACAGCATTTCCCATTCCCGTCACTGTGTTTTGGGGCGAGACGTCCAGAGTGAACTGCCGGTCCAAGGGTCAGCGTGCACACCTTGTAGGTGCTGCCAGCTGCTGCAGGCGCCAGGACATCCGTGTGCCCGCTGCGGTGCAGGCGAGGTCCCAGTTGCACCCAAGGGTGGTCTCACCCTGGTCGGTGCGAAGCAGCATCGCAGCGGGGCCTGGTTTGCGTTTTCTTACAAGCAGGATGAGCATCTTTTCACACACACGTGGGCTATTTGTGGTTCCCACTCTGTGGTTTACACATGTGTATCTTTTGCCCATTTTAAAAACAGAAGTCGTGAAGTCTTTTGCTCCTCAGAAGCTTTCAGGGTATTGAGGATTAGAGGCTTTTGTTTGTGGCTGAAGTTGCAAATACGTTTCCTCGGCTGTCCTTTACTTAGCGTTTTTTACTTTAAGCCAGGGATGGGGGTTTCCAATGGGGTGTGTGTCAGGTTGACCAGTTTGCCCTTCTTGAGGCATCGGGAGGTACTCCTGGGTCAGGTGTTCAGCGTGCGCACCTCTGCTCTTCTACACGGCCACGTGCCGCCGTTCGGTGTAGCTCACCGACCCCTTCGGAGTTTGTGCTGATGTGCAGTCCGGGGCGGACCCAGTTGTACCTTTCCCCGTGGCCCGCCACGCACCAGTGGTTAAGTTCCCGTCCTGCTGACTGCCTGTTACTCTGCGCGTGCGTGAGCTTGCCCTGGGCGCCTGGTCTGAGCCTGGATTTCCTCCCCTGTTCGTCATTCCTGGGCCAGACCGCTCGTGGGTCCGTTTTAACAGCTGGTCGGTCCCCTCCCGCCCCTTTCTTTAGAGACTCCGAGGTGTCCCCCCTCTCTCCCAGGTGAGCTCGCATTCCTGTCCCGGCTGGGGAGGTCACGGCATTGGCGTGGCACCGCATCAGGCCTATCCGTTAACGGGGAGGTCGGCGTGTGCCGATAGGAAGGAAGCCTTCCCGTCCCAGCGTAAGGCATCTCACGTTCCACCGTGCCTGTCTGTCTTACAGGACTCAAACTTGCAGGTTTCCAGGACTCTGTCTTTGAGTATTTCAACACTGCACCGCTCGCACACGACCTGACCTTCAGGGTGAGTAACTGTCTTTTACAAGCGAAAAGCGCGTTGGCGACCGGTTAGAAATAGTGCCCTGCGATCTGACTCCTGCGGGGCCAGAACACCCCAGCCAAGTCCCATCTGACGCTTGACCTCAGGCGTGCTGCTCTGTCCACCAGGATGTGAAGTGTGTAGGTTACAGACCTCTGAGGACTTGAAATGTTTCCAGAGGAGCTTCCGGAATTAGTGAGAGCTGCTGAGGAGCCGCTCCGTGTCTGCAGGACAGAGGTTGCCTGGGCCTCTGCCTGCGGGGCTCCAGGCAGCTGTTGAAGCACGGCCTCGCACCGCAGCCAGGGAAGAGCAGGCGGACCTTTGGTGGCACCCTGGCTCCCCGCTGCTCTCCCCGACGGGCGGAGGCCCCTCGCTGCCGCCTAAGTTGGAGCTCTAGGGCGCGGGCAGTGCTGCCTGCACAGGGAGTGGCAGAATGCAGGGCGAGCCCCACTCCCGTCGCACTGTTTCCCGCGGCCTCGGGGCCCCGCGCCTCCCCTTTTCCGGAGGAGTAGGGACGGCCCTTCCTAGCAGCCTCCGGACGCCCGAAGGGAAAGCTTGAGAGAGGGTCTCATTCGTGGGCCCTGTGCGGGGTGTGCGGGTTCCCGCCTTTGTTTGGGAACGTTGCCCCCTGCAGCAGAGGCGGGAGCGCCTGCAGTGAGCGCCGCCTCTCAGCCAGCGTCCTGCCACGTGCGGCCCCCGCCCCGCGCACCGCACTCCCCCCGCTAGGGAAAGAGCCTTGTAGGCATCAGCGACCCTGCACTGCTCCAGAGCTCATGTCCTAAGGTCGGGCCATCCTCCCACGTGGCCGCAGCTAACCGCGATGTCACTGTCGTGTGGACGAGGTCTCGGCCCCTCGTAACCGCGATGTCACTGTCGTGTGGACGAGGTCTCGGCCCCTCGTAACCGCGATGTCACTGTCGTGTGGACGAGGTCTCGGCCCCTCGTAACCGCGATGTCACTGTCGTGTGGACGAGGTCTCGGCCCCTCGTAACCGCGATGTCACTGTCGTGTGGACGAGGTCTCGGCCCCTCGTAACCGCGATGTCACTGTCGTGTGGACGAGGTCTCGGTCCCTCGTAACCGCGATGTCACTGTCGTGTGGACGAGGTCTCGGCCCCTCGTAACCGCGATGTCACTGTCGTGTGGACGAGGTGGCCCCTCGTAACCGCGATGTCACTGTCGTGTGGACGAGGTCTCGGCCCCTCGTAACCGCGATGTCACTGTCGTGTGGACAAGGTGGCCCCTTGTAACCGCGATGTCACTGTCGTGTGGACGAGGTGGCCCCTCGTAACCGCGATGTCACTGTCGTGTGGACGAGGTCTCGGCCCCTCGTAACCGCGATGTCACTGTCGTGTGGACAAGGTGGCCCCTCGTAACCGCGATGTCACTGTCATGTGGACGAGGTGGCCCCTCGTAATCGCGATGTCACTGTTGTGTAAATGAGGTGGCCCCACGGAACCGTGATGTCACTGTCGTGTGGATGAGGTGGCCCCTTGTAACCACCACGTCACTGTCGTGTGGACGAGGTCTCGGCCCCTCGTGACCGCGATGTCACTGTCGTGTGGACGAGGTCTCGGCCCCTCGTGACCGCGATGTCACTGTCGTGTGGACGAGGTCTCGGCCCCTCGTGACCGCGATGTCACTGTCGTGTGGACGAGGTCTCGGCCCCTCGTGACCGCGATGTCACTGTCGTGTGGACGAGGTCTCGGCCCCTCGTAACCGCGATGTCACTGTCGTGTGGACGAGGTGGCCCCTCGTAACCGCGATGTCACTGTCGTGTGGACGAGGTCTCGGCCCCTCGTAACCGCAATGTCACTGTCGTGTGGATGAGGTGGCCCCTCGTAACCGCGATGTCACTGTCGTGTGGACGAGGTCTCGGCCCCTCGTAACCGCGATGTCACTGTCGTGTGGACGAGGTCTCGGCCCCTCGTAACCGCGATGTCACTGTCGTGTGGACGAGGTGGCCCCTCGTAACCGCGATGTCACTGTCGTGTGGACGAGGTCTCGGCCCCTCGTAACCGCGATGTCACTGTCGTGTGGACGAGGTGGCCCCTCGTAACCGCGATGTCACTGTCGTGTGGACAAGGTGGCCCCTCGTAACCGCGATGTCACTGTCATGTGGACGAGGTGGCCCCTCGTAATCGCGATGTCACTGTCGTGTGGACGAGGTCTCGGCCCCTCGTAACCGCGATGTCACTGTCGTGTGGACGAGGTCTCGGCCCCTCGTAACCGCGATGTCACTGTCGTGTGGATGAGGTGGCCCCTCGTAACCGCGATGTCACTGTCGTGTGGACGAGGTGGCCCCTCGTAACCGCGATGTCACTGTCGTGTGGACAAGGTGGCCCCTTGTAACCGCGATGTCACTGTCGTGTGGACGAGGTGGCCCCTCGTAACCGCGATGTCACTGTCGTGTGGACGAGGTCTCGGCCCCTCGTAACCGCGATGTCACTGTCGTGTGGACGAGGTCTCGGCCCCTCGTAATCGCGATGTCACTGTCGTGTGGATGAGGTGGCCCCTCGTAACCGCGATGTCACTGTCGTGTGGACAAGGTGGCCCCTTGTAACCGCGATGTCACTGTCGTGTGGACGAGGTGGCCCCTCGTAACCGCGATGTCACTGTCGTGTGGACGAGGTCTCGGCCCCTCGTGACCGCGATGTCACTGTCGTGTGGACGAGGTCTCGGCCCCTCGTGACCGCGATGTCACTGTCGTGTGGACGAGGTCTCGGCCCCTCGTGACCGCGATGTCACTGTCGTGTGGACGAGGTCTCGGCCCCTCGTGACCGCGATGTCACTGTCGTGTGGACGAGGTCTCGGCCCCTCGTGACCGCGATGTCACTGTCGTGTGGACGAGGTCTCGGCCCCTCGTGACCGCGATGTCACTGTCGTGTGGACGAGGTCTCGGCCCCTCGTGACCGCGATGTCACTGTCGTGTGGACGAGGTCTCAGCCCCTCGTGACTGCGATGTCACTGTCGTGTGGATGAGGTGGCCCCTCGTAACCACCACGTCACTGTCGTGTGGACGAGGTCTCGGCCCCTCGTGACTGCGATGTCACTGTCGTGTGGATGAGGTGGCCCCTTGTAACCACCACGTCACTGTCGTGTGGACGAGGTCTCGGCCCCTCGTGACCGCGATGTCACTGTCGTGTGGACGAGGTCTCGGCCCCTCGTGACCGCGATGTCACTGTCGTGTGGACAAGGTGGCCCTGAGGCCCGGGTTGCAGGTCCAGGCGGAGTCTGGGAACCGCGCTGAGCTGTCCCGCCGGTCCCCTGTCCCCGGGAACGGGCCTCCCTCCCCTGTGCTGGTGCTGGCCTGGCCAGAGCAGCATCTTGTGAGGCCCGGCACTCTGGGTTTGTCTGATGCCCCATCGTGAGATGAGGGCTGGGCATTTTGGCGGGAATTGTGCAGAGGACACATGCGGGTTCCTCGCTTTGCGGAAGCCGTTGGTTGAGGGGCTGTGCCAGACCTCGCCCGGAAAGGGCCGCCCCCAGCAGCCTTGCCAGCGGCCAGCCTTTACCGAGCCCGGCGGGCTTATTCCTTCGTCCTGGCACTGCCGCTGCCGTCGCTTTGGAAACGGGTGTTGTCAGTTGGCGGTTTGTCGTCCCGAAGTCCTCAGTTTGTGTGTAGTCCTCAGCGCAGGGTGGGGTTCCGTGGTGTTCACCTGTTTTTTAGTGGAGAGCGACAGGAAGGGTGGGGAGAGAAACACGGATGTATGCGCCCCCACCAGGCATGGAACCTGCAACCTGGGTGAGTGCCCTGACGGCATCGGACCTGCAGCCTTTTTTTAGAGAGAAGCATGAACTCGTCCTACTACATGCTCCTTCATGGATGCTTGTATGTGCCCTGACCCGGGTCACACCACGACTTTGGCGCATTGGGTCACGCTCTAGCCGCCGAGCCTGCGGGCCAGGGCAGAAGGCTGCCGTGTTTAAGGGGGAGGCCCTCTGCAGCTCCGGTCACCGTGCCGGGAGCCCGCCGCCGCCTGCCTTTCCGTCACTGCAGCGCCAGGCTCTGCCGTGAGCGCGAGTGCTGAGCCCGAGGCCCAGAGGCTGGCGGCTAACGGGCACAGGTGCCGGAAAGGGCCGCTCTCCGGTGGCACGGGTGGCAGAGTGGCATCTCCCTGGCAGGTGGTTTCCAGCTCGGACCCCCCACAGGCCGCACTGGAGCATTTCAGCCGGGTGGGGCTGGTCTGGGTGCCTTGTCCTCCGGAGCAGGCACCCTGGTTTTAGTGCCTTTGTGACAGCTGTTCGGAGCCCTCCGGCTTGGGAGAAAGCACAGTCACCTCCGGAAGAAGCCTTGGTCCCCCAGACCCTGTCTCCTCTCCCCACATAAACACGCTGCTCGGGACTGGAAATGATTTGCCCCCCGATGGAGTCCAGTTCCCGTGCACGTTCTTACTGGGTGGGAGTGATTGTTCCGTTCTCCTGTCTGTCCCTCCTCCGCGTCCCCGCTGCCAGCCTCTGGGGAAGAAGGAGGTGCCTGCCCGTGCCTCACTGGCGCCAGGGCAGCCTGGCACACGTCCACAGGACAGTGATCCCGCGGTTACAGGGCCCCCCCTCCCTCCGTGAGCACCCTTCTCATCAGCTCACAACTGCGTGGTGAACATTAATATTCGCTCCTCGTTTTTCTGGAATGTGGCTCTAACTTGTTTAACATTCCTGTTAGGGGAGAAACGTGCTTCCATCTGTAGCCTTGTCGCTGGCTCTCTGACCAGCCTTTCCCCTGGGAAGTTCTGTCGGCACACAGGATGGCCGCAGGGCTGTGGGGGCTGTGTGAGCTCGGGCGGCCCACTGACTGCGGCTGCTGTGGGGCTCCCCGTCGGCGTCAGGCCGGTGCCGTCTCCTTGGGTGGGGCTGCGCTGCTTCCACACGCGTGGATGGTGTGTGCGCCTGTGGACAGAGGAGTGAGTGACCTTCGATGGGGAAGTACAGTTTCAGGAACGCTCCTTACAATCTAAAGATGGCCTTAGGATGCGGCTTTAGCTTTAAATTAGCTTCAAGGCTTTAGCTCCAATTTCCAATTAGAAATTAACTTGGGAGTCTGGAGTTGTCAGAACAAAACATGGCTTCCCTGTGTATCAGACTTCCAGGGCATTCTCCCTTCTGGCCGCAGGCCGCCGGCCTCTGTGGTCCCTGAAGTGAGGTAGGGGCTCAGAGAGGCATGTCCGTCAGGGCTGGCGCTTCCCGTGCCTCCCCTTCCCGTGGGCGCTTCTGCCGTGGCTGGTGACGGTGCCTTGTCAGAGCCCTGGCGGAGGTGCCCTGTGGCCTCAGCATGCGGAAGGCCGGCGCCTGTGACGGAGGGGTGACGACATGGTGCCCCGGGAACACGACCTGTGCTGGACTTCAGGTCCCCAGGGGGAGGCCCTTTTTATTACTTACTTACGGGGGGCGGGGTGCTTTTTAAACAGGGAACACGTAGTAGAGTCTGAACTCTACAGAATGAGTTCTTTCATTCTCACAATTTCTTGGCCTTTTCCCCACAGACCGGCTCAGCTAGTGAGCAGGAAACACAAGCTCCAAAGCCAGAAGCGTCCCCGTCCACGCCCATGGCTGCAAGCACAGAGCAGCAGGAGGTAAGACTGTCCGTGACCGCGACCCTCAGGTCTGCCCCGCGTCCACCTGCTGCTGGAGGCCGAGGCCAGCGTGCTCGGTCCCGCCCGCTGCGCCCGCTCTGAGCCCAGCTGCGTTTCAGAGCTGCCGTCGGCCGTCGGCTGGGTGAGGCGTGCTCTGACAGGTGTCTCCACAATGTCGCGAATTAAAAATGCAGAACTGTTCATTATTGATCAGCTCCGGAGGGAAGGGATCCACGCAGGGTCTGGTGTAGAGCGCGCTGAGCTAGCACGGCGCTCACCTGTCCCACTTGTCTCCCAGGACATGGCTCGGGCCCCGCAGAGGCCGCCCGCCGGGCCGCCGCCCGCCTCACAGGCCCTCGCTCTGGCGGGACCAAAGGTAAGCCTGGCTTTTCCCCGGCGCCGCCTCGGTTTAGAAGGCCGAGTAAGTCAGACAGACGGGCGTGTGTAGCACAGGAAGCCCATGTCCGTTCGCGGACGCTCCGAGTGCCGTGCGCTCCAGGGGGTGTCGGGACCCCGTGTGGCCCTCACGGCGCTGCCTGAGCGGATTTTCACGGAAACATGTCTGCGTTAGATCTCCCAGCCCCTTCGCTCCCAGACCGGTTCCCTCTCCACTGCAGCTGCTCTGTGATGTGTCTGAGTTCCTTCTCCAGCTTCATTTCCATTTATCCGCCTGCACGGAGAACCTCGGAGAAGTGCAGAGTGGCGGGGGGGGGGGGGGGGAGTAAAACGGAAACGGAGCCCCCGAGTGACGTCATCGTTGGTCTTTGTCGCTGGGCCTTGAGAGCCGTGCACACTGTTCCGCCCAGATCACAGCCTCCCAGGTCCGCCCAGGTCACAGCCTCCCGGGTCCGCCCAGGTCACAGCCTCCCGGGTCCGTCCGCCCAGGTCACAGCCTCCCGGGTCCGCCCAGGTCACAGCCTCCCGTGTCCGCCCAGGTCACAGCCTCCCGGGTCCGCCCAGGTCACAGCCTCCGGGGACAAGGCCCGCTCCGGCCTCCCTGGCCTCTGGCCCTGTGCCGTAGATGCGGGTTCTTGTTGGTGCGGTCGGGGCCTCTTCCCGGGCTCCCATCACATTGGCCATGCCAGCTAGCACCCAGCTTGGTCGTGGGAGAGACGGTGAGCGGTTCGGCCGTTGGGCTGGATTCTCACAGCGTCAGGGAGCCAGCGGACGGCACCTGGGTTCTGTCCGTTCCTCCTGCTTCTCACGAGGCCCCGCTGATGTCGCCCGAGTAGTGACAGCTCGGGCTTTGCGGTTCACCTTGTAGACAGCCTGTCTCCATCCTGTCTTTCCGTCACCGCCCGTGTCACTTGGGTCCCTTCTCCTGGCGAGGGCGGCCGTCTCCGCTCTGGCTGTTAGGGACGGGCTGCTGCTCATTCCTTGTGTGTCTGCTGGTTTCAGGTGGGGGGGCAGCTCTGGGTGGGAGCCCCACCCACATGTAGCCCCAAGGGCCTCTGGGAGGCGAGGGGGGCGGCAGCCACGCTCCCTCTGTGCCAGCCTTGCTTGCTGCTGTTCGTCTCTGAAGGCAGCGTATGGTGGCAGACTTTTGGCTCAAGCTCCTCGGCTGGGTGTTACGCACTGGCCGTTGGTAGCACTGCCCAGGGCCACACATACCGCAGCGGGAAATCACACACTTTCCGTTTCTCAAGATCGTGCCAGCTGTTAATGCGCTCGACCGCCTCTCCTCCAAGTGTGTGCTTCACCCTCTCGGTGTTCTCCCCACAGCCCAAAGCCCACCAGTTCAGCATCAAGTCCTTCTCCAGCCCCACCCAGTGCAGCCACTGCACCTCCCTGATGGTGGGGCTCCTCCGCCAGGGCTACGCCTGCGAGGGTGAGTGTCCCCGGGGCGCAGGGGGGGCCGGACGCAGCCGGTGGGAGGGAGCCGAGGAAGCATCTTCCTCAGCCGTGTAAATGCTCCGTGAGCCAGGTCGAAAGCCTGGTCCTCGCTGCCGTGGGAGCCGCGCTGGCGGGGGACCCGGGCCTCTGGCGGTCACGGCTGCCGTGCAGTCATCCTGAGGATGAGCGGGCAGAACGGAGGCCCGACCTCCCTGCAAGTCCTCTGGAGGGAGCACCCCGGGCCTCTTCCCTCTGCCGCATCTCAAGCCGGGGCTGGGCCTTGCCACGCCCGCGCTCGCACGTTTGGGTGCAGCCACCCATGCAGCGCAACTGGCCAAGGTCACAGGTGCCCAGTGACACCCTGGGCTGGGCGGCCCGAGCGCCCGCGCTGCTCAGAGCCGCGTGCTCAGTGCAGGGCCAGCCCTGTAATTGGCGGCCAGGACCCCTATAGGGGGCCATCGCCCGTCTCGGACCTGCACGTTGTTTCCTGACGGGCTGGGGGAGGGCAGAGACCGGCTCCGGACAGTCCTTGCACGTCCTGGCGGCCCTGCCTGCCACCGTGTCCGTCCCCAAGCTGTGGCGGGACGTGCTCAGAAGCCGCCACCCCTGGTCCCGGGGCTCCCGGGCACGGTGCTGACGCTGCCCCTCGCCGCTCCAGTGTGCTCCTTTGCCTGCCACGTGTCCTGCCGAGACAGCGCTCCCCAGGTGTGCCCCCTCCCCCCCGAGCAGGCCAAGCGGCCCCTGGGCGTGGACGTGCAGCGGGGCATCGGGACCGCCTACAAGGGATACGTGAAGGTAGGACGCTCGGCCCGCGTGTCTGCGATGACCTCGTGCCGGTCTGGGAGGCCCGGGTCCTGAGGGTCCGCGGAAGCACACGCAGCGTCAGGGCCTGCCCGCTCCTGGCCGGGCGCTCAGCCAGGCTGCGAGGCCAAGTGCTGGTGAAGGCCCCGTCAGCTGTGGTTTCCCGGTGCTCCCTTGCTGTGCGCGTCCTGTCCCCGCGTTGTCCACCTTGTCCCCGCGTAGCCCTCCACGGCAGCACCCTGACTCCCTGGCCCAGGCCGGGCTCTGGCCGCCAACCTGCGCGGGCGCGAGGGAGCTGCCGGCCAGCGGAGGGCGATGGTGGCCCGTGGCACCTCCGGGAAGTCCCCGGCCTGAGGCCCCCAGGTGGCGCTTCTGGAAGGTTTGTGGCTGGCCTCACCGGCCAGTGAAACGTGGTCCTTGTTTACCCGCAGGTCCCGAAACCGACGGGCGTGAAGAAGGGGTGGCAGCGGGCCTACGCCGTGGTCTGCGACTGCAAGCTCTTCCTGTACGACCTGCCCGAGGGGAAGTCCACGCAGCCCGGCGTGGTGGCCAGCCAGGTCCTGGACCTCAGGTCTGCGCCCGCTCCCCAGGCCTCGCCTGGGTGCTTTTCCCCGAGCCGAGAGCGTGGTGTTCGATAGCCCTTAACTTGGTTTCTGCCCACACCCTCACCCACCGCGCTGACCCCCAAACAGGCACCAACGTACGTGCCGGGGACGTCCTGTTTTAGATCTGTTTGCGCTGAAAACCTTGCTCAGTAAGCATTTAGCATAAGAACAAGCTGGAAACACCAGAGGCGGCTGCGTGTCCTCAGGGTCTGTCTGGTGCCTGACGGGTCCCTTGGCGACAGCTGCCTGGAGCCGGGCTGTGGGGCCCCGGGGCTTGCTGTGTGGCGGCACCTCTGACCTCTTCCGTGCTTGCCGCCTGCCTTCCTGGCCCCGGCACAGGGCAGCGAGCATCCTCCTCACGGCTCCTCTTCTTGTGCCGTCTGCTTCCGCTTCCCGTGGGTGTGACGGCGCCATCCCGGCACGGAAGTGGGAGGGTGGTTGTGAAGGTGGGCGTGCGGGGCACAGGACCTGGCGTGTCCTGTCCTGTCACCCACCCAGTGCCACAGAGGATGGCAAATGCAGACATGGACATGCTGGCATCTGCCCAGGCTGGGGCCCGGCCTCCAGCCAGTCGCCAGCATTGGTTCTAGGGGGAAGGGGTGCCGTGGCGGTGCCATGAGGAGAGCCATGTGTCAGTCACCCCCACAGTGGTGCCCGCCTTCCGTGTCCCCAGTGCATGGGGCGGATGGACACTGGGACCTGTGTTTTGGAAAGCCCCAGGGGACCCTGCTGTCCTCACGGCGCCCTGGCCCTGCGAGGTAGAGGCCACTGGGCGCCGCGCCTGGAGTGTAGAGTGCATTGAAGTGGGGCTGCCAGTTCTCAGCACGTTTTAGCTCCTTCAGTGGCGGCCTGATCATAGGTAGCCATACCCGGGCCACCGGTGAGGTGGTTTGTCCTCCCCAAGCAGCTGAAGGACTAGAGAGCCACGTGGCTCGGGGAGGAGGGGAGGAGGAGGAGGGGTGGCTGAGGGAGGGGCTTCTCAAACTCCCTGCACTTGGACGGCTTTGCAGGGGAAGCATTTTCTTACCCAGGCGGAGGCAAGGGCCCCTCATGTTGGAGGAAGTCGTCACGAAAGCGCCTTTCTCGTCCGATCTGTGCACAGGCCTGTGTGCGTCCCTGCCCCGTGCGCTGAGTGTCCTGTTTCTTGCAGAGATGAAGAGTTCTCAGTGAGCTCAGTCCTGGCCTCCGATGTCATTCACGCTTCACGTCGAGACATTCCGTGTATCTTCAGGGTACGGTTCTCTTCTGTCTCTTAGAGAGGATTCACTAATCACAGACAGGTCACGTGATTCACTAATCAGACAGGTCACGTGATTCACTAAGCACAGACAGGTCACGTGATTCACTAATCACAGACAAGTCACGTGGTTAAAATGAAACCCTTCTGAGAGGGTCACTGCCGTCGGAGGGACCCGTGCCATGGGGGAGGCCCCGGCTCCCCACCCCTCCCTTGGTGCAGGCTCCTCCACACACGCCCAGCCTCTGCCCTCGCTGCCGCCTCCTCCCCTCCCCATGTCAGTGCTCTGGCCCAGCGCGCTCAGGCGGGGCCTCCCCCCCCCAGGCCTGCTGGTCAGGAGCTGGAGCGACGCAGGAGCAGCCGGCAGCCCAGCTCCTGCGCACTCACTGGCGGGGGCGGGGGGGGGGGGCGGTCCCTCCACTGAGCTGTGAGAGGTGCCTCCCCTGGAGTTAGTTCTGTTGAGCTCATCGCTGTTCAGAAAGCCCCTCCTCGTGCAGCGCAAACACGTGCGGTCACGTAAAACGTCCTCCCGCGGCCGCACCGACCGGTGCCGGGGCCCTGCTGTGAGAGCCTGTCGCCTGTGCGCGCTCGGGAGTCCTTTCCAGTGTGATGCCATCGTTCCCTCACTGCCCCGGACAGCACAGCGGGGCCTCGGAGCGGGGCCGGCCGAGCCTTAACCCCTGGCCCTTGCGCTCCTCCCTCGGCGGGACAGCGGCCGGGCCGGGCCGGGCGTCGGTGCCGTGCTTGCCAGCTTACGGCTCTTCTGTTTTCTTTTCTACCCTGAAGGTGACGGCCTCTCTCTTAGGTTCACCTTCTAAGACCAGCTCACTGCTCATTCTGACAGAGAACGAGAACGAGAAGAGGAAGTGGGTTGGGATTCTGGAGGGACTGCAGTCCATCCTGCACAAGAACCGCCTGCGCAACCAGGTGGTGCACGTGCCCCAGGAGGCCTACGACAGCTCGCTGCCGCTCCTCAAGGCCGTGCTGGCGGCCGCCGTGCTGGGTGCGTGCGCCTCCCAGGCCTCGTGTCCCCGAGGCACAGCGTGCTGTCCTCGCCGCCGTCTGAGTTAGAGTCCAAGGGGGGACCGGCCGTGCCCACAGCTGACGCGCTTTCTGTTCTCGCCCCCTGCCTCACAGATGGCGACAGGATTGTGGTCGGCTTAGAAGAAGGGCTGTACGTCATCGAGGTGACCCGGGACGGTGAGTGGCGGCCTGTGTCCGCTGTGCGCTCGGGCCCGCGGTCAGGGCAGGCACAGCGTCGGTCGTGGGAACTTGGGAGCGTTGAGACGACGGCCCTGGCCGGTCCGTTGCCCCATCAGAGACTTTGTAGCGAGAGGGCAGGCCACAGCCAAGACCCCTTCCGTGCAACGCGAGTGGCGTCGGGCGCGGGTGTCTGGGAAGGGGTGGAGGGTGCTGAGCAGGCCGGGAGCAGGGGGGGACACGGGTCCCCCGCCTCGCCTCACACCCGTCCTCCTGCAGTGATCGTCCGCGTCGCTGACTACAAGAAAGTCTACCAGATCGAGCTCGCCCCCAAGGAGAAGGTCGCCGCGCTCCTGTGCGGCCGGAACCACCACGTCCACCTCTGCCCGTGGTCTGCCTTCGACGGCACAGAAAGCAGCGTGGACGTCAAGCTTCCGGAAACGAAGGGCTGCCAGCTCCTCGCCACGGCGACCCTGAAGAAGGGCGCGGCCACCTGCCTGCTGGTGGCGGTGAAGCGGCTGGTCCTGTGCTATGAGGTCCAGCGGACCCGGCCTTTCCACAGGAAGGTCACGGAGCTCGTGGCCCCAGGCAGCGTGCAGTGCATGGCCGTGCTCAAGGACAAGCTCTGTGTTGGCTACCCTTCGGGGTTCTCTCTGTTGAGCCTCCAGGGAGATGGGCAGGCCCTGCCGCTGGTAAATCCCCACGACCCCTCGCTTGCGTTCCTCTCACAGCAGTCTTATGACGCCCTTTGTGCTGTGGAGCTCAAAAGCGAGGAGTACCTGCTTTGCTTCAGCCACATGGGACTGTACGTGGACCCACAAGGCCGGAGGTCGCGCACGCAGGAGCTCATGTGGCCTGCGGTGCCTGTTGCCTGTAGTATGTATATGTTTTCTGTTGCCCTATCCCTGTCGCTGCTCTTCACGCCCGTCGGCATGTTCAGTTTTGCTTCAGTTCGTCTCCGGTTCCCCGGCCAGGGAGCTAGGGAGCGCCAGGAGGGGCGGGCCCCACGGCTCGGCCTTGGGAGGTGGTCCCGACACGGGCCTCGGGCGGCCCGCAGTCGTTTATGAACTCGCAGCAGCAGCACCCAGCTGCAGGGCTCGGCGTGGCCAGGAGGAAGGCGCTGCCCTGTCCGTGGGAGGCCTCTGAGCGGCGGGAGCTGTTCTGGAAAGAGCCGAGTTGTCCAGGGATTGAGGTGGCTTCCTGTGTGGGGGGCTCTGTGGGTCTCCCTGCCCAGCCCGCCATCTGAGCTTGTCAAGGACCCTGACCCTCAGTGCCCACCACTGGCGGGCAGGCAGGAACCCAGGGGTGATGGGACCGTCAGGGGCAGCAGGAGTGGGGTTACGTGTGGGGGCAGGTGCCGTGCTTTTCCTGTTACCTACAAGTACAGCCTTTGTCCGCCTCGTTGCTGGCAGAGAACCCGGGGGTGTTGGACCAGGAGCCCCGGCCGTGGGGTGCGCTGCCTCTGTTGGCTCCAGGGGCCCACGTGTGTGTGACTCCTTGGCCCTCGGCCGGGGCTGGGGCAGTGCAGCAGCCAGAGCCTTCTGCTGCCACACCCGCCCCTTCCCTGCCGTCCTCGTGTCCACGAAGCCCCCGCAGCAACAGCCGCAAAACCACAGGGGCCCTGCTCAGCGGGGCTGTTCCTCTGGGAAAGGAACGAGGACCCCAGCCCAGACTCCAGGTGCCCGCGCCGAGGTGGCCACGCTGGGCCTGGCGTTCGGCTCTGCCTCCACCTCGCGGTCTCGCTTCCTCCCTCGTGCGCAGCGCAGACCTCAGTCAGTCTTGGGGCTGGTGCGCCGGCCCTGTCCGCGCCCTGCGCTGGCTCCCTGTGCGCTCAGCCTCCCGTCCGTGCGGAGGCGTGTCAGTCCCTCTGCGGGCGGCCACGGGCGGTGACGCGGGAGCACGCGGCAGTCGGTCAGACTCCACAGCCGAGCTCTTCCCGTTGGGAGGGACATGAGTTCATGTTGTTGTTGGGCCCGGACACCTCGGTGCCGTGCCTCGTCCCGCAGAGATCTGGCTCCTGCAGGGAGCCCCAGCTGTGCACGGGCCTCGGAGCCACCCTCAAGGTCAGGGCCGCTCGTGGGCGGACCGCTGCCCGGCCTCCTGCCTGCTGCCCGACCCAGTTTTACTCTTTGGGGTCGAAAGAAGGCTGGTCCTGCCGCCCACTAGGAGCATAGCAGCAGCAGCAGAAGCTTAAATCCCACCTGCTGGCAGCAACCGGCCCCATGAAGCTTAGCGGGGAGCCGGGGAGCCGGGCCCTGCGCGGCCTCTGCAGTGAGGCCGCTCAGTGACGGGGCAGTGTTCAGCGCGAGGAGCAGACAGACACCCGCCGTCTGGAAGCCCCGACACTCCAGCCGGGCCCGCAGGCCTTGCTCGTGCCTTTGGAACGACAGGTGGCTTTTCGGTCGCCACCTGACGGTTGGCGTCGCTCAGAGGGAGCAGGGGAAGAGCCGGTGCGGGACGTAGTGCGGTGTCAGGGCAGACGGCAGGAGGGGTGCGGCGCCCAGAGGACTGGGACTAGCGCTGCGCAAACCCGTGGCGGCGGGCTGTGCCCGGCAAGCTCCTCGCCCAGAGCCGGCAGTGCCTTCTGTGTCCGAACGGTGGCCAGAACCCCGACTCCTTGGCGTCTCCACAGGAGGAGTTTGCTCCGCGGGCAGGCGTTCGGCCTCCCTGAATTTCAGGCGTGTGGAGCCTCGGGGGTGAGCTCTGCAGGCGCCGTGAGAAAGCTGACTTAGGAACAGCGTTCATGCTGCGGCTTTCACCTGCTCCTCAGTCGGGAGCCGCGGTGACACACGAACATATGGTCGTGCTGGTCTGAATCCGCCAAGGCTCTAGAGTGGGCGCGGTCAGGTCTGTGGGCGTGGTCAGGTCTGTGGGCGTGGTCAGGTCTGTGGGCGCGGTCAGGTCTGTGGGCGCGGTCAGGTCTGTGGGCGTGGTCAGGTCTGTGGGCGTGGTCAGGTCTGTGGGCGTGGTCAGGTCTGTGGCCGGCCTCTCACCACCTGGGCCAAGGCCGCATGGCCCTCGGCACCTTTCCGAGGCCGGGGATGGGCCTGGCCGCTGCCCTCGGGTGGAAGGCGCCAGGCCCGGGCCGCGCCGTTCCTTACAGTGCTCTGCTCTGTCTGCGCCAGGTTGCAGCCCCTCACACGTCACGGTGTACAGCGAGTACGGCGTTGACGTCTTCGACGTGAGCACCATGGAGTGGGTGCAGACCATCGGCCTGCGGAGGGTAAGGCCCGGGGCGGAGGGGAAGGCGTGGGCGGCTCCCCCTGTTGTGCGCCGGCTGTGCGCGCAGCTGCTAACCCTCGTTCCCAACAGATAAGACCGCTGAACACGGAGGGCACCCTCAACCTGCTCAACTGTGAGCCTCCCCGCCTGATCTACTTCAAGAGCAAGTTCTCCGGTGAGTGAGCCTCCTTCTGCTGACCGCGCTGCCCCCCTGTCCTGCCCCTCTGTCCTGTCCCTCTGTCCTGCCCCCCTGTCCTGCCCCCCTGTCCTGCCCCTCTGTCCTGCCCCCCTGTCCTGTCCCTCTGTCCTGCCCCCCTGTCCTGCCCCCCTGTCCTGCCCCTCTGCCCTGCCCCCCTGTCCTGTCCCTCTGTCCTGTCCCTCTGTCCTGCCCCCTGTCCTGCCCCTCTGTCCTGCCCCCCTGTCCTGCCCCTCTGTCCTGCCCCCCTGTCCTGCCCCCCTGACCTGCCCCCCTGTCCTGACTCTGTCCTGCCCCTCTGTCCTGTCCCTCTGTCCTGTCCCTCTGCCCTGTCCCCCTGTCCTGCCCCTCTGTCCTGCCCCTCTGTCCTGCCCCCCTGTCCTTCCCCCCTGTCCTGTCCCTTTGTCCTGTCCCTCTGCCCTGTCCCCCTGTCCTGCCCCTCTGCCCTGTCCCTCTGTCCTGCCCCTCTGTCCTGCCCCTCTGTCCTGCCCCCCTGTCCTGCCGCGGCCTGCGGGCCGCCGTGACCACGGTCACCTTCCCTCCCTCCTGCAGGAACCGTGCTCAATGTGCCCGACACCTCGGACAACAGCCGGAAGCAGATGCTGCGGACCCGGAGCAAGAGGCGGTTCGTCTTCAAGGTGCCGGAGGAGGAGAGGCTGCAGCAGCGGCGGTGAGGGCGGGGCCCGGCCTTGCTGTGGGCGGCCAGGGCAGGGCCGAGGACTTGTCACGGTTGTGAATCCCAAAATGTCGTCTTCCCCAGGGAGATGCTCAGAGACCCAGAACTGAGGTCCAAGATGATTTCCAACCCGACCAACTTCAACCACGTGGCCCACATGGGCCCGGGTGATGGGATGCAGGTGCTCATGGACCTGCCTCTGGTGAGTCCCGGGAGCATGCTCCCCGCCCCCTCCTGCCGCAGGGGGGCCCCCCACCTGCTGGCCTTTCTTCACTCCGGGCTCTGAGCAGACCCGGAGCTCCTGGCACCGGTCTCGGGCGGTGAACCAGTTGCCCTTCCGCTGCAGCCCTGGCCGGGCCACTTAATTTGCTTGGTGACTGTTTGTGTTTCATGACAGAACTAGCTGTCAAAATGGTTTCTAAGTAACCTTAGTGTGAGCGGTAACGTTTCCTCTCCGCTAAAAAAGATGGGTTTTCTGTAGCATTCAGCGTGGTCTAAAGGCACGATCGCTGACTCAGCGCAGAGCTTAGCTGACGTCACTGCAGAGCCTTCCCGGCCGTTTCCCTCCTCGAGGGCCCGGCCCAGCCCTGGTCGCGCTGCGGGCTTCCCGGTCGGCCCACCCGCTGCTCGGCCGGTGCCCCGTGCTCACCTGCTGTTTCCTCTGCCCAGAGCGCTGTGCCCCCGGCCCAGGAGGAGAGGCCCGGCCCCACGCCCCCCAGCCTGCCCCGGCAGCCTCCGCCCAAGAGCAAGCCCTATATCTCGTGGCCGTCGTCAGGTACCGGGGCGCCCTGCGGGCCGGGGGGGCTGGGGCTCCCTTCCCTGAGGTGACACCTCCTTGTGCCCCAGGTGGGTCTGAGCCCGGCATGGCAGCACCTCTGAGGAGCATGTCCGATCCCGACCAGGACTTTGACAAGGAGGTAAGGCCTGCTGACAAGACGTGGCCCACGCGGAGCAGAATCCAAGCCTCGTGCTGTCGTTCTTCGTGAAACACGCTTCGTCTCCCCTTGAGCAGCCACATGGCCCCGGGGTCGCTGCGGGGAGAGGGGGCGGGGCAGCTGCGTCCCGCCCACAAAAGGAAGAGCAGCCCCTGCCCCAGCCGGCAGCCCAGCCCGTGGAGATGCTGCCGAGACCACGGGCCAGAGGGCTGCTGGGGCGGGGCTGGCACCGGTGGCTGACCGCCTTCCTGGGAGAAGCCCAGCCCCTCGTCCCTCTGGACTCACGGCTTAGCTGGCACAGACGTTCCGTCTCTAACTCAGGCAGCACCTGGTTTTGGAGAGCCTTCCCTCGTGGCCTCTCCCTCCCCCGATGGCCGCGAGGTCAGAGTTCAGGGGGCACGGGTGGAGCTGCATGGGCAGGTTGCGCATACGGAGCCCTTACCTGAGTTGGTCCGTGGGGAGCCTGCCCTGAGTCCCCCGTGTCTGGGCGTCCTCCCCGCACCCTCCTCTGGTGCAGGGCCGGCCAGGCCACGGGCCACCAGGCTACCCGCGTCAGCGTCTCCTGCCTGGGCCAGTCCCAGCCGCGTTTCACATGGCCGACCAGTGTTCTCTAGGGCTCCTGGGGGGCTTGTCTTTTTTTTTCTTTTTTTTAATATATTTTATTGATATTTTACAGAGAGGAAGGGAGAGGGATAGAGAGCTAGAAACATCGATGAGAGAGAAACATCGATCAGCTGCCTCCTGCACCCCCCCCACTGGGGATGTGCCCGCAACCCAGGTACATGCCCTTGACCGGAATCGAACCCGGGACCCTTCAGTCCGCAGGCCGACGCTCTATCCACTGAGCCAAACCGGTTTCGGCCTGGGGGGCTTGTCTTGATCGCGTCGGGCGCGGGGCTGGAGGCTTCACAGACGGGTGCCCTCCGTGGCGCACGGCCCTGTCTGTCCTGCTCGGACCTGGTTTGTTCTTTTAAGTGAAATTGGCAGGAAGGAGTCGCTGTAAAGGGAGCCGTGTGGTGGCTGTTGAGTAGGTGCGCAGTGCGGTGCAGCCACAGCTCCTACGACCTCAGACCCTTCCATCACCCGAGCGCGGCAGCCTCTCCCCGCGCCCGCCCTGCCCAGCCCGGCCTCCACCTGTGGCTGGGCCTGTTCTGGGCGTGGCGTGTCGGGTCTGCTTCCCGCAGCATCACCGCGTCCGGTCTCCGTGCTGCGGCCTGAGGGTCTCAGGCTGCTCCTTTGTGGTGCAAAATCCCATGGGGTGAGGTACACGTGCAGGTGTCCTTGGCCCTGGGTGGGCTACTTCGGGGTGTCCCCTTTGGCTGCTGTGAACGTGTGGGCATGTACTTGTTTGAGTGCTCTCTTCGCTTGTTTGGGGTACGGCCCCAGGAGTGGAAGGCTGGGTCACGTGATGACCGTTGGCCATAGCAGCCACCCCATTTCCCTTCCCGCCACAGGGCACGTGGTGAAGAGCTCTGCGTTCTTACCGAGGCCGCCGTCCCAGCAGGCGTAACGCGGTGTCTCACGAGCTTTGGGTGTGCGTTTCCCGAGAGGTGACTGGTGTCCTGGCCATTTGTGTGCTTTTGGAGCAACGTCTCCGAGTCCTTTCTCCATTTTCATGGCGGTCTGTCTTTCTGTCGTTGGGTTGCGAGTTGTTTATATATCCTGGACAGCAGGCCCCTCGATGTGTGACTTGAGCTGTGTCCTCCGTCCTGTGGGTGGCTCTCGCCCTCTTGGTCACGTCCTCGCGTTCATGCCCGGAGTTCCCAGTGCTGGTGGAGTCGGTCTCTTCTGTGCCTCTGCTGTCGTAGCTGAGAACCCACTGCCAAGCCCCCCGCGGCCCTGAGCACTCCCCGTTTCTCCTCCGGGGTTGTGGGTTGGCCTGTGTCAGCGCGTGCGTCCCCTGGCGCTCACACGGGTCCCCTGGTGGCAGGAGGCAGAGGTCAGCTCCTTTCCTGGGGGGCCGCACCGTGTGTGGGAGCGGCTGCCCTTCCCGGTTGGGGCGCCCTGGTCAGAGGCACTGACGCTGGCTGCAGGTCTGTGTCTGGAGTCTCGGGCTGCTCCTGGCCTGTGTGTCAGCAAACCCCGTTTTGATTCGTTGCTTTTGAAATAATAAGTTTGGGAAGTGAGTCATCCAGGTTTTTCTTACTCAGTGTGGTTTTGACTGTTCGGGGCCCTCACAGTTTCATAGGAACTTGAGGATTGGCTTTTCCATTTCGGGGGTGGGGGCGGCCGAGGGGGGAGAAGGCCAGTGGGACCTCCGTCGGGATTGAATTGTCTGTAGGTCACTCGAGGGAGTTGCTGTGGCCGCGGGAGGCCCTCTCGTCACCGACCTCAGTCTTGGCAGCCGCGTTTCCCGGTTCCCGGGACCGACCCTCTGGCCCCTTGTGAAGTGACTCGAGCCCCTTTGTCCTTCCGGAAGCTGCTGTAAATGAACTGTTTCCGAGTTCCCGTTTCGGGTTGCCATGCTGGTGTGAGGGACACGGGTGCTCGTGTTTGCTGTGCACGGAGCATGCCCCTGGGAGCAGGCAGCGCGGCCTCTCCCGCTCCCGCTCAGCGCCCTTTCTCTCTCTCTCTCTCTCTCTCTCTCTCTCTCTCTCTCTCTCTCTCTCTCTCCCTCTCCCCGCGCTCTGGCCGGGGAGGCGGCGGCCTGTTCCGTCTCGGGGTGAGGAAGGCCCTTCACCTTGGGCGCAGGGCTGGCCGTGTGCTTCACGGTCGCCCGTCGCCCTGGGGGGAAAGGCCTCTCTTCCTGGAGCATTCAGCACGAAAGCGGGTCGCGTCTGGGACTGGCGACCACGGCCGCCGTGTCCGTGTCTCACTGCGCGGGGCGCGCCCCCTTTGCAGCCTCGTTACTGTCATTGTGGGGCCGGGCGTGGCTCCTGAGCTCACGGGAGATTAGGTCCAGCGTGTGCTCATCACAGGAACGGAGAGCAGGTGCCTCCCCTGCCCCCACAGACACCCCCTCGGGCTGGGCCCCCCCCTGGGCGATGCTTCTCACGTTGTCCCTTTGTGTTAACAGCCGGATTCCGATTCCACCAAACACTCAACTCCTTCCAACAGCTCCAACCCCAGCGGCCCGCCGAGCCCCACCTCCCCCCACAGGAGCCAGCTCCCCCTCGAAGGCCTGGAGCCGCCGGCCTACGACGCCTGAAGCCACTGGCCGCCACCTCGTCGCCACGGGCCCAGGAGCCGCGTGGCTCCAACGCCCGTGCCGAGACTGAGCTGACCCCTAGTGCTGTCCACGGACATGCTGTCCACGGACATGCAGAGGGCTTGTAGATAAGGAGACGCAGAAAACTATCGTAACGTGATCGCTCCTGCCACGCCGCTCAGGGCCGTGCCCCTGGCCCTTCGTCCGCACCAGATGGATGGGAAGGTGCCGGGCCCACAAGGCCGCCGCTCAGACCCCGCAGCCCTGGCGCTCTGCTCGGGAGGCAGGCAGCTCGGCCGAACCGCCTGCTCCTCCCCAGAGCCGTCCTGGAGCTGTGTCATCAGGTAGCAAGCTGTGTCATCCAGTGACTAGTCCCGAGGACAGGAACGCGGAGGCTGGCCGGGCCCTCTGTTCACTAGCCGCCGTGCCGTCTGCTGCGGAAGTCCTGCTGACCTTGGACCAGGGACACAGGCCTGTGAGGGAGCCGCCCGGCCTGGGCCCCTGTGTGTGAGTCCCTTCCCGGTCACAACCACAAGTCACCAGTACCTACTACTGTGAAGTCGGCTGTGCTGCTTCCCACTCGCTTCCCAGCTCCACCTCCACGGAGCGGCTGTCCTGGTGCAGCCAGGCCCCGCCCGCCCGCCCGGTCCCCGCGTGGAGCCGGGTTAGCACCTGGGGGCCCTTAGACGCTGGCACCCCTGCACATCGCCCTCCCCGGCCTTCTTTCACGCTCACCTCCCTGTGTCGTGTGAGTAGCCAGGTCTGAGGCTGTCCCGGGAGGGGCTGAGTCCCTGGCCAGCGCACAGCGTGTCTCAGCCAGACGGCTGCTCTCCGCTGCCCCGGCGGCTCCGGGTGCTGTTGAAGGCGAGCACTTCCTGAGGCGGCACCGTGCGCGGCCCCAGCGGGCCCGTGGGCGCCCACCCAGCAGCTGCCCGCCACCCACCCCGGGCCTCTGCCGGGGCTGGCTCCTGCCGGGGCTTCTGGTTTTACTTTTGTAACGTACGTCGGAGTCTTTGTAATTACTGAGTCACCGTGAGAACACTTTGAACAACTTCCTGTCAATAAAGCAGAGGACGGCCGTTTTAAAGTCCCCGGTTTGTCTGAGTGTCCGGGCGCCCCCAGGTGCCGGGTGCTGGGAAAGCGCCCCTCTGTCATTCCCGTGCCCTGCGGGCAGGACTGGCCGGAAGGGACCTCACCTGCCGGGTACCTCCTGGGGGCAGCTGTGCGGGCGGGTGGCTCGGCCCAGAGCAGCAGAGAGCCCTGTCCACCCGCAGGCGCTGGCCCCTCGATGCTGGGGGACAGGCTGGGGGCGGTGACCACATGGGCTCTGGCCCTGGAGGTCCCGTTTCCCCAGGGGCAGGGTGTGCCTGGTGGGTTGGGAGTGTGTGCCCTGCGGAGCCCCGGGAGTTCGGTGACAGGGCAGTGACAGGACCTGCCAGAGGGGATGCCAAGCCAGCCAGCACCACAGCCTAGAGCTCCCTTCTCGGCCCCCAGCGAGGCCGCCGCCTCCGAGTGTGTCACTTAGCACCCAGGCCCGACGCACTGTGGGGTCTCCGTGGGCACAGCGAGGAAGGAGGTGGAGAAGCTGTAGGAGCTCTGGCCGCAGAGTTCTGCCCCAAGGGCTGCCCCAAGGGGTTCACACCCTGTTGGCTCCGTCTGTGCAGTCACATGGCCCTGCCCTCCCAGGGAGCAGACTGCAGTCTTCCCAGCCCGGGTGCAAGCTGGGGAGAGCCCTGCCAGGAGGGTTAGGGTTAGGGTTAGGGTTAGACCTGGGTTAGAGTTAGGGTTGGGTTAGGGTTAAGGTTGGGCCTGGGTTAGGGATACAGTAAGGTTGGACCTGGGGGGTAGAAGTAGGGTTAGAGTTAGGGTTTGGGTTAGGGTTGGACTTTGGGTAGGATTAGGGTTAGGGTTAGCATTAGGGTTAGATGTGGTTTAGGGTTAGGGTTGGACCTGGGTTAGGGTTAGGGTTGGACGTGGGTTGGGGTTAGGGTTGGACGTGGGTTAGGGTTAAGGTTGGATCTGGGTTAGGGTTATACCTGGGTTAGGGTTAGGGTTGGATCTGGGTTAGGGTTAAGAATATGGTTAGGGTTGGACCTCGGTTAGGGTTAGGGTTGGGTTAGGATTAAGGTTGGACCTGGGGGGTAGGAGTAGGGTTAGAGTTAGGGTTTGGGTTAGGGTTTAGGGTTGGACTTTGGGTAGGATTAGGGTTAGACGTGGGTTAGGGTTAAAGTTTTACCTGGGTTATGGTTAGGGTTTGACCTGGGGTGGGATTATAGTTTTAGGGTTAGGGTTAGACCAGGGTTAGGGTTAGGGTTGGACCTGGGGTAGGGTTAAGGTTGTACCTGGGTAAGGGTTAGGGTTAGGAATATGGTTAGGGTTGTACCTGGGGTAGGATTATAGTTAGGGTTAGGGTTAGGCTTGGACCTGGGTTAGGGTTAGGTTTGGACCTGCGTTAGGGATACAGTTAGGGTTGGACCTGGGTTAGGATTAGAGTCAGGGTTAGGTTTGGACTTGGGGTAGGATTATAGTTAGGGTTAGGCTTGGACCAGGGTTAGGGTTAGGGTTAGGCTTGGACCAGGGTTAGGGTTAGGCTTGGACCTGCTTTAGGGATACAGTTAGGTTTGGACCTGGGTTAGGATTCGAGTCAGGGGTAGGTCTTGGCCGCTGGTGTGATGTCTGGCACAGGCACCGCGTTCCGCCATTTAAAAAACGAGTTATTACGTGTCGCAGCAGGAAGCAGGGTGGAGCTCACGTTGAACGCAGTACCACGCGTGGCCAGCCCCCTGCTCGGGCAGCGTGGAGCGGGGCGCGCAGCCTCTAAGCCCGTGCCGGGCGGCAGGCGGCAGGCGGCAGGTGGTGTGTGGACGCAGGTGCTGGGCCACTTGGTGGTGCAAGTTCACCCCAGGCAGCCACGTGGCTGCTGTTTGCTCGTGGGGCGGGGTGTCCGCAGAGCCGCCCTGAGTGGGGAGGGCACGGCCTGGCCTGGCAGCGACAGACACCCCGCCAGCGGCTGCCCCGCCCCCCGTCCCTGCACAGCCGCTTGGCCGGACACGGGGTCTCGGGTGCCCCCCGCCCCTCACCAGCGCCTCCCCTTCCCGGGTCCTCGGCACCAGGGCAACCCTCTGCTTCTGGATGCCACTCAGCCGACAGGAGCCTCGGGCCTGCAGGTTGGTCACTGCCCTCGGCGCTGGCCAGGCTGCCTGTGGCCGGCTCTGAGGACCACCGAGGGCGCCCGCGGCCCTCCCACTCCCACCCGCCCGGCGGAACGCGGACGCAGCGGGCGGGCGGCGGTGCAGGAAACCCCTTTATTGGCAGGCCGCCCTGCACGTGGCTGGCCAAGGGCGGGCACCCCGAGGCTGTGACCCGCACACGGGCCAGGGGCGCAGGGCGGGGAAGAGGCGTGGCGAGGGCAGTCACCGCCCAGTCCTCAGGCGTCCGTGTCCGTCTGGGTCTCACTGAACAGCGGGTTGACGAAGCAGCTCTGGCTGGCGCTCTCGGCGGCCATCTTCGGGGCAGGTACCGGGGGCTGTGGGGGCGCAGTCAGGGCGTCGGACGTGGAGCCGGCCACGGGGAGGCCCACCCCCAGCCCCCGGCCACGCACCTGCTCCACCGAGCCTGCCACGTCGAACACCGGGTTGTGGAAGCCCAGGGGCGTCTCGTCGCGCCTCCTCCACCTACAAGAGGGAACCCGCGAGCCCCGCGTACCTGAACCCTCTCACCCCGCCCCCAACCGCATATCCGAGCCCCCGCCCCGCGTACCTGAGCCCCCCCCGCCACCCCGCTCCGCCCGGGGTACCCGAGCCCCGCCCCCCGCATATCCGAGCCCCCGCCCCGCGTACCTGAGCCCCGCCCCCCGCATATCCGAGCCCCCGGCCCGCGTACCTGAGCCTCCCCGCGCGGTGCAGCAACAGCACCCCCACGGGCAGCACCAGTAGCAACAGGAACAGCGCAGCTGCCAAGCCGCTCGCAAGCCCCACGCGCGACCCCGGCCGGTGCCACCCGTCCCCGACGGGCGCGCCCGACTCCCGGAAGGTCGCCGATAAGATCCCGAGGGCCTCCCCTGCCACGGAGAGCCGGGCTCAGTCTCTCCCGGGCGGGCGGGCGGGCGGCGCGGGGACAGGGCTGGGCCGGCCGCGCTTACCGTGCTCCGCGACGTCCGCCAGGAGGGCCCGGGCCAGCTGCCCCGCGCCGCCCGCCTCGGGCCCGGGCTCCGCCAGCACCACCTGGATCTCCGTGTCGGCCTCCGCGCCCGGGGCCTCGCGGGGCTGGGGCGGGCGCGGCACCTTGGACACGGCCACCTGCAGCGCCTGGTACTGGGGCTGGGGAGGGGCACAGGGTTGGCCCGGGAACTGCGCCCCTGGGACTGCGGGGACGGGGGGGGGGGCGGGGAGATGGCGCTCAGGTGGGCGAAGCGTGGGCGCGCCCATGAGGAGGTGGAGCGGGGCTCCAGGGTCCCCGACAGAGGAGGTTCCAGGCGGGGCGGCGAAGCGCAGGGGCGGGCGGGGCGCCCATTACCAAGGTCAGGAAGTCGCGCAGCAGCCGCGCCCGGTACTGCGCCAGGTCAAAGGCAGGGCCGTGGGTCAGCGACACGATGGCTCCTGCAGCAGGAGAGGAGGGGTCAGCGCTGCGCCCGGGACCCACGGGGTGGCCCAGCCGCCCAGCGCGCAGGGGCCGAGCAGAGGCGCTCACCGCAGAGGGCGCAGCATTGCCCCTCGGGCCGGAGCGCATCGTGGCAGGCGGCCTGGGGACAGTGGCCGCCCGAGGGTCGGAGCAGGGCCGCACAGACCCACGGCTGCACCTGGAGGCGGGAAGCAGGCTCAGCACGGACGGCGAGGGCGCGGGGCAGTCCTGCGGCGGACGGAGGGGCGCGGCGGCCCGGTCCCAGCGCCAGCCTCACCGTGCGGGGCCCTCGCCGCCCGTGGGCGCCCTCACCTCCGCGTTGCCGCAGACGCAGCCCGACGGGGCGGCGCAGGCCTCGGGGCGCACGCTCAGCGCGCCCGGCCCGTGAAAGCGCAGGCGGCCGGCGCGGGACGCCAGAAAGACAGCCAGGTCCTCGTCGCGCGTGAACTTCTGCGGGGCCAGGTCACAGCGACAGCGGCTGAGTGCTCCGGACGCGTGTCCAGAGCACAGGGGTGGGGGCGCCCGGGGAGGGGCCCCAGTCCCGCCCCGCACGGCCCCTCACCTGGCCCAGAGCCCAGATGCTGCCCACGCGCAGGGCGCGGGCGCCCGGGCCGAGGCCCACCCGGAAGGAGGAGTCCGGTGGGAAGACCACGTCATCGTGGCGGCAGGGCACGCGCTCGACGTCCAGCGAGAAGAGGCCGCGCGCCGCGTCCCCCGAGCGCCACAGGTGCGGGTCGTGCCACGAGAAGCGGTCGGGGTCGAGGAAGCGCACGGGGGCGCCTGCGCGAGGGGACATGTGTCCCAAAGGTGCGCGGGGAACACGCCCTCCACGCAGGCCCCTGAGTCCCCAGCCAGACCCGCCCCCAATCAGACCCGTCGCCACAACTCCCTCTGCCCAGGCCCCGCCCCCAGACGCCGCAGCGGGGCGGGGAGAGGGCCTCACCGGGGCCGCAATCCGGGTCCAAGCTGGGGTCCGCGGCGCTGAATCCCGCCCCCGAGGCCAGCACGAGCTCCCCGTCCAGAGGCAGGAGCTGCAAGAAGCGCAGGGAGGAAGGACACGTGGCGGCCCAGGCGCCAGAGGACCCTTGTGGGCGCCCACCCGCCCCGTGTCCAAGGCTGAGGAGGGCAGGCGTGGGGGCTCCCCGTCCCCCTGGCTGAATCGCAGATGCCCAAGGGAGCAGGGCCGCCGGCCCAGGAGCCCAGCTACCCTGAGACCTGGGAGCGTGGAGAGTTTGGGGTGACATTAGCCAGGGCCCCCGCCTCGCCCGTCACCCCTGAGGAACAGTACAAGCCACGTGCTGGCAAGTCGAAAGGCCCCCCTGCACCCTGTTAGGGAGGGAAGGGGTGCCAGGGCGGCAGCCCGTTCACCACTAGCACCCAGGCCTCAGGGGTCAGAGGAAACACAGCAGCGGGAAGGCCAGGAGCCAAAGGACCGACGGGCCCCTCCCCCCCTCGGAGCCCCAGGATCCTGCCCCTGCTCCTGTCCACCCTCCTGGGGGTTGGGCTGCCGCCCAGGGCCCAGCCTCCGGTCCCAACTTCCTGGGCAGGGCCTGCTCTTCCCTGTTCCCAGGCCCCCACCGGGAAGCTGGCCCCTGCGGGGGAATGTGAGGTCCCAGGCCAACTACCTCCACACCTGAGGGTGCCACCCCCCCCCCACCCGTGACAGCAGGTCAACCCCGCCCACAGCCCAGGGTGAGCCTGGGGCAGGTGGCATGGCGGCCTCCCGCCTCCAGGGCAGGGGCGCTGTCAGCCCTGTGACTCGCCACTCACTTTTGTAAAGAACCAGAGGGAAAGGTATAAACCGGAAACCGTGATACTTGACAGGAAGAGCACGACAGGGGAGATCAACGTGAGTCTCCCTGCGGCTGAACACCAGGCAGCCCGGGCCTGATGCTAAGGAACTTTCCAGAAGGCAGCAGGGAAGGCCTGAGAGAGAACCCGCCCCCCAATCAGGACCAGCTCCCACTCAGGGATAGCGCCCTGCCTGCAGGCCCTTCCCGTGGACTCCCCTTCACCTTCCAGGAGAGACAGGAGGATCCAGATCAAAGTGTCAAAATTCAGATGCAAGGGGTGGGGGAGGAGAGAATATTGAAACACGGAAGGTGAATTTTCCAGATTTGAAGAAAGAAACCACATGCAGAGGCCTCATGGAGAGCCTACGGGAACTAAGGAAAGTCACACCCAGACACGGGACAGCAGGCTGAGCCCAAAGACACAGAGGACACCCTAAAGCTTCAGGGAGAAAGACCAGGTCACGGGGAAAGAAAAAAATTCAGAAACCAGTTTCTCAGCAACAACAATGGGTTCAAAAAGCCAATCGAATGATATTTTATATTTTACTAGAGGCCCAATGCACGAAATTCGTGCAAGCGTGGGCCTTCCTTCCCCCGGCTGCCAGCACCAGCCTCCGGTCCCTCTCTGGCACCCTGGACCCGGGCTTCCCTCGCAGAACCGGCGTCATCCGGAAGGTCATCGGTCTAATTAGCACATTACCCTTTTATTAGTATAGCTAGGAAAAGAACTTTTCATCTAGAATTTTCTATCCAGACAAACTCCCATTCAAATGGGAGAGCATAAAACAATGCCCTCGGGCCTAAAAGACATCAGAAGGGCCCTATCCCGACGACAGGCTGGGGGAAGGGAAGAGGGAGGGGGGGCCAGAGCTGTGAAGAGATGGGAAGTGGGGGTGAGACATGTTGGTAATGCTTATTATTATCTTTCTAAGTTGTTTAAAAGCTGGGACTGAAATGGGACGGGGGCGGGGAAGACCCACGCTGCAGACCTCGCGTGGCGAGGGAAGGACCGGATAGTGAGACGCGTGAGAAACCAAAAGGACCTCCAACCCTCACACCAACATGATGTCCATGCGTTTCTAGAAAAGTTTAAGACATCACAGTTGATACAACCACCAACGGAGAACTTGAATAGGCTGGCAAGCATGAAAGATGCTAAAATGTTGGTCAAAGCCCTCCTACTTTCAAAATACCCAGTCCAAATGTTTTTACAGGCAAAGTATACAAACTCCCAATTATTTCTTCTTACAGAAACGGTTACGGAAAACAGAAAGAAGGAGTGGAAACTGCCCAGTCCATTGTATGAGGCCAGGCTGATCTCAATTCCGAAACCAGATGAAGGACATTTGGAGCTAAGGAAAAGGAGAGGCTCGTTTACTTAGAACAGAGATGCCAAAGTCCTACATGCGGTATGAGTTGGCTAAAGGCAACCGTGTATTTTGAAAACACATGGCGTCCAGCCCAGCCCGTGTTGCCCAGCGGTTGAGCGTCAGCTCATGCACCGGGAGGTCCCCGGTTCGATTCCCCGGTCAGGGCACGTGCCCAGGTTGCGGGCTAGCCCCTCCCTAGGGGGTGTGCAGGAGGCAGCTAATGGATGTGGATGTTGATCTCTCTTTGATGTTTCTCTCTCTCCCTCACCCTTCCTCTCTCTCTAAACATCATTAAAAACGTTACACAATACAAACACAAACGCATGGTGTCAAAGGGTTCGTGCCCCGGAAGGCGGGGCGGCGGCCTGGACTTGGCGCGGTGCGTGTGCACGCTGGTGCCCAGCAGGTGGCAGGAGAGCTGTGCGGGGAGAGTGTCCTGGACGCGGGCGCGTTTGCAGAAGTGGCACCTGCACCTCAGGCGTGAGGACAGCCTTGTGAGGGTGGCTCGGCCTCAGAAGCCCTCACCAACAGGCCACATAAAGGAGGGGAGAGAACTCACATCTCCATCGATGCAGGAAAACCCCGAGAAAGTCCAACAGCCTCCTTATGGTTTCAAACACGGCTGGCAAGCTCGCTCTGGCCCGCAGCGCAGCCGGTTAGAGCGTCACCCCCATACGCCAGGCTGCGGTGCGATCCCCGGCCAGGGCACCCCCAAGGCAGGCATACACAGCGGACAACACAGCCATGTTTCTCTCCCAAATCAACTTGGGGTGATTTTGCAAACTTCTAGCGAACTGGCAGTGGAACAGGATTTCCACAATTGGATAGTTTTTGTACCAAACCCGACAGCAAATGGGGCAGAGGGCAGAAACGGGAGGGGCTCCCAACCTGAGAGACACACATTTCCCCGGGGTGTGCGGGGGGTGTGTGTGTGTGTGGGTGGGTGTGCGGGTGTGTGTGTGCGGGGGGGTGTGTTTGGGTGGGGGGTGTTGGGGGGGGCTGAGGCTGTGGAGGAGGTCCCTCTACCCTCCCACGGCGACTCCGGGGCCATCGCCCCTGTCCCTCAGCCCCTGACTGTTCCCACCCCGGCCTCCCATGAGGCAGCAAGGATCCAGCCCCGCCATGTCCCAGCCCCCCCATGTCCCCGCCCCCCATGTCCCAGCCCTGCCCCCATGTCCCAGCCCCGCCCCCATGTCCCAGCCCCCCGTGTCCCAGCCCCGCCCCCATGTCCCAGCCCCCCATGTCCCAGCCCCGCCCCCATGTCCCAGCCCCCGTGCCCCAGCCCCGCCCCCATGTCCCAGCCCCGCCCCCATGTCCCAGCCCCCCGTGTCCCAGCCCCGCCCCCCATGTCCCAGCCCCGCCCCCATGTCCCAGCCCCCCTTGTCCCAGCCCCGCCCCCATGTCCCAGCCCCCCATGTCCCAGCCCCGCCCCCATGTCCCAGCCCCCGTGCCCCAGCCCCGCCCCCATGTCCCAGCCCCCCCCCGTGTCCCAGCCCCGCCCCCGTGTCTCAGCCCCGCCCCCATGTCCCAGCCCCGCCCCCATGTCCCAGCCCCGCCCCCATGTCCCAGCCCCCATGTCCCAGCCCCGCCCCCATGCCCCAGCCCCGCCCCCGTGTCCCAGCCCCGCCCCCATGTCCCAGCCCCGCCCCATGTCCCAGCCCCGCCCCCATGCCCCAGCCCCGCCCCCATGTCCCAGCCCCGCCCCCATGTCCCAGCCCCCCATGTCCCAGCCCCGCCCCCATGCCCCAGCCCCGCCCCCATGTCCCAGCCCCGCCCCATGCCCCAGCCCCGCCCCCATGTCCCAGCCCCGCCCCCCTCACCATGTTCGAGATGCTGTGACCTCCTCGCACCAGGACTGACACCATCTGCGGGGAGAAGCAGAAGCGGCCTCAGCGGCGGACCCACTGGGCCCCCACCCCCCGGACCACGCGGGACCCAAGGTCCGAGCCTCGTCCCGGTTGGGCCCAGGCACCTTGTCCGCCGGGAACTCCACGGCGGCGCCTGCGCAGGGGGTCCGGTTCTGGCTCCAGTTGTCCGCAGCGTCGAAGTCGGTGTTGGGGACCCAGATTTTGTAGGCGGCCCTGGTCAGCGCTGGGGAGGCGGAGGCTGAGTGCTCCCCGCGCCGCGGGTCTGTGGGGTCCTGCCCAGACTTCCCGTGGGGGTGGAGGGACGACCTCCCCAGTGAGGCGCGGTGGCAGCGCGGGGCACACAGCCAGGCCCCGCCCTCGCCCCGCCCCGCCCCGCGGGAGCCCCGCCCCGGCGCTCTCGGAGAAACTCCTATGGTATCTGCAGAGCCCGCTCAAACGTGCCCTCCTCCAGGACGCCCCGCCCCCCGTCTTGCCCGGAGCAGGAGCAGAGGACCCGGCGGGGCCAGGACTATGGCACCAAGGGCCGAGGGCCGGCGGAGAATGGGGCGGCGGGAAGGGCTGGGGCGGGGCGGGGGCAGGAGGGCCGGGGAGCGCGGCCTGGCCGGGAGGGAGCGGGGAGCCGGGAGGGAGCGGGGAGCCGGGACAGCGGAGCTGCAGTTACTAAGCTCCCGGCGTCGGGCGGGCACCGCCCAGAAGACATGCCAGCCCGCGCCCCAGGGAGGGCAGGGCCCCCAACAGGGAAACGGAGGCAGCTGCGGAGCCCCGCGGACTCCCACGCCCGGCCACCGCTTTCCGCGGGGAGGAGGCGGCGCCCAGGGCAGGCGCGCGGCCCCCGCGGGTGGGTCTGGCCCGGGCTCCTCGCCTCCCGCCACACCTGCGGGGCTGCGGGGGTGGGACGGAGCCGCCCACCCCTGGGGACCTGGGCCATCGGGCCGCGCCGCGCCCGCTTACCGCAGAGCTGCAGCCCCAGCAGCAGCCGGCCCAGCGCGCCCATCGCGCCCACCGCGCCCGCTCCGCCTGACGCCCAGGACTTTGCCCGCAGAGCCCACGTGACCGGGCGGGGCGGGGCCGCCGGGCGGTTACACATTCACCTCCAGGCCCGCCTGGACCGAGCCCCCGGGTTCCTCCGAGGGCCCACGGCCTCTTCCCCCACATTCCGTCCCCAGGACCTGGGGACCTGTCAGGACTCACCTGCCTATGAAGTGGGTGTGTTGGGGGGAGAATAAAGGACCTTGGGGTCCCCCTTCTCTGTCCCGGGTGCAGCTGGGTCAGCACCTATTCGCCCACCTGGTGGGACTGGGTGTCCACTCCACCCAGCGGGCCGTCCTGCCTCCTGGTGGCTGGGCTGTGGGTGGAGCTGGTGTGGTGCAGCCTGTGGCCCCGCGGATGGCTGGCAGGGCGAGCATGGACGGAGGGTGGTGGATGGATGGGAAATAGTGAGTGAGTGAATGAAGGAATGAGTGGACAGAAGCCAGAATGTGGGAAGGTGAGTGGTTGGTGATGGGGTGGATGTTGGGTGGGAGATGGGGAGGCGGGAAGGGTGGGTGGTGGATGGATGATGAGCCGAGATGATGGATGGAGATGAACGTAGTTGTAAGTGGATGGAGTGGATGGAGCGTGGATCACGGATGGTGGGTGGTGGATGGAGAGGGGAGCTGGTAGTCAGATGAAGGGTAGAAGAAGAATGGCGATTGGATACGTGGACGGGTGATGGGTGAGAGATACGTGCAGGTGTGGAAGTGTGCAGGTGGGTGTGCAGAGACGGTGTATAGCAGTGGTCAGCAAACTCGTTAGTCAACAGAGCCAAGTATCAACAGTACGACGATTAAAATTTCTTCTGAGAGCTGAAAACCGACTTCTGCGCTGGGCCACGAAGTTTCAATCGCACTGTACGTGCGCGCCCGCACGTGGTATTTTGTGGAAGAGCCACACTCAAGGGGCCAAAGAGCCGCATGTGGCTCGCGAGCCGCAGTTTGCCAACCACCGGTGTATATGCATGGTGGCTGGTTGAGATGGGTGGGGTGGGAAAGGCCGCGGGTTTGGGATGGCAGAGGCGATGGATGGCGATGAATGGTTGATGGTGGATAGATGCGTGGGGTTGGGGCTGAGATGAGTTGTGAATGATGGTTAGTTGAGAGATGGTGAATGAGAGTGGAGATGGTTGTTGGATTCAGCGGGTGGCAGATGGCCAAGTGGGCACCTGTGAGTGTGGGATACGTGGATGGATGGGTGGATGGGTGGATGGGTGAATGGGTGGATGATGGGACATTGGAGGGATGGGTCAGCTGGATGGCTAAGCTGCCCCGGAGAGGTGGATGGGTGGCCCTGGTGCTGGTTTGTGGGTGACGGGATGGTGGGGTGAGTGGGTGGCTGCACAGATTCCACACGCTGCCCTGGATGGTGGACAGCAGGCTGATGGTGAGCGGATTACTAGGGGACGGGCTGCGAGTCAGTGGAGAGATGGGTGGGTGACGTGTGGATGTGGGACAGATGGCCTTCCTGCTTAGGGCGGGTGGAGGTGGGTGTAGATGGAGGCCAGTGGGAGAGGGACCTCCTGCCCTTCCTCCCTGCAGGTCCCTCGCTCTCCTGCACCCACGCCCTCGCCTGCAGCCTCAGCCTCAGCACCCTTTGCTCACACCTGGGATGGAGCCTGCGCCCTGGGCACTCACCTCTGAGCTGGGAGGGGCGTGGCCTCTCCGGGAAGGAGGGAGCAAGCAAGCGCACCAGCACTTGCCCCTGCACTTTGTCCCGCTGGGATGGAGCACCAGAGGGGCGGGAGGCCCAGCCTGGAGTCTGTGAGGCTCACAGGAGGCTCCATCCTCCGGCCTCGACCAGGAACAAAGGGGCCGTTTGGGGGTCCCTCTGTTTTGTCCTTTGTCTTGCTTCTCCCTGGGAAGGAGATGGTGCTATTGATTGGGACTGTACCCCAATAAACTGCTGTCGCCCCGCCTCCTCCCACCACCCACTTTGGGTGCTCAGGGCAGAGCTTGGAGGCGCGGGGAACTTCGCCCTGGGCCCGAGCGCTGCAGCCAACCTGAAGGCCCGGGCCTGCAAGGCGGGGGGACTGAGTGGAGGGCTTGGCTCCCTGGGAGCTCCAAGGGCTGGAGCAGTGGGGCCTGGGGACCTGGAACTCTGGCCCCACCTGGGCAGGCCATTCCCAGAGAGACTGTGCTGTCTAGAGAGGGCAGCGAGACCACCTGGGCAGGCAAGGGAGGCTTCCTGGAAGAGGCAGCGTGAACACCGCCACATGAGGGCGGAGGTCACAGCTGCGGGTACAGGTGGAGGGTGGATGGAGGTGGAGTCCGGGCCGCGGGGTCTTGGCGGTGTGTCCACACCTGGAGCAGAGGCTGCAGGTGGGTCCGATTGGAAGGCGGCCCAAAGAGGAGCCCACGCCAGGCAGGCCGCAGGCCTCCCGCCGGCCCAGGCCGCAGAGGGTCCCCGCAGCGACCCAGAAGCAAAGACGTGGGCAACACACGGCTGGACCACGCTGGCCACGGGACGCTCTGTGCCCTGCCCCCAGGTCCACGTGAGCACAGCTTCCTCAGGTGGCGCGGGGGAAATGCAACGCCCCAAAGACTTTCTCCCGGTAACCAGGACCCCGAGCAGCTGCTTCAGGCACGGCTGGATCCAGGCGCCTGGGCTGTCTGGTCTCCTGGCTGTCTCTGTCTTGCTGTCTGGGCTTGACCGCCCTCGTGCTGGTTTCGTGTGCTCAGCCTTCTCCACGGGCAGGGAAGGCGGCCTGGGGGAGCTGGGCCCCACTGCCCTGGCTGGGCCCCCACTGCCCTGGCTGGCCATGTGCAGGGGTGGGTGGAGTTGGGGGGCTCAGAGGTCTGGGTGTGGTTCACCTCTGCACCAGTCACATGGCCCAGGGTTGCCATCACAGCCCCTGCTGCCCTGGGGGTGGGGGAGGGCAGACCTGCTCTTGGCCATGGTCCCCAGTCAGAACCCCGGGCCATGGAATCACCCCCTTCCTGCCCCTCTCCTTTCTCTGTTCTCCTTCTTCGAGGACAGATCTGACCCAGGTCAATTCCCCAGCTCTTTCCCCGCGTCTGTCCCTGACGGAGCGGCCACACCTGTCCCCCCACCTCTGTCCCTGACAGAGCGGCCACACCTGTCCCCCCACATCTGTCCCTGACGGAGCGGCCACACCTGTCCCCCCACGTCTGTCCCTGACGGAGCGGCCACACCTGTCCCCCCACCTCTGTCCCTGACAGAGCGGCCACACCTGTCCCCCCACATCTGTCCCTGACGGAGCGGCCACACCTGTCCCCCCACGTCTGTCCCTGACGGAGCGGCCACACCTGTCCCCCCACGTCTGTCCCTGACGGAGCGGCCACACCTGTCCCCCCACCTCTGTCCCTGACGGAGCGGCCACACCTGTCCCCCCACCTCTGTCCCTGACGGAGCGGCCACACCTGTCCCCCCACCTCTGTCCCTGACGGAGCGGCCACACCTGTCCCCCCACCTCTGTCCCTGACGGAGCGGCCACACCTGTCCCCCCACCTCTGTCCCTGACGGAGCGGCCACACCTGTCCCCCCACGTCTGTCCCTGACGGAGCGGCCACACCTGTCCCCCACGTCTGTCCCTGACGGAGCGGCCACACCTGTCCCCCCACCTCTGTCCCTGACGGAGCGGCCACACCTGTCCTCTGAGCGGAGGGAGGCAGTGGGGGTCACAGGCCGTCCGACACTCCCAGGCCTGGACCATGGCCCCCCAGAAAGCCACTGTCCCATCCCCAGGGCCAACCCCACGGATCAAAGCCAAGGCCTGAGCCGGTCAGCGGCCCGGTGGCCTCAGCGAGGGCAGGACGCTGGGCCCGGAGGGGCTCTGGACGCCCCACACCCACGGCCGCTCTCTCAGGGGACAGAAGCGGCTGCAGCCTTCGGCCAGTCCCCGGGGGCGCCCTCAGCTCAGGGCCCCCTTCCTGGGCTGCGTTGCTGATTGTCCCGTGGGACTCAGGGAAACCAACCGGAAGGAGGAAGGACAGGGTCCCACTTCCGCCAGGGGCGCGCGAAACCCCACAGACACTGGGCAGTGGCACCAGGCGGGCTCGGGCCACCCAGGTGTCGCTCGGTGTCCGTCCTGGTGTGGTCAAGGCTGAGGTGGGACCCCAGGTCTCAGTCCCTGCCCAGGAGGATGGATGGAGCATAAGGGGTGTGTGGGCTTGGGACCCCTCGACAGGGCCCCGCGGGCTGTGCCCCCTTCTCCGAGCAGCTCCTGGGTGGGGTGGGTGTGGGCTGGGGAGGGCTCTCGGGTGGGCTGCGAGGGTCGGGACGGCAGGAGCAGTGTGGCCTCTGGACAGAGGTGAGCCCTGAGGTCTGGGTGGGAGTGGCCTCTGGGGGCTCTCCGTTCCTGGGCCCCCCTTCCTGCTGTGGGTGGAGGCCGATGGCCCCTCCCAGGCTGGGCCCCACATGGAAACGTGGAGAAGGGGTGAGCAGGGCACTCCAGCGGCGAGTGGGCTGCAGTGGGGACACTGGAGGAGCAGGGTGGTGGGAGGGGGCGCGGCTCCGGGCCTCAGTGCCAGGCCTGAAAGCAGCCCCCACACTTGATAATTTGGGGAAGGTCAAGGCCGATGCAGACTCCTCCTGCAGGGTCACATGTTCGTGCATGCGTGCACACACACACACACGCACACGCACACGCACACACACGGGCACCTAGAGAAACGCGAGACCGGCTATGTGGGAGCCGAACTGGGGCGGGTGTGTGGGCACAGACCCAACCCTCCCGCCCGCCCGGAGGGGCTGCTTGACAGACACTGCCTCCGCAGCCCCCACCCCCTCGAGGTCAGGCTGGGGTGCTTTCAAGGGGAGGCACGTGCTGCCCTCCCCCTGACAGGAGGAGACTGAGGTCCAAGAAGCCTGGACTCCCACAGCTGAGTGGGCACTGGGGCAGGACGCAGACCTGCGGCCCGGCTGGGCCTCGGGACGGGGAGGGCCCCGCTTGCTCCGGACCAGGCACAGGCCTGAGAGCGTGGCTGCTGGTGCCGGGCCCAGGCCTGGGGCTCAAGGCCAGAGCCATCACTTGCATGGCCAGCCAGGTGGCCACAGGCAGGACTGGCTACTCAGTCTGCAAGGTCGGGGCTAAGTGAGCACCCAGGACCCTTCTCCAAAGTTAAGAATTTCAAGGTGGTGACAGGAGAGCATTGCACCGCGTGTGGGCCCACGTCCCGCCTGAGCCCCCGCACCCCGCCCGGGGTCACGCCAGGCGGCCGCTCCCGACACCTGCGAGACAGGGCGCTGGAGAAACGGAGTCCTTCGTCAGGTTTATTTTCCTCTAATGACAGTTTAGCATTTCAGGTTTGCATTCTATCCTTGTACAAACTTCAGTTATTAGCATCAGGAACACAAAGACATCGCAAGACCTCCAAACACAAATAAATACCAAATAAAACCACACGCAAGATACAGTAAACAAAAATAGAAAACATAATAATGCTATGAGAAAACCAGGCGCGGTACGAACTCATATGATTGTTGCTGAGCAATAACTCACACGGTCTGTTGTTGTTTTCTTAGAAGAGCTGGGAAACACGACGTGAACCACTGGTCGTCACACTCACGTGCGGTCAGGGTGCCCAACCAGCGAGCGTCAGGACGGCGTTTGTGACACAGGCCGATCGAAGACAGTCAGTCAGAGACGGGCCTTCTTTGGTCTTTGTTTGGGGCGAGAACTGGAGTGAGCCACGGGAGGAAGCACGTGACTAAGGCCTCCGCCCGCGCAGGGGCTCTCACGCGTCCTTGGTCAGAGACGTTCCCGCAGAGAACGCGCAGAGGAGCCTGGGAGCAGGCGCTGCTGCTGAAGGCCATCTTGCTTGTCTACGGGCACCGAGTTCTAAACCACCCGCCGCGGCGGCAGGGGCAGCGCAGGCCGACGCCCACCTCGTCCCCGGGCGAGGTCACAGGACATGGACATGGCGGCAGCGGAGAATGAAACGCAAGCACAGCTCAGCGCCCCCCGGCAGCGGCGACGCTCCCACGATGCCTCTGGGCCTCGCCTCCCTGCCCCCCCCCCCGCAACGGGCCGGGCTCCCTGGCTACAACCAGCGCTGCCCGGACAGAGGAGTGACCAGGTCACCTGCCCACACTGGCGCCTCCACTGGCCTCCTCGGGCCTGGGCCTGGCGGCCACATTCCACTTTGGAGAAACCACAACTACCAGATCGGCCAACGGAAGACAGAGCCGTGGTCATGGCTGAGAGGCGGCTTTGGGTGGCAGACCCGCCCGTCACCAGCGCTCACCTCTGCAGCCCCAGGAAGGTCAGCTCTGCCCAGCCCTCAGCAGAGGGGCGCTTTGGGGCGAGGCTGGAGCTCCCGCCGCGCCCGCCCCGGGGAGACAGCGGAGGTGCTGGGGCTGGGCCGTCTGAGGCCACAGGACAGCGTGGGCCTCACTCCTTGTGTTGTAGGACGGGCTGTGGGCCTGGACCCCAGGGTGCGAGGGGGGAGGGTCCTGCCTATCTCCCCACATCCTCTGACCCGAACAAGGGATGACCCACCTGGGGACCCTGCTGTTTAAGGGTCTGTCCAGACCCCCTTTCTTCTGCTGACGATGCCCCTCGGCTACAGGTTGCTGGGCGGGCCTTGGGGGACCCCAACACCACCCAGAATGAGTGGGCGCTGCTGCTGAGGGGGCATGGGCCCCGACCCCGGGCGGCTGAGGACCCTGGAGACAAGCAGGTGTTCCCTGGGTCCCCAAAGTGGGCCACAGGTTCAGGGAAGCCTTGGGGCATTCGCTCTGCTATGATGGGAACTCGGGGCAGCGGAAGGGGGGGCGGCGCAGGGAGGCAGCTTTCCCGCCACAGCCCGAGGTCAAAAAGCTTTGACCTAGGAAGGAGCTGCGGGGCCAAAAGCTTCCCGTGCTCCCAGCTGTTCCCACGTGGGGGGCTGCGGAGCTGGGCACTGGGGCCCTGACAGCAGCCGTCAGGATGCCCCCACGATGCCCCTCACGTCCCAGGTCAGCGCCACGCTCTCCTCCGACAGGTCTGAGAACTCCCGTCCCAGGCTCTGCTGTCAAGGGGAACGGGAAAGCCTGCTTACAGAAAAGGCCCAGGCCAGGGGCTCCAGCCGGCCCGGCCCGGCCCTCAGGGACACAGGGCCCCCGACGGCGGCCTGCACGTGGGCGAGGCTGGCAGGAAAGCCGCGGGTGGAAGTCTGCGCTTTTAGTGAAGGGGAAAGCGCCCCCGGCACAGCATGCTGGACACCCTCACTTGTCGCTGGGACAGTGGAGGGGCTGCGAGGAGCAGGGAGCAGGCGGCTACCCCCCCCCCCCCCCCCGCAGCATACGCAGGGGAGATGGGCACACAGCAGTGGCCACAGACCCCAACCCCCAGTGCTGCAGGATGACTGTTGCTCTTGCCATGCCACAGCCTCTTCCCAGCCATGTCCTCTGGGCTCCTTGGAGGTGGGGGCCGTGGTCCCCCCCAGGGCACATCCCCCACCAGGCGGTGCTTCCCGGCAGCCCATCCCGGGGAGGAGGGAAAAGGATGTTTTTGTTTTCCTTTTTGACTGGACCAGGTGCTGCTTCTTCTAAATGGGTTAGTGAAGTGCAAGTCCCAGGAGTCCTGCTGGTAAGCCCTGACCTGGAGCCACCGGAGGCCAGGCAGCAAGTCCCTCCTCTGCGAGTGGGGACACACGACCCACACGGACGCTGCCTCGCCTCACAGCGTCCTGGGGGGGGGGGGAGGGGGAGGGAGGAGACGAGACTGAGCGTTTTAACTGGGGCCTGGCAGGTGCTCGGAACCCAAGAGGTCACTTACGGACGCCCGACCAGGTGTGCGAGGGGAGGGCGCTTCCAGCAGGCGCCGGCGAAGGCACACCCAGGCGGACAGCAGCACCAGAGACACGGCGGGCCCCGGCCCAGCCCAGCCGCCCGCGCAGCCGTGGGGCCGGGCGGGCGGGCAGTCTGAGCGCCGGCTGGTCGAGGGGGCGGCTTTCGGATAAGCGGCACGCAGGCGGTGGGTCGCGCTGGTTGGGCCTGGGAAGCACCCGTCACGTGTAGCACCCGTCAGTTAGCACCCGTGGAGCGTGCTGCATAGCGGAGGGGAGGCAGGGCTCGGCTGCTCATCACAGTTGGACCATTGAAAGAAGGTAAACAGTGAGTTGAGAAAATGCCGGTGGGGCGGGCGCAGGCCGGGCCCGGGGGCCCCAGGCCACCCTCCCACGGGCAGTGGTCCCGGAGGCCAGGGGTCGGCCTGGCAGGCCCCAGAACGGCGGTCTCTGGAATGCTCGAGGGCCCACGCCTGCGCCCGGACCAGGTGGCTCACCTT
This sequence comes from Plecotus auritus, assembly GCF_963455305.1. Taxonomy (NCBI): domain Eukaryota; kingdom Metazoa; phylum Chordata; class Mammalia; order Chiroptera; family Vespertilionidae; genus Plecotus; species Plecotus auritus. Next base: position 5,009,503 of record NC_137770.1, on the reverse strand, counting down.
TGGGCCTAAAGATTTGGGGTGTGTGATAATCAGGGGTAACTGAGCAGTGGGGCCCCAGAAGCCGAGATGGAGCTGGCTCCCCCCAGCAGGTGCGGAGCTGCCTGGGGCCGGTGAGACAGAGCTAGTGGTCGCGGAGTCTGGTCGCACGGTCACTCCCTAGAATCAGAGCACACAGAGCCTGGGTCGGGAAGCAGCGTGCACGGTAAGGCACAGGTACAGTATGCCACCACCTCTACGCAAAGATGTCACTTCCGGAGGCCGGAACAGAACGCAGCAGTATGACAGAATGGAGGGACACCTGCGGGGCCGCCTTCAGCACACGTCACCCGCCCTCCCGGCGCTGGACGCCAGGGCTGGCGCTGTCGGCGATCGAGACCGTCGGAACTCGTGGGCACAATTTAAAGCCTGCAGGACTTTGTTCAGAACTCCGAAGTTCAACTAATGCCCTATTTTAGGGTGAAAACAATTATAAATCTGAAATGATGCACAGCATCCATGAGCAATTTCCTTTCGTAATAATTTGAAGTAGTGTCATTGACTACGACAGATATTGAAGGTTTACATTTCTAACGAGAAATAACACAGATTGAATATTCTCTTTCCTATCACAAGTGATAACCAGTGTTGGATAGTTTACATTTTCTTCCAAGAAATATAAGTCTATCAACGTTTTAAAATAAAATGTCTGCAGTAACCATTATCTTAGAACTTTAAATTAAAAAATGATTCTGAATTTAGAGACTTCCAGAAAAGACCGAGGTGACTTCAGGGTCTTCTGACAAACAAATTATTAAAACAGAGACCAGATGAGGCCTTAAAAATAGACAATATGCTGTATTTGAAACAAGATTGCACTCTTGAGGTTTAGAACGAATATATCAGAACTGCATTATTATTTCATAAACTCTTCTTTTACTTAACATGCTGACATGTCCAGCTAGCCCCAGGCGTGTGTGCATGTGGAGGGTGTGTCTTTTGTGTGTTCAAGTTTCAGGAAGAAAACGTGGTTTTCTTTTCTTAGTCTCTATGTTTTCCACCTTAATGAATGAGATCTTTAAAAATGGAAATGGAACCTTCTCCGACAGCAGTGTTCCTCGCCGCAGGATAAAGAATTCTTCAGTGAAGTGTTGCTAGTCTATAGAAAGTGTCCCCGGGCTGCTCCTCCCGCCGGCCCGCAGCCGCCTCCTGCACTTCCTGCTCCACAAGGTCCTTACTGAGCGTGAGGACGCCGGTGGAGACAGCGGTTCCAACCCCGAGGAGTTGCCTTCTGCTCAAACCGCCCCCCGCGGCCGTCAGGGGTCAGGCAGATCCGAAGTATCCACTATGACTTTAATAAAAATGGTGTCATCTTTGATATACGTCCCGTTCTCCAGCACAGTCTGTGCCACGAACACCGGGCAGCCGGAGGCGATGTTCATCTCCCCGGTGGGCTTCTTGAAGCTGCTGCTGTTGGGGTCTGGCTTGAACGCATCCCCCAAGTGGCGCCGCGAGGAGCCCTGGTCCATGAGCATGAGCGTCACCTTCTGCTTGAAGGGCCAGGGAAGCAGCGCGTCGTACTCCCCGCGCATGATGACGAAGAAGAGCGACAAGTGCGTGCCCTTCCCCATGCCGTCCCCGTTCAGGTAGACCCGGGCGCACATCTTGTAGCCGAAGTAGCCGGTGTAGAAGGGCTGGCTGTACAAGGACAGCGTCTTCCCCATGACGGCCTCCTGCTTCCGCCGCTTGTAGTCTCGGATCTTCCAGATGAGCACGCCGTTGTAGCTGGCCGTCTCCAGCACCTGGAAGCGCAGGTCCATGTCGGCCAGGCGGATGTCGTGGACGCTCAGCATCTGGTCATGCCGGCTCAGCTGGGACTCCAGCAGGCCTGGCGGGCGGACAGAGGGTGAGGGGGTCAGCGGGGTCAGAAAGGGCGAGGCCGACCCTCACCAGTGTCTGCAATGAACACTGAGAACCCGCCGAGGGCCCTGGCGGGCGGAGGACCAACGCCGCACAGCTGTCCCGACACAGGCTGGGGTCCCACACCCACGGGGAGCTGCTGGGGGCAGGGAGGGCGCCCTGCCTTTCAGCCCAAGGCTCGGGGTCGTCCGTGCCGAGTTCCAGCGGCTCCTCTGCCACCTCATGTCCTCGTGCAGCTTCGTCCACCCTCACCCGTCCCTCTCACCACCAGTCATTTCACACCCACACTCTGAACACGCATCCAGCCCCCGAGTCACAGGCCCAGAACCGCCAGCTCGGACACGTGGGCCTCGCCCCGGCCTCGCTTGCCCGTCACCTCCTGCTCCCGGGGCGTCATGAGCGCCTGCCTGGCAGGCCTTGCCCTCCACCTGGCATCCGCCCGCCGGCCTCGCACGGAGGGGACAAGTCTGCGGGACCCACTTCTTTCAGCCAAAGGCATCTCAGCAGGCCTGCCGCCTGGGCCCACGCTGCACCTGTAACTGGGACGTCCCGGGCCCCGCGTGCCGAGGGGACCGCCTACCCCTCGAGTTTGAGCCACAACACTTACCAGGGTTGCAGGAGTCTGCGAAGTGTGCCCCGCCCAGTCCCTCTCAGACATGTCACTGCCCCGCCCGCCCACCCGCGCTCACCCGTGTTACGGGCCGCCTGCCCGGAGCTTTTGTCCACGCTCTCCAGCTCCGTCACCCGGTTCTGCAGGGACTCCACGCTGCTCTTCATGCTGTCTGCTTCCTCCCAATTCTGCCGGAAGGGGCGGATCTCCTTGTCGAGCTCTTTCAGTTTCTCTGCTTGGCTGTCGATTACTCGCTTCCAAACCAAAAGCATCGAAAAGGCAAACACAGTTAGCAGTCGCTGGAAACGCCCGCGCCACCCCCGGAAGCGGCTGGTTAGGAGCGGAGCGGCCAGCTCAAGGCCAGGGCAGCCCTGCACCTGCACACGGGCCTCTGGTGAATCTCAGGGGACATGAGTGACGAGGGTCCACGTTCCCAGAGGAGGGGACCGAGCTCGGCACAGAAAGGCCTCACCCGCCGACGGCAGGGCAGGGGGCTCACGTCCCTCTGTCCGGGGGGGGCGGGGTCTCAGGTTGAGGATGCTGAAGTGACACCACTGGCCCTGTCTGAAGGCCTGTCCTGAAAGGCTCTCGAGCCATCAGCAGGGGCCAATGTGGCCTCCTCCCTGGCTGCCTGGGCCCAGGGCTGGGGTAATGGAGGCCGGGGGTGGGGGGCGGGGGGGAAGCTTCCGCCGCTCTCCCTGCTCAACGTCCCACGCCCTCCAGGCCACAGACCACCACACTGCTGGTCTGCACGCGCCATCGACAGCGAGCCCTGACTTTATGCCAACTTAAAAAATAATATTTTTACTGATTTTAGAGGAGAAGGGAGAAAGAGAGAGAAAGAGAGAGAGATAAACATCCATGATGAGAGAGAGTCATGGATCGGCTGCCTCCTGCACTCCCCACACTGGGGATCAAGCCCATAAGTTGGGCATGTGCCCTGAGCGGGCACTGAGCCGTGACCCCCTGGTCCATGGGTCAGTGCTCACCGACTGAGCCCTGCGGCCGGGCTCTGCCATTTTAAGTTAGACAATTCAGAAAACCTTTCCTCCCAGACACGCAGACCGTTTACATCTACGGACGGGAAGAGCGAGACCCGCACTCCGGCCCAAGGACCGGCATGCCCTGCCTAGCCCAGGCCGGGACCCGAAGCGTTTTCACTTCTAAAAACAATTTGCGTTTTTGACATACAGCTCCGGAGGCTGGGTACTGTGTCCCATTAAACTAGGGGGGGAGGAGGTGGGCAGGGCCAAGTTCACTTCCCCTTTGAAAGCCTATTTTTAAACACCTAAGTTTCAGCACCTCGGGAGGCTGTCACTAACCCCGAAGGAACAAGCACGGCTTACTTTTCTGGGGTAAAAGCAGTGACTCTTCCTCTTCTTTCCAAGAAAGCCTGGTACGGGCTGGTGTTTAAAAAGGAAAGATGATGTCGCAAAGGACAGACACCTCCTCCTACGCGGCGTCACTTTATTTTACTCTAAAGGCGTGTGGCTGTGGGCGCGTTTCCTTGGCTCCCGAGTCTGCGTTCTGGGCACAGCCCTCTGCCCACTAGCGAGCATCACACCCGCGGGGCCTGTAACAGTTCATGCACGCTCCCTGCTGAGGTGACAGGCTCGGCTCCCAGGGACTGACTGCAAAGGAGACCCGCAGTGATTGGCTGGTGGTGAGTGATGCTCAGAGGGAGCCAGGAGCCTGGCCCAGGGCACGCCCCACACGCATGTCTCGTGGAGCCTCCTGCACCCCCGCCCCCACGGGGAGGTGCCTGGGACAGCAGCCTGTGGGCATGTGGTCACCTCAAGGACAGAACTGTGGTGTTGGACAACGAGCTCCCGGGCGGACAGCAAGGCCCCGGCTCCGGAACACAGGCACGCCCATGGGCACAGGGGCACACAGACAAGGCTCAACCGAACTCTGTATGAGGAGCTCCACACAGCGAGGGGAAGCGCCCTTTTGAATGGCTGTCACCCGTACGAACAGCGCTGCCTGAAGCAGAGGCCGGCCTAGGCCGAGCTTTCGCCGAAAAGCCAGCACGGGTGGCTTCCTTCCCGAGGAGCAGGCTCCGCCCGGCTGCGGCGGTGTTTCCAGGAGAATCAATCTCAAGGGCAGCGATGGCTTTCAGGAAAAACGAATTCAGGAGCTGAGATTAACTGGCCGCTCACCACGTGGGCAACCCGAGCGAGGGGCCTGCCGGCAGCGCACCAGCTCCTTCCTCGTGCACAGGCGCTTCGGGGCCAAGCGGCTGGGCCTTCCTGTCACCTGCACACGCCTGCCGGGACCGTGCATGGGGCTCACGGGCTGGGCACTGCTCCACGCCCGTCCCAGACCCGCCACTGCCAGAGCCATGGGTCCTCCCCAGCCCTCCTGACAACGGGACGTGGGCCTTAAAGCACACCCAGGCTGTCTTTGTAATTAAGGAAAAGCTTCTTTAAAAAGTCAAATATTAAGCTAACACGCTCTTCCCTTCCATCCCTGATCGTCCGACTGCACCCGTCCATGGAAACCCTCTGCTCAGATGCGCTGCCACTGCCTTCGGGGCTTCAGGGTCCACTGGAGGGTCAGACCAGGAAGGAGACCACACGGAACGCGCCATCTGCCATCGCCGGGGCTGGGGCCCAATGCACGGGGCTTGGGACAGGGAAAAGGGTGGGGGTTGGCCTGGCTTCCTGGAGGAGGTGGCATCGACAGCTGGACACCGGAAGTGTCTGAGGAGGAGCCAGAATCAGGAAAGGTGGGTGGGGGCGACGACCCATTTCTCTGTGCTGCGGACACAGAGTGGCCGGTCACTAAGTATTTCTGGCCGCAGCACAGTGTTTAAGACAGACTTCTTGGGGCAGCTGTGGTCCTGAGCTGAGGAAGGAAGGAAGGGCAGGTGCGCGTCTGCGCCAGGCTCGGCTCGAGGGGGGCCTGCAGGGACGGCAGAGGAAGCGCCTGGCTGACAGGCACATGTGGGCGCAGCCCACGGGGCTCAGAAGACCCGCGTCTACTGAGACGGACAGAATCTCTCTCCTCTGGCCACGGCAACCTCCCAGCGGGGCCAGAGATCAACTGCACTCCACTTCCCGGCTGGATTCCCTGTGAACCTTTGGGGAGCTGAGATCAAGCCGGCTGGAACCCGTTTAAATACAGCCTATCCCCAGGTCCTCTCTCTGGAGAAGGACACCAGTGAGCCGAGCCTCTCCTCCTCGTTACTGCGCGGCACCGCGCCACCCCGCAACCTGGTTTCCGCCTTCCTCAGATCTCATGGGTCTATTAAAGCACAGACGTTTTAAAATATAACTCACAGTGGAACAATTAAGGTCTACAGAAAAGGACGTTAAATTCCAACTTTTCTCACTGAAAGAGGAGGAAGTGAATGCAGAGAGAATCCGGAGGTTTCCAACGAGGGCGACTATGACCTCATCATCAGATTCCAACTCTTGGTTATACGTGAACCCACTACCTCTCCATCTTTCCTGTGCTGTTGGTATTGTTAACAAGCGGTAACTTCCACAGCCTCTCCATGCGCCCCTGAGCCCAGGTCAAACAGAGCAGGTTCACCACAAATGGCTCGTCCTGCGCCCCAGGCAGGCGAGGGCCCTGGCCAGGTGGGTCAATGGTTAGAGCACTGGCCTGTATACAGGAGGGTCTCCGGTTGGATACCCGGGTCAAGGGTATGTACCTAGCTTGCAGGTTGGATCCCCAGGTCAGGGCACATGCGGGAGACAACCAATCAGTGTGTTTCTCTCACATTGATGTTTCTCTCTCTCTTCCCACCTACCCCCACTTGCACTCTCTCTAAAAATACCCTTGGGTGAAGATTAAAAAACAACAACACAAAAAACGACACCAGGGACTTTCCGCAGGAGGCTTGCTGGTGGTTTACGTGACGCAGTGCTTTTTGGCGCTTAAACACTAACGGCCTGTATCTCTCCTGATGCAATCTAGCATTTCAGCCTGTTTCCTCATCTCCGGACAAGCACAGAGTTCAATGCGAACAAAGCTGACTCAAGCAATCCCTGTGCAGCGCCTGAGGACAGGCTGACCAGCCTCCGGCACTGAAGCGGCGCGAAGGCATTCCCCGAGACCCGTGCTGAGCTGAAGGGCGTCTCTTCCAGGTGAGGCAGGAAACACGGGAGCCGAGGAGCCACCTGGCCGTGCACTGGGGTGTCTGTGACGCACGCACAGCCCGAGCAAGCACTGTGCAGACAGCAGCTACCAAGACGACCCCCTGACAAGGGCCTAGGAGACCTGAGCTGGCAGCAGGCGAGGATCATCATTCTAACCAGGCCCAGCCACACGACCGCCTTCTTCCCGGCAGCGAAGGGCCAGTGCTGTTTGCTCTGGACCCAAGGGGAGTCTGGGAATCACTGGGAAATTCGGAACAAGAGAGTTTGCCTTCCCTTCACTGTGGGAAGTGGAACTTTATACCTAACCACTGATGAACACGAAATCCTCCATAATGAAAGAACTAACTTTTAAATCACGGGCTTGTTGCACCCACAGCGGGTCAAAGGCACAGAGAGGGATGGTGTTCGCTCTCCGGAGAGGAGGGAGGAGCCTGGCTGGGCTGCTGGGCCAGGAGCAAGGGGACGCTGCCTCCGCCTGCAGGGCTCGCTCAGACCTGTCCTGGGACCCACTCTCCACCCTCCACCCTCCACCCAGCCAGGTGACGCCTCTTACCTGTAAGTGCAGTATTTTGGATTCATTATTTCGCAGCATCTCCTTCTGTCTCTCGATTTCAATTTCAAAGCTGCATATCTGATTGTGTAAGCTTTGTATGCTCTTGTTTTTCTCCACACTTTCGTTCTGCAGCAAGGAAACCTGAAAAAGGAATGCTCCCATTAAGCGAACAAAATGCGATTTAATATTCACAACAATTCAGCTTTCACAATGCAGGTGTGCTGAGCTCACTGGAAGGAATTCCGAGGAAACATCCCTCCCCAGGGCAGAGGAGATCCCGGCGCTGGCGCAGGGCCCCGCCCCGCCCCCTCCAGCGCCTCCCCCAGGATTTGCACGGGAGCGACGTGCAGCCGGCGCGTTTCAGAATGAAGGGGACGCTCTCTAAAGGTTCTGCTGAAAATTAATGAATCTCTTACAGGGAGGCTTGCCAGCTCTGGCCGGGAGGCGCATTCTTACATGCACCCACTTGTCATGCGCGCGAGTGCACACCTCGAGCAGGCATCACAGAGCCCACTTCTCCTCACGGCATTCCCCTCCCTCCATTGTGCTTTAAGTAACGTAGGCCCACCCACCACGGGGCCACTCCCTGCGCTTCGAAAAGCTCTCCCTCCCCAACCAGGAAGCCCGGTGAGGGCGGGAAAACGGCACGTGCGTCCCCCCGCAGGGCCAGGCCGCCTCGCCTTCGGTGAAAGCCCTTCCTGGGGAAACACTAGCTCCCGAGGGCCACCGCGCCCGGGCCCCGAGCCCCCGGTGAGGCCTTCACGGCTTCCTCACGCGGGCAGCCGGCCCTTGAAAGGCGCCACAAGCCACAGCCGGCTCCGCCCGCAGCGCCCCGGACGGTGGGGTGCCCCGCACCGAGGACCGGGGAAGGGCAGTGCGCGGACGGCCCAGGAGATGAGCCGGTCCGGCCGAGTCCCCGCCCAGTGACCACCGGAGGCGGCCATCCTCCCCCCGCCCAGCTGCTCGGCGGCAGCGCCTCTGGACGTGCCGTGGCCTCACTCGGAACACACGTGCTCACCGTGGAGAACAGACCTGCAACGTCCCCTGCGGCTTCGCTCAGCGCCATGACTGCCTCTGAAACATGGCGCCTCCAGGGCCCACGCCGCCCACACGTGCCCACCTGTGACCCCCCCTACGGTGGCCCCCGCGCCCTCACGTGGCCCCGAGCCGCCTACCTGTGACCCTCACGTGGCCCCGCGCCGCCCCACGTGCCCGAGGGCAGCCCTCAGTCCCGCTGTCGGGCGGGCACAGCCCCGGACTCTGACAGACACGCGCCCCGCGAGGCCAGCGCCCGGCAAACATCGCCCAGTCCCGGAACCACGGGCTTCTCCGCAGCACATCCGCCCCGGGGCGCCCCCAGTTGCGGGGCTGCCCTGCCAGAAGCTTCTCTCCTCCGCAGGTTTCCTCGGAGCGCCCGCCCCGCCCGCAGACCCCCTTCCACCGCCAGCCCGCCCCGCCCTCCCGCCCTCCCGAGCATGCCCCCCGGAGGTCTGCCCGGCCTGTGCTGGGAGCAGCTGCGGCCCCTGGGGAGAGCCTGTGAAATGGAAGGTGTGAGGGTGCCTTTACCCTGACTTCACAGGGCATCGCCTATAGTTAGACACGAAGGGGAGGCCAGTCTCTCCGAAGCGACCCACATTCCACTTCCCCGCAGGAGCACGGCCTGAGGCTCCCGGAATGACCTGCGCCAGGAGGAGGGCCCGTAAGGAAGGACACGTTACCTCCATTTGGGCCAGCTCTGCTTTGGGCCCAGTGAAGAGCAAGGCGGTGTCTGCCCGCCGGGGAGAGCGGGAGGCAGGGGAGGGAGCGTGGGGGCTGGGCGGGCCCCTTGGACGGACAGGGGGGACAGACCCTGGAGCAGCACCCAAGAGCCGCTGCTCCAGTCGCCTGCAGCCCCACACCCAGGCGCGGGTGTGGCCACGCTGCTGTGGCTGCGCATCCGTCCTGTGCGGAGGCCCTTCCCTGTGGGGGAGACCGCACTGATGGCTGGGCCTCCAGACGCCCAACAGGGTGCCCGAGCCGCCTGGGCCGCGGAGCCTCTGTGACGGTGGCTCTGGACAGCCACCACCCCAGACGGGCAGACAGCTACGTAACTCGTGCAGCTGGATAAGCCAATTCATCCTAGTGAGCGAGAGTACCTTTTAAATAAATGAGAATCGGAGAGACTAAAGCCCTGAAATCTATGCCTATAGTGGGGTTTTTTTAATTCCTCACCTAAAGGTGTTTTCCCGTTGACGTTTTAGAGAGTGGAAGAGACAAGGAAAGGCACAGAGAAACATCGACATCCATTGGCTGCCTCCTGCACGCACCCCGATCAGAGCCCGGGCAGGAGGAGCCTGCAACCGAGGTACATGCCCTTGGCCGGCATCGCGCCCGAGTTGACACTATCCACTGAGCAAAACCGGCCAGGGCAAGACCATGATTTTTAAAAAGACAGAAACAGAGTAGTCTTCAAAAAGACTTCTAGAAAAACCACTGAGAACAGAGCATAGACACCACCGCTGATAGGACACCACACGTGACTCACGATGTTCACATCCAACGGCCACCTTCTGCTCCGTGTGCGTGTGCATCTCCAGCTTGAGCATCTATTCTGAAACACTGCTTTATTTCAAGTACATGAATATTTAAATTGCCTGGCTTTAACTGAACAGGCAGTCAGATCCTCACAGACAAGGCTGACCCGGCTGCTCGGCCCACTCAGGGCCTCCGCTGTGCTCTCCATGCGAGTGTGCTGGGCGCCCCGTTTTCACTTTGTAAGTAACCCGCAGCGAGTGATCCTAGGACAACTCCATCTACTCTCAGAGGTTCTCTCCCTCTCCTCAGAAAAGAAGGCCTGCGGAGCAGCACGCCATGAGCCAGCTCCCCAGGAAGGGGCTGCTAACAGCCCAGCCCACAACCAGTCCCTTGAAGGGCAGCAGGGCGAGTGAGTCCCTCTGGGGAGGGGGCCTGCTTGGTGCCCCAGCTCCCACGGTGCTGCTTGAGAAGTCAGTGGAGCACCTGTGACATGGAGATGCCTTCCCGGTTGGGGGCTGGCACCTGTTCTCTAAGGGCCAGAGGGTAGGATGTGAGCTGTGCAGCCCATGATGTCCCAGCTGCTCCACCTGGCTGCAGCCATAGCCAACGTGGGAAGGAACAAGCCCGGCACCCAATTTGACTTCATTTACAGGAGAGGAAGGTCTGCATGTGTGGCAGTCCCTGTTCAGAGCGATCTACACTAATAAAAGAGAAAGATGCAAGTTGACCATACCTTTGTGACACCCACCAGCCAATCAGGAGTGAGTATGCAAATCAACCCAACAAAGATGGTGGATTAATTTGCATACGTGGGCGCTGAGCGGCCAGGGGTGGGGTGGAACGCAGGCATTCTGCACCACCCAAGCTGCTCTGGGCCTCTGGGCAGCGGGGGAAGGCGGAAAGGCGGCTCTGGGCCAGAGCGAAGGCGGTGCCAGCAGCCAGAGGAAGGAAGGCCCATTCTTGCACGAATCTTCGTGCGTCGGGCCTCTAGTGCTAAGATAACCACACATGATTTTTAAAAAGCACGGCACATGTGCTTGCAATAATAATAAAAAAAGAACAAATGCAAACACCTTCATTTATAAAAGACAGGAGAATTTCCTTGACCATCTCTTGGTGCTGTTTCTTTTATCCTCAAACCGTTAATCACTATAAGACACCACGGAGAGGGCAGCAGCACGTGGGTGTCCTACCTTCTTCTCCAGGGAGCTGCTCCACTCCTTCAGCAGGTTCACATGCTGCACCGCGGAGCTGGCCTCGTGGGCCTTGATCTGCTGGTTCGTCCCCTGCAGAGCAAAGGGCAGGCATTAGCCTCGTCACAGGCGTGCGCAAAGCCTCGAGACGGCCTGAACGGGAAGGGGAGCCGGCTCCTGGATGTGACTGATTCCCGTGCCCACCGGCCCGCTCCACGGCTAGCGGGCGCCCGGGAGGCGGCTCTGTGGTTGTACAGGGGTCTCAGGCTCACGGCTTCACTCCTAAGCTGCTCTCACCGAGTGCGCCTTCTCGGCCGTTTCATACTTATAACATCGAGAAATTGAATTTCAGGCATATCATTTTCCTTCCTTTAGAAATTCTTCCATTAAAATATAAATGGGTTTGGACAGCTTTGGTTACAGCTAGATACTGATACAGTAATCTAGTGAACATGTAATCAGACTAGGGTTCTAATTCACCAAAACACTAACTTATCAGTGACATTCACTGCATTGGGAAATGTACTGCTCGCTGTTCTAAGGCTACTTAGGAAGTTACATGTAAACATAAAATAAACCATCTACAGAGTACATAAGATGCAGACCATCTCAGTAACAAGCACAGCAAGTAGTACTTCCATATTTAAGGAAATAATTGGCATGAAAATATAATTTGTTTTGATACTGGAAAATTAAGAAGCCACAGGAAGCATTTAATGATCTCCAAAACATATACTCTGTACAGAGAATATTCCTATGTATATGTTGACATAAGTGTTGCTATATGTCAACATATACATACACAGACACAGAATGAAAGGTACTACACATGACATCACAGTGCGAGGCTCCGTCCCCAGGAGACTGGGGCAGAGAGAAGCTACAGTCTTCTTCATGCTCCAGGCTTCATTTGCTGAGAAAATACTAGGACACCAATGTCTCGGTACTAACTTTATAACGATGAGTGGCTCATACATAAAGTTAAATATAAAATACTTCAATAGTAATAGAAACTGTCTTTTCATAGTTTTAATATTAAGATATACATTTAAATAGAAACTCAGTTCAAATTCACTAGCAATCTCAGAGGTGTTAAAAAAATAAATAGCCGGGCCAGTGTGGCTCAGTGGTTGAGCACCAACCTATGAACCAGGAGGTCATGTTCAATTCCAGGTCAGGGCACATGCCCACATTGCAGGCTTGATCCCCAGTGAGGGGCGTACAGGAGGCAGCTGATCAATGATTCTCTCTCATCACTGATGTTTCTCTCTCCTTTGCCCTTCCTCTCTGAAATCAATAAAAATATATTTAAATATATATATATTTATATATATTATATATATATATATACTTGAAAAAATAAAAAGTCAGAAACAAGTTTGTCACAGCACACGTGTGGCAATGACGGAGACGTCCTCTCCACGCTGCTGTCCCAGGAAGTGTGACTCATATGCAAAATGCATTTATGGATACACGTGTGTGACCCATACCACAGTGCACCGGTGCGCACACTGCTCACACCAGCCGGCTGCATACTTACTCATATGCATTGCTGCCAACAGCGCCATAACCGTCTAGCTGCAAACCCCACCCGCCATCAGGCCTGTGCGACCTACTCACTAGCTGGTTTCAGACGGGAACAGCCTGACTTCCTCTTGGCACAGGTGTCGACCTTAACTCTCAAAACCCCACCGTCACCCGTGCATCAGGGTGATTCGGTTCCACGCAAAGACTCCAAGCCCAGAAGTGGCACGTTAAAACGTTAATGTAATAACTTGCTCCCACGGCAGAATGTCAGCGACTGGGAAGGACAGATGTCGGATACTGACCTGAAAAACGCAGCCATAGCGCTTAAAACTACAGGTGCTGGGGGCATTGACACACTCTGACAAGTGGGCACTCAACTGCAACGGAAAGAGACGTGAGTTGTGGCACGAACGTTCGCATGAAAATGTTCAAACAGGTTAAAGGCACAGGAGCACCCAGGCTGCACCGTCACGGACGGCGATTACAGCCGCAGGTGCGTCCCGTCACCGGCTCCCAGACTCCTCGGCAGTGAATTCACAGTATTGTCATGTGTGTACACAGATACACCAATATACGGAAATACGTTGCGTTGCTTAAACTCGAGTTTTCGTTAGGATTGTTCGAAACGTGACCTGCCGTCTGCAGTGCCAGAGATAAGAAAGGAAGAAACGTAAACTGAAATGCACATTTAAAGACTGTAAACGAAAAATTGCATGAAACACAGGAAAGCATCCGGGATGCAACTGGGCCACACACCTCATATACAGCACACAAATACACTTCCCAAGCGAGCTCAGGACGGCCGCGGGCTGCCCGTCCCTTCCCTGACTCGCCCTGCGCGGGGCGTGCTCTGCCGTCTCTAAGGCCGCTGCGACCGTGCTAACAGGAGTCTGAACTGTCACCTCTTGCTGACGGGGATTAGAGGACCGGGGAGGGGATGATGCATGAAGCTGCAGGTCGGCAACTCGTCCATACTAACCACCTACACCTGTGACACCCCCTCAGGAGGCAGAAAGTGCTGGGCGCTGGGCTGACGCAATGTAAGCACAGCTTCTCCTTTTACTGAACAAATACATTCTCATCAGGAAACTCCGGGGATAGACCTTTATAGGAACAATCAGGACGTGTCTGTCGTGGGCCAGGGCCGCACCCCCAGCGCCCGTGGGTGTCACTCTGGCAGGGCCATTGGTCTGCAGGACAAAGCAGGCCCCTCCCTGTAGGTCAGCACTTGGGGCAGAGAGGAAAGTGGCCACAGGACTGCTCTCTGGCGCTGTTGCGACTGCTGCGAGGAGGGCCAGCACCAAGGGGGTGGCCCGAGGGACCAGACCGGCCAATGGCAACCTTTGCAGGTCTCTGAGCGTGACAGGCGGGCGGCCCAGCACATCTGAGGCTCCTCTGACCGCAGCCTGGAGTCAGGCCTGCACCCGAGGGAGCGCCTAGGCAGGGGTCCTCAAACTTTTTAAACGGGGGGCCAGTTCACTGTCCCTCAGACCGTGGGAGGGCCGGACTATAGTTTAAAAAAACAACTATGAACAAATTCCTATGCGCACTGCGGGCCCGGGACGCGTCGGCTGCTAAGCAGGACAGGCAGCGGCCCCCGGCGGGCCGGATCAATGTCCTCGGCGGGCTGCATGTGGCCCGCGGGCCGTAGTTTGAGGACGCCTGGCCTAGAAGGTCCATCCCAGGGGCCGGCAGAGGCGCAGCCTGAGCAACTTAAAGTTTAGAAGGTGCTTTCCCGGCAGCTGGCTGTGCTGTTGGGATCAGGGAGCAGCGAGTCTCACGCGACTGTCAGGCGCCGCCATAAAGTCAGGGCCACACTTTTCCTAAATTGGCTTTACCACCGTCCCTCTCAAAGCCTTACAGAATTTGCAGGCACTTTGGAATAGAGGCAAGAATAATCTATACGCCAATAACACCTTTCACCAGAAACTCAAGATAAATGCCGGTTTAAAGGTTTTTGAAATAAAAATAACTCAGGCAAAATGGAGGCAGCATTCGTCCCTAATTCAGATAGCCCTGAGTGAGTAAAAATTTAGCGGAGTGTATAAAACCCTGAAATTATTTCAACAACACAGACTCTGCGTACGTTCGCTTTAACAGAGCAGCTCTCCGGTTGCGGAAATAATCCATGTGTGTTTCCCCGCTACTCGGAGAGGCACGTTCAGGGCCAGGGACCGGCCACCAGGCAAGACCCTGCCTTTGCCCCGCAGTCTGCTTGTGCAGGATGCACCTTGAGTGAGAGCGGCTTTTGGGGTCCTCCCTGCACCCCACGTCTCCCGCTCAGTGGGGACATGAGGGGTGCTCCCCACACTGTATCCAGTGGTAAAATTCCAGGTGGCCAAGAAGGCTGAGGGACTTCTCAGAGCAGAGCTCCCAGGACTAAGGGGACACACGGAGCCCATGGGAGCCTCAATGGTACCCCAAAGGGCACCCAAAGGGGCTCCAGGTCAGGATCGGATGCAAAGGCATGAAGAATCCTTGGAGTTTTCCATCTGGGTATAGCTGGGGAAGGTGCCTTCCCAGGGGCCCCTAAAACGCAGCCGCTGGCCGGTGCACTCACTTCCCACGCCAACCGAGCACAGCCTGCGTGGCCAGTGGCTCGGCAGCATCTCTGAACGAATCCATTTTCTTGAGATAATACGACAGTAATTCCTGTTTTACTGATTTAAAAACAGCTTCTTTTAAAAATGGTGTCTCCTTTGCTTGCATTGGAAGCAGTCCCATTTTCTCTGTTCTTAACAACACTTCGTCCTGCACTGACTGCGGCCTTCAATCGCTTGCTTCTGAACCCGGACTCCCAAGAGAAGCGGGAGGTTTTCCATTGTGATCTGCAAACCCTAGGGCCTCCTGAGTAAGGGGAGGGGCGTCTATGGCTCGCTGTCCTCACAGACCCTGGGCCAGGCCAGCGGCGCCCTTACCTCGCTCCTCAGGAGGGTCTGGACCCTGCACTTGTGCGGGCAGGACACCACTACGCAGGGACAGTCAGTGTCTTCGTGTTTCTGCAGGAGAAAGGGAAGGTGTCGTCAGCTTTGAAACGTACGGATCGTCCCAGCCCCCACGCGGACCCACAGGAGGCACTCGACGTCCGGGTAAGCCCTCACACTGACAGTGCTGGAAGAGACGGCATCGCAGGAGCCCAGTCACCCCTCCCGAGCTACAGCCCTCGTGGGCGCAGCGTGTGCTTTTAGTGGGGTGCCTGTGCCCGCAGCGGGAGGGCGGGCGAGGGCGGGCTGTCGGGAGGACAGGATTTGTCTGGCCTCTCAGTTTGGGGTCTGGAAATGATGCTTCTCAAATGCCTGGAACAGCCAGACCTCCTGGGCACTTCAATCACTGCCCTGAAATCGTACTGAGATAATCTTTAGTGCCTGGAAAAGATGGGTAAATTCTGCTTGAGCCCTTCTCTGGATGGCACCAATTTCAAGTGCAGGGGCCTGAGTGACGGGGACTGATCAGCTCGATGCCGCAGGCACCCATGCACCGGTCCGTGAGCGAAGGAAGGGCAAGAGCAACGGAGCACAGGTGACAGGCGAGAGCAGGCGGAGGGGAAGGGGGAACCGCGCGCAGCACGGCCCAGGAGGCCAGGCCCCGGGACACCCCCAGCTCCTCCGGGTCCCAGCTTCCCGCCGGCCTCCCCAGCCAGGCTGCTGAGCTGAGTGGGGGGAGCCTGGCCAGGCGCCTGGGTCTGACTGGGCAGGTGTGGGAGCAGAGGACACGGTGGCCCATGTGGGTGAGGGAGTGGGGATGCCCCCCTCCCGAGGCCTGGAGCCAGGCCCCACACTGCGCCTTCTCGCGTGGATCTGAGGCCCGTCTCTAGGGGCCTGAGGCCAGCGGTGACCTTCGGCACAGCGGTGACCTGCTGCTGGGCCAGGTCCCGAGGTCCCGGGGGCAAGTCCACACTGCTCGGAGCTCACCGGAGGGCGCTCGACCGCAGGCCGCCCCGGGGCACTGGCTTTGGCTTCCCGTCCTGCCTGCCTGTGTGCAGCATCCGGCGTGCCCAGGGCCAGGTCTTCAGTGAGAAACCTGGACAGGTGCCGCCTCGCCCTCCCTCCGAGGGCCTCACCTGGAAAGGCGGGGTGGCTGGCGCTGTGAGGGAGGGGCCAGGCCTGGGCCTCAGAGCTCACCAGGCAATGCTCCGCCTCCTCCCCAACCTGCCCAGCCCAACCTCATGCACAGGCCAGCCCAGAGGAGGACCAGGAGGACCGCTAGGGATGCAAGGGAGTGGGGGGGGGGGGGCAGGAGGGGCGCCCTGAGGGAGAAGCGGGTGGGAGCAGTGTCCGGGCTGCGGGGCCAGGCAGTCAGTGCCTCTGCACGTGCGTCTCTGCAGATCTGTGCGCGGTGCGGTGCCTAGGACGGATGTCAGGAAACAGGCTGTGCTGGGTATCAGCGGCAGAGGCTCTTTCAGTGGGACTCTGGGAGAGATGGCCACCGGCCCCCCTCTAGCCCTGCACACACCGTTACCGCGTGGGCGAGCACCTGCCTCGTCCGTCCCATCCAACTTCCCAAACCCCACAGTGACAGCCAGATGGAGCGACCCGCCTGGCTTCTCTCACAGGCGTGGCTAAGCAGGTTTTTACGCGGGCCGCTCACGTCCCTGTGCCTTACCTTTCCTTGGCTTTCGCCCGTGGCAGTGAGCCCTCCCCGTTCCTGTCCACCCCGAACCTCAGAATGTGGGCTCACTTGGGAATAGGGTCTACGTGGATGTAAGGTTAAGACGAGGCCTCACTGGATCAGGGAGGGTCCTCACACGAGGAGAGGACACGCGGCAGGAAGATGGCCACGGGAACGCGGGCCAGACCCCCGCCATGTGGCTGTGGGCTGCACTCAGGAGCGCCCAGGCTGGGGCGGGGGAGGGCTCTTCCCCGGAGCCTTGGGAGGAAGCACAGCCTGCCCATCCTTGGTTCTGGATTTCTAGCTCCAGGACTGTTGGAGAATAAACTTCGGTTGTTTTAAAACACCCAACGCTGTGACCCCTTGTTACGGCAGCCAGAACACACCCATTAAAAAGCTGCTTATCGCCTGGTGGGCCTGGCTTAGTGGATGAGCGTCGACCTATGAACCAGGAGGTCACAGTGCGATTACCGGTCAGGGCAATGCCTGGGTGGCAGGCTCAATCCCCAGTGTGGGGCGTGCAGGAGGCAGCCAGCAATGATTCTCTCTCATCATTGATGTTTCTACTAGAATCTCTCTCCCTCTCCCTTGTTCTCTGAGATCAATACAAAAACATTTAAAAAGCTGCTCATCTGTTGGTGCAAGAACTCAGCACACCGATGAAATCAGCCTGTAAGAGTAAGTGGGACTTCGACACGCACACAGGGCAGCTGTGACACACCTGAGCTGTAGCAGAACCGGCCCTGGCCTCACCTGTCCGCATGCTCCTGTCCAGTCTCACCGCCTCCCCCACCGTCACTACCCAAACCTCTGACCTCTGCTGCTACGCCCTTTGCTCAGAAAGTTTCCTTACGTGCGTATTTGAGCCAGACAAGACACTGTTTTGTTTTGATTGCTTCTGAAGTTTATCAAAACAGAATTCTACCCTAGGAGCCGTCTGTGACCTGGGCCACGCCAGGCTTCCCAGGCTAATCCGTGCACTGCATACGGTGCAGGCCTCACCTCGCACAGGTGTGTAAGGACACCGTCACACAAGTGTCCCCGGGGCCACCAGCCAGCGGGTGGGCGTTTGGGCGGTTTCCTGGCTCCCACAGCGCTGGCTCTGCGCGGCCACGGGCCTGGTGGTGCACGGCAGCCTCCCCTCCCGCGAGGAGCGGAGCGGGTCATTCACTGAGGACAGGAATGTTTCGCCAACTCGTGTTCCAATGTGGCTGTGCCTAAAACCCTCCCATTACAACGCACATTCTCCGGTGAAATGAGAGCTCTGTAATTCTGACTTCTCACAAATGCACACAACCGACCGATATTCGAGCATTTCTAGACTAAATGTAAAATCATGCTACTTGCAGCCCCGCTGATGTAACATCGATACCGGCTCAAACACAGGAGAGAGATTCCCACGAGAAGTAACGGTCTGCGTCTTAGCAGCACAGGCGTGGGGACTCACACACCAGGCCTGGGAGGGTGAGGCTAAGTGAGCAAGACAGGAATCGAGCCACGCCAGCAGGGGACAGGTGTGCGAGGAAGCGAGTGCACCGGCCTGGCTCGGGTCGAGTTCCTGTGCACGAGTGGGGACCGCGAGTTACAGGCCCTGGCAGATGGAAGCACATGCCTTGACATACTCTGGCACGTCTGCATCATTAAAACAGTTGATCAGTAGAGCGCAGCGAGATTTCCAAGAGTCTTTCTTGACACAACTCAGGCCCCAAACTTGCTAACTATCTTTCTGTGCCGCTCACCGTTTGCCTCTGCACCTGTTTGCCGCTGACAAATTTAAGACCCAGATCAAATCGAATGCTACCTGCGTACCGAGGCCCGCGCAGCCCCGCAGGGTACCGAGCCGGCCTTCCTCGGGAGCTCTACTCCCGCCACAGGGGCAGCGAGGGGAGGGGACAGACCACAGCGTGTGCGCACACCGCGTGCGCTGAGCAACCACTCGACCAGGTCCAACAGGCACTCAAACGTCTCGTGATCCCTCGCTGTTATTTTAACACCAGGCTCCTCACACCCGTCTGCGGTACGGAGTCAGCTGCGTGATGTTTAACTGATACACGCTACAATTCCTTCGCAAATGAAAATTAATTACTGGGTTCTATTCTGCAAATAGAGGTAATTGGTTCTTGCAAGAAGCGAAGGGCGCGTCTGACAGCAACATGCCGCCGCGGGCAGGGCTAGAGCCTGCTCACTCGGGGCGGCCGCGTGCACCTGAGGGGTCACTGAGGGCATGCTCGGCCATGACCAAGACTACCGCCCCTCTCCAAAGGGCAGGCCCAGCTCCGCCCCCTTCCTCACACCGGGGAGCGTCTACAGACTCGCAAGGGGAAGACTTCACAATGGGAGAAAGCCACAGGCATGAAAAGTTATACAAAGTCAGGCAAACGTGGAGATTATAAAGATTTTGTACCAAAAAACAAAGACTTTTCCCGGATTCTGGTCAATGAGTGCTTCAGAACATCCACCAGGATGCGGCTGCGGCCCTGCACCCCGGCGGCCCCTCTCTGTCCCCTCATCTGATGACCCCACTGTCATCGCCCTGCCTCACTCCGAAGTCAGCTCCCAGCCCCTCCCAGCAGCCTCCCAGCAGCACTGCCTGCCCTGCCCCTCACCGGGATCCCCCTCTCCGGACCCGACAGCAGCCTCTTGTCTGCGGACCGCCTCCCGTCTCAGTGGCCTACGAGCACCATGTGCCCGTCTGACGTGGGCTCTCCAGTCACACCATCCCACGGCTACAAGGACCAGCTGCTCATACCTACTGGAGCCTGGACCACCCCACTTTCCTCCTCACCCCCGACTTCGGCAGGACGCTCCGGCTCACCCGGACGCTTAGCTATAAACGCTGGGCGTCACGTTAGCGCACACTCTATACTTGAGCCATCAGCTCATCCCATTGGTTCCACCTTCAAAACTACCCCAGAACCCCTCCCTCCCCCTGCTCTACTGGTCCAGGCCAACATGGTGCCTCGCTGCCCCCACCCCGTCCACTTGTCACACCTGCTGGATGCACAGTGCAGGGAATGTCACCCCCAGCTCCCGGCGGCTTCCTGACCCTCGGCACCTCGACCATGTTCAGTGCTGGGCGTGCGCTGGCCTCACAGCTCCTGAAGTCCACCTCCAAGCCAGTTCCAGCTCAGCTGGGTCCCCTCGCTGCCCCCTCTGCTCGGAGCAGTCCTGCTCGCCGCTGGGTCTGAGGGCAGCCGCAAGCCCCGGTTCCCTGATGCAGCTCCCCGCTCTCCACAGCCCCCCTCGGGCCACCCACCGCGTGGTCCCCAGGGACCCTCAGGTCCCAGGACAAGGCCTGCACACAGCTGGTACTTAATAAATGTTCATTCAAGAAGTGGGCCCATGTTGAGGGTTCCCACACCACTGGCTGTTTTCAAAGTTTGCCCTCATCCGCAACACCCCTCTCTCTTGAATCTACAGATAAGGGGCCTGATTCTAACACGGGCACGATATTGAACGGGGCCAAATACTCGAGGTCGGGGAAAGACGTGAGCCCCGCACCTCTGCAAGACAGACGGCCGTGCTTCCACACCGCAGGGTGCCTGCCCGGCCGTCACGATGGTTACACAGGGCGGCAAGAAATTAGACGATCCAACACGATTCGGGGCCGTTCCCCGGGACGCGTGAGAAAGTCGACCTCTTTTGAATGACTAGTCTTCATTTTTTTGGCAACCCAAGTGAGAGTCAACCCAGGTGATGAACACGTTAATTACGTAAATGACAATGAGTAAAACAAATGGGGCTTAGCTCTGAAATGCAGTCAGATGAAGACCGCTATTTACGCCCGTCTTCCCTCCTTATTCCCGTCAGAATGGCCACTTAAGCTGTTCAGCGGGCAGATGCGGTAGGGGGAACGCGAATACCGCACCTGCAGCGTGATCATGGGGACTTGGCTCTTGCAGTGGCTGCACGTGGCCTCGCGGTATTTACAGGTCTTTTCCACGTGATCGCGCAGGTCTTTCCTCAGGACCCTTTCTTTGCAGTCAGCACGCTCACACGGGAGTTCTTCAAACTGGCAGTCGTTCCTCAAGTGCACCTGGGAGACAGACAACCCCAGGTGCTTAGTCAGCAGCAAATGCCACTGGAAGCGCCCGAGCTCAGCCTCCACGCAACCAGCTCCCGCAGAAACAGTTCCATCCGCCACGGACCCGCTCTCCAGAGGAGCGTGACACAGGGTCAGAGGCATGAGGCCCTCGCCCATTCAGTGGCTTCTCGGATGATACTGCTTTGAAGAATTAAGTCAACTTCTCTTCCTGGATAAATAAGTGGTTATCGCCAAAACCGGTTTGGCTCAGTGGATAGAGCGTCGGCCTGTGGACGGAAAGGTCCCGGGTTCGATTCCGGTCAAGGGCATGTACCTTGGTTGCGGGCACATCCCCAGTGGGAGGTGTGCAGGAGGCAGCTGATCGATGTTTCTCTCTCATCGATGTTTCTAGCTCTCTATCTCTCTCCCTTCTTCTCTGTAAAATATCAATAAAATATATTTTTTTAAAAAAAAGGGGTTATCTGCTAAGGACTTCGTTTTATTCTACTTCAAATATCCTTTCAGGATAAAAATGATACTGGTAAAAAAACACAAGAAGTTATGTGGAATTTCATGGTAAAAAGAAGAGGTTTTAACAGATCTTCCAAAACTAAAATTCGATACAGATTTCTTTCTGTTCTAAATAGGGTGGCGAGTTTACACCCAGTGGAGGATTCTGCTAATGGTGTCACGAAAGGGACACGTCATGCCCACGTGGCATGCCTGCCCACACGTGTGGCTGGGCCTTAGAAGACGAATGCCTCGGTGTGCACACTGACCAGGACGCTGTCCCATGGCCCCCATGTGACCTGGTACTGACCAGCAGCTGTCCCAGGGCCCCCACGTGACCGGGTACTGACCAGCAGCTGTCCCAGGGCCCCCATGTGACCGGGTACTGACCAGCAGCTGTCCCACGGCCCCCATGTGACCTGGTACTGACCAGCAGCTGTCCCAGGGCCCCCATGTGACCGGGTACTGACCAGCAGCTGTCCCAGGGCCCCCATGTGACCTGGTACTGACCAGCAGCTGTCCCAGGGCCCCCATGTGACCGGGTACTGACCAGCAGCTGTCCCAGGGCCCCCATGTGACCTGGTACTGAGCAGCAGCTGTCCCAGGGCCCCCATGTGACCTGGTACTGACCAGCAGCTGTCCCAGGGCCCCCATGTGACCTGGTACTGACCAGCAGCTGTCCCAGGGCCCCCAGAGCGACCTGGTACTGACCAGCAGCTGTCCCAGGGCCCCCATGTGACCTGGTACTGACCAGCAGCTGTCCCAGGGCTAGCTGCTCGGCGCAGCCGCGGCCCTCGTTCCGGCAGTGGATCTGGAGGGCCAGGATCTCCCGCTTGCAGCAGTTATCCTTGAACACCTGCGAGGAGGACAGCGGGAGAGGGGGGTCAGCAGCCTTCATCGCCACAGTGGCCGCTTTGGAACATCACGGAAGCTTCCCGTACGGGGCCCGCAAAGCACTGAAGGACCACCTTCCCTTCCCATGTCTACAAGCAGAAGGGAGAAGCTGCCCCCACTAAGACACAATTTATTTACTTAATTTTTTTAAACATATTTTTATGATTTCAGAGAGGAAGGGAGAGGGAAGAGAGAGAGAGAAACATCAGTGATGAGAGAGAATCATGGGTCGGCTGCCTCCTGCACACCCACACTGGGGATCCAGCCCCCAACCTGGGCATGTGTCCTGACTGGGAATCGAACTGTGACCTCCTGATTCATAGGTCGACGCTCAGCCACTGAGCCACGCTAGCTGGGCAGAGACACATGTAAACAGCACAACCTTAACTGCTGTCTTTTACTAGAGAAGCCGAAAGTCACAGTGAACACCGAGGACTCACTCTGGATTCGCTCTGACACAGCCTCAGGTGGGCACACCGGGACCGAGTGCACGCTGGACCCTGGACCCTCCAGGAGCCGGCACCGTGAAGGTGGCCGCGGGAGCTCACCTCCGGTCCAGGCTCAAGGGAGAACGTGGGAGAACGTGATGTCTTGGTGGATCGCTCACTACAGAAACGACCGTGAAAGACCGCATCTCACAGATGGTTTGTAAACCATTTATTTTGGTTCCTTCTCCAAAGATTAAGTCACTGACGACTCATTATTTAGCAAAAAGGAGGCATTAGCCTGCTATTAAAAATCCTTTTAAATATATATTGCAAAGCTGATCCAATAACGAAAACGTTTCCCTTTCGAAAGGAAACCTCCTTTATCTGTTTTCCCTTTAGAAAAGAGGGGTGCTCACTCCTCCTAACAACATGGTTACCGTCTCAGCCCTAGGCACTTAATCCTCAGAAACTCCCACATGCTAACTGTCACGGGGGAGCCAGACAGGGTGCCTTTCTCAACCCCAGAGCAGAGAGACAGAATTGACAGCTGTTAAGAGTTAAAAATAAACTAATTTGGAGTCAGATCTAATTCTTTATAAATAGGACTTTTTTAAAAAAAGGTCATGATTTAAGATTCGAAAGTCAAACAGGTATTTTAATAAGCCTCCTTTTCGTGTCAAAGTGGCTGGAGTCGTTTGAGTTGAACGTTACAGATCGGAGACGTAAGAACACGGGAAGCACAGAGCTTCAGAGCTACAGCGCTCCGACTGCTGCTGCAACTGGGCACCAGAGCTGAGGGCGCCTGACCTCCGTCTCCCGGGGCCCTTCCCCACGAGGACCCACGGCGTGACTCATCTCATTTATGCTTCTTCCACAAAACTAGCATTTTCTCTCCAGCTATCAACGCCACTGAAAAATAGGAACTGCCCTGGCTGGTTGCTCAGTGGTTAGAGCATCGGCCCACGGACTAAGGGATCTCAGGTTCGATTCCAGGTCAAGGGCATGTACCTGGGTTGCAGGTTCCATCCCCAGCCCCATCGGGGCACGTGCAGGAGGCAACCAATCGATGGGTCTCACATCAATGTTTCTCTCTCCCTCTCTCCCTCAATGGAAAAAAAATCCTCGGGTGACGATTGAAAAAAAGGAGTAGTACTGAATAATGAAATGAGGTACGAAGAGGCCCTCTCAGTCCGTTGTTTCGACTTCTTCCAGTTGCGTCGGTTGGAGGTGTGTGAACAAAGTTAGCTATCATGTTACGATAAGGAGTAGAACCAGGTGATTTGTTTTTCTTAGAAATGATCCCTTCCCTGTTACCAACCGAAGTCTTTAGAAGCAGGTAAATGCTTAGAAAGAAAAGGTAGGAGAATCAAGATGGTGGTGTAGGTAAACGCCAGACTCAACACTTCCCACAACCACAACAAAATTTCGGCTAAAATACAGAACAACCATCATTCAGAACCGCCTGAAAGCTGGCTGAACAGAAGTCCTACAACTAGAAAAAGAATAAATAACCAAAACGCCAAGGGTTAAAGACAAAGAGAGAATCTTAAAAGCAGGAAGAGAAAAGCAGTTAGTTACCTACAAAGGAGAACCATATGACTGTCAGCGGATTTCTCAACAGAAACTATGCAGGCCAGAAGGGAGTGGCAAGAAATATTCAAAGTGATGAGTAGCAAGAACCTACAACCAAGACTACTCTACCCAGCAAAGCTATCATTCAGAATTGAAGGGCAGATAAAGAGCTTCACAGATAAGAAAAAGCTAAAAGTTCATCACCGCCAAACCAGAATTATATGAAATGCTGAAGGGTATTCTTTAAGAAGAGGAAGAAGAGGAGGAAGAAGAGGAAGAGGAAGAAGAAGGAGGAGGAGGAGAAAATATGAACAATAAAATGGCAATACATACATATCTATCAATAATTATATCTAAAAATCAAAATAAGCGAACAAGGAATCTAATGAACAGAATAAACTGGTGAATAAAAGAGACCCAGAGGCATGGAAACATGGAGCAGACTGACGCATCTCAGAGGGAAGGGGGTGGTGGGAAGAATAACCGAAGATCTTATATGCATTACCCATGGACACAGACAAGAGGGTGGTGAAGGGGTGGGGCAGGGAGAGGGGGGCATGGGGGGGGAAGGGGGACGTCTGCAATACTCTCAACAATAAAGATAAAAAAAGAAAGAAAAGGTAGATGAACACTTGGCTAATTCCATCTCTAAACTGCCGCGCGGGTCCCCAGCCGCCCTGCCCTGCGCGGGGCACCTGCAGCGCCCGCAGACCCTGCACCCTGGCTGTGCACAGAAGGCCAGCCTGCCGGGCTGCAGCCAGGAGCCCCGGAGCGAGAACTTCGCTACAATGCCATGGCCGGCATGTAAGGAACTGTCAGGTTCACTAATCACAACATCGCACCACGGGTTTTTATTGGTATTTTAAGTACCTCAATGAGCCATTTCAAACTACAAGTGCGCCTGGCGAGTGTGGCAGCTCAGGGAGGGCCACAGAGACGCCGCGTGGGGTCGGCCCAGGGTGGGGGGTCAGGGGGGAGCTGGCGCCTCGGGTCTGACAGAGAGGCCCCGTGACACCCTGAGCCCCACACACAGGCACGTGGGCAGGGAAGGGGCTGAAATCTCAGGGGTAATGGTTTCAGGGTGCCGCACGGGGCAGGGAGCCAGGGGGCACGTGTCTCTGAGAAAGACCCCCGGATCCCGGGGCTCCTCGCTTTCCCGCCTCCTCGCTCCCCCGGTGCGAGGAGGCGCCTCCTGGCTGCGGGCAGGCCTGCCCTGCCTATCCGGGCGCCCGCAACAGAACGGGACCGCACAAACCACCCAGCTCCCAACACAGGACCAAGATGGACACCCCGATACCTTATCTCTAACGATGCTTTCCTGGCAGGCAGTGCATTTCGGGTTGGCGGAGCTGAGGGCAAAGAGACAAACATGTCAGCGCGGAGTCCGCCTCTGGCCGCGGTCCTGTCACTCGAGGGGCGCAGCCTCGTGGCCACCGGCGCTGTGGGGTCGGGCTGGCTGGTGGAAGAGGAACCGCAGGGAAAGGGGGCCGACTGTCCAAGGGTAGCTTCGTAAGAAAGTTAGCAGAACCGGAGGTCAGGCCCATCTGGAAAGCCCCTTTCAGTTAAAAGTGAAATTTTATTTCAGAAACCAAAACCAGCCATGTGTGGGCTCCTCTGTGGGAGCGCCCCGTCTCAGGAGCCACACTCTCCACACAAGAGTCACGCCACCCACAGGCGGTCCCGCCGGGGGCCCTGGACAGGACCCAGGAGGGAGGCCGTGCTGCGCTCGGGGCCGAGTCAGGAAGAAGGGGGCACCTTCCCAGGGCCGGTGCCCTGCCGTGGCAGAGTGTGCCCACACTGTGCCCAGGAGACACCGGTGGAGAAGACACTCGCTCGCCCATGTCATTCCCGCTGGGACCCTGGACTCGGCTGTGGCAGTGGGACTCGGCTGACCAGGGCTCCCCGGTCAGTGCTCACACCCGCTCCGTCACGCACACACTGGTTTCCCACCCGGTCAGGGGCATGCCCAGGCCTCCCTGCTGGCCTGTCCTCCTCTCCCGCACACAGAGCTCGCGCCATAAGGACTCCCTGTCACTGGCTGATGGTGAATCCCCCCCGGAACTGTGAGCTCCTCCAGCAAACCCAACTACACAGTCGGGGGACACCCCGGATGAGGGACGCCAGGGCCAGGGGACGCCAGGGGACGCCAGGGCCAGGGCCATTGAGAAGGTGGCAGGAGAGACTTTACAGATGCTTCGGGGAGGAGACAGACAGCGTCTGCGGGATGGGGCTGGCGGTCCAGGCCTCCGTCACTGGGCCCCCTGCACTCAGGTGTGCTCCCACCGGGTCCCCTACATGCCCCATCTCTTTGGGTCCCCTTCGGGGCCTGCTTTACTGAGAAGCAAGAGACGCAGACGCGCCCGCAGTGCCCGGCACCGACCCCAGCACGCTGGCCATGCAGCTGTCGCAGAAGCGGTGCCCACACTCGGTCTGCTTGGGGTTGCACAGCACCAGCTGGCACTTCTCGCACTTGTACTTGTCCTCCACGGTCTTCACGAACTTCTCCTTGTACCCTCCTTGCTCGGGGACGAGCACGGGGGCGCCCGCGCTGCGGTCCGGGTGCAGCTTAAGCGATGGGTTGGTCTGCAGCGAGCCGGAAGGGTCCATCTTTTTACTCGGCTCCATTGTGAGAGAGAGGCACTCTGCTGGAAAAACAACAACAAATGAGTCAAGTGCAGCCCACGGTCCCGCAAGGAGACAGCAGACGGTGCCTCTCGGCCTGAGCGAGGCTGGGCGCGGGGGGACGAGGGGGCGCGCCCTGCCCGCTGCGCCACGCACCTCTCACGCCACTGCTCACAGCCTGACGGTGCGGACTGTGTCTTGAAGGTTCTTTAAACCACGGAACCCCTAGCTGGGCCGTCAGCTCCCATCCGAGGCCCATTCCAATGCCCCGGCTGAGTTACGTCCCAGCGGCCGCGCTGCGGAGGCCGCCTGCTGGCCGACCGGGTGGCCGAGGCTGCGATGGCTGGCAGCCAAGCCCACACCTCCTGTGCGCCATCTGCAGACTCCTGAAGTGTCCGCGGTGCCACACCGTGACAGTGCGCCCCAGGTGCCCCGGCCAGGGCAGCACGGGCCTGGCCTTGCCTCCTGCCGGCCCTGTCACTTCACCAACCCTGCAGCTGCGGGTCCCCACTCTGCCCGCAGAGCTGCCTGGTCCCCACACTGTGCCCGCAGAGCCGCTGGGTCCCCACTCTGAGCCCGCAGAGCCGCCGGG
Source organism: Plecotus auritus (assembly GCF_963455305.1). Classification (NCBI taxonomy): domain Eukaryota; kingdom Metazoa; phylum Chordata; class Mammalia; order Chiroptera; family Vespertilionidae; genus Plecotus; species Plecotus auritus. The sequence continues at coordinate 4,981,854 of NC_137770.1, read as the reverse complement.
TCCCCACTCTGCCTGCAGAGCCGCCGGGTCCCCACTCTGCACCCACAGAGCCGCCTGGACCCGCACTGTGCCCGCAGAGCCGCCGGGTCTCCACTCTGAGCCCGCAGAGCCACCAGGTGCCCGCACTGTGCCTGCAGAGCCGCCGGGTCCCCACTCTGCACCCGCAGAGCTGCCGGGTCCCTGCACTGGTGTGCACAGAGCCACTGGGAGAGCCCACTGTGGACTTGCAGGCACTTTCACGTCGGGACCGATGGTGGAGGGGACACGCGACTGGACGGGTCTCCTGTGCCCATGCGCAGGCTCTCCTACCGCAGTGACCAGTGAGCAGAGGGCTGGTGCCACCTCAAGGTGCCATCATGGGACATGTAAGCACCTTCCCAGACACGACCCACAGGTGCCAGCCTGGCTGCACCGCCTACAGAGGAAGTGGCTTCCAAGCTCACCAGGACTCTCGAGCCACACCAGGCCCCTGCTCCGCCCGCCTGTCCCCTGCTGCTGCGCAACCTCCTCCCTGCTCTGAGGCCCGTGGGCCTGGCCACCCGCCCTCCTCCCGGGCCAGTGCTGGGTGGCCACGCGCCGGGCCCTGCTGGACCTGGAGGTGTGCTGAGCCGGGGCGAGCGGGGCCGGCAGAACCCCTCACCCGGCCTCGGCCTTGGCCTCGGCCCTCACGCTGCCTCGGCCTCTGTCTGAGGCTGGAAGAACGGACGTGTCCCACTCGGGATGTGGGAGCGCAAGCCACCGAGCTGCGGTCGACAGGTACATGGGCTGGGCTCCGCCACACGGGTCAGTTCTCGTGAATCAGAGCCCTGCTGTGCCGTGTGGAGCCGCCTGTCGAGTCGACCTGCGAAACCAAAAACACTGGAAAATGACCTCAAAGCCAGCAAGTCGTTCGCTGCCCGCAAACCCATCCGCTGCGGTGCTGGGTGGACGGTACCTGCGCACCTTGCCCTCAGAGGACAGGTGCACCGGGAGCCGACCTGCCCTGGGCCCTCTCCAGGCCGGCCACCTGTGTCTGCAGATGCTCCAGGTGCCCCCCTTCCGGGGATGCGCCCCCACCTTCCCCAGGAGCCCAGCCTGGCCAGCCCCGCTCGCCAGACCCCGCTGCCCCGCCCACACTTCCCCGTGGCACTCCCGCCGTCCAGGCCCGCACACGCTCCCCGAGAGACCACGCTCCCGACGACTCGGGTTTGCTCTGTCTGGCTGACTGACAAGCCCCAGGTCCCAAGGACAGAGCCTGACAAGCCCCAGGTGCTCCACACACGCGAACGCAGACCGAGCTGAGGACCGAGCCACGCCACCCTCGGCCGATCTGAGAGCTCCTCGCCCTGAAGGCCTCGCTCGGCTGGAGCCGTCACCTCGCGGCAGCGTCTGTCCTGGGGGCTTGGCGAGCTTGTGCTCAGTGCCGTGTGTCCCACGCGAGCTGGCTGCCTCCGCGGAGGCCAACTCCCGTTCCGAGTGTGAGAGACAACTCACTCCCCAGCTAAGGACAATAACCCACGGCCATTTCCCTGAACACGCCGGGCTCCGTGCTTATCAGTGGAGAGCCGTTTGGGAGACTGTTCACGGCTCCCTGAGACAGCAGAGGCAGGAGGCACCCAGCCCGGGCACTCCGCTGCCCTGTCCTGGGCGAGGGCCGCCTGCAGGCGGGTGGGGCGCCTCAGAGGACAGGTCGCTAGGCCTCCCGCGGCCCCGCAGCCTGCCCCACGTGCTGCCCACGCCTGGGCCCGCCTACGAGGGCTTGGGCGGCAGGAACAAGAAACGCCAGCCTCCCGGCCACTGTCCACAGGGAGGAGGAGCCACGAGGAAGCTGTGCACACGGAGACGTCCGGAACAGGCGGGCACAGACACGGGCAGGGCTTGGTGGGGGGGTGGGTGGGGTGGGGGGGGAGAGTTGGTGCCTCCTGCTGGGCACGGCTTCTAGTTGGGGAGACAGAGTCTGCAGCTGGACGGTGGGGATCGCACCACTCTGCGCACTTTAAACGTCGGAGACTCCACCTGGCGCGGCTCCTTTGTGATATTTACATAGAGCGTCACACACTTGAAAGGTGGAAGGTTTATACGGTCTGAAGAGACCAGAGGATGCACCTTAAAACGTAAGACTGGACGGAAACTGCACGTGCCCGACACGTGAGGGTCTGCGGCGCACTTATCTTACACCAGCACCGGCTCCGCGGGGGGTAAAGGGACACTGCGTTCCCCCCGGCGGGTCCTTGGCAACAGCAGGCACGGCCCAGGCCCCAGCGGCCAGGCCTCCGAGATGCGCTGTTGCAGCCTCTGCTGACCACAGCACCGACACACGCTGCGTCCTGCGGCCCCAGGGCCAGGAAGCCCGACAGGGACCGGCTGTTCCCTCTCGATGGCTCACAGCCTTCCGCAAATGCCCGTGACCTGGGGGAAGGGAGGTGTGCTCGGTGGTTAGAGCAGCCGTGGGCAAACTACGGCCCGCGGGCCGGATCTGGCCCATTCGGCTGTTCTATCCGGCCCGCGGAGCCGAAAGAGCAGAGGGTTCTCTTGCTCTCCCCTCCGCCCCTTCACCAGCAGCAGTGTTAACATGGCAACGTCGGGAAACACGGCCGCAGCTCCTTCTGAGTGGGCGGATGGCACAGAAGATACTGGTGCTGTTTGGGTCAACCTATGTTTGTGAGCAGACATTTAGCGTCATGAACATCAACAAAGCCCCTCACAGATCCAGCTAAACGGACGAACACCTCAGATCTATCCTGAGCATAGCCACAACAAAACTAACTCCAGACTTTGATGCATTAGCTAAAAAGGAGACCAACAACACTGTTCCCACTGAAGTTGATGTTTTAAAGACCAAAAACCTTTCAGCCCAGTCTACATTGCCATCTACATCTACGTCCCGGGCATCATTTGGAAGTTGCACTAAAGAAAATGTTTAATTTACTGTTTACACATTTTGTTCTTTTCTATTTGTTTTCATTTTAAATTATTTTATGATATTTAAGTTTAATTTGAAAGGCTTTTGTACCTTTCCTTTGTTAGGCAATTTTATTTTGCCTTTGCCATCTTCAATAGAAGGTATGTTATTGTGCTATGATTCCTCCATTTTTTGAAGTTTCAAATTATAATAATTAGTGTTTACATTCTTCTTGTTAAAATGTTTGAAATGAATAAAACTATTGAAATAAAAAAAAAGACTGTACCCTTTTATGTAATGATGTTTACTTTGAATTTATATTAGTTCACACAAACACTCCATCCATGCTTTTGTTCCGGCCCTCCGGTCCAGCTTAAGAACCCATTGTGGCCCTCGAGTCAAAAAGTTTGCCCACCCCTGGGTTAGAGCGTCCGCCCGAGCATCAGAGGGTCTCGGGTTTGACACCTGGTCAAGGGCACGGACCTGGGTGGCAGGGTTACTTTCCGCCCCTGATTGGGGTGCATTTGGGAGCTACTCTCACATCAGGGTCTCTCGCTCCCTCCCTCTTCCTCCCTCCCTCCCACTCTCGCTGTGAAAAGCAATGGAAAAAAATTGCCTCGGGTGAGGATTCAAAACAAAACAAAACAAAACAAAAAAGCAGAAACCCCCACAAATGCCCCTTCTCGGCAATTAGGCAAGAAAAGGAAATAAAAGGCATCCAGGTTGGAAAGGAAGATGTAGAACCATTTCTATTTTCAGAGGACGTAATACAGAACATACTAAGGAATAAACCAAAACCGGCTGAACCAACAGCAGAGCTGCAGGTACAAGATCAGTACGTGAACGTCAACTGCATCTGTACACGCTAGCCATGAACACCCACACCTGGAGTCAGGAAAACAGCCCATGTGAAGCAGCACCCGGAAGAATGGAGCGCCTGGGATAAACATACGGGGGGGGGGGGGGGGGCGGTGTGCTCGCGGACGCGGAGGACAGTGTTCCTGGCCCGAAAGACCCATCTACCCATCTACCGAGTCGCTCATCCCTACGAAAAGCCTCGGCTGTTTTGCAGAAATTAATAAGTGGAACCTAAAACTCACATAGAAACACGAGGGAGGAGAAACCAAGATGGCGGCATAGGTAAGCACCTAAACTGCTGCCTCACACAACAATTTCAAAACTACAACTGAAAGACAAAACGGACACCATCCAGAACCACAGGAAGGCCGGCTGAGTGGAAATTCTACAACTAGAAGGAAAGAGGAAAGCACATTGAGACTCAGAGGAGCTGCAAAAGGCTGAGGTACGGAGACGCACACGCGCGGAGAGGACGGGCGTACTGCCAGGGCGGACAGGAGGTGGGTGCTGACCGCCCTTGCGGGTACCCTCGCTTGCCTTTAAAAGGATGGACTAGCTGACACACACAAAAGAACATGTGCACTACGCACGCAAGGTGAGACTACAACCAACCGTGAACCCGAGCACACCACCCGCCACGGCCCCCGCCCCGTTGCGCCTGCCTCAGCCACCGCCTCCCGTCTCCGTGGGCATAGCAGACTCGTGCCTGTTCACCGCGTGGAAAGCTCCACGACGCACGCCCATCTCCGGTCACACTGTCTCCAGCGGTGCTCTCATGGACAGTCTGAACACCGGCACATCGGCTGGGCCCGCACCCAGTGTCCCCAGGACAGTCTCAGGATCGGGGTCCCGCCAGCCGCTGTGGGTCCAGCCCAGGGGCGGCCGTTTCTGTCAGGCCTGCAGCTAAGACTCCTCACTAGGTTTAAGGGGAGCAACAGACACACAGACGAAACAGGGTGCCTGGTGACAAGACCTGAGGAGGCCCACAAAGCCGGACTCCGTCACGCCCCTCAGAGCGCGCGGCGGCCAACCCCGGCCGTGGCCTCGGCGCCCGGAGCGCGGGGAGCTGCAGGCTGCACGGCCGAGGCCCAGCCGGGCCACACTGCTCCCCCCGCCAAGCGGCGTCCCACCGACGTGCATGGTCAGCGATCTTCATCCGCCAGCGAACAGGGCCCAGGGGTGGCCTTTTCCTTATTCTGATAACAGCAGGTTTAGCATCTTCTCATGTGTCGGTGCATCACTGCGTCTTCCCGCTCTGAAATGCCTGCGTCTGCCTGCCTGTCACTTTTAATGGGGCTATTCTGTCTTTCACACGGACCTGCAGGGTCATCCGTATATTCTGACGACGAATCCTTTATTAGTTACATGTCTGTCTTCACCACAGTTGATGGCCGGACTTTAGTTTACTTATGTCTTTTATGAACGGTTCTTCGTTTTAATGTAGTCAAATTTATCCGTATCTTGAATATTCAGATTAGCTTATGGGTGATGCTGACGGGCCGGGGCAGCCGGTTCCTAAGAAACCGGACAGAAAGCCGTTCTGACGGTTCGGCCAGCGCTTTCACTCCCGACAAACAGCGGCGGCGCCGGGCCCGGGCCCTGGACGGCTCTTCTCCGGCGGGGAAGCGGGAGTGGAGCGGCTTGTGGCTGCAAAGACCATGAAAGAAGCCGTGCTGCATTGCGGGCCGCCGGCGCTACGGGTTACGTTTCGATGAATACAAACGCAAGGCTCTCCTCCACCCACTTTCACCGCTACGGCTGACTGTCAGGGCGAAGGGTCAGAGGCGAGAGGGCGACACGCCATCCATCGGTCTAAGTGCGATGCTGAAACCTTCACAAGGAATTCTCTCTAGCGCCTTTGAAACGGAATTCCTGGGCCTTCTCGGTTTCTAGAATTAATATTAAGAGTTTCTGCCCTGACCAGTTTGGCTCAGTGGATGGAGCGTCAGCCTGCGGACTGAAGGGTCCCAGGTTCGATTCCGGTCAAGGGCATGTACCTTGGTTGCGGGCACATCCCCAGTGGGAGGTGTGCAGGAGGCAGCTGATCGATGTTTCTCTCTCATCGATGTTTCTAGCTCTCTATCCCTCTTCCTTCCTCTCTGTAAAAAATCAATAAAATCTATTTTTAAAAAAAGAGTTTCTACTTCTGACATTAATAAATTGTTAATGTCTTCAAAGCTTTAATAAATGCATGCATCTTGAAAAAAAAAGAAAGCAGTTCTAATTCTGTCACAGAGTCGTTTTCAAAAGGATAATCTGCTCAAATAAAACGGGCCAACGAGCCGCTGCGTCACACGTGCAAACTGCCCAGGGAACCATTCCTTCTGAACGAAAGCTTACTGGGGACAGAAACGGCAGGAGCCCTGAGCGGGCCGGGGCGGGCCCGACCGCCTGTGTGTGGGTGACCGTCGTGGGCCGCCACAGCAGGAGACACCGTGGCAGGTGCAGGGCAGGCGGGCGGACGAATGCTCTTGGGTTTGCTGAGGACCCCAATCTGCACCCGCACCGACAGTCACCCAGAAGCCAGTTCCCACCGAGGCGCACGCAGCACTGACCCCTCCTAAAACCACGAGGACAGCAGGAGGCACGTCTGTCGTCTGTCGCGTGCTGAGGACAGGGAGCTTCGCGCAGAGCATCACCACTGGTCGCAAACGCCTCCCTGCGCGCTCAGAAAAACGCTAACGGGAGGAAAGGCTGACAGTGAGAACAACTTCCTGAAAACACCTGGCCCCTGGGAACCTGGGTGAGACAGTCCCGCACACGTTCAGAACCACGCGTTTCCATCGCTGTGTGTATTCCAACGGGAAAGCTGGGGGGGAGTAAAGATGTCAGGAGGCAATGGACAACTGAGCTCGAGGAAGTGATGTTGTACGTTAATGCAGAGAAGCAAGGAGAAGGAAGGCCGGAGGACAGCTGCCGACCTCAGGCGTGGAGTCGTGCGTGCCATGGGGACGGTAAGGGCCGCCCACCACACGCAGCCACGCCTCGGTCCTGGGCTGGAGCCGCGCACCTGCTGCAAGTACCGTGTTTCCCCGAAAATAAAACATCCTCCAAAAATAAGACCTACTCACAGGTTTCCTTCTGAGTGAACTCTAAGGCATCCCCGAAAATAAGGCCCAGGCTCTGTCTCAGAATGAAAATTAATTTACTGTAAACTGGTCGCTAGGGCCGCCCCGACTGGCGTCTAGCAACCAGTGACGTTACACGGAGTCCTGACGTCACTGCTGTGTGGAGGCGGAGCGGGGGTCAGAGTGAGCGGTGAGCGCGGGGTGGGAGAGAGGAGGGGACTTTCGCAGATGCGTGTAGAAGAACAGGAGGATTAGAGCGGACGGGACGCGGCGAAGGTGGTGAGTGCTGGTCTGTCTCTGGTGACACTACCTGATGCTCGCGGCCGCCTTCATGATGACTGAAGGTTCTCAGTCAGTGGCAGACCCTGCTCCAGCCCAGATCCAGGCCCCAGCAAGCCCAGTGACAGTCCCCAGGCAGGCCCCAGGGGGTAAATGTCTGATAAAGGGGTAGGGGGGATGTCTGGTGAAGGTGTTCAGTGGCACAGGGGTGGGGCAGGGGGATCACTTAAAATGACACAGGAGGATCAGAGGGGGCAATCAAAATGACACAGGAGGATCAAAAGGGGTTACTAAAATGGTAATTCCCCCTCTGATTCTCCTGTGCCATTTTGATTCCCCCCTCTGATCCCCCCTGTGTAATTTTGAGTGATCCCCCTCCCCCCACCTTGATACCCCAATTCCTTTTTTTTTTTTTACCCCTAGAAATGAGCACAAAAAGAAAAAGCTACTCCGTGGAGTACAAGAAAGGAATCATGGAAGACTCTTGGGGCCAAAATCTTACTGCTTTCTGCAAAGAGAAGATGTTGAGTATCCGATTGATCCGAAAATGGCGAGCAGAGTATGGTAACCTCATTGAACAAGTGGACAAGGGAAATGCTAAAAAGCCAAGTGTGGATCAGGTCGGCAACCATTATTTTCCGAGCTGGAAGACCTGATCTGTGAATGGGTTGTTGACAGGAGAGCAAAGGCTTTGGCTGTGAATAGGGCTCAGATTCAAGAATTTGCCCTTGCAATGGCACCACAGTTTGACATAGCCCCCGAAGACTTCAAAGCATCACAACACTGGCTGGATAATTTCCTTCAGCGAAGTGAACTGTCTTTAAGAAGATCTACAACATTGTTTAGGTTGGAAGATACTCAAGTTATTAAGCGAGCAGTTGCATTCAAGTCCTTTATTGATGATGCTGACTTCTCTAAATACAATCTTTCCAACATGATTGCTATGGATGAAACTGCAGTGTTTATGGGCCAATCATCTCAAACAACAATTGAACAGCGGGGTGCCTCCTTAGCGTACATTCCCTCCACTGCTTACGAAAGTGCACGTGTTTCCTGTATTTTGGCAATTCGTCTGGATGGCACTAAAATCCCACCTTTAATCATTTCTAAGGGCAAGAAGGAAAAGATTGAACGTGTTTTGGGCGTTTTTATTCTTGAAACTGAAAAAGCCTGGGCCACACAAGCAGTTATAAGGAAGTGGGTTGATTTAATGCTGCCGCTTGTTATGCGAGGGAGCCAAAGAGGTCTGCTAGTCTGGGATGCAGCCAGCACTCACCGCGCTAAACACATGAAGACATTTCTTCACGAAAGAAAAATAGATCAGATAATGATTCCCGCAGGAATGACGGCCTATCTCCAGACTCTTGATATTGCAATAAACAAGCCATTCAAAGACAATTTGCGCATGGAAATTAATGACTACATTGAAAATAGAATGGAGAGAAATCAGCGTGGAAACTTTGTGAAACCTAAACTGCAAGAAGTTGTGACTTGGGTGAAGAATTCATGGGAGAAAATCACTGACAGTTGCATTGCAAATGCACTGCGAGCAGGCTACCTTGACAAGAAGTATTCATTTAAAGACAGTGCTATTGCTAAACATGAGAGATTTGGTCCACTGATTCTGAAAGAAATGGAGTCACAAGAAATTCACCAGGAAATTCAGGAATTGGATTGTTATGATGATGTTCCAGAAGATGATGACATGATTGTCATTGAATAAATGAGTAAATTCTTGATACTGTAGGATTCACAGTTTGTCTGGTTTGTGTTGACAACTACCGTACTACCGTACCGTATACAGGTAATAAATTTCCTTTCTTTTCATTTAACAATAAATGTGTACCGTATTCTTCTTCATGGAAAAATAAGACATCCCCTGAAAATAAGGCCTAGCGTGTCTTTGGGGGCAAAAATTAATATAAGACACTGTCTTATTTTCGGGAAAACACGGTAGTTAGCAAAGCCCGCCGTGCTCCAAGGCCCTCGGACTGAAAACACTCTGGAGAAGGAAGTTCCTTGGTTCTTACTATACCTCCCTAAACAAACACACATGAAGTGCTAAATGCTTCTGAAGTACCTGAGAAGTAATTTCTGATCTGCAGCTACGCCTGCCGTTCCCGCCACGCTGCAGACAGGCCAGCAGTCCCACGTGTGCGCCACGTGGGGGGGCTGCCGTAAGTGGCGGTAAACAGGCAAAGTCCATCTTCGGAACCCTCCCTCCAAAATGGGGGATTGTGGGCACCTTGGACTAGACTTCTTTCTTTTTTGGGGGGGTTAATCTTCACCCGAGGGTATTTTTCTCCATTCATTTTTTAGAGAGGGAGTGGAAGGGAGGGGGAGAGACAGAGAGAAACATTGATGTGGGAGAGACTCATGCACTGGTTGCCTCCTGCACATGACCTGACGGGGTGGGGATGTTGGGGATCAAAGCCTGCAACCCAGGTAGGTTACCTTAACCGAAATCGAACCTGAGACCCTTCGGTCCCCGGGCCGATGCTCTAACCCAGCCGTGGGCAAACTACGGCCCGCGGGCCGGATCTGGCCCGTTCAGCTGTTCTATCCGGCCCGCGGAGCCGAAAGAGCGGGGGGGTTCTCTTGCTCTCCCCTCCGCTCCTTTACTTTGAATTTATATTAGTTCACACAAACACTCCATCCATGCTTTTGTTCCGGCCCTCTGGTCCAGTTTAAGAACCCATTGTGGCCCTCGAGTCAAAAAGTTTGCCCACCCCTGCTCTAACCACTGAGCACAATTGACTGGGGCCAGATTTCTTGATTTAAATGTAAATATTTTGTTTCACTTGCTTATACATGGATATAAAAATAGTTACAGTCTACCTCACTCCTGAAGTTAGATGTGACAGTTACAGTTAATGAGATTCTGTATCTGTCACGACTGTGTTGATGGGAGAAAGCCATGTTAGCTCAGGCAAACGCCTAAAGAGGTGGTGGGGAAGCAACGTTTAGGGCCCTGCAGGCTAAGGTTTAACCGCTGACCTGGGGACGCCAGAGGCTGACAGGTGCCTCTGGTTAGGACGGCGGCCCTGTCCGTGGTGAAACCCGGGCCGCGGCCCATGCCCACCGTCCCGTCCTCCGTTCGGCCTCAGCGGGGGGAGAGGATGTTCGCTTTGGGTTCACACCCAGAGGAACGGTGAGCCACACAGGGCAGGGGAGGGCAAGGGGAGCGCAGGAGCGGCCCCGAGTCAGTGCTCCGGGAGCTGCAGGGCGGCCAGGCCCGGAGCCACCGGGAAGCAGCGGCCCTGGGGCCTCGTCCGGGCCCGCGAGGACCAGGCCTGCCCGGCCGCCTGGCCTCTTGGTGCTGGAACGGATGCTGCGTTTCCCTTCGAGCGGAATTGTTCCTCTGTTGCTACATTACTTATTCACTGCTGCCGTGTGGGCAGGAATGACTAAGTCTGCGGCCATGCTGCTGTGCAGATGAAAGCCCCCGTGCGAGGAGTCACTGCACAGCGCTGCTGGCTAGCCGGCGGCAGGAGGCCGGTGCTCGGAGGCGGGCGAGGGCGAGACCTGGGCCGGGGCCTCTGCCTCCCTCCACGCAGCCCTGACTGCTGTGATCTCGGCGGAGCCACGTCTCACTTGGAGATCAGAAACTGGGAACAAAAGCACATGTGCTGACAGAGGGATTCCACGGCCGGGGAAGCCCGAAAAAGGGAAGCAGCCGGTAACAAAGCAAACGGCTCCTGCCAGCAGGAGAGCGCCAGACACACGGACGGACGGACGGACGTGAAAAAGGAGCCCACGTCCAGCCCCGCGACGCCGCGGGGAGAGAGCTGCTGGAGGCAGGTGCGCTGCGCTGAGGCTCCGCCTCCACACTCACAGCATCTCCTGCACCGACTCCGGCCACCCCAACGCCAGACGCTTTGCTGAGGGGGGATGGTGGCTGGGGGCCACGGGGCCCGTCAGACAAGAGGAGACTAGATTCGTACCCAGACAACGAGGCAGGTTATGATCACGTGTCCAACGCCCCGCTTAGGAGAGACAAGGAGGCAGACAGACGGACCGGTGACGCAGGCGCACGGCTGGGACCACCTGGTATACTGCTTAAACCGAGGATAAAGCTTGGACACGGACCCCTCAGGAAACAACAGCCATCTGAGGCCAGCATGGCCACTATCCCTTGGTCCATCTGACTGAGGATTCGTTCAACCTGACTCTGGGCAAAGATGCTGTGCCTGTGCTGGCCCAGGGCCAGGGCCAGGCGTCCGGACAGGAAGGGCTCCGGGGCTCGGCCACTGAGAACACAGCGGGTCCAGGCGGAGGCCACCGGAGGCCGTGCTGGGCCCAGGCTGCAGGTGACCAAGTTCACGCTCCTGGAGCAGCAAGTTTACCTGGAAATAGGAATGCAAGGCACAAACCCTGGCCACAGAAGGAGCCGTCACAACATTTAAATCGCCGTCTGGAACAAACCCTGAGATTTAAAGCACATGGCTCTGCCCGGCCGGCGCGGCTCCGGGGCTGAGCATCGACCTAGGAACCAGGAGGTCACGACTGGATTCCCGGTCAGGGCCCAGGCCCCGGTTGTGTGCTCCATCCCCAGTGCGGGGCGATCCATGACTCTCATCTATGTTTCTATGTCTCTCTCTCTCCTTCCTCTCCGAAATCAATAAAAATCTATTTAAAAAAACACACAACAGAAACACTGCTCTTCTCCGATCTGTTTTGCAGATATTCCCACGTGTACCTGTGGGCTCAGGATGAGAGCCGCCTCCTCCCTCCCCTGCACACCCGCGCAGGGCAGCCGCCCCTCCCAGGCCTCACCCACACGGAAGCTTCCAGTGCGGGGCGCCCAACAGGCTCACTGTTTGTCATACTGCACAGGCGCTCGTGTGTACTCACAGGTGGAACCGATCACATCGCCCAAAGCTCCCATCCCAGGAGCGGCATCCACGCCACCCACGCCAGCTGCCCCCCGATTCTGACATCCAACCATTAGCAAGGCCTGTCAATCTCGCCGTCCCCACCGCTCTCCCCATGACCACCTCCCTGTTATGGGCACACACTGCGTTGCCAGCGAGACCCCCTCCGGTTCCCATCCCTCACTGGCGGTCTCCGCCAGCTGAAACAACCCATCTTGAGCTTGTGGTCCAAGCCGCTCACTTTCCACGGGGGGAAAGCAGGCCCGACAAACCCTGTGCTTGCAGGAGCAGACCAGTCACGTTTCTGTGCAGGAGAAACGCTGACCAAGGCCAACCCGCTGGGGGCCGGTGAGCGAGCCTGCAACCCAGGCACATGCTCTTGACTGGACCCTAACCCGGACCCTCTGCCCACGGCCAACGCTCTATCCACTGAGCCACACTGGCTAGGGTGAGCCTACATTTGAGATGAAAACATCAACGTGAACTCGTGATGTATGTTCACTTAAAAAGTGTATTTCCTGGTTGTCCAACAGGAAGGCCTAGAAACCATCACCGCCGAGCACCCGTGGCCCCCAGACCGGGGTCTCAAAATACCATTTTCTACCAAAGGGAAGCCGAGCTGCCCCTGGAGAAACAGCCGATTCCAGGTCGGGGCAGGGAAGGACTAAGTGAATCTGAAACATCTCCCCACAGCAGAACGCAGGGAGGAAGACCAGGTCACGGGCAAGGACGAAGGAGGCGCTCGCGGCTCCTGGGCACCAGCACGTGCAGAACAACCGCACCGATCAGAGCCCGTCCCCGGTGACTCTCACGTTTGCAACGACACTTACCACACCCACGTCCGCTGTGGGGCAGCTCATTCCACCGAGAAGGACGAAGAGAAAGAACCAGGCGCATCCCTTTCCCATTGGGTCTGTCCCTCAGGGCGACAATGAGGGGGGCTTCTCTCTACAGACGTGTCTCCGCCAACGGGGCAGAGCTGGTGGTGACGGGGCAGAGCTGGTGGTGACGTCTACAGCGTCACCATGTCGCAAACCCGATAGCCCTGCCCCACCCCCACCTCGGGGCGCACCTGCGCGGAGCCTGAGCCAGACGGGGTCGGCCTCTGGGCCTCTGGGCGGACCTGCCATCTCCCAGGAAACCCCGGGACAGACCGTGCTCCATGGAAACCTCAGCCTGGATTTCCCAGCAAAGCAAAGGCAAGGAGCGCGGCAAGCCCCGGCCATTGCGGGCGCCCTGCTTCCAACAAACCAAAGAACAGGCTGAGCGGGCTGATGGCTGCGGGGACGCTGAGCGGGCTGATGGCTGCGGGACGCTGAGCGGGCTGATGGCTGCCGGACGCTGAGCGGGCTGATGGCTGCCGGACGCTGAGCGGGCTGATGGCTGCGGGACGCTGAGCGGGCTGATGGCTGCGGGACGCTGAGCGGGCTGATGGCTGCCGGACGCTGAGTGGGCTGATGGCTGCGGGACGCTGAGCGGGCTGATGGCTGCGGGATGCTGTGTGGGCTGATGGCTGCGGGACGCTGAGCGGGCTGATGGCTGCGGGATGCTGAGCGGTGCTGAGCGGGCTGATGGCTGCGGGACGCTGAGCGGGCTGATGGCTGCGGGATGCTGTGCGGGCTGATGGCTGCGGGACGCTGAGCGGTGCTGAGCGGGCTGATGGCTGCGGGATGCTGAGCGGTGCTGATGGCTGCGGGACGCTGAGCGGCGCTGAGCGGGCTGATGGCTGCGGGACGCTGAGCGGGCTGATGGCTGCGGGACGCTGAGCGGGCTGATGGCTGCGGGACGCTGAGCGGGCTGATGGCTGCGGGACGCTGAGCGGTGCTGAGCGGGCTGATGGCTGCGGGACGCTGAGCGGGCTGATGGCTGCGGGACGCTGAGCGGGCTGATGGCTGCGGGACGCTGAGCGGGCTGATGGCTGCGGGACGCTGAGCGGTGCTGAGCGGGCTGATGGCTGCGGGACGCTGAGCGGTGCTGATGGCTGCGGGGACGCTGAGCGGGCTGATGGCTGCGGGACGCTGAGCGGGCTGATGGCTGCGGGACGCTGAGCGGGCTGATGGCTGCGGGATGCTGAGCGGTGCTGAGCGGGCTGATGGCTGCGGGGACGCTGAGCGGTGCTGATGGCTGCGGGACGCTGAGCGGTGCTGATGGCTGCGGGACGCTGTGCGGGCTGATGGCTGCGGGGACGCTGAGCGGGCTGATGGCTGCGGGGACGCTGAGCGGGCTGATGGCTGCGGGACGCTGAGCGGGCTGATGGCTGCGGGGACGCTGAGCGGTGCTGATGGCTGCGGGACGCTGAGCGGTGCTGATGGCTGCGGGACGCTGAGCGGGCTGATGGCTGCGGGATGCTGAGCGGTGCTGAGCGGTGCTGATGGCTGCGGGGACGCTGAGCGGTGCTGATGGCTGCGGGACGCTGAGCGGGCTGATGGCTGCGGGACGCTGAGCGGTGCTGAGCGGGCTGATGGCTGCGGGACGCTGAGCGGGCTGATGGCTGCGGGATGCTGTGTGGGCTGATGGCTGCGGGATGCTGAGCGGTGCTGAGCGGGCTGATGGCTGCGGGACGCTGAGCGGGCTGATGGCTGCGGGATGCTGTGCGGGCTGATGGCTGCGGGACGCTGAGCGGTGCTGAGCGGGCTGATGGCTGCGGGATGCTGAGCGGTGCTGATGGCTGCGGGACGCTGAGCGGTGCTGAGCGGGCTGATGGCTGCGGGACGCTGAGCGGGCTGATGGCTGCGGGACGCTGAGCGGTGCTGAGCGGGCTGATGGCTGCGGGATGCTGAGCGGTGCTGATGGCTGCGGGACGCTGAGCGGTGCTGATGGCTGCGGGACGCTGAGCGGGCTGATGGCTGCGGGATGCTGAGCGGGCTGATGGCTGCGGGACGCTGAGCGGTGCTGAGCGGGCTGATGGCTGCGGGACGCTGAGCGGTGCTGAGCGGGCTGATGGCTGCGGGATGCTGAGCGGTGCTGATGGCTGCGGGACGCTGAGCGGTGCTGATGGCTGCGGGACGCTGAGCGGGCTGATGGCTGCGGGATGCTGAGCGGTGCTGAGCGGGCTGATGGCTGCGGGACGCTGAGCGGGCTGATGGCTGCGGGACGCTGAGCGGTGCTGAGCGGGCTGATGGCTGCGGGGATGCTGAGCGGTGCTGAGCGGGCTGATGGCTGCGGGACGCTGAGCGGTGCTGAGCGGGCTGATGGCTGCGGGACGCTGAGCGGTGCTGAGCGGGCTGATGGCTGCGGGACGCTGAGCGGCACTGATGGCTGCGGGACGCTGAGCGGCGCTGAGCGGGCTGATGGCTGCGGGGACGCTGAGCGGGCTGATGGCTGCGGGGACGCTGAGCGGCGCTGATGGCTGCGGGGACGCTGAGCGGCGCTGATGGCTGCGGGGACGCTGAGCGGGCTGATGGCTGGGGGACGCTGAGCGGGCTGATGGCTGCGGGGACGCTGTGCGGGCTGATGGCTGCGGGGACGCTGAGCGGCGCTGATGGCTGCGGGGACGCTGAGCGGGCTGATGGCTGCAGGATGCTGTGCGGGCTGATGGCTGTGGGGACGCTGAGCGGGCTGATGGCTGCGGGACGCTGAGCGGCGCTGAGCGGGCTGATGGCTGCGGGATGCTGAGCGGGCTGATGGCAGCGGGATGCTGTGCGGGCTGATGGCTGCGGGGACGCTGAGCGGGCTGATGGCTGCGGGACGCTGAGCGGGCTGATGGCTGCGGGACGCTGAGCGGGCTGATGGCTGCGGGATGCTGAGCGGGCTGATGGCAGCGGGATGCTGTGCGGGCTGATGGCTGCGGGATGCTGAGCGGGCTGATGGCAGCGGGATGCTGAGCGGGCTGATGGCTGCGGGACGCTGAGCGGCGCTGATGGCTGCGGGGACGCTGAGCGGGCTGATGGCTGCGGGACGCTGAGCGGGCTGATGGCTGCGGGACGCTGAGCGGGCTGATGGCTGCGGGATGCTGAGCGGGCTGATGGCAGCGGGATGCTGTGCGGGCTGATGGCTGCGGGGACGCTGAGCGGGCTGATGGCTGCGGGACGCTGAGCGGGCTGATGGCTGCGGGACGCTGAGCGGCGCTGAGCGGGCTGATGGCTGCGGGACGCTGAGCGGGCTGATGGCTGCGGGGACGCTGAGCGGGCTGATGGCTGCGGGACGCTGAGCGGGCTGATGGCTGCGGGATGCTGAGCGGGCTGATGGCAGCGGGATGCTGTGCGGGCTGATGGCTGCGGGGACGCTGAGCGGGCTGATGGCTGCGGGACGCTGAGCGGGCTGATGGCTGCGGGACGCTGAGCGGCGCTGAGCGGGCTGATGGCTGCGGGGACGCTGAGCGGTGCTGATGGCTGCGGGACGCTGAGCGGGCTGATGGCTGCGGGATGCTGAGCGGTGCTGAGCGGTGCTGATGGCTGCGGGGACGCTGAGCGGTGCTGATGGCTGCGGGACGCTGAGCGGGCTGATGGCTGCGGGACGCTGAGCGGTGCTGAGCGGGCTGATGGCTGCGGGACGCTGAGCGGGCTGATGGCTGCGGGATGCTGTGTGGGCTGATGGCTGCGGGATGCTGAGCGGTGCTGAGCGGGCTGATGGCTGCGGGACGCTGAGCGGGCTGATGGCTGCGGGATGCTGTGCGGGCTGATGGCTGCGGGACGCTGAGCGGTGCTGAGCGGGCTGATGGCTGCGGGATGCTGAGCGGTGCTGATGGCTGCGGGACGCTGAGCGGTGCTGAGCGGGCTGATGGCTGCGGGACGCTGAGCGGGCTGATGGCTGCGGGACGCTGAGCGGTGCTGAGCGGGCTGATGGCTGCGGGATGCTGAGCGGTGCTGATGGCTGCGGGACGCTGAGCGGTGCTGATGGCTGCGGGACGCTGAGCGGGCTGATGGCTGCGGGATGCTGAGCGGGCTGATGGCTGCGGGACGCTGAGCGGTGCTGAGCGGGCTGATGGCTGCGGGACGCTGAGCGGTGCTGAGCGGGCTGATGGCTGCGGGATGCTGAGCGGTGCTGATGGCTGCGGGACGCTGAGCGGTGCTGATGGCTGCGGGACGCTGAGCGGGCTGATGGCTGCGGGATGCTGAGCGGGCTGATGGCTGCGGGACGCTGAGCGGTGCTGAGCGGGCTGATGGCTGCGGGATGCTGAGCGGTGCTGAGCGGGCTGATGGCTGCGGGGACGCTGAGCGGGCTGATGGCTGCGGGACGCTGAGCGGGCTGATGGCTGCGGGACGCTGAGCGGTGCTGAGCGGGCTGATGGCTGCGGGGATGCTGAGCGGTGCTGAGCGGGCTGATGGCTGCGGGACGCTGAGCGGTGCTGAGCGGGCTGATGGCTGCGGGACGCTGAGCGGTGCTGAGCGGGCTGATGGCTGCGGGACGCTGAGCGGCACTGATGGCTGCGGGACGCTGAGCGGCGCTGAGCGGGCTGATGGCTGCGGGGACGCTGAGCGGGCTGATGGCTGCGGGGACGCTGAGCGGCGCTGATGGCTGCGGGGACGCTGAGCGGCGCTGATGGCTGCGGGGACGCTGAGCGGGCTGATGGCTGGGGGACGCTGAGCGGGCTGATGGCTGCGGGGACGCTGTGCGGGCTGATGGCTGCGGGGACGCTGAGCGGCGCTGATGGCTGCGGGGACGCTGAGCGGGCTGATGGCTGCAGGATGCTGTGCGGGCTGATGGCTGTGGGGACGCTGAGCGGGCTGATGGCTGCGGGACGCTGAGCGGCGCTGAGCGGGCTGATGGCTGCGGGATGCTGAGCGGGCTGATGGCAGCGGGATGCTGTGCGGGCTGATGGCTGCGGGGACGCTGAGCGGGCTGATGGCTGCGGGACGCTGAGCGGGCTGATGGCTGCGGGACGCTGAGCGGGCTGATGGCTGCGGGACGCTGAGCGGGCTGATGGCTGCGGGATGCTGAGCGGGCTGATGGCAGCGGGATGCTGTGCGGGCTGATGGCTGCGGGATGCTGAGCGGGCTGATGGCAGCGGGATGCTGAGCGGGCTGATGGCTGCGGGACGCTGAGCGGCGCTGATGGCTGCGGGGACGCTGAGCGGGCTGATGGCTGCGGGACGCTGAGCGGGCTGATGGCTGCGGGACGCTGAGCGGGCTGATGGCTGCGGGATGCTGAGCGGGCTGATGGCAGCGGGATGCTGTGCGGGCTGATGGCTGCGGGGACGCTGAGCGGGCTGATGGCTGCGGGACGCTGAGCGGGCTGATGGCTGCGGGACGCTGAGCGGCGCTGAGCGGGCTGATGGCTGCGGGACGCTGAGCGGGCTGATGGCTGCGGGGACGCTGAGCGGGCTGATGGCTGCGGGACGCTGAGCGGGCTGATGGCTGCGGGATGCTGAGCGGGCTGATGGCAGCGGGATGCTGTGCGGGCTGATGGCTGCGGGGACGCTGAGCGGGCTGATGGCTGCGGGACGCTGAGCGGGCTGATGGCTGCGGGACGCTGAGCGGCGCTGAGCGGGCTGATGGCTGCGGGACGCTGAGCGGCGCTGAGCGGGCTGATGGCTGCGGGGATGCTGAGCGGGCTGATGGCAGCGGGATGCTGTGCGGGCTGATGGCTGCGGGGACGCTGAGCGGGCTGATGGCTGCGGGGACGCTGAGCGGGCTGATGCTGAGCAGGCGTTACATGGCAGCTCTCTGGACAGTTACGAGTTTATCAAAAAACACTACCCTGGACACAAACATAGCGGACCCATTTTATATCCACTTTAACGTCTCAATATATTAAAGAGTTCTTAATTTCAGATAGGAAACGCCACTCAATCACCAATTCAAGATTAGCACCGGGTGGTTGGTGTCGCCTCACCCTCCCCGAGAGAGAAGGCTGAGGAGCGCACAGCTGAGGCAATGGAGCTGCCATGCTCCCGGGAGGCCCCCCCTCGGCCCCGGCACCCCACTGCAGGGGCCCCCTGGCACCCCACTGCAGGGGCCTCCCGGGAAGGGGGCCCGAGGAGGCAGGGCGCGTGCCTGCCCTGGTCCTCACACTCACTCCTCATCACTGCCTTTGCTCAGAATCGCCATGGACTCTAACCCGGACCCTCTGTTTTAAAAAAACAGAAATGAGGTCAGACACAGACCAAAACACACGGCCGCGCACAGAGAAGATACTCAACACCCATGACAAGACGAAGCTGCTCGAGCAAAAACGAGCAAGTTCCGGACGTTGTTGAACGCGGTGATTTTTACGTAGAGCGAACCAATAGCAGCAAGAGAAAGAAATCCTTTGGATTAAACTGTCCCGGGGACGTACCTGTGACCGGCAGGAGACGCGGCGAGCAGGAGGCTCCCGGGGGGAGGGAGCGAGCCCTGTCACCCTCACCCTCCTTCAGACCTAGGAAACTGGAGCGTTACGGAGCTTTACAAACCAGGGCTTCAAGAATGGGGCCCTTGCCGAAACCGGTTTGGCTCAGTGGATAGGGCGTCGGCCTGCGGACTGAAGGGTCCCGAGTTCGATTCCGGTCAAGGGCATGTACTTTGGTTGCGGGCACATCCCCAGTGGGAGGTGTGCAGGAGGCAGCTGATCGATGTTTCTCTCTCATCGATGTTTCTAGCTCTCTATCCCTCTCCCTTCCTCTCTCTGTAAAATATCAATAAAATATATTTAAAAAAAAAAAAAAAAGAATGGGGCCCTTGTAAGACGGGACCGAGTAAGCAGCTCGAGATCAGCGGCGTGGCCACTCAGTACACGCGTGCTTTGGGTTTTCTGCATTTTTTGAGTTGGACATAAATTAGATTATTTTTATTTTATTTTAAAATCATGTTTGTCATGAAGTATTACAGAAGCATAGAAAAAGCACAGGAAATACGTAGTTTTGTAAGTTACTAGAAGCCTGGTGCACGACATTTGTGCACTGGTGGGGGAGGGGGGGTTCCCCTCAGCCCGGCCTGCACCCTCCCACAGTCTGGGACCCCTCCAGGGATGTCTGACTGCCGCTTAGGCCCAGTCCCTGCACGGCAGCGGGACATCCCCCGAGGGGTCCTTAGCACTGCCACAGAGGCTGGAGAGGCTCGCACCGCTGCCGCTGCGCTGGCCAGCATGAGCCCGGCTCATGCACACTGATCACCGGGGGCAGCTCCCATGTTGAGCGTCGGCCCCCTGGTGGTCAGTGTGTGTTATAGCAACCGGTCTTTCCACGGTTCGGTCGATTTGCATACTAGGGTTTTATTATATAGGATTACACAACGGCTGGTCCATCTGCCACCCAGGCCCAGGAACGGGGCACAGCAGGAGCCCCAAGAGGATGGGCACCTCTCTTTGATCCCAGACCCTCTCCTTCCCGTAGTGACCACCACCTGACGCTGATGGACACCATTTCCTCGCTGCTCTTCAGGCTTGTCTCCCAGGTGCGCAGCCCTGTAAGTTTCTGAATTCCATATGCACAGGCCACACTGCCTGCATTGCTTTGTCTCGCTTCCCCCCCATTGTTGTTGCTGTGCCTGCTGTCTGGTTTCACTGCGTATAATATTCCATCGTGCAGCCTGGCCGGTGCGCCTCAGTGGTTGAGTGTCGACCTATGAACCAGGAAGTCACGGTTCAATTCCCAGTCAGGGCACATGCCCGGGTCGTGGGCTCGATCCCCACTAGGCGGTGCTGGAGGCAGCAGATCAATGATTCTCATCATCCATGTTTCTATCTCTCTCCCCCACCGCTCCCTTCCTCTCTGAAATCAATAAAAATCTATTTAAATTTAAAAAAAAAACCATGGCTAGGTAGAAAAGACAGCATGTCCATCCCAAAGTTTTTAAAAAAAAATGGCCCTAACTGGTTTGGCTCAGTGGATAGAGTGCCGGCCTACAGACTGAAAGGTCTCAGGTTCGATTCCGGTCAAGGGCATGTACCTTGGTTGCGGGCACATCCCCGGTGGGGGGTGTGCAGGAGGCAGCTGATCGATGTTTCTCTCTCATCGATGTTTCTAACTCTCTATCCCTCTCCCTTCCTCTCTATAAAAAATCAATAAAAGTATATTTTAAGAAATAAAAATAAAAAAATAATAGACAAACCATAATTCCCTTGTCCACGCCGCTGCCCCTGGGTAGCTTCTGCCGCGGAGAAAGGCAACAGCACAGAGCCCGCCCGCCGGCACAGCTCTCCGAGCCCCAGGCACACCTTCCTCTGGTGCGCACGCCTGGAAGTGCGGTGCTGGGGTTACTGGGTGTTTTCTCAACGCCACGACTTAAACCCAAGCTGTTTCCCAGTTTCCCGCCAGAGGGACTGCGTTTCTGGGGTTTACTTCTTCCACCACAAGGCTGGTCAGACTTTTCCAATCGTGCTGGCTGCCTGGGCAGTGGCAGCCTAAGATTTCTTTCTTATGTAGAATTTTATAGTTATTTTGAATAAAGAATCCGTGGAATCTCACAGCCGACCACTGCCGCCATGGAGCGTTCATTTTCAGTCATGCCTTCTTTCCCTTCCCCACAGCCCCTGCGCGGCGGTTCCTCTCCAGCTGGAGACACTGCCTCTGAGCCCAGGCCCGGGGAGGGGCCCTGTGCGGGTCGAGCCTGCCTAGATGAGCACCCTACCCCTGGCCAGTTAGCTCATCTCTGAACACACACCCAGCTCAAAATCAGTGATGTCTTCCCCTCCGCCTCTCTCTCCCACAGAACCTGACCAGGGGCGCCAGATCTGGCACCGAGGAGAGAAAAGCCCGTGAGAGTCCTGCCGGCGTGGAGGGCGCGGGGAAGAGGCAGGCCTCCTGCAGCCTGCCCGCCTCAGAGTCCTCCATTCACTGGTCCACAGGCCCCTTCTATTGCAACAGCGAAGGTCCACTTACAGAAGAAAGAGCCCTCACAGACACACCCACTTTCAAACCCACGGATTTCTATCACTCAAGAACCTGCACAGGTCAATTAAGGTCACACTCCCCGCAATATCCTTCATTCACATTTTACTAGACCATTCCACAAGGAACCAATTTTTGGCTTTGTTAATCTTTCCTACTGTACATTTTCCATTTGAGTAAGTCTGCTCTTATTTTTATTACTTTCTTCCTTTGGGCCTTTCCCCCCCTCCCCCAATTCTTTTTCTAATTTTTATTTAGAATGATGCTTAGCCTACTAATTTTCAGCTTTCCTACTTTTCTCAGACTATAAATCTCCCTCCATGTACCGCTTTGGCTGCATTCTACAAATTTTGATACATAGTATTTTCATTATCATCCCGTTACAAATATTTTCTAACTCCCATTATATCATCTTTTTAGACCCATGACATTTAAAAACTGTTTTTTAATTTTAAAGTCTTGGGGATTTTATAGTTATCTTTTTGTTACTGGTTTTTTAAAGGTTTTTAATTGATTTTTAGAGGCAGAGGAAGGGAAGAAGAGTGTGCCTCCTGCATACCCCCCACCAGGGATCAAGCCTGCAATCCAGGCACGTGCGGACCGGGAATTAAATCCATGCATAGGACCACGCCCAATTAACTCATCCACGCCGGCCAGGGCTTGTCACTAATCTATAGCTGATTCTACTGAGGTCAGAGAGTCTAACTGGTATTATTATTTCAATGCTTTGAAAAGTATGAGATTAGTACTATGGTCCAGTTTTGATCTGTTTTTACAAAGATCTTCTGTGTGCCTGAACACAAAGTTTCGGAATGGAATGTTCCTTGTATGTACATCAGACCAAGGTGCTGATCCTGTTTACACATCTGTGCTTATCCGTTTTCACTGGTTTACTTTGATCTGCTCATTCTATCCATTACCGAGACAAGTTCCCATCTGACAGTTTCCTCGACGTGAAGTTCCTTACAACGTCCTGTGGTGCAGTTCTGCTGCCAATGAACCTGCCAGCTTTATCGGCCTAGAGGTCCCGATGCCCCTTTCACCTGTGACAGTGTTTTCAGTGGGAGAATTTACTAACGGCCACGCGCTGTCTTCGGCTGCATGCGTTCCGACCAGGAGGCGCTGTCCTGCGTCTCCCTCCCCCTCTCGACGTGACTCCTGTGCTCCTCGCTGCTTTTCGAGGTCCCCTTTCTCAGGATCGCTGGTGTGTTGGCAATGGATTCCGTAGTGCCTTGGTGTGGTTTTCTTTGACTATTTGAGGTTTCTGAGCTCCGTGGTTTATAGTCTCCATTAAATCTGGACATTTTAGCCACTCTTCCGTCCGATTCTGTGTCCATCCCCTCCTCTTCCCCGGAACTCCGTGTCACACACCGTGGGACGGTTAATTCACTCAGAGGTCAGCCGTGCCTGCGTATTTTCTTCCTTCTTCGCGCTGCGGTTTGGGTCAGTGCTCTTGCTGTGTCTTGAAGTTCACGGATCTTTTCTGTGGTCCTCATTTGCTATTAATCTCTCTCCTGCACTGTTCACTTCAGATACTACATTTTTTATCTCTAGAAGTTCCATTTCGGTCTTTTTTACATCTTTCATTTCACTCACTGCGCTTATTTTCCTCAACATTCCTGAATGTGTGCAACTTATATATTCCTTATGTTAATGCCTTTGTGAGCTAATTCCACCATCTCTGTGACTGCGGGGCCTGCTTCTATTGGCTAATATTCCTCCTGGCTTATGTCACATTTCCTTGCTTCTTTGCATGCCTGTAATTTTTATTAGATGCCACTGAATGCTGGGTTTTACTGCAGCCTTTTAAATATAGCTGGGGCTTTCCCCTGGGACTGCCATTAAGTCACGTGGACTCAGCTGGGGCAGGTCCAGGGCCGCCTTCTGTCTGAGGGCTAATTCACTAGGACCTGCACTGAGTCTACCCACGGCCCTAAGTCGGGGGTGGGAACCTCTTCCTGTCGAGGGCCGTCTGGACATTTATCACATCACTCTCAGGCCACACAAAAGTATCCACTTACAAGAGAGCCTGCAAAAAACAAAGGAAAACGAGCTGCTATACCTGTTCAAACACTGAATTAACTCCCCCTACTGCCGTGGCAGGGCCAGACCAAAGGATTTCACAGGCCTCACGCGGCCCAAGGGCCGGACGTTCCCCACCCCGGCTAAGTGAAAAGGCTGCTCTGGACCCGCCGAACGAAGATTTAACAGCAAGCCTTCCACGGGCCTCAGCGACCCCACCCAGGCCACCACCGTGCGGCTCCTCGTTCCCGAGCGTCGGCCCCGGGCCGTGAGGGCTTCCTCGTGTGTCCGTGCACATCAGCACCCGGCCGAGGTCTCCGGGGCTCTGCCTGCAGATCTCTGGGACCTCTAAGTGGCTCCCTCCCCTCCCACACTTGGACCCTCAGATTCTAGCTGCCCCAACTCTGATCTGTTTTGTCACTTCAGTAAGGCCTGTGGGCGATGTCTGCGCACCTCCCCACCCCCGCCCCCGCCCCTGCACCGCGTCCCTGCGTCCCTGCCCTGTAAAACACTGTCTCTAGGCTGAGATTGGCAAACTACGGCCTGAGGGCCAAACCCAACCTGCTGCCTGTTTTTATAAATAAAGTTTTATTGGAACAGATTGACACCCATTCATCTGCACACTTAGCAGGAAGGCAAACACAGTCAAGGGCAGAGCTGAGGGTCACAGAGCCCCGTGTCTGCAAGGCCCACGACGGAGAGAGTGGGTGCCTGCCGCAGAGGGAGCCCGGACGGTCCAGGGCTCCTCCCCGCCTCCCCTTGTTCACGGGCACGTGGTCCTCACCCGCCTGGCGCCCACGACAACGCCTGAGGCTGCTGCTTCGTGTATTTGTCTGGTTTTCAGGTTGGAGACGGGAATCAGGTTTGGAACGAGGGTGAGGTGAGCGAGGCACTTCCCTCAGGTAAAGTTTTAAAGGCGTGCCCCAAACTCCGTAATGGAGATAAAACCAAAATTAATGCCAAAAACCCATACGAAACACAATGTTAAAATCGGAGACAAAGACAGGGAGCAGTAACAGCACTGAGTTGAGCTGTATTGAAGCTGAGGCAAAAAGGAAAAGTCACCAATTCTGGTTCTCTCCTAAAAATTGGATTTTTTTTCATCATGGATTTTTTTGGCATCCGATTTGATTTTTCAAAGGAGTTCCTGAACATGTCACTAATCTCAGTTACTGAGCTCCCTGGTGCTCCCTGAAGTCTGCAGCCGAGCCAGGTGCCTCGCCCCGCTCAGTCCTGGTGGAGCGGGAGTCTGGGCCTGTCATCAGGACAGCCTGCTTCGTAGGCGGAACCACACTGTTAGGTGGTGCCTCTGACGGCTGATCAGAGCTCGCACCGAGCTGTGTCCTTTCTCACAGACCAACGGCTTCCACGTGCAACACGGTGCTCCCATTCTATTTGCACTCACAGGTCTCAGTGCACACGTGCCCGCACAGCCGCCCGCAGACAGGAAGGTACCACGAGAACAGCACTGCGTTCTTAGAATCACTAAACACGTACACGCCTCGAAGACACTACGGCCGCAGAGCACACTGCGCAGGGCCTGCATCGGGCGCCGCAGCTACCCCGGGAGGCTGTGCCCGCACCAGCAGTGCCCGCACCAGCAGAGGCATGCTCGTGGCTTACGATGTCGGCAGAACCAATAGAGATTTACGCTGTACCGCCAGACTCGCCACCTGCACTTGAATTATCTTCGGAAGGTCACCCGTGCCCACATCTCTCCCTGGACCACCGAGGAACCCAGATAGTGACGCTCAGCCCCTGCCGAGGTCGGAGTCGGCGGCACTGAAGTGGGGTCTCGGGACCGGTGCTCCTCCGGGAGACTCACCACAGCAGCCCCGACGCTCCGGCACCGGTACATTCCAGTCCCGGGCAGTCACCAATTCTTTTCTTTTTAAAATATATTTTATTGAATTTTTACAGAGCGGAAGGGAGAGGGACAGAGAGTTCGAAACATCAATGAGAGAGAAACACTGATCAGCTGCCTCCTGCACACCCCCTCCTGGGGATGTGCCCGCAACCAAGGCACATGCCCCTGGCCGGAATCAAACCTGGGACCCTTGAGTCCGCAGGCCGACGCTCTATCCACTGAGCCAAACCAGTCAGGGCGAGTCACCAATTCTTATCCAGAGGCGGACGCACTCCCCAAAGTCCCCGGCACATCAGTGATGCCTGACAGACGCGTCTGTCCCTTTAAAAACAGAGCTCCTCCTTCACGGCTTTGATCTCAGCGCTGACATCCCTGCGTTGGTTTACTCCCGGGCGCACTAACCGCACCACCAGACGCACCAGAGCCACACCTCTCGCTGAGCCCACAGGCCCCACTGAGCCGGGAGGCTCCAACGGTCCCCCAGCATCACTAAGCCCGCTCCGGGAGCGTTTTCCCGTTGATACTTAGAGGGAGTAGAGGGAGGGAGGACCAGGGAGGGGGGCGGAGACACATCCATCAGCTGCTTCCTGCCCCGACTGAACTGGGGCCAGGGATGAACGTCCGACCCAGGTACACGCCCTTGACCGGAAATCGTACCCGTGACCCTTCGGTTCACAGCTGACACTCTAACCACTGAACCACACCAGCATGGCTCTCACAACATTTAAACAACAGTTTGCTTCATTTCCAGCTACTTTCATATGAAAATGGACCAGCGCTATTGAGCTTGCATTGGAAAAGCATCGCCATGGGCCCGAGTCGGAGGAGGACAGCCAGTTAGAGTGAGATGCCCGCTCGTGCTCCTGGTCAGTGTTCACAGCCACCGCGGGTGGAAGAAGCCGTGCAGACTGCAGGGCAGCGGCGGCCGGTTTTGTTTCGGGCGCTGGGGAGGTTTCTCTGAAGCCAGGTTCACTGAACCCTGATCACACACCCACGCCCACGGCGTCCTCAGTCCTCAATCGCCCAGTGTCGGCTGTGCTTCCCCGCCAGGTGGTCATGTTGAAATGCAAGCTGCCGAGGGCACACGTCTAGGTCTCCCGGAAGCTGTCGCTCTTCATGCCACATGCCCTCAGGAGTAACCCTGCTCCCGACCCAAGGGCCCCCGTTGGGAAAACCGGCCCGGCGGGCCTGCCTCGGGCAGCCGGTCGTGTGCGGGATCTTGGCTGCGTGCGAGTCCAGGTGACTGTGGGAGGGCGTTTACGCAGCTGGACAGTGAGCCGAGGAGGGCCTCGGGCAGAAGCAGCGACGGGAGAGCCCAGGGGGCTGCTTCGGCTCTAGAAACGTCCTGGGGGAAAGGGAGCCACGCGGGCTGCCCTCAGCTCACGGGAGTGCAGAGCAAGGGCCGTGGGCCCAGGGGGTTAGCCTGGAGGAGCTGCCGCTGTCCACGCTGCCCACGGTGCCCCTGGTTGCAAGCCTTAGGTTCAGGGGGTGCACGCAGTGGGGAAGGGAGGGGGGGAAGGCGCGGCCTGCTCCCGGGAGGGAGAGCGCTGGGTCCTTTGTCCTGAGGGTCTTTAAAGGCGGGGAGTATGGGGGCGGAGGAGGGTCTGATAGAATAACCGTCTGGGTCCAGGCGAGCTCTTTCAGGGTCCTGCTCTCCGCTGATGGGTCAGCGCCAGGGCAGGGGTCACTGGTCACTGCAGCTGGTCCTGATGTCTGTCAGCCATGGCGTCCCCCGCCCGGTTTTGCTGCTTTTCTGGGCTGCGGCCTCGATGTCATCTCCAAGGAGGGACGGTCGGGGGTCCAAACCGCATGACCAACGAAACGCCCGCGGAAGGCAGGCCACGGGGGTGGGGTCGGGCACAGTGCTGCCCGTTGCTGGCACCGGGGCTCTCCTCCCTGGGGACCTGAACCTGGCTGTAAACTGCTCGGCCAGTCTGTTCGCTATCTGTCTCCGTTCCCCATCCGCCTGCCTTTTCCGCTCCTTACTGTCCTGCCTCCCACGGTAGATCCCCACACAGCCCCCACTGATCGCATCATTCTAACCCAGCCGTGGGCAAACTACGGCCCGCGGGCCGAATCCGGCTGTTCTATCCGGTTCTCTTGCTCTCCCCTCCGCTCCTTTACTTTGAATTTATATTAGTTCACACAAACACTCCATCTATGCTTTTGTTCCGGCCCTCCGGTCCAGTTTAAGAACCCATTGTGGCCCTCGAGTCAAAAAGTTTGCCCACCCCTGTAACCAGAGTTGTTCGAAGTGCGAACCTTCCCAGGCCGCCCTGCGCCGTCAGCTAACCGCCTCCCAATGACCGTTCTGCCCCGCTGGCGTTTGCTTAATGTAGTTATGATTCGCTGCAGTTCGCTCAGTGAATTTAAGTAGAGATTTGTTATGCAACATCAAATCTCTTAGGTTTCCCTCAAGATTAATCAATATTTAGGACGTAAAATATTCTACTGTCAGCACTTCTTACACAAATAAAATGGCGACATCAGTAACATTTTCTACTGGAAAACAAATCTTTATTTGTAGTTTAGAGCAGTGCTGCTAACGACTCCAGGAGAGACGGAGGGGGCAGGGCGCGCCCCGCCGTGCCTGCCACCACAGCGCACCCAGCACCCCGCTCGTCCCGGCAGGCCTGGGCACTGGAGGCCAAGCGAGGCTTGTCTGACCTCAGGGTCCACTCTCACGAGTGGCCGGTAAGTATTTTTGAGTGACACAACCTTCCCCCGATCTCAGACCTGTCGGGAGGAAAAGGAGAGAATTTTCTACGTTAAATATCAAAAGTGACAGGGCAGGTTCGTTGGTGTCTCTGAACGACCTCAGTCTCCTCAAACGCCCCTGCACTGGAGTTCGGAGGACCCGTGAACCTGCCCCCCGCCCCATCCGTCTGCTCTCGGACGGAGAACGGACAGGGAGGGGCGGGGGAGAGTCGAGGAAGGAGGGACCCCTGGGGACATAAGTCATCCATGCTTCCAGCTTCCTGCTCCCCGAGGCGGGAGGAAGTAGAAGTATCCCATAATTTGAGAAAAGAGCCGGTTAGGAATGGGAGAAGGATTTCTTGGTTGAGCCAGAGAACACGAAAACTTCCCAGGCGGTTCTGTGAGGGAAAGGGGGGCGCAGACCGGCCGGCGGAGTTCGGGAGTGAGCGTCGACCTATGAACCAGGAGGTCACAGTTCCATTCCTGGTTGGGCACATGCTGGGGTTGCGGGCTGGATCCCCATTAGGGGGTGTGCAGGAGGCGGCCGACCCATGATCTGCGGGCTCAGATCACCACAGCTGCCTCTGAGGAAGGCTCTGGTCTCCAGCCTCACTCCCTGGCTCAGCATCCTCGAGAGCCCAGCAAGGAGATGGGGAGGTAGGGGGGGGTGGCGGACAGGAAAGGGGCCCCACCTTAGAGACCTGGCTGTGGACAGGGAAGCGGCCCCGACACACGGAACTCTGCATGTGCGCACCCGTGTGTGACGGGAAAACGACCGCGGGGCAGCGCACGCTGAACCCACAGGGACGCCCGCTCATACAGGCCCCGGAGGAGAGGGTGGCCCAGCCACGACCGGAAGAACCCGCAGACATGAACCATTCCTGCAATTTCAGGAAATTATGAACAGGTAAATGCAACAAGAAAAATCAAGTGTTGCCCTGACTGGGGAGCTCAGTGACGAGAGCAGGGTAGGCCGGCGGCCACGCTGAGCGCCGGGAGGGTGCCCTCACCACCTCGCACCGCGGGGACAGACGGGGCCCTGGACGGTCTGGGCAGGCAGGCGCGGGACGGCGCTTTGCACCCAGTGCGACGGGACACAGGCACACTCACTGTTCACACACGGCGGCCACGGGGAGACACCGCAGCTGCAAGCCTGCCAGTCCCACGCAGCCCCTCACGGAGAAAGGCCCCCCCATCCCCGCCCCTCCCCCCCGCCCCCTGCGCGCACCCTTCCCTCTGGGCCGTGCCTTTGCTTCTGCCCACGAAGTCAACATCCACGTGTGCAGGCATGGAACGCAACAGCACGCACCCACGGGAGGGCAGACGGGAGCGTGGGAACGTGTGCACGGCGGGAAGAACGCAAAGGCACGCCACGCCGAGTGCCCGCTGCTCACCAACACCGGAGACGCCCTTCCCGTTGGCAGCACGCCTCTGCCCCGAAACCCTTCGCCGCTGCCCCCAGGGAAAGCCAGCTGAAGCTCAGGGCTCATCAGAGGCCCAACAGGAGCGTCGTGCGCGTAGCGGACCTCCAGGGGCGCAGCCAACCAGGTCCACCCGCCAGGCTCTCACCTCGGCGCCTCGCCGGGAATTCGCGCTCAGGAGCCTGGCCGAGCGCCCCCAGGCCCCCCGCTTCCCACTGCGCACACCCCCACCTCCCACTCCCGTTCACTGTGAGTCGCGTCAGGGTCTGATGACCACTCTGGGGAGATGGAATGTTCTGGATGCACAGCTGGGAATACACTGAAAACTGCGGAACTGTACGCTATAGCAGGGTGCCATTACGGTATGCAAATCGTCTTGAAGAAGCTGTTATTTTAAAAAAATGTAAGGCCAGGTATCCAGAGCCACTAGTGTCTTCGCTCTTCGTCTTTATCACGTAATAGAACGCTGTATCGAATGCCGGCGAGTGGCCTCCGGACCCAGAAACCAGGCTTCCTGGAGCGGTGAGAGCCACCCTGGCCGTGTCCACAGGGCTGTGGGCTGTATTCGGACGCAGGACGGTGATGACCTACAGCACGTCTCCGCTCCGGCCTGGGGCCTGCGCTAGGAAGTGAGGAAGCGGAAGCAGAACCACCAGCTGCCATGCACTCGCCGCCACGGGGCTGAGGGGCGGCTGGGGGGTGCCCTGGTCCCTCTTAGGGAGCTGGCGGGCTGCTGCTCAGCATGGCAGCGGGTCCCAGAGCAGGCGTTCCAAAACCAGAAGCCGGGCAAAGCTGTGCCCTTTATTTTCTTAATGCTTTTTATTGATTTCAGAGAGGAAGGGAGGTAAAGAGAGAGAGAGAAACATCAATGAGAGAGAATCGTTGATCGGCTGCCTCCTGCATGCCCCACATTGGGGATGGAGCCCACAACCCGGACATATGCCCTGTCCAGGAATCAAAACTCCAACGCTTGGTTCATGTGTCAACTTTCAACCACGGAGCCACGCCATCCGGCGAAGCTCTGCCCTGTTAAGGAAGCCGCACGGCGTCACTGCCTTTCCACTGGTGAAGCGGGTCAAACCCTGGCCCAGGCCCCAGCGGGGAGCAAGACCCCGCCCCTTGTCCCAGGGCTGTGAGAACGCAGGAGGGAGCCAGCGCTCGGTCCTACACAAAACCTCCATCTTCCTGAAGACTGCTGAGTTCAAGTTCGGGTTCACTGGCCTCTGGCTAACAATCAGAACCTCTTACTACCTGTATAAGCTGTAACCTGTAAGCTACACCCGAGAGCACCGTGTTACTGTCTTAGAAAACACAGGCTCGAGGCCTGGATGCAGCAGGTGATGGTCCAGGTGCGCATCCCCCAGGCCCTGCCCATGGCCGCCGGGCTGACTCCGCTTCTCTGCAAACAGCAGGGACGGCTCGGGCACCGTTTACCTGGACACACAGGCTGGGCTTCGCCACCACTCGGCCTGAGCCCCCGGCGCACTGAGCGGAGTCCGGGGATGACAAGGACGGGAGAGAAGGGAGGGCTTTTGAAGTCAGCCAGCGAGCTCTACTGCCACACGGGAGGCCTCGGCTACGGACCCAGAGCAAGCGGCGAGAGCCAGCCCCTCCTGTCGGGAGACGAGCCAGGAGCCGGTGCGGCTCCCAGACCTGGCTCTGACCTGCCCTGGGACCTGGACCCAGGGGCATAACTGCCTTGGGCCTCGGTTTCCTCACCTGCAAAGCAAAGGGGCGAATTCGCTGGAGACGCCGCACCGAGGCCTGCAGGTGAGTCACGGGGTGAGCCTGTGAGTCGATCCGCCCTCGAGCTTAAGCATAAACTCAGGGTGTTTACTAAGGAGGGGAGCCGATTACACGCGGGTGACACGTCCTCCGAGCCTGGCCGCCCCTCTTGCGATCTACGGCCTCAGCAGCCCCACGGCCCCAGGGCCCCTCAGGCCTCCTCGCCCACGCAGCCGGCTGTCAGGAGCCCTTTTACAAAACACTGACAGGCTCTCTTCAGCCCCACAGTCCCCACAGGGACAGTCTGAGCACAGAAACGGCGCCACACACATCCCACCAACAACAGACAGCCCTGTTTGGCGATGAAGTCGGCCTTTGTCTGTTATTCTCACAAGCTGGGGTTTGGACAGGGGTCCTCCTGACTTGGGGTCCCTCTGCAAACCAACCATGCCGACGTCGGGGAGAAGCAGGCGCCTGGCCGCAGGGTGCTGCTCTGCCAGGCCACGCACACGCTCTGGGAGGCGAGGGCCACCAGCACACACACACCACACCCCCCCCCCCCCCCGCCCCGCAGACGGCGGTGCTGGGCCGTGGTGCTCACACCGGCAGACCCCACCGGAAGCTGGACACATCCCTCAGCCACCGTCTGTGGCCAGGAAGCCGGAGACGAAGGCGGACCGCGGCAGGAAGAGGGGCTGCTGGCCACCTGGGAACAGAGAGGCAGCGCTGCATTCATTCCCACCGTCAGGACGCAGCCTCTCCCGCGGGACCTCTCGCTGAAAACACCAGAAGGTTCAGCAGCCATTCATAAGCTTTCCAGAAGGCATGCAGTTGCCATGGTAACCCTGGCAACGTATTTGTTGGTGCTGGGACAGAGGAAGTATCACTCCTAATGCATTTAATACAGTTTGGGGCCACCAATTCGCAGCAAAACAAATCCGAGCTCTGACTCACAGCCCCCCTGCGCCACTGGAGGCGGAACCCCACAACCAGGACAAGCCGAGCTCCACGCCCGAAACGCTCACCCGCAGGCAAAGAAGAACCAAGGAAATGAGACTTCCGTCCCCGCCGCCACGCGTGGTGGGTTGTGAAACAGATGGAGGAAAGTGTCTTAGGGCTTCAGGTGGAGAAGCAACTGCAGTGCGGCCCTGTCTACCCCTGGAATTCAACCGCGCTCGGCAAGTTGGAAGAGCAGGGCTCTGGAAAGAACGGCTCTGGTAACTTACTCAGGGGGCATCTGCCAACTTACTGAGGTGCCTGTTCAAATGCCCACTCTGCCTCAGCGAGACGGAAGGTTCCTCGCTCAGGACGCCTCCCCCGACTGCTGGGGCCTCCCTCACACTTACAACACAGGTTCTGCCCTGCGTGCACGATGGCTTTGGAAGCCCCTACCTGCTCCCGAGCCGCCGCGTGCGCGGGGGCGGGACGGGCATGAGCGCTCCGTGCACCCGCTGCACAGGCATCTTCAGCCCCGCGCCTGGGCAGCCACAGCCCCGCCGGGAGCCGCAGCAGGCCGCCACTGGCCCCAGCCTCCGCAAGCACCTCCCTGCCCCCCGCAGGCGGCCAGGAAGCGTCCCCTCTACCTCGCTTCACACCGCAGGCGGCAGGCGCTGCGGGGAGGGGCCGGAGGGCGCAGAGGCCTCGCCTCGGGCTTCCATAGTAACAGCCACGGGAACGCTGCATTGCAGTCTTTCTGAAGCCACCGACCTGGGAGCGGGAGCGCGGGGACTCCCCGCACAGGAAGTGCCTCTATAAATGCTGCCAACACCTGGGGGGCGGGGGGTGCTAGATCCACAGCCTGCCTGCGGGGTCATGAGAGGGGCGCTGGGTAAGAGCGCCACCTGACCGGGAGGAAATGGGAGGCGATGACACCACCGTCAGCGCCCCCTCCTGGGCTGCCTGTGAGAGCCGCACCCCTGCAGAGCACGACTCTGAGCGCCCCCCCCACCCCGGCCCCCAGGACTCCTGCACACAGAGGGGCTGTCACCCCAGACACATCAGCACGGCGCCCAGCTCCTTCGGGGCAGCCGTCACCTGC
Organism: Plecotus auritus; assembly: GCF_963455305.1. NCBI lineage: Eukaryota > Metazoa > Chordata > Mammalia > Chiroptera > Vespertilionidae > Plecotus > Plecotus auritus. The sequence continues at coordinate 4,948,376 of NC_137770.1, read as the reverse complement.
ACGCCCAGCCGCCTTCACAGCCCGCGAGAACCATGACGCGCGGCCAGAGCCCGGACCGTTCGGCCAGCGGCCAGTTCAGAAGCAGGGCCTGCTCCAGGCTCAGCAGCAGCTCTAAGGCTGACGCGGCCTCGGGCAGACGGCGCCCTCCTGAGGGGCACGGGCACCCTGGGGAAAGCCCGCAGGGGACCAGGCGGTCCAAGGTGCAGCGGCCTGCACACAGGGTGGGGGTCTGGGAGCCGCGGGGCCCGGGAAGGTTCTGTGCAGAAGGACATGTAGCAGGCTGAGGGCGACTCAGCAGGGAAGGGAGATGGGGGGAAGCCCCCATGGCGCACACAGCCCTCAGCACGGCCAGCGTGTCCTCAGCCTGAGCCGTCCCACCACCACCACCACCACCACCACCACCACCACCACCACCGCCACCACCACCACCGACAGATGCCTGAGTGCCTGGCACCTGAGGTGCCCACGGGAGGGGCAGACTCTGAGCCTAGCAGGGCGACACCACGCACCCCTCGGGGGACCACGTCCCCGGGACTCGGGGGACCACCTCCAGGTGGACGGTTGTCTAAGTGGCCTCTGTCCAGCCGTGTTGTATTCAATCAAGTCCGGTGCCAGCCTGACCCCGCGGGCACTGGGCAAAGGGCAGGTGAGTGGTGAACGAGCTCAGGGTGCACGGGCCCCCTCGGTCTAGTACCATGTTGCCCTGCCAACACCGTGCTGCCTCTGTGACCCCCCCCCCCCCCAGTGCAGGCTCCGGAATCGTCTCCATCCAGTGGGGGCTGCAAGCGCAGCACCTAGGAGCTGGGGCTCGCGGAGGGCCCCAGAGGTCGGCCACCAGGCTCGGCCTGTCCCTTTGTGAGGAGCGCCCAGCATCCTCTCCCGCCTGACAGCCGGAGCCCCAGGAAACCACGGGAAGTCCAGGTGGGGGGGCGGACTCAGCCCAGGCCAGCCACGGGCCACCCCTCACCAGCAGCCGCTGCTTTCCTAGGCTCCGGACCAAAGCTCAGACGCCAGCCCGAGGGTGCTGCTCCCGGGGCCTGGCTGCTGGGGAGGAGAGCGACCTGCGGAAATACTGCCGCTTCCTGACCCCTCTCCCACCGCGGGTGAGGACGGGTAAGTGAAGCTCAGAGGCCTTCGGTAAACTCCTGGCCGACTGGCAACCTCCCGGCACCGGGGTGAGCAGAGGGAGGGCAGAGCCGCGCGAGGAAGTCTCTGCCATCAGGGCCTGTGGACTCTCTGCGGTCGTGAGCAGCTCAGAGGACCTTGCATCAAACGCCTCTGGCACATCCAGGCCTGGGCACCCGCTGCCGCGCTGCCTTTCAAGTCAGAGATCAAGGCTGGCCCTGGCAGCCTCGCCCGCCAGCCGCTGCCAGCGCGGCCCAGGGCAGGGATGTGCTCTCCTCACTGATCAGGCTGCGGCCCGGCCCGGGAGGCGTGCCCAGGAGACGCTCGGGCCTCCCGGAACAGACAGTGCCCAGCGGGGCAGGGGCGGAGGCCTGCAGCGGGAACTACTTGGGGGTGGTACGCACTGCGGGAGAGAAACCAGCGGGGAGTGGGGCTCTGGAGCTAGTGGTGGGGGTCCGAGCAGGGGTAACGAGGAGGAGCCCACTACAGGGCCATGCAAACCGCTTCCAGGCCAACCGTCGGAAAACCAAGGGCAGGCCCTGGCCGACAGCCGGGCTGGTGAGCGCATCGTCCCGACATGCTAAGGTTGCAGGTTCGATCCCTGGTCAGGGCACATACCAGAATCAACCAACGAATGCATACATAGTAGAACAAATAGATCTCTCTCTCTCTCTCTCTCTCTCTCTTTCTCTCTCTCTCTCTCTCCCCCCTCCTCCCCTCTTGCTCAAAAATAAAATTTAAATTTAAAAAAAAATGCAAACCAAGGGCAGTGAGCAGGTTCCGGGCATGGCCGTGGCTTCCTATCATCTCCCGTTAGAGACGAGGAGGGGGAGGCGGCTCACAGGAGCAATTTCCAGTGCGCGGCTGGGAGCCCGGCAGCTGAACTGTATTAAAGGGCCACGGCATTAGGAAGGTTGAGAGCCACTGCTTTAGAGGAAGGGAGAGAGAGAGAGAGAGAGAGAGAGAGAGAGAGACATCGATTGCTTGCCTTCCCCACGCTCCTCCCCTGGGGATCAGACCTGCAGCCAGGTGTGTGCCCTGACAGAGCATCACCGGCAACCTGTCGGTTCACGGAGCGCAGCTCAACCAGCTGAGCCACTCCAGCAGGCGAGTTCGCTTGATATTTCTGTTAATCCTCACACAAGGATATTTCCCCCATTGATTTTTAGGGAGGGAGGGCGGGCGGGGGGGAGGGAGGGAGGAGAGAAACATCGACGTGAGAGACACACACTGATTGGTTGCCTCCCTCATGCCCCTACTGGGGCTGGGGATCGAAACTGCAACCCAGGTGCATGTACTTGACCAGGAATTGAACCCGAAACCTTTCAACACTAGGGCCGACACTAACCACTGGGCACACCAGCGAGGGAGATTCCGTGTGATTTAACTGATGTTACGCGTGTGAAAGGTTCCCAACAGTATACACTTCTCAAAATGTAAGGCACAGCTGTTACACAACACAGCCAGTGTCCACAGGCATGCAGTAACCTTCCTGAGGTTCCCCCGTTTAAATACGAGACGAGAGACCGGCAGGACGCTCACCAGTAACCGGAATGACCACGGCAGAATGTGCTCCTTAATTAAACAGCAGTAATGAAATTCATAATCTAGCTCAGGCAATTAGCTGATAGTGTTAATGTACTTTTACATGAATTTGATACAAATCAGGGAAACATCCCTGTAGGTCTCATTTGGACACTTAACAAAATGCTCAGGAGGTTCACTACTATCTTAAGATGTTTATTTCCTCAAAAATAGGCAACCCAGTTACCAGAATCCCCATGGAAACGCCCCAGGAGGGAGTGGCCTACTGGCTAGGAAAGAGAAACCATGGTCATCCCCCCGATGCTGGGCCCAAAGAGCAACGGGGATCACCAAGAAGAAGAGGGGAGAACCTAAAAATGCAAAATACAGCCCTGGCCGGTGGTACTCAACGGCTAGAGCGCCGGCCTGCACCCTGAGGGGTCTCAGGTTTGATTCTCGGTCAAGGGCATGTACCCAGGTTGCAGGCTGGATCCCCAGCCCTGATCAGGGCGCGTGTGGGAGGCAACCAATCGATGATCCTCTCTCACATCGATGGTTTTCTCTCTCTCCCCTTCTTTTCCTCCCTTCCACTCTCTCTGAACATCAAGGGGGAAAATATCCTTGGGTGAGGATTAACAAAACAAAAACATAAACATATAATCCTACAGGCACGGGTTGGGAGGGGTGCGGAGGGGGAAAGGGTCGTCCAGGGGTTTCAAGCATAAAACAAGAGTCACCAAGTCACCAGGAAGGTCCAGGAAGCCCAGTTATCAGTCGCAGAACCTCTTCACCAACCTAAACCAGAACCAAACAGTAGCTCAAAGAAGCAGCAAAAGCAGATCCAGCCCCAGCTGGTGGCTCAGCTGGCTGAAACGTCGTCCCGTACATCCAAACATTGCGGGTTCGATTCCCAGTCAGGGCACATACCTAGATTGTGGGTTCGAACCCCGGTCAGGGCATGTATGGGAGCAACCAATTGGTTTCTCTCTCACATCAATGTCCCCCCCCCCGCCCCCGCTTCCTCTCTTTCTAAAATCAATTAAAAAAAAACATATTCTTAGGTAGAGGGCAGGGAAGGGGACATCTGTAATATTTCCAACAATAAAGATGATTTTTTTAAAAAACGGATGCAAACTCCTAGGTACAACGAAAAGAAATGAAAACACGTGCACAGTAACGCCTGTACACGACGTTCCTAGCAGCACGTGCTCCTAACAGCCAGCCAGGGGAACCAAACGCTGGCCCGGGACTGCCGCGGGCATAAACGTGGGCGGTCTACGTGGAACATGACTGGGCAGCGAAGAGGAAGAACTGACAGCCCCTCAGCTACTCCCCGGATGGACCCCGGAAACACGATGCCAAGTGCAAGAAGCCACACACCAAGGCCCGTAGTGCATGTCCCGTTCACACGAGTGTCCACAGCAGGAGCAACCTGTGAACATACTAAAACCATGGGACTGGGCGCACGAAGAGATGGATTGTGGGGTATGTGACTATCTCAATCAAGTTATTTTTTAAACACCTGACACAGTCCAGTCAATGGCCAACATCTGAGTTCATGTCACTTAATGAGATGTGGCTCATATCTCAAAGAAACAAAGACGGAAAATGATCCCCCCAATTGCATTATTTGAGGGTATCCCTTCCAAATAATTTTAGCACTAACTGGTTTGGCTTAGTGCAGTGGTCGGCAAACTCATTCGTCAGCAGAGCAGCAAACCGCGGCTCACAAGCTGCATGTGGCTCGCAGTTTGCCAACCACTGGCTTAGTGGCTTGAGCATCGGCCTGTGGACTGAAGGGGCACAGGTTCGATTCCAGTCAAGGGCACCTGCTCGGGTTGCAGGCTTGGTCCCCAGGGTGGGGCGTACAGGAGGCAGCCGATCCATGATTCTCTCTCATCATTGATGTTTCTTTCTCCTCCTCTCTTCCTCTCTGAAATCAATAAAAATATATATTAGGAAAAATATATTTTTTAAAATAAATAAAAAGAAAACAAATAATCTATACATATAAAAGCCAAGTGACTGAACGACCAGAACGACCGGTCGCTGTGAGGCGCACTGTAGCAGCCAACCCCCTAAAGCCCCCCGCCACCCCCCGCCAGCCCAGCCCTGATCAGACCCCAACCAGGGGCGGGGCCAGCAGCCAACATCCCGTGGCCCCCCCTCCTGGCCAGCCCAGCCCCGAATGGCCCCGATCAGGGTGGGCTGGCCGGACCCCACCCATGCATGAATTCGTGCACTGGGCCTCTAGTTTTAAATAAGCTTCTTGCAGTTAAAGTCATTAACTGTTTTTAGTAACTTTTTCTCCTGTGCCCCCTTTTCTTTTTCAAGAAAAAATGGATTGTAACTGTAATGTTAAATATCAATTACAAATGTCTATGAAGGCAGCCCTTTTAAACATGAAAGAGCACCACTGGGAATACCATCAACGCCCCCCCCCCCCCCATCACCACTAGAAATACGCATTCAGTTCTTTCTATTTGGAAATAGACAAAAGCACTTGGGCCTTTAAGAAGAGAAATACTTATAAAATTGAAGTCAATAAGGCAAAGAAAACACATGCATTAACTGAACACACTGGTAAAAACAGCCAGATGGCGTGGCCCAGTGGGTGAGCATCGACCTATGAACCAGGAGGTCACGGTTTGATTCTCCGTCAGGGCACCTGCCCGGGTTGCGGGCTCGATCCCCAGTGTGGGGCGGGCAGGAGGCAGCCGATCCATGATTCTCTCATCATTGATGTTTCTACCTTTCTCTCCTTCTCCCTTCCTCTCTGAAATCAATAAAAAGAAAAAAAAAACCTCATTAAAACCAAAGTAAGCCCTGCATAAATCCACAGCTCACTGCAGACACCTAACCCTGGCGCTCCCCCGTGGTCCGTCCACCTGAGCCCTCAGGGCCGGTGCCGTGATCCCCAAGCCGTCATTACGGCAGCGTGCTTCTGCTTCCCGCAGGAAAACCATCGTGTCTGCTCATCGCTCACAATGAGTCAGCCAGCGTGGAAGATGTTTTACATAATGGGAAACTTATTGCGACCCAAAAGTTCAGCGTGTTCTCATTAAGTTACCAGAAATTACAGATGTGAAGATACTTCTGTCAACTTAACCAAAATCAAGAAAAGAAACTACTTTAGATATGCACACGTTTTTGGTTTGGTAGATCTCATGCTTTTTATGCTACTGTATTTCGACTGCTCAGGCTGGTAAGGCTTGCAGTTTAAATAGAGAATACAGGAAATCTGCACACGGACAACACGAGTGATTTTAACTTGGTCTGACACAGCGCCGCTTGCCGCCTGTATAGCGAAGCAATGTCGAACGGCCAGAGAGGCTCTAGTGTTTGTGAACACCCCTACAGCGAAATGGTTTTTCCAAAAAGATGATACCACCTGAGGCGTTCGTGGGGCCTCCCTCTGTGCCGCAGTGGCATTAAAATCCTCTGCCAGCCCTGCCCAGTGTGGCAGGTTCGATGCCCGGTCAAGGGCATGTACCTGGGTTGAAGGTTCAATCCCCGACCCTGGTTGGAGCACAGACAGGAAGCAACCAATCAATATCTCTCTCACATCGATGTTTCTCTCTCTACCTCTCCCTTCCACTCTCTCTAAAAATCCATGGGAAAAATATCCTTGGGTGAGGATTAACAACAACAACAGAAACCTCTGTGAAAAAGCTTAGCGTTTTTTTCAATCCCAGTAGAAGAAAATGTTTAAGCACGTAAGCACACACACGTTTCAGGACCTTTTAAAAAGCCTTCTGTGATATACCACAACTAGAGGCCCGGTGAACGGGTTCGTGCACATTGAAAGGAAATTAATTAGGAGAAATATTTTAATATCGCTATTTGCCCTTCTTCTATAATAGAAATGTCAACCAAATCCCTGATCGACAATGATAGATCGAAACACATGCGTGCAACTGGTGCCAGCGAGAGCTTTATATGTATCATGCATGTGCGAGTCAACTTAGCCTTTTATATAGATAGAATAAATTTGCTTAATTAGACCTGCTTTCTGACATAGCTACACTTTTTCCAGCCCAGTGAAGCACCCCAACTTCTCTTTCAGGTAATTGTCAGCAACACAGCAGGAAATATCAACACGAAGCAGATTATTATTGTAGATCACGCAGGGAGAACAAAGGGTAAAGTATTTAATTGTAGCAGTGTCTGACTATATTCTGTGCAGCGAGAAAACCTGAAGTCATTTTCAAGGTCCACCATTTCTTTTTTTTTTTTTTTTAATATATTTTATTGATATTTTACAGAGAGGAAGGGAGAGGGATAGAGAGCTAGAAACATCGATGAGAGAGAAACATCGATCAGCTGCCTCCTGCACACCTCCCACTGGGGATGTGCCCGCAACCAAGGTACATGCCCTTGACCGGAATCGAACCCAGGACCTTTCAGTCCGCAGGCCGACGCTCTATCCACTGAGCCAAACCGGTTTCGGCAAGGTCCACCATTTCTTACTTCTTTTCAGTCAGGTCAAATTTCTAAGCTTCCTAAATCTCCATTTTCCGGCTAATGAAAAGAAAATAGGATTCCACCGAGTCTCCTATCTACCTACTCCAGGACTTCTGTGAGGACCAAATGAGATGAGGCACGTGAAAACACTTCACAGACATTTGGTTAAACTGTAAAATGTTTGCACCTGGCTGTAAAGCAAGTCGGGTTCCTGGGCTGAAGAAACTGCAAGGAGGCTAGTCGCTAGGGAGAGGAAGCCAGGCGTTGCTATGTGACATCATTACCCAGCGCCCACAGCGACCATTTCTGGGCTGGGCTGTGGGCCGCACTTTGCGCCACGGGGTCTCGGCAGCATCAGCTGTGATTTGGTGGGCTGTCACTCCAGGGTGGTGGTGGGGCCTGTGTCCCACTTGGGGGAAGACGAGTGTTGCTTGTGGGCACCAGGTCCGCGGTGCCGTTTCTCTGTAAATGGCCAGTGTGCGTCACGGCAGCTCCAGCATTGAGCGTCTGCCCCCCGGTGGTCAGTGTGCGTCATAGCGACTGGACGGACGGACACTTAGCATATTAGCCTTTTATAGATAGATAGATAGATAGATAGATAGATACTGCAAAGGCTACTTGGAAGCTGACATGTTTACACACGCAGTGCAGATGCAAACATTTAGATTGCGGTACACACACATGCTGAGGAATTCCATAAACATAATCCATGAGAGCGAAGATTAAACCACCAGGTATTTTTTACATTATAGGCTGGTTCCCAAAAAAGGGTAATTTATAAAACACAAGGAGTCTCTTTTAAACCCTGACCAACTAGTTGCAAATATTCACCACGCCCCTTGTCCTGCCACCATGCTCACCAGCGTGTGTCCTGAAGGAAGTTTTACAATACAAACCCTCACCCTAAGCACCTTAAAATCGATTACAAAGGCATTTTCAGTCCTTTGAAGCGGAGTCTCTCTGAGAAAACCTGAAACACTGAATGTGTGCCTCTGATTCAGCGTTGTGCTCATTAAATCTCAGGTCACGTACCTTGGACAGAAACAACTCTATGTTGAAAGGAGAATCTTTACTACACACGCTCAGATGTGAGCTAACACATTCTACAGGGTTTATCAAAGTCCACAGAGAAACTTCAGAAATAACAGGGAAAGCTGCCTCGGGAACAAACTGTTTTGCCCCCTGTCCTCTTCAAAGGCTTGGAATGTGCAGATTTAGGCACATCTGAGTATTGCTCTTCATTCTCTAATAAAAACGGGCAGGATTTCATGCAGCTTGGAAATTAAACATTTTTATTTTTTTCAAAATGCAAGCACCATTTCAGAAAGCAGGTAATTTTTAAAAAGATGTCTACCTACATCAAAAATAGATCTTGCCCTGACCGGTTTGGCTCAGTGGATAGAGTGTCGGCCTGCGGACTGAAGGGTCCCGGGTTCGATTCCGGTCAAGGGCATGTACCTTAGTTGTGGGCACATCCCCAGTGGGAGGTGTGCAGGAGGCAGCTGATCGATGTTTCTCTCTCATCGATGTTTCTGACTCTCTATCCCTCTCCCTTCCTCTCTGTAAAAAAATCAATAAAATACATTAAAAAAAAATAGATCTTAAAAGTATTAAAGTAACAGTACACTCGTATTTTAAAATTCAGGAAACGTCCATGAAGTCCCTCTAACGTTGAAGCTCTTGGCCAGCCACGGGGCAGAGTGTGAGTGTGGACCAGGGACCGGCCTGCCAGGTGTGATGCCCACCGCGAGGGCACAGGGGCACAGAGGCTCAGAAGTGGGCGCCCTGTCTTGAGCCTCCCTCTCTGCCCTTGATCGGCGCCGGGCCCACGGAAGGGGCGCAGGATGGTCCAGGCGCCACTCCCCACACCCCCTGCGGCCGTGCTGTGTGCCAGGCCCTGTGTGGACACCTGGGAAGTCAGCACTGGCACAGCACACATGTCCTAAGCAGGAAGGTGCCAGCACCCACGGGCTGCCTCTCAGTGCGCCCGTCCCACCACACAGCCAGCGCCCTTTCCCTCGCGGTGGGCGGCATCATGCCTGACAGACAGACCTGCACTGAGGCAGGCCCACCACCCTGGTCTGCGATTCCGGAACCCCAAAGCTCTGAGAACAAACCCCACCTCACTGGGCGGCAGGCCCTGACGCAGCGAGGTCCCCGCCAGCCTCTGGACCACGTGGTGCCCACAGCCAGACCTGCTGCTGCTGCGAGCATCTTCGTGTTGGCTGCCAGGTGCCGGCCAGCATGTCCCACAATAAGATCCAGAAACTCCAAACTCCAAGCCCCTGTGGCCAAGCACGGGCTGCCGAGTGGCAGCAGGCAGGCCTGGCGGGCAGTGTGGCCGGAGCCCCGGGAAGGGCCGGGGCCGGAGCCGCAGCAATCTGGAGTTAAAGTCCAGATTTGCACAGCTGTTTGTTCCCCAAACTCCCTGAGCAGGAGCGTGGCACGCCCTCCCCAGAGCTGGGTGTGCCAGCTGGAAGCAAGGCCACTGTGCCCGCCTCCAGGGGCTGCGGCCGAGGGGAGACGCGAGGCGATGAGGGAGCAGCACAGCGGTGCCCGGTGCCCGGGGGAAGGCGGGCACTCAGCGGCCTGTGCGAGGGTGAGGGTGAGGGTGGTCGGGGAAGCCAGCCCTTAGGATGGGAGTCGGGGGCCCAGCAGCAGGCCCTGGCTCAGGGAAGGTGCAGGCCCCCATGCCGGCGGTCCAGGAGGCTGGGGACCTGGGAAGCAACGTGGTCATGCAACAAGACGACCAGCTCCTGCAGCCTGGGCCACGCACCTGCCCCAGGAGGGACCTGCTGGGCCGCACACACGCCATGCCAGGCCCCTGGGCGCAGTGACCTAACTGTGGGCGGCGCCCCCTGCTGGGAGAGGGAGAGCCTCACTGCGGAGGGAGCTCACCCTGAAGCTGACCGGGAAGGGAAGAGCAGGCGATGCAGGAACAGGGAAGAAGCCTTCGTCACGGTGGGTGAAGCCCCGCCACAGGCTGGCTCGCCCAAGCCACCTTCCCAGAGGGGAAAGCTGCGCGCTGCATCTGTGAAGTGTCTCGGGAAAACCGGAAACAGTTTCGCTGCGATGCCCTCGGAGGGGGTGGCCCTCGGGCCCTGCCCTCCTCCACAGCCTCCCGGGAAGGGGTGGGCATCAAGGGCACGCCGTCCTGCCAGATGCCGGAGCTCCCCGCAGCGCCCCCCCCCCCAGCATGGAGGGCTTGCCAAGTGGCTATTAAGACGCACAGTGGAGGGCTATCTGGGGCAGCTGCCAAGCTCCGTTACGGATAACAAAATGGGTAAGTGACTCTCACACTCTTTAAGGTTAAATGCTCACTTGGGGGAGATTTAACGACAGAACCACAGAATCCAATAATGAAGTGGCTTCTCAAACTTCTCCTCCAAAGTACCCCCAAAGGCACAGGAGAAGGAACCCTGAGGGCAAGTGCTTTAAAGTGACTCAATTTATGTAAAACCGTAGGTTTCCTATTAAAAATTCATGCAAATGTTACATTTAACTCCGTAACGGAGACTGCAAGACCCTCCCGTCCCGTCACGCTCAGCTTCTGAAACAGCAGGCGGACGTTTTCTTAGGCTGGCCTGCCAACGCCGGCCCTCAGCCCCCCCCCCCCCCCCGCCTCTCTCCAGCCGGTCCCACCAGCGCGGGGAGCCGGTCTGTCCCCAGCTCCCACCCCATCGTTCTGTGCTTTCAAGGAGTTGTCATGCATACATCCCCCCCGAGCTCACCCACCACGGCCGGCCATGCTCTTGCCCAGGCCCCAAGATCTCCACGTTTCCGAATCCGATGCTCGCCTCACTCCACCTGCTCGATGCCCAGGCGGCTTTTCCCAGCTCCAAATGTGCGTCCCAGCCCACCTGCTCTGACTTCCCACTGGCACCCATCCCCAACGCCCTGGGCCCACCCTGGCTCAGGGCGCACACCCACACCCACCCATCAGCAAAGACTGCCTACTCCACCTTCAAAACGTGCCCCGAATCCACCCACTTCTCACCCCGCTCCCGCCACACTGGCCTCCGTGCAGTCCCTAAACCACGCCAAGCATGTGCCCCCTTGGAGGTCTTTGTGGTCCCTGACCCGGCTCCCCAGACCTCCGCCCGGCCCCGCCTGCTCCTTCAGTGCCTGCGCCCGCGCACCTGCTCCGAAAGGCCCCCCGGAGCCTCTGCAGGCGGCCTCCCACGGCGCTCTGGGCCAGAGGCCCGTTTCCCGCCCCCGCAGCCCTCCCCGGCCCGCTCGCAGCACGAACTGGTAGGTCACTGGTATCTGGACTGGCCAACCCATTGGCGAGAGGTTGGATTCATTCACGCTGCATCGCCGGCTCTTGGAACAGAGGCCAACTCATGGGGGCGGGGCGGGGGGGGGGAGTGGTGTCAATATTTGTTGAATCTGCTTACGGCCTTATTGGGAAACGTTGTCTTGCGTTAATGTGAAACCTTCATTCACGTACTTGACACCAACACAAGAGTCTGCGTGCCCCAGGCGCAGAAGTCCAGCCCACGTTTCCCACGGCCTCCTCGTGACCCGCGTCCTGGCGGCACCCCAAGAACAGCCGACGGCGGGCCGAGGGCCTGGCTGTGCGAGGCAGAGGCCACTGGAAACACCCTAAGTGTCCAAGCACAGAGAACTGAACCAGGAAACTGACTCGGCCATAAAAACGAATGAAATCTTGGCATTTGAACAACACGGATGGGCCTTGAGGGCGTCCCACGAAGTGAACCAGTCAGAGAAAGACAAGTACCGGGCGACTCACTCATAAGTGGAACCTGGAAGGACAAAAACAACAGACACGCTCACGGCCCTAACCGGTTTGGCCCAGTGGATAGAGCGTCGGCCTGCGGACTGAAGGGTCCCAGGTTCGATTCCGGTCAAGGGCATGTACCTTGGTTGCGGGTACATCCCCAGTGGGGGGTGTGCAGGAGGCAGCTGATCGATGTTTCTCTCTCATCTATGTTTCTAACTCTCTATCCTTCTCCCTTCCTCTCTGAAAAAAATCAATAAAATATATTTTGTAAAAAAGACACGCTCACGGACCCGAGGACGGCCTGGGGGTGCCCAGAGGCGGGGCAGGGAGTGGATGGAGGGGAGGAAGGGGGTCAGACAGACACACTTCTGGGCATGAAGCAACTCCGGGCGGTGGGCTGCACAGCATGGAGCCCATAGTTAGCAATACTGTTTGTTACTACCTGAAAGTTGCTAAGAGTAAGTCTTGTAAGCTCTCACCACAAGAAAATATTCTGTAACGATGCATGACGACGGATGATAGATAGACGTACTGCGGTGGCCATTACATAGTGTACGCACATCTAATCACTGTTATACACTTGGAATCACTGTAAGGTTGTGTCAATTAGACCTCAGTAAATAAATGGAAACGTGGACACAATCACATAATCCTCACATAATCAACCAAACAATATGTGATGCTATTAAAAAACACTTCTGGCCCTAGCCGGGTGCTCAGTGGTTAGAGCATCGGCTCACAGACTGAAGGGACACAGGGCACGTACCTCGGTTGCAGGTTCAATCCCCGGCCCCAGGGGTTGGGGAGCACGTGCAGGAGGCAACCAGTCGAGGTGTCTCTCACACAGATGTTTCTCTCTCTCTGTCTCTCCCCGTCCCTTCCATTCTCTCTAAAAACTCTAATGGGAAAAACATCCTCATGTGAGGATTAACAAAACAAAACAAAAAAATGCATAAACAGCCGAAACCGGTTTGGCTCAGTGGATGGAGCGTCGGCCTGCGGACTGAAGGGTCCCGGGTTCGATTCCGGTCAAGGGCATGTACCTTGGTTGCGGGCATATCCCCAGTGGGGGGTGTGCAGGGGGCAGCTGATCGATGTTTCTCTCTCATCGATGTTTCTAGCTCTCTATCCCTCTCCCTTCCTCTCTGTAAAATATCAATAAAAATATATTAAAAAAAAAAAAAAATGCATAAACATAAGAATCACATGAATAATTGTAAATCTTCTAGCAGTCGCATTAAAAAGGTAAAAATAGGCAAACTTACGTAATGCGCATTATTTAACCCAATATAAAATTTTACCACTCAATGTGTAATCAATATAAACAGTTATTTGAGATGTTTTCTGTTCCTTTTTCCACATCAGCTCTTCGAAACCTGGTGTCGGTTCCCACTTAGCGCACATGGCAGGGTGGACAGGCCACGCTCCGCCAGCCACAGGATCGCTGTAGCGGACAACACAGGATTATATCGTGAACGTTTTCTTTTTCCTTAGTCTGCAAGTGGAAGAGAAAGTTGTATTTTGATGAAGTGACCCTAAAACGCTCAAGGGAATGCAAGGGACTTAGGACAGACAAAACAACCTTTAAAAAGAACCAATTTGGAGGATTCTCAAGTCCCCCATTTCAAACTTGCTATAAAACTAAGTAATCAAGACAGTACTGGCATGAGGAGGGACATAGGATAGAAAAGAAGAGAATTAGAGTTGAGAAATAACCCCTTACGTTTGTAGTTAATTTCTGACAAGGGGAAAGAGTCGCCTTCTCAACTAATGGACAACCACATGCATCAGAATGACACGTGACCCCGACCTCACACCATACACAACTTTTAACCCAAAATGGATCGCAGCCTAAAGAGCTAAAACTATGTAATTCTTGGAAGAAAACGGGTTCAAATCTTCATGCTCTTGGACTAAGCAATGGTTTCTTAGACATGACACCAAAAGCACAAGCAACTAAAGAAAAAATAGTTAAACTGATTTCATCAATTCTAAAAACTTCTGTGCATCAAAGGACAACACCAAGAAAGTGAAAAGACACCCCACCGAATGGGATAACCTGTTCACAATTTATATGTCTGATAAAGAAATTACACGTAAAGAACTCTCATAACTCAGTAACAAAGACAAACAACCCAATTTTTAAAACGGGCAAAGGAGATGAGTAGGCACTTCCCCAAGGAAGATACCTAAATGGTCCATTAGCACATGGGAGGGTGCTTAACGTAATTAGTCATTAGGAATATGCAAATCAAACCACAGCGAGAGACCACTTCACACACACTAGGATGTCTGAAGTAAAACAAGTGGACAATAACCAATGCCGGTGAAGATGGGGAGAAACTGAAAATGGCATACATTGCCGATATCCCAGCTGCTCTGAAGAACAGCCCGCAGTCCCTCAGAATGGTACTCAGAGTTACTGATGGCCCCGCCACATACACAACAGATACAAACACTAAAGTTCTCACAAAAACTAATACAGGACTGTTCTTAGCAGCATCATTCATAATATCCGATAAGAGGGAACAACTCCTTACCCTCAGCTGATGAACAGAAAACAAAGGTGGTTTCTCCCACAGTGGGGTACCACTTGCCTATAAAAAGGAATTCCTGAGGCATGCTACAAAATGGGTGAACCCTAAAAACATATGCTACCCGGACGAAGTCAGTGGCCAAAGACCATATACTGTATGATTTCATTTGTATTAAATTTCCAGAAATGGCAAATCAATAGGGACAAGAAATAGATAATGACTGTCTAGGGCTGCGGAGGGGAGAAGAGGAGTGACAGTTAATGAGTATAAGGTTTCTTTTCCGGATTATAAAAATGTTCTAAAATTAGAAAGTGGTGATCACTGTAAAATGTTTGAATATAGTAACAATGAATGGTACACTTTAAAAAGGTAAAGACTATATGTAAACTACATCTCAATAAAGCTATTATATGAAAAAGCAAATTGTAAAATATAGACTTGTCCTATATAATAAAAGCCTAATATGCTAATCGGCCAAATGGCAGAATGACCAGTGGAACAACCGGTTGCTATGACACACACTGACCACCAGGGGACAGACACGCAACGCAGGAGCTGCCCCCAGCCTGCAGGCCCCAGGCCAGCCAGGACAGGTGCCAGCAGGGCCCCCCCAGTCACTCCACCGGTCACCCTGCAGAGGGAGGTGACCATCAGCAGCAGCAGTGGGCGGGGCCGGTGAGCGGGTGGCACCAGGCCAGCCAAGGCGGGGGCCAGTGGCGGCCCCCTGATCGCCCCGCCGGTTGCCCCACAGATCGGCCCTGATTGCCAGCCAGGCTTAGGCACCCTATCCGTGCCTGGATTTCATGCACCGGGCCTCTAGTATTTTATAAAAAGAAAACATCGGTATGCCCCAAATATGGCTTAGTAGTGATCGGAGAGGGCAGGACTGTATTCGTATTTTTTTATCTCTTGATTTACCTATTTAACAATTTTCCTAAACAGAATTCCTGTTTTAATAAAAAAACTGTTTTGTTTTGTTTTCATTTTAAAAGGGTGTTTTTAGAAACTAAAAATTATTTAAATACATTCCTATTTTTTAAAAAATGCATAAGATTTGCCCCCAAGAGATAAATGACATATACCAAAACATTAACAGTGGTGAGGCAACAGGAAATATTTGCATTTTCTAAATATTCTACCATGAACACACTGGCCTTTTTTAAACAAACAAG
This sequence comes from Plecotus auritus, assembly GCF_963455305.1. Taxonomy (NCBI): domain Eukaryota; kingdom Metazoa; phylum Chordata; class Mammalia; order Chiroptera; family Vespertilionidae; genus Plecotus; species Plecotus auritus. The sequence goes on along the minus strand of NC_137770.1, from coordinate 4,932,810 downwards.
ACATTCACACACACACACGCACACACACACACACACGCACACATACACTCACGCACACACCTGCTCCGAACACTAAGTTTCTGGTATTAAGGCAGCGCGGCTCCCGGGACGCACAGCGAGAGGGTGCGTGTACGCGGAGGCCAGTCCCGTGAGTGACGCTGCGGAGTGACGTCCACAGCTCCCCCGTGTTCCTTGCTCACACCAAGGGGCCAATCTCCCAGCCACGGTGTCCCGGGGGAGGGGAGGCAGCCACACGAAGGATGATGGCTGCATCCCCAGACCACGCAACCCTCAGGGGCCAGGGGGGACGAGAGGCTCTGGGTGGACCAGTCCCGCGGGGCGGGGCGGGGCCCTGACCTCCAGGACCTGTCAGGGTGCCTCAGGGATGACCTGAGTGCAAACCAGGCTTCATTCTGAAAGGCAACTGGTTTGGCTGGAGGGTCCTCTTCGCAACCTTCGCCCAGCCGAGCCACCCTGCATGAAGCTGAGCACCACTCAAGCGGCCGACGAAGGCCTCGCACCGTCCTCCTCTGGGGCCAGGCTCTGACTTCGGGCCCCAGTCCGCACCGGGCCGGTGAGGCTCCGGACCGTGAGAGCGGCCACGGGAAGGAAGCCCGACAGCGAGCAGCAGGAGGCCCGGGGGTGCGGGAGCAGCAGCCCCCTCCCCGGCCGCGCCTCTCCGCTGCGAGGCACAGAGCACAGCGTCAGGGCCGGGGCCTCCCCGTGTGTCCACCCGGAAGAGACTCCAAGACTGCACACCGAAGTGCAAGCAGGGGGGGGCGGGAAAACGGTTTTTCTTTATTGTTACCTCCGTGTATTTTCGGGGTGTGCACGCTTCTAAAGCCCCGTGCCCAGCTTCCCGCCCTCTGGAGCGAGCGACCCTGCGATTCCGCTCTCAGAGGTCCCGTCCCTGGGAAGTGAGGGCGGCTCCCGGCACCGGCACCTTCTCCACGTGCGCCTCTTGGAGAACACCCCACGCCCAGGCAGCGGACGTAGCACACAGAACCGAAATCCTCCGCGCCGACGTCCAGCAGCGGAACACGACTGACTTCAGCAGGGACGCGGCCGCCCCCTAGAGGTTCCTGCCGTTCCTCAGCACAGGGATCACTGGGGGGTCACAAACCGTGCGCAAGCGTGCAAAGCACGGCAGCCGATCCCGGGCCTCACCCCAGGAATCCGGGCCTCACCCCAGGAATCCAGACCCACCTGCACACTGGATCCACAGGCAGCAGCCTGGCAGGGACACAATCGCCCGTGAAGAGCGTGCCTCGGGGAAAATGAATGCTAATTTCAATTCCCCACAACTGGCGACCATCATGGCATCCATGTTCTCCTACTCAAGGCTTCTGGTGGGCACGCGATGCAACATACAGAGCATGCATCACAGAAATGACACCTGAAACCTAAACGATCCAATTAACCAATGTCACCCCGATAAATGTAATCTTAAAATGTTTTAATAAAAAGTAAATGCGAGAGAAAACAAGAATTTGCACCGCTGGGAAAAAGCTTTGAGGGTCCGAGCTGCACTCACACCTGCTGTATGGAGGTGAGGCAGGACCTCCCCGCCCCAGGCCCCACCACATACCTGGCCCCCTCAGCGCCAAGCACAGCCCACCGCACGGCTCGACGGACAGCACCTGTGCCCCTCCTGCCTTTCCCATCACCTCTGGGCCTCTCCCCTTCACCCTGCTGCCCCGAAAACCAAAACACTATCTATCCCAGCCATGGGCAAACTATGGCCCGCGGGCCGGATCCGGCTGTTCTATCCAGTTCTCTTGCTCTCCCCTCTGCTCCTTTACTTTGAATTTATATTAGTTCACACAAACACTCCATCCATGCTTTTGTTCCGGCCCTCCGGTCCAGTTTAAGAACCCATTGTGGCCCTCGAGTCAAAAAGTTTGCCCACCCCTGGTCTATCCCATGAAACGCCTGCTCAAATGTTAGGTTTCGTAAAGCATCTCCTCACACCTGCAGCCGAGAGGCAGCAAACTTCTGCTACAAATGGTGAGGTGATAAATATTTATTCTTCCTGGGCCACTGATGGTCCCTGTTACATGTTCTTCTTATCTTTACAAGCCGCTATAAGCATGCAATCATTCATAGGACTGTCCTTTCAGCCCCCTCTAAGTCCCCTTCCCATGCTGCACTCTGCCGTGGGTTCTGCACCCTCCTGCCTCTGTGACCCAACGTCACGTTCATCACTCTGACTCTAACACCCCTACGGCACGCTCCTGCCTGTCTCACAGCTCACACCCACTGCACCCTCCTGCCTGTCTCACAGCTCACACCCGCTGCACCCTCCTGCCTGTCTCACAGCTCACACCTGCTGCACCCTCCTGCCCACGTCACAGCTCACACCCGCTGCACCCTCCTGCCTGTCTCACAGCTCACACCCGCTGCACCCTCCTGCCCACGTCACAGCTCACACCTACTGCACCCTCCTGCCTGTCTCACAGCTCACACCGGCTGCACCCTCCTGCCCACATCACAGCTCACACCTGCTGCACCCTCCTGCCCACGTCACAGCTCACACCCGCTGCACCCTCCTGCCTGTCTCACAGCTCACACCCGCTGCACCCTCCTGCCCACATCACAGCTCACACCTGCTGCACCCTCCTGCCTGTCTCACAGCTCACACCCGCTGCACCCTCCTGCCTGTCTCACAGCTCACACCTGCTGCACCCTCCTGCCCACATCACAGCTCACACCCGCTGCACCCTCCTGCCTGTCTCACAGCTCACACCTGCTGAACCCTCCTGCCTGTCTCACATCTCACACCTGCTGCACCCTCCTGCCCACATCACAGCTCACACCCGCTGCACCCTCCTGCCCACGTCACAGCTCACACCCGCTGCACCCTCCTGCCTGTCTCACAGCTCACACCCGCTGCACCCTCCTGCCCACGTCACAGCTCACACCTGCATGTCTGCCCCTCCTCACACGACCTGTTCTTCAAAGACAAGAAGCACCTTGTTGGATCCGCATCACCTCTACATAAACTAACACATGGGAAGTGCTCTGCCCGTGAAGCTCCCGAGCAGAGTGTGTTGGATTTAAACTGCCCACTGAAGCATTTCCCGTCACAAGCAGCTTAAGAGCATGGATTTGAGCAGACTTCAACGTGCTCCGCCAGCCACGCAGACGCTCTGGAGTCGGGTGGGCGAGCTGCTGGGTGTCACTTCATGAAGGTGAACTCCCACGCCCCCCCAGGGCTCCCTTCACAGCCTGTTCCCGGACACGCAGGTCTCTAAAATCTAAGTGTAAAGGTTTTATTATAAAACCTGAGAGTAATCCTCACGAGGCGTACACCCCATGTCCGGGAGCCTAAAAATGCAGTCTTACCTACAAACTCCCAACAAAACTGAGAGCAGGACTCCTATTTTTCTAGAAACTTCCATCCGCCGCCAAGGGCTGTCTCTCCCCTCGTGCAGGAGAAGGGCCTCAGCACTGGCAGCTCACTACTTCTTGTAAAACGCCTGATCCACCTGCTACAGACCCAGAAGCTCTGTCACCAGCACGTCCTCGGAAACAGCGTCTCCGACTCCTCCCCTCGGAGGCCTCCGGGCTCCCTCGCGTCCTGACCGGGCGCCTCCTTCTACACGCATTTCCCACTTGGAGACGGCGATGCCCACCCGCCTGCGGCAGTAAGGGACAGGCCACACGGAGCCTGGGCCCACTCCCCGCTTCCTGCTCGCCCAGGCAACTGCCACATGCACACCGTCACCCAGGTGTGGCACCGGAGGCGCCGTCCTTCCCGTCTCACAGGACAAGACGCAGGCACCCGGGCACGGCCTGAGGGCCAGGAGAGGCTGAGGACCGGGAGAGGCTGAGGACCGGGAGAGGCCGAGGACCGGAGAGGGTGAGGACCGGGAGAGGCCGAGGACCGGGAGAGGGTGAGGACCGGGAGAGGGTGAGGACCGGGAGAGGCCGAGGACCGGGAGAGGCTGAGGACCGGGAGAGGGTGAGGACCGGGAGAGGGTGAGGACCGGGAGAGGGTGAGGACCGGGAGAGGGTGAGGACCGGGAGAGGCCGAGGACCGGGAGAGGCCGAGGACCGGGAGAGGCCGAGGACCGGGAGAGGGTGAGGACCGGGAGAGGGTGAGGACCGGCAGAGGGTGAGGACCGGGAGAGGGTGAGGACCGGGAGAGGCCGAGGACCGGGAGAGGGTGAGGACCGGGAGAGGGTGAGGACCGGGAGAGGGTGAGGACCGGGAGAGGGTGAGGACCGGCAGAGGGTGAGGACCGGGAGAGGGTGAGGACCGGCAGAGGGTGAGGACCGGGAGAGGCCGAGGACCGGCAGAGGGTGAGGACCGGGAGAGGGTGAGGACCGGGAGAGGGTGAGGACCGGGAGAGGGTGAGGACCGGGAGAGGCTGAGGACCGGCAGAGGGTGAGGACCGGGAGAGCTGTGAGCGCAGCACCCGTCCTCCAGCCCGGCTCGCACGCTGGGCACCTACGCCAAGGCCACGCCGCTGGCCTCCCGCTTCCTTCACCCAGAGCCCGCTGAGACCGTCAGCACGGGCTGCCCTCGGAGCTCTGTGCATGGGGGCAGAGGGGGCCCGGCTGCAGGGATCAGCCGCTGCCTGCCCTCCCCCCCCCCCCCCCCGCCCCTTCCTGGGCTCTGCTAGTGCTCCAAAAGCTGAGGGAAAGAAACGGACAGAAAAGCCCGTCAAACCCCAGCTCTGCGGGAGGACGGTCCCCGTGAGCCCTGCTCCTCCCGGCCCTACACCAGGGAGGGGAGTGGCTTCCCATCTGGAGATGGCGGGCAGCACTGGGGGGACAGGAAGCAGGGGAACGGGACTCAGAGTGGAGGGGGCAGGGCCCACGGAGGCGGGCAGGCAGGTGCCAGGAGAGGGGACACAGCACTGTGTGGGCAGGTTCCTTGGGGAAGAGGCTGTATGGGGGGGGGGGGAGGCCTGGAGTGGCCCTGGGTGATGCCACCGGTGGCAAGAGGCCGACTGGGTGGGAGACCAGGCAGGCGAGGGATCTGCTGCCCAGCCTTCGGCGTCTGCACGAGGAGGTGGTGGGAAGGGCTCAAGAGCGCCACCGGGGGGTAGGTGACAGCTGAGTGAGCACACCAGGAGCCTCGGTGGGACTGGCCACACCCTCAGCCAGGGACCAAGGCCTTTCTCCCGCAGGCCTGTCAGTGAGCGCCCAGCCCAGCCCAGGCCTGCCAACCCACCCTATTCTGCAACCCGCACAGGGACTCCCCCATCTGTCCCTCCCACACCGGCTCACGGCAACAGGGAGCTGCCGCCTCTCCTGCTGGGCTCCTGGCGCTCAGGATGGTGCCGGCACACCCAGGATTCGGCCAGGAGGGAGAGGAACGCACAGGCTGGAGCTAACGCACGAGAGCCACGGGCTGAAGACCAACTTGGGGAACTGGGAGCCACGGCCGGAAAATTATTTTGTTTCTGATGGTACCTCCTCAGAAATTCCCATCCTGCCGACCAAGTTTCATTTAAAGTCTGGTTTCTTAGGAAGGGCTTATCCACACCAGCCCGATGGACAGCTGGGCCTCTGTGCCGGCCCTGACCTCTGAGTGCCCTCTGCGCACTTTAACACGCTCAGAGCAGACCCGCGTGACAGTCAAACTTAAAAACCGTTCTTTACCCTTTGCGACCTCGTCTAGCAGCTAAAGACCATGCTGGGAAAGCACCTCACCCTCACAAACATTAAACCCGAACAGTCACACATCCACGGGAATCCAGGAGCACATCGGGCGCCTGTGGCCCAGCTCCCAGCTCTGCACCCGACGCCCCGGGCCAGGTAGCTCTTGGCCGTGGGGCTGCCCTGGGCATCCCGGTGTTTACCAGCCCCGCCCACCCAGCCCAGGGGGTTTCCAGACACTGCCAAGCGTCCCTGGGGGACAACCTCGCACACACCCCGGACCATGATGCCGCGGCCGGCGGCCTTTTCCCATGGTCACTCTAACGAGGACCCGGGGATGGAGCTGGGCTGGGTGTGAAAGGCTCCCTGAAAGCCACTGGCCCCAATCACGCCGCCGAAACCGAAACCGAAAGCAGCGCGGTGCCTGCGCCCGCCACCCTGCGAGGCTCTGGGCCGCGACGGCAGCGCCCTCACTTCCTCTGGACGCTGAGTCTGAGCGCGAGTCCCTGGGAGGCCTGCCTCCCTGGGGGCCGGGGGAAGCTCATCCCCAAGTCTCCCCATTTCTACAGGAGGAAGACCCCGAGGTGAAAGGCACTGCTGACTGGTGCCCTGTAGGACACACATGAAACATGCGGGTGGAGCTGTCCTTGCACATGTGCAACGGGGACCACAGTGGGGGCCTGCCTCCTCCCGGCCCGCCCTGCCCGCAGCCAGGAGGCCGCAGCCTCCACGGGACGGCTTGTCTGCAGTCGGGGGGGCGCCCACTCAAGGGGCTCCCGGCCCGGGACCGACACACCAGGACAGTGACTGTGTCTTCCACCCGTGACTGTCTTGGTGTGCACCGCTCTCTACAAAGAGAGTTGGTAACCTTCCACTCTAAACCAGCGGTCGCTAGCCGGAGGTCCGTGAGGTCCGAAAGGTTGGCGGCCGCTGCTCTAAATCACTTGAGACATCTGGTACCCGAGTCCCCATCAGGCCACCAGGCCGCGAGGTACGGGCTCTTCCTCCCACCACGGAGGAGCGGTCACGCCGGCCCGCCCCGGGCCCCAAAGGGCTGGCGGTGATGGTGGTGACCACAACTAGTCACCACTCCCCACATTATTGAACCAAAGGCACCAAGTACACATGTAGAGCACACACTCCCTTCCGGGCGAAATGAAAGGAAACGGAGGCCCATGTGAAGGGTTTAGAGACGCGTCCCTCCCGATACAGACTCTGCTCTGCCAAGGGCAGCCAAACTCTCATGGGCTTCTCGGGGTGCAGGGGCGTGAGGCAGACGGGAGCACCCCCTTTTCCTGTCCGGGAGGGTCAGTCTGGCACACAGGCAGCCTCGGGGGGTGTAATGTTAGAACCCTGTTACCTAGCAAAAGGCAGAAGCCGTGCCTTCCACTAAAACAGACCACAAAGCCCGTGTTAGAAACAGGCTGCTGCTTCGGCCCGGCCGGTGTGGCTCAGTGGACAGAGCATCGGCCGGCGGGCCAAAGGGTCCCGGGCTCGATTCCGGTGAAGGGCATGTACCTTGGTCACAGGCTCCTCCCCGGCCTGGGCCCTGGTCAAGGCTCGTGCAGGAGGCGACCAATCGATGTGTTTCTCTCACATCCATGTTTCTCTGTGTCTCTCCCTCTCTCTGAAAAGTCAATGGAAAATGTCCTCAGGTGAGAGTTCACAACGAAAAAAAAGAACAGGCTGCTTCAGCCCGGCCCGCGTGGCTCAGTGGCTGAGCGTCAGCCTAGGAACCAGGAGGTCACAGTTAGATTCCTGGTCAGGGCACATGTCCAGGTTGCGGGCTCAGTCCACAGTGTGGGGCGTGCAGGAGGCAGCCGATCAATGGTTCTTCTCTTCATTGGTGTTTCTATCTCTCTCTCCCTCTCCCTTCCTCTCTGAAATCAATAATAATAATAATAATAATAATAATAATAATAATAAATAATAATAATAATAAAACATTAAAAAAAAGAAAGACAGAGAAACGAAGATGGCGGCACAGGAAAACACCTGAACTTGCTGCCTCGCACAACCACTTCAAAACTACAACTAAAAGACAAAACGGACACCATCCAGAACCACAGGAAGGCTGGCTGAGTGGAAATTGTACAACTAGAAGGGAAGAGAAAAGCACATTGAGACTCAGAGGAGCTGCGGAAGTGAAGTGTGGAGGTACAGAGGTGCGCGCAGAAAGGACTGGCAACTGAGTACACGGCTGGCTTTCTCAATCGGGAGGGAGACACAAGCTCCTGACTGCTCTGAACTCCAGATCTGGGTGAGACTCTGGGGACCCAGACTCATATGGGGAAACTGGACTGTCAGGCAGCGGGCGGAACTCGAGGGCGGCTTTCTCTCAGAGGTGCTTGCAGCAATTACCGAGGGACACTGAGACCCGGGGGCCTCTTAGGGCAGGGCTGACAGGAAGCCATTGCTGTTTGCTCCACCCTGAGACTCCGCCCCATCCAAGCTGTGCACAGAGGCTTTTGCATATGAATGGCCTGGTCCTTTGCAATCTAAACTTACCTAACAAACTGCAGCTGAGTCAGTGAGACCCAGAACATCCAAAAGAAGGTCCAAGGCCCCACAGCAGCCTGCATTGCTTCAGATCTGGGCCTCATCTGGGCACCTCTAAACCCCAAACAAAGAAGAGGAATCTGCAGATCTCTCCGTAGCTCCTGCTGGGTGGCCTCAGGCAGTGGCTAAATTAGCACCTCCTTGGAGATCCAAGAGCCAGTGTACCCAGGGGTCAGAGTAGGACCATCCAGATTACAACTCCTCAGCTCCATAAAGGACACACTCAGGGGGCAGACTCAGTGAGCACCAAAGCCCCACTGAAGCAAGTCCTGCCCCATAAGGGTGTCTCCAGCACAGAAGTTCTCCCATCGTAGACACAGCTGCTCCTCACAGCCAATTGGCCTGGAGGTCAATTCCTCCCAGTGATGTCAACAACAATCAAGGCTTAACTACAACAAGACTGTGCACACAGCCCACAAAGGGCTGCACCAAGAGTGTCCACCTCAGGTAACTGGGGAGGCTGAGCCACTGGGCCCTATAGAACACCTAGCACACAAAGCCACTCTATCAACACAGGGAAGCAGCCGCAATGAGGAGACAAAGAAACAGATCACAAAAGAAAGAAATGGAGGAAAGCAAACTACTGGATATAGAGTTCAAAACCACGGTTATAAGGTTTTTCAAGAATTTTCTAGAAACTGTTGATAAATTTAGTGAGTCCCTCAAGGATATGAAAAAGGACCAATTAGAACTTAAGCATACACTGACTGAAATAAAGAATAATATACAGAGATCCAACAGCAGACTAGAGCAGGGGTCCTCAAACTATGGCCCGCGGGCCACATGCGGCCTGCCGAGGACATTTATCCGGCCCACCGGGTGCCGCTGCCTGTCCTGCTTAGCAGCCGGCGCGTCCGGGCCTGCAGTGCGCATAGGAATTTGTTCATAGTTTTTTTTTAAACTATAGTCTGGCCCTCCAACTGTATGAGGGACAGTGAACCTGGCCCCGTTTTAAAAGTTTGAGGACCCCTGGACTAGAGGGTCGCAAGAATCAAGTCAAAGATTTGAAATACAAAGAAGCAAAAAACACCCAACCGGAAAAGAAAAAAGAATCCAAAAATATGAAGATAGTGTAAGGAGCCTCCGGGACAACTTCAAGCGTACCAACATCCGAATTATGGGGGTGCCAGAAGAAGACGGAGAGCAAGATACTGAAAACTTATTTGAAGAAATAATGACTGAAAACTTCCCCTACCTGGTGAAAGAAATAGACTTACAAGTCCAGGAAGCGCACAGAACCCCAAACAAAAGGAATCCAAAGAGGACCACACCAAGACACATCATAATTAAAATGCCAAGGGCAAAAGACAAAGAGAGAATATTAAAAGCATCAAGAGAAAAACAGTTAGTTACCTACAAGGGAGCACCCATAGGAATGTCAGCTGATTTCTCAACAGAAACTATGCAGGCCAGACGGGAGTGGCAAGAAATATTCAAAGTGATGAATAGCAAGAACCTACAACCAAGATTACTCTACCCAGCAAAGCTATCATTCAGAATTGAAGGGCAGATAAAGAGCTTCACAGGTAAGAAAAAGCTAAAGGAGTTCATCACCACCAAACCAGTATTATATGAAATGCTGAGGGGTATTCTTTAAGAAGAGGAAGAAGAAGAAAAAGGTAAAGATAAAAATTATGAACAACAAATACATATCTATCAACAAGTGAATCTAAAAATCAAGTGAATAAAAAGTCTGAGGAACAGAATAATCTGGTGAATATAATAGAATCAGGGGCATAGAAGGGGAGTGGACTGACAATCCTCGGGGGGAAAGGGGTGTGGGGGGTGTGAGAAGAGACTGGACAAAAATCATACACCTATGGATGAGGACGGGGGGGGGGCGGGTAAGGGCAGAGGGTGGGGTGGGAACCGGGTGGAGGGGAGCTATGGGGGAAAAAAAGAGGAATAACTGTAATAATCTGAACAATAAAGATTTATTAAATTAAAAAAAAGAAAGAAAAGGAAACAGGAAGCTAACACTGCGGTTCCCAGACACTATCGCTCCAACATACAGGGGCCTCCACGCCCACGAGCACCCCACCTCGCTGGGAAGCCTGCAGGAAGCCGGCTAAGCTGCCTCCTAACACGCCTCCTCCTCTTGGTTTGAAATGTAAGGCAATAGGTTCCTGAAAAACACACTTCCCGCGTCTTCTCTCTCTAGGACTGATTTCTCACTCTGCCAGCGGGGCCAGGTCCCGCACACACGCACTCCCGCTGACATCGGCCCCGATGCATGCAGGCATGATGGAGACCCACTGCAGGCGCAGCGGATGCTGGTAATAGAGAACACGGGGCTGTCTGAGCGTCGAGGCCGCCACGCAGAGCCGGAGGTGCCGGGAAAACACGGCCGGGGAAGGTGTACACAGTGAGGCCCCCGAGGGCGTCGCCAGCTGCTGGCTGGGTGCTGGGTCGGCCAGGAGGTTCGCAGACAGGCCGACCCCGGAGCCACGGCGCCTCACCCCAAACCAAAGCCGGATGTGCCCGAGGTCAGAATATTTTGGATGTCAGGAAGGAAACGCTGTGGACAGTGTGCACTCCGTGACGCTCCGGGGAAGTCTGGGCAGCCCCTGCAAGGCCCACCGGGATTCCCGTCTGCAGAGGCCCCGCCTGGAACGGGGCAGTGAACAGCATCGCCTAGCCCAGGCCAGGTTTGGCACCAAGTCCGTGGCGACTCCACTCCGTCTGCAGAGGCGCCGGGGCGTCAGAACGGGACTGAGGACCTGGTACCTCCTTTTCTGTGCGGGGGCCTGAAGGTCAAGTCAAGTAACTCGCTCAAGTTCGTGCAAGCTGAGAGAGAAGAGAGGCCATGGCCGCAGGGGCTCCTCCCACTGGAGCAGGTCCGTCCCCTGAAAACCCTGCGGAGGCCTCGCCCGGCGTGAGGGAGGCCTGGGTCCGCCTGGCGAGGCACCTGGGCAGGTGATGCCGGAGAGAAGTGTGGGCGGCACTCCCCACCCCGGGGACGCTTTATGGAAGATACCCAACACGTCCGCGTGCGGGGCTCCCGACGTAAACAGTCTGAAGCGGGGCCCGCTTTTGGGTTCTTTCTCCTCATCTGAACATGCAGCCAGGATCCAGAACCGCTGACATGAAGCCCCGAGAAGGAAAGAAAGAAGACACCGATACAGCAGACGACGGAGCAGGCAGCCTGTGCCCGCCGAGGGTCCTGCGATCCGCCGTCCCACCCAGCACTCTGGGAGGCCTCCCACAGCGACCAGCGAACGTTACGAAATTCCTTGGGATGGACTGCCCCACCCCCCGGGCTCCGTGGACCGTAAGCATTTCCCTCCCGGAAACCCAGGAGACCCTACACATCCCACACTGAAGGCCAGTCCCCGGGGCAGCCTCCCGGACATGAATCCGGAAGCCTGCGTCTGCCGGCCAGCACACACACACACACACGCACACGCACACGCACACGCACACGCACACACAGCAGCCGCGAAGAAGCAGGCCCGGCGCGTGGCGGTAGCGGCGCTCTGGGTGTGAAGTTAAGAGCAGAGTGGGATCCGCAAACCGCAGGCAAACTGTGCTTTCCCCGACGCTCACGAGTCCAGGCAGCTGGCCCGGCACTGGGCGAGCTCTGCCCTCCGCCAGCGGCTGCTGGGCACCGTCACAGGAGGGCCCTGAGCAGGCCTCCCACGCCCAGTCTGCCCCTAAACCAGCCGTGGGCAAACTACGGCCCGCGGGCCGGATCCGGCTGTTCTATCCGGTTCTCTTGCTCTCCCCTCCGCTCCTTTACTTTGAATTTATATTAGTTCACACAAACACTCCATCCATGCTTTTGTTCCGGCCCTCCGGTCCAGTTTAAGAACCCATGGTGGCCCTCGAGTCAAAAAGTTTGCCCATCCCTGCCCTAGACTCTCACTGTTGCCAGTTTTCCAGATTAGCCACCGTCTTCCACACCCAGTCTCGGGCCATTGCTTTTCGTCGTTGTTAATCTCACCCCAGGACGTTTTCCACTGATTTTTAGAGGGAGTGGAAGAGAGGGGCGAGGGAAGAGAGAGAGACATCGATGTCAGAGACACATGGATTGGCTGCCTCACCCATGTACCCCGACAGGGGCCAGGGATTGAACCTGCAACCCAGGTTATGTGCCCTTGACCGGGAACTGGACCTGCGACCGCGGCGTGCAGGCCGATGCCTACCCACTGAGCACGCAGGCCAGGGCTCGGGTGGGTTCTGGTGCCACAGTCGCTCCGTGGTGCAGGCTCTCCACAGAGGCCCACCTGGTGAGGCTCCTGGTGGGAACTGGCGAGAGCCCTCAGCTGACTGGGCCCGGACTTGCTAACTTACTGGTCCTGTAATTGCCCCTTTTATTTTCGTTCTATCGCTTCTCCGGTCACAGACCGGGGACCCTCCGTTTCAAAGGGGGGTGGCCGTCACCTAGGTTTCCACAGAGCCCTGGGGCACGACCTCCTTCAGGACCTCCACGCCAGCGGGTCCAGAAGGTTCCCCCTCCAGCCTGAGACCTGCTGGGCTCCGCCGTGCTGAGCCTGGACACGGGCAGACCCCCTCCCCTTCCTCCTCCTCCTCCCGCTGTGGAGGGGGCCTCCATCCTGGGCCTGCCCGGGCCACACCCCCACGCCTGCCTTCCCCGCCGCCTGCCCTCCCCAGCTGGCCGGCTTGCGGACCAGCACTCTCCATGCCCCCTCCGCTCTGGGACTCAGAGGCTGACCTGCAGGCGTGAAGAGCCTTCTCTGTCGCACGCAGACCTGGGACCCTATGAAGATGCCTCAGACACCAGACCTTACTTATTTCTCTCTGCGCAGTGACTAAGCGCTGACACAGTGCTGGCACCCCTATACCAAACAGAGAGAGACCATCCGTAGGGTGTCTCTCCCAAAAATGTATGCACACACTGAATAAATATAAAGGTGGTGTTTATTAACACAGATTTAATTTCCAAAATTGCACTATCAGCTGTTCATGTGTGTTCACATTTTGGGGGACACCCTGGGTGTAACTTTACTGCTGTAAGAGACCTCAGGCATGAGGGGAGGGGGTTCAGGAGCCCCAGGACGCCCTGAAATGCTATGCATCTGTCAGTCACTCTGACACACCCACCGCCTGCAGCGGCTGCCTCTGTGGACAGAAGGCTCGCTGCCCGGGAGTGGTGGTGGTGGTGGCATGGGGAACAAAGGGAGGGTACGCTCGGGACAGCGGCCCGGGCGGCTGGCGCTGCGGCCGGCACTGCACTGGGCAGGCCCGTGGGCAGGGCTCCTGCGGGGGTGCAAGCAGAGGACGCACACGGACCAGAACCCCAGCCCCTCTCCACCCTCACCAACCCCACACCCTGTGGCCCCCCTGGAGCCAAAGATGCAGACTTCTGGTGTCCACGCCCCACGCCCTGTGACCTCAGCACGCTTGCTGGGCGCACCGGTGCTGTGGCACCAGCTGGGGGGCCGAGAAGCAGGGCGCACAGAAATGATTCTCGGGGGCAGAGCCAACGCAGCCTCTGCACAGGCTCGTGAGGCACCCCCACCTCCACACGCCAGCCTGGCTTTCGCTGGGACGTCTCCACGGGTTCCCCAGAATAACCCAGGGAGGAGAGAAGGACATTGAGGGTACACAGGGTTACTGCTATTTTCTCAATGAAGCTTCCTGAAGAACAGAGAGAGGGAAGCTTAAACTCCATGATACTCTTCAAAATGAAAGTGACGTTTTCAAGGGATTTTAAAAATAACCTAATAGGAAGGGAAATTTTATGGACCCAAAGTTATACCTGAAAAACACCTCACAGCCTGGCCTGGGTGGCTCAGTGGTTGAGCATCAACCTATGAACCAGGAGGTCACGGTGCGATTACCGGTCCGGGCACATGCCCGGGTTGTGGGGGCGTGCAGGAGGCAGCCGATCGGTGATTCTCTCTCATCATCGATGTTTCTATCTCTCCCTCTCCTTCCTCTGGGAAATCAATAAAAATATATTAAAAAAAAAAACTCCTGACAAACTCCTGATCAAGGATGCCTGCTGGCTAGGTAAATAAAACATACCTTTTGTGCAGGCAACTATCACTGTATGAATGGGTGCATTCCGGAATCTTATTCACAAATTCTTGGTACAGAACACGGAATGCGGCCTGGCCTTCCAACCGTCCAGGCATGTGAGTGCAAGTGTGTGGACCCTCCAGACCGGACCAGAGCGGATAAACTCCAGACCGGACCAGAGCGGATAAACTCCAGACGGGACCAGAGCGGATAAACTCCAGACCGGACCAGAGCGGATAAACTCCAGACCGGACCAGAGCGGATAAACTCCAGACCGGACCAGAGCGGATAAACTCCAGACGGGACCAGAGCGGATAAACTCCAGACGGGACCAGAGCGGATAAACTCCAGTGAGTGGCCTCAGTGACCGCCACGGAGAGCAGAAGCAGCGCCCACTGACCTGCCTGGTCAGCCCACAGAACCGTGAGATCGAGGGACAGACCACTGTTTGGGGTCACGATGCTCAGGGCGGTTTGTCACGCAGCTCTCACTGCCTGGAACAACCGGTGGCTCTCTCGGGAAGTGACAGAAGCACATCTCTGTGCTGTCCTGGATCAGGAACAGAGTCCCCTCCTCCATCCTCCGCTGGTGGGCGTGGCCGTGGTGGCAGCATCACCAGCCCTTTCAGGAGCCTGGCGCTGGGAAACGGGGAGGTAAGTGGTATAATGACCACCAAAGGGTTCTCTGTCTGCTCTGAAACCCTCCTAGAATCTGAGTTAAGGGAGGACAGGGTTCAACATTCTGAAGAAACGCCGAGTACAGTCAAAATGCGGTTGGTAGCCCATTACCGAAGCCAGACAAAGATGCCACATGGAAAGCAAACTAAAGACCGATGTCCCTTCTGAACCTGGATGCAGAATTTCTCAACAAAATAACAGCAGACCCACCAAATCCAACACCAGCTGAAAAGGAGTAACCCCACAACAAAGTGAGATTTATCCCAGGAAAGCAGAGGCGGTGCCACACGTGAAAATCGATTACCGTCATACACCACGTGAGCAGAAGGAAGGGGGAAGACATACGTTCATACCAACAGACACACAGAAAGCACGTGACAAAATGCAACAACCTTTCACGATAAGACACGCAGCAAAGTAGTGACAGAAGGGAACTTCCTAACATGATAAAGGGCATTTATTTTTGAAATCCTCCCCCAACTTCATAACCAGTGGTGCGAGTCTGAAAGTTTCCCCTAAGACCAGAAACAAGACAAGGCTGCCTCTTTCACCGCTGCTCCTCAGTGCTGCTGACGTCCCAGCCGGCGCCGCCAGGCAAGAAAAGAGACACGGGATCCAAATTGGAGAGAGAGATTAAAAAATCTCTATTGCACGTGTCATGATTCCGCATGTGGAAAACCCCACAGAATCCACAAAACGCCACTAGCGGTAAGAACCAAACTCAGCAAAGCTGCAGGATACGTGAGCACCACACAAAAATCACCTGTGGCCAACCGGCGGGGCTCAGTGGTTGAGCTTCGACCTATGAACCAGGAGGTCACAGTTCAATTCCAGGTCAGGGCACATGCCCGGGTGGCAGGCTCGATCCGCAGTGGGGGGCGTGCAGAAGGCAGCTGATCAATGATTCTCTCTCATCATTGATGTTTCTCTCTCCCTCTCCCTCTCTCTCTGATTTAATAAAAATATATTTTTAATCCATTGTGCTTTTATATACAAGCAATGAAAAATCTCTAAAAAATGAAGGAAACAATTCGATTTACAGTAGCATCCAAAATAATACAGTATCTAGGAATAAATTAAGCCAAGGAGGTAGAGGCTGGTTCACTGAAACAACAGAATCTTGCAGAAAGAAATAAAAGATATAAATACACGGAAAGGTGTCCCATGGTCATGGACCGGAAGACCGAATATTGTTAAGATGACAACTCCCCGAAGCACATGCAGTGTAATCCCTACCAAAATCCCAGATTGTTTTTGCAGAAAGAGAAAAACGGAACCTCGAATTACTATGGAGCTGCAAGGGATCCCAACTAGCCCAAGCATATCGAAAAAAGTAAGTTGGGAGACACTTCTCAAAATTATTTCAAAACTTTCTACAAAGCTATAGTAACTACCCGGCCAGTGGGGCTCAGTGATTGAGCATTGACCTATGAACCAGGAAGTCACAGTTCAACTCCCCGTCAGGGTACATGCCCAGGTTGCTGGCTCGATCCCTGGCAGCTGATCAATGATTCTCTCTTCATTGATGTTTCTCTCTCTCTCTCTTTCTTTCTCTCCCTTTCTCTATATTCAATGGAAATATACATACATACATACACACACACACACACACACACATATATATATATATATATATATATATATACACACACATTTAAAGCTACAGTAACCAAAACACAGGGTGCTATTGGCATAAAGACAGATCTATACAATGGAATAGGGAGTCCAGAAATAAATTCAAACATCCGTGGCCAATTGATTTCCAACGAGGCTACCAAGACCATCCAGCAGGAAAGAACAGTCCCTTCAACACAGGGTGCTGGACAACGGGCAAGCACCTGCAGCAGGACGAAGCAGGGCCCCTGCCTCACTCCACACATAAAAATGAGCTCGCGGGGCCCAAGGTCTGCACGTGAGCGCTCAAACCATAAACACTTAGTAAATCTTCATGGCCTTGGATTTGGCAATAGATTCTCAGATTTTATACCAAAGCAACAGCAACGAAATAAAAAATAGTAAAAGTGGACATCATCAAAATGAAAAGCTTTTAAACATCAAAGGACATTATCAGGACTAAAAAAAACTTAGGGAAGGAGAGAAAATGTCTGTGAATCATATATCTACCCAAAAAATATAAGGAACTCTTACAGGTCAACAACAAAAAGACAAGCCACCCAACTGCATCATGGGCAATGCTTGACGACACTGTTCCACTCTGTTCGACGGGAGATAAAAGCTGCTCAGAGCCACTGGTCATTAAGGAAATACAAACCCCCGGAGAGGCCACTTTACATCCACCGGAACCGTTTCCATCGGAAAGACAAAAGCAAATGCTGGCAAAGATGTGCGGAGAGCGGAACCCTGGTGCCGTGCTGGTGGGAATAAGTCAAACACAGAATCGCCATGTGGTCCAAGAGAACTGAAAACACGTCTCCACATAAACTTGTACACGTCACTCGTCAGAGCCAAAAGGGGAAAACCACCCCAAAAAAGTGACTGAATAAACAAACAAAACTGTGACACTGACACACAACGGCATATTCTCCAGCCATTGAAAACAGAACGGAACACTCGTGCAGGCAACAGCCTGGATGCCCCTCAACAACACTGCGCCCCGCGGAAGGAGCTGGACGCAGAGGCCAGCGTGTGGTCTGGCTCCTTTTACGGCATGTCCGAGAACCCACAGCGACAGAAGCAGGTTGGAGAAGGAGGAAAGGAATGATCACGCAGTGAGTACGGGGTTTTTCATGGGGTGACAAAAGCATTTTGAAACTAGAAAGAACTGGTGTTTGCACAGTATTGCGAACACACTAAATACCACTGAAGAGTACGTTTTAAAATAGTTAACTGTATGACATGTGAGTTTTGCCTCAATAAAAGAAAATGTGGTCAGACTATAGTTTATTGATTCATTCATACAAACTCTTAGCTTCCTACCACACGCCAGGCACTCTCCAGGTGCACAGGTTAGGGCGATGGATAATTTTCTGCTCCAAATTGAAAAAGCCAGGCAAGGGACAGGGGTCCTCAAACTTTTTAAACAGGGGGCCAGTTCACTGTCCCTCAGACCGTTGGAGGGCTGGACTATAGTTTTAAAAAAAAGCTATGAACAAATTCCTATGTGCACTGCGGGCCCGGGACCAGTCGGCTGCTAAGCAGGACAGGCAGCGGCACCCAGCGGGCCGGATAAATGTCCTCGGCGGACCGTAGTTTGAGAACGCCTGGACTAGACAGACAACCGGGGCTCTTTGATTTAGGGTGTTCAGGGAAGACCCCCTAGAAGGCTAAACAGATACCAGAATGGATTGAAGAACACTGTTCAGCTAAATAATGTACTAAAATACAAATCTATCACAAACCATCACATGCAGAAAGTGGGGGGCTCTCTAACTGCAGACATTCCGGGTGGTTATTAGTTTCTAGACCTTTAACTCTTTGTTACAAATCTTTTCCTTAAGTCCAATGGCGTGCTTCTTCTAGCCCCGCCGCAGGCCGGCCCGGAGGCCGCCACCCTCCTGAAAGGCCTGACACTCCCGGCTCTTCCCTTCGGGAAGCTCTCAGGAGAGGAAGGAGGGGGGATCCCCGCATGGGGTGTGTCAGGTTCTCCCCGTCTCCCTGTAAACCCCAGTAGCCTTTCCGTAGCGAGAACATGAGGTGCAGGGAGGATACGTACCTTACTCTCCCGGGCAGGTGGACTCAAACCCGAGGCCCGCGTACACAGTAAGTCTCACCGTTACCAAGCACATCTTAGGCCAAACTGCGAAAATACGACGAAGTGGCCCTGTCCTTAAGAAGCTTGTCACTGACCCCTTCCAAGACGCCCTGACACCCCTCAAGCCGGGGGGGTGGGGGGGGAGGCTCCAGAATCACAAGGCTCCATGCAGCCGCCTCCACCCAGCAGCGCCAACCGTGTAAGAAAGAAATGTGCCCTCTGTCCCTCCAGGAAGCTGACACCCCACACACACTCAGGGCCCACGGGCCCATCTCGCTCAGCCCTTCCTGGCAGGTACATGGCGCACCCTCCCGGCGGAACATCATAGTGGTTCCCGCAGACGCACACACTCTCTTCTCCCAAACAGCCAAGAACGCCACGTCCTGCCAACTGTGGAGAAGGCCTCTGTGCCTTTAACTCCCGTCCCACGGCGATGCGCAGCTGTAACGCCCCCAGGCGAGCGGGTGGGAATCTGAGGGCCGGGCACCGTCTGCTCCGCCCAGGAGCTCGATTGGAAGCTGGGAGCGGGCGGGTCGGCCGCACATCCGCACGTGGCGTGTGCGGCGGCTGCCCGCAAGACGCAAGCAGCGTCGGAGGACGCCTGAAGTGGACCGTAAAGGGAGTTGAATGAAACGCTGCTGCCACGGGAAAGCAACGCCAAACAGACAGAAGGAACGGGGTGCCGGCTGGACAAGTGTCAGCGTCGGCAGGACAGACTTGGGGGAGACAGGCTGACAAGAAGCGCGCGCTGGACCCGCCCCGCTCCCAAGAGAGCGCCGCTCAGGGGAGAACGAGGACGGCCGGAACCAGAAAGCAACACTGAGGTCTGGACTCTGAACAGAACCCGAAGCGGACTTAATGCAGCGCCCACGGCCCGCTGAGCAGCGCTGAGAACCTGAGCTCTGGGGCCCCGTGGCCCGGTGCTCTGCATTTCCCCACCTGCAAAATGAAACCATCTTCTCTCCACAGTCAGGCTGGCACCCGGGGCCGCCGGCACACCCCTGGGCCTCGCCGTGAGCTTGCTCACCCCATCGCCAGCTTGCTCCTGCTCGTCCTCCCGGAAACCACCTCCCAAGCCCTGGTCCCAGGCAACGGGCACTGCCTCCCCCAGCGCCTCCCCCGCCCCCAGCCCTGGCACCGGCCTCTCGGGCGCATCCTGGCACAGAAGCTCCTTGGAGAGTGATCACAGAGCATCTTACTCGCCTTCCCAGCTTCAGCAAGTAGCCCTGCTCCTGAGCGAGTGCTCAAAACTGTGCCGATTCAATAACCCTCCCCTCTCCTGGGTCGGAGGGGAGGCCAGGCAGCCTCCCGGGCAGATCTTGGGGAATGAAGAATGCAGGGGGACACTCCACTGGGGGTGCCTGGCCACTGCTCTGTCATTAGCTGACTTGGGAGAGCTACTACCCCATGCTGAGCCTCAGCGGCCTCCCTTATGAACTGAGGGAACTCCATGAGAAAGTCGTGAGGGCCCTGAGACGGACCCCTTGTTCACACTCCCAGACCTCCACGTCCATCCCTGCGTGGAAGGGAGCGAACACGGGACGTTTCACTGTCTGCCCCTGACGAGCAGGGCTGGGGGGTGGGGTGCCATCAGCCCGGGCGGTCAGGGAAGCCGACTCAGAGGGCAGAGGTCGCCCTCGCTGCTGCTGCTGCTGCTGAGACAGAGGGCAGCCCGTGGTTCAGATGCCGCCGCTGTGCCTCCCACCATGCCCAAGCCGCTGAAGCTGGGTGGACAGTCCGGGGGACACACAGCCCGGGGGACGCCAGGGGACCCCCTCGGGGAGCCTAGGGAAGCCACGCATAAACACGATCTTACGGAGAACTGCCATACCCGAAAGTCAGGGGCCAAGCGTGTTTACGTTAGAAACATCAGACACATCCCTGAGTGCAACGCAGCACCCGCATCAGATGTGAAGATGAAACAGTCTGAGCCGTCCTGCGCGTGCGCCACGCCAAGCCCACTCTCCCGGGAAAGCCCTCGGAAAGCAGAACACTTCATTTGCCCCATAATCACGTTCCAAACGCCCGGCCGTTATTAATCCAAAAGGGACAGAATTTAATTTCCAGAATAAAGCTGTGCCTCCTGGGCAGACTGAGCCAGGAAGGGCTGGAGAGCGACTCCCTGTTCTTCCTTTCCAAGTCCCCGAAAGCCCCCAGGAAGGTCTCCCGTCCCCGAGCCCCTCCTGCAACGGACCGGGGGGCTCACTGCTTTCAGAAGGGGCGCGTGGGGCGCACAGGCAAGGCGGCAGCTGCGAGGCTCGTGGCTCGCCCCACGGCAGAGCCAAACCGCGGGACCACCGTGTGGCCCTGCCCCGCCCCTCCTCTCCCAGGCCCGCGGGTTCTGGACACGAACACGGCGGGTCTCGCCTGGGGGAGGGGAGAGGCCTCCTGTGCGCTGACCTTCCCGCGGGGAGTTGGTCTCTAAAACCTTCAGCACCGCCAGCAGGACGCGGAGCCTCCCCCTGCAGCATCTGGATGCCACCGCTGCCCAAGATTGTCATGCACTCGGTTAATCCGTTTCGCTTTTCTCCCCACTTACACAAGCCAAGTTTCCTATAAATATGTATTTAGGTTTTGCCATAGAATCAAGTGTTCAAATTGGAAAGGAAATTAGGATATCAAAATCACAACTGTGGCATCTTTCTTGGCAGAATGGCATCATGAGGAGTTACCAAGTCACCTCCATTTAGAATAAATAAAATAAATAAATATATTTTTATACATGGAGTCAAAATCAGACTGGAGCAAACCCTTAAAAAAATCATGAAATGAAATTATAGGGCTCGATGTTTTATGTCTTGAGAACTAAAGAGACGTGGGTTACTCAGGACGGGTGAGAGGGCAGCAGGGAGGGGGGCCCTGGGAGGGGGGCTCTGTAACCGCCACCCCCTGCGCACACCCTCTGACTCCTACCTGGAGAAGCAGGGGGGCGGCCCTGCACAGGCAGAGGCCTGTCACAAAGGGCCTGCAAGGGCGGAGGATGCGCAGGGACCCTCACTCCTGGACACCCCAGCCGCGGCGCGGCCAGCACTGCACCCCTGGCCAGCAGCAGGGCGGCCAGTCGGCAGGTCGCATCTGACAGACACCAGGGGGACTTGGCAGGACGGCCGTCCTCGGGGCTGACGCTGAGCTGAAGGCCCACTTCCCGGCCTCCCGACCCCAGGCAGCCAGGACCCTTCCCTTTTCCCAACTCCACCAGACCCGTCTTCTACACCGGACCCACAGAGGCTCAACTTTCTTCCTGGGGTCTTCACTCTGGCTTGAGAGGCCTGGTTCCGGCTCCTCCCCTGCTGGGTGCTCCTCCCCTGCTGGGTTCCGACTCCTCCCCTGCTGGGTGCTCCTCCCCTGCTGGGTTCAGGCTCCTCCCCTATTGGGTTCTGACTCCTCCCCTGCTGGGTGCTCCTCCCTCACTGGGTTCCGGCTCCTCCCCTATTGGGTTCAGGCTCCTCCCCTATTGGGTTCTGACTCCTCCCCTGCTGGGTGCTCCTCCCCTCACTGAGTTCAGGCTCCTCCCCTGCTGGGTGCTCCTCCCCTGCTGGGTGCTCCTCCCCTGCTGGGTTCCGACTCCTCCCCTGCTGGGTGCTCCTCCCCTCACTGGGTTCAGACTCCTCCCCTCACTGGGTTCAGGCTCCTCCCCTCACTGGGTTCAGGCTCCTCCCTCACTGGGTTCAGACTCCTCCCCTCACTGGGTTCAGGCTCCTCCCCTCACTGGGTTCAGGCTCCTCCCCTCACTGGGTTCTGGCTCCTCCCCTCACTGGGTTCAGGCTCCTCCCTCACTGGGTTCAGACTCCTCCCCTCACTGGGTTCCGGCTCCTCCCCTCACTGGGTTCTGGCCCTCCCCTCACTGGGTTCAGGCTCCTCCCCTCATTGGGTTCTGGCTGCTCCCCTCACTGGGTTCTGGCTCCTCCCCTCACTGGGTTCTGGCCCTCCCCTCACTGGGTTCAGGCTCCTCCCCTCACTGGGTTCAGGCTCCTCCCCTCACTGGGTTCTGGCTCCTCCCCTCACTGGGTTCTGGCCCTCCCCTCACTGGGTTCAGGCTCCTCCCCTCACTGGGTTCAGGCTCCTCCCCTCATTGGGTTCTGGCCCTCCCCTCACTGGGTTCTGGCTCCTCCCCTCACTGGGTTCTGGCCCTCCCCTCACTGGGTTCCGGCTCCTCCCCTATTGGGTTCTGGCCCTCCCCTCACTGGGTTCAGGCTCCTCCCCTCATTGGGTTCTGGCCCTCCCCTCACTGGGTTCTGGCTCCTCCCCTCACTGGGTTCTGGCCCTCCCCTCACTGGGTTCAGGCTCCTCCCCTCACTGGGTTCAGGCTCCTCCCCTCACTGGGTTCTGGCTCCTCCCCTCACTGGGTTCTGGCCCTCCCCTCACTGGGTTCAGGCTCCTCCCCTCACTGGGTTCAGGCTCCTCCCCTCATTGGGTTCTGGCCCTCCCCTCACTGGGTTCTGGCTCCTCCCCTCACTGGGTTCTGGCCCTCCCCTCACTGGGTTCCGGCTCCTCCCCTATTGGGTTCTGGCCCTCCCCTCACTGGGTTCAGGCTCCTCCCCTCATTGGGTTCTGGCCCTCCCCTCACTGGGTTCTGGCTCCTCCCCTCACTGGGTTCTGGCCCTCCCCTCACTGGGTTCAGGCTCCTCCCCTCACTGGGTTCCGGGTCCTCCCCTCACTGGGTTCCGGCTCCTCCCCTCACTGGGTTCCGGGTCCTCTCCTATTGGGTTCTGGCTGCTCCCCTCACTGGGTTCCGGCTCCTCCCCTATTGGGTTCCGGCTCCTCCCCTCACTGGGTTCTGGCCCTCCCCTCACTGGGTTCAGGCTCCTCCCCTCACTGGGTTCCGGCTCCTCCCCTCACTGGGTTCAGGCTCCTCCCCTCACTGGGTTCAGGCTCCTCCCCTCACTGGGTTCAGGCTCCTCCCCTCACTGGGTTCAGGCTCCTCCCTCACTGGGTTCTGGCCCTCCCCTCACTGTGCACAGGGTCGAGGATGCCCCAGACTTCGGCAGACCCTGCCTCTAAAGGCAGGTGCGGTCTCTCCCTCACCCTGGCACTGTAACTAGAACATTATGGGAACTCGAGGCGAGGCACATTAATTGAACATTAAATTAAATGAGCAAAAGACTCCCAAGTCCCAGCTAACGATCCACTTATCTCGAGGAATACAGAATTCAACAGAAGATTCCAACCTGATTTCTGCAGCTGACAGAAACCAGGAGTCACCTGCCCTTGTGACATCTCACCACCTGCCAGCCTCGCCCCAAGGTACCTGCACAGGGAGACAAAATTTTTGGCCCCGAAAACAGGTTCTAATGCTGACTGATAAGAGCCTCACCTCCTCGTTCCTGGGCTGGTCAGTGCCCCACCACCCACCACGTCTAGGATGGTGCTGTGCAGAGCACGGTAAAACTCTAAAATGAGAGAGCCATTTTGTCTTTTTCAGTTAATTATGAATAATAGATATTACACAAGCACATCTTTTCCTTCTCTCTTTTACAACAGCGTTTTCTTCTGCTCCCATGAGCGCCTTTGGACCCAAAGCCTGCTAACTGCAAGCTGCACCACGGCTCCCCTCTCTGCTCCTCCTGCCTGCAGGCGTCCGGCCTTCTCTCGACGGCTGCATGCCGCCTGCTCAGCACCAGTCTAAGCCACATCTCCACATTTAGGCCTCGGCTGCCTCACTCTGGTCGCCTTCCAAACGCACTGGCCTCACCTCCTCCTTTCCCACTCCATAGCCTTCTTCCCTGTTTCTCTCTGTATCTTAAGTCAATATGATCCCTCTCCTACTCCCAGCCCGCAGATAATGTATCTCCCTCTAGGAGCACTTGTGAAGAAGCCCCCTAGGGGTCATGCATGATTCCCTGGATCCACGCAGAGGACCTTGGTCACAGGATGTCTCCTGGGCTGAGTGAGTAGTTCTTAAAGTGACCACTGCAAGTAAACTAAGTGATTGCGTAATATTTGATAGGTTAGATCCCCCGCTGCTTGGCAGTCCCGCTGTAAGAAGATGAGAACACAGAGATGGGCAAATTTAACGCAATTTCCTTTGTGTGCTTGAGCTACCCAGGCTTGCAACACCGCGGTGACAGTTTTCTTTCTTCAAGTACGCTTTCACATTTTTAAAGAGGACTTTACGCCAGTCAATCATTCTCGCCCTTCAGCTCATTAGCATATCTATCCTGACAACACCCCAGAAAGCCCTCTCTGTTTGCAGAGTGAAAAATGGAAGGGACCTGCCAGCGGTGTTTACAGAATCAAAATCCCCAACACGGGAAAACAGCAGAAGCAAACAGATGTTTCAGGTGCAGGAAGGGCCTTCTTCAAGTGGGAATCCTTGTTAACAGAAACTGGCCACTGGTCTTGCCATCCTTCTCCAAAACGATTGGGTGGTGTCCAAGGAAAATAATGGGTCCCCTTTCCCCTCACAGAAAAATCCACATGAACGTCTTAAAAAAAAAAAAAAAAAGTCTGGCATGCTCCCTGCCAGCTCCCCACTTCCCTGGCTTCTGCATTGTGACAGCTGGGACAGATGGCGTCTGGGCGAGACTCCGCACATCTTACGCCTCGCCCCGCAAGGCCTGCTGCTCGCCAGGGATGCTGGCCTCCCGGGCGGCTTCTGTCTCCAACACCTACTCACAGGAGGGTTCCCAATCTTGGGGGACACTGTCACTTATCAGACTGGTGAGGCTTATTTTGTTTGGGCCCCAAATTTTTTCCGTCTTCCGACTCATTCCTAACAGGCACCTTGTCACAACGCGGTCCTCGGAGGAGCGGATGGCTGCCCACCGCGGGCCAGACTCCTGCCCAGGATGCGGTCCTCCCCGCAGGCCATTTCAAAGATGCCAACGACGGGAGAAGATCTCAGCGCCCACCGATGCGATGGCCACCGGGTCGCTTCCTTAGAGGAGGGTTTACAGCATAGGAGGGGACAGAAATCAACATTTCCCAAGGCTCCCCCCCCCCCGTGTGTGTTCCCAGCAAATGCGGGGGGGGGGGGGGGCCTCCTCCTCAGCTGTGTGCTGTGAATGTAAATTAAGAAGCGGCAACAACGCCACTCAACGCAGCCTCCGGACTCCACAAAAACAAATGAATAACCACACACACACACACACACACACCCCTATGTCATTCGAAAGCCGAGTCACAGCTTCACACGCAAAAGGTGAAATAAGATTGTCCCCTTCAGGGGTCCGTGATCTGAAGGCTCCTTAAATTTCCAGGCACGTCCGCACACTTCCTTTCCATCCTGCTGCTGTTTCCCGGGAAAGGGGCAGGTTTCCCGCACGCAGCCCTCGCTGAAGGGCTAAAGATGAGGCGTCCCCAGACGGGCGACAGGGGAAACGTGGCAGGGCGGCCGGGCGGCCGGCGCCCGCAGCGGG
This sequence comes from Plecotus auritus, assembly GCF_963455305.1. Lineage (NCBI taxonomy): Eukaryota > Metazoa > Chordata > Mammalia > Chiroptera > Vespertilionidae > Plecotus > Plecotus auritus. The sequence continues at coordinate 4,906,910 of NC_137770.1, read as the reverse complement.
AATGCAGCCGGGCCGGCCCCGCGCTCGGGGCGCCGCGCTGACCTTCCGCGGCCGGAGGGGGAATGCGTGCATCTGCCCCAAACCGGGCCGCCCGCCCGCCCGCCGCCCGCCCCGCAGCGCCGGCGTGAATCAGGCGGCGCTCCTCTGCAGAGGAATGACTCAGTATAAACTTTTAAATAATGGCTCAGACACAACCGCAGTCGGCCCGGCGACAGCTCGTCCGTGCGGACAGCACCGCGGCCCCGGTCCCGGCACCGCCGCGCGGCAGATGCTGCTCTCGCCGCCGCGGGGGTCACGTTCGCGGGAGGCCTGGGCGCCCGTTTCCTGAAAAGCTGCGGATCCCCGGCCCCACGGCCCCGGCCCGGCCTCGGGCGCAAAGTTTCCCGAAGTTGAGGCGTCCGGGGGGCGGGCGGCCCGGCGGGGACCGGGCGAGGCGGCGCCGCACCGGGCACTCGCCGCCGGGCGCTGGGCCTGCGCCGCTCCGGCCCCGCGCCGCCGCCGAGGGCGCGGGATGGAACCCGGGATGGAGCCGCCGGGCCGCCCGCCGCCGCCCGCCCGCCCGCCGCCGCCCCTTACCCCGCGGTCCGCCGCCGCTCGTGGCTCAGGGGCGCCGGGCGCGTCCTCCGCCGCGGTCCGCAGCGTCCTGCTCCCCGGGCAGCCCCATGTCGGGGGGCGGGGAAGGGCCGGCGGCCGCCGCCGCCGCCGGCTGGAAAGTCCCTGCTGGGCTGCAACCGGCTCGCGCACGCGGCGGCCGCGCCGCCCCGCGCTCCTCGCGCCCTCGCGCTCCCGCTCGCAGCACTTCCTCTCGCGCTGGAAATCCCCGCCGGCGCCCGCCGGAGCGCGCCCGCCCCGCCCCCGCCGCGCCCGCGCCCGCGGGAGCCGCAGGACCCGCTGGCGCGGCCGCCCCACGCGCACGCGCGCACGCTCGCGCCCGGTTGCCAAGCCCCCCCCCCCCCCCGCCGGCCTTAGCAACGGCGCCGCGGCGGAGGCCCCCTCCCCCCCTCGTCCCTCCCGCCTGCGCCCCGCCCCCTGGCCCCGCGCGCCGGCGTCCCCCTTTCCGGGTCAAAAAGCCACGCAGGCCGCGTGGGGCCCCGAAAGGTGCAGAGTTCCTCGCGGTCGGGAGTGATGGTGTCACCCGGTTCACCAGGGCAGCCCTCACACTCACAGTCACTCACACTCACACCACACACACTCACGGGCACCCACACCCACAGACCCACGCGTTCAACATGTATTCTCGGTCTCACACACACACACACACACACACACACACACACATACACATATCCAACATTTACACACTGACACACTTGTTCACAGTCACACTCTCATCACACTCAGACGCACAGGTACAGACACGCTCACGTGCTCTCGCATTCCTACTCACACTTGCATGCATCCAACACACACGCACACACCCATACAGACACACCTGCTGCACCCACAGCCTCAAGCACACCAGCAGGAGGTGGGGCCGAGGGGCCGCAAGCCATCTGGGCCCTTTCTGGTCTGAGAGGTCTCAGCATTGGTTCGGCTGGAGTTTCCTTCCTCCCTCCCTGGGCCCCCCCACACCCAGGAAGTTGGTCTTGGTCAAGTGTGAACAGGGTGGCCAGTGTGCCATCAGCTCCCAGAGTTCTCAGCTGGCCTGGACGCCCCTCCTTCTTTGACCCCAGGCCTTCTGGGGCCTGGGCAGCCTCCAGGGCCAGGGCCACCCTTTTCTCCAGAGGCCTCAGCCCTCTGTCCCCTAAGCCATCAAGGGTTCCTCAACGTCCTCCAAGATTACCCAGTCCGGCAGGGCCTGGCAAGCCCTGAGCAATGGAGGCCCGTCTCCGGGAAGCTCCAGGCCAACCCGGAGCGAGCCAGGCCACGTCCACGCAACGCTGAGGAGGCAGAGTGGACTTGTCATTTTTCTCTTCTCAACAAGACTTTGTACAAAGATTCCTGGACCCGCCGAAACCGGTTCAGTGGATAGAGCGTCGGCCTGCGGACTGAAGGGTCCCGGGTTCGATTCCGGTCAGGGGCATGTACCTTGGTTGCGAGCACATCCCCAGTGGGGGGTGTGCAGGAGGCAGCTGATCGATGTTTCTCTCTCATCGATGTTTCTAGCTCTCTATCCCTCTCCCTTCCTCTCTGTAAAATATCAATAAAATATATTTAAAAAAAAAAAAAAGATTCCTGGACCCAACACACAACATACTACAGGTGATGTATCATAGAGCTGTACACCTGAAACCTATATAATTTAATGAGCCGATGTCACCCCAATAAATTCTATAAAAAATAAAAAAGATTCCTGGAGTGTGACCAGCGTCAGCCAGTCCTCCTTGTGTCTCTCAGTGACTCATGGGACTAGAGGCAGGAAGTCCAGCGCCTCCTCCGCCAGCTTCCCCAGGGGCTGTCCCAGAACTCTGACCAGGCTGACGGGGCTGATGGGCTCCTTCATCCCAACAGGTGCAGCCACAGCAGTGGGACCTTGCTACCCGGACTCAGCCAGGCCCCAGTGGCGCCCCCCGCTCAGTCCCCTAACGGGGCACAGCTCTTTGAATTCAGACCAGAGAACCGGAGGTGGCTGCCATTCACAAAGCACCCATGTCAGTGACAGGCCAGTCCTTGCACACAGGCCCGAGCTCTGAGTTGAACCCGAGTCCCCAGGCTGGTTCCCCCTCCCCTCATGGTGGGTTCCCTTCTAGAGCTTTGGGTGCCCCTTCCTGCCTGTCAGAAGTTGCAATGACACTGACCTCAAAGGCTCATGGGCCGGACTGCATTCCCTCCCCTAGGCTCCGAGGCCTTTGCATGGTTTCCCACCTCCTCCCAGGCCGTGGACACTGTCTGCCAGGTGCCCACTCCCACCTACTGCCTCCCTCTGTAAACGGGGGGCCTATTTAAGACGTGGCCAAAGTCAGACTTTGCCAAAAATTTCCCAGGCTGAACTACGTATGATTCTTATAAAGTAAGCAACTAGGCAGACATTTCAAAGACCTGCCCGAGGCGTGTTCTGCGACTCCTTCTATTCTCTACCAAAGCAATTACCAAGCAACATTCCGAACGCAGAGATGCAGAGGCAACCATGGTCGAGTCCCCCACCCCCACCCCAACTGTCAGAGCAGCTATGGACCCCTGCTACGGGGGATTGGAGGTGAGCGGCACAAAGACGTTTGCCCCAAACCCGGCAACTGCTTTGGAGGCCAGCCTTCTGCCCTCTGCAGTTATAGCAGCTGAGCAGCAGTGATGGACAGCAAGGAGAACCAATCACAGCTCTCTCCTCGATGCATATCAAAGGCGGAACTCTCTGTTCCCTATGGCAACGTGGAACAACAAGCTGACACCATTCTGGACAAAGACCTGTCTCCCAGGAATGTATGCAGCGCTACATGTTTGCTGCATGTCTGGGAGAAGTGCACACAGAAATTAGAGGGACTCACATCCATGTCACAGCTCAGAAAGAAGAAACATCCGCTGCATAGTGTTAGGGGGCTTCAGGCCAGTGAAGGGGCTTCACGAGGATCAGGCCCTCAGTGACACCTCCCCCGAAAAGACCATCGCCCCAGGGGTCCAACTTGGGCTGAAACGTGCTGGCAACTTCTCCCACTAAGACATGTTAAATGTGCACCAGGCGGGACCGCGACACATGGAAAAACAGTGACTAATTGTTCAGACGAGAGGATTCCGCACTCCGCATCCCAGAGATGGCTGTGACCACGGCTCTGCTCCGTTCTTTCTGCCAGGCTGTGTTGGGGGCCCCCTGTGCTCGTGCCCTGTTATTCACGTGAAGCATGTGAAATGAGCTATGACTGAGAAAGTCAACTACAACTAGAATGAATCCCCACACTCGGGCACGCAGGCCTTTGGAGAAAGCTGAGGCTGGTGGTGGGTGAGCGGGGTCTATGAGCAGTTCCCAGGGACAGCAGGTGGGATGGGAGTTTTGGGGGAGGATGGGAGTTTCCAGTCTGGAGACCAAAAGGGGTCTGAGTAGGCCTGTAATTGTCAGACCTTCTCTGCTCTCCAGCCTGGGTAGCGAGGATAACAAATGATCAGATTCACAAATTCAGGCTGTCCCTACACCTCCGGCTCGCCCATTGCTCTCAGACGGTCATCGCTGTGAGTGATTTGCAACGTAGGGGATGTTTCACAACTAACCCAGTTTGAACTTCCCTCCACTATTTCTCAACATAAATGCAAATGGTGAGCTCAAGTCACAGGAGCTCTCTCTCAGTGCTACATGCTGACGCTAATGGGACAGCCTTCGGGGCTGTTTTCAGGGGCTAATCAGCCAGCTACCTAAACAACCCGCCACCTTCTAATGAGAGCTTTCTGTCTAGTCAGGACCAAGAGGTCACGGTGTGATCCCTGGTCAGGGCCCAGGCCCAGTTTGCAGCTTCAATCCCCAGTGGGGGCCGTGTAGGAAGCGCCGATCAATGCTTCTCTCTCATCATTGAAGTTCGTATCTCTCTCTTCTTCCCCCTTCCTCTCTCTGAAACCAAGAAGAATATATTTAAGAGGAGAAAAAAGCCGAAACCGGTTTGGCTCAGTGGATAGAGCATCGGCCTGCGGACTGAAGGGTCCCGGGTTCGATTCCGGTCAAGGGCATGTACCTTGGTTGCGGGCACATCCCCAGTGGGGGGTGTGCAGGAGGCAGCTGATCGATGTTTCTCTCTCATCGATGTTTCTAACTATCTATCCCTCTCCCTTCCTCTCTGTAAAAAAATCAATAAAAATATATTTAAAAAAAAAATAAAAGGAGAAAAAAGCGTTTGCCAAGCACCAGCTGTCTGGTACTTCCTAAAGTCTGGATGAAGGCGCCTAGGGCTGTGATTGAAGGGACGGGCCTGGAGGGGACCTCCACCTGGCCTCTCTGCGGACCCCTGCCTGGGGCCCAGGCATCTTGGGCGTGTTCCTTTACCTCTGAGGCTGAGGTGCCCGGTTTCCCCGAGGTGCTGTGCTTCACCTATTCTGGGGTGTCATAGGCACGGGCCTGGTTAAGAGTCAGGCGGCAGGGCTCCTGGGACGCCCCGTGGAGTGAAGCTGCCAGGGTGGGCACCTGAAGCAGGTGACTGCCCCAGTGGCCCTGTCACAGGAAGTGGCCTTTCCTCCCTTGCTGTTTCTTTTTGAGTATGAGGCAAACCAAAAAATTTCCCCGCAGATGGTTAAGGAACCAAAATCGGACACTGACTTTGATGTGGGGATTTTGCCCTCCGGGCAGGGCTCTTCATTCTGCAACTCCAAATGCAGAAACTGCCCGACAGGCCCCCGAACAAAGCCCTTCTGGGCAGCCACTTCCAGGTCGCCCCCCAGAAAGGCCATGGGGGGGCTCCCTCGGAGGAAACAATTTGAATAGGCGTGGGCCTGTCTGAAGCTGTCTGGGGAACTCGGAAATGGGACTGGGATGTGCCCTCCTGCTCTGACTCAAGTAGATGTGACATCTTGTTTCCCAAAAGAAAGCAAAAGGTATGCCTGGCCGGCGTGGCTCAGTGGTTGAGCATCGACCTATGAACCAGGAGGTCACGGTCAGGGCACATGCCCGGGTTGCAGGCTTGATCCCCAATGTGGGGCATGCAGGAAGCAGCCAATCAATGATTCTCTCGCATCATTGATGTTTCTCTCTCTCTCTCTCCCTCTCCCTTCCTCTCTGAAATCAATAAAAATATATATTTCTTTTTAAAAAAGGTAGAAAAGGATAAAGGAAAAGTTCCCCATTTTTTCCAGAGCCTTGATTCCACTTTTCCTCCATTTTTAAGGAAAAATAAGATTGATTTTACCCCTGGATCAGAAAAACATAACATCCACTTATGGATCTTTGAAATAGTCATTCATTCGTTCATTCATTCATTCATACAGCCACAATGTCTACTAGGCCGTTGAGAAATCCAATCTACTCTGAGCCTATTCTGCTTGTAAATCCCCAAAGCTGCCCCTCCTGGGGGCCCCGAGAATTAATGCCCATGAAGGTGTCCCCCCATGCCTTCCTCCCCCATGTCACTCCGCCTACGCTGTGTAACTCCCTGGAAAGCCTGTGAAGACAGGCGCCACGCATGCGCTGAAGGTGTCTTCAGAATTGTGTTGTGAGGGTTTTGGCCAGAGCAAGGGTCCAGCTGCCACCTGGTTGTCAAAAGACCTGAAACGCTAATCTATAAGAATAAAAGTGTAATATGCTAATGAGACCTACCGTTCTTCTGGACGAAGCCGGGGCTGGGAGGGAAGCCGGGTCCCAGGTGCCAGAGGGAAGCCAGTGCCGGCAGCCGGGGGAAGGAAGGCCCACTCTCGCACGAATTTCGTGCATCGGGCCTCTAGTAATGCAATAAGAGCTCTGACATTTGCCCAGAAAAAACAAGACAGCCGAAACGTACACCTCCGAATACCTTTGTGGTTAGGCAAAACCCAGTAGCATCATTTAGCAACATGCATCCAGGTTAAGATCCTTTCAAAATGCTGGAATTTTCCCTAAGCCATTCCTTGCTACCCACCCCACCGCCAGGCCTTACTAGCACCTGCCATTGCTCCTCACCACTCTGCCCAGCAGGGCCCCCATCCTTCCTGACACCCATGCCCTCATTATCCCCCTACCACCCCCTTGTTCTCCCTACAACCCCCTTACTGTCCCCCACATGCCTGCCATTCCCTGCCACTCACCTCATTCCTCCCCATCTTTCCTCTGCCACCCATTCTCCCCCGCCATCCCCCACATATGAAGCGTGTCACTCTCCCATCACTGCTCGGCCCCAGGCCCAGCTGTGAGGCCAAGGCTGAAGTGTGGGCAGCCCGGGGGGCCAGGAATGGACGCCAGCACCTCTAACTGCATCTGACCCCAGAGCTCAGACCCAGGGACCAGCTCCTTCCCGGCCCTCCCCACGCTCCAGGCCCTGGGAAACTCCAGCGCCTCTTGCAGCCACTCCCAGGACGGGGACCTGCTGCCATGCTCACGGTCTCGGAGGAAGCCGCACACATTTCGGTTCCAGAGTTTCCAACCGAGAAGACAGACCCCCATGCTGTGCAGGGGGACCACGGAGGCACCCCCCCTGCCCCGTCCTGGAGTCCCCTCCTGGATTCCGAGGTGGGAGGGAGGTTAGGGGGCCGAAGGGCCGGCTGGACCACCAGGATCAGGGGCTGGCTGAGGACATGAGCTCCGGGTGCACAGGTGCTCTCCCCGTCCTTCACCGAGGCCGCTGTGCGCCAGACACGCCAGAGGCTCGGGGTGGAAAGAGAAATGAGGCTAATGGGGTGAGCAGACACGCACACACACACACAGCGACGGAGTGTCGGGGTGACACGGAGGCCCCGCTGTTTGGACGGTGCTCCAAGTCCTCAGGAAGCCCCCTTGTCTGTGTTCCTCATGACAACAGGGAGGCGGACACTGTCCAAGTCAGCATGCCGTCTCTAGGACCGCACAACAGAGCGGCCATACCGAGCGGCTGGCTGACAGCGATGTCAGCTCATCCTCCCTCAAGGCTCCCGGGGGCCCAGGGGCCGGAGGGGGGGGGGAGGGGGGAGGGCTGGCCGGGTGGGCTGCTAACCCGCTATGACTGCGTGGCTGCGGAAAGGGACTTCCTCCGAGGTCTGATCCTTGGCCCGCTGACCCTGGCGTGCTCCTCACAGACCTCGGAGCCATCAACCAAGACTGCTCCCTGCACAGCAGAGTTCCCCCCCACACACGGAGCCCTGTGGCTCAATGAGGAGTGCCGGGGCTCCTGGAGGCAAAAGGGAACCAGCCCTGAGGGACTCCCAGAGCAGAGCCTTTGGGGTGGAGGTAAAAGTCAGGGTCACGGGGTCATCTTTCCAGTTGCCACGTCCTCAGAGCCAAGGAGCTATGTGGGCAGGCTTGGCAATGCTGAGCTGCCCCTTGCAAAGCACTTTTGGGGTCTCTTGGATAAAGATTTCAATATTAAACATTAAGATTTTGCGATGATTAATTTCTCACTGGGCATGAGGCAAGAGCTGTAACTACATTTCAGTGCAGCATTTGAAGGGATTTAGTGATTTTCCATTAAGTTTTTTTTTAAATGTCAAGGGTACAGGTCTTTATTCGAGGACTCGGCCTATGGCAGGTTTCAGATTTAAAAAGCCCAGCGATGGACTTGTGAGACCAAGACAGGGGGGTGGAAATCTACAATTCAAACATCATAAAGCTGTTACGTCTTCAATTGGTTACAAAAAAAAAAATCATCTCCTTGGAAAATTCTGTAAGCCCTCTATGCATAATCAACTAAAATGAACCCTTGTAAGAGCTTGCTTTCTGAATAAAATGATCAAGCTCAGATCAAAGGCATTGCTGAGGGACCCGATCTCATTACAGAAGACCCAAATGAAGGCCCAGGGTTATGCTATGGGAGGAGACGGGCCGGACCGGGCCTCCCTCCTTCCTAGGCCGCCTCCGTCTCTCTCCCCCAGCCCTGCCTCGCGGCCAAGAAAGCATGCAGAGGTGCAGGCTTCAATTTTATGGAGCCATGGGTTCACTGCAAATATTTATTAGCTGTTTAGTAAATACAATTAAATTTCTGGCTGAGCTTTGCATGACTATTGCATTAGAATTAGCTAAGGCCCACTTCCAAGTCTAAGTGGGTACCATGGAGTATAGCGGTGTAGACATTCAAGTGCAAATGAGCCCGGCCGGCATGGCTCAGGGGTTGAGCACTGACCTATGAACCTGGAGGTCACGGTTTGATTCCCGGTCAGGGCACATGCCCGGATTGTGGGCTCAGTCCCTAGTGGGGAGGTGACCGATCCATGATTCTCTCTCATCGTTGATGTTTCTCTCTCTCTCCCTCTCTCTTCTTCTCTGAAATCAATAAAAACATATTTTTAAAAAATAAAGTGCAGCCAAAACCGGTTTGGCTCAGTGGATAGAGCGTCGGCCTGTGGACTGAAGGGTCCCGGGTTCGATTCCGGTCAAGGGCATGTACCTTGGTTGCGGGCACATCCCCAGTGGGAGGTGTGCAGGAGGCAGCTGATCGATGTCTCTCTCTCATCGATGTTTCTGGCTCTCTATCCCTCTCCCTTCCTCTCTGTAAAATATCAATAAAATATATTTTTTTAAAAAATAAAATAAAGTGCAAATGAAGAATTGGTGCTGATTACAGCAGGCGGGCAGCGGCTTCCTGTCTGTGAGGAGCAAAGGGCCTGGTCCGGGAGCCAACCTTGGGGCCTATGCCCATGTCCCTGCCTGCCATGCCTCTGCATGTGGGCACCATCATCGCTCCCCAGCACAGGCAGAGAAACGGTGGGCTCCTTCCCCAGGAAGGAAGTGGGCAGGCAGTGCCTCTCAGGGCTGCGCATCAGGCCAGCGCCCCTGGCTGAGACCCGCCCAGAGAAGACCTTCGGCCAAAGTCCTACAGTCACCAGATAGCACAGCGGGGCCCTCGGCCTCCCTGCTCCTGCTCAGGGCCTGGGTCACTAACCCCACCCGCCGACCCCTTCCATGGGTGCTTTCACCTGGTAGCAAGGCCCTGGCCCCGAGATTCTGCTCCCGGGTATCTCCCCTAGAGCTGTGGTCGGCAAACTGCGGCTCGCGAGCCACATGTTGCTCTTTGGCCCCTTGAGTGTGGCTCTTCCACAAAATACCACGGCCTGGGCGAGTCTATGTTGAAGAAGTGGCGTTAGAAGAAGTTTAAGTTTAAAAAATGTGGCTCTCCAAAGAAATTTCCATCGTTGTGCTGTTGATATTTGGCTCTGTGGACGAATGAGTTTGCCGACCACTGGCCTAGAGGAACGAAAACACCTGTGCACGTGAACACGTGTACACGGGTGTTCATGTCTGCCTTAGTCATGAAGCCTCCAGGTGGGGAGCAGCCAGCTTTCCTGCATCTGCTCAGCGGAGAACCGCGATGAGGGCTCTCCTACAACGAATACCCTTTGGCAGTAACTGAACCCAGCACTGGCCCCTGCCTCCACGTGGGTGAACCCTGAAATCCCCACGTTGCGTGGAAGCCCACGCAAGGACCGCACCGCAGGCCCCACTGTAAGAGCTCAGAACTGCAAACCCAGAGAGAGGCTTAGTGGTTGCTGGGCTGGAGGGCGGGAACCAGGGGCGACCACTACGGGGCGTGTGGTTTCTTTCGCGGGTAATGAACTTGCTCTAAAAGTGGTTGTGGTGATGGTTGCACAACTGTGACGATGGCAACCACCCCTGGGTTGGAGACTTGAAAACAGCGGACTGCGGCCCTAGCGGGTTTGGCTCAGTGGATGGAGCGTCAGCCTGCGGATTGAAGGGTCCCGGGTTCGATTCTGGTCAAGGGCATGTGCCTTGGTTGCGGGCACATCCCCAGTAGGGGGTGTGCAGGAGGCGGCTGATCGATGTTTCTCTCTCATCGATGTTTCTAACTCTCTATCCCTCTCCCTTCCTCTCTGTGAAAAATCAATGGAATGTATTAAAAAAAAAAGAAAGAAAGAAAGAAAGAAAGAAAACAGCGGACTGCGGACTGGACTCGGTTTTCGAAAGGACTTTCCTTGGAGGGTGTAGGCGACGCCTAAGCTCCGGGTGGGGCTCCCAGCCCCCCTTCCCGGCTGTGGGGCTCACCTCCGCCTCCTGAGCAGGTGTGAGGCCTCAGGGAGCCACTCGAGGGGCTGCCCTTGCGTCTAAGACAGGGGTGGGCAAACTTTTTAACTCGAGGGCCACAATGGGTTCTTAAACTGGACCGGAGGGCCGGAACAAAAGCATGGATGGAGTGTTTGTGTGAACTAATATAAATTCAAAGTAAACATCATTACATAAAAGGGTACGGTCTTTTTTTTTATTTCAATAGTTTTATTCATTTCAAACATTTTAACAAGAAGAATATAAACACTAATTATTATAATTTGAAACTTCAAAAAATGGAGGAATCATAGCACAATAACATACCTTATATTGAAGATGGCAAAGGCAAAATAAAATTGCCTAACAAAGGAAAGGTACAAAAGCCTTTCAAATTAAACTTAAATACAATAAAATAATTTAAAACTAAAACAAATAGAAAAGAACAAAATGTGTAAACAGTAAATTAAACATTTTCTTTAGTGCAACTTCCAAATTATGCCCGGGACGTAGATGTAGATGGCAATGTAGACTGGGTTGAAAGGTTTTTGGTCTTTGAAACATCAACTTCAGTGGGAACAGTGTTGTTGGTCTCCTTTTTAGCTAATGCTCTGATACTGTGCTCTCCAGGGGCGTGTCTCCCTACATCACCACGATGACGTGTCTCCGCATTCCCAGGGTGATGTTGGGGGACGCGTCCGCGGGCATTACAAGGAGCCTCTGGAAGATGGAGAGGTTGTTCCTTCTACTGAATGAAGAAGGAGCTCAGAAGAAGGAGCTGCGGCCGTGTTTCCCGACGTTGCCATGTTAACACTGCTGCTGGTGAAGGAGCGGAGGGGAGAGCAAGAGAACCCTCCGCTCTTTCGGCTCCGTGGGCCGGATAGAACAGCCGAACGGGCCGGATCCGGCCCGCGGGCCGTAGTTTGCCCACGGCTGGTCTAAGAGCACCTTCTTGGTCCTCGGGGTTTGGGCCGAGGCCCCGGCCCTCCTGGAGGTGGCCCTGCTCGCATGCCCATCCAGGCGGACAGGCAGCTAGGCCTGCCCGCTCCGCTCCACCCTCGCTGGGCCCCTCCGACACGGGTGGGTGGCCTTGGGCAACACTCAGTGGACATAGTGGGTTGGAGACGCCTTCTTCCAGCTCCTAGAAAGTCCTAGAAAGTTCTAGAAAGCCTTCCCCTCCCACAGGCAGAGCACAGCGACATCTGAGGGTTTGGCCACAAGTTAGAAGTGGCTTTTAAAAAAAGAATGATAAAAAATAACATAACATAACATAATAAATTAAATAAAATTAAATTAAAATAAGAAGTGGCTTTTAGGACAGCTTGGGGCCACGGATGGCGGCCGCCCGTCTAGGTTCCCAGGGCCCAAGCCCTGCCCTGCACGCCTCAGGGGGAAGCTCTGATTGGCTAAGCCCTGGTTCCCCTAGCCCATGATTGGCTTAGCCCTGCGCATGCGGGCCAGGCCCAGCCAATGCCGTGTGCGAGGCTGGCTACGGGGATTCCGGGGGGAGCTTTCTCAGGGAGACCAGACCAGGGGCACAGACGGCCTCGCTGGCGGACGATGGGGGCTGTGCCCGTGACGCCCAGACTCGCGGCAGCCCCCTCGCAGCCATGCGGGCTGCCCTGACGGTGACCAGGCCAGCCCGGAGCGGCCCTTCTTGGGGGAGGTCACTGCTCTCCTTGTCCTCACGCCAGTGGTTCAGGGCTCCCTGAGGAAGGGTCCCGGCCACCGCGGCCAGGTGTCTGGCGTCAGCAGAGCGATGGCGGGTGAGCACTTCTCCCGAGCGGGTTTCTGGCTCAGCCGCAGGGCTGTTTCCTCCTGGGCACACCCCTTTCCCAGCGCTCACACGAGGCCCTCACCAGGAGGCCTGCGCAGAGCCCGCCACCCGGGGCCTCGGTGCGCCTGCCCCAGGGCCCGCCACCGGGGAAGACGGCCCTGGCTCCGCGGGCACTCCGCCATCCACTTGGGTTTCCCCTTCGTGAACCACATCCTTGATGCCAAGAGGACGGGACGTCAGGACCCGCCGGCACTGTGCTCAGAGGTTCTCCCCAGGGGGCTGAGCCCGGGCCACAGCCTCGCCAATGGTCCCTCGGGGCAGAACTGCAGGGAGAAGGCCCTGATGCGGCCTGCAGGCCCGGGCTCCCTTTAGGACTGTGGTCGGCAAACTGCGGCTCGCGAGCCACCTGCGGCTCTTTGGCCCCTTGAGTGTGGCTCTTCCACAAAATACCACGGCCTGGGCGAGTCTATTTTGAAGAAGTGCCGTTAGAAGAAGTTTAAGTTTAAAAAATGTGGCTCTCCAAAGAAATTTCCGTCGTTGTCCTGTTGATATTTGGCTCTGTGGACGAATGAGTTTGCCGACCACTGCTTTAGGAGGCTGCAGTCTTGCAGACTCTGGCCTGTCCAGGAAGGCAGGAGGCTGGGGCGGGATCCACCTCTGCCTCAGTTTCTCCATGGTCAGTGGACAGGTCCACAGGATTTCCACCTCCCTCCTATCTCAGATGGGCCATGATCCAGCGGTGATGGTGGCAAGAGAAACAAAGGGCCACTACTCCCTCTTCTGGGGAATTCATTCATTCATTCATTCATTCATTCATTCGTACATTCATTCGTACATTCATTCATTCCGTTCCTAAGGCTCCACCTCTGGGGCAGGAGGACAGGAGGGGTCTTTAGGCAGCGAACCCGAGATGGGCTGGTGCAAAAAGACACCAGGTGCCATGCGCTCAGGACACCGGAGGGCAACAGGGACCCTCCGCGATCATCGCCAGCTGTGATGGGGGTCAGGAGCAGATCTGAGTCCTCTCGTGGGCTCCAGGCGGAGGCCTGAGGGAGGGGGAGAGTGTGCTCAGCTCCTGTGTAGGAAGGGAACCCCAGGCAGCGAGGACCGAGGCAGCCGGGGCGGAGTGGGCAGTGCTGTGAGCCACCGCAGGACAGCGATGCGAGGGGCTGAGCAGGGGCCAGAGCGCCAGCACGCAAGTGGGCTCGGGCTCTGCCACCCATGGATTTAATGCCCAGCTGGACATGCAGGAGGGAGAAGGCGCAGTGCATGCTGGGGCTTCAAGGCTCTGGCTCAGGGGCCGGGGTGGGAGGTGCCAGGAGAGGGGGCCGGGGGAGAAAGGACTGTGCTGAGCTTGGACCTGTGCCGTGGGGACACCCAAGAACGACGTGGGGGTGCAGGTGGTGGGGCTCAAGGATGGGGGCCATTGAGGTGAGGACAGGGAGCCCGAAGAGGAGAACCCACAGGCCCTCGCCAGGTGTTCCTTCCCAGCAGGAAGCAGGGTTGTGGCCAGAGACCTGCGTCCTCCGACCCTGAGCTCCCCCTCAATTTCCCATGAGCCTGAGCACCTTGGAGGAGGAAGGAGCGGATCAGGGGAGCGGAAATAAGGCCTCAGGGCATGTATAGCCAGGACAGGCATCGCTTGCTTACTTTGGGGTCATCAAGATAACTCAACCTCTCCCCTGAGGGGCCGAAAGCCCCCAATTTCCTAGTAGGGTCAACTGCAGCAAGAGTGAGGTTCAGGTGGCCTCATTGGTTCTGGCAGTTGGTTCCACCTCTGCCTCAGTTTCCCCGTTATCAATAGTCACTCTCAGAACTGCTTTCTCCCACAATCTCACCCAGGGGGCAGCCCTAGCCCTTGAGCTTGAGGCCCCAGACGGGAAAATGAGGCCTCATTTTCGCTCACTCATGCCCCAAGTTCCTGGTCCCCCAAACCCGCCCCCTCAGCCAGCTTCCCACAGGGCTTTATAGGATTGAATCGCTGAGGGCTGTCATGAGCGCTCAGTTTATTAAGATCTCGTTTCTCTGAAAATGTCTCATGAAGTTTTCTCTTAAATAATTAAAGCTAAATGCCACCGAGAAGGCGTGTTTGGCGCTGCGGCGTCCTCGAGTGACTTATCGGGGCCACACGCGCTTTCTCATCTGTCCCCGGAGGCACTGGCCTGCAGGTCCCGAGCTTTCAAAGTCCGTTTCTTCTCCTCTCGGGCCACTGTTGTGCACAGGGACGCTGGCCACGTTCCAGACCTTCCCAATATACCGCTGTCCTGAAGACACGCAGGCCAGAAAAATCATGCGACGTCAGGCGCCGACTCCAATCGGCCAGTCCCAAAACAAGGCTTTATCTGTGTCCCAAGAACGCAATCGCATCTATACTTAGGCTGCGGAATTCACACGCCGGGTGCCGGTGAGCTCACCACCTCCAAAAGCCAGAACTTGGAGCAGGGCTCAGCCCTCCGGACACTGGGCCCTCCAAGTGGGTCCCTACACGGCCACTGCTCTCCCGTGACCAGAGTGGAGCTGTCCTGTGGGGTGAGGCTGCCGTGATGGCCGACAGGACGGGAGGCAGGCTGAGCACACTGACCAGTTCAGTGTCCTTCCCATGACCCGGGCCACGTGTGTCTCCCGCCCACGCACTGGCCTGGCTGGTCCCTCACCTCCCTCGCAGGAGCTCGTTTGCACTCTGCACGGGGGGGATGCTCAGCCTGGATGCTGCTCAGCTGCATGGATTGCTGTCCTACTGGGTGCCAGGCAGGGCACCAGGTGGGCCTGGTGTTGGGCTTTTGGCGACTCTCACTGACCCAGGGCGCCAACGCTCCCCGCCATCGGGCCGGTGGAGATGCCGTCCTCGCCCCTGCGCGGTGGCCGCTGCCTGGTCCCCGTGTCAGAGACCGGGTCTCGGCTCCCTGAGCCGGCAGGCGGCTCCCTGGGGCCCGTCCGTGGCTCCCGCAGCGCATTTGCTGTGGCTGAAACGTGCAGGATTTTGTTGACCTTTAACTCTGCGGGGCGTTTTGTAGGAACAAACCTTGTCACCATCATCACCTTCTCTGGGTGTCCCTGCCCTGCACCCCAACTTCTGCCCAGCCATGGTGGACAGTGCTGTGTCAGGCCCAGGCTTACGGGTTCCTCTGAAGAGGGAAGGCCACAGCCTGCACCCGCGGAAGGAGTGGGGTGTCATCACCCCAGGGGCAGCCCTCAACCAGCTGGAGCTGAGTCTCTGGATGAGCACCCCCCTCCTGAAGGGCTGTCCTGAGGTGCAGGCGAGGCGATTTCCAGGTCCCCCACCCCCACGCAGGACTGAACTGCTGGCCGCCGGCCGGATCCCCCGGGGAACGGCCCGCGCCCAGCTCCTTGCTCACCCTGTTTCCGGGCACGTGGACGGGCCACGACCTCTGCACTCCAACCTGCTCACGGGAAAGGGGAGTAGGAGACAGGCCGCAGGGTGCCGGGAGGTTTGAGGGTGACCGCAGAGCCTGGCCGTGACCGCAGACGCTGCGGGAGGGGCGCGCGGGCGAGAGATGCAACGGGCGATGGCGTCTTCCGCCGTGGCTCCCGCACGTGCTCCTGGTGGCTGCTGGCAGCACGGCTGCTGGTTGGCTTCCTACTTGTTGGTCCTGGGCTGGCGCGGCCACAGATCCTCACCGCGCCCGCCTCGCTCCGGCTGCTTTCTGGAGAATTCAAGCAAAGCCCAGAATGTTCCGCCAGTGCCTCGCGGCCACGGGACGAGGGACAGGCCGAGGCCCTGCCCCACCTGCTCTGAAAACGCACAACCCGCAGCCGGGAAGAGCCGGGCCGGCGGGGAAGCAGCGCAGAGGGGACCCACAGCCCGCGGCGGCGCCCCTGAGGCGCTGGGACAGGCTGAGGGGCTCCCCCCTCCCCCCCCCCCCCCCGGGATCAGCACCTTCAAGATGAAACGCTGGAGCATGAACTCGTTAAGAAACGTGCGACATAGGTGACATCGAGAGTTGTCCCTGCCCAGACAGCGTGGCTCAGTGGCTGAGCGTTGACCTATGAACCAGGAGGTCACAGTTTGATTCCTGGTCAGGGCACAGGCCCAGGTTGTGGGCTCCATCCCCAGTGGGGGGCGTGCAGGAGGCAGCCGATCCATGCTTCTCTCTCATCTTTGATGTTTCTCTCCCTCCCTCTCCCTCCCTCTCTGAATCAGCACAGACATGAGGGGAAAGGCTCCTCCTGTCTGCTGACAGCTGGGCCCCACGGGGAGCGGCCGGTGGTGGCAGTGGGGACTCATGTGGCCTCTCTTTCTGCTGCACTGATTCTGGGGTTAGGGCTGTCGCCCGGGCAGCCCCAAGTGTGGCCTCACGCAGGCGGGCTGGGCCGGATGCCAGCTCTGGGAGAATCCGCTGAGTGTGTGTGTGTGGGGGGGGCGGGGGGGGGGCGAGCAGGGGCGGTTCTGCCGCAGGAGGAGAATCTGCAGGAAACCTCGCCTCCAGGCCTCGCAGGCACACGGGTCCCAATGGGCCAGGGAGGCGAGGTCTCTGGGGCCCGAGGCCTTGGAGCTGAAGCTGCTAAAAATAGCTGGGGCCTTGCCCCCCGAACCCACTCCACCTGGCCGCCCGGCAGGTGTGAGACAAGAATAGGCCGCGACCCCCGCACGGCCTCCACCCTGTGGGGATGAGCCGGACAGCGGATGGCGGGCCAAGCCGATCTGCAGGGCAGTGAGGAAGGGCCAGGCCAGGCCCCCGAGGGGGCAGGGGGCAGGGGGCGGGGAAGCACGCCCAGTACAACAAGGGGCAGGCCCGGCAGTGCCCTGGGCTTGGCTGGAGCGTGTCTCGGACTCTGGTGGGCTGTGTGGCCGCTCCAGGTGCAGCCCCCTGGCCACGCTCTGGGCACCCTGAGTCTGACCCCGCAGGGCGATGGGAACGGGGTGCTGCTGGGCCTGGCAAGGGCTCCGGGGGTCCACAGAGGGCCTGTCCCTGCAGCCGATAGCTCCGGGGCAGGGGCATGGGCGGGAGCGGGGGAAGGTGGCCGTGAGCCAGGCCACGTGAGTGAGCGGGTGTGGGGTGAGCCCTGGAAGTGACATGGTCTGTGGCTAAATAGGTCTGGTCACCAAAATACAGCAGCGGCGCCGGCGTCGGGGTGGGGGCTGGTGCGCTCTTGGGCGTCGATATCATGAGTTCAAAATATCACACCCCGTGAGGACGCGCGGCCTGGCCAGACGGGGCCACGGGGTGTGCCTCCCACTCCTTTCTATGAGCCGTGGGGCGGCAGGCTCCTGGGCCTGGGCCCGAGCATCGCAGCCCCCGTACCTGGGACTGGGCGCTGCTGGCATCTGGGCTGTGGCTGAGCCAGGCAGTCACTGGGGGCGCAGACTTGGGGGCGGAGAACCCCACGTGCCCCCTGTGGAGCCCAGCCTGTCCCAAGGTGGCTGTCTGCTCCCCAGTGTCCACATCCCTGGGCACCTCTGGGAGCCTGCATGGGGCACACAGCCCCGCTGAACAGGCCCCACGCTCAGCCGTCCCCTCGCTCAGCCAGCAGTGTGGGTGCTCCCTGGACAGCGCGGGACGCCCCTGGGTGCGGGACGGAGACAGGCTGGCCAGTGGGGGAGAGACGCACCCACCGCCCTGGGACCCTCCCTGCACCCGGCTCCCCTCGCTCTGGCCTGGCCGGCATCATCACGGGGTGGGGGGTATTTTGAACTCATGAGCTCCCCTCGCTCTGGCATCCTGACAGCCGGCCGGGCTGGTGCCAGCGGGCACCCTTGGTCCAGGGAGACTGTTGTCCCCACAGCCCACGCCTCTGCCCAGGCTGGACAGCGCTGGCCTTGCAAACAACCCTCTGCACCTTAGCGGCCCTGCCCAAGGCCTTCTGAGGGACCCCGTGCTCCCCCGAACCCTGTGGGCCCAGGAATGGTCAAGATCCCCTTCCTCAGGGACCCCGGCTCCAGGTCACTGTCACCTGAGCCCTCCCTGCCCAGTGCAGGAAGCCCTAACGGCTGTGGTGGGTGGAGCTGGCCCCTGCCCTGCGGTGGGTGCCCAGCAGCCTCATGGGACCCCTGCTCTCCCTCTCTGTCCTGCCCAGGTCTCCTGGCCACCTCCCCACCCTTCACCCCCACCCACCCTGGCCCCACCCCCCAGGACACAGGAGGGCCCGGCAGGGCTGGCTCTACCACCTCAGAGCCTTCTTTGTTTTAAATAAACCCAGGCAGCTTGGCTGGCAGGGCTCCATGGTTGAGCGTCAACCTATGAACCAGGAGGTCACGGTTTGATTCCTGGTCAGGGCACATGCCCAGGTTGGGGGCTCGATTCCCAGGGTGGGGTGTGCAGGAGGCAGCTGATCCATGATTCTCTCTCATCACTGATGTTGCTCTCTCCCTTCCTCTCTGAATAAAAATATATCTTATATAATAAAAAGCTAATATGCAAATCAACCGAACAGCGGAATAACCGGTCACTATGATGCGCACTGACCACCAGGGGGCAGATGCTCAACACAGGAGCTGCCCCCTGGTGGTCAGTGCGCTCCCACAGCGGGAACTCCGCTCAGCCAGAAGCCCTGAGCCGGCTCTTAGCAGCGCTAAGGATGTCCGACTGCCAACAGTTGGACATCCCGCCAAGGGCTCCCGAACTGGGAGAGGGCACAGGCCGGGCTGAGGGACCCCTTCCCGAGTGCACGAATTTTGAGCACTGGGCCTCTAGTTTAAAAATAAATAAATAAGTGTTGTGCAGGCACGAAACAGCCCTGGCCCCCACACAGGCACCGGGCCAGGCTGAGTCAGGGGCTGAGCGCCTGCTTTACCGGGGCTGATGCAAGAGCCACAGCACCACCAGGGGTCTCCTTGCCCACTGCCAGGGGCTCCGAACCTTCCCCAGAGCAGCCTCGACCCATCCTCAGGACTCACAGGGCAGGTGTAACCCCAGACAGGTGTAACCCCAGGGCAGGTGTAACCCCAGGCAGGTGTAACCCCAGGCAGGTGTAACCCAGGGCAGGTGTAACCCCGGGCAGGTGTAACCCCAGGGCAGGTGTAACCCCAGGCAGGTGTAACCCCAGGCAGGTGTAACCCCGGGCAGGTATAACCCCGGGCAGGTGGAACCCAGGGCAGGTATAACCCCAGGGCAGGTGTAACCCCAGGTAGGTGTAACCCCGGGCAGGTGTAACCCCAGGGCAGGTGTAACCCCAGGGCAGGTGTAACCCTGGGCAGGTGTAACCCCAGGCAGGTGGAACCCAGGGCAGGTGTAACCCCAGGGAAGGTATAACCCCAGGCAGGTGGAACCCAGGGCAGGTGTAACCTTGGGCAGGTGTAACCCCAGGGCAGGTGTAACCCCAGGGAAGGTATAACTCCAGGCAGGTGGAACCCAGGGCAGGTGGAACCCCAGGGCAGGTGGAACCCCGGGCAGGTGGAACCCCAGGGCAGGTGGAACCCCAGGGCAGGTGTAACCTTGGGCTCTCCACGCTCACCTGTTCCCAGGAGAAGCCCAGGGAAGGAGAGGTCCAGAGGAAGGCTGCGGGGAAGCGCCTGGAGGCGGGCCCGCGGCTGGGATAGCTGGAAGGGGGCAGGGCGGGAGGAGCAGCTGAGCCCCAGGGGCCCTTCTCCTCACTGTCCGGGACCTCCTGGCGGCGGAGATGTCCTCGGGGAGCAGACTGAGGCCCAGGACAGGGCTTTGCTCCCAGACTTCTCCGGGGCGAGCTGGAGAGCACAGGGAGCCCCTTCCCCGGCCAAGCCCCGGATCTCCCTAAAATGGCTTCTTGGGGACTTTGCACCCCAAGCCTACCCGAAGGTCCTGGGCACAGAGAGGACTCCCCTCCCCACACCCCCACGTGCACATGGGCCCTCGACACCTCCACAGCTGCTTCCGGCAGTTTCTCCACATCCGCACCCACGCTTGTTGTTTTTTAAACACAGGGTCTCCATGGGCTCACCCCCAGCCAGGCCTCCCCCAGGGCCCGGGCTCAGTGTGCCTCAACTCACCGCCCGGGGCATCTGAGAGTCAGCCCAGGGAATGGGGTGAGACGGGCATCTCTGGCCAAAACCATGCTTGGCAGAGGGGCCCTGACCTGCCCCAGGGCTTCCTGGGCCAACAGGGAGGGGCCCCAGAGCTGCCCCCACCCAGACACAGACAGGTGAGGTGAAGCTCAAGGTCACTATTGCTCAGAGAAATGCAAATTAAAACCACAGTGAGGTATCACCTCACACCTGTTCGCATAGCTACCATCAATAATCAACAAGCGTGGGTGAGGATGTGGAGAGAAGGGAGCCCTCGTGCACTCTTGGTGGGAATACAGATTGGTGTAGCCACGGTGGACAGCAGTATGGAGGTTCCGCGAAAAGTTAAAAATGCCCCATCCAGGTAGCTCAGCTGGTTAGAGCGTCATCCTGATGCGCCAAGGTTGTGGGTTTGATCCCCGGTCAGGGCACATACAAGAAGCAACCAATGAATGCATACATAAGTGGGACAACAAATTGATGTTTCTCTCTCTAAAAAAAAAATTAAAAGTGGAACTGCCTTATGACCTGGTAATTCCACTTCTGGGTACTCATCTGAAAAAAAACCCACACACTAATTTGAAAAGATATATGTACCCCCCCGTTCATTGTAGAGTTATTTACAATAATCAAGCTATGGAAGCAACCCAAGTGCTCAACAACAGACAAATGGACAGAGTACATACACACAATGGAACATTAGCCACAAAACAGAACAAAATCTTCCCATTTGTGACAGCTTGGAAGGACCAGGAGAGTGTTGCGCTAAGTGAAATAAGTCAGACAGAGAAAGACAAGTACCATATGATTTCACTTATGTGTGGGATCTAAAGCGCAAAATAAACCACAGACTCACAGATACGAAGAATAAACTGATGGCTGCCAGATGGCAGGGGTGTTGCAGGGCGGGGTGAAAAGGTGAAGGGATTAAGAAGTACAAATTGGTGGCTGCAAAATAGTCATGGGATGTAAAGTATAGCACAGTCAATTATATTGTAACTAGAGGCCCGGGGCACGAATTTGTGCACCAGTGGGGCCCCGCAGCCTGGCCTGCGGGATCAGGCCAAAAGGGGCTCTCTGACATCCCCCAAGGGGTCCTGGCTTCCGAGAGGGTGGTTCTCGGGTTCGCACCCTGGAATCAGGCTCCCTCTTCTCTGGTTCCGGGTGCATCACCCGAGAACTGCAGCTGCCAAGTCACCGCAGCTTGGTAGCTCCTGTGTTGAGCGTCTGCCCCCTAGCAGTCATTACGTGTCATAGCTACTGGTCAGACGGTTGAATGGTCCGATGGTCGCTTAGGCTTTTATATAGAGGGAGGTGGACTGTCAAAAAAATAATTGAAAAGAAAAAACCTTCTTCATTGACATGAGTGGTTTCTGTCTAGATCTTGGAGACACATCTAGTCTTTGACCCACATGCTTACCACTTGCATTGCCGTCCATCCAGCCGTACATCTTCGATGCCAGCTAGAGCCACCCCTTCAACATCACCAACTCGCTTTCACATTTCTCAGAATGAAGATCTGCATAGGAAAAATTCTCTTGCTTTTTGTTTATAGAAAATGTCTTTATTTGGCCTTCATTTTGAAGATTTTGCTGGATATAGAGTTCTTATTTGGCAGTTTTTAATTTCAGCATTTTGATGTTCCAGAGTGTTCTATCCTCTATTGTTTCTGCTGCCAAGTCAGTTAATCGTGTCATTGTCCCTCTGTGTAGCCCGTTTTTCTCTCACTTCCAAGATTTTCTCATTCCCATTGGTGTTCAGGGGTCAGCGATGGTGATCCTAGGACTGGTTTCCATGTTTCATCCTGCTTCAGGCTCACTGAGCCTCTTGGATCTAGAATTAATATGGCTCACAAATTTGGGTGGTTTCTGCCATTATATCTTGAGATGTGTGTCCTGTCCCTTTCTCCATTTCCTCTCCTTCTGAGACAATTACATGTGTGTTGGCTGCTTCATACAGTCTCACACAGCTCTGAGGTCCTGTTCATTCTTCCTCTTTGTTATCTCCATTTTTTGGATTAATTTCTATTGCTCTATCTTGAAGTTCTCCAATTCTTCTGCTACCTCTAATCTGCTATTCAAACCATCTAAAAACACAAAGAGAGAGAGAAACCAAGATGGTGGCATAGGAAAATAGCTGATCTTGCTGCCTTGCACAACCACTTCAAAACTACAACTAAAAGACAAAACGGACATCATCTAGAACCACAGGAAGGCTGGCTGAGTGGAAATTCTACAACTAGAAGGGAAGAGAAAAGCACACGGAGACTCAGAGGAGCTGCGGAAGTAACGTGTGGAGGTACGGAGGCGCGCGAGAAGAAAGGGCCGGCTACTGAGGACGAGGTTGTCTTTCTCAATCCGGAGGGAGACACAAGCTCCTGACTGTTCTGAACTCCAGTTCCGGGCGAGACTCTGGGGACCCAGACTCATACAGGGAAACTGGACTGTCTGGCATGGGGCTGGAACATGAGGGTGGCTTTCTCTCAGAGGCGCTTGCAGCGATTACCGCGGGACACTGAGACCCAGGGTCCTCTTAGGGCAGGGCTGAAGGTCAGCCATTGCTGATTGCTCCACCCTGTTGATTCGCTGAGACCCCGCCCCACCCAATTTACAACGCCAAACAAGCTGTGCTCAGAGAGGCTTTGGCATATGAATGGCCTGGCCCTTTGCAATCTAAAATTACCTATCAAACTGCAACTGGGTCAGAGAGACCCAGAACTTCCAAAAGAAGGCCCAAGGCCCCATAGCAGCCTGCATTGCTTCACAGCTGGGCCTCATCTGGGCACCTCCAAACCCCAAACAAAGAGGAGGAATCTGCAGATCTCTCTGTAGCTCCTGCTGGGTGGCCTCAGGTAGAGGCTAAATTGGCACCTCCTTGGAGATCCAAGAGCCAGTGTACCCAGGGGTCAGAGTAGGACCATCCAGATTACAACTCCTCAGATCCATAAGGGACACACTCAAGGGGCAGACTCAGTGAGCACCAAAGCCCCACTGAAGCAAGTCCTGCCCCATAAGGGTGTCTCCAGCACAGAAGTTCTCCCATAGTAGACACAGCTGCTCCTCACAGCCAATTGGCCTGGAGGTCAATTCCTCCCAGTGACACCAACAACAATCAAGGCTTAACTACAACAAGACTGTGCACACAGCCCACAAAGGGCTGCACCAAGAGTGTCCACCTCAGGTAACTGGGGAGGCTGAGCCACTGGGCCCTATAGGACACCTAGCACACAAAGCCACTCTATCAACTCAGGGAAGCAGCCAAAATGTGGAGACAAAGAAACAGATCACAAATGAAAGAAATGGAGGAAAGCACTACTGGATATAGAGTTCAAAACCACGGTTATAAGGTTTCTCAAGAATTTTCTAGAAACTGTTGATAAATTTAGTGAGTCCCTCAAGGATATGAAAAAGGACCAATTAGAACTTAAGCATACACTGACTGAAATAAAGAATAACATACAAAGATCCAACAGCAGACTAGAGGATCGCAAGAATCAAGTCAAAGATTTGAAATACGAAGAAGAAAACAACACCCATCCGGAAAAGCAAAAAGAAAAAATCCAAAAATATGAAGATAGTGTAAGGAGCAGCTGGGACAACTTCAAGCGTACCAACATCAGAATTATGGGGGTGCCAGAAGAAGAGAGAGAGCAAGATACTGAAAACCTATTTGAAGAAATAATGACCGAAAACTTCTCCCACCTGGTGAAAGAAATAGACTTACAAGTCCAGGAAGCGCAGAGAACCCCAAACAAAAGGAATCCAAAGAGGACCACACCAAGACACATCATAATTAAAATGCCAAGAGCAAAAGACAAAGAGAGAATCTTAAAAGTACCAAGAGAAAAACAGTTAATTACCTACAAGGGAGCACCCATACGACTGTCAGCTGATTTCTCAACAGAAACTATGCAGGCCAGAAGGGAGTGGCAAGAAATATTCAAAGTGATGAATAGCAAGAACCTACAACCAAGAATACTCTACCCAGCAAAGCTATCATTCAGAATTGAAGGTCAGATAAAGAGCTTCACAGACAAGAAAAAGCTAAAGGAGTTCATCACCGCCAAACCAGTATTACATGAAATGCTGAAGGGTATTCTTTAAGAAGAGGAAGAAGAAGAAAAAGGTAAAGTTAAAAATTATGAACAACAAATACATGTCTATCAACAAGTGAATCTAAAAATCAAGTGAATAAAAAATCTGATGAACAGAAAAAAAAAATCTAAAAACACACATTTTTCATTTTAGTTTTCCTACTGTTCAGCTCTAGAAATTCCATTTAACAACTTTTAAAAAATCTCTTGAGCTTCCTTATCTGATCACTCATTAAAGTAATTATCCCTTCATTATTGATACATATTTATAATATGATTTGAAGTGATTGCTAAGTTCAGCACCATGGTCCACTTGGTGACAATTTCTGTTTTTCCTGCTCCTACATTTTTCTGACTCTTTGCATGTTTTGGTTGAAAATCAGACATTGCAGTGATTCTGGATTCTGCTGTGTTCTCGTGGTGGTTACTTTGTTGTTATTGTTTTGGAGCGCAGGTAACTGGCCTGTGTTCAAACTACAGATTCCGTCTTACCCGACAGTTGCAGCAGCTGAATTTGCTCAGTCCCTTCAGCTTCCAGCAGCAGCTTTTGTTACCGGCTTCCCTGGGGCGGGGTATACGCCCCTCTGCCTGTATAGTTGGGCAGTCAGTCAAGGATTTCAGTAAAGTTTTTTTTTAAATATTTTTACAGATGTCAGAGAGGAAGAGAGAGGGAGATAGAAACATCAATGACGGCCCTAGCCAATTTGGCTCAGTGGATAGAGCATCGTCCTGCAGATCGAAGGGTCCTGGGGTCGATTCCTCGTACCCAGGCAGGTACCTGGGTTGCAGGCTCCTCCCCGGCCCTGGCCCTTGTTGGGCACATGCAGGAGGCAACCCATCAATGTGTTTCTCTCACATCGGTATTTCTCTGTCTTTCCCTCTCTCTAAAAATCAATGGAAAAATATCCTCTGGTGAGGATTAACAAAAGAAATCAATGATGAGAGAGAATCATTGATGGGCTGCCTCCTGCACGCCCCGCACTGGGGATGGAGTCTGCAACCCAGTCATGTGCCCTCACCAGGAATTAAACGGTGACCTCATGGTTCAGAGGGGAAAGCTCAACCACGGAGCCAGGCCGGGGGGCGGGTTTCAGTGAGTTTGCAGTGAGGTTACTCCCTCTGGGGGTCCCCTGCTTCTCAGATTCCCTCTGCCAGCGCCGGGGTACATGGTGGACCCGCAAACATGGAGTAAGGGGCACCCACCCCTCGTGCAGTTGAAACTCCACATATAACTTCTTTGGGTCCTTTTTTCTTTTTTAAAAAAATGTTTTTATTGATTTTTAGAGGGAGAGGGAGAAGAGAGATAGAAACATCAATGAGAAACATTAATCAGCTGCTTCCTGCACACCTCCTACTGGTTTAAGCCCGCAACCCTGGCATGCGCCCTGACCAGGAATCAAACCATGACCTCCTGGTTCATAGGTCAATGCTCAATGCTCAATCACCGAGCCACACGGTCTGGGCAGGCTGGCTCTTTTTAGCACATGCACTCACTGGACGGATGGAGACAGGAAGCCACGAACAACCGAGTCCCACGTGGGCGTGGTCACGCCCTCTCTGTGTCCCCACGGCCCTGACAGGCTGGTGGGAGAGGAGGTCCGAGAGCAGCCGGGACCGGACCCTGGCTCAGTGGACAGACCCTGCACGTTGGAACTGGCCTCCACCGTGGCCGGGTGAGCTCTGCAGAGCTGCGTGGGAAGGGGCTGTCCCTGCAGAGGACCGGCCCTGCCCTGGGGTCCCCTCAGCACAGTCCTCAATCTTCGCCAGCTGTTCAGCTCGGCACCTCAGTGGGATCCCAACCGTGAGGTCCCCGCATGCGGAAAGGAGGTGGTTCAGGGAGACAGAGGCTGAGACAGAGGCCTCCCAGCCCCACAGGGCGTGTGCCCACACTCAGAACCTCAGGGCCAAGGCAAGGGCGGGGGTACTGCTCTGATGGAGGGGGGTGCAGAAAATTGTTGTTTCATATTTTATTACATCAATGGCTTGAAAACTTTTATTTAATTTCAGCAATAGAAAAATGAACTCTGCAGAATCTCACAAATAAATTTTCCGATCTCCACTAACAAATGTTACCCTCAATGGCTAAGCAAGGGTCATGCTATGCACAGTCACAGGATGAGTGCTGACATGGGGAGCAGGCAGACAGTAAAGTATCACTCACACAGCATATCACAACTTCGCTTTGAAATCCCCAGGCGACTTCATCACTTGAAGATATACAGCATCTCCATTACCGTGTCAGCCTTAACCTTACACATCTTGTAAAACCCCCAAGATTTTAGCCGCCACAAAGCACTCCGTGGCGCCGAGCCTGCGCGGGCCTGTCCGCTCCGGGGGCGCCTGTGAGCGCGGGCGCTGCGCCGCCGCGGGCTGTGCTTTATCTGGTTGGGAAAGGCGGGGCAGGCGCAGGGGTGCCCTGCTGGCGTCGCAGGCCCCGCTCGGAGCGTCGGCTTGAGGCAAAGCTGCACATGATTAGAAGCTCGAGTCTGGGCTTTAGGCGTGACTGGGGGTGGGGGTGGGGCAGCCGGCAAGCAGACAGTGGGGTGGGGAGAAGTGGGGGCTCTGCCCTCTCCGAGGAAGGAGGGGACCACCTTCCCAACCTCCAGAACCCCCGGGCCCTGCAGTCTGCCCAGGCCGGTGCGGGGGAGCCAGTGCGGATGGACTCAGCCTTGAGGCCCTAGACCGGCTGCACCTCGTGCTTCGTCCAGGACTGAGCGCACCGCCCCCCGCCCCCCACGAGTGTCAGAAGACGGTCCTGATGGGGACAGATCGCGCCCAGGCACGGGCCTTGGACCCGGCCTTCCAGTCCAGCGCGTCTGGAGCATGCGCGGAGGGCGGGGAAACGTGTCCTGGAGGGGAACGAGGGAACCTGTTTGCGTGTGGACAGACACCCTCTGGGAAGACACAGCGGAGGGAAACCTCATGGTCCAGAGGCGTGGGAATTATTCCAAGAACAGTGCAAGGCATCTGTAATTACATTCATTCCAGGGAGGAAAAACTGGTGTTCGTATAAGATTTCATATTTTGAAAATTTTGGGGTAAGATAAGGGAACTATTAGGTGTTTCAAAGACCAACCTTTCGGCTCATGACGATAAAACCCGAGTCCGCATGTGAAGGGTGCACGGAGCGCTTGATGTGGTCCCATGAGGCTCCGCCACCGGGGAAGGGAGCCCCTCGGACACGCAGCTGGCACCAGGACGCAGGAGCGCCCTTGTCATTCCCGGGAAACCAGAGGCCCGCGAACGGGACGGGCCTGGCCGGTGGGGTGTGAAGGCTAGTGAAGCAGCGAGGGCGCTGTCCCCCCGGCGGGGCCGCTCTGCTGGGGCCGAGGGGGGTGCTGTGCTCAAAGCGAGTCGGTAGAAGGACAAGAAGTTTCCAGACTCATTACTGTAACCCGTTGCTCTCCGTCGGCACACAGTGAACCTGCAACAAAAACTACCGCCTTTTAGGCCAAGGGGCCCAAACCATTCAGAGCGCAGCTGGTGGCAACGCCGCCACCTGCAGCGCAGAGGAAAGACCCGGCACACGGCTCAGTGGCTCGGCAATAACTTAAGGATGTGTCATTTCTAGTTGTTGCATCCGGGTTCAGAGCTATTTTATAAATTTGGGGTTCAGGTATGAATATAAATAAAATAATGCATTAAAAACAGAAAAGCTTGAATCCTGGGTCCTAGGGTTCGGCACGGGGCTGGAGAGGAAGGCGGCTCCGCCTCCCGCGGCACCAGGTCCAGCGCCGGCTCCGCCTCCCGCGCCCAGGCCGGTCTGGCCAGGGGGACGCACTGGTGGCTTATTTTGGGGGCGCGGTTACACCAACAGTACATGTGATATTCAGAAAGACAAAAATAGGGGTAGCTGGAACTTAAAGTGACTTACAGGCGTGTGACATCTGAGGAAACTTTACGCACACAGGAAGCTGCTTGCTCCGTCCCGCAGTCAAGCTGTAAACCAACGGCATTTTCATACGCGTTTTCTGATGAGAGGTTTGTGAGCCTCCAAGGGTCTCACAGGCTAAAAACTACCAGCATCTCCCAGGCCGGGCGTCTGGGTCACACACTCAGCGAGCCCACTCAGTGGAGTCCACACGGGACCTCGGCCCCCTGGGTGAGAGCTGCATCGCAGAACTGACCACCGTTTCAAACCAGCCAGCACGACATTCAAGTAACAAGGTGTTTCCATGGAGAAGGAGAAAAACTTTACCTAACACTTTACACAGCTACAGGAAATTAAATAAAACAAACTTTTAATGCATATGCAATACAATTTATATCTTTTAGGGTTTCTAAACTAAAACTATCATTTGTTTCAATGGTACTATATTTTGCACAATAACTTATACTTAGGAGGAATCTTCCACAAAAATAGATATAATTATGACATTCACATTGATACTCTTTAAGAAGACAAAGCTGAGGGAACATGGTCCCTGACCTCCCACCCCACGCACGCCTGTGATGCACCGAAGTCTTGATATGTTTAAAAAGGTCTTCACGTCGGTAAGACCAGTCACTCGCTTTCAGCAAAGTGGTTTCTTGCATTTACATCATTGCAGACAGTGAGAACAGCCGAGGACACAGTGCTATCTGAGGTGTGAAACCGGCGGAAGCAGCCAGCAGCCAGCAGCCAGCAGCCGGGCCAAGACGCCGCGCCGCCTCTTCCTTCCGGCGGATGGAAACCACAGGCCCCTTTTCCTGGGAGACAGAGCCCACGTCAGCTGCTGTGCCGGCGGGAAGACCAGCGGTGGCGCCGAAGCAGGTGGAGACCAAAGAGCACGTGGTGCCAGGCAGGCCGCCGCCTGGCCCTGCCTCGCCGCAGGACGGGCACCAAGCTCCCCGCGGCCGGGGGACCAGTTCCCAAGGAACACAGCCTGGGCCGCGGGGAGGACAACCTGCCGGCAGAGTGAGAGCCCCTGCTGATCGGGGAGGAGGGAGGCCGGGAGGAGGGAGGCCGGGAGGAGGGAGGCCGCGAGAAGCGAGGAGCCTAAAGCCCCCGCCCAGGCCGTGTCCCTTACGGTGATGTGCAAATGTATGAGCGCTCCCATGGCCCCCTGCGCTTGCAATCACACAGCAGGCTTGCGATGCAGAGGAGACCAAGCTTGGGTGGCTCCTAGTGTCATCTCGCTCCCTGCCCAGGCAGGACCGTGGCTGGACTGCCCTCTGCCTCCCGGCTGCCCTCACCTGCGAGGACGCGAGCTCAGCAAGTCCCATCTTACTGCCCCTTCCGAATGACCTTTGTCCAGATTCCTTTAAACCAAAGGTCCCGTTCCAAACAAGCTGAGTCTAGCTGAGCCTCTTCCTAAAATCAGCAGACTTAAGAAAAGGCAAGGTGCTTGAGTCAAAACACGTCCGATTTTAATTGCATATTTTAAATTCCTAAGAATTGCTTATGCGCCTTAAAGCCTCGCACTTGTTTCGTTTTTGGTACTGAAAGCAGGAAAGGGTTTAAATGGCGGGAAAACGACAACAGGGAGCTCCTGCAGCGTGTCCAGTGCCGGCGGAGCTGCGGGGAGGGCGGCCAGGCTCGCCACAGCCCGCAGCCGCCCCGGGTCGGCTGAGAGCAGAAGCGACTCTGGAAGTCCCGGGACGTTTCTTAGGAAGTTTCCTTTGCTCCCAGTCCAACCAGGCAGTGCACACCCCTGCGGGCTGTTTGCTCTCATCGCGGCTCACCAGCACCAGCCACCTGCTCACGCCTCGCTCTGTGCTACGCTGTGGGAGAGGGCGGGCCGTGTGGCCTCATCAGGGCCTGAGGACCAGGGGTGTGGAGTGACGGGGAGAAGCCAGGCTGCCCAGGAGGGGGAACAACGTGCACTTTTAGAACCCCCCCCCCCGGCTACTCTGTTCCCCCGTGGGCTGCCTGACATCTCAGGCTGCTCCGTTGGGCGCGGCGGCGGGCTCTCCACGCTCGGGATGTCATCTTTGGCAAGCAGTGCCGTGAAAGAGCTCCAGCACTGAAGCAGAAACAGGACTGAGGACGCGGCTGCCCCAGGAGAAGGCACCAAGTCCAAGTGTACGAGCACCAGCGCAGTGAACGGACCCAGTCTCTTGGAGTGGGTTTGGGGGAAGCGGGAGGAGAGGGCGGCACCCATCCTGGGGTTGCCATGCGGAGGGCTGAAGGCAGAGGGTGGAGTCCACGTTCCTTTTAAGTTACGTGTCCAAAGAGAGCTGCTGCGAGCCAGCTGTCGACCAGCCGGGAAGGCAGAGGGAGCGGGCTAGCGGACTAGCTGTACCAGCCATCGCTGCCCCGCTTCCGGGAGGCGGGACCGAATCGGGGCGTTTGGCACGATGAAGGTTACAATGCAGTCTGCACACACGGCGATATCCAGAAACATGATCTCTTAGGTGGGGGCCTCCGAACCGGACCCGAGAACCCTCTAGAAGGCCAACAGGTCCAGTTGCTGAGAATGACATGATGCACAAAGGAGCGATCCAGGCCATGCAGGAAGAGGCGTGCCTTCCCGTCGGCCACCTGCTCTGAAGCTGCGGACGGAGGGGGAGAGCTGCCGTGGGGGCCCGGAGCTCTGCCGGGGGAGGCCACCCCAGGGCCAGGGCGCCATGCAGCCGCGAGATCCCGGCGCGTAGACTGCGCGTGAGATGCACGGAGCTCTCCAGCTAGTGGCGCCGACATGGAGGAACGAGCAAAGATTAAGGCAGATGTAGCACAGGACCGGAAGTGTTGCCATTTTTGGTAATAGCTGCTTGTCCACAGATGTGAGCAGATGGCTAGGTGATGCCTTGTCATACCTGATATCCGGGGAACACAGACGCCCATACCAAGTGTGGGAAGCTGCCTGAGTTTCTCAGGAGGCGGATGCATATCTGACGTCAAGGACAGAAGCAGCCTGAGGAAAGGAGAACAAAGGATCAGCCTGGCCGGCCTGGCTCAGTGGCTGAGTGTTGACCTTTGAACCAGGAGGTCATGGTTAAATTCCTAGTCAGGGCACATGCCCGGGTTGCGGGCTCCATCCCCAATGGAGGGCATGCTGGAGGCAGCCAATCAATGATTCTCTCTCATCATGGATGTTTCTATCCCTCTCATCCTCTCCCTTCCTCTCTGAAATCAATAATTTTTTTTTTTTTTTTTTTTTTATAAAAGAAGAGCAGGAAACGATGCAAATGGCTCGTTCTGGCGTCCTGCAAGGCGAGAGGGGGCCTGCTGGCTGCCCCGTACACAGCGGGCACAGCAGAGCTCCGGAGGCGGCCCAGGGGGTGGCTGCACAGCGTGGCCCCTGCAGCCAAATGCGGGCCCGGAGCCTGGCTCTGCCCCTTCCCGCTGTCTCCTTGCAGAATCCAGTCCCGGAGCCCAGCACCCAGGACAAACAGAACCCGCCAGGGCAGGAGCGTGTGCTTGGCGAGGGCGGCGCGGCTGGAGGCCGCCAGGCTCCTGCAGGGACACAGGACACCTAAGACCCCAAAGATGGCAGGACCCTCTTTCCCAGCTGCCATGGCATTCCTCCACTCTCCGTCCCCGTCTTCAAGCCGGACTCCCACCCCAAACCTCCAGCCTAACAGTCCCTTGTAGGCCCTGCTTCCCTCGTGGCGTCTTGTTGCCAGGAAACAATGGCTCTGCATCCAGAAGCTGCACACGCACCCTTCAGGGGTGCTCAGGTTCCGGGGCGCTCAGGTTCCGTGAGGACTGGGCGTCCATCGCGAGCCTTCTCCGAGCGACACAGCCCTCCACTCACTTCCAGGGAGCTCCTCCTTTCCCCACCTCCGTTCCAGCGCTCGCTCTGCCCCTTCTGACACTCCCAGCCCCGGGCCACCGCTGGCTCCTCAGCGAACCCTGGATCTCAGCAGCCCCGACGCCGGGGCTTCCCAACCTTCTCCGTCTGAAGGGCAAGCGCACGGAAGAAAGCCTTCTCTCTTGCAAACTCGGATGTCCTGTCCCAGGAGCCTCAACGCTAAACGCCTCCTGAGCGGAGCCCAGGACTCCAGGACGTCGCTGTGCTGCCAAAGGGCAACTGGCAGGGGACGAAGCCACGGCCAAGGATGGAGATGCCTTCGAGCTGCTCAGACGCTGCTGCGAGCCAGGGCTGCAGGCCCCGCGCCACTGGCCGGGGACCCTCGCATCGGCCACCCTTCCTACAGGGCATCCCAGTAGGGGCTGGTCTCGCTCTCACCAGTGGCCCGGGTCCGCACCTGCGGGTCCGCACCTGCGGGTCCGCACCTGCTGCCGAAGGCCCCGACACTCCCCCACTCGGCGGGAGGACCTCCGGGCTGCTCCCGGCTTCCGGAGGACAGCTCAGCAGCAGGAAACGGGGGCCTGGGCATCCCCATGGCTGCGCAGGGCTTGAGGAGAGTGACCTTCCTTGTAAAGCCAAGCTCACTGGGAAGTGACCAGCTCAGTGAACGCCGCCAATGGGGAGTGATGGGGATGACCGGGCCCTGTGCTCCGGGTGCGCCAGGCCACGGGTGGGAAACAGAACAAGCCTGTCCCAGCAGCAGGGAGGGGCGGGGTCCCTGCAGCCTCAGGAGCCCCCTGCCTGACCGCCACCGCTCAGAACCGCCCCCGGGGGAAGCACTGGGCCCCGCGGCCGCGGCAGAACGCACAGCAGTCCGCGAGGCGCGCAGTGAGGCGGCAGCACCGCTTCCAGCTGCGCTCCGCGGCCCCCCGGCACTTGCCGCTCCCCGGTCCCCGCTCCCCACTCCGTGGCAGCGCTTTCCGAGCTTAGGAGCCGGTGGGGATGTGTGACAGTCTGCGGCTGGGGAACCAGGGTGCAATGAGGGAGTGTCCAGGAATTCAAATGTAAGTGACACCCAGGGACAAAGCCGTGAACGAGCTCCACACCCAGATCACGGCATTACGGGCTAAAGTCGTTACTGACCGCTGAGACCAGGAACCGGCCCGCGGGGCGCGGCGGGTGGGCGGAGAAGGGCGTGCTCTGCGGCTTACCTCCTCCTCCTCCTCGGGGACCTTGATGGCGCTGTCCGGGGACTTGACGGGCCTCTGGCCGTTGGGCCCGTTGGCCTCTTCTTTCCCGTGCTCCGCCTCCCATTCCTGTAAAACTTCGTCGATGTTGAAGCGGCGTCGATAATTTACAAAAAAGTTTTTCACTTGTACCACTGATTTGTTCCCAATCACATCCGAGATGGCCTGGAAGTCCCGGCCATATTTCCTGATGGCTGAAGAGAATGTTGGTTTCAACACAGAGAAACCGAGGAAACGCCCCGCTGAGGCCTTCCTGTCTCCAGACAGGGAAACCTACAGGCTCCACCCGCAGGCCCACCCAGTCCCGGACGAGAGGGGTGGTCTGGCCACACCCACAGACGGCTCACGGGGTCAGGGCGGCCCTGCCAGCAGACGCCCCGTGAACACTGGCCACCCAGCAATGACTAGGGGCGTGGACACTCCGCACCCATCCTCTCAGGTCCCAGGACTACAACACCCCGTCCTTAAGCCCTGACACTCAGTCTGCCAAAATGAACCCATCACACCTGTAAAACTGGCACCTCCACACTAGCTTTTCATCTGTGAGACCAGCGGGAGTGGTGATGTGGCTAACAATGACTTCCACGGCAGGACCTGACCCCCGGAGTCTGCTTCCACGTGAGCAGTGCACGGGGCACGGGGGTGTGGGGGCGGGGGGATCTCACCAGTCTCGCCGGAAAGCTCTCTACGAGGAGGACGCCTTACCTTGCACGGCAAGCAGCTGCTCCTCTGTGGTCCAGCGCGCGTTGCACTTCTGAATGACCTGCACATCCAAAGGAGTCCTGTCAGCAGCCACCCATCCTCAGGAGCCAGCCACCCCGCTCAGGCCAGGGCCTCACACCAGCTCGGCTAGGAGGCCGTCCGCACCTTCCCCAAGAGGGTGAGCGGTGCGACGGGGACAGCGCGCAGGGCCGTGGCCCTCCGACGCGTAAACCCTGGGCAGGGCCTTTGTGGTGACGCTGACAGGCCTACCTCGGGGAGTCGGTACAGCTCGATTCCCCCGTCGAGTTTTTCTTTGAGAGCACTGTTGGTCTGTTTAATGTTCTGGATCTAAGAGAGAAAAGACTGTTATCCTATCTAATAAAGAGGGAATATGCTAATTGACCATCACTCCGTCACAAAGATGGCTGCACCCACAGCTGAGGCCAAGTTCCCATAAGGAGCCTTAATGAGCAATCAGCAGGGACCTCAGGCCACGCCCCCCACCAGGTGGGGCTTGACAGGGGACCTCAAGGTGTGCTTCCCGTCCTGGTGCTGGGCTAGGGGACCTCAGGCTGCTCCCCCCGCCCCAACACCAGGCCGGGGGACCTCAGGCCACGCCCTGCACCAGGTGGGGCTTGATGGGGGACCTCAAGGCACACCCACTGCCCCCGGTCTGGGCTGGGGGACCTCAGGCCACGCCCTCCATCCTGGCGCTGAGCCAGGGGACCTGAGGCTATGTCCCCTGTTGGTGGGGCTTGACAAGGGTGGGACTGGCGGGGTCTGGATCTAGCCCAACGGGGGGTAGGGCGGCTGGGTCTGGGTCTCACGCAATTTTGAGGTGCATGTGGGT
Organism: Plecotus auritus; assembly: GCF_963455305.1. Lineage (NCBI taxonomy): Eukaryota > Metazoa > Chordata > Mammalia > Chiroptera > Vespertilionidae > Plecotus > Plecotus auritus. Next base: position 4,872,122 of record NC_137770.1, on the reverse strand, counting down.
GGGCGGGGACTTGACTCTGGGTCCCGTGGTGCGCCCCAGACTCTGACAGGAGGAAGGTTTTCATATACATTTTACTAATTTTCTTTCATCTCTGACACTTCTATTATAGAGAAAGGGCAAATAGCAATATTAAATTATTTCCTCTAATTAACCCCCTTTTAATGTGCACGGATTACGTGCACCAGGCCACTAGTTTTAAAATAAAAAAGCTCTGAAGTAGGGTGAGGCGGGCTGGTCCTCGGGCAGCGGGCAGGGTGGGGCCCCGCTCCTGCTCCGTGGGGCTCCGGGCTCTGTGCCCGCAGGAGGAAGTGGCAGGAAAGTGATTGACAGCAGGTGAGGATCTGAGGCAGAGCCAGCGACACTGAAGGCACCTGGACTGTGCGGGCGGCTCCAGGGCTTGTGGGGAGGAGAAAGGGTCACGGTGTGAGAAGGCGGTGCTGATAACAATTCTGATGTGCTCTCTCCCTCTCCCCTCCTCCTCTGAAATCAATAAAAACACCTTTTAAAAGTATTTCCTTCATTGTTTAAGCTGCTGTGAGTCAGGTTTCCTGTCATTTCCAGGCGAATGGTTCCCTGACATACAACCCAACACGGGCCTCCAGGCAAAGCGGTGTGTGCCTGCCTGAGTCCAGGGAGCGCCGGGCGGAGCCAGAGGCCATGGGCGGGGGGCACATGCTCCACCTCCACAAGGCGGACTCCGAGTGCTCTTTGCCTGCTCTCCTGCTACCCGCCACAGCCAGCAGGGCTGCGGGAAGAGGGGCAGCCGCAGGGGGCAGGGAGTCTCTGCAGAGGAAGGCAGATGCGCCCGGGAGCTCACAGCCCGATTCCACAGCCGGATTGGGGCGAGCGATTGGGGCGAGCACTTCCCATGCAAGCAGAGCACCCAATGCCCTGCGCTGCGACCCTCAGCACCCTGGAAGGCGGGGAGGCCCTCAGTCAGCACCCTGGAAGGCGGGGAGGCCCTCAGCACCCTGGAAGGTGGGGTGGCCCTCAGTCGGCACCCTGGAAGGCGGGGAGGCCCTCGGCACCCTGGAAGGCGGGGAGGCCCTCGGCACCCTGGAAGGCGGGGAGGCCCTCGGCACCCTGGAAGGCGGGGAGGCCCTCGGCACCCTGGAAGGCGGGGAGGCCCTCAGTCAGCACCCTGGAAGGCGGGGAGGCCCTCAGCACCCTGGAAGGCGGGGAGGCCCTCGGCACCCTGGAAGGCGGGGAGGCCCTCGGCACCCTGGAAGGCGGGGAGGCCCTCGGCACCCTGGAAGGTGGGGTGGCCCTCAGTCAGCACCCTGGAAGATGGGGTGGCCCTCAGTCAGCACCCTGGAAGGCGGGGTGGCCCTCAGTCAGCACCCTGGAAGGCGGGCAGGCCCTGGGCACCCTGGAAGGCAGGGAGGCCCTGGGCACCCTGGAAGGTGGACAGCGAGGACTGACCTCCTCTCTGAAAAGGGGCCGGAAGGCTGAGTGGTTCCCCCGAGATTAGAGTGCAGCTGCGCCAGTCGCCGCGCCAGCAGCCCAGCCTCGGCCCCGGGCCTGTGTCCCGGGCTCTGCTCCCTCCTGCACCACAATGCAGACCGGCCTCGGACCCACGCTTCTCATCCCCAAAGTGAGCGCTGGCCTCCTATCTGACCTTCAAACAAGTCAAAGCAGCAAAGACTAAAGTAAACCCTCAGGACAGAGGGAGAGGAGGGGGAGGGCGGGCAGAGGGGAAGCACAGAAAAGGGCGACAGGAGGCCACGCAGGTGAATTTCAGCTGCGATGTACCAGGCAAAATTAGATCCAAACCACACGCTATTTCTCAGGCTAGCATGAACACGTAGAAAAGGGTTACTGTTTTTTCTTCTTATTGATTTGAGAGAGGAAGAAAGAGTGAGGGGGCAGGGCAGAAGAGGGTTAATTTAAAAACAATGGCCTTTACAAGAACATCAAGGAAGTACCAAATACCTAGGAGGACTCCAGCAGGGACAGGCGAGACCATGCACTGGGAACAACACACAGAGAAGCTGAAGGCCGCGGTGAGTGTGCGGAGTCTCACGGGTCAGATGGTGTTAATGCCCCACTTTGACCTATAGGTTCAGCACAATCGCGATCGAGATTCTAGCAGCATTATGTTCCTGGAAGCTGAGAAGATGATTCTCCATTTAAACGGAAATACAAAGGGCCCGGAATGGCCGAGACAATCCCTTAGGACTTGCACTACCAGACGCCTGACTTCCACTCTCCCTCCGGACGGTCCACGCTGTGAGGAAGGACAGACAGACCACGAGCGGGCAAGAAACCCGCACTGACCGCCGGGGCTGCAAGGAAGACCAAGGCCCTGCCCTGCAGCAGGAAGGGCACGCGTCTCAGCACCCAGCACGAGTTTCACCCGAAGCCGCGCAGCACATGGACCCGCAGAGCACACACAGGACACCCCGCGCAGCACATGGACCCGCACAGCACATGGACCCGCAGAGCACACACAGGACACCCCGCACAGCACATGGACCCGCAGAGCACACACAGGACACCCCGTACAGCACATGGACCCGCAGAGCACACACAGGACACCCCGCACAGCACATGGACCCGCAGAGCAGAGCACACACAGGACACCCCGCGCAGCACATGGACCCGCAGAGCACACACAGGACACCCCGCACAGCACATGGACCCGCAGAGCACACAGACCCCGCAGAGCACACACAGGACACCCCGCGCAGCACATGGACCCGCAGAGCAGAGCACACACAGGACACCCCGCACAGCACATGGACCCGCAGAACACACACAGGACACCCCGCGCAGCACATGGACCCGCAGAGCAGAGCACACACAGGACACCCCGCGTAGCACATGGACCCCCAGAGCACACACAGGACACCCCGCAAAGCACATGGACCCCCAGAGCACACACAGGACACCCCTCACAGCACATGGACCCCGCAGAGCACACACAGGACACCCCACACAGCACATGGACCCCGCAGAGCACACACAGGACACCCTGCACAGCACATGGACCCGCAGAGCACACACAGGACACCCCGCATAGCACATGGACCCGCAGAGCACACACAGGACACCCCGCGCAGCACATGGACCCGCAGAGCACACACAGGACACCCCGCACAGCACATGGACCCGCAGAGCACACACAGGACACCCCGCACAGCACATGGACCCGCAGAGCACACACAGGACACCCCGCACAGCACATGGACCCCCAGAGCACACACAGGACACCCCGCACAGCACATGGACCCCCAGAGCACACACAGGACACCCCGAACAGCACATGGACCCGCAGAGCACACACAGGACACCCCGCACAGCACATGGACCCCGCAGAGCACACACAGGACACCCGCCGCGCACCGCAGACCACGCTGTAAGAGGCTTGGACGGATACATGCAGGCAGATGCAGCCAGCACACCTTCTACCACACAGGCGTGAACTCAGCCTGGGTCAAAGACTTACAGGTTAGACATGAAGCCATAAACGTTCTAGAAGAAAACACAGGCAGTAAAACCTCGGACATTTCTCGTAGCAATATTTTTTCTGATATGTCCTTGGGCAAGGGCAACAAAAGAAGAATAAACCAATGGGACCACATCAAACGAAAGAGATGTTGCACAGCACAGGAAACCATCAACAAAATAGAAACCAAAACACTAATTCAAAAGAACGTGTGTATCTCTACGTTCACTGAAGCGTCATTCACAACAGCCAAGATCTGGAAGCAGCCCAAGTGTCCATCAGTAGACGAGTGGCTAAAAAAGCTGTGGTACCAAAAAATAAAATAAAACAAAAAATTCCGTAAGACTTAAAACAGAAAAAAAAAGAAAAGAAAAAAAAAGCTGTGGTACATTTACACAATGGAATACTACTCTGCTGTAAAAAGAATTTTTTATTTTTTTTTTAAAGAAAATTTTTTGCCCTTTGTGACAGCATGGATGGCCCTGGAGAACATTATGCTAAGCGAAATAAGCCAGTCAGAGAAAGACAAGGACCATATGATTTCACTCGTGTGTGGAATTTAATACGCAAACTGAACTAACAAGTAAAACAGACAGATTCAGAGAGAGAGAGAGGCTGGCAGCTGGGGGGGGGGTGTATGGTTGGGGAGGGAGGCGTCACAGCGAGCGAATGTGCCTGTTTTACTTGTTAAAGAACAGAGCGAGAACTCATGGACACGGACAACAGTGATGATGGGGGGGTGAAAGGGATGAGTAGAGGGGGATGAGGCATAGAGGGAAGAAAAGGTGATGTTTTGAAAAAAATAACATAAAATGAAAAAATGTTTAAATGTAAAAGGCAAAACAACACCAGGATCACATGGGGAGTATCTTCCCTGCCTAGGAAGGCTGGCAACAGAACCCCAGAGCGCTGCCCACGAAAGACAAGAATGAGAAACGGGCGGCGGAAAGTAAGAACTTCTGTGACTCACAGGGTACCACGAGGAGTGGAAAGCCAAGCCTTAGAACAAACGGGCCATCTGCGCCCCCTCTTCCCGGCCAGTCCGCATCGCCTCGGGACAGTTCTGTGGTCACCGCGGGGGCGGGGGGGGGCACTGCCAGCATCTGGTGGGTGAAGGCCAGAGACGCTGCCGGCACTGGCTCAGGCACAAGACAAGTCCCCACAGAGAGGAACTGCACAGCCCGCACCTCGGCAGCGGTGGTTCGGGAACCTGCGCACGGCCACCCACACGCACTCCCACCCAGCAATGCCAACAAGGACACACGGTGCAGGGGTCACGTAAAAGAAGGTTCACCTGTGTTATCTGCAATGGCCCCAAATGGGGAACCACCCAGACGTCTACTTCGTACAACAGTTCCCAGCGGTGAGAAAGAATGAGAACCACGGCTCTACACTACACGGGTGCTCTCACGCGTTACATGAAAACCAGACATGCAAGAAACCACCTGATGTCACCTACAGATCTATGTTATAAAAGCCCAGTCCGTAAACGGTCCCTCGGGAGTGCGACCGCGAGTTCGACCAGAGGGTGGTGCGGAAAGAAGGCAGGCCTGGCCAGTAGCCGGGAGGCCCCGATCGGCCCTGATCGCCGGACAGGCCTGGGGACCCCACCTGTGCACGACTTCCCTGCACCGGGCCTCTCGTTTTTCTATAAAATCCACAAATGCATCACAATCACTGGTGGTTTTAGAGTCAGCACTGGAGAAGGCGGGGTGAGCCAGAGGCACGGGCGGAGCGGGTGACCGTGACCGGAGGGGACGCGAGTGGGGCTTCGGAGGCAACGGCCATTGCTTGGCTCAGGGAGAGGTTAGTCGGGCGTGTTCACCGTGTGGAAATCAGCGCGAACACACACACAGAAGCATTTATATGCACACACTTAACGTCGACTTCTAAGTGAATTTAAGAAAAAGCCGTGAGCCAGTACTAAGATCTTCTGCCCAATTCCTGGGGGAAAGTGCCCTTCGGAGATGTGGGGAGGAGACCATCCGCGTGTGTGAACAGTGACCCCCTAAGGCCTGGTCAGCCCCCCAGGCCGGGCGGGTACCTGGCGCTTGATGGAGACCAGCTCCATGTCCAGCTGGCGCAGCACCGTGGTGGCCGCGGTGGCGTTGGCAGACACGGCCTCCACGTCTTCTTGGGAGAGAAACATCCCTTTCGGAGGTTTCCTTTTGGCTCGGTTCTTAGCTTGAGTGCTATGCTTTTCTTTCTTCATCTGAGGGATGGTCTCAGTGGGGGGCGCCTGCACAATACAGATTTGGATGAATGTGACACTAAAATTAAAACGCCAAGTGGACAGTCAACCGTATTCCCTCACCACGGCTCCAAACAGTCCAGGACCAACACCAGGCTGCATTGTCACCGCACCGCCCCGCCCCGCCCGAACAGGGAGGCAGGCAGGGACGCCGGCTGCTGGGCTCTGCCTGGACGCCTGGCAGAGGACCCCACTTCCTGCCCACAGCTGCTCCCTCACTCTCACTTGGAGGCTCTGACGGCAGCACCTCAGCTCCCTGCACTGACGGGAGGGCACCTGCGCGCTGCACTGCACACAGAGGGCAGGAGCGGCTTGTCTTCACAGGCCCCACCGTGCACAGGGCACTGGACACGGACAGGAGGGAGGGAGGGAGGGGGGAGGGAGGGAGGGGGGAGTGAGGAAGAGAGGGAGAGAGGGAGGGAGGGAGGGAGGGAGGGAGGGAGGGAGGGAGGAAGGGAGGGAGAGAGGGGGGAGGGAGGGAGGGAGAGAGGGGGGAGGGAGGGAGAGAGGGGGGAGGGAGGGAGAGAGGGAGGGAGGGGGGAGGGAGGGGGGAGTGAGAGAGGGCGGTTGGTTCAGCACATGTATAAAGATCCATTTAAATTCTTTAAATCTTTATACAGGTTTAAAAATATACAAACTTCAATATGAATCTGTGACGTTTTACACATTCTTTTGGGGGGAATGACATTCAGCTTTTAGGGCAACTGTGCCCTGAAAATCTCCTTCAGGAACTGTAAGCGGTCATTTCCATGCCCGGCTGCTGCTCGTTTTTTAGGCACTTTCTCTCTGAACCCAGAAGCTGCAGAAACGAAAGGCAGTGGAGCCGGGGCCAGGAGAGCATACCCTGTCTCCCTGCTCGCCCTTTAAGAGCAGGAAGTGCATGTGCTCTGCTGATAAACTTAACTACCTTCACGTGTGAGACCGAGCTGAAGGCCATGCAGACTGGCCACAGCAGTGAGTCCCCAGCGCTAGGAGAGGCCACGGCCACGGCAGTGAGTCCCCAGCGCTAGGAGAGGCCACGGCCACGGCAGTGAGTCCCCCAGCGCTTGGAGAGGCCACGGCCACGGCAGTGAGTCCCCAGCACTAGCAGAGGCCACGGCCACGGCAGTGAGTCCCCAGCACTAGCAGAGGCCACGGCCACGGCAGTGAGTCCCCCAGTGCTAGCAGAGGCCACGGCCCCGGCAGTGAGTCCCCCAGCGCTTGGAGAGGCCACGGCCACGGCCACGGCAGTGAGTCCCCCAGCACTAGCAGAGGCCATGGCCACGGCAGTGAGTCCCCCAGCACTAGCAGAGGCCCATGATGCTGCCACAGGGCTATGCTGTCCAGCAAAGACCGCCGATGGACAGTGTGTCTGTTTTAATAACACTTTAGTATGCAAACAAACTACGATTTAAGCATTTTTCTTTTTGATTGAGAAATTGAGCTATATAAATAAGAATTACAGAGATTAATATAAAATCAACCTTTTCTCTTCCATTTAAAATGTTCCATTGAAGAACCTAATAGTGCAACAACACAAACCTTACTGAACATCCCAAGTCCAATTTGATTTCTCAGACAGTCTTAACTGCACTAACCCTTAAAGCAATCTTGTTGTTTGGACTCATACGAATTGCTGGCAGAGTGCCATCGCTCAAGAATGACTAGTTCCCCATTTGGTGATATAACCAGACCAAAGAAGCCTTAAAAACATGTCTAGAACACTTTCACCCACAGTCCACATCCAGAAATTAACTATAGCCCTAACCAGTTTGGCTCAGTGGATAGAGCGTCGGCCTGCGGACTGAAGGGTCCCAGGTTCGATTCCGGTCAAGGGCATGTACCTTGGTTGCGGGCGCATCCCCAGTAGGGGGTGTGCAGGAGGCAGCTGATTGATATTTCTCTCTCATCGATGTTTCTAACTCTCTCTCTCCCTCTCTGTAAAAAATCAATAAAATATATTTTTTAAAAATTAACTGTAATGGAAAAAAATAAGTGCACAAATACTTAGTTATGAGATCAGCAGTTCAGCATTGTTATAACAGCAAAAAGCAGGGGCAGAACTGTAAAAACCCACGAGGATTCATTTACTCGAGTATGAGGGAGGTGTTTGATGGAATAACATACAGCCGTGCGGGAAGCATGGGACTTGGCTGGAATGTCTGTAAGGATTCTCCGAAAGGTCAGGGGCCTCTGCCTTGACCTTTCCAAGCAAGTCCGATCCCCTTTCACGTGTGAGACCGAGCTGAAGGCCATGCAGACTGGCCACGGCAGTGAGTCCGCAGTGCTAGCAGAGGCCACGGCAAAAAGCAGGGGCAGCAAAAAGCAGGGGCAGAACTGTAAAACCCACGAGCATTCATTTACTCGAGTATGAGGGAGGTGTTTGACGGAATAACGTACAGCCGTGTGGGAAGCACGGGACTTGGCTGGAATGTCTGTAAGGATTCTCCGAAAGGTCAGGGGCCTCTAAGGGGACCTTGCCGAAGGCAGCAGCCCCTGCCTTGACCTTTCCAAGCAAGTCCGATCCCGGGTGTTCTGCTAGAATCTCTATGTTTAGTCTTTAAGACCCGACCTTGGAGAAGCATGTGCTTGGAGAAGCATGTGCGTTCTCAAGGATGCTTATGCTGATTGTGTCTAGAGGTTAATTTTAGTTCGAGCTGTTGTGACAATAAAAGCCAAAGGAGGCAGGCGAACAGGGCTACTGGGCGGCGACAGCCAAGTGGTGCCTTAGCCTCTCTTTCACAGAAACGGGTGTTAGAGTGACCATTCACCCGCCGCTCAGGTCTGCCGGTCAGCCCGGCACAGTTGTGTATACAAATGTATTTGACATAAAAATGTGTTCAGAGTAAATTTGAAAGGTTATGAAATTTATATATAGATAGATAAAGATCCCATTTATGTATTTTAAAATAAGTATTTACTCAGAATTAAGTATATAGGTATATACTTAAAAACATTTTTTTAAAATATATTTTATTGATTTTTTACAGAGAGGAAGGGAGAGGGATAGAGAGCTAGAAACATCGATGAGAGAGAAACATCGATCAGCTGCCTCCTGCACACCTCCCACTGGGGATGTGCCCGCAACCAAGGTACATGCCCTTGACCGGAATCGAACCCGGGACCCTTCAGTCCGCAGGCCGACGCTCTATCCACTGAGCCAAACCGGTTTCGGCTACTTAAAAACATTTTTTAAAAAATATATTTTTATTGATTTCAGAGAGGAAGGGAGAGGGAGAGAAAGATAGACACATCAATAATGAGAGAGAATCACTGATCGGCTGCCTCCTGCACGCCCCCTACTGGGACCAAGCCCGCAACCTGGGCCTGTGCCCTTGACCGGACTCGAACCCGGGACACTTTAGTCCCCAGGCCGATGCTCTATCCACTGAGCCAAACCAGCTAGGGCTACTTAAAAACATTTTTAAAGCCCTAACCGGTTTGGCTCAGTGGCTAGAGCGTCGGCCTGGGGACTGAGGGATCCCGGGTTCGATTCCGGTCAAGGGCGTGTACCTTGGTTGCGGGCACATCCCCAGTGGGGGGTGTGCAGGAGGCAGCTGATCGATGTCTCTCTCTCATCGATGTTTCTAACTCTCTATCCCTCTCCCTTCCTCTCTGTGAAAAATCAATAAAATATTATTAAAAAAAATTTTTTTTAAATTTATTTTAGGGAGTGAGAAAAAGGGAGAGGGAAGGAGGGAGGGAAAGAGAAAGAGGGGGAGAGGTCCATTTATTGTTCCACTTATTTATACATCCATTGGTTGATTTTTTTATGTGCTCCAAGCAGGGATAGAAGTTGCAATCTTGGTGTATAGGGACAACACTCTAGCCACAGCTACCAGCACCCACACACTTCTTACAGAGGAACAAGTTAATGGTGATTGTGTGTGTAAGTGGTTTCACTTCCTCCTTTTCGATGAGCTGTATTCGTACTTTGTCCATAAAAAGCACATGGTCCTGATGTCAGGTCAAGGTTAGGTGTGCCTAGCCCTTCTGTTTCCCTGCCTGAAACAGCTTTCTCAGACCTTAGAGCTTCTGAGACAGAGAACTGTCGAGTTTACTAAAACTGCAGGCTCTGCCTTCAGAACAACTCACGTGACCCCCAATGAACGTCCCGTCCACAGTGGGGGCCAACACCGCAGCGTGAGGAGCCCGGCCTGCCCTCTAGGCCATGTGGCCCCGGGCCTGCTGCAGGCAGTGCTGGATTGTGGGGTCCCCCAGAGCCACGGAGCCAGGGTTTCCTCGGAGGGCCCACAGATGCTTTATTCAATGCTGTGAATGGACAAAATAATGCCAGTCTGCGACCCCTACTTCAAAAGGCTACCATCCCGACACCCCCTATTCTCCGTGGACAGGTTACAAAAGTCCTCCACAATTACGGGGTTTTGTGAGGCAGGCCCCCGAGTCCACACTGAGAACCTCCGCATGTGCCTTTCAGGATGTGAGCGATGAAACCTCAGCGGGTGAGCTCACCGCGGGTGACCTGCGCTGCTGCTTCGGAGTAAGGGGAGGAGGGTGCGGAGCCCGGGCGTGACAGCGCGGGGGAGCCGCGCCCTCGCCTGGCCTCAGGAGCACCCCTGTCTAAGGCTCGCTGAGCCAGCGCCGGAAAGGTCGCAGCGAGGACTCGCTAGACAGCCTGTCACTCGTCACTGCAATCTCCCTTCAAGACTTCCTTTACTCTTGCTTCCTGGCGAACGCGAGGCTAGGTTCTCCAAAGCCAGGTCATTACTGCTCGAAATGCGTATCAGGACGCCCTGTGCCACAGAGCAACTCACACCTTCGGCGGAATGCGTGAGAGGGGGAAAGCTTTGCTTACGAACTAGCCAACACCTGTTTGCCTAATGGGAAAATACCTCCTTTTTGCTCTCCTTGTTCTGATCAACCTCAAGGTCGATGGGGTTGTTTCCATTGGCTTCTTCCAGCTCATCCTCACTGAAAGACAAGAAAAAGCCGCTGAAAGGTTACTCTGTATTAATGTACTTCACATACAAATAGAGGCAATATACCGATTTGATATAAAATTAGTATGTTTTCAGACTCTGAGATAAAAACCTTCTTACAATTTAAATAAAATACCAATTGCACAGTTCTTTTAGCCTAAATGATTAAAATAAACTGTTAAAACGGGTTTCTACCTCCCAAACCGGCCTAGAACCCTGTTGCTTTCTATAGAGTGTTTTCTCTCAGGTGAAAAGACAAAGTGTAAGACCTTCACTTTGCCTCCTCACCGTCACCTGGGGGAGAACCAGGACATGACCGTGCGCTACAACGGAGCCAAGTTCCCGAACGCAGCCCCTCTGCACAGGGAGCGGACTGACCAGCAAACACAGGGGCGGTCAAGGCCGCCCGCCGCCCACGGCCCCAGGCGCAGCGTGCGGGCTCGGGGCGGGAACTGGAGCTTTAAAGTCAGTCCATCTCAAAAGGCCCTCCCGGAGGGATGCTCCAGCTATCTAGCTCATGCCTCCACGCAGCCTTTATTTAAAGAGGACAGGAGATGCCCTGACCGGTGTGGCTCAGTGGATAGAGCATCAGCCTGCAGACTGAAGGGTCCCGGGTTCAATTCCGGTCAAGGGCATGTACCTTGGTTGTGGGCACATCCCCAGTGGGGAGTGTGCAGGAGGCAGCTGATGGATGTTTCTCTCTCATCGATGTTTCTAACTCTCTATCCCTCTCCCTTCCTCTCTGTAAAAAATCAGTAAAATATATATTAAAAAAAAATAATAATAAAAAAATAAAAAATAAAGAGGACAAGGGCTCGGTGGGGGAGAGTCCCTAGGAAATGAGAAAACGAGGCCGCAGCAGCCTGCCGGCTGGCCCACCACTGACACCAAGATGGCGCGGCCAGAGGGCTCGGGTTTTCCAACAGCCACACCCCCCTTGCATCCAGATGACCACGCCCCCTGCACCCCACTCTCCCCTACCCCACCCTCCACGGCCCAACGTGGTACAAGTTCTGGCTGAGGAAAGTGTGAAGGAAGGAAAGAGCCTGGGCTGAGGGCGCTCTGCCCCGTCCCTGCCATGGCACCACCCAGGTCCCAGCAGAGACAAGCCGGTGCCCCTGCCCCGCGGGCGGTGGGAGCAGCATAACACCTGGGGCGTCACCTCGCCCTCAGCACGGTCCCCACGTGTTTGGGGTTTAATGCTGACTCAGCGAGGGGACTGCGTCTGCCCGCAGTGACGGCCTCACTCTCACTCAGCACGAGACCTGCCCGAGCGGGACAGCCATGTCCTTGCAAAGCTGCCGCCGCCGAGGACACCCGGTAAGCAGGTGGCCACGTTTCTCTGGCGTGAGGCGTGCTGGCCAGGCAGCGACACGCCCCTCGTGCAGGCTGAAGACCCGGCCGCCAGCGGACGCCTCGGGGTCACTCTGCACGGCTCGGCGGGAGAGAGCGAGGTGGGCCGAGAGGGCTGAACTCTCCCAGAGGGATGCTCCACTCTCAACTTGTTCCCACGCTGTCCTCTTTAATGTGAAATCATAAAACACTCGTCTGAGATGGGGCCAAACTATTACTAGTTTATAAAACGACATATGACGCAAAAAGTGGAAAATGTAATTTTAAAAGTTGCCTATATTACCACCAACCTAACCCACAGACCACTGTGCTGTGCTGGCGCATGGCCCCGAAGCGCCTTCCTTTGGGCCGAGGGGCTGGGGCTGGGGCTGGGGCGGGCGAGCTGGGTCTGAACGGAAGGCCTGTGCGCAGCAGGGCCTCCCAGCCGGGCCTGGCGCCTGCTCCCGCGGCCACTCCCCCTGCGCTGTGCCTGCAGAGGCCCAGGGCCTGATGGCCAAGGTGCACCCTTTCACTAAACTCGCTGTACAACTCGCGTTTACCAAGAAAACATGGAACGCTTCTCTCTCTCACGTGTACAAAACAGACGGTCGAAGAGGGAAGAAGGAAACCCAAACTGCACTGGCATCTACCACCCCAAGCACGCGCACCCCACCCAGCACGCGCACCCCCACCAAGCACGCGCACCCCCACCAAGCACGCGCACCCCCACCCAGCACGCGCACCCCCACCCCAGCATGAGCACCCCCATCCCAGCATGAGCACCCCGGAGGCATGCCACGTAGCATCTGCGCAAGCACATCCGGTGGCTCCACGCAGAGCCCTGGCCGTGGAGCTCAGTGGACACAACGTCGGCCCGCGGCCTGAAGGGTCCGGGTTCGATTCCGGTCAAGGGCACGTATCTCGGTGGCAGGCTCCTCCCAGGCCTGGGCCCTGGTCAGGGCGCATGCAGGAGGCAACCAACATGGATGTTTCTCTCAGCCCCTCTCCTTCCGCCTCTCCAGAAGATCAACAGGAAGTGTCCTCGAGTGAGGATAACAGAAAAGCTGACTGAAAGCGACGCCAGGGAAGCACAGACCTGCTGCTGAAGAGACGCGGGCTCAGGCCCAGTGCACAGGGCTGGAGCATCGTCGTCCTGATGCACAGGACTGGGGTCCGAGCCGCGGCCAGGGCACATACAGGAGTCCCCAAGGAGCGTATAAACAAGTGGACAACAAACTGGTCTTCCCCACCCGCTCTTTCTTAAATCAATTTTTTTAAGCCGCCCTTAAGGGGCATGGCAGAAGGTGGGGAAGCTTCCCGGCGGGAGAGGGGCGAGGAGAGTGCTGCAGGAAATGCCCCGGTGCGTGAGCACCGCAGCCGCCGTGAGGGAAGCAGGTGGTGAGCCTGGTTCCAGCAGGAAGGCCCTGGGGGGACGCAGCCTCGATCTCGCCTGTGTCACCAGCTCACAGCGTGCTAGTGACCCCGACGGTCCCCAGGGGGGAGACAGCACCCCAGGTGCCCTCACCTTTCCTCCCGCTCTCGCTTCTGCTTGCGAGCATGGCGATCCATCACGCTGGTCTTAGTTCTCGTCTTCTTCCACGAGTAGTAAAATTTCACCAGACTCGCTATCGACTTGTCAGGAAGCTAAATGTAAGAAAGAGCTGACTTAGATTTAAAACTAACCTTTCAGAAGCACATGTGCTCAGACACACTTGTTAGGGTCACGCTCACATACTCAGAAATGTCAGAAGTCACAGCCCTTCCACAACAGGGGGGATCATGAAAGGGTTCTTCATCCATTTCCAAATGACTACGTGTGACCGTAAGGGAAACTCAGCAGTTGAAGATGAGCCCGTTTTCACACGCCCGAAGTCTAACATACTCTGACAGGACTTCGGGTTCCTTTATAGAGTTCATTTGAGCCCTGAGGTCCCAGTGGCGTGGCAGGAGCCCAGCGGGCAGCAGCCTGGAGTGTGAGAAATGAGCAGCCCTTCCCAGGCCGGCAGGCCGTGGCACCCCCTCCTCAACCGGAGAGCCTTCCCTAGCCTTCTGGGCGTCTGAACCAGCAGCCAGAGCCTTCCCCAGCCTTCCCCAGCCTTCCCCAGCCTTCTGGGCATCTTTACCAGCGGGCGGGGCTCACAGCCCTCAGGCTGGGAAGGGCCAGGAAGTGCTCCCTGCAGTGTTAGATCCTCTGCGCCCAGGTGTGCTGGGGCGGGGGGGAAGGTCTCTACTTACCATCTGTTGGATTCTGTGAAAAGTTTTCCCGTGAAAACTAAAGGCTTGCTCAAACAAGACTTTGTCTTCCACAGTCCACTCATCTGGGAAGGGGGTGAAGTTGGGCAAGTCAGCCAAGGACTTCTCAATGTTATGCTTGTGCCAAAAGAGCATCCCAAGAGCCTGGAAAAGAGCACCGGAGAGATCTCAGACCAAAGACGTGAGCGCACGTGACCACGGAGACGCGGCTGGCCAGAGCGCACACCTTCCCCCCGACAGTAAGAGCTGCTCCCGAGCACCGAGCACCGAGCACTGCCACGTGGCTGTCCCGAGGCATGGCCTCCTGCGCACGAACTCTCCGTCCGCGAGCCCGGGATAAGCAGGCCCCCCGCCCCCCACGTCTCGGGCTGGACCGGGAAGCCCTGCGGCACTGAGCGCCCTGCCCGCGCCACGGCCAGGCGGTGGCTCTGGCTCCGGTGCCGGCGGGTCACACCTCGGGCCCTGCACCTGGGGCAGAGGCTGCCTCACAAAAGCACACCGGCTCTGTCATTCCTCTGCCCAAACGCAAGCAGCCCTGGCTCAGTGGGCTGGAGCGCCGTCCTGGCACCAAAAGGTTGCGGGTTCGATTCCTAGGACACACACCCAGGTTGCGGGCTGGAGTACATACGGGAGGCAACCAATCCATGTTTTTCTCTCTCCCTCTCTCCCTTCCTCTCTCTCTAAAATCAACAAAAACATATCCTCGGGTGAGGGATGGGGAAAAAATAACCCCTGCAAATAGGCTGTTGTGGGGTAAATGAGCTCGGAAAGGAAGAAACATACAATGGACGAGGGATACATGAGAAACAGGAGAGGGCTCAGGACTTCCCTGAGGAGTGGCCCGTAGCACACCTCCGGAGCGAGGACGATCATACTTTGGAAGACCAGAACCCTTGAAAATTCATACAAGGGTATTTTGCAATCAACCCCCCAATGACGGTTACACTCTCTAACCAGAATAAAACATGGGTGAGTTTTCTGGGCAGCCCAGGAGCTCCCGAGCAGGGTTAGAACAGGAGGAGCGGCAGGTCTTGCCTGAAAGACCCTGGAGCCACCCTCTCAGAGCTGCCTTTCTGAGCAGTCCCCCCAGGACGGGACAGCTGGAAGAAGGCCAAGGCTGTACACGGAGGGCAAGTCTACACAACCTCTTTACTGGAACCTTCCGTCACTAGGGCCAGTGGAAATGCTTGCGCCTCGCAGGCTGCACAACCGAGACAGATGCCGGGAAGCACCGACCCGGCTTCGCCTGCCCACTTTGGAAGAGTGATTGCAACGCGGCTGTAACAGGCTCCGAACCATCTTAAATGAAGCCTTAGCCGAATTTTACACCTCACAGTGACTCAAAACAATTAACACTGAAACACGGCAGGTCCGAGTGTGGCAGCCCGAGTCGGGAACCACCAGCAGCAGCCACAAGGGGCAGCGCACACGGTCACGTAAGAAAGCACGTGCCCAGCGTCCCGCCCCACGGCCTCCACCGCCTGCGGCCCCGCGGGCGCACCGTCCACCGCCGCCCACCTCGAGGCTCCTCGCCCGCAGGCCCCCAGGCGGAGCGAGGGGCCAGAGCCCGGGTGACCACCCACGGCTGCCCCCCCGCCACGCCGAGGGGTCGCCCCACAGCCGTTACCTGCTCCATGTTGTAGCCGTGCTTCTCCTTGGCGATGGCGATGTACTCATCCACTGAAAGACAAGACAGGCCGTGAGCAGCGCCGCGGGCCCTGGGCGCCAGTGCACCCGAGTCCATGCACTAAACCAGCAGCCGCCAACCTTTTGGACCTCACGGACCACCAGGGCCACGGCCACCGGTTGGCGACGCTGAACGAAATGACCTCCGTGCGGCCTGGGTGAGCACGCAGCAGGCACTGCCCATTCCCGCCTCCACCCAGCTCTGCGAGCCACGGTGGCCACACGACCATCTCCCGGGGCCGAGCGCAGTCCCAGTGGGCCGCACTGCCCGCACCTGTGACAGAGCTCAGGAAGCCCGTCTGTTCCCCCCCCCCCCCCCCCCCCCCCGGCTTGCTGCCACCAGGTTTAGCCAAATCATCAGCTGGAAAACTCGGAAACAAAAGCACTCTGAACGCGCTCCGCTCTCACCTGCTGTTGTGTTCAATGCGAACACTGGCTGGGCTGGGCAGGGCAGGGCTGGGCAGGGCAGGGCGGGGCAGGGCAGCTGGGTGCTGGACGGAACCTTCATGGGCGCCCAGTAGGGCGCTGCGTGCAAGGTGGCCTGTAAGGCCCCGCCTGCAGGTTCCCCGGGCCTCCCTCTAAGGGAAGGGAGACCCCTAAGGGAAGGGAGAACGAGCCCACCACCCCAGCGCCACTCAGGCATGCACAGTCCGGAATGCTCCAGGCCCTGGCAGGCGGGAGGAAGTGACCTGTGGAAGAACCCTATCTGACACCCGCTGGCAGACACTGGCTCATTCTTTCCCTGTCCCCAGGTCCAAGGAAGACCAGCAAACACCTGCTGAGTGGTGCTGGGAGCTATGGCGTGCGGGTGGGGGCGTGGGGCTCCCTTCCCAGCAGGGTAAGGGGCCAGGTGAGCCCTGGGAGGAAGGCTCTGGCTGACAGAGCGAGGGCCTGGGCGGGGGGGACACTGGGCCCGGCATGTCAGGTGGAGGCCGCTCCCCCTAGCAGCTCCCCGGCCGCCCCAGCGTCCTTCAGAATGAACAAGTGTCTGAACCAGTAATGCTGAGACCGGCCTTGCCTGCCTAGCCCCGCCGTCCTGAGCTCCTCCTTGACACATGAGGCCCCACGCGACCGCGACCACCGCCGTTTCCGGCGCCCTGACTCCCCACCTCCCTGACTCCCTGACGGATGTGCCAGTAGCTGCTGGGAGGACATAATGAAAATGAAGTGTGAATTTTCAAAGCCTCCCGCGCTTTCCTTAAGCAAAACTAAGCTTTCAGCCTAAGAAAATAAAACCCACTTGCACATGCCCTGGTAAGAAAACAAAGGGTGACTAGATGCTTCCACAGGGATAAGAGATGAAACACAGGGGAGCGAGCCCCTGAGGCAGGGAGCCATCAAGGAAGATGTGATCAGGGCAAAGTCCACATGGCTAAGGAGCGGCCAGGACATGTCCTGGGGCCGGGACCTTTGCACCCGGCGCCCTGCCCTGCCCTCCCCAGTGCGCAGGGGTCAGTACCCGGAGTCCTGGGTGCAGGAAGCAGCAGACCTGCCTTGTGCACTTAGCTGACCCCCAGCTTGTCTGTCAGAAGCATAACTGGTCAGAGTTCAGGGCTCTCTGCTTCAGAAGCAGCCTCTCACTGCATAATGCAGTCTTTTTAAAACTTGAAAATTCCCATGGAAACCACCGAGGAAAACAGTCCAATCTTAAATGACGATGCATAAGATACACAACACTCTGCTGATTTAAGGAATTACACAGACTGTACGCAGCCTTTGCTTTTTTGACAAATACTTATTGTTATGGAAAGCACAGGTGGCTGAGTTCTGTTTTGGGGTAACATCACTTAAAGGCAGAGTGTGTGTGCACGTGATTCATCAAGAAAATTTACAATACAGTCAGCAATCCTCCTATATAATCCTATGTAATAAAAGGCTAATGTGCAAATCGACCCATCAGCGGAATGACCAGTGGCTACGACGCACACTGACCACCAGGGGACAGAGCTCAACACAGGAGCTGCCCCCTGGTGGTCAGTGTGCTCCCACAGCGCTGCTCAGCCAGAAGCTGGGCTCGTGGTTGGCGAGTGCCTCTCTCGCCTCCTCCGCTGCAGGCGGGCGGTAAGGAGCGAGGGGTCCTGGACTGCGAAAGCCCTGGACTGCGAGAGGGCACAGGCTGCCCCCCACCCAGTGCACAAATCTTGTGCACCGGGCCTCTAGTCCTATATAATAAAGAGGTAATATGCAAATTAACCCTCATGCCCTCACAAGATGGCTGCCTACGATCAGTCAGGGACGACCAAATGACTGGACAGCAGGCTGCGTAGGGCGACCCAGCCGGCAGGGGCGTTAGTGAGGGACGATCAAACGACTGAACAGCAGGCTGCATGGGGCGACCAGGCCAGCAGGGAGGGGTGTGAGGGGCGACCAGGCCGGCAGGGGGGCCGTGAGGGGTGACCAGGCCGGCGGGGGGCGTGGGGGGGAGTAGTTAGGGGCAACCAGGCTGGCAGAGGGGGACAGTTGGGGGCAACCAGGCCGGCAGCTGGTGACCAGGCCAGCAAGGGGGGAAGTAAGGGGTGACCAAGCCGGCAGGGGGAGGGGGAGGGCAGTTAGGAGTGACCAAGCCGGCAGGGAGGGGGCAGTTGGGGGTGACCTGGCCAGCAGCAGGGGGCAGTTAGGGGTGACCAGGCCGGTGCGGGGGCAGTTAGGGGCGATCAGGCAGGCATGCAGAGGCAGTGAGGGGCAATCAAGCCAGTAGGGGGGGTGCAGTTAGGGGCGATCAGGCAGGCAGGTAGGTGAGCGATTAGGAGCCAGCCCAGGGATCAGGCCTAAACCTGCAGTCAGACATTCCCCGAGGGGTCCCGATTTGGAGAGGGTGCAGGCTGGGCTGAGGGGACCCCCCCACCCCATGCACGAATTTCGTGCACCGGGCCTCTAGCATTGTAATAACTACGGATGGTGCCAGGGGAGTGCTGGGAACATCAGGAGACACTTGGTCAGGTATGACTGTCTACCACTATGCTGTACACCTGACACTAATGCAAAACAACCGTGAACGTAAACTTTAACTAAAAAATAACATTTAAAAAAAGAAGATTCACAAATGCCTCATCAAGAACATACTGAGCTACCCTTACTATGCAGAGAACGCTCTACGGAGTCGCAGGCCGAACCACAGGAGATAAACTGACTTCCCTCAGCGGCGTGGAACCACACACAGGCCACGGATGAGAACACCAGGTAGAGCTCCCAAAACCCCAGTGCACATGCACACGGCAAGGGCATGCCAGCGGGTCAGTGACGATAACGACGATGTCACCAGGGGACGCTGCCTGAAGATTCGACAGTTACACTGGGTGATGACAGCAGCTGACATTCGATAACTCACTGTGCCAGCCACTGCGATAAGGGTTTTGTTTCTGATTCTCCCCAACTTCAACTATTGCCCTCATTCACACACGAAGATACTGATGCTCAGAGAGGCAGGTGATGTGGAAACTCAGTGTCTGACTCGGGACCCGGGTGTGGAACCTCTGTCCATGGAGGGAGAAGGCCACGTCACACAGAACCGCCTCCAGGGTACAGAGAACAGACCAAGGCGGGCCGGCCTGCTGTATCCTGCATGAACGGAGTTCAGGAGCTAGAACCCTGGCTGATGAGGGCGGGGTGAAAACGGGCGGCCTTGTGCAGGCTTCACTTGTTTCTATATCCATGTTCAATCCAGGGAGCTGCCTGCCCTCGGCACCATTAGTAAGAGCCTCAAATCCAACTGCGAACGTAAGGAAGAACGCAGACGCAGCTGCCAGGTACCTGACTGCCGGCCCTTCCCTGGAACCCAGAGTCCGAACACCTTGTGCGGTGCATGTCCCAGCAGGAACAGGAGCAGGAGCAGGAGCAGGCCCCAGGGGGTGGGTGAGCTTCTTAAACGGTTTATCTGACAACCTTGGCAGCAGCGTTCGGTACGGAAAAGGAAGCATGGCGCCCGTTTCTCTCTTCAAGAACGTAATCAATATCGTGGCATCTCCTTTTATTATCAAAACACAAAACGAGCGATCACTGTACCTGACTCCAAAGGAGCTTAAATCATGTAAGGAAAGCAATGATGCCACCTGGTGGGCACAACTGTCACTACAGTTAACATTTCAATGAGGAACCCCCCCGCCCCCGTCCCCGTCCCCGCCCCCCTCAGCCCCAATTCAGGGGAAAAGAGAGCACAAGACACATGACCGGCCGCCGAGACTGCCAGAGCGTGATACAATGGGCCAGTGCTCCCTAGTCAGCAACCAAACACTTTCTCTGTGAAAATGCTGCTGCTCCACGTGGCTTTGCTAAAATCCCACTTCATAGAAAAAGTCGCCCCAGCTGGTGTGGCTCAGTGGATAGAGCATCAGCCTGCAGACTGAAGGGTCCCAGGTTTGATTCCAGCCAAAGGCACAGGCCCGGGTTGCAGGCTCGATCCGCAGTGTGGGGCATGCAGGAGGCAGCCAATCAATGCTTCTCTCTCATCACCGATGTTTCTCTCTCTCTCCCTCTCCCTCTCTCTCTGAAATCAATAAAAATATTTTTTTAAAAAGGAGGGGAAGCGCCCCCACCCTCCTGCACCCAGTGAATAGGACACAGCCCAGCCCAGTCCCTCAGACACTTGGATCAGGTGGAAACGGGAACTGTGAGGGCCGGGCCAAGCCTCCCACATCCGCAGGCAGCTCAGCACCTGCCGCTCTGCACCCCCTGCCGCCCTCCATCCAGGATCTGCACGCATGACTGGCAGTTCACCCGCCTCTGCGCCCGGGTCCTCATCCGTACGGGAGTGGAGTGTTTACGACCTTAAAGTGTCTTCCGTGGCTAACACTGCATGAGTAATCTCTTGAGTTTTAACGTGAAAGAGTCAAGTCAGCGAGTGACACACTCTCCTTGCGTCTCTCACATCAAGTCAACTTACTCATGACTCAGACCCTCGCAGGCAACTGCAGACTGAAAATAATTTCGTTTGCTCTCGTATGTCCTGCTTTGTACGATATGAGCTAAGAACAGAGCCATGCTCAAACAAACAAGGTCTGCACCTCCCTTTACTAAAGGCAGCATTCCCCCACATGGAGAGAGGCGGGGGGAGGGGGTGGTAAAAAAAAGTCCGGCAACATCGACTGGGCCTCAGCCACACAGCTGAGCGCCTCCTGGGAAGAGCCCTGACCCTGCGTCCGTCCTCGGCTCGTCGGGAACCAGCAGGCTGCAGGCCCGGCTCTCCCGAGAACCAGAGTAAGGCCAGGTACCTGCCCAGTCCGTCCCAGGCAGCAGAGCGGAGACGTACAATTGCAGGTGTTACAGAATTACCTCCTTCCTAAGTACTTGGGAGCGTCAACTACAGGTGAGGGTGCAGTTCAGAACCACGAGGTTCGCTTAGCAAGAGAAACCCACCGAGCTGGCGTGCCGCGGAACTCTGCTCCAACTCTGGTTCCCAGCCCCGGCCTGTGAGCCACCTCATCCACTTCTTCCAATCCCGCTCTTGGGCTCCACCCTGCTGTGTATATTCGTGTGCACGGCTGCATATGTGTGTACATGCACATGCATCTCTATATTGTGGTACATGTGTGTTACATACATGTGTACATACATCTATGTGTTTGGTGTGTGCACGTGCATGATGTATCCATATACTTTGGGCGTATGTGCAGTTTTATGAAGTATGCCGTGCTGTCATAAAGAAAAGCGCACCTGGGAGGACACAGCTTGGTGAATTTGTGGTGCACACACACCCCTAGCTCAAGGAGGGCCCCGCGCACGGTAGGTGGTTTGGGTCTGTTATTCTGGTGCTCCCGGGGATAATGACGGGCAGTTCTGAGAATCAATGAGCTAGAGCAAACAGCAATGTGTAAAGAGCATGGGTTTGATAACATCCCCCATTTAAATGTGATAAAACCCTCTCAACAGCACAGCGTATTCTAAGGGTTAGGTACTGAAAAGACTAAGACAGCAGCAAAGCCATAAGCACAAGAAGAAATGTGGCCTGAGGTTGTGAATTTGTGAGTTTCAGCCAAGCCAATAAATTTCCTTTCCGTGACCAACAAAGAGGCTCTTTGCAAAAGCACCAGGTTCAAGGCTGCCTCCTGCTGAGGGGTTACCAGCAGGGGAAAGGAGGTGGCCCGAGAAGGCTTTAGAAGCCGGCAGGCAGGACTTCTTGTAGCTTGTACACCAACCTCGCTTCACAGGGCGGCTGTCTTTGACCCGCCTCTCCCACCGAGGCAGACACTGGCCTTCCCTCACGCGATGCGTCCTGCAGAGCGCACAGCAAGTGGGGCCTAAGGGATTCACGTAGCCAAGGGCGGCCGGGCTAGGCCAGCACCTGGGGACGACCACCAGGTTCTGCCCACCACAACCTTACACAAGTCACTTGCCCTCTGCGGACCCTGTTTCCTCAGCTAAGCTGCGGGGTGGCATAGTGAGAATAGAGGGGGCATGCTTGTTGGGAGGGGACACCTTGTCCCCTGGTAAATCCTACTGTTTTCAATGCTTCAATCTCAGGGGGATGGGGCTCCTCAGCCAGTAAGAAACCTGAGCTTTCAAAGCAGGCTGCAGAGGAAGAGGTTTTACAACAAACTAGTGTGCTTACATTTAGCTATTCTCCACTGATTCAGTAAGTCTTTTAGCCCTACTGTGTGTGCCCAAGGCTGCTTCTGTAGCCATGACGAAAACAGTCTGCTTTCTAGAGCTCGGCGCCTGGCTGGGTAATTACACAATCAGTCCCAATTGCCACACGTGCAGAGAAGAGCTATGAGTGCACTGGCCTGGAAACTGACCTGCAGGATCAAGGAAGGACTTTTGCTTCTACTGGACGGACACTGTGAGTCCCTGCTCACGTGCATTATTTATAGTAGGGAAATGAAAGTATGTCAGTGGTCAAGAATGGAGACATGGTTAAACAAATCAAGCAGGCTGGCAACTGGGGGTGCTGTTGTTTTTTTCAATCGGGAGGGAGATACAAGCTCTTGACTGCTCTGAACTCATATCAGCATGGTTAAACATGCTGGAATATTATTCGGTATCAAAACTCAGTTTATTTCTTATCAGGAAAATTGAAGTTGGAAACTATTCTATACAGTGTGATCCATACGTGCTCAAAAGCAGAGTGCACACGGGCCTGGCAACAAGGCGTGAAAGCAACACGTTAGCAGTGTCACACCCACACGGTGCGGGGGAGGAACGCCAGGCTATTTTCAATGACAAAAACAAGCTCATGTGTACATGTAAATTCTTTTCTGAACCATGTGAGAGACTCCTATGTTGTGGCCTTGTACTCGTCTTAAATCCTCAGCATATATTTACTCATATTAAATGCTTGGCATTTGTTTTCCAACTGTAGGTACGTACATCCTCTTAACCACAGAACAGTACATCTAACATTGAAGTAACTCTCTCTGTGTCCAATCTGGCCAACACGTGCTTTATATGCTGAAGAATTTTTTAAATATATATATTTTAAATATACTTTTATTGATTTCAGAGAGGAAGGGAGGGGGGAGAGAGAGAGAGAGAGAAACATCAATGATGAGAAAGAATCATCTATCGGCTGCGTCCTGCACGCCCCCCACTGAGGATCAAGCCCGCGGAGCCAAACCGGCTGGACCATGCTAAAGAAGGTGAAAGTGAGAACAACCAAGATGGCGGCATAGGTAGACACCTGAACTGCTGCCTCTCACAACCACATCAGGGCTCCAACTACAAGACAAAACAGATATGATCCAGAACCACGGGAAACCTGGTTGAGTGGAAGGTCTACAACTAGAAGGAAAGAAAAAAGCGCATTGAGACAGGTAGGAGGTGCAGAGGTGCGGAAGTGCGGAGGTACGGAGGCGTGTAAAACGGGCTGGCAACTGGGTGCTCTGTTGTCTTTTTCGATTGGGAGGGAGACACAAGCTCCCGACTGCTCTGAACTCCAGTTCCGGGTGAGACTCTGGGGACCCAGACTCATACGGGGAGAAACTGGACTGTCTGGCATCGGGCAGGAATGCGAGGGCAGCTTTCTTTCAGAGGTGCTCACGGTGATCATTGTTCCTGCATAGGGCCGCGGGACACAGAGACCCGGGGACCGCTCCGGGGCATGGTGGACTGGCAGCCATTGCTGTTTGTTCTGCCCTGGTGATTCGGAGACCCCGCCCCAGCCAATTTACAACCCCACCCAAGCTGTGCTCAGAGGCTTTTGCATATGAATGGCCTGGCCTTTTGCAACCTAAAACCTAACAAACTGCAGCTGGGTTAGAGAGCTCCAAAGCGTCCAAAAGAAGGCCTAAGGCCCTGCAGCGGCAGCCTGCCTTGCTTCACCGCTGGGCCTCATCTGGGCACTTCCAAACCCCAAACAAAGAGGAGGAATCTGCAGATCTCTCTGTAGCTCCTGCTGGGTGGCATCAGGCAGTGGCTGACTTTGCACCTCCTTGGAGATCCAAGAGCCAGTACCCAGTGGTCAGTGTGAGACCATCCAGATTACAACACTTCACATCCATAAGCGACACACTCAGGGGGCAGACTCAGTGAGCACCAAAGCCCCACTGAAGCAAGTCCTGCCCCATAAGGGTGTCTCCAGCACAGCAGTTCTCCCATTGTAGACACCACTGGACCTCACAGCCAATTGACCTGGAGGTCAATTCCTCCCAGTGATACCAACAACAATCAAGGATTAACTACAACAAGGCTGTGCACACAGCCCACAAAGGGCTGCACCAAGAGTGTCCACCTCGCCAAAACCGGTTTGGCTCAGTGGATGGAGCGTCGGCCTGCGGACTGAAGGGTCCCAGGTTCGATTCCGGTCAAGGGCATGTAACTTGGTTGCGGGCACATCCCCAGTGGGAGGTGTGCAGGAGGCAGCTGATCGATGTTTCTCTCTCATCGATGTTTCTGACTATCTATACCTCTTCCTTTCTCTCTGTAAAAAAATCAATAAAATATATTTAAAAAAAAAAAAAAAAGAGTGTCCACCTCAGGTAACTGGGGAGGCTGAGCCACTGGGCCCTATAGGACACCTAGCACACAAAGCCACTCTATCAACTCAGGGAAGCAGCTAAAATGCAGAGACAAAGAAACAGGTCACAAATGAAAGAAATGGAGGAAAGCAAACTACTGGATATAGAGTTCAAAACCATGGTTATAAGGTTACTTAAGAATCTTCTGGAAACCTCCAAGAAATTTAGTGAGACCCTCCAGGATATGAAAAAGGACCAATCAGAAATTAAGCATACACTGACTGAAATAAAGAATAATATACAGAGATCCAACAGCAGAATAGAGGATCCCAAGAATCAAGTCAAAGATTTGAAATACGAAGAAGCAAAAAACACCTAACCAGAAAAGCAAAAAGAAAAAAGAATCCAAAAATATGAAGATAGTGTAAGGAGCAGCTGGGACAACTTCAAGCGTACCAACATCAGAATTATGGGGGTGCCAGAAGGAGAGAGAGAGCAAGATACTGAAAACCTATTTGAAGAAATAATGACAGAAAACTTCCCCCACCTGGTGAAAGAAATAGACTTACAAGTCCAGGAAGCGCACAGAACCCCAAACAAAAGGAATCCAAAGAGGACCACACCAAGACACATCATAATTAAAATGACAAGAGCAAAAGACAAAGAGAATATTAAAAGCAGCAAGAGAAAAACAGTTAGTTACCTACAAGGGAGCACCCATACGACTGTCAGCTGATTTCTCAACAGAAACTATGCAGGCCAGAAGGGAGTGGCAAGAAATATTCAAAGTGATGAATAGCAAGAACCTACAACCAAGACTACTCTACCCAGCAAAGCTATCATTCAGAATTGAAGGTCAGATAAAGAGCTTCACAGATAAGAAAAAGCTAAAGGAGTTCATCACCACCAAACCAGTATTATATGAAATGCTGAAAGGTATTCTTTAAGAAGAGGAAGAAGAAAAAGGTAAAGATAAAAAATTATGAACATCAAAATGACAACAAATACATATCTATCAACAAGTGAATCTAAAAATCAAGTGAATTAAAAAAATCTGATGAACAGAATATACTGGTGAATATAACAGAATCAGGGGCATAGAAAGGGAGTGGACTGACAATTCTTGGGGGGAAGGTGGCCTCGGGGGTGGGGGAAGAGATTGAAAAAATCTTACACCTATGGACGAGGACAGTATAGCGGGGGTAAGGGCATGGGGTGGGGTGGGAACCGGGTGGAGGGGAGCTATGTGGCGGGAGGGGGGGGGAGGGGAGGGAAGAGGAACAACTGTAATAATCTGAATAATAAAGATTTATTTTTTTAAAAAATAATTTTAAAGTAAGTCCAGGTATTTCATCAATATGCATCCTTTTAAAAAGGCCAAGAGCCCCAGCTCGTTTGGCTCAGTGGATAGAGAGTTGGCCTGCGGACTGAAGAGTCCTGGGTTCGATTCCAGTCAAGGGCATATGCTGGGTTGCGGGCTCTATCCCTAGTGTGGGGCGTGCAGGAGGCAGCCGGTCATTGATTCTCTCTCATCATTGATGTTTCTCTCCTTCTCCCTTCTTCCCTGAAATCAATGAAAATATATATATACTTTTTGAAAAGGCCAACCTATATTTTTTTTTTTTTTTTTTTACAAAACCACATGCCATTACCATACCTAACAAAAGCAGCAAACTTCCCTGGCATGAGAAACGATGTTATATGCACTGGCTCATCTAACACTCAGCAGTCTTACAGTCTCCGTACTGAAGACACCACGGATACATCACCCGCATCTCACTGGGCGGAGTATAAACCAGTCCGGCCACTTTGGGAAACAACCTGGCACTCACCTTAGAGCTGAGCTCTCTGCTCAGGATGGATATCAGACACAGGGCAAGGAATACTCCCAGCAGTAACAGCTGTCACAGTCAAAACGAAACAAAGGTGCAGAGAGGATAAATCATGATAACAAAATTTCAAGTTTAAAAGGATGAAGATAAGACTCATTGATATGGTTAAAGGGCCAAGTAATCCTTGATTGTAATGAGGGCTTCCTTTAGTGTGCAGATTTACCTATGTCTTGCTAATAAGTTTTGCACATTTTGGCTACCTCTAGAGCACTTAAAAAGAGAATAAATAATACAAATAATTTTCACAGGCTAAAAAACAGCATTTTAATCACAAGCCTCCAGCTCTTTGATAGCCATCCTATATAATAAAAGCCTACTATGCTAAGTGTCCGGTCGTCTGGTGACCGGTCCGGCTGTTCAACCAATCAAAGCGTAATATTCTAACGATATGCTAAGGCCGCTCAACTGCTCGCTATGACGTGCACTGACCACCAGGGGGCAGATGCTCCTACCGGTAGGTTAGCTTGCTGCTGGGGTCCAGCAGATCAGGACTGAGCGAGATGAGCCTGAAACGCCCTGGAGCCCTCCCACAGTTCCTCCCTGGCCCCAATCTTGCACTCGGCCTGGCCTGTGCCCTCTTGCATTTCGGGATCCCTCATGGGATGTCAGAGAGCTGGTTTCGGCCAGATCCTGCAACTCCCCTCGGGAGGGCGCCAGACGCAGGGCTCACGGCTGGTGAGTGCTGCTGCGGCACAAGCCTCTCCCGATCGGGGCCGGGATGAGTGGGAGCAGCAGGTAGGAGCTGCAGGCAGCGTTGGACTGAAGGTTTCGGCCCCATCCCCGCAGGCCACCCACAGGGACCCCACCCATGCACGAATTCGTTCACCGGGCCTCCAGTTTATTCATAACAAGCTGAAAACCAAGGCCAGCGTCAGCTTATCCCACCCCAACCCCTGCACGCTCCTGTCACCGAACGAACGGGTGAGAATGTGAGGTCCTGGCTCCCTGGGCAGTGAGCTCACAACCACACTGGCGGTTCCCACTGGACAAAGTGGCACTGGCCGGGGCTAGCATGCTCAGTCTGTCTTCCTCCAGCCGGACACATCAGCCGCTGCAATGTTCACTGAGCAAAGGAATGCTCCCCAAATGGCCCGAGTCGCAAAACAAAGCCCCAAGCCTGTACTTGCCATCTCCACCCAGGAGCGCCCACCCATCGTCTGCTCGCTCCCCGGACAGGTGGTCATGGCACGCTGCCACATGCCCACAGAGGGCCGACGGGGAACTGAACCAAGGGCCCGCCGCTGCGCTCGCCGAGGAGAGGCCCCGTGGTGCTAGGCTGGTGACTGGCGGGAGGAAGGAGCGAGCCCGGGGCCCTTTAGTGTGCCAAAGGAGGCCTCTGGAGAGCGCCGCCGCCGGACGGCGAGGAGGGCTGGGAGGAGCCCTGCTTGGGGAGCGTGCTGGAAGGCTCAGGAGGCAGAGGTCGGGTCGGGTCAGGCGATGCAAGGCCTGGTGCCCTGCGGCCAGGTCTCTGGCTTGAATTTATGGCGGACTGGAATGTTCTGAATAGAGACTCCTGACACTCACTACACGTTCACGTGAAAGTTTAGGCATTTACATTGACTACGTAACTGAACCTTCCGCACACAGCATACACACTCCTGGAAATGTGTGAAGGACACGCGCTGACATAGAACGAGTTCCACGTATGCTGCAGATCCCAGGCGGGTCTCACTCCAAGAAAACAGACTTATTTTCAAGTCTCGAATGTGCCTTTGGTTTCTGACACAATTTTAAATGCGGCATGTCTAGCATTTTGCGTGTTAGTTTCTTTCTCTGCAGTGACTGTCAGCCAGCGTGAAACACCACCAGCCAGCCTGACGCACAGCCAGTGAGTCCCGTCCCTGCCTCTCCAAGGACCAGTGCTTCTCACCACGTCACCAGTCCCTCCTCACGGTCATCAAATAAAAACAGTACGGTCAGTCACTTAAATAACCGCAGAAGCACCCATTAGGTACGACCCATGAAATACGTAACACGGAGCCACGATGACCGGTCCACGGATTCCCAGCAGCCCCCGCGGCAGTCTAGGAGGCGCTGCTTGGGAACCGCCAGCAGGGAGCGAGGCTGAAACCCAGGCCTCCCCTCCGGCGCCAAGTCAGCTCGTTCAAACCCTCCCTTCGAAGGAATCAAACAATGAAAAATCACCGTCACTATTCCCTTTGCTATCCTGTTCTCTCTTCCAAAGCTCCCTGCTAAGAATTCTCTCAGGCCACAGCTTCATATTTTTGGTTTTTCCTTAAAACGGTAAAATGGACTGTGGATAAGAGCTGGCCTAACTCTAAATACATTTCAAAGACAAGATTCTCTAGTAAAGACAAACACCTGTGAGATCCCGTGTTTAGTTAACGCTCACCTGCGTCTCTACACAAAGTGCAAACCTCAGGTGGGTCTCCCGGGCGTGGCAGGACAGGCACTGCACCCGCACAGCAGCGGCCCGTGGGGCGGACACTGCCAAAGCCACTGGGTGGGGGAGCAGGGGGGACACCCAGGGTGCCGATCACTGGGAGGAGAGGGAGGCCCGAGGGGGGCAGGCCTGGCGGGGGGGGGGGGGGGGGGGGGGTGAGCAGAGAGGAGCGCCCCTGCAGGGCAGCGGCACACATCACAACGGGGCCGGGCAGGCTCCCATACCCGTGGGGGACCAATGAGGGCACAGCGCTGTGAGAATGGACAAGGCATCTCTCCCGTCAAAGAACAGTTCAGACAGCCGCCATGTTGGACTGCGTGACCTGGCAGCCGCCCTGTTGGCCCTCCATGCATAATATTCTAATTCTAACCTCCCCTGGGGGCCGCCATCTTGAAACAGCCAAGGCCAACCCCTCCCTTTAACTAGCCAACCGCGAAAGACTGTGCGCCAGAGCTCCCATCAAGAGCAAAGGCCAGGTCACACGTAAGAGATTATAAACCCCAGCAGCCCGCCTGCTTCCAGACCAGGGGTGCGCACCCTTCTGTGGAGAAGTGAAGATGTTGGCCTCGCTGCCTGGCTCCCAGTGTTCTGTGTTCTACCAGGACCCCTGACTTGGGGGCTCGCCTTGTTTCTAACAGGCTGATGAACTGACAGAAAGCACCCTGCTTAGGGGCATGCTGAAGGCACCTGGCCCGCACCTAGCCCCACACTCCTATGACCCCACCTCCTTGGAGCAAGTTCAACCACTCCTGACATTGCTGCCTTCACAGCCTCCCAGACAGCACTGGCCTGTAAGAGCGTCAGATTCTCACCAGGAAGTGCGCGATGGCTTACTCACAGGGAAGCCTCCAGTCCCAGTCCCTCCAGTCCTCCCCGTCCCTCCAGTCCCCCCACTCCCCCTCAGTCCTGAACCCCAGCCCCTCCCCCAGGCTCCCCAAACCCCCCATGCCCCAGCTCTGCTCTAAACCACAGGCTGTCAAGAGCTTTCTGATGTAAATTATTTGGCTTCTAGCTAAAACGCCTCAAAAATCCTCATCCCTGTAAGTCTGCCTGCCTTTCCCGTTTCATGGCTTCTCATTCCCCAGGGACAACATGTGTCAGAGCCAGGCTGGGTTCCGAAGAGAAGAGTGCATTTCCTCCCACGTCTACACGTCTGTGCAAATGCCAGTCTCTCTTCTGTCTAGAATGCACTCTTAGCGAACCCATTCATGCCTCTGTTTTACTTAAATGTCAACAGTTTCCACCGCTTCCCTCAGTGCTGGAAACCGGAGCACTTCCTGCCGGGCCCCCAGGGAGCATCAGAGCACCAAACAGAGGAGACATTGGCGCTAAAATAATACGAGCACCAACTGTCCATTCTCCAATGTGCGAACACTTTCAGTTCCTCTCACTGTCCAACCCCAGATCCCACCACCCGCTTTCAGCCTCCCTTCACTCCACTGTCCCCGGATCTCATGGCATTGTTCAGTAATTTCCCACAAGCATTCACTATACTATTTGCACCCTATTGTTCTCCTCTGTGTTACTTGAAATTACTTAGATTTCCTCTACATGAAATGTCTCTACAAGACCCATTTTCTCGGCATCCCCAAAGGTTGCATCTTAGACACAGCCCAAAGCAACTAGTGTGCTATCAGTATTCAATTACCGTTTATTTAACGAAGCAGGACGGAAGGCAGATGTGTGTAATAACGCGGGCTATGGACCGGAAGTCTAGATGAAACCTGGCTGCTAACTAGCTGTGGGACCTTACGCATTAGACTGAACTCAGTTTCCAACACCTGAAAAGCCAGAGTGAGACGAGAAGAAATTTGTTTCATAGTCATTTTTCCCTCTTTCTCCACTAGAATATAAGCTTCCTGACACCCTCACTCCTGATGCCCTAGAGATTCACCTAGGAGAATAAAGACATGAGCCAGGAACACTGAGAAAAATAAAATGGTACCAAATCAACCGATACACCAACAAAACAAAATCCAGAGTCCAGACATAGACCAAAGTACGTATGAGTTAATGGACGTGAAGGGCACAAGTTCAATGGTCCAGGTGGAACAACGTTGTGAACGAGGAGGGAGGACAGAAGAAACAGGGGTGCGTGTCCATAATATTGAGGGGGAGGGCCCTGCTCTGACACATGACTGTACACTAGAAGCCACAGGTAAGATTAATAAATTTAACTAAAAATAATTTTTAAAAACAACAAATAAAATAAAAAACGTTTAGGTTGACTGCTATTTACAGAAAAATTAAAAATTCAAAATACAAAGATGCTCAACCTCCATAATAATTCATGAAAATCCTTTCATCAGCTCAGCAAAGTGTTAAGAAATTCCTGCCAAAACCGGTTTGGCTCAGTGGATAGAGCGTCGGCCTGCGGACTGAGGGGTCCCGGGTTCGATTCCGATCAAGGGCATGTGCCTTGGTTGCGGGCACATCCCCAGTGGGGGGTGTGCAGGAGGCAGCTGATCGATGTTTCTCTCTCATCGATGTTTCTAGCTCTCTATCCCTCTCCCTTCCTCTCTGTAAAATATTAATAAAATATATTAAAAAAAAAAAAAAAGAAGAAATTCCTATGCCCCACGATGAGATGCCTCTCACACCCAGCAGGATGACCACTTAAAGCAAAACCGAACCCCACAGAACAGGAAGGAAGTGCGACCAGAACGAACCCTTGTGCACTGTGAGGAGGAGGGTAACATGGAGCAGCTGCTGTGGCAGCCAGCATGGTGGTTCCTCAAAGAATTAAAAAACGGCATTAGCAAACCCGGGATCCCCATTCTGGATGCACAGCCGAGAGAACGGAAGGCAGGGTCTGGAGCGGTGTTTGCACAGCCACGCTCACGGCCGCAGGACTCACAGCACCAGAAGTAAGAGCCACGCACGTGCCCGTCGACGAATGAGAGAGAATGCGGCCTTCCACGCAGCGGGGACTGTCCGCCATAAGAGTGGAGGGACGGCGCCGTCGCCGTGGGGGGAGCCTGGAGGACAGTGTGCGAAGTGAGCTAAGCCAGTCACACGAGACAAATATCGTATGCATCCACTTACATGCAGGACCTGGAGCAGCCAATTCACCGAGTCACAGTGGAAAGGTGGTTGCGAGGGGTGGAGGGAGAGGGAGACGCAGAGTTGTTATTTTCGGGGACAGAGTTTCCGTTTTGCAAGATGAAGAGAGTTCTGGAAGCTGGTTGCACAACAATGTGAATGTACTTAACGGTGAACAGTACACTTAAAAATAGTTAAGATGGTAAATTTTATGTTGTGCATATTTTACCATCCTATCTAATAAAAGGGTAATATGCAAATTAATCACCACTCCGTCACAAAGATGGCGGCGCCCAGTCCTCTCAGCCCCGCTGGAGTCCCCCAGCCCCGGCGACGAGGCAAGCATTCTGCGCCCGGCCACGGATGGGCTTCTGGCCGTGGAGAGCCTCTGGGCAGTGGGCGTGGAACGGCCAGGTCCTGCAGAGAGCTACTGGCGCGTGGATTCGTGCGCAGGGCTACTAGTTAAATATAATAGCAAAATATTTTTTAGAGAAAATAATTAATATCTGCAGTGTTAGGGAGGTTTTGGAAAACAGGCACACTCATCTTTAGACAAAACATGGAAAAAATCCATACAATTTAAATGCATGCACCATTTGACCACTCCAAGGATGCTCTCTGCAGCGCTGTTTACTAGTAGAAATGCTTAAAACTATGAAACACCCACATTTTCCTATATAATAAGAGAGGAATATGCTAATTACCCATTACGCCTTGGGGCGTAACGACCAACCACGTAACAACCAGATCACAGATCTGCAGGAGGGTAGGGCAGCAAACTACAAGTGGGCAGTGAAACGCTACAGGAGGGGGCAGGGCAGCAAGCTATGGGGGGGGGGATTACAGGAGGGCAGGGCAGCGGGCGGAGAGCTCCATGAGGATGGGGCAGCCAGCTACGAGCAGCAGAGAGCTGCCAGCGGTGGTGGGCGGGTGGCCAGCTGAGGCAAGCGGCAGCAAGCTACTCGAATCCGTGCGCAGGGCTACCAGTGTGACATAAAAACACACACCAAGGTGTGTTCATAGAAACTAACAGACACCCAGAAAATTAACGTGACAGCAACTAACGTGGGAGACGCAGAATGTTCCCACTACTTTACTTTACGGAGTGTGCATGCCTTCTTCTCCGGTGTAGAAGAAAACAAGCCACACACCTATTCGGACGGCCCAAACCCACACGAACGCCGGCCGCTAGTGAGGGCGCGGAGCAGCCCTTCGGGGGCAGTTGGCAGCTTCTCACAGAACGAAACGTCCTCTTACCAGACAACCCAGCACTCCTGCTCCTCGGCGTCTGGCCAGAGTTGAAAACTTTGTCCACATAAAAACGTGCACACGATGTTTACAGCAGCTTCATCCGTGTCTGCCCTTGAACAGATGAACTGCGGTACATCCAGGAGAGTATTGCACAGCACTGAGAGAAAATGAGCTATAAACCCGTGGAAAGACATGGAAGAATCTCAAATGTACATTATTACTAAGTCAGAGCAGCCAATCTGAAAAGGGCTACGCGTGCTGTATGATCCCAACTACATGAACTCTGGAAAAGGCGAAGAATGGAGACAGTCAAGAGCAGTGGCTGCCGGGAGGTGGGGCTGGGAGGCCTGCCGCGGCGGAGCTCGGAGGACTCGCAGGCTACAATGACGGTACCCGGCACACATCTGCCAAGACTGACAGACAGCCTTTGAGATCTTGCTCCCCGGAATGTAGTCAGTTTGGCTTAACTGAATTCTTATACAAATTCGAAACAACAAAATAACCTATAGAATGTACAACACAAGAGTGAACCTAATGTCACTACAGCCTTTGGGTGATAACGAGGTGTGAGTGGAATGCAGGTCACTGACGGTAAGCGATGTGCCACTCGGGTGAGGGACGCCCATCGTGGGGAGGCTGTGCCTGTGTGGGGCCTGGGGTATGTGGGAAACCTCTACTTTACGCACAATTGGACTGTGAACCTAACACTGCTCTAAAAATTAAATCTATTTTTAAAAAGAAAAGAATAATATATTTGCTCCTTGTCCTAGAACTATGAATTTATCCTAAAGAAATAAGAATGTTCACTACAGCTTTTTAAAGAGGATCAAAAAGATTTCAAATATCCACCAATAGGGAACTTTGTTTAAAAAAAATAATGAAAGACTAAATTATGACACACCCATACCTATTAAAAATTAGGTAAATTTATTGAGACAGAACCAAGTCCCACATATACTGATAACAGCAAATTGCTGACCAGCTCATATTTTGTGATAAAAAGTTTTAAAATATTAGCAAAAGCATATCTATTGTAAATAGTAACTATAAAAGGGCTTTACCTGTCTACACTGCACGTTCTGTATTGCTTGAAATCACTACAACAGCATTTACTTTTATGACCACAGAGTAATTCTGTGAACTCGCAGTAACCCCAAGAGGCAGAACTTCAGCAGCTACTTGAGAAGAAACACACACAGGACTTGCACAGGGGCCTCATTTAGAAAGAAATCTACGCATGCTCAGAATTACCCTAGTTCTCAGCAGAATCAGAACCAACGTTGGACAAGCAACGCTTTCACGTTATTTCAAAACAAAAAAAGACTTCTTTTCTGCCTACATAAGGGGGGAAGGCAGCTGGCCGAGAAATTATTAGTGCTGTCTGCGTCAACACTATGATCACACCCCAGGCTGAGGGTTAGACTGTTAATCAAGGAGTCTGATTCCCAAAGCCCCACACACCAGCACCTGCTCACCAGCCCACACTCACACTTCAGCAGATAAATGATTCCCATCCACCCACAGTCCACTCCTAGGAATACGGCCTAAGCAAATACTGAAACACAACGAAACCCACAACAGAGAAACAAGGTAGGGGGCCAAAGCGCTATGCTTCCGTTTTCCGCTGCAGCCTTCTTCTACAAAACCAACAAATCAGAAGCAACCCAACTATTTCCTAGGAGAATGGTTAAGTACACTGACAGGCCCACGTGACAGAAGAGTCCATAGCTATTAAAACGTGTACAGGAGCCCTAGACTGTGTGGCTCAGCGGATAGAGTGTCGGCCTGCGGACTGAAGGGTCCCGGGTTTGATTCTAGTCAAGGGCACATGCCTGGGTTGCAGGCTCAATCCGCAGGAGGAGGTGTGCAAGAGGCAGCCGATCCATGATTCTCTCTCATCATTGATGTTTCTATCTCTCTCTCCCCCCTCTTCCTTGCCCTCTGAAATCAATTTTTAAAAAAAATATGTACAAGAGACTCACAACAGGGAAATGCTGAAGTCAGTGTGTCCAGGAAGACAGTGCACAGGCAAACACATCCAGCAGGTCCTGGAATAACATCGTTGTTATAACGATGACGGTGGGGCGGGGGGGGGGGGAGGCAGTAACTGATTCCTGACCAGGACTGTGCACAGGAAGTGAATGGCATGTCTGCACAGTCCCAGTGTGAGTGTGTTAGTGGGTGTGAGGTCACCTGAGATGGGAGGATGTCTAGGGTGGTCCCACCTTGCACCCTGAGCAGCCAAGAGAGTCCAGCCGCTGGTGACCCTGAACTGGAATCAGCGGGTTGGAAAATCATTATCTGACTTGTTTTTATGCATCACCCTTAGACGTCTGTATAGCTCACACTTACTTCAATGTCTGATATTGGAAATGTCTGCCCGGCTAGTGTGCCTCAGGGGTTGAATATCAACCTATGAACCAGGAGGTCACAGTTGGTTCCGGTCAGGGCACATGCCCAGGTAACAGGCTCACTCGCCAGCAGGGGGCGTGCAGGAGGCAGCCAATCAGTGCTTCTCTCTTTTCACTGATGTCTCTCTCTCCCTTCCTTTCCTCTCTGAAATCAATCAATATATACATTTTAAAAGGAACGCTTTGGGTCCCCATTCACAAGTTTGGAACAGTAACTTAACTCTCGTTCTATCAACTAACCTGGGGTACAACTGGTTTGTTATACTGTTTTTCACTTAAAGTCGCAGCTGCCAAAAACCTATGGAGGATGTTAAGTGAAGGCTTACTGTATGCACCTACATAGACAGAAATGCCATCACCTCACTTATATAAATATGCACAGAGGGGAGAAGGGCTACAAAAACACCCCAAGATGTTTAAAAAAGTATCTCTGGATAACGAAATAATGAGTGAAAGGTTTCTTAATTCTTGTCTGTGTCTTCTGAACTTTCAACAAAATACACAAATAATACTTTGATTGGTTTTTAAAGTTTAAACCATTACAGGAAGGGTTCACGTTAAAGCTGAAATTTTACTGTAGCCAATACCATTATTTTAAAACGTATTAACTTTTCATATTCTGTTCTTTTCTTCTGGATAAGATAATATTAAAGTCAAACTCTGGCTCCAAAGACACCACAGGAACCCGACAGCAGGAGGCACTGGCAGCCGTGACTGTAAGGACAGGAGCGCGGCTGAAACGCAGCGAGGACTGCAGCTCAGGAACTCGAGTCTCGAGTTGCGTTTAGAACCCGAACCGCGGGGCAGCGCCAGCAAAGCTGGGCAGGCGCCCAGTCCGCCGGCTGTCAGCGCACGAGATTCTGACAGGGACAGTCAAGATGAAGGAGCGGTTTTCTTTAGGAAACAATTCTGCCAAAAACATGGAATGTAAGTAATTTAAAATATTCAAGACATATGCACGACTGACTCCAAACGGCCATTAGTATGCTTTGTAGGACAGGATGTAAGAACTACCTCCATCTACGGAATGCTTAGCTGACACTCAAGACAAAACCTCACATATTCAACATCCCACTATTTTCTGGTTGTACCAAAAAATAAACCACCAGAAAATTATTTCTTATAAACTGGGATGAGGTAGAATTTCCTCCTTCTTAAAAATGTTGCTAGAGCTACTAAAAAAACTTGCATTTGCAAAATAGTTGATAAAAAAAATCTTGCCCTGGCCCTGGCCGGTTTGGCTCAGTGGATGAAGCATCAGCCTGCAGATCAAAAGGTCTCGGTTCAATTCCGGTCAAAGGCATGTACCTTGGTTGCAGGCTCCCCTCCAGCCCAGGCTCTGGTTGGGGGCATGCAGGAGGCAACCAATTGATGTGTTTCTCTCCCATTGAAGTTTCTCTCTGTCTTCCCTCTCTCTTCTACTCTCCCTAAAAATCAATGAAAAAATAAGCTTGGGTGAGGATTCACAATTGCCAGAAGCCAGTTCCAGCATGTCATAATTATAAGTTTCATCAAAAGGTTGATGGAACTTGGGGACTCAACAAGGGCTGAGTCACATATGTTATCACCTGTTGGGAATGGCTAAAGGCATTTCCCCAAACCTGAAAGGGACTCATAAATTGATTACTTGATGCCAGACAGCTCAGGGCATCTCAATCTACATGTTATTGCCTCCTGTTGGCCAAACACCTGAACAGCCCAAGGCAATTCCCCAATCTGACAATGGATTCTGGGCCTAACCCTACCCTTTGATGTGTATATCTCCACCTTGCCTTAGGACAAATTGTGTTAATAAAAAGCAAGGGGTTCTGAGACAAGGAGAACTTGGTTTCTTCAGCCAAGCTCCTCTGCCCTCCTCCCACCCCAAAATGCCTTTCAAAATTATGTTTCGTCTCTGGACTCTTATTTAATTTACACACAGCCCTTCTCCAGGTTCCTGGACCCTTCTAGATGCCGGATCAAGGCCAACAGCGTTACACAACAACAAAAATCTTCCTCTAGATTGTGCAAGAAGGGAGACAGAGACCACAGATAAGACATGGTGTGTGATATTAATCAGACTTGGCTTCTTTCTCTGCTGCTTCACCCGACACTGGCCTCTCCTCCTCTTCAGTTTCTCTGTTTTCCCGTAGGTAGATCTTTAGGTTCCTGGTCAGCCACTTGGGCCTGCTTTTACTTTGCTCCCCTTGCCCTTCCGTAAGCACTTTTTTCTCAGCAGATTTATCCTTTCCTGCCACCTTTTTTGGCTTCGTTCCTTTTTTTTTTTTTTTTTTTTTTTTTTTTTGCAGGAGCAGGTTTGGCTAACAGCCTTGCTGACCTCCTCCTAGGCTCCTCCTTCGCTGCCTATAGGGGGAGCTGACTTCCTCTTGGGCACCATGGAGATGGCAGGCAGCTGGGGCCTGAGGGCTGAGCCTTTGAGAACCTGGGTTGATGGCTGCTGCCACTTCTGCAGCCATCCCAGCTGCCCAAGCTGCTGGGACCTACAATGGGGGGCGGTGGGAAAACCATCTGAAACTGGACTGGGAGCCCACCTGCCGTGCCCCACGCCCCCTCCCCCCCCAATGTTCTTAATATTCAGTTCTGGGCACCGTAATTTAAGATGGGAATTGTCGCCCTGGCTGGTTTGGCTTAGTATATAGAGCATCAGCCTGTGGACTGAAGTCTTGGGTTTCATTCCAGTCAAGGGCACATGCCCGGTTTAAGGGCTCGATCCCCAGTGGGGGGCATGCAGGAGGCAGCCAACCAATGATTCTCTCTCATCATTGATGTTTCTCCCTCTCCCTTCCTCTCTGAAATCAATCAATATATATATTTTTAAATGGGCATTGTCACCAAATACAATATACCCAGGAGGGCCACAGAGATAAAGAAACCTCAAAATCAACCATCTCATAACCCTTAACGTGCAGCAAGACGGCCAACGAAGTAGGACGACAACATCTCAGAGACGTTGGGGGCAGGTCAGTGAGCAGAGTTCAGGAACAGAGCGCTCAGGCAGCAGCTGTTCAGCTCTCTGGTAGAAAGAACATGTTCAAAAATGGAACCGGGTGCTTCTGTAAGTTACTGCAAGTGCTCAAAAAAGAGAGGGAGTACTTTAGGTCCTCCCTGCAGTGAAGGCATCAGGAATGTCAACACACTTCCTTCTGCTGTTCTGTTCTCCACTATAAACTCATCAAGCAGCAGTCTGATGGAGGCAAAATCAAGGCACTCTTACAAGCAGATTATACTGAGACTAGAAGCCCAGTGCACGAAATTCGTGCACGGGTGGGGTCCCTAGGCCTGGCCTGTGATCAGGGCCAATCAGGTTCCCTGCCTCCCCGCC
This sequence comes from Plecotus auritus, assembly GCF_963455305.1. Taxonomy (NCBI): domain Eukaryota; kingdom Metazoa; phylum Chordata; class Mammalia; order Chiroptera; family Vespertilionidae; genus Plecotus; species Plecotus auritus. The sequence goes on along the minus strand of NC_137770.1, from coordinate 4,833,023 downwards.
TCATCCTTCCCTCACCGCCCGTGTGCCACCACTGCGCAGTTCCCCGTCTCCCGCACCTCCTTCCCTCGCCACCCGCATCCGCCTTCACGCCCACCCCCCCAGTTCCCTGTCCCAGCCCGGCCCCAATTGGGCAATTGGGACTTGCCAGTCGGGGGGAGGGACCAGGAGGTTAGCCACAAGCCCCATCGGCAATCAGGGTGCCTGCAGGTTGGGGGCAGCTCCTGCGTTGAGCGTCTGCCCACTGGTGGTCAGCACATGTCATAGCAACCAGTCGTCTAGGCTTTTATATATATAATAGAGGCCCGGTGCATGAAATTCGTGAATGGGGGTGTGTGTCCCTCAGTCCAGCCTGCACCCTCTCCAATCTGACATCCCTCTCACAATCCAGGACTGCTGGCTCCCAACCGCTCGCCTGCCTGCCTGATTGCCCCTAACTGTTTCTGCCTGCCAGCCTGATCACCCCCTAACCACTCCCCTGCCAGCCTGATCGATGCCTAACTGCTCCCCTGCCGGCCCGATTGCCCCTAATTTCCCTGCCCTGCAGGCCTGGTCACCCCCAACCGCCCTCCCCTGCTATCGTGGTCACCCCTAACTGTGCTCCCCTGGCCTGGTCCCCCCAAACTGCCCTCCCCTGCCAACCTGATCAATGCCTAACTGCTCCCCTGCCGGCCTGATAGCCCCTAATTGCCCTTCCCTGAAGGCCTGGTCGCCCCCAAATGCCCTCCCCTGCAGGCCTGGTTGCCCCCAACTCCCCTCCCCTGCCGACCCAGTCACCCCTAAATGCCCTCCCCTGCCGGCCTGGTTGCCCCCAAATGCCCTCCCCTGCAGGCCTGGGCCCCCCCAACTGTCCTCTCCTGCAGGCATCATTCCTCCCAACTCCCCTCCCCTGCTGGCCTGATCACCCACAACTGCCCTCCCCTGCAGGCCTGGTCACCCCCAACTGCCCTCCCTTGCAGGCCTGGTCCCTCCCAACTGCCCTCCTCTGCTGGCCGGATCGCCCACAACTGCCCTCCCCTGCAGACCATCTTGTGGTGGCCATCTTGTGTGTTGGAGTGATAGTCAATTTGCATATTACCTCTTTATTATATAGGACTAGTGGCCCAGTGCATGAAATTCGTGCACATTAAAAGGGAATTAATTAGAGGAAATATTTTAATATTATTTGCCCTTTCTCTATAATAGAAATGTCAGAGATGAAAGAAAATTAGTAAAATGTGTATGAAAATCTTCCTCCTGTCAGAATCTTGGGCGCGCTGTGGGACCTAGAGTCAAGTCCCCACCCACGCGCACCTTGAAATCATGCAAGACCCAGATCTGGCCAGCCCCACCCCCACTGGGCGAGATCCAGACCCGGCTGGCCCCACCCCCATCAAGCCCTGCCAGGCAGGGGGCATGGCCTGAGGTCCCCCTGCCCAACATTGGGGCAGGGGGCACACCTTGAGGTCCCCTGTCAAGCCCCACTGGGCGGGGGGCACGGCCTCAGGTCCCCTGACCTGGCGCCAGGGCTGGGGGTGCAGCATCAGGTCCCTGCTGATTGCTCATTAAGGCTCGTTACAGGAACTCAGCCTCCGCTGTGGGTGCAGCCATCTTGTGTTACGGAAACCCCCCACCTCCGCTGTGGGTGCAGCCATCTTGTGTTACGGAAAACCCCCAACTCCGCTGTGGGTGCTTCCATCTTTGTTGCGGCGTGATGGTCAATTTGCATATTCCCTCTTTATTAGATTAGCTATAGGCTAGAAGCCCAGTGCATGAAATTCGTGCACGGGGGGGGGGCGGGGAGGGCGGTGTCCATCAGCCTGGCATGCACCCTCTCGCAATCCGGGACCGCTGGCTCCTAACCGCTCACCTGCCTGCCTGATTGCCCTTAACCACTCTGCCTGCCTGCCTGATAGCCCCTAACTGCTCGCCTGCCTGCCTGATCAACCCTAACCACTTGCCTGCCTGCCTGATCAACCCTAACCACTCTGCCTGCCTGCTTGATCGCCCCTAACCACCTCTGCCTTAGCCCCCGCCTCTGCGGCTTCGTCTGGAAGGACGTCCAGAATGACGGCCGGAAGGTCATTTGGCTGTCTGGTCTAATTAGCATATTACACTTTTACTATTATAAATTATTATTGCTAAATTTAGCATTAGTAAGAGCAGTTCAGTTTCCCATGTTCCAGGGAGGGTATTGTACCAAAAAGGATCCCTCTTGACCAAAACTAAACATGTTTCTTTACCATATGAGCTCTTTGCATCTTAAATGCTAACACGGATGCTGAGTACGAGAGGGGGGTATTTATTTAATATGCAGCATCGTCCCACTGCTTGGCAGTAATGTGTTCACACTATTTAATGCTGCAGAACATAATGTGGGAAACCCTTGTCAAAGCCCAAGAGTCCAGCCTCTGCTCACAACTTAACCGTTTTCTGATGAGCGTTCACCACGGGTTGCTTTATGAAGCCCTGTCCTGTTTTACAGAATCGACTGTGAGCCTTTCTATTGGCCAAGCAGCCTTCTGAAAACCCAATGTCACTTCTCCAGAAATGCATGTGTGCCCAGAAATTTTGCATGTGATCTCCAAGTTCACAAGTTCCCATCAATTCCATCCAGACGCCCACTAAAACATTCTCAGAGGAAATTTCTTTTTTCTTTTTTTTAATATATATATTTTTATTTATTTCAGAAAGGAAGGGAGAGGGAAAGAGAGATAGAAATATCAATGATGAGAGAGAATCACTGATTGGCTGCCTTTTGCATGCCCCTTACTGGGGATCAAGCCTGCAACCCAGGCATGTGCCCTGACCAGGAATAGAACCAAGGACCCTATCCACGGAGCCAAACCAACTAGGGCAGAAATTGAGTTTTTCTTCTCTCTTTTAAGTTATGAAGAAAAAAAAAACTTTGAAAATGGCAAAGATCTGGTAATATATCAGATATAAAATCATTTTTGAATGGTATCATTTGAGCAAAAGGGACAGAAAATCTGAAAAAGCAAACTCTGAAAATACAACTAATATTACTAATAGCTTTAGGTCCCCTACCGCCCCCCTCCCCACACAAATCCAAAGTAGCCCAGAATATTCATCCTAATAAGATTTCAAACACATGAAACAAACAGCCAACTCCAAAGCTTTACTTCTAGCTAGGCTTAAGTCTTGTACTACGATGCCCATTCCAAAATCACACATTTGACCTTTGTAATCTTTCAAATTAGAAATCTGTTCGACTCTTCATCTTTATAACCCTACACCCTCCCGGCTGGTGGAGTTATACATTGCATTATAATGTTCCTTCCCCTCTAGGCCTTTCCTCTTAGTTACTTCAGTATTAGCTTGTACAGCATTTTGGAAAAAGCAAATTGTGAAACCACAGGTTAGAAACCTTTCAATCATCATGACAGGCTACAGTAAAGAAATATACTTTCAAACTCATGAAATTATTTTAAAAATGTAAGAGAATTGTCATACGTAGGGACTTTCAGCTACAAAACTTATTTAAAACTTTGCATTAAGTAAGAAGGTGAAAAATAAAGGTGCTTTAAAACTTACGTTTTGCTTCTGATAGATTCTGATTAGGTGACCAGACCAGCATCCCAAGATTGTCTCGTTCTTGACTGCGTCTTGCTAATTTGGCTTGGTAGAAATAAAAAGAGAGAATGCTCGTTGTAATTTAACAGACATGTGAAGCAATGATCAACAACACGACTCTGATCTTTTAACCTCAGACCCTGATGCCATCATCACCCACCCTGGATTGAAAGCCTGCACACTGGCCACCACCACAGGGTAATGGGGGCGTGGAGCAGGCTCTGAAGTCCCCGGAAACATTTCTAAGTCTTTTCCTAGGTTATTCCTTATTTAACAAGCAGGTGTAATTATTATCTTCATACTAAACAGGTCACTCGGCTGGAAGGACGTAGTCAGGACTAAACTCAGACTGGCTCGGCACCCCAGGTTAAATTAAAGCGCTGTACCCGAGGATGCTGTTTCCAGACACGGGACATCCAGAAGGGAAGCTGCCCCAAGATTTTCTTAGAACATGAATCCTTCCAATGTGCTTAGAATACCCTCACCCTTCTCTGCCAGTGTAACTTTTGGGTGGCTTGACAACAGGAATACAAAGATTCTTTCAAAAACTTTATTGAAGAACTAGAGGCCTAGTGCATGAATTCGTGCACGGGTGGGGTCCCTCAGGGTGGCCTGCGGGGATCAGGCTGAAACCCGCAGTCCAACACCGCCTGCAGCTCCTTCCTGCTGCTCCTACTCATTCCGGCCCCGCTGTGCCAGCTGCGGGCTCGTGCCCAACTAGTCCCAATCGGGAGAGGCTGGCACCGCTGCAGCAATGCTCACCAGCTGTGAACCCTGCATCTGGTGCCCTCCTGAGGGGAGGGCCTTGTGGGATCGGGCCGAAACCGGCTCTCTGACATCCCCTGAGGGGTCTCGGATTGCGAGAGGGTGCAGGCCAGGTCGAGGGACCCCACCAGTGCATGATTGGTGCTGGGGAGGGAGTGTGGGAAGGCTCCAGGGCAAGTCCGGCCCCTTCTTGCCCAGTCCCGATCAGCTGGACCCTAGCAACAAGCTAACCTACCAGTCGGAGGGTCTGCCCCCTGGTGGTCAGTGCACATCATAGCTACAGGTCGACCAGTAGACTGTCTGCCCCTGGTGGTCAGTGCTAATCATAGCGAGTGGTTGAGTGGTCTTAGCATATCATTAGCATATTACACTTTGGTTGAACAGTTGACTGGTCACCTGATGACAGGACACTTAGCATATTAGGCTTTTATTATATAAGATAACTTATTAAAAAGATTTAATTTGAAAGGAAACTTCTGAAGTGCATTCAAATTCTTAGAAATCTGTGATATAAAACAATGGGCCCACAGGTGTACAAGTGCCAGAAGAAAGAAGGAAATCTTGCCATTTGTGACAACAGAAATGGACCTGGGGGATTTGCTAAGTGAAGTAAGTCAGAGAAGGATAAATACCATATGCTTTTGCTAATATGTGGAATCTAAAAAAGAAAATAAACAAACTCATAGATACAGAGACTATTTTGATGGTTGCAACATGGAAGGGGGTTTGGGAATATGAAAAATGGGAAGTGATTAAGAAGTACAAATTGCCAGTTATAAAAACAATCACAGGGATGTAAAGTACAGCATAGGGAATATAGTCAATAATATTAAAATAACTACTAGAGGCCTGGTGTACAAAATTCATGCATGGGTGGTGGGGTGGGGGTGTCCCTCAGCCCAGCCTGCACACTCTCCAATCTGACATCCCTCTCACAATCCAGGACTGCTGGCTCCCAACCGCTCGCCTGCCTGTCTGCCTGCCTGCCTGATTACCCCTAACTGCTTCTACCTGCCAGCCTGATCACCCCCTAACACTCCCCTGCCAGCCTGATCGATGCCTAACTGCTCCCCTGCCAGCCCAATTGTCCCTAACTGCCCTCCCCTGCCAGCCTGGTCACCCCTAACTGCCCTCCCCTGCTGGCCCAGTCACCCCCAACTGCCCTCCTCTGCCAGCCCAGTCACCCCTAACTGCCCTCCCCTGCAGGCCTGGTCCCCCCCCAACTACCCTCCCCTGCTGGCCTGGTCCCCGCAACTACCCTCCCCTGCTGGCCTGATCGCCCCCAAATGCCCTCCCTTGCAGGCCTGGTCTCCCCCAATTGCTCTCCCCTGCCGGCCTGATCACCCCCAACTGCCCTCCCTTGCAAGCCTGGTCCCTCCCAACTGCCCTCCCTTGCAGGCCTGGTCCCTTCCAACTGCCCTCCCCTACTGGCCTGATCACCCACAACTTCCCTCCCCTGCCAGCCATCTTGTGGAGGCCATCTTGTGTCCACATGGGGGAGTGATGGTCAATTTGCATATTACCTCTTTATTATATAGGATGGTGTCAGGTGGGTACTAGACTTATTGGGGTGATCACTTTGTAAATTATATAAATGTTGTACATATACCCAAAAGTAATATAATAGTGTACATCAACTGTAGTTGAAAATTATTTAAAGTTTTCATTTGGATTGCAAATTAAAATGAAGGCTGACAACACCAAGGTGTGGCAATCATGTGGGGAAACTGGAACTCTCACGCACTGCTGGTGGGAATGTAACATGATGCTATCACTTGGGGGGGAAAGCCTGGCAATCTCCTAAAATGTGGTATATCCATTCAATGGACTAAAACTCAGCAATACAAAGGATGAACTATTTAAGCATATAACATGAATGAATCTCAAAACAATTACTCCGAGTGAATGAGTTACACATACAGAAAGGGGGGGGCTAGAGAAAGTTCCGTGGTGCTCCAGAGAAATGAGGTAACAGTATGACATCAACGTTTTCAACAGAATTAGAAACGTGGGTGTGTGCACATGTCTGCGTGCACACACACGTTTACTTCCCAGTTCTGCCCACTGAGCGGGTCCTGATGCAATGACAATCCAGCAACAACTGAGCACATCGCGCTCCCAGATCTTGGTTCCCAGCGAAAGAAACAGGCCCCGTGGAGAAACGGCTGGCTGCAGGGCTGGGAGGGAGGAAATGGTGTGGCTCAGCTGGCTGGAGCACAGTCGATTCCCGGTCAGTGTACACACCGAGGTTGCAGGTTGGATCCCCGGTCAGAGCCCATGCAGGAGGCAACCAATCGCTGTGTCTCTCTCACATCAATGTCTTTCTCTCTTCCTCTCTCACCATGTCTCTCTCTCTGTCTCTCAAAATCAATGGGAAAAATACCCTCAGGTGAAGATTAACAAACAAGCCCTAACCGGTTTGGCTCAGTGGACAGAGCGTTGCCTGCGGACTGAAAGGTCCCGGGTTCAATTCCAGTCAAGGACACGTAGCTTTGGTTGTGGGCTCGGTCCCCAGTGGAGAGCATGCAAGAGGCAGCTGGTCGATGTTTCTCTCTCATCGATGTTTCTAACTCTCTATCCCTCTCCCTTCCTCTCTTAAAAATCAATAATATATATGTACATTTTTTAAAAAAGGCCTTTAGAGTAAAGGTTGGTATAAATTTTTAAAGCCTCCAAATAAATATCACCTCCAAATAAATGACAAACCAACAGCAACAGAAGCCAGAGATAGTGGAATACTATCTTTAATGGACTGAGAGGAAATCTTAGAATGTACCCTGCGAAACTCTCAGAAACATGGGCGAAATGGGAAGATTTTCACATAAACACTTATGGAGACTTGAAGTACACTAAAGAATATGCTCAGGAAAAAACATCCTCAAAGGAAGGTTGATATTCAAAAAAAAAGTAACTAATGATTTTGTAAGCACTACCTATTAAAAAATAAAATCATGTCCAGCCCAGCCAGTGTGGCTCAGTGGCTGAGTGTCAACCTATGAACCAGGAGGTCACAATTTGAATCCCAAGCAGGGCACCTGCCCAGGTTGCTCGATCCTCAGTGTGGGGCGTGCAGGAGGCAGCCGGTCAATAATTCTCTCTCATCGTTGGTATTTCTATCTCTCCCTTTTCCTCCCTCCCTGAAATCAATAAAAATGCTTTTTTTAAAGACATGTCCAATTTAAGGAGTTTTGAAAAAGAACAGAACTAAAATTCTGGACAATAACTAACAACATGTATCTCTGGGTAGTAGGGTCATAGCTCAACTGTTCTAGAGCTGAAAGATTAACTTTAGGTGTTAAATTGAGTGGGTGGGGTGAGGAGACCCGACAAACCCTTGTGATGACGGTCTACAATGACAGGGACGGCGTCATGGCTACAGCATGTGCCAATGGGGTGTGATGAGAAGGGCATCGCTTCGCCTCTGTGGTCTTCCTCCCCAAACGCTCGGTTAATAAACAGGAAAACATCAGACAGGTCCCAACTGAACAACATTTTACAGAAATCCTGACTTATACTCCTCAAAACCACTGGAGTCACCACAAAGAAGGAAAGTTGTAAGAAACTGTCACAGCCAAGAGGTGCCTGATGAGACATGACAACCACAGGTAATGTGTATCGTGGATGGGATCCTGGGACAGAAATAAGGACATTAAGTAAAAACTAAGGAAATCTGAATAAAGTATGGTTTCAGGTAATAACACTGAACCAATCAATATTGGTTCATCAACTGTAACAAATATACCATACTAATGTAAGACATGAATAATAGGGGCAACATGGTGTGGGGTTATGGGAATTCTCTGTACTATCTTTGTAACTTCTGTAAGTCTAAAACTATCCTATATAATAAAAGCCTAATATGCAAATTGTCCCTGGACCGGGAGTTCGACCGTTTGCTATGACATGCACTGACCACCAGGGGGGCGGTGCGGAACATGGTGGACATCAGCGACGCGGCACTGGCAGCGGGCAGCAGTGGAGGCACTGCTGGCCCCAATGGGCCCTGAAGAGAACGGGACCGTGGCGGGATGGTGGAGCAGCTGAGCGGGCGGCGCCATGCCAAGGCAGATACGAGCGGGGCCTGATCACCCTGCCATTCTCCCCACAGACAGCAACCAGGGGCAGCAGTGGGGGACGGGGGGCAGGGCTGCCGCCCAGCTCCCAGGCGCTGAGGGAGCAGAGCGGGAGCCCCATTGCCCTGCAGACGGCAACCAGCATTCATTACAGAGAAAGGGCAAATAGCAATATTAAAAATACTAAGGGCCCAGTGCACGAATTGGTGCACCTTGAAAGGAACCGTGGGCCATGAGGCTGCAGTGGGCACAGGGTCAGGTCTTAGCCCATCCTCTGCACCCCGCCCGGCCCCTCCTGCCACGGCCTCCAGTCCTCCGTCTGCTGGTAGCCCTGCTCCCACGCGCTGACGGCGCCAGCCCCGCTCGCACCTACTGACAGCCTGGAGTGATGGGGGCCAGCGCCAGCAGGGGGTGCAAGCGGGGCCGGCACCATCAGTGGGTGCAAGCGCTGATCGCCCCTCAGGAGCAGGGGGAGGTGGAGAAGCCCACAGGGGCGATCGGGGCCGGCAGCCGCCGCTCGCACCCGCTGATGGCACTGAGTGATCGGGACTGGCCAGGCGCCAGCAGCAGGTGCAACAGTGGCTCCAGTGCCAGCTGTGGGTACGAGCAGGGCCGGTGCCAGCTGTGGGTACGAGCAGGGCTGGTGCCAGCTGTGGGTACGAGCGGGGCTGGTGCCAGCTGTGGGTACGAGCGGGGCTGGTGCCAGCAGTGGGTGTGAGCGGGGCCATTGCCAGCAGTGGGTGCGGGCGGGGCTGGCACCGGCAGCGGGTGCGAGTGCTTGGCGGGACCGCGATGCACAGGACGAAGAATTTTCAGTAACCACCAGAGGCTCACCCCGATGACAGCGACTGGCACCCTGCCTTGGTCTGGCACCCCGCTCACCTGCTCCGCCATCTTGCTGCGGCCGATGCCCACCATGTTCCGCGCACACCCCCGGTGGTCAGCACGCATCATAGCGACCAACTGTTTGGTTGTTCCGCCATTCGGTCTATTTGCATATTAGAGTTTTACATACTAGTATATAGATAGATTTCTTCTAATTATTTTCCTTTCAGTGTGCACGGATCCGTGCACCAGGCCCCTCGTTCTAAAATAAAAGTTTACTTTGAATCCCAGGCCCTACACAATCTGACCAGGCTACCTGCCTACCCCATGCCCCATTCTCAGGATCCGCCTATGCCCCACAGGGTAATTGCTCTGCTGTGCCTTTCCGTTTTCTCTCATCTTTCCCTTACGCCTCCTTCTCGCTGAGGTACCCTCCCTGGCCTTTCCCACCAGCTAACTGCTTCTCACTTCTCAGGACAGCCCGAAGAGCGCCACCTGTGGGACGTCTGCTCTGACGCCCAGTCCCGGCTACAAGGCACCCTCCTCAGTGCCCCACGCCACGGAGGACCACCCTCTCTCACAGCTTAGATCGTCATTAATGGTTTGCTCAGAGACACCTGCCGTTGTGGAAAGAACGCCACTGAAAGTAAGACTCAGCTAGTGCTGTACTGGAGTCCCCCTTATTCTCAGACACTCGTTCCAAGACCCCTAGAGGATGCCTGAAACGGCGCAAGGTACCGAACCCTCTGTATGCTGTGTTTTTTCCTATACTTCCACACCTATGACCAAGTTTCATGTATAGATTAGGGCCAGTAAGAAACTGACAAGAATAACTAATAATAAAATAGAACAATTGTAGCAATGCACTCCGGGCGCTCTGCAAAAACTCACCTGCAAAGTTACATGAGTGTGTGCCCTGTGCGTGTGTGTGTGTGTGTGTGTCTCTCTCTCTCTGATAATCAATCTGGTCACTGAGACGGCGACTAATAACCGGTCAGGAGCATATACAGCGTGGGTACGCGGGACATAGGTATGACTCACACCCGGGCAGGACAAAGCAGGACAGAGCAAGATTTCATCACACTACTCAGAATGGCAGGCAATTTAAAACGTATTCAGTTTATTTCTGGTATTTTTTCATTTCATATTTTTGGGCCACAGTGAACCTGTGGATAAGGGGGAATCTACTGTAATTATTAGTGGCCTTGGGATCAATAAGATCTCACTGTAATACACAAAATAACCCCATGAGACAGGATGTTCTCCTTCGTTTGAAAGAGGGGTGAAGTGACTTGTGCTAGAGCTCAGCTCTGCCTGAGATCTGAGTTCACCTCTGAGACTACCCCAGGCTGGTCTGAACCCCTCAGCCACTCTGTCACCAAGTGACGATGAACTCTGCTTCATCGACCCCTGCTGAAAAATGGGGGGTAACACCTGCCTTCGGCACCCAGGTTTCCGTGAGGATTACAAAAGGCACATATTACGTGCCTGGTACACACTTAATAACCATAAGTAACGGCAGTTATTCTCTTCTGTCTCCCTGGTGAGGCTGAGCTTCTTGAGACCTCTGTATCTTTACTGTCAGGCACATTATAGGTGTTTCATAAAAGCTGAATAAATTTGTTTAAAATATATTTTTATTCATTTTATGAGGGAAAGAGAGATAGAAACATCAATGATGAGAATCACTGTTCGGCTGCCCCCTACACACCCCACCCTGGGGATCGAGCCCACAAACCGGGCCTGTGCCCTGACCAGAAATCGAGCCGTGACCTCCTGGGGTTCATAGGTCGACGCTCAACCACTGAGCCACGCCACCCGGACAAAGCTGAAAAAATTAGTATGCACAAAGTAACAAGTCAGGTGTCCAAATAATAGAAAGTTCTAGAAAGGGAGCAGCACACTGCTCTATTCCCTTTCTTTCCCTGCAGCTGTCCAGATGGACAAGCGTGAGAACCAATAGGCTGGACAACTCCTGTAGCTCTGCCCTCCAGAGCACAGCCCTCACCTCGCTGCCTGCCTCTGCAAACTAGCACCCTGCCCTCTGCAGGCATCAGCCACCCGCAGGAGGGAGGCCATTTCAAACACGCGTGCTCACTCTTCCCTGAGAGCGGGGACATCCCTGTCCAGTAATCCAAGTCCAGCCAGGGCCTGACCTTTCCTAATTCTCTCAGTAGGAAGGTAGATCCTAACCCAGTGGTCGGCAAACTGCAGCTCTGTTGACTAATGAGTTTGCCGACCACTGCCCTAACCCAATGCCACACAGTAAGCTCTGTCTACACTACAAACTGGAGCTGTGCGCTCAGGTTCCTTCTAACCCAAAACATCTTATTCTCCCCCGTTCTCCCCAGCCTAAGGGTCAGATCAGTCTCCTCTAGAGAAAACAAACTCTCCTTCCATGCTACTAATCTAACCGACTCGTCATTGAACACCAATGTAATATCACCACGTACAACCCTGAAACTAAATCGAAGGGGACAAGACCCTTCAGAGGCCAATCGATTCCACAGCGGATGTTTCACATTCTGGATCCCTCTGTTTTCCTTAACGCTATTCTACAGGACTGTCACCAAAGCTCACTGGTCAGGCGGGCAGAACCACACGGGCAGACCTCCGAGACACTGCGGCCCGGTCCCGGCCATGCCTACGAAGCTACCATCACAAGCAGGGGAGTCAGGAGTGTTTGGTTCCCAGTGCAGATATGTTATGTTTATACGATGCTGTAGTCCAGGGGTCCTCAAACTACGGCCCGCGGGCCACATGCGGCCCGCCGAGGACATTTATCCGGCCCGCTGGGTGCTGCTGCCTGTCCTGCTTAGCAGCCGACTCATCCCGGGCCCGCAGTGCGCATAGGAATTTGTTCATTGTTTTGGTTTTTTTTAAACTATAGTCCGGCCCTCCAACGGTCTGAGGGACAGTGAACTGGCCCCTGTTTAAAAAGTTTGAGGACCCCTGCTGTGGTCTATTAAGTGTGCAACAGCATTATGCCTGAAACAATGTACACACCGTAACTGAACCTCACTGCTAAGAAATGCTCAACGACCTCTAAGCCTTCAGCGAGGTGTAATCTTTTTGCTGGTGGAGGGTCTTAGCTTCCACGTGTGAGAATCGCAGTGTCTGGAAGCGCAACGAAGTGAGGTCTGCCTGCATGGGTGTTTGTTTCACCACGAGCTCCGAGAAGAACCCCCTCAAGCCACAGGCTGACAGCGTGACGCCACCCCCCCAGGATGCAGGGGCCGGCTCCTTGTGTAACACAGCACATTCTCCATGGCCCAGGGAGAGCTCCAATTACTCAACAGCTCGCTGAGAACAGCTCTTTAGAACTATCCCACGTTATTCGAGTTTCCTTCTAAGAGGTGAGTTAGAAAACAGAGAACATGGAATTCTTTCCCAAGTTTGGCAGAGCAACATGTTAGAAAGGGCTGCCGAAAAGTAGCCACCAGAAGCGCTGACAGCGCGCAGGGTGCTGTGACAGTTCCGGCTCTCCGAAAGGCAGGCCGTTCGCAGTGTTTACCAAGGCCTCCAGCAATGTGTCCCAAAGCAAACACTCCGGGCGCTCTGCAAAAACTCACCCGCAAAGCTGCTCACCCAGTGCTGCCGGAAGGCGTGAACAGGGGCCGGGCCCGGGTCCGACAGGAGCCCTTTCAAACGCTGGGGGCAGCCCCACAGCGGACGCTGCGCACGTTGCCCTGGCGGGGACCCCGCTGATTGGAGTGTTGTCCCAAAAAGGCTGCAGGTTTGATTCCCAGTCAGGGCACAAACCTAGGCTCGGGTTCGACCCTGGTCAGGGCGAGTAAGGGAGGCAATCAATTGGTATTTCTCTCTCACATCATTGTTCCTTTCTCTCTCCCCACCTTACGTCTCTAAAATCAGTAAAAGCATGTCTTGAGTGAAAATTTAAAAAAAGAAAAGAAACTACGCACACATCAGCAGCAGCTGTGGAGCCCTTCCAATGACGGGGGACAACGTGTGGGTCATGCAGCCGCGTCAGCTCGGACCCTGTGAATCAGTGCCGTCCCCACAGCCCGCTTGGGTCCTGAGGTCATGCCTATGGCTTCCTTTATGGAGTCCATCTATTGTGCATCTGGTCTCCAGACACATAAAGTAAAACAGAGCAGATTTCCAAGAAGGGCTGCGGATTACAGAATCGCCCAAGGTCACGACTCACGCCCAGTGAAAATTATCCCCATAAATGCAGCCACCGCTCGCGCACTAAGTCCCATCCAGCGGTTTCTCAGCCATCCCCCCGCAAAGACGCACCCCTCTCCTCCTGTGCTCACCTCTAACGACAGCACCCGCCGCCCTTGGCTTTCCCGAAGCTTCACACGTAATAAATGATCATGCTGGTGACTAAAGTTTTCTGAATGAGAAACTATTTCTTCCCTCTGAAGTCTATGAGGTAGAGGATGCTGAGAGATAAAGCCATTGACATAGTTTGATGAAAGATGAATATTCATTCTTTTGGTGGAATAAAAAATAGCACAAAGGATCAGGTTTTTAAGTTATTACTGACTTGCCCATAACTAATGCAGATTTGTGAGGATTTTATTAGATTCCTGCCTCCACAATCGCGCTTTACCAAGTGCTTGTCCCTCTGAAAAAGTCTGGCCACTCCTGGTCCCACACAGCCTAAAAAAAGCCCTGCTAGCAGCCTGACCATTTCTCACTGTGACGGCACCCCATGGGACACCCCATGGACCCCGAGCAATGGAAAAGACCTTTGTACCCAAGTTCCAGAGAGCACAGACCAGAGTAAAAAGGAGATTTTCCATTGTGATTTAAAATACGAACTAGGGAATTCCTCTCTTCCTGATGTATGATGCTCTGCAAACAATTTAATAATAGGCTTTTGGGGGTGCCATTTCATTCCTGCAGGCAATGGTCTTCCATTGTCCACGTAGCCTGTAGCTACAGCCGTCACTACTCTTTCAAATAGTGGCGCCTATACAAAAATAAACCTCATGCCAGAAGAACACAGCAATTCACATACACAGTTGTATTGGCTGCTTTATTTTAATAACAAATCTGAGCCAACTTATAAGACTGTTATTTATACAACTCGTACCACATTAAGGAAACAACCACCTTGAATACTATACTTGAGGATGAAAACTCCCATACAGCTTCTCACTAGCAAACTGCCCTGCTAATACCACGCTTTAACAATGGCGGAGAGCCAAAGGCTGTCACCTTCCTAATCCTAGTCACGAAAGAGGAGGCACAGCTCCTTTTTCTTCATTTAGAACAGACTGAAAAGCTAACTCTATTTATTATACAAGATAGAAAAAGAGACTTATTTTTGCCCAAAGAGTAACCTATACAAAAGGATCTGTGCAAATTTTCATATCTGTTAAAAACCACAATAAATATCATTGTATATCCAATTCATAGAGCTATACAACCTATAGATTCAATACAATTCCTATCAAGATACCAATGGCATATTTCACAGAACTAGAACAAATATTCCAAAAATGTATATGGAACCACAAAAAGACCCCGAATAGCCACAGCAATCTTGAGAAAAGAGAACAAAGTTGGAGGACTCACACTATCTGCTATCAAACTATATTACAGGGCTATAGTAATAAAACAGCATGGTACTGGCATAAAAACAGACATGCAGATCATAAAAAGAATAGAGAGCCCAGAAATAAATCCATGCCTTTATGTCAATTAATATATTTGACAAAGGAGTCAAAAAACATACAGTGGGGTAAAGGTAGTCTAGTCTATAAACTATGTTGGGAAAATTGGACAGATACATGCAAAACAATGAAACGAGACTACCTACTTACAACTTACACAAGAATAAACTCAAAATGGATTAAAGACTTAAATGTTAGACTTGAAACCATAAAAACTCTACAAGAAAAATAGGCAGTAAAACCTCGGACATTTCTCGTAGCAGTACTTTTTCTCAAATAGCGCCTTGGGCAAGGGCAACAAAAGGAAAAATAAACAAATGGGACCACATCAAACTAAAAAGTTTTTACACAGCAAAGGAAACCATCAACATGTGAAGACAACCTACTGAACAGGAAAACATATTCATCAGAGATACACCTGGTAAGGGGTTAATATCCAAAACTTATAAAGAACTTACAAAACACAACACCAAAAAAACCCCAAGCAATCCAATTAAAAAATGGGCACAGGACCTGAACACTTCTCCAAAGAGGACATACAGATGGCTAACAGACATATGAAATCATGCTCAATGTCACTGATCAGAGACATGCACATTAAAACTACAAGGAGATACAGCCTCATGCCTGTGAGAATGGCTGTCATCAATAAATCAACAAACAGCCCTAGCTGGTTTGGCTCAGTGGATAGAGCGTCAGCCTGCGGACTAAAGGGTCCCAGGTTCAATTCCAGTCAAGGTCACATGCCCGGGTTGCGGGCTCGATCCCCAGTGGGAGGTGTGCAGGAGGTGGCTGATGAATGATTCTCTCTCATCATTGAAGTTTCTATCTCTCTCTTCCTCTCCCTTCCTCTCTGAAATCAATTAAAAAATATATTAAAGATAAATAAAAATAAATCAACAAACAAGTGCTGGTGAGGATGTGGAGAAAAGGGAACCCTCGTGCACTGTTGGTGGGAATGCAGACTGGCACAGTCACTGTGGAAAACAGTACAAAGTTTCCTCAAAAAATTAAAAAAGGAACTGCCTTATGACACAATGATTCCACTCCTGGGAATCTATCCAAAGAAGCACAAAACACTGATTTGAAAGAATACATGGGCCCCGGCTGGGAGCTTATTGGTTAGAGCTTTGTTCCGATTCCCAAGGCTGTGGATGTGTTCCCCAGTCAGGGCACATACAAGAATCAACCAGTGCCGAAACCGGTTTGGCTCAGTGGATAGAGCATCAGCCTGCAGACTGAAAGGTCCCAGGTTCGATTCCGGTCAAGGGCATGTACCGTGGTTGCGGGCACATCCCCAGTAGGAGGTGTGCAGGAGGCAGCTGATCGATGTTTCTCTCTCATCGATGTTTCTAACTCTCTCTCTCTCTCCCTTCCTCTCTGTAAAAAATCAATAAAATATATTAAAAAAAAAAAATCAACCAGTGAATACGTAAGTAAGTGGAGCAGCAAAGAGATGTGTCCCTCCCCGCTCCCCGCCCCCCGCCCCCGCTTTTCCTCTCTCCTCAATAAATAAATATTTAAAATAAATAAATATCCCTGGCTGGTGTGGCTGTCAGCAGGAGCATCATCCTGTACACCAAGCATGTCAAACTCAAAGGCTAACATGGCCAAATAAACAAGGTTTAAGTTTATGTGGGCCTCAAAAAAACAAAAGCTTCCAGAGAAACCAAGATGGCGGCACAGGTAAACACCTGAACTTGCCGCCTCGCACAACCACTCCAAACTACAACTAAAAGACAAAATGGACACCATCCAGAACCACAGGAAGGCTGGCTGAGTGGAAATTCTACAACTAGAAGGGAAGAGAAAAGCACACGGAGACTCAGAGGAGCTGCGGAAGTGAAGTGTGGAGGTACAGAGGCGCGCGAGCAGAAAGGGCCGGCTACTGAGGACGAGGTTGTCTTTTTCAATCCGGAGGGAGACACAAGCTCCCGACTGCTCTGAACTCCAGTTCCAGGCGAGACTCTGGGGACCCAGACTCATACGGGGGAGAAACCGGACTGTCTGGCATTGGGCCGGAACACGCGGGCGACTTTCAGAGGTGCTTGCAGCGATTACCGTGGAACCCGGGGTCCTCTTAGGGCAGGGCTGAAGGTCAGCCACTGCTGTTTGCTCCGCCCTGTTGATTCCCTGAGACCCCGCCCCACCCAATTTACAACCCCAAACAAGCTGTGCACAAAGAGGCTTTGGCATATGAATGGCCTGGCCCTTTGCAATCTAAAATTACCTAACAAACTGCAGCTGAGTCAGAGAGACCCAGAACATCCAAAAGAAGGCCCAAGGCCCCATAGCAGCTTGCACTGCTTCACAGCTGGGCCTCATCTGGGCACCTCCAAACCCCAAACAAAGAGGAGGAATCTGCAGATCTCTCTGTAGCTCCTGCTGGGTGGCCTCAGGCAGAGGCTGGCTTTGCACCTCCTTGGAGATCCAAGAGCCAGTGTACCCAGGGGTCAGAGTGGGACCATCCAGATTACAACTCCTCAGATCCATAAGGGACACACTCAGGGGGCAGACTCGGTGAGCACCAAAGCCCCACTGAAGCAAGTCCTGCCCCATAAGGGTGTCTCCAGCACAAAGTTCTCCCATCGTAGACACAGCTGCTCCTCACAGCCAGTTGACCTGGAGGTCAATTCCTCCCAGTGATGCCAACAACAATCAAGGTTTAACTACAACAAGACTGTGCACACAGCCCACAAAGGGGTGCACCAAGAGTGTCCACCTCAGGTAACTGGGGAGGCTGAGCCACTGGGCCCTCTAGGACACCTAGCACACAAAGCCACTCTATCAACTCAGGGAAGCAGCCACAATGCGGAGACAAAGAAACAGGTCACAAATGACAGAAATGGAGGAAAGCAAACGACTGGATATAGAGTTCAAAACCATGTTATAAGGTTTTTCAAGGATCTTCTAGAAACCTCCAAGAAATTTAGTGAGATCCTCAAGGATATGAAAAAGGACCAATCAGAAATTAAGCATACACTGACTGAAATCCTATCTAATAAAAGAGTAACATGCAAATTGACCGTCACTCCAAGACACAAGATGGCCACCCCCAGTGGTTAAAGATGGCTGCCCCCATGTGGACACAAGATGGCCATCACAAGATGGCCTGCAGAGGGGGGCAGTTGTGGGCAGTTGGGGGTGACCAGGCCAGCAGAGGAGGGCAGTTGGGGGAGACCAGGCCAACAAGGGAGGGCAGTTGGGGGGACCCAGGCCTGTAGAGGAGGGCATTTGGGGGGACCAGGCCTGCAGTGGAGGACAGTTGGGGGGGACCCAGGCCTGCAGGGGAGGGCAGTTGGGGGAGACCAGGCCTGCAGGGTAGAGCAACTGGGGGGGACCAGGCCTGCAGGGGAAGGCAGTTGTGGGCAATCAGGCCAGCAGGGAGGGAAGTTAGGGGTGACCAGGCCGGCAGGGGAGGGCAGTTAGGGGCAATCGGGCCGGCAAGGGAGCAGTTAGGCGTCGATCAGGCTGGCAGGGGAGTGGTTAGGGGGTGATCAGGCTGGCAGGCAGAAGCGGTTAGGGGCAATCAGGTAGAGGCAGGCGAACAGTTGGGAGCCAGCAGTCCTGGATTGTGAGAGGGATGTCCGACCGCCCGTTTAGGCCCCATCCCACCGGGTCCCAGATTGGAGAGGGTGTAGGCTGGGCTGAGGGACACCCCCTCCCCCATGCACGAATTTCTAGTAAATAATAATATACAGAGATGCAACAGCAGACTAGAGGATTGCAAAAATCAAGTCAAAGATTTGAAATACGAAGAAGCAAAAAACACCCAACCGGAAAAGAAAAAAGAAAAAAGAATCCAGCCCTAACCAGTTTGGCTCAGTGGCTAGAGCGTCGGCCTGGGGACTGGGGGGTCCCGGGTTCGATTCCGGTCAAGGGCATGTACCTTGGTTGCGGGCACATCCCCAGTGGGGGGGGGTGCAGGAGGCAGCTGATCGATGTCACTCTCTCATCGATGTTTCTAACTCTCTATCCCTCTCCCTTCCTCTCTGTGGAAAATCAATAAAATATATTTTTTAAAAAAAGAAAAAATAATCCAAAAATATGAAGATAGTGTAAGGAGCCTCTGGGACAACTTCAAGCATACCAACATTTGAATTATGAGGGTGCGAGAAGAAGAGAGAGAGCAAGATACTGAAAACCTATTTGAAGAAATAATGACAGAAAACTTCCCCTACCTGGTGAAAGAAATAGACTTACAAGTCCAGGAAGCGCAGAGAACCCCAAAAAAAGGAATCCAAAGAGGACCACACCAAGACACATCATAATTAAAATGCCAAGAGCAAAAGACAAAGAGAGAATATTAAAAGCAGCAAGAGAAAAACAGTTAGTTACCTACAAGGGAGCACCCATACGACTGTCAGCTGATTTCTCAACAGAAACTATGCAGGCCAGATGGGAATGGCAAGAAATATTCAAAGAGATGATAAGCAAGAACCTACAACCAAGATTACTCTACCCAGCAAAGCTATCATTCAGAATTGAAGGTCAGATAAAGAGCTTCACAGACAAGAAAAAGCTAAAGGAGTTCATCACCGCCAAACCAGTATTATATGAAATGCTGAAGGGTGTTCTTTAAGAAGAGGAAGAAGAATAAAAAGATAAAGATAAAATTATGAACAACAAATACATATCTATCAACAAGTGAATCTAAAAATCAAGTGAATAAAAAGTCTGAGGAACAGAATAAACTGGTGAATATGATAGAATCAGGGGCATAGAAAGGGAGTAGACTGACAATTCTCGGGGGTGAAAGGGGTGTCAGAGGTGCAGGAAGAGACTGGACAAAAAATCGTACACCTATGGATGAAGACAGTGGGAGGGGGGGTAAGGGCAGAAGGTGGGGTGGGAACCAGGTGGAGGGGAGCTATGGGGGGAAAAAAAGAGGAACAAATGTAATAATCTGAACAATAAAAATTTATTTAAAAAAACAAACAAACAAACAAACATAAGCTCCCATTTTCATAGAAACGTAGGTTTATTTCGACAGAGACATGCTGAATACAAAGGGCTGAAATAAGTGAGTCATCGTTAACATAAATAGAACATTTTAATAAAAATTAATTTTTCTTGCCGAAACCGGTTTGGCTCAGTGGATAGAGCGTCAGCCTGTGGACTGAAGGGTCCCAGGTTCGATTCTGGTCTAGGGCATGTACCTTGGTTGCGGGCACGTCCCCAGTAGGGGGTGTGCAGGAGGCAGCTGATCGATGTTTCTCTCTCATTGATGTTTCTAACTCTCTATCCCTCTCTCTTCCTCTCTGTAAAAAATCAATAAAATATATTTTTTAAAAAAATTAATTTTTCTTGAACATTAACTTACCAGACACTGAATAACTGCACAAATTAATAAGTGTAACGCAAATAAACCTATTTTTTTTGTTCTCCGAAAGCGAAATATTTCCTATTGCACACACCAAACAAGTCAGTCCAAGACTAACGACGCGGCCATCGCTGCTAACATATTCGCTGCGGGTATTAGTGGAGAGAAATGGTGCGCCTGTGTGTGAGGCACATAAGGGAAGTGACTGCAACACGATTACAGTAATCGGTCATTAGCGAACGTTGTAGTTCGTTATTAATAACTGGAAGCCCAGTGCACTGGAGGGAGGGGATCCCTCGGCCCAGCCTGCACCCTCTCGCAGTCCAGAAGCCCTTGGGGGTGTCTCGCATCCAGGACCCCTCGCTCCTTAGCACTGCCTGCTCGCTGCTCCTTACCGCTCAGCTCGCTGCTCCTTAGCACTGCCTGCCCGCTGCTCCTTACCGCTCAGCTCGCTGCTCCTTACCACTGCCTGCCCGCTGCTCCTTAGCACTGCCTGCTCGCTGCTCCTTACCGCTCAGCTCGCTGCTCCTTAGCACTGCCTGCCCGCTGCTCCTTACCGCTCAGCTCGCTGCTCCTTAGCACTGCCTGCCCGCTGCTCCTTACCACTGCCTGCTCGCTGCTCCTTACCGCTGCCTGCCCGCTGCTCCTTACCGCTCAGCCCGCTGCTCCTTACCGCTCAGCCCGCTGCTCCTTACCGCTCAGCCCGCTGCTCCTTACCGCTCAGCCCGCTGCTCCTTACCGCTCAGCTCGCTGCTCCTTACCGCTCAGCTCGCTGCTCCTTACCGCTGCCTGCCCGCTGCTCCTTAGCGCTGCCTGCCCGCTGCTCCTTACCACTCAGCTCGCTGCTCCTTACCGCTCAGCTCGCTGCTCCTTACCGCTCAGCTCGCTGCTCCTTACCACTGCCTGCTCGCTGCTCCTTACCGCTCAGCTCGCTGCTCCTTACCACTGCCTGCCCGCTGCTCCTTACCACTCAGCTCGCTGCTCCTTACCGCTCAGCTCGCTGCTCCTTACCACTGCCTGCCCGCTGCTCCTTAGCACTGCCTGCTCGCTGCTCCTTACCACTCAGCTCGCTGCTCCTTAGCACTGCCTGCTCCTTACCGCTCAGCTCGCTGCTCCTTACCGCTCAGCTCGCTGCTCCTTACCACTGCCTGCTCGCTGCTCCTTAGCACTGCCTGCCCGCTGCTCCTTAGCACTGCCTGCTTGCTGCTCCTTACCGCTCAGCTCGCTGCTCCTTAGCACTGCCTGCTCCTTACCGCTCAGCTCGCTGCTCCTTACCACTGCCTGCTCGCTGCTCCTTACCACTGCCTGCTCGCTGCTCCTTAGCACTGCCTGCCCGCTGCTCCTTACCACTGCCTGCTCGCTGCTCCTTACCGCTCAGCTCGCTGCTCCTTAGCACTGCCTGCTCGCTGCTCCTTACCGCTCAGCTCGCTGCTCCTTAGCACTGCCTGCCCGCTGCTCCTTACCGCTCAGCTCGCTGCTCCTTAGCACTGCCGCGGAGGAGGGAGAGCCTCCCGCCACTGCCGCTGCGCTCACCAGGCGTGGGCCCGGCTTCTGGCTGAGCGGGCTCCCCCTGTGGGCGCGCACTGACCACCGGGGGCAGCTCCTGTGTTTAGCGTCTGTCCCCTGGCGGTCAGTGGGCATCACAGTGACTGGTCATTCTGGTAGTTCCGCCGTAATGGTCGCTTAGGCTTGTAGTATGTAGATTATGTATAACAGGATATTGTAAAAATCAAGTTACAAAATTCTTATTCAAACATTTCTTGTATACCATTATACTGGCTGGGCCGCAAAAATATTCCTTGTGGGCCGCATATGGCCCGCGGGCCGCGAGTTTGACATGCTTGCTGTACCCAAAAGGTGGCGGGTTTGATCCTTGGTCAGGGCACATACCCGGGTTGCGTTGTGGGTTCAATCTCCAGATAGGGCAAATACAGGAGGCAACAGATTGGTGTTTCTCTCTCATATCAATCTTTTTTTTCTCTCTCTCTCCCCCTCTCTCTAAAATCAATAAAACTATCTTCGGGTGAGGATTTTAAAAAGAATGGATGGGACTGAAAGTTTTGATTATACTCCAGCTAGGTTTCCAGGGTGATGATAGTCTAATTACATACCAATTATGAATTTCTTTTCATCTTCAAAGCCATTAACTAATAAACCCTCACAGCGCCTCTGTGTTATAGCAATCTTCTGAGTGAAAGCCGCCTCACTAGAAAGGTTGGTATAAATTAGCTCCACGTGGAGTAGATCAGTTTAGATTAGGGTGAAATGCTTGGGTTTTCAGGCACCTAACAAAAGGTCAGTATGCCCGTATGCCTTAAGCACGAGCGTATGAAGTCACCTCCAATTGCCCTACCCTGCAGGCCTGGTCTCCCCCAACTGCCCTCCCCTGCAGGCCTGGTCCCCCCCAATTGCCCTACCCTGCAGTCCTGGTCTCCCCCAACTGCCCTCCCCTGCAGGCCTGGGTCCCCCCCAACTGCCCTACCCTGCAGTCCTGGTCTCCCCCAACTGCCCTCCCCTGCAGGCCTGGGTCCCCCCCAACTGTCTTCCACACCGCCTCCTGCTATCCACCCGCCAGAGAGTCGGCGCTCCTTAAGGAAAGCATTGGCTCACGCCCGGGGCAGGGAACATACAAGATGGACTTGGAACGTGTTCATATGCCAGCCAGCAAGTGCTGAAGAATGGTGGGGATCTGTCAAAAGGACACAGGAGCCGGCTTAAAGGGGCTCCCACTGGCCAAATATGGAACCATCTGAGCATCAAATAAATAACGATAGTTGTGAGCTGTAGCTCTTAGAGTAAGGTGGAAGACCGTGAGTCCACACTTACAAAAATAAAGGAGTGAATAAACGACAGAATTTAACAGCCACCAACTGCTTCCTCACAAAATATTTATTACACATTAACAAATACAAAATACTTTTTAAATAATTCTACAGTGGAGAAGTGTGGCAGACACTGAAGGAACAAAAACTTATTCTCAGATGGTCCCCAAAAGGGTGCACACTAAAGAAAGAGGGTGGAGGAGCCCCCCCCCCCTAACAGGGGGCCTTCCGCTCTGCAAGGCCTCTGTCTCCCCCGCAGTTCCACGTGGACCCCCCACTGGAGGTGCTCCTGCTAGAGCCTGGGGCGCCACCCCACTGCCCCCTCCAGTCCCTTCCGGCATGCGGACCCTCAGGCCACGGCTGTGGGACCCTCTATTCTCTGTGGTGAAATACGGGGACGCACAGACTTATTCTTGCTTTTATTCACTGTGCGGGGCACGTGGTGGGGCTGTTTATCTGGGAAATGTTTAAACGGTAATTTAACCACTGTTCCCTCTCAGTTTCCTTTTTTCTCTCTCTCTGGAGGACACCTAGCAATGCAGATGTTGGGTCTCCTGAACTGATTGATCCCTTACCTCTGACATATTCCTTTCTGTTTTGTTTTTCTATTACATTATGCCATAATTGCTTTAATTCTCCCCCCCACACACACACACAATCACACTCCAGACACCATCTCAAAAATGCACACATAATACTTAGCACCTTCAGTGTGCACCTCCTAAGAAGGACATTCTCCTACAAGACCACAATGCCACTGCCGCATGTCATTAACTAACATTCATTCACTTCCACTTAGTACGCAGTCCACGGCCACGTCCACATTTCCTCTGCCCACCTCAAACAGTATTTCTCAATCAAGGGTCCAATCGAGGCTCAGACCACTGTCCGTCCTCTTTTCATGCGTCCTTTTGCCTGCTCCTCTCCGGAAGGTCCATCGGCTTCCTGTGGAAGAGTTCCCCGCCACCCTATTTCCAGGACCTCCCGCCTGGTCTCTAAATGGGTCCCTGTTTTGTGCCGTCCTGGTTTGGGTCATGGGTTTAACATGTCTTTCAGTTTTTTGTTGTTGTTTTTTTAACATATTTTACCGATTTTTTTACAGAGAGGAAGGGAGAGGGAGAGAGAGTTAGAAACATCGATGAGAGAGAAACATCCATCAGCTGCCTCCTGCACACCCCCTACTGGGGATGTGCCTGCAACCAAGGTACATGCCCTTGACCGGAATCGAACCCGGGACCGACCCTTCAGTCCGCAGCTGACGCTCCATCCACTGGGCCAAACTGGTTAGGGCTGTCTTTCAGTTCTTTAAGCTTTTCATTTTTAAAGTTGAACTTTTCTTCTGCAACTTGCTTGCATTTCCTGTTTCTTCATTCGGTTTCTTTTATCTGTTTGTGTCAGACTTCAAGGCTTTCTTCATGATCATGACGGCCTGGACGGTTCGGTCACAGCTAGAAGGAAGTACTAACTAAAAAGGAGGTTTCCGTTTCGTGTGCAGACGGGCTCATTAAGAAAAGCAGCCAGGCTTGCCTGCAGGGGGAGCAGACCGGGATCTGTTTCACTGAGAGCCTGAGACCGTATTTTCTAAAGCTGACCACATACCTAGCTCCCCACAGGACCTTCAAAAGAGGGGGTCTATGCTTCCTCCCCCTTGAACCTGAGCAAGCCTGTGACTACAGCAGAAACGATGTGCTTTGCCTCCTGAGAGTAAGTCATAAAGAGAGGACACGTGCTGCCCGACTTCCTGGGACCCAGACCGCTGAAAGCTGGGCAGTGAGCATCACGCAGGCATGAGCGAGCGCCCGGGAGAAGCAGCGCAGCTAGTGCGCACACAGGACCCCGGGGGGCCCGGACCACACGCAGGGAGAAGCCCAGGTGGCACGCGGCCTCCTCACCTGCCCTGCGCCCACTGCTACTTTTCCCGCTCCACCAACCGCCTGCAACCACAGAAGTGACCTGAGCCAGAATCACCCAGCCAAGCTCTCCCAAGCTCCTGGCCCCTGGAAACCGTGAATTATATGAAGTCACTTAAAGGGGAGGGGTGTCATTTTTTAGGCAGGAAGATTAATGGGGCAGATTTGGGCACCTGCAAGGCAGAAGCTGCCGTAGCAAACCCAGACCGTGTGGAACTGGCTTTGGGACAGGAAGCAGGTGGAAACCGGCGGGCGGAGGCTCTGAAGACTTGAAGGGCCTCAACAGGAGACCACCCAGGGGAAGTAAGAACACGATGGCCGTAGGTGGAGAGAAGGCCCCCCGTTACGAGGGGTGGGAAACTGGCTGCAGTAAAACGGAAAGCAGGAAATGTGCCCAACAGACCCTATGACCTCTCCGAGGAGACTTCCGGGCAGCTGCTGAGCACCAGCAGCGTCTGCACGCCGCCTCGGGTAAAGTGAGAGCTGGGGAGCACGGGCTGGTAAAAATAAAGGGCGCAGTGGATAGGGTGTCGGCCTGCGGGCCAAAGGGTCTCGGGTTCAATTCTGGTCAAAGGCATGTACCTTGGCTGCAGGCTCCTCCCCAGCCTGGACCCTGGTCAGGACTCATGCAGGAGGCAACCAATCGATGTGTTTCTCTCACATCCATGTTTCTCTGTCTTTCCCTCTCTCGCCCACTCTCTCTCTAAAAATCAATGGAAAAGTCCGGCTGGCGTGGCTCAGTTGCGGGATCGATCCCCAGTGGGGGACGTGCAAGAGGCAGCCGATCAATGATTCTCTTTCATCATTATTAATGTTTCTATCTCTCCCTCTCCCTCTCTCTTCTTCTCTGAAATCAATAAAAACATTTAAATAAAAATCAATGGAAAAATATCCTTGGGTAAGGATTAAAAAAATTTTTTTTAATAAAAAATAAAGGGGGTCAGGACTTGCTGGGTTAAAAAGGGGTATTTCTCAGCCTCCGCATGTTCTGAGGGCGAAACAATTCTCAAAACAAAAAATGGCTGCGGGGGCGGGGGGGGGGGGACCAAATCCAGATTATGATTGGGTAACTTTATTAAAAAGTCAGAAAGATCCAAGTTAGTTTCAAATTGGCATTTCAAACAGACCCAGGGCCTTCTAGAGACCTTAGGGCCCCCTCTAAAGATCCTCTCCATTTAAGCAGTAGGGCTTCCAGCACTGTTACAAGTGGCTCTCCACCGCAGACTCACACGGAGCCCAAGGAAGCGAAGGACTTACCACAAAGAGATGTGTAAGTATGGCTTTTGTTTAATAGATTGGATTATAAATTGGTGCATAGAGAACCCACAAGAATTATAAAGAAATTGTACCAGTTTAGACTGAGAGGTAAAAAACAGTACAAAACTGAGACCTTTGTTCCTCCCCAAATACTATGTGTGAAGCAGGCTAAGAAAACTAGTCAGCTATAGAAAGCAGCCATTTTTTGGAGAAAATACTTCCATACAATAGATCTGCTATGGGATTAACATCCACAATATACAGAGCACCCCAAAAACTCAACAACTTCAAAAAACAACCCCATTCAAAAAAAGGGGCCAAGGACTCCAACAGACATTTCCCCAAAAAGGTACAGGTCTCCTTCGTCTTACTGTGCTTCACTGTATAGCACTTCGGAAGTTGTGGGATCGCCACATTAATGGCAAGACCCTCCCACGGGCAAACAGATTCCAGTTTGTTTCAATGCACCATTCGCTTTTGCTGCAGAGGTCTGCAAGCGAGCCCAGGGTTCTAAGGTATGTCTGTCTGTGCACAAAGGGTTAAGCAGAACATAAAAAGAAGCTCAACTTCACTGCAAACCAAACTACAGTGAGATCTTCCTTTACACCAGTTAGGATGGATACTATTAAAAAAGAAAGGAAGGCCCTGGCCAGTTTGGTTCCGTGGATAGAGCAATGGCCTGCGGACTGAAGGGTCCCGGGTTCGATTCCGGTCAAGGGTGCATGCCCAGGTTGCAGGCTTGATCCCCGGTAGGGGGCGTGGAGGAGGCAGCCAATCGGTGATTTTCTCTCATCATTGATGTTTCTAACTCTCTCTCCCTCTCCCTTCCTCTCTAAAATCAATAAAAATATAATTTAAAAAATGTATTTTAAAAAAAAAAGGAAGGAAGAAAGGTAGGGGGAAGCGAAGGGGAGAGGAGGGAAGGAAATGAGTTGTTGAGGATGTGAAGAAATTGGAGCCCTTGTACAACGTTGGTGGAATGGAAAATGGCACAGGCACTGTGGAAAATAGTACGGCAATGCCTTAAAATTTCTTAAATAGGATTACCCTATGATCCAGCGATTGCATTTCCAGGTCTGTACCCCAAAGCACTGAAAACAGGGTCCTGAAGAGGCACTTTGTATACCTATGTTCAGAGCAGCGATATTCACAATGGTTAAAACATGGGAGTGACCCCAAGGGTCCTCCCACAGAACAGAGAAGCAAATACAGTGTACAGCCATGTAACGGAATATAACCCAGCCTTAAAGGGAGGGAATTCTGACATGGGCTACAAAGGTGGATGACCCTTGAAGATAGGCTAAGCACAACGAGCCAGCCACCAAAAACACAGACACCGTGTGCTTCCACTGATACGAGGTACTCAGAATAGTCGAGATCACAGAGAAAGAAAGCAGAACGGCGGGAACCGGAGGTGGGGAGGAGGGAATGGGGCGTTTGTGTTAATGGTGTAATGGGTCCAGAGTTTCAGTTTTACATGATGAAAAGCGTTCTGGAGGCACATTTTGCATGATGGTTGCACATTGTAAATATATTTAATACCATGGAACTATACACTTAAGAATGGTTAAGATGGGCCCTGGCCTGTGTTGCTCAGTGGGTAGAGCATGGGCCCACACACCGGGGGTAGCGGGATTGATTCCCAGTCAAGGGCATGTACCTGGGTTGCAGGTTCAATCCCTAGCCCTGATTGGGTCCATGCAGGAGGCAGACAATTGTTATGTTTCTCTCACATCAATGTTTCTCTCTCTCTCTCTCTCTCTACCTCCCTCCCTCCCTTCTACTCTCCCTAAAAAAAAAAAAAAAAAGTAATGATATCCTCAGGTAAGGATTAACAACCAAAACAAAAGGTTAAGGTGAAAAAATCTGTGTTATGTGTATTTAACGCCTTTAAAAACAAACCTCGCCATTACTTGTGGAAAGGGGTAACTCAGAAGGTGGAGCCAAGCACCTTGGAGAATCACTCCCAAACTAAGAACTCAGTCCTACTCAGTGACAGCGACCTGCGCCCGGCTGCATCCCCCAGCTACGGCCCGTGACTGCCGCGCCTGCCATCTTCTTCGTGACCGGAGTGTCTGTAGCAATGACTCTGAGCCTGACCCACCATGTGTAGTTGGAAGGACTGTCAGACTGCCTATCTCCTGAATGCACAGGTGTTCGGACCCAGAACCACACCTGAGGAGCTCCATCTAGTCACCACTGGGCCTGATTTAGATGACAAGATCCTGAACTTGGAGCGACTGTCATACTGAGGCGAGAGTGGGCACACTGGGAGAAGGCACATAGATATAATTAGCCTGAAGTAGGAATGCATTACAATGAAAGGGTCAATTGTACTTAATCATGTCTTCCAAAGACGGCCAGAACGTCATCCTACATGTTCTCCTGACAACCTGACTTTGATTCAACTTCCATGGAGAGAAGGAGTCTATGCTAACCTCCCCGGGAGCCTGAACAGACTTCTGACTCTGGCAGAAATGAGGCTGTGTGACTCCTGGGGCGAGGGCATGAAAGGCGACTCCACGTGAATAAAGATGCTTGGTCAGCCCACGCTGCTTCAGCATTCCTACTGTTTTGGCTCCAGCCACCACGTGACCACAACCTAAAGAGAAACACCTCCGCTTCCCCCCACCCCCCAAAAAAAAGACAGAAAAAAATAAAATTAAAGAGAAACCCAAGCCAGCCAGACCTGCCCAGCTAAGCCCTTCCTAAATCCTGACCACCGGAAGCTGCGGGCGATCATTTACTCTGAGGCAACAGCAATGGCAATAGTAATGCAACATTAACTGGAATACAGGTGACAACTGTCAGAGGCTGTAACAGACCTTTACATCTGGGCCAGATTTCTCCCAAAGCAATCTTCTAATCTGTTGCCTAGAACAGCAGTCACCAACCGGTGGTCCGGACTCCTGTGGTCCGTGAGGTCGAAAGGTTGGCAACCGCGGGCCTAGAGGGTATAAGCCAGATGCAAGAATTCTGGGATGTTCTGAGAGTCCCACCATTCAATGCAAACTCACACCTAATCTCTGCATCTTCCCACCCTCTCAGGCTCGGTTCCATCCATCCTTCCCCCTTCAAATCTGCTGTCCCTTCGGTTCAAACTCTAAGAGAAAACATTCCCGATGGAACAGGAAAGGGGCAGTTGCTGGGTTGTTGAAAGTAAAGCCAGAATCCAAACACCTAAGGACTCCCTATGGCCTTCAGGTCAGCCCTCGGGTTAGCCCTTCCACCCACAGCTAAGCCTAGAAGAGGCCTGGGACTTGCACATCCGAGGCCTTCCCGAGGTTCCGCGGCAGCAACCTGCCTGTTTCTACTGGCATCACTCCATCGTCTGGTTTCAGCTTTCTCAGTCCCTCCACGGCAATGACGACTGTACCTTAACCTCTTTTCTCAGTTTCCAAACATTAGTGACATCTTCGGACTGCGCTACTGTGCATAGCATCCCATTTCTCAAGACGTCAAAACCCAGTCTTTTCACTTCCCCCCTGTATGGTTTGTTTACATCCTCTCAAATCTAATCTCTCCCATTTTCAATGCTTAGCTCGGCCTTCATGATCAAGTTCAGCATACTATCAAACCTTTAAAATGGCCTTCCTGACCCCGTTCTCCCCTACTCCGACCCCTCCTACAATGTCACAGAATACTTTTCTGCCCATACTATGCCAGCACACACTAAGCGCTCAGCAAATATAACCACCAGTATTACCATCAAGTCATCAGACCAAGACTTTTATAAAGATTATCTCTTAATCCTCATATCAGCCTGTGAGAGAAATATTATCCCCACTTAACAAAGAAAATAACTCAACAATTATCTGTGGAACTGAACTATCTCTCATTTTCCTCTTGCCAAATAACCCAATAATCCTACCCAGCTCTAAAACCTTATTTTCTACGATTCATACAAAATTATACTAAACACAGGTTTTCAAGATCACAAACACTTACTTGTTAATATCGGCATTTAACGTGACAAAGGAGTTTATTCCTTCGTTTGATTCCTGCATTCCTACTTCTTCCTTCTGTTAGGTCAAGGCACTGAAAGGACGCTGGGCCAAGATACAGTGGGGGCAGGAGTGGAAGAAAATGGGTAAAAACTAAACACCCCCAAAGGAATGGAGTCACAATGGTATCAATCTCTGTATTAGCCACTGTCCCAAACATCAGGGAGGCTCTCTCGAATGATATTCAGAAATATAAGGTTCCCCTGATAAAAATGCAGATTCAACAGTACTCAAATACTGTAACTTCTCTACCAAGGAAAGTCTGAGCCACAGCTACACGCGTTCAAAGCTAATAAATGAGGACACAGCCGTCTCTGCGAAACCAGCCTTCAAACTACATTGGACGCACTACCCAAACCCACAGGGACCGCGTTAGGTGCAGGGGGTAAAGCAGCAGCAGCACATGGCCGTGCTTTTTGTTGGGGCACACAGTCTGGCTGGCAAGAAACACCACACCTTGTGCACGTTCCTTCACTTCTCCGTCTCGGTTTCCTTCTCGGTAACATGGAGGCAATAAACACGGCTGCCTGAGGTTGCCCGACAATGCACTGGCCACAGTGGCTGACACATGGAGATGCATGAATATTACCTGTTATTATTAAGTAACTACTCAAATGATTCTTTGAATTATAAACTGACACGGTAGCCTCCGGGGAACTGTGTGTCTTGGAGGACACAGTAAGAGACCAATTACATTTCACTCTACGTTTTTGAAATTTAGTTGTTTTATACCAATGATACATTACCTATTAAACATTTTTAATTAAAGAAGTTAGAATTTCAATCCAAATAAGGGACAAGTCCCTCCATCTCCGCGATGCTTCCCTGGCTGAGCCGCCACTCAGAAGCATAAGGGGCTGCCTGCAATAGCCGTTGCCGCTGCGGATCTGACAGGCACTCTCGGGCGGATCAGGTGTTCGCGTCTAGTCCACACACATTTGAACACTGACCTTCTAAGCCCAAGAGGCCAAGCTTATAGCACACAATCAGTCATGTCCACTAATTCTCTCCTATGTCAAACACTCAAGGAATTCAAAACATGACCGGTCCTTCCCACTATATAAAGGGTTTATACAATTTCACAGTTATAATTCCAAACTACTATTTTGTTACCTTCCCCCACAAAAGGTGAAACATCCAAACACTTTTTAATGAGAAAATTTACATTCTGAGCTAGATCTGCCTTAGCAACAAGTTATAGAGTCATGTCCTCCTACTTCTGTTCCCATGGGTACAGTCATGAACAGTACAGTGGCAAGCTGTACAAATCAAGGAAATAATCCCAAGAGAATCATATTCAAAACTTGGATAAAGCCCAGCCGGGCATGGCTCAGTGGCTGAGCATCGACCCAGGAACCAGGTCACTGGCTCAATTCCTGGTCAGGGCACATGCCTGGGTTGCAGACTCAGTCCCCAGGAGGCAGCCAATCGATGATCCTCTCTCATCATTGATGTTTCCATTTCTCTCTCCCTCTCTCTTCCTCTCTGAAATCAATTTTTAAAAAATTAAAAAAAAAAACTTGGATAGAAAACCATACTGCAAAGGGAGGAACAATGTGTAGTAACTCTTCCTATTAAAACCACCTCTCCCTACAAGTCCCAAATAGCCTTCCATCAGAATCTCCCCCCTTGGCCCTAGCTGCGTAGCTCAGTTGGTTAGAGCATCATCCCGATATGCAAAGATTGTGAGTTCGATCCCTGGTCAGGGCGCATACAAGAATTACTGCAAAAATAAGTGGAACAATTTGATGTTTCTGTTTCCGTTTCTCTCTCTCTCTCTCTAAAGAAATTACATTTTTTAAATAAAAATAAAAATAAATTTCTGCCTTTAAACTTATCCGCACTCAATGTTTCTAAAAACAACTATTTTTTTAAAATATATTTTATTGATTTTTTTACAGAGAGGAAGGGAGAGGGATAGAGAGTTAGAAACATCGATGAGAGAGAAACATTGATCAGCTGCCTCCTGCACACCTCCCACTGGAGATGTGCCCACAACCAAGGTACATGCCCTTGACCAGAATCGAACCTGGGACCTTTCAGTCCACAGGCTGACGCTCTATCCACTGAGCCAAACCGGTTAGGACTAAAAACAACTATTAATAAGGCTTCAGCAACAAGCTCTGAGTCGGAGTTGATAATGACCCTCGGCTATTTGTATGTGTGCTATTCCAAAACTGATACACTGTTCTTTCTGATGTAGAAAATGTGTCAAATTGGCTTGAACACAAGGCAGTAACCCAATTTATATTTTAAATCTGTAATCCAGATAAAGTTAAAAATTTTTATTGGTTTTTTAAACCAACATTTTTAAACACTGACATCTGAAGTAAAAGGAGTACATAACCCAAAGTGTGGGAAAGACAATTATTTTTAATGTGGATATTTATTTCTACATTAAGAACTATTTTTAAAACATTAAGTTTTGATACACTGTGACAAGGGAAAATAAAGAAACACCCCTCATTGCACTTTAAGGGCATTCTTCCTTTATTCAACTTTTTCCTAAATTGTAAAACTTCTAATAGCACAAAATAAGGGCATAAACTGAAGAGTAACAATCTCAGAAGCCATAAATAAAATGATATATCTGTCTATATAAAATGTAAAACTTTTGAAGAGCCAAATAACCCATACATCATCAAAATAAAAACATTTACAAAATTTGCATCAAAAGGCTAGTTACTTTAATATCCAGAGAGTTGTTATAAATCAATAAGTAAAATAAATGAAGGTCACAAATAGGCTGTATACAGAAAGAATGATAGTTTATAAATATATGAATAGATGCTTAAGTTCATTAGCTAAAAGGACTGATAATTACTCACAAAATAAGGATACTTTCAAAATCCACACAAAATGCAAAATAACTTCTACAGAGGTAATTTGGTCATTTTTATCTAAATTTTTATCCAATTCCTCTACTGCTAGGAATCTACTCTACAGAAAAACTAACCCAAGTGGACAGGATTATATGCAGAAAAACAAGCATGCAGGATTAGAACCTCAGAAACAAGAAAAGGTCCATCAGTAGGGTCAAATTATGGTTAAATCCATACAAACACTGTATGAAATTATTATGAAGAAATATAGCTAGCTGCCTTTAACTCATTTCTATATATGTATGTATAATACATTCTAATAAATATAAATAGCTTCAAAATTTTATCAGGAGACTTTAGAAATAATATATGGGAGAAAACTTTTAAACTTGCATGAGAAAAAATTTAAAGAAAGGGACAGGGAAGGAGGACTTAGATATTAGAAACAATAGAAGCACATGAAGAAACCAGAGGTTTGACTAAAAAGAGTTGTAACTAGTCCTGGCTGGTGTTGCCCTGTGGTTAGAGCGTCAGCCTGCACACCCAAGGGTTGCCGGTTTGATCTCTGGTCAAGGGCACGTACCTGGGCTGCAGGCTTTTGTTTTGTTTTTGTTTGTTTGTTTGTTTGTTTGTTTTCAATATATTTTTATTGATTTCAGAGAGGAAGAGGAGGGGAGAGAGAGAATGAATCATGGATCAGCTGCTTCCTGCACTCCACCACCCCCAGCCCCCAACCCATGCCTCACTAGGAATCAAGCCCAAAACCCAGGCATGTGACCTGACGGGGAACTGAACTGTGACCTCCTGGTTCATAGGTCGATGCTCAATCACTGAGCAACACCAGCCGGGGGGCCTGGGTTGCAAGTTTGAACCCTGTCCTGGGTTGGGGCGCATGCAGGAGGCAACCAGTCAATGTTTCTCTTTCTCTCTCCTCTCTCCTCTCTCCTCTCTCCTCTCTCTCCTCTCTCTCCTCTCTCTCTCTCTCTCTCTCTCTCTCTCCCTCCCCCTCCCCCTCCCTCCCCCTCCCCCTCCCTCTTTAAAAATCAATGGAAAAATATCCTTGGTTGAGGATTAACAACAAAAAAAGTAACTGAACAATTTAAAAGGCAAGCAAGAGATCTAGGCCTAGCTGGTTTGACTCAGTGAATAGAGTGCCGGGCCTGTGGACTGAAGGGTCCCAGGTTCGATTCCGGCCAAGGGCACATGCCCGGGTTATGGGCTAGATCCCCCCAGTAGGGGGCGTGCAGGAGGCAGCCAATCAATGATTCCCTCATCGTTGATGCTTCTCTCTCTCTCTCTCCCTTCCTCTCTGAAATCAGTAAAAAGTGTATTTTTTTTAATGTTCATACATAAGACCCAGTAATTTCCCTTTGGAGACTCTGGGAATAATCCCCAGTATAGGAGAGTGTTATAAACAGGGAGATTCATCTCAAATTAGTTATGAGGGAGACTTTTTATTTGTTTTTATATATATATTTTTTTAATATATTTTATTGATTTTTTACAGAGAGGAAGGGAGAGGGATAGAAAGTCAGAAACATCAATGAGAGAGAAACATCGATCAGCTGCCTCCTGCACACCTCCCACTGGGGATGTGCCCGCAACCAAGGCACATGCCCTCAACCGGAATCGAACCCGGGACCTTTCAGTCCGCAGGCCGACGCTCTATCCACTGAGCCAAACCGGTCAGGGCTATTTTTTTATATTCTTATTGATTTTAGAGAGGAAGGGAGAGATAGAAACATCAATGATGAAAGAAAATCACTGATTGGCTGCCTCCTGCATACCCCCTCTAGGGATCAAGCCCACAACCCAGGCATGTGCCCTGACCGGGAATCAAATTGTGACCTCCGGGTTCCTAGGTTGACATTCAACCTCTGAGCCATGCTGGCCGGGCAGAAAAAAAAAATTTAAACCAACTTTGCTAATGGTAAGGAGTTGGTATGTCTGTAATCTATTCCATGGATAATCATCCAATTAAAAAATTTTGAAGACCATGCAGATATAAAACGAATATCAGAACAATGTCAGGCACTGTTCTCGGAGTACCTTATGTGTATTAATTCACTTAATAATACTGTTAGAAAACTATTAATGGCATAAAGCAGTGGTTCTTGAGATTGGTTTTTCTTTTAAGTCAGAAATGATTGAGAATTTTATGAAAGCTATGGATCCTGGTATTTTCTACAAAAACTCACATACAACGTTTTGCACACAACTTCAGAAGGTTCCTAAGTCCGAGGTTGAAAAGCCCGACACTCCGTATGTTAAGAAACAGGCGGACAAACAATATGAAGGCAATGCAGCCAGAGGGAACCCTTTCTCCAGGGAGGTTAAACTTTTGCGCTTAGTGGGAGGTAAGGAATATACGTGGTGCCGTTGGGAAGGACCTTTGCCCAAGTTCCCGGAGGAGAACCAGGAGAGTTTTCAGTCAGCAAGCCTGAGGTCCACTCCAAGCTTTGACCATTACTGTCTACACCACCTCTAATACTGGGCAAGTCAGGCTTAGTTCCTCGTGTGTAAAATGCCAATGTTCTTCACAAGACTGCCATCTATCCTAATAAAAGGGTAAGATGCTAATTAGACCAGACGTCCTTTCAGATAAAGCCACCCAACAAAGGAGAATGGTTAGGGGGCGATCGGGCCGGCAGGGGAGCAGTTAGGGGACAGCCAGGCCAGAAGGGGAGCAGTTAGGGGGCGGCCAGGCCGGCGGGGGGGGGGGGGATAGGGGGCGACCAGGTTGGCAGGGGACCAGTTAGGGGCTATCTAGCTGGCAAGCAGAGGCAGTTAGGGGCGATCAGGCAGGCAGGTAGAGTGGTTAGAGGCGACCAGGCCGGCAGGGGGGCAGTTAGGGGACGGCCAGGCCAGCAGGGGGGCAGTTAAGGGGCGGCCAAGCTGGCAGGAGGGCAGTTAAGGGGCGGCCAGGCTGGTAGGGGGGCAGTTAGGGGGCAGCCAGGCTGGTAGGCAGGCGAGTGGTTAGGAGCCAGCGGTCCGATTGCGAGAGGGATGTCCAAATGGAGAGGGTGCATGCCGGGCTGAGGGACCCCCGCCCCCTGTGCATTAATTTCATGCACTGAGCCTCTAGTCCAGGGGTGGGCAAACTTTTTGACTCGAGGGCCACAATGGGTTCTTAAACTGGACCGGAGGACCGAACAAAAGCATGGATGGAGTGTTTGTGTGAACTAATATAAATTCAAAGTAAAGGAGCGGAGGGGAGAGCAAGAGAACCAGATAGAACAGCCGGATCCGGCCCGCGGGCCGTAGTTTGCCCACGGCTGCTCTAGTCCTATATAATAAAAGGCTAATATGTTAAGTGTCCAATCGTCCACTCAACCAATCAAAGTGTAATATGCTAATGATATAATAAGGTCACTCAACAGCTCGCTATGACATGCACTGACTACCAGGGGGGAGACAGTCGACCGGTAGGTTAGCTTGCTGCTGGGTCCGGCAGATCGGGACTGAGAAAGACGGGCCGGGCACACCCTGGAGCCCTCCCCAATCCCTCCCCAGCCCCGATCGTGCCCCGGTGGGGTCCCTCACCCTGGCCTGCACACTCTCACAATCCAGGACCCCTTGGGGGATGTCGGAGAGCTGGTTTTGGCCCAACCCTGCAGGCCAGGCGGAGGGACCCACTGGTGCACGAATTTGTGCACCGGGCCTCTAGTGTAATATAAAGTGGCGGTGTCAGACCTGTGCGGAATGTTGGTTCTGTACGCCCTGAGATCACTCTGCCCCTGGGTGACAGAGCATGGGCTTCAGCAGACCACCCTCACACTAGCAACTTGTTCAGCCCAAGAGAGACCTCGCAGCGATTCAAATCTGCAGACACTTGGTGTAGAGAGCTGTTTTGTTTTCACTCTAGTCAGGATTAATCAAGAGGCTACTACCCTGCATGCAAGCCAAGAATTTTCACTGACACCTCCCCTCACCAACCCAGGCAGGTGCCCTGACCGGGAATCAAATTGTGACCTCCGGGCTCATAGGCTGACACTCAACCTCTGAGCCATGCTGTGCGGAATGTTTATGTTATCTTCCACTAACTTTTATATTATCTTTTATATTATTTTTATATTAACTTTTGCACTTAGTGGAAGATAAGGAATACGAATTTGTGCACCGGCCTCTAGTGTAATATAAAGTGGGGGGCACTGCATCGCCCCCTTGGAAAGCTTGTGGGCGAGCCACGGGCCTTCGTCCTGGTGCCTGAAGCACAAGCACGTGCAGCACACGGAGGCGTGCGGTATTCTGGAGGCACCGCCCATCCCAAGGGGACCTTCAGGTCCGTCTCAGAACCCTCTTCCACTAGATAGAAAAGCAGCGTGTCTAACTTCAGAGTCTTCTCTTGTTGAAAGTATTACAGATGCCCCTTTCCCCCGACTGACCTCTGCCAGCCCTCCCCACCCCCACAGTTTCCCTTTACCGTCACCTTTCCAAGATTTAATATTCGACTGAGAACAAATCCCACTTTGGATTACACACTAACTTTCCTTCAAAGTATAGAGTGAAAAACACTTTACCCCATCAAGTGTTCTGGATCCCACCTAGCCCAGATCCCACCGGGCTGTGACAGCCCGTTACAGCTCTGCAACTGTCTGCGGGGACCTGTGCCTACGGCCCACAGGCGGGAAGGGCACTTGCGAGCTGGAGGACACCTCTGAACTGCAGAATGGAGCTGCGTCTTAGGAGATTAGGCCCCGAGTCACCATCGAGCAAGGTGAAAATGGCAGAGTCCCAATCAACCTGGAAAAAGACCTCAGGAACACTGCCCGCTGGGGACCGACACACACATTCATCTCGGTGGGCTCCCAGCCCGTTCTCCTCCGCTGCTAACAACTCCTCCCGGGCTGCCGAGCACTCAGAGCTGTTGGGCTGTGTACAGAAGTCATGTTCCCTTTAAAACATGAGAACAATGCTTAACAGTCATGTTTTCACACTCGGAGACTCAAGGCAACACCTGTCTCTCGCTCCTCCGGGCACAAGTGTGAGAACGATGGCCACGCCCTCTGTCTAGCCTCGTCCTGGCGAGGTCCAGTTTACCCCTGTCAACCGGCATAGCTTTCCACAGGCCCCTGCTCCCTCTTAAAAGAGTCTGGACTACCTACTCCCAATGAGCTCACTCCCACGCCCCGTAGTCAACTCGCAACAAATCTGGGCTGGGCTGTGACTCATGTTAACCAAGGAAATGTCAGAGTGATAATGCGCCAGCTCTGGGCCTACACTGTAAAGGGACTAGCAAGTCTGCTTCCTCTTCTTGGAATGCTTGCTCTGGGGAGCCCCGAGCCACGTGTGAGGACTCGAACTCCCCACTGGAGACCACTCCCACTAGGAAAGACAGGGGAAGAAACAGGCCCAGCTGCCCCGCATCGCAGTGAGCCCCCAGATGGCACCCCCACCCACAGCCAGTGACACTGCCAGGAAGCCCAGCGGAATGGCTCTCCAGCTGAACAGGAACATGGGTAACAGCTGTCATTTTAAGCCCTGAAACCCGAGTGGTTTGCTCCACTTTCCTCTGTGACAGGAAGGAGCTCCTGGAACCTCACCGAGAGTCCGGAGGCGGTGGGGCTGGTGGAGAACTTGAGTGACAAAGGGAAGGTCCTCTGCAATGGCCTCACCACCACTCTCTAACCTTCCAGACAAAGAACGGACTTCTGGCCGAAACCGGTTTGGTTCAGTGGATAGAGCGTCGGCCTGCGGACTGAAGGGTCCCAGGTTCGATTCCGGTCAAGGGCACGTACCTGGGTTGCGGGCACATCCCCAGTGGGAGGTGTGCAGGAGGCAGCTGATCGATGTTTCTAGCTCTCTATCCCTCTCCCTTCCTCTCTGTAAAAAATCAATAAAATATATTTAAAAAAAAAAAAAAGAACGGACCTCCGATGCAGTCACTACCAGTTCTGACCTGGAAGACGGGGGGGGGGGGGGGGGGGGGAGGCTATAGCTGAGCAAGGCCCCTGGCAGAGTTATTCTTGCACCGATTTCAGACAGGAGTCCTAACTTGGAGCGGTTGCTTTAGGCAGACGCTTTAAACATTTAACACTCTTACATGGGGTTAAACAGCCTGCCCACGATTCCTCAGTTCCTGCATGACACACAACAGGATGCCCTCCTACATCCAGGTGGCATGTCATGTAAAAATAGTCAAGAATATAGGATCTAGATCAAGTTACCCCAAGTTCGGTTCTGTCACTTGCCAACTGAGACCTCAGGCAAGTGGTTTAAGCTCTCTAAATCTCAGTCTCAGTCTGTACAATGGGGATGCTGCCTCTGGTGTTGTGGGGTTGTTATGAGGATTAAGTGAGATCATCTCTGTAAAGCTCTTCAGCACAGAGCTGGTACACACACACACACGCATGTGCACGGAGCTAGGAGGAAAGGAGGTGAGGCGGCTGGCAAGGCGCCTTCAGAACTATAAAACGCCTATCTATAAAAACATACAACAGGCATCTGTAAGCCAATAAAGGTATTCATGGATGAGAGTTGCAGACTAGAAACCTGTATTTTATAAACCCCATGGGAAGAGTTCCTGTCCATGTTGTTAAACAATCAGAAAGCTGTTACTGAGAGACACACTGTCACCAGGCACTGCTCTGGAAACTGGGCTATAAAAGGCACAAAATTAAAAGGCCCTCGCCTCCCAGAGCTTACCTTCTAGCTGGGAAGTTACACCAGATAAACGAGGAAGTATGCCGGAGAACGATCAGAGTGGAGGAGGAAACAATGAAGTGAGGAAGGAGAAAGGAAAGCCTGGGATGCAGCTGAAACTCTCAGGTAGATGGACCACGAAAACCCTCACTGCGCATGTGACGTTTCCCCGCAGAGGGAAGAAGCAAGACCACGGGCCACAGTGCAGGAGGAGGGGCACAGAAAGGCAGTGCAGCCAGCAGGTCCCCATGACGGGCGTGAAAGGGGAGGGGGGCTGGCGCTGCCGTCAGGGTGACAGGGACCAGATCTGGTTGGAACTAAACGCATTTGGTCGAGTGTCATAGGAAGAAAGGGCTTTGTGACGGTTAGTTTTATGAGTCAACATGACCAAGTCACACAGCATGACAGTGTGCCTAGATATCGGTCAAATGTTCTGAGTGCCTCTGTGAGCATGGTCTGGGTGAGATTAACATCTGAACTGGGAGACTGAGTAAAATAAACTGCCCTCCATAATGTGGGTGACCCTCATCCAATCAGCTGGAACAGGGGACCTCCTAGTTCGCAGGCCTCTGGACGTGGACTAGCACTCACACCATCACCTCTCCGGCGGCTCCAGCTCACTGACTGCACATCTTGGGACTGCTCAAACCTCTTATAGTATGTGTACACGTATGTGTGTGTTATGTGTGTATGCTACCAGTTCTGTTTCTCCGGAGAAGTGTGTCTAGCCAGTTTTCAGGAGGAGTGACTCACTGGGTCTCTTGGGGTAAATAGGTCAAGTAAGGTGAGGACCGCCAGCTGACCATGGGGTTTAGCAATATGGAGGTCACTGGTGACCTTAGGCAAGATTCCGGAGAAGCAGGGGGCAAAGCCTGAGGGAATGTGTTCA
The DNA here is from genome assembly GCF_963455305.1 of Plecotus auritus. Classification (NCBI taxonomy): domain Eukaryota; kingdom Metazoa; phylum Chordata; class Mammalia; order Chiroptera; family Vespertilionidae; genus Plecotus; species Plecotus auritus. Next base: position 4,792,473 of record NC_137770.1, on the reverse strand, counting down.
AGAGAGAAAAGAAATAGAAAGCGGGATATAGACATTACCAAGAGGGATTTTTAAAACCAGGGAGAAATTACAGCCTATTTATATGCTGTTGAGAATACAACGGAGAAGAAAAACTCGTTGAGGCAAGTAAAGGGTGCCAGAGTGATACCTCTGAGGAGACAGAAGGCAGCAGGGTCTGACGCGCACGCAGAGGCGGCCTCAGCTGGAAGCATCACCAGTCACAGGAGAAAAGGCAGAGGACTGGGCGCAGGTGTGGGAAGGTGAGCCGCGGAAGTTTTCTCCCAATCGCTGCCATTTCCCCCAGTGAAATAAAGGCTGCGGAGAGAAGAACTGAAGGTCTGCCATTTCCCCCAGTGAAATAAAGGCTGCGGAGAGAAGAACTGAAGGTCTGGAGTGAGATGTTGAAATGCTGTCAAGGTGAGTCACTGCAGCAGTGAAACAGATGCAGTAGATGGGCAAGCCCGACTTTGGTGATCGCCCCTTTACAGTGAGACTACAGTCAGCATGGTTTCTCCAGCCACAGTCAGCTGTACCAACAGAGGCAAAGGCCAGCAAAGGCTGGATTAACAGGCTGCAGGGGTCCTCAAACTACGGCCCGCGGGCCACATGCGGCCCGCCGAGGACATTTATCCGGCCCGCCGAGGACATTTATCCGGGTGCCGCTGCCTGTCCTGCTTAGCAGCCGACGCGTCCCGGGCCTGCAGTGCGCATAAGAATTAGTTCATAGGTTTTTTTTTTAGCTATAGTCCGGCCCTCCAACGGTCTGAGGGACAGTGAACTGGCCCCCTGTTTAAAAAGTTTGAGGACAAAAAAAAAATAAAAATAAAAAAATAAAAAGTTTGAGGACCGCTGCAACGGATGCAGTTCATGCACCTCCCCCAAATCCACTCAACTTGCCTGCTGCTCTATGTCCCCCCCCCCCCCCCCGCCCTGCTGGAGCAGCCCCCCAAGGTCTAGCAAAAGCTGGCAAACCCGCATGATCATGAAGCCCAGCCCACCACCTGTGCCTCCTCTCCGAGGCCACCAGCTGCCTGCCTCCCCGCCCCTCCCCGGAGAAGGCTGGGCTGTGGCGGCCTCCCTGGTGCCCACCATGGCAGAAGCCACAGCAGCTCCAATGATCGATTCAGCTGCTTCTCCAGCAGCTGCCTAGAGGCCAAGTAACAAATCCAAAGCACAGGCCGGCGAAGACTCTGCGGGCACCTTTGACCATTAAGACAGGAGGTGGGAAGGAGCCAACAAATGAATTCCTCAGCTGTCCTCCCCACACCTCCCCGGAGTGTCCTGCGAGCCTTACACACTGCCAGTAGGAACGTACAATTTGGAAGTTGGCAGCTTCTTAAAAAGTTAAGCATACAACTAACTGTTTGATTCCATTCCTGAGTATTTACCCAAGAGAAAGGGAAATGTATGGTCACACTAAGATTGTACAGAGATATTCTTAGCAGCTTTATTTATTGTAACCAGACAATAGAAATAACCCTAATGTCCATCAAGAGGTCAGTGAATAAAACCAATTCTGTACCCATACATTGTAATGCTCTGCTCTGCAACAAAAAGGGAAAACCAACTGATACATGTACAGTGAAGGGAGTCTCAAAACCACCACTGAATGAGAAGCCAGACACGCAGGACGTAGTTTAAGCTTCCATTTATGTAAAGCTCCAGACAACGCCAACGAATCCACGTGCGAGGGAGCAGACGGGTCAGCGGCTGCTTGGGAGAGGAGGAGCGTGGAGGAGGAACAGCAAAGGCCACGAGAAACCCTGTGGAGTGATGGGTATATTCGGTGTCCTACAGTGATAACGTCACAGGTGCATACGTAAGTCAAAACTATCTATAACAACAAAAGCGTAATATGCTAATTAGACCGGATGTCCTTCCTGACGACCTTCTGGGGCCTGGAGGGAAGCCTGGGTCCCGGGTGCCAGAGGGAAGCCAGTGCCGCAGCCAGGGGAAGGAAGGCCTACTCTTGTCCGCATTTTGTGCATCGGGCCTCTAGTCAAACTATAAACTTTACATATGACAGTTTATTGAATGCCAATTATACCTCAACAAAGCTTTTTTAAGATATATTTTTATTGATTTCAGAGAGGAAGGAAGAGGGAGAGAGAGATAGAAACATCAGTGATGAGAATCATTGATTGGCTGCCTCCTGCACGCCCCCCACTGGGGATTGAGCCCACAACAAGGGCATGTGCCCTGACCGGAATCGAACCTGAGACCCTTCAGTCCGCAGGCTAATGCTCTATCCACCGAGCCAAACCGGCTAGGGCAACAAAGCTTTTTTTAAATGCAACATATGAATCATGTTTGAATCCTGATCTAAACAAACCAGCTGTTTAAAAATAGCAGACTGGAGCCAGGCCAGCATAGCTCAGTGGTTAGGCATCGACCTATGAAAGGGGAGGGTCACGGTTCGATTCTGGTCGGGGCACATGTCTGGTTTGCAGGCTCAATCCCCAGTAGGGGGTGTGCAGGAGGCAGCCAATCCACGATTCTCTCTCATCACTGATGTTTCTCTCTCCCTGTCCCTTCCTCTCTGTGACATCAATAAAAATACACTTAAAACATTTTTTTTAATTTAAAAAAGTTGACTGGCGATTTAATTGCACTAGGGGATAAATATTAACTTTATTTTATTTATTTTATGGAGCGCTTCACGAATATGCGTGTCATCCTTGCCCAGGGGCCATGCTAATCTTCTCTGCACCATTCCAATTTTAATGTACGTGCTGCCAAAGCGAGCACAATACTAATTTTATTTAACTGTGATGCTGGTGGTTAGATTTTTTGTTAATGTTCATTTTTATATAAGACTTTATTTTTTAGAGCAATTTTAGGTTTACAGCAAAACTGAGGAAGGCAGAAAGATTTCCCATATCTCCCCCGCCCCCAGACATGGACAGTTTCACTCATTACCAACACCCCTCACCATAATGTGACATTTCTCACAAATGACGAACCTACATTGCTACGTCATAACCACACAAAGCCTGCAGCATACCACAGGATTCGCCTTTGGTGCTGTACCTGCCATGGGTTTGGACAGAGACAATGCCACGTGTCCATCACCACAGCACCCACCAGTCTTTTCACTGCCCTGAAACCCCTCTGGGCTCCACCTATACATCCCTCCCTCCTGCCTACACCCTGGCAACCGGATCTCTCACTGCCCACACAGTTTTGCCTTTTCCAGAAGGGCATGTAGCTGGATTCATACAGTGTGTAGCCAGACTGTTAACATGGATAGGCAGGTATCAAGATAAGCCTCAGCGAGACGGTAACGGCTGAGCAAAGATTTGGAAGACGTGAAGGAGATGAAGTCCGAAAGCAACGCAGGACCAAAACCAGCAGGTCTTGGAAGGCCACTGTGAGGGCTCGGCCCCTGTGAGGTTTTGAGAGAAACATACTAACTTGTCTCTTAACACACAGAAGCAGACTTACCAAAAGCTACCGCAGTAATCTGAGTTACAGATGACGATGGCTCACAGAGGAGGCAATAGAGTAGTTATATTCTCCAAGCTGGTATGCATGGTCTTAAGATGCAAACATTCACGGCAGTTCCCACCCTCAGTAGGACAGGCAGGGGAGAAGACATAAAAGCTAATAATTACTTAAAAGTAGAGAAGTACTGGGGTGGGGGTGGGTGGGAAGAGATTAACCCAAGAACTTGTTATATACCTACCCATGGACACAGACAACAGTGCGGTGAAGGCCTGGGGCGGGGGCAAGTGTGGACTAGAAGGGGTCAATGGGGGGAAATGGGGGGCATCTGTAGTATTTTCAACAATAAAGATCTTTTAAGCCAAAACCGGTTTGGCTCAGTGGATAGAGCGTCGGCCTGTGGACTGAAGGGTCCCGGGTTCGATTCCGGTCAAGGGCATGTACCTTGGTTGCGGGCACATCCCCAGTAGGGGGTGTGCAGGAGGCAGCTGATCAATGTTTCTCTCTCGTCGATGTTTCTAACTATCACTCTTCCTTCCTCTCTGTAAAAAATCAATAAAATATATTTTAAAAAAAAAAAAAAAAAGATCTTTTAAAACTGGAGAAGTACTATAATAGAGGTAAGCAGCAAGCACAGTAAGAAAACAGACACGGTGACCAGCTCAGGGGGGAGACGGGAGAAGAGCCCCTGACGAGTCTCAGAAGTGCTGCCTGACTTATGTGTGGGGACGCAATCCCCAAACTCCCCCCTACGACAGTGATGGCCCCTCGCTACCAAGTCACCGACAGCAGCAACCCAGGAGCCATTAGGCCTCCTGTGCCCCACATCCAACCTGTCATTCAAGTCTGTCCACCTGACAGCTGAGGAGCTTCCCAGTCCATCCTCACTTCCCTCCTGAACCACAGCCCTCACAGCAGCCCCTCACCAGAGCTCAGTTTGGGATGTCTGGTTTGTTCACAGGTGCTCATTAAAGCTTCCAAATGAATGAGTCTTCCCTACCTTCGGTAAACCCCTCCACAAGCCCTCCTCACAATCAATGATCTTTCCACACGCAAGTGCACTCGGAGCACTCGGGCTTAAAATTCTCCAGGGTCACTGACCAAAACACAATGACTCTCCAAAGTGGAGCCCGGCCGGCGTGGCTCAGTGGGTGAGCGTCGACCTATGAACCAGAAGGTCAGGGTTCGATTCCCAGTCAGGGCACATGCCCTGGTTGCGGACTCAACCCCCAGTGTGGGACGTGCAGGAGGCAACCGATCAATGATTCTCTCTCATCACTGATGTTTCTATCTCCCTCTCCCTCTCCCTTCCTCTCTGAAATAAAAATTTTTAAATAAAATGCATGGTCAATATGACATGTATGATTTCACGAAAATGTTACACCAACATTAAGGAAGGTATGTTATGTGGGGGGGGGGGGGGGCAATGGTAAGATATGTACACATATAATACCTTAATTAAAAAAAAAAAAAAGGAAGGTATGTTATTTTTATGCACATCAGAGACGTGAGTCTTTAGGGTTATTACAAGTCACACTAGGCATGGCCAATGTCACTCAGGTGGCTGGAGTGTCGTCCGGTGCACTGCAAGGTCACAGGTTCGCTTCCCGTCAGGGCACATACCCAGGTTGTGGTTCAATTCCTGGTCAGGGTATATACAGGAGGCAGCCAAACAATGTTTCTCTCTCACACTGATGTTTCACTCTCTCTCTCCAAAATCAGTAAAAACATATTTTAAAAATAAAGTAAACAGACCATGAGTCTTTGCGTTTTCTCTTTCCAGCCGGCGCCGAGCTACGGGTGTCTCTCGGGACAACTGGCACAAGCACCGCAAGGCCGGGGGCAAGAGGAAGCCCTGTCACAAGAAGCGACGATGTGCGCTGGGACGCCCTGTGCCAGCCCTAAGACTGGACTCCGCCGCGCACACACAGTCCGAGCGCGGGGGCAACAGGAAGTACCCGGCCTTGAGGCTGGACGTGGGCACCTTCTCCGGGGGCTCGGAGTGTGTACGGCAACACAAGGACCATTGATGCTGTCTACAATGCATCCAACAACGAGCTGGCCCGCACCGAGACCCTCGTAAGAACTGCATCGTGCTCGCTGACAGCACCCCGTACCGACAGTGTGCGAGCCCCACTGCGCACTGCCCCTGGGCCGCAAGGAGGGGGCCACGCTGACTCCTGAAGAGGAAGAGATTTGGAACAAAAAACGATCAAAGCAAATTCAGCAGAAATCTGATGGAAGGAACAAGAATGCCCCAATCGGCAGTCTTCTCGAGGAGCAGTTCCAGGAGGGCGAGCTTCTTGCACGCATCGCTCCAGACCAGGCCCGTGTGGCCGAGCAGATGGCCATGTGCTCGAGGGCAAGGAGCTGGAGTTCTGTTTGAGGAAAATCAAGGCCCGGAAAGGCAAATAAATCCTCTTCCCTCCTGTCTTAGCTCATGTAATAAAGGTGTTTATTCTAAAAAATAATAATAATAATAAAATTAAAAAAAATAAAGTAAATAAATAAGCATGTGGCTCCCTCAGTCTGAAGTATTTTTCGTTCACCTGTCCTTCAAGACCCACCCAAAGGGCCCTATGGCACGCAAGCTCTGCTTTTCACACAGTTTCAGCCCCTCCTCCCACCAGCCCCACTTTCCGAGCACAGGCACACTGTCCCAGCACTCAGCACCCGGCACTCAGCACCCGGCACCCAGCACCCCAGTACCCAGCACCCCGGTACCCAGCATCCCGGCACCCAGCATCCCGGCACCCAGCATCCTGCACTCAACACCCCGGCACTCAGCATCCCGGCACTCAGCACCCGGCACTCTGCATCCCGGCACTCGGCACCCGGCACTCTGCATCCCGGCACTCAGCACCCGGCACTCTGCATCCCGGCACTCTGCATCCCGGCACTCTGCATCCCGGCACTCGGCACCCGGCACTCTGAATCCCGGCACTCAGCACCCGGCACTCAGCACCCGGCACTCAACACCCCGGCACTCAACACCCCGGCACTCAGCACCCGGCGCGGGCTTTCGGCTGTGGAGGAGAAAGCACCCCTCCGGCAGGAGTCTAGCAGAGATACCGCTGCTTTTCTATAATGTGCACGCGCCACTCAGAAGGAAATGTACTCAACTGCAGCCAAGCAAACATTTTATTAAGCAAACAAAGCCAAACTCTAACAACTATTAAATCTGGTTGCTGGACATATAGGATTCATTAACATTCTATTTTTTCTATATGTTCAAATTTTCCTTAAGCAAAAAAGCAAATTTACTAAATGTTTAGGAAAACTATATAAGTGTAATATCCTGTAACAGGAAAATTCGTGTTCTTAGATCACCAGCAGTATACACAGTCCACCATTTCCTCACCTGAGTTCCTAAAACACATACAAAACTGGAATATGATGCCTGGCCGGCATGGCTCAGGGGTTGAGCGGCTACCTACGAACCAGGAGGCTGAGGTTCGATTCCAGGTCAGGGCACGTGCCCGGGGGGAGAGGGGGTTGCAGGAGGCAGCCAGTCAATGCTTCTCTCTCCTCATTGATGTTATTGCTCCTCTCTCCCTCTCCCTCTCCCTTCCTCTCTCTGAAATCAATAATAATTTTTTTAAAAAAGCAAGGCAATGGACATGTCTTAAGGGTAATTATGTTCCTGAAAAGCTAAAAACTGTAAAATAATTACATCTCGTCTTACTTTCCAGAGTATAGTTCCAATTTCATACAAGTTCTTAAGTTACTGTTGTTTTTTCTTCACAATTAAAGTCAACCAACAAATGTGTCCACCAGAGGTAGAAACAGCATGCTTTTGGAATGCTGAATTAATTATTGTAAGCTTTGTCTCAACTGCATTGAAGTTTATAGAACCTACACTTCATTGGTATCAACACTTTCACTTTGCCACTGCCACTTGTTCTTAATAAGGCAGAAAGTGGCATTTTAAATTTTTTACGTCAGTAAGACTCTTACTTTCAAAATTACCTAGAAATGTAAATGGGCAAAACTAAATAAAAGCTCAGCTATTGTAGTTTATAGCGGCTTTAGCAGGGTAAGGGGCCTGCATCCCCACCCCTAACCTCTCAGCTCCGCTGACAGTGGTGTGCAAAAACAGCAACGCCATGGAAACTGACCTGTTGCTAAGCAAGCAGAACATCAAGCAAGGCTCAAAACCATAGTTCACCAGTTGATATATAAAACTCTAATTCAGTTTAGAGCATCAATATGTGGCATATAAAAAGCGCCAGATGTTCAAAAATAAAAAAGGCATATAGCTGAAAATGGATAGAAAACAAAAGAAATTTCTACAAGAAATACTTCCAACAGGAAATACATACACACACAAACACACAAATACTCATTTTACTACATTGCAGCAAGATAGAGGTCCAAGGCAGTCCAAGAATGAGACACTTCCATTAAATTACACTTTTCACAGAAGTACATTAATTAGAAGTACTGATTTTTAAATAATTTACTTTTTAAAGAATAGTTCATTTTTTAAATACTACCCTCCTTTGGAAAATTCTAGGCTAAAATGATCAGATTTCATGAGTGGGGTAGATCAGGCTGAGCACTGCATCACAAATACTGAAATGGCCAAAACTGGTTTGGCTCAGTGGATAGAGCGTCGGCCTGCGGACTGAAAGGTCCCGGGTTCGATTCCGGTCAAGGGCATGTACCTTGGTTGCGGGCACATCCTCAGTGGGAGGTGTGCAGGAGGCAGCTGATCGATGTTTCTCTCTCATCGATGTTTCTAGCTCTCTATCCCTCTCCCTTCCTCTCTGTGAAATATCAATAAAATATATTTAAAAATATATATATATATATAAATGCTTTTAAAAAAAAAAAAAAAAATACTGAAATGATCAGGGGCTATATAAAAACGTAAAATGTGAGCCTTGACTGGGGTTGCTCAGTGGTTAGAGCATCAGCCCAGGAACCGAAGGGTCGAGGATACGATTCCAGATGGAGGGCACGTACTTGGTTGCAGGCTCAATCCCCAGCCCCAGCTGGTGTGCATGAGGGAGGCAACCAGTCAATGTGTCTCTCCTCTCTCTCGGCCTCCCACCTCCTCACTCCCACTCTCCCTAAAACAATGGAAAAATATTCTCGGGTGAGGATTAACAACAACAAAAAAAGCTTGGGACCTGGCTGGCTGGCTCGGTTGGCTGAGTGTCATCCCATATACAAAAGGTTGCTGGTTCAATTACCGGGCAGGGCACACACCCAGGTTACAGGTTCAATCCTGATTGGGGCATGGGAGACAGTCAATCAATGTTTCTCACATCTGTTTCTCTCTCTCTCTTCCTCTCTCTCTAAAATCAATAAAAACATATCATTGGGTGAGGCTATAAAAAAAACTTTAAAACATAAAACTTGATATTCTAGTTTCAAAAAGCATTATTATTCTATTTACAGAACCCACATTTAAGAAGTTTAAAAGACATAACTTCAAGGAAAAAACAAACAGATAAGAGGTAAAAGAAAACATAAATACATATCACACCTACATCCATTCTGAAGGCTTTGACCACCTCACCTACTTCCTCTACTCTATATCCTCCACAGGCATTTACACTTGTGAATCTCTTGTACACATAACTAAACGAACTATCACAGGAATAACATCAATCACCTTCAAAGTAGGAAGGAGAGTGAAGGAATCAGCTTCAGCTGCACCTGAAGCAAATATGGCCAAATAGTGAGTGTTTCATCACAATGGTGGCCACATAACTGTATGTGTTCTTTTCTGTTCTATTTGAACATTTTTTAAACATTTTTTTATGGATATGAGAGAGGAAGGGAGAGGGAGAGATAGAAATATCAAAGATGTGAGAGAATCATTGATCAGCTGCCACCTGCATCAATGTGCCTCTCTCACATCGATGTTTCACTGTCTCTTCCCTGCCCTTCCTCCCTCCCACTCGCTCTAAAAAATCAATGGAAAAAATATCCTCGGGTAAGAATTAACCAATAAATAAATGAATAAAGTGATGAACACATATGACTGTTCCCAATTACTGCACCCAGGAACAAGGCTCTGGAACGTCTGGCAATGAAAGATTAACGTTTGCCCTCATCATGGCCTCAAGTCTCCCCTGAAATACTTCTAATCTAATACTTAGATACTTTCGAAAGACAGACCTACAAGTCACTTTATCCCTCTAGGTCTCCTTTTCCACGTCTAGAGCACAAGAAGGGTGGATCATATGGACATTATAATTTTCTCATTACTTTGAGGGAAGGAATAGAGAAATTTCAAGGAGTTGGGTCTGGTGTGCAGTTTTTATTAAGATCCACACATTTAGCCCTGGCCGGTTTGGCTCAGTGGATAGAGCGTCGGCCTGCGGACTGAAGGGTCCCGGGTTCGATTCTGGTCGGGGCACATACCTTGGTTGCGGGCACATCCCCAGTGGGAGGTGTGCAGGAGGCAGCTGATTGATATTTCTCTCTCATCGATGTTTCTAACTCTCTCCCCCTCTCCCTTCCACTCTGTAAAAAATCAATAAAATATATTTTTAAAAAAAGATCCACACATTTAAACAATTTAACTAATTTGAAAAAGTAGTTTTAGGGTTTTAATGACTTTAATGTTATTTTATGTTATTTTAAAATATTTATTTCTCTCATTTTAGCAAAACACTTGCTACCTTACACCAACTTTAAAATATTATAGAAGGCATAAAAATCAACCAGAGATTTAGCTTCTGGAACACAAAACGAAACTGTCATACTGCAATTATGCCCCTCCCTATCATTTCTAGGATCACAGTATTTTCCACAATTGCTATTTAGCACTGCAAGAATTATTAACTCAGCCCCAATCGTGAAGTCAGCATTCGATTCACAATGCCTACCTTCCTCAGACTTTCACTGTGCTGCTAGAGTAGCTCTCACCCGAACGTGATTTCAAGGTCTCTGTTTTTTTGGCTTGTTTTTAATTGATTTTATTTCTTTTAATTTTATTTTATTGCTTAAAGTATTACAAATAGTAGTACATACGTCTCCTTTTTTTCCCCATTGACCTTCCCCCGGCCTCCCCTACCCCCCGGGCACATGCCCTCACACCCCACCCCAGTGTCTTGTGTCCATTGGTTATGCTTATAGAAACAGACAAACAGACATGATTTCTCTGTTTGAATATAAACACTAACGTATTACTCCATAGCAAACATTGTTTTCCATTAGAATAAGGGCACAAAATAGAAGCCTTATTTCTTACTTTTAAATTATGCATGGAACCTCTGAAGAAAGGCTCAGAAGGAAGTGAAGGTTAAACTAAGTCAATTAAAACAATCTCTGTAGCAGAGAGGGAAATATTAAAAGTTTGATAAACTGGGGAAGAATATAGTAACTTAGGTAGAACTTTGATGTTTCATCTCCAACAACCGTTTTAAACTAAATTGCCCCACAGAACTTTATAATGCCAAGGAAAATGAATAAGAGTAAGCCTAAATTTCTTCAGGACAAATGACCCTTAACATTGCTTTTATTTATTTATTATTAAACTAGAGGCCCAGTGCATGAAATTCATGCACTGAGGCGGGGGGCGTGGGGGGGGGAGGCAGGTCCCCTCAGCCCAGCCTGCACCCTCTCCAATCTGGAATCCCTCTCACATTCCGGGACCACTGGCTCCTAACTGTTCACCTGCCTGCCTGCCTGATCACTCCTAACTGCCCCCCCTGCCGGCCTGGTCACCTCCAACTGCCCCCCCTGCCAGCCTGGTCGCCTCCAACTGCCCCCCCTGCCAGCCTGGTCGCCTCCAACTGCCCCCCCCCCACCACCAGCCTGGTTGGCCCTCACTGCCTCCCACCCTGCCGGCCTGGTCGCCCCAACTGCCCCCCCCCCCCCCCCGCGGGCCTGGTCGCCCCATGCAGCTTGCTGTTCGGTCATTTGGTCACCCTTCACTAACCCCCCTGCCGGCCTGGTTGCCCCACGCAGCCTGTTCGGTCGTCTGTTCGGTTGCAATGGTCGCTTAGGGTTTTATTATTATAGATACTAGAGGCCCTGTGCATGAATTCATGCACGGCTGGGGGAGAGGCAAGGGTGGTTGGCTGACCAGCCCCGCCCCCTGTGAAATGGACAATTTGCATATTAGCCTTTTATTATACAGGATATTTCTATTGATTTCAGAGAGGAAGGGAGAGGGAGAGAGAGAAGCATCAATGATGAGAGAGAATCACATATTGGCTGCCTCCTGTGTGCCCCACACTGGGAATTGAGCCCTAACCGGGAACTGAACTGGTGACCTCTTGGTTCCTAGATCCATGACCAACGACTCAACCACACAGGTTGGGCCCAGATAACCTTTTAATCACAGTCATCACACATGGAAGAGAAGATTGTCATAGAACGTGCCTCGAAAGCATTAACTCTCAAAGACAAGTTTAAAGCAAAAACTCCCTAGCTCACAACCTCCCTGGTGTGTGCTTCCCCTGACCCAGGGGTGGATTCAGGTTTCTTTTGTGCATCTGGAAACTTGATCTGAAATTTAAAAAAAAAAATGGGAAACAGCAGCTCAGTTGGTTAGAGCATTGTCCCAATATGCCAAGGTTGCAGTTTGATCCCCAGTCAGGGCACACACAAGAATCAACAAATGGCTCTGTCTGGTGGGGCTCAGTGGTTAGAGTGTGGGCAGACTACCAAAGGTTCATGGGTTCGATTCCTAATTCCTGGTCAAGGGCACATACCTAGGTTGCAGGTTCGATCCCCAGCCCCAGTCAAGGTGTGTGCAGGAGGCAACGAATGGATGTACATCTCTATCTCTAGCATCAATGTTTCTCTCTCTACCCACCCCTGCCTCCCTTCCACTCTCCCTAATTATCAGTGAAAAAATATCCTCCGATGAGGATTAACAACAACAAAAAATGAAGTATCTTGCCCAGGGGTCAGCACACAGGGGCAAGAAGCACTGCGAGGATGTGAGGGTTTCACAACTCTCTCAGCCCGAGCTCGCAGCCTACTCCATGCTGCTTCCGAAGTAAACATGAAATTAAAGGTGACTGTACCTGGCATAACCACACACCCTCCGTGATGAAAAGAACCTGACTCATGCATGACCCAGGAAGCAGGCTTCTGGGAATAAAATGACCAACTCTACCTGCTATCACCTTCTTAATCACAGAGGCAGGGCATTCCACCTCCTGACTGCCAGCTCTAGGGGTCTCCCCGCCACACTACTTAATGACGTGACCGCTCGCAGGATTGATCATCGCCCTGACTTCTCGTTTGGTGAAGACTGCTTCCAAGTATGTCTGACTCACAAACAATTCACCGTAACTTACGAATTTTAGGATATCAATAAAACCGATTTTTACAATGAAACTAAAGCATAGAAAATAATGTGCTCGAAGAGGTACATAGAACCACCAATAAAAAAATGAAAATGCCCTATTCAGTAAAATTATTCCACAGTAAAGTGTAATACATTTTTTAATACCAGTCAACTCTGAAGTGATAGTTGAACCGATACAACCACCATTTTCAAATCTGATTAAATCTATTGGGTTCAATGTTCCAAATATGGGTTGCATGTTTAAAGGCCCATTACCACAACAATAGGTACCATTAACATTCCCTCTTCTGCAAGAGTCTTAATTTTACTATCAGTGAACTGTGATACTGACAACCAACTCAGGCAGAAGGTGACAGTAACACATGCTTCAGAAAACACAGAGCTGGAGTCAACCCCAAAACCCCGTCCCTGCGCTCCTCCAGCCAGAAGACAACAGACAGAAGGAGCGGTCAAGACATGATCCACAAAATGCACGGGCTCCAAGCTCCTTCCCCCTTGCAGGCTCGCTGGGAACACGCACATTTTTGTACAGAAAACACTACTCACGTCAAAACAAACCCTGCTGTGCCAGAAGATAACTAGCCACGGCCGGGGTAGAGGAAGCATGCCTCCCTGACTGACTATGATCACTGAACTAGCAGAAAGGACACATCAGCACATGCTATGGCATTGGGAAGGGAAAGCTGGCCTAGTCACCAGCGAGAAGCAAGCCTCAGTTAAGGGAATATAATGAACAACAAAAACTGAGCAAAAATAGATCCAGAGACAGAGAAGCATCAAACAGACCGTCAAACCTCAGAGGGAAGGCGGGGGGGGGGGGGGGGGGGGCCGCGGGGAAGAGATCAACCAAAGGACTTACATGCCTGCACATAAGCATTACCAATGGACACAGACACTAGGGGGGGTGAGGGCATGTGCTGGGGGGTGGGGGTGGCCGGGGAGAGGTCAATGGGGGGAAAGGAGACATATGTAATACTTTAAACAATAAAGAATTTTTTTTAAAAATTAATGTCAAAAAAAGAAGGTATAAGACTGCATTCTGCTTTGTTTTTAAATCGAACCGATAAAACTTCTTCTATCGTTGTAAACAGATGCTTACAAGTTATGCCAGAATCCACGGATTTAGTCTGGGTCCTAATGAGATCAGAAGAGCTGAATCAGCATGTCAGGGCCACTTCATTCACTACTTACGAGGGATGAGAGATGAATTTTCCTTGGAATACCAGGGAATAACAGGTGGTCCTGGTTTCAACCATTTGCTTTTAAAGCTAAATAGGGTCAAGCTGAGAGACTGGGGGGAATAAAATGACTTCAAAAAAAATTGAAATCAACTTCTTCCACTCACACATCTTTACCACGGGGAGGAAAACGGCTTTCTGGTGAGTTTCACATTCACCTGCCTGTTCAAATTCTGACAGAGAGAAAGAGAGAGAGATGCATTCAAAACTCGGGCAGGGCCCTGCTTTGTGACTCAGTGGTTGAGTGCACCAATAGGTCAGGGTTGGATTCCCCTTCAGGGCACAGGCCTGGGTTACAGGCTCCATCCCCAGTGCGGGCGTGAGGAGGCAGCCCTTCCATGTTTCTCATCCAAGTTTCTGTCTCTCCCTCTCCCTTCCTCTCTCTCTAAAAATAAATAAAAACGTATTTTAAAAAAAAAAGAAAACAGTAAGATATGTACACATATACCTTAATTTTAAAAAATTTAAAAATAAAAAAAAACACAAAACAGGCAGGGAGAAATAGTAACAATCACAGTCTCAATCCATACTACTCCTCACTTGAACTGGGGGGGGGGGGGGGAGGGGGGGGGGGAGAATGGTCTTAGGTCTGTTCCAAAATGGAAGTCACCTCTCCCTTAGCCTTTAAGTTGTATGAGAACACACCCAGAACACTCACCAGGAAACACCCCACAACTCCCAGCGCTCCGCGGGCCGTGTCCCAGCGCTCAGAGGGACACAACAGGGTGTGAATGTATTCCGGACCCGTCAGCTGCCTTTCCAGATGAACACAAACACACAACAGGCAATCTGGAAATGTGACTACGGGACCCACTCACTTGGCAGTAAGACGACCTGGCAGGACATCTACAACGTCTTACCGCTTGAGTGGCAGGTCTCTGGCAAACTTATGCTTGTAGCTAGCCCCTCAAAAATGCAAATACAACTCAAAACGCAATCCTGTTACATCTGCGGTTCCAAAGAAGAGAACAACTCTAAGGTTAGGCTCATGGCAACGCGGAGCCGGACATCAATACCAGAGGAATGTCAGAAATCTGCGCCCTGTGGGTGCCCGCACACAGCCCTCTTCCTTCCTCACAGCAAACGTCTCTAAGCAAAGCTTTCCAAACTAATAGCACCGAAGTGTACCCAAACCTGGCCACCTTACCAACAGGAAAGCCTTACGTTCCGTGGGCTACAAGGAAGATGGACTTGACCTACAAGATGCAGATGGGGTCAACTGTAACCAAGAAGCAGAGTGCTTCCCCTGGCGGCCGCGCGAGGAACGGAGGCGGCGTGCCCGGGTGCCCCGCTCCCGGGTGCCCGGCGCCCGGCTCCGTGCTGTCACTGCCGTCAATGAGAAGTGACCAAAAAAGGAAGGTGGGGGGGAGGGGAAGTACCAAAACACGAGCAGGAGTTTAGAAGGAATGCAACCCGGCGCTGGGCTACCTACCTGGAGGAGGTTGGCGGCCAGGGACCAACGTTTGGAAGCGCGTGTGGGAAAGGTCACTGATTTCCAGGGCACCCAGGAGCTAGCTCACCGAGGGACCCCCGCGCGTTCTCACTTCAAAGGACACCCCGAGTTTAGCACCTGAATAGCAGCCTCGGAGCGGAGGCCGTTTTCCAGGACTACATCCGCGCAATGTTCTGCAGCCTTGTTTCCAAGGAAAAGCAGTTTCTTAGGCACTTATGTTCTCCAAGGCGCCAGCGGGGGTGACCGACGGAGCGACCCTCCCGCCCCCACGCCTCCCGCCGGGGCTCTGCTCACGCCGGGCTACCGGAGTCTCCGCGTCTCAAAGGGGGCGGGAGGGATGGTCACCCCGCGTCCTTTGAAACAGGTTCGATGCCCGCAGCCTTTGAAGACAGCCTCGCACGGAGACGGCTAGAACCGCGTGCATTAAACCGACCGGTTCCTTTGTCTGATTGGATTTTTCCTGGTGCCACTCGGAACTGGCTTCCTCGCAGAGCAGCCGGGAGGGAAGGCAGTGCTCCGGGCGGGGGTGCAGGGGTTTCTCGGGGTGGAAATCACAGGTCAGGCTACAGCCTTGGCAGGTCCTAGTCTTCCAGAACCCTCCCTTTCCAAAAGGATGGGGGCGGGGGCACACACACTTGCAGACAGGTCCCAGGACTGCGGCAGGGGCCTCTCGGAGGCGTGGGGCGACCGCAGCAGGAGAGGCCCCGGGCAGCACTCGCCGGGGCACCGGGTCCGAGGCCGCCCGGGCCCGGCTCGCGGGATGCTAACTCTCCCGCACGGCCACCCTGTGGCGGGCCGGGGCGCAGCCCGTCCGGACCGGGCACCGCCGGGGCCCCCAAGCCAGGGGTGTCCGACCGGGCGGCCTCGGGTCCCCCCGGGGACACGCGGGGGGCGGCCGGGCACCCCACGCCGGGCGTGCTCCCCTCCCCGTCGCGCCTGCTGTTCTCCCCGCGGACGGCAGGGCGAACACACAAAAAGAAAGTTGTCCAAGGGCTCTCCGCCCCCTCGGGCTCCCGGCCGGCCCGGGGCGCTACTCACCGGGGTCGAAGTCGGGCACCGCCGCCTGGTACTGGGGTCCCACCCGCATGCCGCCGCCACCTGCGGGGAAGCAGAGCACGGGGTGAGCGGGCGCGGGGCGGCGCGGGGCGGGCGCGGGCGCGGGGCGGCTGCACCTACCGTGCTCCTCGTCGCTGGACGAGCCCGAGCTGCCTTCCTCCCAGGAGTTGCTGCTGCTGTTGCCATTGGGCGCCGCCGCCGCCAAACTTTTATTCTGCCCATTATTGGGGGCGGCGGCGGCCGAGGCGGCCGAGGAGGAGGAGGAGGCGGCGGCGGAGACTGCGGCGGCCGAGGCGGCCGAGGCGGGGGCGGCCGAGGTGGCGGCGCTGGCCGCGTTGTTCCTCCCTCTCCGCTTCCCTGACACCTCGGGGCCCTTCTCCACCATGGTCGGCATCAGCGGGGGCCGGGGCCGCGCGAGAGTGACGGGGACCCCGGCTCCTGAGGAGGAGGCGCCGGGACGGGACGGGACGGGGGGTGCGGCGGGCGCGGGGCCGGGCGGGCGCGGCAGGGGCTGGGGGCGGCCCAGGCGGGCGGAGCGCGGGGCCGCTTCAAGCCCCCAGCGCCGAGCCGAGCGCAACTTTCGCTCTCATCACCGCCCGCACTTCACTGGCTCCAACTACTCCGGGAGCAGCGGGCGGGAGGGAGGGGAGGGGCGGGGCCTGGCCGCGGGGGGAAGCCGCGTGCAGCCCAACCCGATGCGGAGCGGCTCCGCCCCCGCGCGCTCCCATTGGCTCTCGTGGGATTTGGACGGTGAGCTGCCTCCCGGTTGGCTCGGCGCACCCGTCTATCCCAGGCACGGGGCGGGAGGAGGGGAGGGGCTCGGGCTTCCGTTGGTCAGGTTCGGTTGACGCGTATCGCCCGCTGTACGTGGTTTGAGGTTTGCAATCTCTCTACGCCCCATGATCCCTCTCTCCCGGCACCGCGAGGAGTTAGCCGCCTCCCCGCCCCCTCCCGCTGCCGGGGTGCCCACCCCCTCCCCTGCGCGCACCCCCGGCGGCCTCGGCCCCCACATCCCCCGAGGGTCCCCACCGAGGGTCCCATCGGCTTCAAAAAGTAAAATATGGGCGACATGAGAACAGAAATTGAATGGAAGGTCGGGACTACTTTCCCCCTCGCGCGGAGGAGTACATTTCACAGTTTGAATGGGTCTATACAAAGAGGAAACTAATTGAAAGAAACTAATTGCGCCCCCACTTTACCCAAGGGATTCGGGGGTGCAGCAGGGCCTGGGGAGCCCTGGTGCAGAGGGCGGGGTTCCCAGGTGACAGTCTCCGGAGGGGAAGGCGGCGGTGCGGCAGCTCGCGGGGTTCGTTCTGCTAATTGGTGGGGGAGGTGGGAAGTCACCGTAATTGCCCGAGTTGCGGGGCGCGCCGCGCCCGCCGAGGCCGGACGGGAGGGTCCCCGCGGTCCGGACGCCGCTTAGAGACCAGCGCAGGGCCCGGCCCGGGGGGAGGGGCGCACTTGCAGAAAGGGGGAGGGGACTTGAGAAATGGGCTGGGGGCCCGGATGGGTAAAGAGGAAGAAGCTATTTTCATCCCAAGCCCGGGCTCGGGGAGGACGGTCAACTTCCTCCCAGGCAGGAGCCACTTTTCCGGATCTGCTGCCGGCCTTGTCTCCCCCTCCACCCCGGGCCCCGCTGAGGGAGAGCACGACCCCGCCCTAGACATCCCTGCCCCGGAGACCGACCACCGGCGGCCCGGGGCCACTGCAGACCGGCATGGTCGGTGTCTGCCCCTCCCCCACCCCCATCCCCACCCCACCCCACCCCCAGGCTGCTCGTCCATAATTAGCCAGCGAGAGGTCTATAATTGAATTTTTTTAATGCAGCGACGGCTATTTTTCTTTTAAGTTACTTCAAACCTGAGCTTAATATGGGGACAGTTTACACCAGCTCAGGATTATAAATAGCTACAGGGAGAAATCTGGAGTTTTATGGTTTTATAGCCCAAATAACTACTGTTCGCTTCTATGGTGTGTTTTTTTGTTTTGTTTTTTTTTTTTTTTTTGCAGCATGAACCATTATTATTAACTTCCATGAAGTGGCCAGGTTCGCTTCTGCCTAAATGGCTTTTGAGATAAAGGGCTGGGAGCCCTCCCTTCCCCAGGAGGGACCCCTGCCCCACCGAGTTCAGAGCCCAAGGCCCTGGACTGCCCTGCCAGGGGGAGCCTCTCCTTGGAGAGCCCCAGGCAGTGCTGGGGTGAGTCCCTGGCATAGTCCCTGCCAGCTGGCCTGGGTAGGGTGTGGACAGCAGAGCCAGGCAGGGGAGAAGTACTGAGGTGGCATTCCCCAGGGGCTGGGCCACCTGGCTCAGGGCTGTGACTTACCTGGAAGGGAGCTCTGCTTGAGAAATGGGGTGAAGAGCATGATACTCAGTGGGTGTCTGCGAAGTTCTACCACCAAACTCTGAAAAGATCGGCCTACAAGGGCACAGGTAACCCTGAGTCATGTCTTAGGGTAGGAAGTCACCAGCCCCACCCGCCAACTCCAAGCTTGGGGCTGCCTGGCGTCTGGATTGGACTGTGGGTGCATCACTGGGCTGTCCCACCATTCACATTTCTCAACAAACTCTTAGTAACACCTAACAGACCAAGGCCACTTGGGTACTACATTGGCCTTGAACCTCTCAGCTTCCCCATCAATGAAACAGATAATAGTACCTACTTCCTGGCCTGGCCTCCCAGCTCCTCCTTCCTTCCACCATGGGAAGCCCTCCAACCGCTCCTGCCCGGCCTATTGCTCGGGTGGGTGGGGGTGGGGTACACACCACCTTTCTGATTGGGAATTTGTGATAAACTTCAAACTGGCATAGAGTCAGCAGCTCACCATGTTTTTCAGTGACACTCCCACTCTGAGACTAAGATTTCACACCCTCTCCCCCTCCTCTCACCCCTCACAGCCCCTCCTGCCCTCACACCCAGCGCCAGACCTCACCTCCCTCTTCAGTGAAAAAAAACAGAAGCCATCACATAGCATCCCTCTCACCTTCCGGTCTCCAGACCGACACATCTCCCTGCCTGGCACCCACCTGCCCCGCGGGCTCTCCTACCCTGAGCTTGATCTTGGGCACCCTCCCCCTGCTGCCCTCCCCTTTATGCTCTCCTGAGCCGTCAGCCTCCGTACCCCTGGTCCGTATTTTAAAAAAAGTGGAGAAATTCTCCCTTTCTCCTACATGTCCTCCTGCCTCCTCCCATTTCTCTACTCCCCCCACAGAAAACGCCAAAGGTGTGTCTCACCGTGGAATACTATGCAGCAGTAAAAAAGAAGGGTCTTTTGCCCTAGCCGGTTTGGCTCAGTGAATAGAGCATCAGCCTGCGGACTGAAGGGTCCCAGGTTCCATTCTGGTCAAGGGCACATGCCCAGGGGAGGGCTTGATCCCCAGTAAAGGGTGTGCAGGAGGCAGCCGATCAATGATTCTCTTTCATCACTGATGTTTCTCTCTCTCCCTCTCCCTTCCTCTCTGAAATCAATAAAAATATATTTTTTTTTTAAAAAAAAAAGGTCTCTTACCCTTTGGGACAGCATGGAGGAGCCTGGGGAGCATCATGCCAAGTGAAATAAGCCAGTCAGAGAAAGACAAGTATCCCACCATCTCACTCCGATGTGGAATCTAATGAACAAAACAAACTGATGAAGAGAATGGACCCAGGGACACGGAAGCATGGAGCAGAGTGCGGAATCTCGGAGGGAAGGCGGAGGAGGGTGGGTGGGAGGTGATCAACCAAAGACCTTGTGTGCACATATGCATGGCCCCTGGGTACAGACAGTAGAGTGGTGAGGGCCGGGGCAGGGTGGGCTGGAGGGGGATGATGGGGGAAAAGAGGGGCATGTAATACTTTCAACAATATGTTTTAAAAATGCGTCTATAGCCAAAACCGGTTTGGCTCAGTGGATAGAGCGTCAGCCTGCGGACTGAAAGGTCCCGGGTTCGATTCCGGTCAAGGGCATGTACCTTGGTTGCGGGCACATCCCCAGTGGGAGGTGTGCAGGAGGCAGCTGATTGATGTCTTTCTCTCATCGATGTTTCTAGCTCTCTATCCCTCTCCCTTCCTCTCTGTAAAAAATCAATAAAATATATTTTTAAAAAAAATGCGTCTATACCTCCCTTCTCCACTCCCTACCTTCCCAGCCTCTACTCACCCCTCACCCCGCCCCCCCCTCCCCCCCCCCCCCCCCCCCGCAGGGCTGTGTCCCCACTCGCAACTCTTGCGAGGTCACCGCACCCTTCCTGCTGCCCAATCCAGCGGTCACCTCTTGGTCTCACCTGAACCCACATTCCTCTCCCAGAAATCCCCTCGCTTCTCAGGGCCTCGTTCTCCCACCGCACAGAGCACCCCCCCCTGCCCGCGCTCAACTCCCTTTGCTGCCTCCACCCCCTCCTTCCAGCCTGTGATTGTTGGGGTTCCTCCTGGACCCCCTGCTCTGGGCCTAGCACCTGTTAAATATTTGTTGAGAAATGAGTGATAGGAAAGTAATGTCAGGCTGCTGTGGGTGCACAGCGGGGAGGGCTCCTGGAATAAGGGAGGCCTGACCAAGAGGTCAAATAATGGGGGGCGAGGGCCTGGGGCCTCCCGGCCCAGCATCTGCCTGGAAGCCCGCCCCCCGCCCACACTCAACAGCTCCTCCAGGACCAGATGGTTGTCCCGGCCTGTCCCACCCCAGCACGTGCCCCAGGCCTGGCCAATCAGCGCGCCCCAGCCCTCTGGCTGCAGCGATTGGCTCAGGCGTGGGCACGTGACCTAGCCAGACCAATAAAAGCCCCTTCAGGCCCTTTTTCTGGAGCTTTCAAGGAAGGGCTTCCTTCTGGAACGTAGGCCCAGGGCCTGGGAAAGCTGAGAGCCTCCAGGGCAGGGCCTGGGCAGGCAGGCCGGCAGCCGTGCAGAGGCTGAGGAGGCGCCGCGCAGGCCCCGGGGCCAGTGCAGGGCCCTGGAGAGCGCACCCTGCTCCTGGGAGCCCAACCTACCTCGCCAGCCTGAGGCAAGGAGGGTTGAGTCCTGATAGGATCTCTGAGCGCTCCCCAATGCCCGCACCCTGTAACCAGGCCTGAAATCCTGGCCTTTATTTTATTTTATTTTTTTAAGTATATTTTATTGGTATTTTACAGAGAGGAGGAGAGAGGGATAGAGAGCTAGAAACATCGATCAGCTGCCTCCTGCACACCTCCCACTGGGGATGTGCCCGCAACCAATGTACATGCCCTTGACCGGAATCGAACCCAGGACCCTTCAGTCCGCAGGTCGACGCTCTATGCACTGAGCCAAACCGGTTTCGGCAATCCTGGCCTTTAAAGTGAGCACCTTGAGTTTCTGTTACAACTCAGAGAATGTAGCATGAGACAAATAGCCAGACATCCCCCCGGTGCAGAACAAGGAAGGAACACGCAGGCAGAGAAACAGCATCTTCGTCTCTCCTCCCGTGAAAGGCACGGTAATAGCTGTCTTCAGGGTGTAACTGTGCCTGGTCCTGCTCTCAGCTCTTGTCATCCGCCTGGTCATCCCACCACCAGATGATCAGTTATGACGGCGCACCCACGCCTCGAGTGAAGGAAACGGAGGCTGCCTAAACCAAGCAGCTGGCGAGGGAAGAGGGCCGGTCTCAGCCACAGAGGGTGCAGCCCTGGGCCTCCCCGCACACCCAGAGGCTGGGAGGGCAAGGGGGGAGGACGTGACCCAATGCCCTGATGGTACACATAGTGTTCATAATGATTAATTATGCAGTTTTTTTTCAGTGTTATTTTTTATTTTATTTATTGATATTTTTCTTTTTTTGGGGGGGAGGGCGGGGGAGAGAGAGAGAAACATCGATTTGTTGCTCCACTTATGTATGCATTCATTGGTTGATTTTGGTATGTGCCCTGACCAGGGATCAAGCCCACAACCTTGGTGTATGGGGATGATGCTCTAACCAACTGAGCTACCTGGCCAGGGAATTTTTGTTGTTCATCCTCATCAGAGGATATTTTTCCATTGCTCTTTAGAGAGTGGAAGGGTGGAAGCAGAGGGAGAGAGGGGGAAGAGGAGAGAGAGAGAGAAACATCGATGAGAGAGAGAGACATCAACTGGTTGTCTCCCGCACATGCCCCAACTGGAGCCAGGGATCAAACCGGAAACCCAGGTATGTGCCCTTGACCAGGAATCAAACCCTTGACGCTTTGGTGTGAGGGCGGGTGCTCTAACCACTTAGAAACACTGGTCAGGGCCAATTTTTTAGTTTTAGTATTAGTATTGTTAGATGGCTTCTTAGGAAATTCTTCTAAGCAAGGAACAACTTCCCCACGGCTGGAGCCAGACCAAGAGTGGTGGGCTGGGCTGGGGGTACCAGGAACCCAGCCCTGAAGCCAGTCTTGGAAGTTTCAAAGCACCAAAACACAATTCAGAAATAGAGGCTTTGGGCAGGAATTTTTGCCACCCCAGGAGTTGTTTTTTTGTTTTTTTTGTGGTTTTTTTTTTTAATATATCTTATTGATTTTTTACAGAGAGGAAGGGAGAAGGAGAGTTAGAAACATTGATGAGAGAGAAACATCGATTAGCTGCCTCCTGCACACCCCCTACTGGGGATGTGCCCGCAACCAAGGTACATGCCCTTGACCGGAATCGAACCTGGGACCTTTCAGTCCGCAGGCCGACGCTCTATCCACTGAGCCAAACCGGCTAGGGCAGGAGTTTTTTTAAATATATTTTTATTGATTTCAGAGAGGAAGGGAGAGGGAGAGAGAGATAGAAACATCAGTGATGAGAGAGAATCATTGATCGGCTGCCTCCTGCACGCCCCACACTGGGGATCAAGCCTGCAACCCGGGCCTGTGCCCTGACGGGGAATCAAACCATGACCTCCTGGTTCATAGGTCGACGCTCAATCACTGAGCCACGCCGGCCGGGCATCCCCAGGAGTTCTTAACCTGAAGTCTGTGGACAGAATTTGGAGGGACCATGGACCTCAGAGGTTAATTACAGCTTCATTGAAATGAGCCTGTACCGGAACCCAGCATTTTCTTCCGTTGTAAATGTACGCCGTATCAACAATGGCGGCAACACTGCCACCCATACAAGTCATGACACTATCTCATCACATCACAGTTCTTGGAGGGATCGCAGAGCCGTGTGCACGCATCTCCAAAATCACAGGAGGCATTAGACCCGCTGCCGGATCTTGTTACTTAAGGTGTTAACAAATAACTCAAAATAGACCATAACCTAACCATAAGAGCTAAAATTATAAACTCTTAGGAGAAAACACAGGGGCAAATCTTCATGACCTTGAGTTAGGCAAAGGCTTCTTAAACACAATTCCAAAGCGTAAGGAACAAAAGCTATACACAGGTAAACTGGACTTCATCAAAATGAAAATCTTTTTGTGTTTCAAAGGATACCATCCAGAAAGTAAACACAGCCCTGGCCAGTGTTGCTCAGTGGTTAGATCATCACCCCACCCTCTGGAAGTTTCCATTCCCAGTCAAGGGCATGTACCTGGGTTATAGGTTTGATCCCCAGTCCCCATGTGGGAGGCAACCAATGGATGTGTCTCTCTCACATCAATGTTTCCCTTCTCCTCCTCCTCCTCCTCCTCCTCCTCCTCCTCCTCCTCCTCCTTCTTCTTCTTCTTCCTTTCCTCCCTCCCTTCCACTCTCTAAAAATCAACAGAAAAAATATCCTTAGCCAAAACCGGTTTGGCTCAGTGGATAGAGCGTCGGCCTGCAGACTGAAGGGTCCCAGGTTCGATTCCGGTCAAGGGCACGTAACTTGGTTGCGGGCACATCCCCAGTAGGAGGTGTGCAGGAAGCAGCTGATCGATGTTTCTCTCTCATCGATGTTTCTAACTCTCTATCCCTCTTCCTTCCTCTCTGTAAAAAATCAATAAAATGTATTTAAAAAAAAAAAAAAGAAAAAGAAAAAATATCCTTGGATGAGGATTAACAACAACAAAAGAAAGTAAAAACAGTCCATACAATGGGCAACAATATTGGCAAATCACGCCAGGTAAGGGACTTTATCCAGAGTATATAAAGAACTTACTACTCAGTAATAAAAAGATGAATAACCCAATTTTAAAATGGATAAAGTATGGGGAAAGACGTTTTTCCAAAAAAAGACGTACAAATGGCCAATAAGCCCGTGAAAAGATGCTCATCGGGGAAAGGAAATCTAAAGTACACTGAGCTCCCCTGCAGAGGCCAAGCGGGGGGGGGGGGGGGGGGGGGGAGGATGTGGAGGAGCTGGGCCCTCATGCCTGCGGGCGGGACTGAAGGCTGCAGCTGCTGTGGGACGGTCTCATGCTCCTCAAAGAGTTCAACATGGAGCTGCCGCCCTGGCCGGGTAGTTGATTGGTTAGAGCGTCATCTTGATTCCTCAAGGTTGCAGTTCCATCCTCGGTCAGGGCACATACAAGAAAAGAACAACGAATGCATAAATAAGCTGAACAAAAAAATGGATGTTTCTCTCTTTCCCTAAAATCAATTTAAAAATAAACAAGCCCTGGCCAGTGACTCTCAGTGGTTAGAGCAGCTGTGGGCAAACTACAGCCCGCGGGCCAGATCCGGCTGTTCTATCCGGTTCTCTTGCTCTCCCCTCCGCTCCTTTACTTTGAATTTATATTAGTTCACACAGACACTCCATCCATGCTTTTGTTCCGGCCCTCCGGTCCAGTTTAAGAACCCATTGTGGCCCTCGAGTCAAAAAGTTTGCCCACCCCTGGGTTAGAGTGTCCCTTCGCCTGCCCACTGAAGGGTCTTGGGTTCAATTCCCAGTCAAGGGTAGGTACCTGTGTTGCAGGGTCAATCCCTGGCCCTGGACTAGATGCGTGTGGGAGGCAAACAGTCAATGTGTCTCTCTCACATCAATCTCTCTCTCTCTCTCTCTCTCTCTCTCTCTCTCTCTCTCTCTCTCCTCTCTCTCTCCCTCCCTTCTACTCTCTCTAAAAATAAATGGAAAAAATATGCTCGGGTGAGGATTAACTAAAAAGTAAATAATTAATAAATAAAGCATGGAGCTCTCATATGACCCAACAATTCTACCCTTAGATACATAAACAAAAGAATTGAAAACATATGTCCACACAAAAACTTGTATATATGCTCATAGCAGTGTTATTCACAATAACCAAAAAGTAGAAACAACTTAATGTCCTTCTACTGATGAATGGATGAACAAAATGTAGTCTCTGAAAAACAAATATAAAAACAAAAGCCCAGCCAGTGTGGCCCAGTGGTTGAGTGTCAACCTATGAACCAGGAGGTCACAATTCGATTCATGATTCATGCCAGTGTGGGGCTTGCAGGAGGCAGCCAATCAGTGATTCTCTCTCATCATTGGTGTTTCTATCTCTCTCTTTCCCTCTCCCTCTTTCAAATCAATAAAATATATATTAAAGCCCTGACCGGTTTGGCTCAGTGGATAGAGCGTTGGCCTGTGGACTGAAGGGTTCCAGGTTCGATTCTGGTCAGGGGCATGTGCCTTGTTTGCTGGCACATCCCCAGTGGGAGGTGTGCAGGAGGCAGCTGATTGATGTTTCTCTCTCATTGATGTTTCTAACTCTCTATCCCTCTCCCTTCCTCTCTGTAAAAAATCAATAAAATATATTTTAAATATATATATATTAAAAAAGACTAAAAGCAAAAAAAATAAAATTAAAGATAAAATGTAGTCTCCAATGGAATATTATTCAGCCACAAAAAGGAATGAAATACTGTCACATGCTCCAACATGGATGAATCTTTTTTTTAAACTTAGGCAATTTATTTATTTATTTTGAGAGAGAGAAAGGGGGGGGGAGAGAAACATCGATTTGTTGTTCCATTTATTTATTCATTCATTAGTTGATTTTTAAAATATTTTATTGATAGATTTTTTTTAGAGAGAGAGCAAGAGAAACATTGATTTGTTGTTCCACTCATTGGTATGTGCCCTGACTGGTGATCGAACCCGAAACCTTGGTGTGTGGGGATGACCCTATAATTCACTGACCCACCAAGGCCCTATTTTACTTTTTAAATTTAACTTATTGGGGTAACATGAGTGACTCTTGAAAGAGTTACATTAAATGAAAGAAGCCGCTCATAAAAGACTTCATGTTCCCTTATTTCATTTATATGAAACGTCTGGAATGGACACATGTATTGAGACAGGAAGTAGATTGCTGGTGGCCAGGGGCCAGGAGAGGCGGGGACGAGGCGATGGCTGCTAATGCGCGGAGGGCTTCTTTTGAAGCGATCAGGTCGCCTGAAATTGATTGGGGGGATGGATGCACCAAATCGGTTGACTTACACAGTTTAAACAGGTTCACTTCTCCGATGAGAGGTGGAGGCCCAGCTGGGTCTGTCATCAGGGTAGGACTTGTGGCCCAGCTGCGGTCTGTCATCAGGGTAGGACTTCACTGGCCCAGCCCCTTTTCTGCCCTCTTTTGTTTTTTTGTTTGTTCTGTTCTTAAACTATATTTTTATTGATTTCAGAGAGGAAGGGAGAGAGAGAGAGATAGAACCATCAGTGATGAGAGAGAATCATGGATCAGCTGCCTCCTGCACACCCCACACTGGGGATGGAGCCCACAACCCGGGCATGTGCCCTGACCGGGAATCAAACCATGACCTCCTGGTTCAGAGGTCAATGCTCAGCCACTGAGCCACACTGGCCGGCAGTTCCCCCATTTTTATCTAAACACCTTCAGGAATGTTTTACTCTTTCTCTGAGAAGCCTCCCGGCAGGATTGGGGAGCTGGCCACAGGCCTGGGGCCACCAGGCTCGCCAGGGCGACTCCCTTCCAGAGGCCACAGCCACGTGGGCAGACCGAGTGTCCCCAGCCCTGAGAGGTGGCAGAGGGAGGTCTCCAGGTTGAACACCAGCAGTCCTCCAGCTCCGGGTCTGGCTCAAGACTCCGTGTTTGGGGGACTTTTTCCTTCCTGGGGTTCCTCAGGGCACGCTGCTCCCACAAGGCCATTCGCTGGAACTGTGCCACTCGTCCGTCTGCCTGTCTCAGCTCACAGGTCACCTCCTCCAGGGAGCCCCTCTGACTGCCCACCCAGGTCCCCGTGATCTCCTTCTGGCATCAGTCCCAGCTCTAAGGACCTGGTGGTGCTGCCTTTTCCTCCCACTGGGAAATGGGCTCCACAAGGCCCCGTGGGGGGCCAGGTGTGTTTGGGGTCCCCGGCCAGCAGGGGCCTCGCTCACGGCTGCGGACTTGGTACTGGGGTCACACTGGCCTGTCAACATTCAGTCCGGGGACCAGCCACCCAGAGGTGCCAGCCTTCTCAGGGAGGGCAGCACAGCACAGCACAGCACCCCCGAGTGTCCCTGTCCCTGTCCCTGTCCCCGGCCAAGCTCCATCCCCTCCCCACAGACAGCTCCTTAGACTGTGGGCTGGAGGAGAAAATGCACAGCAACCCCTCCCCCACAGGCCCTCCTCCCTCCTGGGTCTCCTCTCGGCCTCGCCTCACCTCCTGGGCCTGTGCACAGGCTGTTCCTCATCCGGGAACCCAGTTCCCCATTCACTCATTCAAATGGCACCCTCAGGGGGCCTTCCCACCCTCCACCTCCTCCAGGGCCTCCAGGCCGCACCCGCCTTATCTCAGTGACAGTTAGGGCTCCCTTTGTTCTCATCTTTGCCTTCACAAGACTCCACCCTGGCCTGGCGCTGGGCCGGTATTGGGTCAGTCCTGCCCCCCACCCCAGGCGAGCCTGGCCTAGAGGGGAGAAGTCTGGTCCTCCGTGCAGTGAGGGGGGGGAGGGGGAGGGAGGGGGGGAGGGGGAGGGAGGGGGGAGGAGGTGGGTCTGGGGAAGGCCACCCAGGACCAGGGCCCAGGCGGGAACCAGCACAGCCCAGGCCTCTTCGGCCTCCACCGTCCAGCGGCCTCCCTCTCCAGGGGCCTCCCTCCCTTCAGCCCTCCCTCCGACTCGCTGCATCTGCCCCCATGGCCAGCGCCCCACGGGCCTCAGGAGGGTTTGGGGTGCTGGCTGGGTGGACCACGAGGGCGCATCCTTCTAGGTGTGTGTGGGGGGGGCCTTTCCCAAGTGCCCGCCATTAGCAGCTAGGTGTGTGGGGGGCGGGGGGGAAGGGGGAGGCATCGCAGAGCTGGGCCGGGGCCCCCCCAGGAGGGCTGGGCTTGTCCCAGAGGGCCACTTCCAAGTCGCAGAAACTCTTAGAAGGAAGGAGAGATGGGGGAGCCCATCCATTGCCCTTTGGCCCTGCCCTGAGCCCCGCAAATGAAAACACAGGGACAGAGACGCCAGAAGGACGGACGGACGGATGGACTGACAAACGGACGGCCACAGTCCCAGAAGCCGAGACGCGGATGCTGAGTGGTCCCTGCCCTGCCCGGGGACAGTGTGTGCCCACACTCACCGCCCCTGCCCTTGGCCTGGGACAAGGGGACTCCCTGCTTGGGGTGCATTTCCTCCCCACGGCCACCTCAGGGCGGCTCTGCTTCTCAGGGCGCAGGGCCAAGCGGGGGACCTTGGGACGCCCTGCGAGGTGCCGAGGAGAGCCCCAAAGGCCACTTACAGAGCCAGAGGCCGATGGCGCTGATGGGCCGGGTGGGGAGGGACAGCAGCGGCCACCGAACGGGACAGGGTTTCCTGTCTGGGCCACGGCCACTCCTGTCCCGGCCACGGATAGTCCAGGCGGCACCGCCCCGTGGACGTCCGTGCTCCACTGCCCTGGGCATCTCCAAAGGGTAAAACGATCCATTGTACGTCATGTGTGTTTCAAAGCGCGCACACACACACACACACACACACACACACACACACACACACACACGGACCTGAGGGACCACAGTTGGAGCCCAGCCCTCAGACCCCACATCAGGGCCCACCGACAGGACCAGAGGGGCCGCTGAAGGAGCCGCGGGGCGACCCTGTGTCTAGACCAGGGGTGGGCAAACTTTTTGACTCGAGGGCCACAATGGGTTCTTAAACTGGACCGGAGGGCCGGAACAAAAGCATGGATGGAGTGTTTGTGTGAACTAATGTAAATTCAAAGTAAAGGAGGGAGGGGAGAGCAAGAGAACCGGATAGAACAGCCGGATCCGGCCCGCGGGCCGTAGTTTGCCCACGGCTGGGCTAGACGCAGCCCCCCCGCCCGCCCGCACTCGTCCTTCCTGTGCCCTGCAAGGCCCACCCAGCAGGCAGGACCTCAGACCCTGTTCTGCCATCTTGCCTTCTGCCTGTCACCACCAGCTCTACCCCATGGCCCTCCTGCCAGTCCTCGAACAAACCAAGCCCAGACCTCAGGGCCTGGGCACCTGCTGCTCTGGGCGCCAGGAATGCGCTTCCCCAGGACCCCCGGTCCCACCCCGACCGCCTCCAGGTCCTGACTCAGCTCTCACCGTCCAGCAGCCTCCCTGCCACCCGCCCCGCACACAACCAGCCAGCAGTCTCCCCGCTGTGTGCCCTCTCTCTCCCCGCTGTGTGCCCTCTCCCCACTGTGTGCCCTCTCCCCGCTGTGTGCCCTCTCCCCGCTGTGTGCCCTCTCCCCGCTGTGTGCCCTCTCCCCACTGTGTGCCCTCTCCCCGCTGTGTGCCCTCTCCCCGCTGTGTGCCCTCTCCCT
Source organism: Plecotus auritus (assembly GCF_963455305.1). Lineage (NCBI taxonomy): Eukaryota > Metazoa > Chordata > Mammalia > Chiroptera > Vespertilionidae > Plecotus > Plecotus auritus. The sequence continues at coordinate 4,762,465 of NC_137770.1, read as the reverse complement.
CCTGTGTGCCCTCTCACTGCTGTGTGCCCTCTCTCTCCCCGCTGTGTGCCCTCTCCCCACTGTGTGCCCTCCCCCCGCTGTGTGCCCTCTCCCCGCTGTGTGCCCTCTCCCCGCTGTGTGCCCTCTTCCCGCTGTGTGCCCTCCCCCCGCTGTGTGCCCTCCCCCCGCTGTGTGCCCTCTCCCCGCTGTGTGCCCTCTCCCCGCTGTGTGCCCTCTCCCCGCTGTGTGCCCTCTCCCCGCTGTGTGCCCTCTCCCCGCTGTGTGCCCTCTCCCTGCTGTGTGCCCTCTCACTGCTGTGTGCCCTCTCCCCGCTGTGTGCCCTCTCACTGCTGTGTGCCCTCTCACTGCTGTGTGCCCTCTCACTGCTGTGTGCCCTCTCCCCGCTGTGTGCCCTCTCACTGCTGTGTGCCCTCTCACTGCTGTGTGCCCTCTCACTGCTGTGTGCCATGGGCTCCACCTAGACCGCAGCCCCCCCCCCTCCCCGAGGGCAGGACCTCCTGGCCCTCTTGTCTGTTGTTTTTTTGTTTTTTATATTTTTATTGATCTCAGAGAGGAAGGGAGCAGGAGAGATAGAAACATCAGTGATGAGAGCATCATGGATCAGCTGCCTCCTGCACGCCCCGCACTGGGGATCGAGCCCGCACCCCGGGCCTGTGCCCTGACCGGGAATCAAACTGTGACCTCCTGGTTCATAGGTTGATGCTCAACCACTGAGCCATGCTGGTCGGGCCTCCTGTCTGTTCTGCTCACTGCTCTTTCTCCAGAGCCCAGCGTGGTATGGGCTCAGTGGCCTCCAGAGCCCAGCGTAGTACGGGCTCAGTGGCCCTCCCGGAGCAGCTGAGAAATAAATGTGCCGCTATGGGCGGGGGTGCTGCCGTGGCCAGTGGACCGGGGTGTCCTGCGGGCCTCTCCCCGAAGCGCCCACCCGCCCAGCTCCGGCTTTGTTGTTGGTACCCACCCTGCGGGAGACAGAATGTTCTCACAGCATCTTCTTGCTGAGAAGGCAAATATTCAAAAATACTTGGACTGGGTGAGCCGCCCAGGATGAAGTGACTCATTAGGGCACCACCTCCCCGCATGTCCGGGATCTGTGTCTCGGGGCGAGGGGGCGGGGGCGTGCCACAGTGGCCCAGACCCTCCGGCCACTGCCAGGGCATGTCTGGGCGGACCCCAGGGGAGCGGGCAGTGCACCAGGCCTGGCTTCGCCTCTGGCCACCTGAGCCGTCCCTGGACCGCTCTGGCCTCCGTGTCCCCATTTGTAAAATGAGGGTCTTTGGGATCAGATTCAGGTCCCAAGGTCATATGGCACATCCCTGGGGTCGGGGGTGGGGTGGGGACCCAGGGTGTGCTGGGGCTGCTGTGTGTTCCTGTGCTTTTCCAGAACAATCTCAGAGCCTGAGCCACTTCAGTTCAGACCCCTTCCACGTCTTCATTCTCCACCTCCGCACCACACACCCGAGTGCCCACGTGGCGCTAGGTGCGGGGACACGGCGACAGGATTCTGCACCTCGGTCAGCCCCCAGAGGGCCTGCGCCCTCCCCTCCCGGCCCGCACCTCCCTCGGAGATCAGCACAGTGTGTGTGCCCGAAGCGGTGGGTGGCTCAGCCACCACCCTCCGGGGCGGCCCTCTGCTGGTCACCGTGGCTTTGAGACCAGCTTTATTTGACCCTCAGAGCAACCCCCGGAGGCCTCCAACACGGGGTCATTGATCCCATTTTAAAACTTTTATGTGTTAGCCCTGACCGGTTTGGCTCAGTAGATAGAGCATTGGCCTGCGGATTCAAGGGGCCCAGGTTTGATTCTGGTCAAGGGCATGTACCCTGGTTGCGGGCACATCCCCATTAGGGAGTGTGCAGGAGGCAGCTGATTGATGTTTCTAACTCTCTATCCCTCTCCCTTCCTCTCTGTAAAAAATCAATAAAATATATTTTTTAAAAAACTTTTATGTGTTTAATTTTTATTTAGAAATTGTTGTAATTTTTTGTTAGAGTTGACATTCAATATTATATTGGTTTCAGTTTGATTGCTCCCATTGGATAGATGTGGAAATTGAAGTCCTGGGAAGGGAAGTGACATGTTCAAGACCCCACAGGAAGTTAGATGAGCAGAACCAGAACTCGAACCGGGGCCTCTGACATCTGGGTCAGGACTGTCACCTGGACCTCCGAGGGGCGCCAAGGTGGGGCTCAAAGCCAGGAAGGGTCCTCTGCACTCAATCAGAGGCTGGGGGACGCAAGCCCGTTCACAGCCTCCGCCAGGCTCGGGAAGCAGAGAACGGCCAGGGTGCTGGACCTGGCCAGGACAGAGCAAGGTGACCCCAAGGGGCCTCACTCCAAACATCAATTTCATGAAGCCACTCCTCTGCTCAAGAACCTCCCATGGCTCCCTATTACTGACCTGCACCAAGCTTACCTTCCCTAGCATCGCTCTAAAACAGCGACATGTGTGTCTTCTCACCCTGGCCTGCAGGTCTTTCCAGCATTCCAGACTCCCCCTCTCCACCGGCCCAGGCCGTGATCCCCACATGGAGCGCCTCCGACCTCGTCCCATCTCCTTCAGTCTTCAGCAGCCCTGACTCTATGCCAGGTCTCCCTTCCTTGGACCTGAAGGTCAGAATTTGGGAGGTCAAGTCCCCACCCTCCAGAAGTTCATGCCTAGCTGGGGAAACAAATCTATAATAATAAAAGCGTAATATGCAAATCGACAGAACAACCGAACAGCAGAACGACTGTCCCGATGACCTTCCAGATGACCACGCTATGACACGCACTGGTGCCAGGCCAGCCAGGATGCGATGCGATTGGTCGGGAGGGCCTACCATCACCCCATGATTGCCCCGCAGAGGGAGGCCCAGGCCACCAGCCAGTGAGGCAATCAATCGGGCGGGGGGCTCCGTGATCACCCCAAAGAGGGAGGCCCAGGCCACCGACCAGTGGGCTGCGGCAGGTGGGCAGGGCCCCCTCTGTGGGAGGGATCCATCACAGAGCCCCAGCTGGGTGGGCAGGGCCTACCCCTTTGGGGCGATGGACCACAGGGCTCCTGGACTGTGAGAGGGCACAGGCCAGGCTGAGGGACCCCCACCCCCAATGCATGATTTTCGTGCACCGGGCCTCTAGTCTGTTTATAAAAAATCAGAATATAAAGCCCTGGTTGGGTACCTCAGTTGGTTAGAGTGTTGACCTGATATGCCAAGGTTGCAGGTTCGATTTCGACCCCTGGTCAGGGCACATACAAGGGTCAACCAATGAATGTATTAATGAGTGGAACAACAAATCGATGTTTCTCTCTCTCTCCCTTCCTCTCTCTAAAATCAATTTAAAAATGTTTAAATATCTGCAGGCAATTAAAAAAAGACTCTGGCCCTGGCTGGTGTTGCTCAGTGGTTTGGGCATCTGGGGGTTGCTGGTTTGATTCCCAGTCAGGGCACATGCCCAGGTTGCAGGCTCAATCCCCGGTGGGGTTGTGATGTTACACTCTCACATCGATGTTTTCCTCTCTCCCTCCCCCTGCCTCTCTCTCTAAAAATCAATTTTTAAAAACCTTTAAGAGCAGATTCCGGGTGCTGGGTTGTTTGGTACTGTCACGTCCCCCGGTCCATCCTGACGGCACTCAGAAAGAGGAAGTGGCTTGCCCAGACCTCAGAGCCAGCAGCCAGCAGGGCCCACCCTGGAATGTGGAATGGGGACTCTGACTGCTGGATCCCAGGCCCTGAGGTCTGCAGAGCTCCGCGTGAATGCTACCCCCTCCTCCCCGTCGGCCCCACCCCAGGGCACAGCTGTGGCTTCCTACAGAGACTGCCTGACAGCTAAAGTGCGGGGACAGCTGAGTCCCCAAATAGAATTGCCGTCCTCACTGCCTGATGGGCTCACCTGGATCGGATAGGGAGGTCCCGATGCCCATTCTCATTCCCTTTATGCCTTGCCTGCCAGGAAGCTCGTAGCTGAATCCGATGCCCAATTACCAGTCCCGAATGCCCTGGGATTGGGTAAATGCATGTCTTCCACATTCTTGACTGCTCAATGTGATCTGTGACTACTGTTATGAGTTGGCAGTTTCTCACTTTCTGTAGGTCATTGCTTATTCCTGGTCTAGTGTCCAGGCTCAGCTGGAGGGCCCACTGCACCACAGGGCCCGCCCGGCCACCAGGGCCAGGCGACCTGGCTGTCCCCACCAGCGTGGTGGGAGTGGGGTGGGCAGGCCCACGGTGTGAGCGTTTCCTCTTGGCAGCTGGGACCAAAGCACCAGGGGTGTTAGCCTGGACACATGCAGGGAGGTCAGCCTTAGGGGCAGGGTGAGGGGGGCCCGGGGCTGCCCCTGAGGGGAAGGGAATTCCTGTCTCCAAGAGCATGGGCCGAGGCCTCTGAACCCCAGGAAGGAGTTGGCTGGAGGACGCGGCAGGCCCCGCCCTATCCCTGTCCACGTGGCTTCCTTGCCTCCCCACACTCACCCTACAGCTTGCTGATTGGCGGGCTGACCCCTGCCATGGCTGCCACCAAAGCCCCCCCAAGCCTCCTGCCCCGGGGTCCATGGGTCCCCCGGCATCCCAGACAGCTCCTCAGACACTCAAAGCAGCGCTCAGGGCCAGGGTGTGGAAGAAAAAGGGGCGGCAGGCCCAGGGGCCCAGAGCGGGGAGGCCCAAGGACAGGGGGAGGGGGGTGGGGGAGGGGGGAGGGGGAGAGGGACAGGGGCGCAGGGCAGGAGGACTGGCTGTCTGACTGGCGTTATCTGCACCACGTGCGCGGCCACCCAGGCCCGCTTGCGGGTGAGACCTGGAGGGATCACTCCTGGGGTGGGCCGGGCCTCTTAGAGGCCCCCCCAAGAGTAACTCATCATTCTGCCCCGACCCGTGAGGAACCCCCATCCCCACTGGTCAGAACCCCACAGCCGGCCACCAGGAGGATCTGAGATCAACCCAGAGGTCAGGGGAGGGCATCAAGCTCAGGTCCCATAGGTGCTAGGGCACCTGCTGACCGGACCTGCCCTGCTTGATCCTGGTCTGGGGGCTCTGGGGGCTCGGGGGACAGGGGGAGAAACCAGGCCCACCACTCTCTGGCCCCTGGCTTAGCGTCTAGCCCACGGGGCTGGGCCTGAGAAGATCCCACCCGCTAGGCCAGGGGTGGGCAAACTTTTTGACTCGAGGGCCACAGTGGGTTCTTAAACTGGACCGGAGGGCCGGAACAAAAGCATGGAGTGTCTGTGTGAACTAATATAAATTCAAAGTAAAGGAGCGGAGGGGAGAGCAAGAGAACCCTCCGCTCTTTCGGCTCCGTGGGCCGGATAGAACAGCCGAACGGGCCGGGCCGGATCCGGCCCGAGGGCCGTAGTTTGCCCACGGCTGCGCTAGGCAGACACTCCTTGGGGGCCAGGGGGCCAGACCAGCTGACAGTATGGAACAGGCTGGGGAGAGCCCAGGGCCATGGGGGCTGGAGTCTGAACCTCTACTCATCCCCTTTTTTTATTGATTTTTTTTTTTTTTTTTACAGAGCGGAAGGGAGAGGGAGGAGGGAGAGTTAGAAACATTGATGAGAGAGACACATCCATCAGCTGCCTCCTGCACACCCCCCACTGGGGATGTGCCCGCAACCAAGGCACATGCCCTTGACCGGAATCGAATCCGGGACCCTTCAGTCCGCAGGCCGATGCTCTTTCCACTGAGCCACACCGGTCAGACTCATCCCCTTTTGTAGGTGAGGAAACAGCCCAGCCTGTGCCTGCATGCCTAACTGGGGGGAATGTCTGCGGCCCCCTGGATCTGTCTCCTGCTTCAACAGTGTTTGATGACGGAACAGACCCAGGGATGCCCCTTCTTCCAGCCCCGGCGTCCCTCCAGCCTCTTTTCCCGTCGCCACCCTCAGAGCCACCTCAGCCATCCTCAGCCTCCGAGACCAGCCAACACCGGTTTCCTACCTTAACGCCTTAGATAGGAACAGCCACGAGCTCCCACCTCCCTCAGGATTCCCCCCGAGGCGGAGGCTGCCGTCAACCGCCCGGCCACCTGCCCCTGCGGCCTCCGCACCTGCCTCTCTGGGCTTCTGTTTGCACCACAGCGATGCGGCTCTGCAGGGCGCTGGCCTCTCTGCCAGTTGGCAGAGGAGAAGCACGAGAGAGCCCAGCATCTCCCAAAGACGCAAAGCCAGCGGGGGGGGGGGGGGGGCGTTCTCCCAGGGCCTGCTGAGCCTCCCTACACGAGGGGGCGAACCTCAAGGCGCCCTGGAAGCCGCCAGGGTCCTGGGGAGGAACCTGGCCAGGCCCTGGGGGACCTGCAGGCCCTGGTCCCACCCGCAGGCCCTCAGCTCTGACTTCCCGGAGAGCCATTTCCCGGGTGAGCAGGTGAGACTCATCAAGAAGATGGGGACACCTGACTCACCCTGCAGGCTGGTAGGCCTGGGCAGGGTGCGGAAAGGCTCCCCGCCCCCACACAAGCACCACTAGGAGCGTTTGGAGCCCAGCTTCGAGGGGCCCCTCTGCATCCCCCTGGTGTCTGGCTTTTGCCTGAACCTCTCCCCGAAACCCCTAGTCTTTCTTTTCACCACCCTGGAGCCCACTCCCAGGCATTGGACCAAATGGGAACAATAAAGCTGTTTGCAGCAAAAAGAAAAAAAGAAGACGAGGAGGAGGAGGAGGAGGAGGAGAAAAGGAAGACAGAAGGGAAGAGGAGGAGGAGGAGGAGGAGGAGGAGGAGGAGGAGGAGAAAAGGAAGACAGAAGGGAAGAGGAGGAGGAGGAGGAGGAGGAGAAGAAGGGGGAGGGGGAGGAGGAGGAGGGGGAGGGGGAGGAGGAGGAGAGAAAAGGAAGGAGGAGGAAGGGAAGAGGAGGAGGAGGAGGAGGAGGAGGAGGAGAAGGAGAAAAGGAAGACAGAAGAAGGGAAGAGGAGGAGGAGGAGGAGGGGGAGGGGAAGGAGGAGGGGGAGGAGGAGGGGGAGGGGGAGGGGGAGAAGGAGGAGAGAAAAGTTAGAAGAAGGGGAGGAGGAGGAGAAGGAGGAAGGGAGGAGGAGGGGGGGGAGGAGGAGGAGGAGGAGGAGGAGGAGGAGGAGGAGGAGGAGGAGCCTTAGCCGCCAAGGGGCAGGCCTTGCCACCCCACTAGGAGGGCACAGGTGTCTGGAAGGTGGAGTGACTTGACGCTGCCTGGTCCCGGCGGGGCCCTTGGGCTGTGGCAGGTGCTGAGCGGGGGCCAGGCCAAGAGAGGGGATGCCGGTGCCATTCCCCTGCCCCTCAGTCTGGCCCTCAGCTGGGAGGAGCTGCCCTGGGTCTCAGCAGGTGCCAGGCCTTAGCCTCCGCCTCTGTGATGGCGGGGCGGAGCCTGGGCCCCAGAAGTCAGCACACGCCCCAGACCCCCTACGAGGACCTTCCAGATTTATCCAGACCCAGCGAGAACCCAGCGGGAGCTGGGCCGCTGCCCATGTTGTCCAGATACGGAGACTGAGGCGCAGAGGGCGCGGGACGAGGCCAGGGCCACGGAGGGCCAGGGCTCCGCCGCCGCCAAGCGAGCGGGCTTCCCGCGGGGTCTCCGCGCCCGCGGCTCCTCCCGCCCCTGCGCGGGCGCCGCCTGTTCTTTGTCTCCCGCCGTCGCCATGACTACGGTTCCCGGCGGCTCCCGGCCGCGCCGCCTCCTCCGGCCGCCGGCGGGATTTCTCCTCCGCGTGCAGAGGGAACCCGGGATGGGCGGGGGCGGGGGCGGGGGCGGGGGCGGGGGCGGGGGCGGGGCGGGCCGGGCCGGGCCGGGCGGGAAGCGGCCTCGACGCCGCCCCAGAGCGCGGGAGGGATGTCCCTAAGGGAGGCCCCGGCGGGTCCAGCCGCACAGCGCGGGGCCCGGGAGCGGGACCGGCCAGGCCAGGCTGCTGTCCCCGAGGACGCCGCCCCGCAGGCCGGGCCTCAGGCTCCTCACCGGGCAGATGGGCACGCGGTGTGGAGAAGGCCCGCGAGCGCAGGAGGCGCGGACCCTGACTGCCCCCGCGGGTCCCCATGGCCCTGGCCGAGCGCCCTGGGCAGTCCCCGGCCTTCTGTCCTGCCCGCGTCCCATGGGTGCGAGTCCACATGGTGCGTGAAGGTCCAGGAGCCGTGGGTGCCGCGTGCTCGGTAGCGACTCTCCTGGTTCTGGCTCAGACGTGGGGGCTGGGTCCGGGGCCATCAGCTCGTGCCCAGGCGGTGCGCGGCGGGCCCCACCCAGCTGAGCAGCCGCCCCGACTCCCCATCCGGATTTCAGGGGAGCCTGCGGGGACCTGGAGGCACAGGAATCTGCGGGAGCGCCTTTCACGCTGAGAGGACACAGACAAGCCCCAGAGGCCGGAAGCCTGGGCCCCTCCCCAGGTGGCAGTCCCTCCCCAGGAGCCCGGGGAGCCCCCCAACCCCCACCCCGTGCGCCACTGCCTGGCTGCCCCGACAGGGCCCTGCGCCCAAACAGACCCTGGCTTCGTGCTGTGCTGGTGCATCCTGAAATTGTTAGTTTTCGTTTTTTGAAATGTCATATATACACTGAGCGGCCAGATTATAATGACCACCTGACGTTTGTAGGCAAATGAGCCGTCCCCTGCATCGTATGGGATATGGAAGCCGAAGGCCTGTTCGAACACGTTTGCTGTCTGCAGTTACCAAGATAAAACGTCTCCAATTCGCACAGGAACACAAGGATTGGACAGTCAAGTGTTGGAAAAAAGCCATGTGGTCCGATGAGTCACGTTTCCAGTTGCATCATGCAGATGGCAGAGTGCGAATTTCGAGGAAACAGCTTGAAAGCATGCGTGCACCCCACATGCATGAGTACAACCCTTCAAGCTGGTGGGGGCAGTGTTATGGTTTGGGGCATGTTTTCCTGGCATGATTTGGGCCCTTTAATTCGTGTGGAACAACGTCTGAATAGCACAACATACCTAAGTATCGTTGCTGATCAAGTTCATCCTGTCATGTTGATGGCATATCCCAACGGAGATGGCTTCTTCCAACAAGACCATGCGCCATGCCACGGTGCTCGTATTGTGCAGGAGTGGTTTCCAGAACATGAGGGAGACTTTACCTTGCTTAGGTGGCCCCACAATCACCAGATCTCAATCCAATTGAGCATTTGTGGGACGAAGTTAAAAGAGCCATCAGGCAGCTGGTTCCACAACCATCCAATCTCCCAGAACTGGACAGTGCTATTCATCAGGCCTGGTGTCAGATCCCTCGCATCACCTTTCAACGTGGAGTCAATGCCAAGAAGAATCGCCGCAGTATTGAAGGCAAAAGGTGGCCCAACGAAGTACTGATGGGGTGGTCATCATAATCTGGCCCATCAGTGTATATCTATATCTATATCTATATCTATCTATCTATCTATCTATCTACACTAATAAAAGAGAAAGATGCAAATTGACCCTACCTCCCTGATGCCCACCAGCCAATCAGGCGTGAGTATACAAATTAACCCAACAAAGATGGAAGGTTAATTTGCATATGCAGGCACGGAGAGAAGACTGAAGGCTCCGCCCATGGCCAGAGCCAAGCCTGAAGGCCGCAGGCGTGGCTCCGCTGCAGCCCAGGTCCCAGGTGCCGGAGGAAAACCGGTGCCAGCAGCCAGGGGAAGGAACGCCTATGGCACGAATCTTCGTGCAACGGGCCTCTAGTATATATATATATATATTTCAATTGACTTCAGAGAGGAAGGAAGAGGGAGAGAGAGAAACATCAATGATGAGAGAGTGCCATGGATTGGGTGCCTCCTGCACACCCCCTCCTGGGGATTGAGCCCACAGCCAGGGCATGTGCCCTGACGGGGAATGGAACTGTGACCTTCTGGTTCATAGGTCGATGCTCAATCACTGAGCCACGCCGTCTAAAATTCTTAAATTTTGATAAGGGGCCTCACACATTATGTAGCTGGGCCTGCGGTGGGGGCGATGCAGGACCAAGGGAGCGTTTGTTATTTAATTATTTTTTAAGTGTAGCAACAATGTACATAAAATTTGCCACTTGACGTGTAGTTCAGTGGCCTTACGTAACACATTGTTGTGTAACCCTCACCACCCTCCATCCACAGAACTCTCTTCATGTTGCCAAACTATAGCTCTGTCCCATTAAACACTGCCTCCTCTCCCCTCCGGCCTGCCCCTGGCAGCCATGTTCTGCTTTCTGCCTCAAAGAATTTGACTGCCCCAGGCCCCTCATGCAAGAAAGATCCTAAAGTGTTTGTCCTTTTGTGACCAGATCATTTATTTATTTTTTTAATATATTTTATTGATTTTAGAGAGGAAGGGAGAGGGAGAGAGAGATAGAAACATCAATGATGAGAGAGAATCATTGATTGGCTGCCTCCTGCACGCCCCCTACTGGGGATCGAGCCTGCAACCCAGGCATGTGCCCTTGGCTGGAATCAAACCTGGGACCCTTCAGTCCGCAGGCCGACGCTCTATCCATTGAGCCAAACCAACCAGGGCTGTGACCAGATCATTTCACTGAGCATGATGTCCTCAAGCCTCACCCAAGTTGGAACATCTGTCAGAACCTCCTTCCTCTGTAAGGCTGCACGTATTCCGCGGTATGGATCTGAGGCTTATTCACTCAGCTGTCAGTGGGCACAGGTTTTTCCACCTTTGGGGTATCCTATATAATAAAAGCCTAATATGCAAATTGTCCCCTCGGGCGGTCGTTTGACCGGAGTTCGACCGCTCGCTATGACACGTGCTGACCACCAGGGGGCGGCGCGGAACATGGCAGGCATCAGCAAGGCACTACGACCTCTCGCTGGCTACCTGGGGGCGGGGGTGATGGGGGCGGAGGTGTAGTGAGAATGCGGGGTGTCGGCCAAGCTCGCTCTCACTCCCCCTGCTACCCTCCCTCGGGACACCAGGGCTCGTGTGCCTGCCCTGCACCCACGCAGCATCTTCTGGGTGAGCCGGACCACAGCTGCCGGTACCGCAGGGGCCAGTCGGGCTCACCGTAGGTTCCGGCAGGAGCCAGTCGGCAAGGCTGGCCAGGAAAGAACACGCTGCCCGCCTGGCTTCTGTGCAGCGCCGCTGGGCGACCCAGAGGCCCACGCTGCACCCCGGCCCGCAGCGTCCGGCCGCGCTCACTGCATCTCCATGTGGGGACTCGGGCGCTGTGACTCAGGTGGAGGAGATGCATGGAGGCCCAGGGGCCCAGGTGCTGTCCAGGGCCCAGAGGTCAGCTGGGACCTGCCCTTCCATGCCAGACACTTCTGCTTCGATCGCCAGCCAGGCCTAGGGACCGCCTCTGTGCACGGATTTCATGCACCGGGCCTCTAGTTGTGAATAATGCTGCCATCCACACAGGCATGCAAACGTCTGCTCCGTCCCTGCTTTCCGTTCTTTGGGCGCACGTCTAGAAGCGGACTTGCTGGGTCCCATGGTACGTCTAACCAAGGGAGGGTTCTGGGCAGAGTGCCGTGGGGGGGCCCTGGCCGGTGTGGCTCAGTGGATAGAGCGTCAGCCTGCAAACTGAAAGGTCCCGGGTTCAATTCTGGTCAAGGGCACATGCCCGGGTTGTGGGCTCCATCCCCAGTAGGAAGCGTGTAGGAGGCAGCCAATCAATGATTCTCTCATCGTTGATGTTTCTATCTCTCTTTCCCTCTTCCTTCCTCTCTGAAATCAATAAGAATAAATAAATAAAAAGATGCTCATTGGCTGTGTTAGAAATAAGGCGAGCCCCCAAGTCAGGGGTCCTGGTAGAACACAAAACACTCGGGAGCCAGGTAGCGAGGCAAACATCTTCACTTCTACGTAGAAGGGTGCGCACACATGGTCTGGAACAGCCTTGGGCAAACTACGGCCCCGCGGGCCGGATCCGGCTGTTCTATCCGGTTCTCTTGCTCTCCCCTCCCTCCTTTACTTTGAATTTATATTCGTTCACACAAACACTCCATCCATGCTTTTGTTCCGGCCCTCCGGTCCAGTTTAAGAACCCATTGGGGCCCTCGAGTCAAAAAGTTTGCCCACCCCTGGTCTGGAAGCGCGTACACTGAGCAGGCGGTCCGCTCGGCTTTGTAATCCCCGACGCACGTGACCTGTCCCTTGCTCTTGATTGGCGCTCAGGTGCACTCTTTCACGATTGGCTAATTCAAAGGGAGGGGTTGGCCTTTGCTGTTTCAAGATGGCGGCCCCCAGGGGAGCTGCAAGCCATGTGGCCAACATGGCGGCTGCCAAGTCACGCCGTCCAACATGGCGGTTGTCTACACTGTTCTTGGACAGAGGAGATGGCTTGTTCATGCTCACAGCGGGGTGGCAAATTGACGGGAGGAGGCGGATCGTCCTGTGGGTGCAGCATGGCATAGGGTCAGCGTCTAGGTGTGAATTCAGGGTGGCCGCGTGTTGGCTCTCTGCTGGGAAGTCGTCCCTCTGTCCTGGGTGTCCTCACCGTGTAGACGGGGTGACTGTTCTGGAACCTTCTGTTGGGGAACTGAACGAGTTACTAGGTGCCGGAATTTAGGGCAGTGCATAGCACAGTTGGTACCATTGTCGTTGTTATTCTGGAGCGGGGCCTCTGGGGGAGAAAGCCCGGCCGGACTTGGGGAGCCAGGAAAGAGGGAGTTACCAGCAGGCCCTCCATCAGCAGGGGGCTCTCCATGTGAAGAGGCCAGGTGCACTGCAGGCTCGGGTGGGGTGGGGGCACCCAAAGTTCAAAACTGGAAAACTGGCCAGAACTCGTCCACCCCGTGGCCAGAGCTGGTGGGAACGTGGCTTATGCAAAAGCAGGGTGACAGTTCGGGGGGTACAGCATGGGCCCGTCATACAGAACCAGAAAGCAAAGCTGTGGCTACAGAGTAGCAGGCCCAGGCCGGTGGGTGTCCGGCAGACGTGAGCCGAGCCAGTGGGTTTCACTTGCTTCACCCTGCCTCCTGCACGGGAAGGACCTCACCGCCTTCACGATGGCCCCTGCGCCAAGGTGGGATCGGGCGGAAGCAGCCACTGCACAGGCTGGGGTGGGCGTGCCCGCTCCAGGTGGGCAGGGCTTCATGGTTCCAGAACGGATTAGGAACCAGGTCGGCCAATCGGTGCGAGGCATTTCCGAGCACAGTGACTGGATCAGAAGGGGCGAGTGACTGCCCAGAGCTTCCCTAGTTCAGCTGGATTCTGCCAGGCTCACTGAGGAGCCGTCTCCCAGTGCCCTAAGGATAGAGCCCAGGGGCGCCCTGTGGCCTTGAACCCCTCACGGTCACACCAGCCCAGCCTCAGCCTCACCTGGCACTACCCTCCCTCATCCTCAGCATTCATGCTTCTCTCATTAAAAAAAAAAAAAAAAGGCCGAAACCGGTGTGGCTCAGTGGATAGAGCGTTGGCCTGTGGATTGAAAGGTCCCAGGTTCAATTCCGGTCAAGGGCATGTACCTTGGTTGCGGGCACATCCCCAGTAGGGGGTGTGCAGGAGGCAGCTGATCGATGTTTCTCTCTCATCGATGTTTCTAACTCTATCCCTCTCCCTTCCTCTGTAAAATATCAATAAAATGTATTTTTTTTTTAATAAAGGCCACTGTATGCACAGTCCAGCACAGGGAATATAGTCAATAATCTATCTATCTATCTATCTATCTATCTATCTATCTATAAGCCTAAGCGACCATTATGTCCGGAACGACCGGCCGGTAGTTGTGACACGCATGACCCAGACCTTGCTGCTGGGGCCCTGACAGCCCCAAATATGGTTCACCTGCACCCCAGACCCAGTCAGGAGGGAGGAGAGAGCCCGATTCCTCATGGAATCGGCTGTTGGTTAGCTTGCTGCTGGGGCCAACCTCCCATGGTCCCTCCCCCTGGCAAGCTGGCCCCCCGACTGGACCTGATCGCTGGCCAGGCCGAGGGACCTCACCCATGCACAAATTCATACACTGGGCCTCTAGTATTATAATAACTATGCATGGCCAGGTGGGTCCTGGAACAATCAGGGGGACACTTAATAAAGTAAATGCTTGTCTAACCACCATGCTGGCTCACCTAAAACTAATTTTTAAAAATCCTGAATATAAAAATTAATAAATAAATGAAATGTAGTTTAGCCCGGCTGGTGTGGCTCAGTGGTTGAGCATCGACCTATGAACCAGGTCACGGTTCGATTCCTGGTCAGGGCACATGCCTAGTGTAGGGCGTTCAGGAGGCAGCCGATCTATGAGTCTCTCTCATCATTGATGTTTCTATGTCTCTCCCTTTTTTGTGAAATCAATTAAAAATATATATATATATTAGCCGAAACCGGTTTGGCTCAGTGGATAGAGCATCGGCCTGCGGACTGAAAGGTTCCAGGTTCAATTCCGGTCAAGGGCATGTACCTTGGTTGCGGGCACGTCCCCAGTAGGGGGTGTGCAGGAGGCAGCTGATCGATGTTTCTCTCTCATCGATGTTTCTAACTCTCTATCCCTCTCCCTTCCTCTCTGTAAAAAATCAATAAAATAGCCCTGGCTGGTTTGGCTCAGTGGATAGAGCATTGGCCTGAGGACTGATTCCAGCCAAGGGCACATGCTGGGTTGGGGGCTTGATCCCCGGTGGGGGGCATGCAGGAGGCAGCTGATCAGTGATTCTCTCTCATCATTGATGTTTCTATCTACCTCTCTCTCTCCCTTCCTCTCTAAAATCAATAAAAATATATTTTTAAAAAAATCAATAAAATATATTTTTAAAAAATAATAAAATAAAATATTATATATAAATAAATAAAATGTACTTAAACTTAAAAGAAAAAATCTGTGTGTCGGAACTGGGGGTAAATCCCAGGAAGAAGGGCAGAGCCCCCCTGCAGAGGCAGGCCCGCCACCGAAGGCAAAGCCCATCAGTAACTGCGTGCACCAGGCCTGCCCACCTGGACCTGCGCCAGGCCCCTGCCCACGGGCCTCGCCCACCCCCCCTGTGGGTTAGTGTCTCTCCTTTTCCTCCACCACTCCAGCATGGGGGAGGCCCCTCAGCACACATCCATGTTCCCTGCCCCCTCCACAGATGTCAGCGCAGCCCGGGTTGCGGGCCACTGATTCCTTCCTGGGTCATGAAGTCAATTTACAGAAAAACCAGTCTTCTTTTTTTTTTTTTTTTTTTTTTAAATATATTTTATTGATTTTTTACAGAGAGGAAGGAAGAGGGATAGAGAGTTAGAAACATCAATGAGAGAGAAACATCGATCAGCTGCCTCCCGCACACCTCCCACTGGGGATGTGCCCGCAACCAAGGTACGTGCCCTTGACTGGAATCGAACCTGGGACCCTTTAGTCCGCAGGCCGACGCTCTATCCACTGAGCCAAACCGGTTTCGGCAAAACCAGTCTTCTTTATGCAACTGTCACACGGCGCAGTGCGCCCCTTTCAAGGGTCTAGTTCTCTAGTTCAGGCCACTGTATGCATCAGTCACATGGAGACCTTCCCATCCCCCCATGTTCGGGGTGCCCTCCCCGACCCACCCGGGCCCCAGGCACCCACGCAGCCACTTTCTGCCGCCAGAGACTAACTCTGCCTGTTCTAGGATTGCATCCAAATGCAACCGCTCGGTAGCTCTTCCTGCCTGAGGAGGCCTCTTGCTCAGAGAGGGTGTCTTCAGGAATTTGCACCTTTTCACGCAAAGCAGCATTCCTTCCTGCACACATACCACATCTGTTTCCCTGTTCAGCAGGGTGGGTAATGGGGCCGTTTCCATGTGGGGCGGTTAGGAACGAAGCAGCCAGCGCTGGAGAGAGGCAGGGGGGCAGAGGAAGCCTCGTGCTGTGAAAGGGGAAGCCGCGATCCGCAGCCCGCGCCGCGTTTCCGTAACCGAATCTGTGTGCACGGCGCCGATAGCCTGCACCATCCTGCTGCCGCCAGGGCCAGCGCGGGGTGCCTCCGGGGCCTGGCACCCCGTGTCTGCTCCAGGGCACGTGGGCTCCGGATTAGAACATCGGGCCGTGCTCTGGGCAAGGCTAGGAGCGGGGAGGTGGTTGTGCCTAGAAAGAAATGCGGCCTTTCCCCTGGGACCGGGTGGTGGGACCCCCCTAAAGGTCCCTGGGTGGGCGACTGCTGTCACTGCTCCCGGGCCCCACGATCTCTCTGACTCTCACCCTCTCTCTCTTGGGCCAGGGACCCGCATTATTCAACAGCCCTTCCCCAGGACCCTGTCCCCATGGTCAAAACTCCTCTCCTGCTGGGTCCAGGCACCACTGGGAAAGTGGGGGGTGGGAGGGCTCCAGGCAGAAGCCAGACACCCCCAGGGCTTCGGCCGGAGATGCTCTTTGTTTCTGGAAATACACCTGTGCCAAAATTGGGGTCCCCAATAGGACAGCAAGTGGGGGGTGGCCAAAGCACCCTTAGGAAGAAGAGAGAGGCAACTTGGTCTGGCTCTTCCTGGGGCTCAGGCGGAATCGGCGGGATGTTCCTCACCATCAGGGCCCTTCAAGGTTTAGGTGAAGGAAACCGAGGCTGGGGGGCCAGGTGTGCCAGTCCTGCCACAGGAGGCGATGGAGCCACAGGAGCGGGCAGCTCGGACCACAACTCGGCCACATAGCCCTCCCGGTTTAGTTCCCCTGAACTTTCTTCACAGCCGGCCTAGGAGGCCTCCTGCCAGGCGTGAGCTGTCATCCCATTTTCCTGGCGCGGAAGCTGAGGCCCAGACAGGCTCAGCAAGCTGCCCAGGGTCACGTTACAGTGTGTGTAGGGAGCCCAGCCTCCGGGGCTCAGGGGCTGAGCGGCGACCGAGGAACCAGGAGGTCACGGTTGGAGTCCCGGTCAGGGCACAGGCCTGGGTTGTGGGCTCCATCCCCAGTGTAGGGGGCGTGCAGGAGGCAGCCGATCCGTGATTCTCTCTCAGCATTGATGTTTCTCTCTCTGTCCCTCTCCCTTTCTCTCTGAAATCAATAAAAACATATTTATTTATTTTTTTAAATATATTTTATTGATTTTTTACAGAGAGGAAGGGAGAGGGACAAAGAGTTAGAAACATTGATGGAAGAGAAACATCGATCAGCTGCCTCCTGCACACCTCCTACTGGGGATGTGCCCGCAACCAAGGTACATGCCCTCGACCGGAATCGAACCTGGGACCCTTTTGTCCGCAGGCCGACGCTCTATCCACTGAGCTAAACCGGTCAGGGCAACAAAAACATATTTTTAAAAAATAACGTACGCGCAGGGAGCCAGTAAAGCCAGCACCACCCTCCAACCGCTATTCTCGGTCAGGGAGTGTGGCAGCCAGCGCCCAGCAGTGGCCGTGGGCAGCCGTAGACCTGGCCCTGTGCCCTTCGTGGTTGCCAGGCACTGAAGCACCCCCACCCAGAAATCCCTTCCTCCCCCACGCCTCCCCACCATTCCTCTCCCCTCACTCCTTTTCACCAAGCCCTCTAAACATTCAGGCCACAGGCTGCTGGTCCAGCCCGGGCGAGTGTTCCCAGCCAGACCCAGCCTCCCAGGGCAGGCTTCTCCCCCAGGGGCCACAAAGCAGGCCGGGCAGGGTGTGCAGAGGCGGGCAGCAACATCCTGCACCCCACCTGCACCCCACCCCGGGGCCACGTGCACAAATGAGGGTCTCCCGCAAGGAGGCCTGGAGGAGGGGTGAGGTGGCGGGGGTGGGGTGGGGGCCCTGGGTCCCTGGGTGGCCTGACAGGAGGAATGGAAGCACACTGGCTGTCACTGCTGGGCAGTGCTTTTCCAGAACACCGTGCCTCTGGGTTGTTTCCCAGCAGCACTTAGTACTGAGATAAGAACAAAGTATGCGGAGCCACTGAGCCACAAACAAAAAACCTGCTGGGAGCCCCAGAGTCTTCCCAGAAGTGTCTACGGAGAGGCATTCCCAGGCAGGGTTGGGGGGGCACCTCCCCATCCTGCGGGGAGGGGGGTGGTCCCTTCCCCTCACACCACAAGCTTCCCAAATCCTGCAGCCATGGCTTCCCAGTCCCCACGCGGTTCCGGCATTCTCCCCGTGGAGGCTCTAGTTACCTATTCCCTGTGTATGTGCCACCCTTCTCCCCCCCCTCCCCAATTCCCCCCCAGGGAGGCGCTCCTGACGGTTCAGGCTCCCAGGGGACTTCCTGTCACTCCTGAGGACCTTTCTCCTCCCCTTATTTTTCTCTATTAATTAATGTGTATTTTTACCCTTTAATGCAATCGTTTAAAGGATAAACGATGATTAGGCCTTCGCCCTGCCACCTGCCCCACCCTGCCCTCCCCAGAGAGGACCACGGTCAGCTCTTCTGGATTTCCTCTCCATGTTTATAAATAGCGCGCTGGTAGTGGCAGCTGCGGGGTTTACCAAACTCCTGCTCAGGGAAGATGGGGGTTTAGCTTCCTCACCCTTCCCTGCAGCACACCCCCTTCCTGTCACTGTTTAGTGCCTTCACCCGCAGGCAACACGTTTGGGTTTGGTTAAGCCAGTATTCAGCTGTTTCATCAGAATGGTTCCATGAACATTGTCTACCACTGAGCCAGGGACTATAACAGGGGTGGGCAAACTTTTTGACTCGAGGGCCACAATGGGTTCTTAAACTGGACCGGAGGGCCGGAACAAAAGCATGGATGGAGTGTCTGTGTGAACTAATATAAATTCAAAGTAAACATCATTACATAAAAGGGTACGGTCTTTTTTATTTATTTATTTCAATAGTTTTATTCATTTCAAACATTTTAACAAGAAGAAAGTAAACACTAATTATTATAATTTGAAACTTCAAAAAATGGAGGAATCGTAGCACAGTAACATACCTTATATTGAAGATGGCAAAGGCAAAATAAAATTGCCTAACAAAGGAAAGGTACAAAAGCCTTTCAAATTAAACTTAAATATCACAAAATAATTTAAAACTAAAACAAATAGAAAAGAACAAAATGTGTAAACAGTAAATTAAACATTTTCTTTAGTGCAACTTCCAAATTATGCCCGGGACGTAGATGTAGATGGCAATGTAGACTGGGTTGAAAGGTTTTTGGTCTTTAAAACATCACCTTCAGTGGGAACAGTGTTGTTGGTCTCCTTTTTAGCTGATGCTCTGATCCTGTGCTCTCCAGGGGCATGTCTCCCTACATCACCACGATAACATGTCTCCGCATTCCAGGGTGATGTCGGGGGGACGTGTCCTTGGGCATTACAAGGAGCCTCTGGAAGATGGAGAGGTTGTTCCTTCTACTGAATGGGCAGATATAAATCCGGATATAAATCCGCCCACTCAGAAGAAGGAGCTGCGGCCGTGTTTCCCGACGTTGCCATGTTAACACTGCTGCTGGTGAAGGGGTGGAGGGGAGAGCAAGAGAACCCTCCGCTCTTTCGGCTCCGCGGGCCGGATGGAACAGCAGAATGGGCCGGATCCGGCCCGCGGGCTGTAGTTTGCCCACGGGTGGACTATAACCATATAGGTATGGTCTGACTTTTAGTTTTTCTTTCTTTTTTTTTTTTTAATATGATTTTTTAATTGATTTTTTTAGAGAGAGAGGAAGGAAGTGGGATAGAGAGAAACATCGATGAAGAGGAACATCAATTGGCTGCCTCCTTCACAGCCCCCACCAGGGATCGAGCCTGAAACCCATGCATGTGCCCTGCCCGGGAATTGAACCAGCGACCGATTGGTTGCTGGGTTGATGCTCAGCTGCTGAGCCACCCGGTTCGGGCACTTTTAGTAAATACCTTTGGTTCGGCCGCTTCAAGAACGGCTCCGATCGGGCGGGTGGCGCAGTTGGCTGGAGCACCCTGCAGGTGCGCCGAGGCTCAGGTTTCCGTCCTGGCCAGGGCACATACCAGACTCAACCAATGAATGCGCAAGTGGGCGGGACAGCAAATAGTCTCTCGCTCCCTTCTCTCTCTCTAAAAAATCAATAAAAAAGAACGTGGGATTAGAACATTATTTAGCTCATCCCTTTATTAAATTCATAATAATAATAGAATGGCTCCTGTCATCACAAGGGAAAGAAAATTTTAACTATGAGATGTTTGCTATTAACTAGGCCCACAGTGATTATTTCACAAACTATACAACTATCGAACCATGATGCTGTACATTGGAAGCTAATATGTTAGATGTCAACTATGTCTCCATAAAAAATAGCTCCCCAAGACCCCCACCTGGTATGCTCCCTACGCCCTCCTGTAGCCCCTCCCCCCCCAGCGGGGCATGACCTGTGACTCACCCTCACCAGTAGAACATGCTGCAGGATACATGCAATACATGCAGGACACATGCGATACATTCAGGACACATGTGATACATGTGATACATGCAGGATACATGCAGGACACATGCAATACAAGTAGGATACATGCAATGCATGCACGACACATGCAACACATGCATGACACATGTGATACATGCAGGACATATGCAGGAAACACGCGATACATGCAGGACACGTGCGACACATGCAGGATACATACGACACATGCAGGATACATGCGACACATGCAGGATATGTGCGGTACATGCAGGATACGTGTGATACATGCAGGATACGTGTGATACATGCAGGACACATGCGATGAGGGGAACATCGCAGCGCCCATCTTGCTGGCGCCTCCTGCTCCCTCCTTGGCGGGGAAGAAGCGAGCTGCCTGCTGGGCTGCCTGAGTGGAGACGCCCACCTGGCACGGAGGCACCCCTGGCCTCCAGGAGCCGAGGGTGGCCTCTGGCCAACAGTCAGCCAGAAACGGAAGTCCTCAGTTCTACACAGCAAGGACCCCAATCTCAGCAGCCTCAGGGGGTGCGCTTGGGAGTGGACCTTCCCCATCGACCTCCAATGGGATTGCGGGTCCCAGCAGGGACTTGAGTGTGGCCTGTGAGACCCTAAGAGAGGGCCCAGTCCAGACTGCTGACCTCAGAGACTCAGATGAACCTGTGGTGACGCGCAGCAATGAGAACTCACGCTGTCTTCCTTTTCCCGGGCGCCAACGACCCAGCGCTATTTCCTGCTCACCACAGAGCCGTCCCACCCCCGACCCACACCTTCCCCCTCCACCCAGCTGCCTGTGGGTGCATCCCTGGCTCTGCTGGGGTACTCCGCAGGCACAGACAGCCCCGGGCCCCAGGGCACACAAAGGCTCTGTCTCATCCACGTGGTGCGGGAGCTGCCCAGGGTCTTCCCGTGGTGGCGGAGGCGAGAGAGCCGTGGCGGCCTCCAGGAGGACTTGGGTTTTCAGAAAGTGTGGCTGCTGCTTCTGTTACTGGTGTGGACGAGAGGGGCCACAGGCTACCCTCACCAGCTCAGGGGAGGCCTGCATGGCGGCCTTGCAAGCTCTAAGACCTAAAGTCACCACAAGGATGGTCTGAAGTGAAAACCTGAACTAAAAGCAGTGATGGGCCCTAGCCGGTATGGCTCAGTGGATGGAGCGTCGGCCTGCGGACTGAAGGGTCCCAGGTTCGATTCCGGTCAGGGCACATCCCCAGTGAGGGGTGTGCAGGAGGCAGCTGATCGATGTTTCTAACTCTCTATCCTCTCCCTTCCTCTCTGTAAAAAATCAATAAAATGTATTAAAAAATATATTAAAAAAAAATAAAAGCAGTGATGGTGGGTAGTCATGTCCTAGGCCGGCATCTTCCCGGACAAGGTCAACCTTTACCTTCACTCACTGAGCCTCTCGGCTTTTTGCATCCAGATAACACATCATTGGAATGTCACAGTTGCTTGCAACTTCCCTTTTTTCTGGACCCCTCAGGGCACAGCCAAATGCCCTGGGCAGATACCACAAAGTCCTTCCTTGTTATTGTTCTCTTGTTAATTGTTGACCCCACCTAAGTGAAAGAGTGTCTATCATTTTACTCTTTATCCAATCCCAGGGGTTCCCTGCCTCCCTAATCTATCACCAAGGGGCTTCACGTCACCCACTTACATCTCCTCCTTTGATGTAATGTATAAGACGAGGTGCAAGACCTCCATTCTCCGGAGCACTACCCCAATCCGTTGAGGTTCTGCTTCCCAGCAGCTGTCTACAGTTTGGCTCAAATAAACTCACAAAAATTCTCCGCAGGTTTGAAAGTTTTTACGTGAACAGCGGAAAGAGGATCTGGCCTGCGGGGTCTGCCTAGGGCCAGACGGAAGTGTAGGTTCTTGGCTCCATGCGGGAAAGACCTCACAGGGAGTCCTGGGGGATTTTAGAGGAGGGTTATTAAAGCTGGGGACAGTGAGGCCAGGAAGGGCGGGGCATGGAAGCAGCAGCAGGAGACAGACTAGGCAGGGAAAGAGCCCAGGCCGGCTGCTTTGGCTCACCAAGAAGTCAGAGAAGGGGGGGCCTCGTGGGCAAGGTCAGGGGGTTAGCTTGTGATGCGCTGCCAATGCCCATTGTTCCCTGATTGCAGTCTCCAGGGGTCCCCTAGAGCCGTGGTCGGCAGACTGCGGCTCGCGAGCCACACGGGGCAGTGGTTGGCAAACCGTGGCTCGCGAGCTACATGCGGCTCTTTGGCCCCTTGAGTGTGGCTCTTCCACAAAATACCATGGCCTGGGCGAGTCTATGTTGAAGAAGTGCCGTTAGAAGAAGTTTAAGTTTAAAAAATTTGGCTCTCCAAAGAAATTTCCATCGTTGTCCTGTTGATATTTGGCTCCGTGGACTCCTGAGTTCAGGAGAGGCACTCCTGTAGGGGAAGAGGAGGGGGAGGGGCGGGCGTGGCAGGAGCAGAGCACGCCCTGGGAGTTTGATCCCACTGGGTCCTTGTCTTGAGGGTTTTATTTTTTTAGTTAATCCTCACCTGAGGACATTTTTCCTTTGACTCTTAGAGAGAGTAGAAGGGGAGGGAGAGGGAGGGAACCAGAGAGAGAAACATTGATGTGAGAGCGACTCATCAATTGGTTGCCTCCTGCAAGCCGCCTGACCCAGGGCCAGAGATCAAGCCTGCAACCGAGGTAAGTGCCCTTGACCAGAATCAAACCCAGAGCCCTTCAGTCTGCAGGCCAATGCTCTATCCAGTGAGTCAAATTGGCTAGGGTTTTTAAAATACATATACTTTTATTGATTTCAGAGAGGAAGGGAGAGGGAGAGATAGAAACATCAAGGACGAGAGAGAATCTTTGACCTTCTGCCTCCTGCACGCCCCACACTGGGGACTGAGCCTGCAACCCAGGCATGTGCCCTGACCGGGAATCGAACCCTGACCTCCTGGTCCATAAGTTGACGTTCAGCCACGGAGCCACTACGGCTGGGCTCAGTTAGGGTTTCAGAGGCTGGGAGTTTGGGGCTGTCTTCCGGGGGGATCAATAGCACAGTCATCAGCTTTGTGCTGCTGCACCAGAATGGGATGTATTCCCTCAGCTTCCTCGGTCCTTGGGTGTGGCTGGCAAAGGGCACTGATTGGATTTCTGCTGTCTGTCTCCCTGAGGAACTTGATTTAAGCTGTTTGCCCTCTGGTTGGGGAGAAGGGAAAGCCATTTGCTCTGAAGTGTCCTAGGTTACAGACGATAGGATGTCTCTATTCATTAGATGCCTGTAACCTGCTTGGCCCTTAACTATCTGTCTCAGTTGCCCGGTTCCACTTGTCCGGCTGACACGCCTGTCTCACTCCCACCCTCTTTCCTTTTGCCGAAGCAGATCGCACGGCCTGTACAGCGAGGGCAGTGAGTGCCCAGGACCTTCCAGAGGTGGAGCATTCAGTCTCCAGAGAAGAGGCCTCCAATATTTTGCCTGGGGGCCCTGCCGTGTGGCTCAATGGTTGAGCGTCGACCTATGAAGCAGGAGGTCACGATTTGGTTCTCAGTCAGGGCACAAGCCCAGGTTTCAGGCTCCATCCCTAGAGTGGGGCAGCTGATCAATGATTCTCTCTCATCATTGGTGTTTCTTTTTTTCTTTTTTTAAAAAATATATTTCTTTATTGATTTCAGAGAGGAAGGGAGAAGGAGAGAGAGATAGAAACATCAATGATGAGAGAGAATCATTGATTGGCTGCCTCCTGCACACCCACTACTGGGGATCAAGCCCACAACCCAGGCCTGTGCCCTTGGCCAGAATCGAACCTGGGATCCTTCAGTCCGCAGGCTGATGCTCTATCCACTGAGCCAAGCTGGCTAGGGCACATCATTGGTGTTTCTGTCCTCGCTCCCTCCCCCTTCCTCTCTGACTGAGATAGATATATATATATATATATATATATATATATATACATATTTTTTAAGAAGAATCTGCCTGGGAATACAGGCTCAGGTTCTAGTGGCCTAGGAGCAGGGCAGGGCAGGGCAGGGCAGGGTGGGGGAGCTGCGGTCACTCAAGCCTCTTTTTTTTTTTTTTTTTTTTTAAATATATTTTATTGATTTTTACAGAGAGGGATAGAGAGTTAGAAACATTGATGAGAGAGAAACATTGATCAGCTGCCTCCTGTACACCTCCCACTGGGGATGTGCCCGCAACCCAGGTACATGCCCTTGACCGGAATCGAACCTGGGACCTTTCAGTCCGCAGGCCGACGCTCTATCCACTGAGCCAAACCAGTCAGGGCTCAAGCCTCTTTTCAGCCCCCACTGCCCCCGCCAATTCTCCCGAGATTATGCCTCCTGTCTCCTGCAGGGGGGCGGGTGGAGCCAGGACAGTGGTGGACCTGCTCAGCTGAGAGCTGTGGGGAGGTCTGGGGGTGGATCAGCTCTCTGTGCTGCGTCACAAACTACCGCAGACTTAGCAGCTCACAGCAAACACACTTCTGACTTCAGTTCCCAGGAGCTAGAAGTCTGGCCGAGCTGGGTCTGCTCAGGGTCTCAAACAGGGGCAACCAAGGTGCCCCCACCGCACGCTCACCTGCGGGGTCAGCGGGGAGAATCTGCGCCCAGCTCATCGGGTCGCTGGTAGGACCTATGTCCTTGCAGCTATGTTGCCAGGGGCCCTGGCTTCTTGCTGGAGGCCGCCCGCAGTCCCTCACCACCTGGGCGGCCTCGGCGTGGCAGGTTACAAGGAGAATCTCTCTCGCCACTCAGAGGGGTGATGTCCCATCCTCTGTCCACTTTCTATTGGTTAGAAGCAACTCACAGGCCCCTTACTCTCCAGGGGAAGGGATTAGAGGGCGTGAACGTCGGGGGCAGACCACTGGAGTGACCTTAGGGTCTGTCCTCCACTGGGGCTGTCAGAAGAGGTCCCCCCCTGCCTCCCACCGTGCCCAGATCAACCCCACCAATTTCTTCGGGTGCTTTTCGTGGGTACCCCAGGGAGGCACGTGGTGGCTGCTGCCTCTTCTGTGCTGAGACCCATCTGCCTAACATGTGTCGGATTTCCCATCCAGGGCCCTCTCCTCCTGTCTGCCTTTTTGAGTTCTTTGCCATTGTTCTTATGAAGTTTCCAGAGGAAGTAGAGACAGCACACTTAACCTCTCCTCTGTCCAGTGGCTATCCTCCCACACCTACAGCCTTAGCTTTGCTGTGGTCTGCCACACCCCCTTCCCTGCCCATCCTGCACCCGCCTGCAACCCAACGTCCACCCACACCCAGGGCCTTTGCCTGCACCTTCACAGCCTCAGAGAGGAACACTGACAGATGGGCAGACGGCAATTTTGTTTTTTTAATCCTCACCCAAGGATGTTTTTTTCATTGATCTCTAGAGAGAGTAGGAGGGAGGGAGGAGAGCCAGAGAGACACATAGGTTGACAGCCTCAAGGGGGTGGGAACCTCCAACCCAGGCACGTGCCCTTGATGGGTGCCCACCGAAGCTCTAACCACTGAGAAAACTGTCCAGGGCAGACTCAAAATTATTTTCTTTTTTTAAAGTATATTTTTATTGATTTCAGAGAGGAAGGGGGAGGGAGAGATAGCAACATCAATGATGAGAGAGAATCACCAATCGGCTACCTCCCCCACGATCTCCGGTAGGGCGCAACCAGGGCAGGTGCCCTTGACAGGAATCAACCCGGGACCCTTCAGTCCGACGCTCTGCCCACTGAGCCAACCCTGCCAGGGCAGATCCACATTCTTGACACTCGTATCTGATTCGGTCTTCCCCAGCACCCTGCTCTTTCTTGCTTCTGTGTCTGTTTTTTGGGGGGCTTTTGTTTTGTTTTCCTGCCTCCTGCACGCCCCACACTGTCGAGCCCGCAACCCGGGCATGTGCCCCAACAGGGAATCGAACCATCACCTGGCTCACAGGTGGGCGCTCACCCACTGAGCTTCGGCTGGGCTGTGTCTTTGCAGAGGCTGTTCCTCCTCTCGGGGCCTCTTCCACCCCGCCCCGCCTCCTGGCACCTCGCCCCGGATTCCTCCCGCCCGCGCCGGGCCCCTCTCCGGGCGGGAAGCGCTCTAACCGTCCGTCCGCCCGTCTCAGCCCGGAGCGGGCAGCCAGCACATCTGCACCCCAGGCATCCGGCTCCGGCTCACAAGGAATTCTTAACCCCCCCGCCCGCCCCCCAGCCGGAGCGCCAGGGCCGCTCACACCCCAGGCTCTCCACGCCCCCCGGACCCCGCCTCCCGCTGCGCCTCCCGCCTCCGCAGCACCGGGGCTGGATTCCCAGGCCTGCGGCCCACAATGCACCGCGGCGCTCGGCGCCCGCCGCGCCTGCTGCTCTGTCGGGGAGGCTGGCCAGGCTGGGGGCCCAGCTCGCAGGGTGCTCTTCGCGTCCCGCCAGCCCCTTCCCGAGCCCCGCCCCAGCTCACCGGCAGCCCCGCCTCCCGCAGTGACGCGCCCTCCCGCGGCTCGGGGCCTAGGCGCCCTCTAACTGAGCCCCGGCCTGGGCCCCCGCTGCGCGGAGGGACCCGGGCGCCCCAGGCTCTGCGGGTGGGCGCTGACAGGCCAGGGGTGTGGGAAAGAGCACGCCGCGCCCCGGGCTGGGGTGAGCAGACAGCCGTGTCTAGAGGGAACTCCGAGTCAGCGGGATCTGAAGACTAAGCAGCCTGAAGCCAACACTGCAACTGGACAAGCCCCGCCGTGTGGACCGGCCTGGGCCCGGTGGAGCCCAGGGCTCTATGACATCAGGGTCATGCTCTTTGCCTCTGGCCTGAGGGTGCTCTGCGCCCTCCCCCGCCCCCCCAGATCCCTGCCTGAGGTGGCCCTGGCGCACCCACCCACCGTCACCAGCCCTGCTCCCCGCCTGCTGGGCTGAGGGACCAGCTCCAAGCCGGAGGAGGCATGCTGATTGCCAGGCTCAGGGGTGGGAGGGTGGGGTGCCGCCCACCAGTCCACGTGCCTGCAGGTGGCTGGGTGGGACTCCTCCTGGAACACGAGGGCGATGGTATCTAAAGGAGGAGGCAGGGGGAGGGAGCAGAAGGCCACCCACGTGAACACAGAGCGGGAGCAGCCCTCAGGCCCGGACATCACTGAGCCGGTGCCGCGTGCTTTGCTCCAGGCCCGTGGTCCAGTGGTCCAGTCCCCGCAGGACGGGGAGTTGGAGAAACACACTGGCCGGTGCCCCAGGCCTGCAGGGGTTCAGCCCAGGGTCCAGCTGGGTGGAGTCACTAGTAGGCCCCGGGCTAAGGTGGGCCTCTGGGGCTGGGGCTCCGACCCGGGGAGGGGTCCACGCGCAGAGGACGGAACAGAAAGAGCACGGAGTCAGGTTCCCAGTCACGGCAGTGCCAACCCCACCTGCCGCCGGTGAAATGGGTCCACAGCCCCGCTCCCCATTTGGCCAGGGGTGGATGGAGGGAAGAGAGAGACTAGCTTGAGAGGGCGCGCAGTGCGGTTACAGGGGAGTTTTCGAGGTGAGGCCAGGGTTTGAAGAGCAATCGGATTCATCCTCCAATCAGGGCTCTGGACAGGGTACAAAGTTCCCACTTAATCTCCGAGGATGGGTGGAGGGGGTGCGCATGCGCAGTAGGCTAGGGACGTGGAGCCCCAAGTCCACACATAGCAAGTCCACACCCCCGACACCCACACCCGCAAGCCCGGGGGAGTCCGGTAGCCCACGGTGTGACCCCCCAGGCCGAGCTGGGGCGGGTGACTCCTTTACAAGGAACACGGTACAGCCCTGTTGGGCGGTGGCTGAACCTGGACCATCAGGTCTGGGTGCAAATCTTGACTGCACCCCACCCTCCTGAGACTGGGAGGCGCTGAGCCCCTCTGCACCTCCTTTTCCTCACCAGAAACACGGGGATCATGACACCTGTGGCCATCGCGCGTGCCTCCGCAGCACGGCCACCGGTCTGGGGTGCGGTCAGGTCACAGAAATCTAAGTATACAGCGACTGGAAAACGCCCTCCGGAGGCCGGCGGCGGGGCCTGGGGACAGTGCAGGCCACGGGTCCCAGTACCCAAGAGCGGTTGCGAGGCGGGGGCGTGGCCGGGCTGCGGGGGCGTGGCCGGGCAGTGGGGGC
Organism: Plecotus auritus; assembly: GCF_963455305.1. Taxonomy (NCBI): domain Eukaryota; kingdom Metazoa; phylum Chordata; class Mammalia; order Chiroptera; family Vespertilionidae; genus Plecotus; species Plecotus auritus. The sequence continues at coordinate 4,734,358 of NC_137770.1, read as the reverse complement.
GGGGCGACAACAGCACAAGCCGGCTGGGTGGGAGAGTCGCGTGGGGAGGGAGTCCTGCCTCTCGGATTTCATCCCGCCCCCCTGTCCCTGGCAGGTTTGCACAGACGTGCTCCCACGGGGCCTTCCGGGCCGCGTCTCAGGGGCCCCGAGCCGGTTCCTGGGGGGCGGCGCCGTCACCACCTGGCCAGGCTTAGCGAGCACCTGGCGGGACGAGGAGCCCCGCGGGCTGGGCGGCTGGGCCAGGAGGCCCGCGAGGCTCAGGGTTCCCCCCAGTGCCAGGGCCGCTAAGGGCGGAGCCCTCCCTACTCCTGGCTCCCCCTGCAACAGAGGGACGTTCACTTCCTGGTACAGCCGGGGAAACTGAGGCCAGAGAGGTTAGGTGGCTTATTCAAGCTCGGCAAGCCTGCTTTGAGCTGAGCCTTTAAGGCTGGGAGAGGTCTGGACGTTTGGAGAACGGAGGGCTGTGTGTTAGGCGGGGGAGCAGCGAGGGCAAAGCGTGGAGGTGGCCCTAACCGGTGTGGCTCAGTGGATAGAGCATCAGCCTGTGGACCGAAAGGTCCCAGGTTCGATTCCGGTCCAGGGCATGTACCTTGGTTGCGGGCACATCCCCAGTGGGGAAGCAGCTGATCCATGTTTCTCTCTCACTGGTGTTTCTAACTCTCTATCCCTCTCCTCTCCCTTCCTCTCTTTAAAAAAATCAATAAAATATATTTTTAAAAAAGCGTGGAGGTGGCCAGGTGCGCGGGGGAAGAGGGGCCTGAGAGGGAGGCGAGGCCAGGAGGCGGCGCCCATCACCCTGGAACCCATACGCCTGAGGGCCAGTGGGGCTTAGCTGGGCACCCGGGAGAGGGAGGTGGCTGCCCAGTGCCCCTGGAGAGGTTTTGAGGCTGGTCAGGAGGGACCGGAAGGGCGGTGGGCACCTGTGAGTGCTGGGAAGCTGGTTCTGGGGGAAACCAAACATCTGCTTTGATGGGGGCGCTGCGTACTCGCCGCGCTCTCTGTACAAATCCTCCACCTGCACTCTCCGAAGTCAGGGCATGGTGAGGTGGGCTCCCTGGAGGAGGCGGCCCGGGCAGTGCGATGGCCCAGTCTGCGGGGGTGGGGTGCTCCCTGAACGGCGGTAGCTCCTGGGGCAGCCGGGGCAGACCCAGCCAGCAGGGCAAACGGGTTGGACTGGCTGGGGAGGGCGCACGCCGCTGGGTGAGGCGCCGGTGCCGCTTCCTGACTGGAGGCCTGGGGGCAGGTAACCCGGGAGGCCACTTCTGGGCGTCATCCTGGGCGTGGTCTGGGCAGCACCGGCCCAGGTGAGAGGGCAGAGGGTGTGGTCACAGCCAGGCCAACCCGCAGGCCCCCTCACAGCCCCTCAACAGCATCCTTTCCTGGCGACGGGTGCCCGCAGGGCCAGCCGCTTCCTGACCTTCAGAACCAAACACGGGCTCCCCTGGGGGGCGGGACTCGCTGCCCCCAGACCCGCCCTGCCCATCGCCGCTGACTCCCTGTGGGTGGGAGCCCAGCAGCTCGGCTACCGCCCTCTGCGCCCCAGAGAAAGAGGCAGAGATAGGGCCCAGCTCGGGGGTGGGTTGGGGGGCGGGGAGCGAGGGGTCTGTAGGTTCCTGGGGCAGCGCCTGGCACGGAGTGTTGGGTTACAAGGATGTTAGAGTTAAGGAAAAGGCCCCCGACCCGCTCTGTGGAGATGCCACTGGGAGACTGGCAGGGTCTCCAAAAAGGCCCCCCTGATGCCGCCTCCCCTAGGCACGCCCTGGTGCATCTCCCGACCCCCTACCCTCCGATCCCCCCCCCCGTGTGGGCGGGAGGGGACTGCTTCTGAACAGAGAAGAGCAGAGAGAGGGAAGTGATGAGGTCAAGTTACAAAAAGGCTGACTTCTGCCCCTAGCGGCGAGGCTCACTGGGTGAGCCCTGACCTATGACCCAGGAGGTCACCGCTGGATTCTCAGGCAGGGCACATGCCCGGGTCGTGGGCTCGATCCCCAGCAGGGGCGTGCAGGAGGCTGCCGGTCAATGATTCTCATTGATGTTTCTATCTCCAGCTCCCTCGCCCTTGCTCTCGGAAATCAATTAAAAAAACAACAACAACAAAAAGACTGACTCCTGTTGGGTGCTGGCTCTCGCTCTCTCTGGCCCTGGCGGGGAGCCAGCGGCCAGGTGGGTGAGCTTGGAAGCAGGTCTGTGCTCAGAATCCTTCTAGCATTTTACATTTGCCTCCCAAGCTTTTTTAAAGTACATATTTCTATTGATTTCAGAGGAGAGGGAGAGAGAGAAACATCCATGATGAGAGAGAACCATCGATGGGCTGCCTCCTGCACGCCCCACACTGGGGATCGAGCCACAACCCGGGCCTGTGCCCTGACCGGGAATGGAACTGGGGACCCTTCAGGCTGCAGGCTGATGCTCTATTCACTGAGCCAGCTAGGCCCGCCTCCCACTCTTTACAACTGTCTCATCTCTAGCTAATTCAATAGCACTTTTAAAAGTTTAATTACTTTCAACAAGTCTTTCCAGAACATCAACTGACACTGGTGTTTCAGCCGTTTGTGCAATGAACGGACTCACAGTCACAGGTTCCACAGCCCTGAGGAGGTTGGGGACAGAGCATGAGACGTAATAGGCTGGCCGAGGCTTGGGGAGGGTAGAGCCGCCCCTGTGGGGGGTCCTTACCTGGGGGGCGGGGAGGATGGGCTTCCAGGTTCCAGGGGTCCTGAAAGTGCACCCCGTTATGGTTGTGGGAAGTCTGTGCGGGTTGGGGAGGGTCAGCAGCATCTGTGGGCCTCACAGGGTGTGGAGTGGCGCCGGGGGCGCAGCTGGGATAAGAAACTTCGGTCGCTCTGTCTAACTACCTACACGTGCTCCCCAGCTGAAATCAGACCGTGTCTGTTACCCGCCCCCCCCCCCCCCTTCCTTCAGCTCTTCCTGCTCCCAAGGCAGCCAAAGGTTCTCTCCTCCCTCCCCTGCTTACTGCCCTGCCCCGCCCCTTCACCGGCCCCTCTGCCCTCCCCTTCACCTGTCCCTCTGCCCCGCCCCTTCACCTGTCCCTCTGCCCTCCCCTTCACCTATTCCTCTGCCCTCCCCTTCACCTGTCCCTCTGCCCCTCCCCTTCACCTGTCCCTCTGCCCCGCCCCTTCACCTGTCCCTCTGCCCCGCCCCTTCACCTGTCCCTCTGCCCCGCCCCTTCACCTATCCCTCTGCCCCGCCCCTTCATCTGTCCCTCTGCCCTCCCCTTCACCTGTCCCTCTGCCCCTCCCCTTCACCTGTCCCTCTGCCCCTCCCCTTCACCTGTCCCTCTGCCCCTCCCCTCGCTGCTCCCTCCTGCACTTTGAGCTCCAACCTCGCTGCTCCCTCCTGCACTTTGAGCTCCAACCTGCCCACTTCCCCAAGGCTCCCCACTTCCAGGTGTGTCTCCGGGCCAGGCCCTCCTTGCCATTCGCTCCCCCGACTGCAGATAGAGCATGAGCCTGGGCCTGGCCTGGGTCCTGGCTGCCCAGCTGTGAGATGTGTGCAGGGCTGTCCTCGCCCTGCCTGGGTCTAGGGGGTCAGGTAACAGCAGTGGAAGGGCTTGAAAAGTGTCAAGGGCATCTGCAGGGCATCGTCATCATCATCATCATCATCACTGTCGTTCAAAAACTAACCTGTCAAAGCCGTAGACTGGCTATTATGACATGAAATAAATAAAAAAAAGCAATGCCAGAAGTCAGCAAAAACTCACCTGGCCCTTTCCCGCGGCCCCCGCCCCCGCCCCCCGAGTGGCAGGTGCGGGAAGAGGGTGGGTGCCGAAGACCAGGGTTCAAGGCCCAGTCAGTCCGCTTCTGAGGGAAGGTGCCTGGCAGACAGACTCCCTCCTCAGACACAGGAACTCAGCACCTGGGGCCTCCGTACTTTATGGACCCAAGAAATCTTTCAATTTTGTTTAAAATGAAAAAGAGCCCTGGCCAGTGTTGCTCAATGGTAAGTGTCGGCCGAGCACTGAAGGATCATGGACACAGGAAGAAAAAGAAATCAAATCAAATAAAAAAGACAAAAAGAGCTGTCAGGGTGAAGAAAATATGTTAATATACGTGATTGATATATTCCTCTTTAAAAAATACTTTTATTGGTTTCAGAGAGGGAGAGAGGGTAGGAACATCAACGATGAGAGGGAACCATGGATCGGCTGCCTCCTGCATGCCCCCCACTGGGGATCGAGCCTGCAACCTGGGCATGTGCCCTGACTGGGAATCGAACCTCCTGGTTCAAAGGTCGGCGCTCAACCACTGAGCCACACCGGCCAGGCGATACATTCCTCTTTAAACCAATGCAGCCATAAAGTAGAATTTTCATGTTTTTCATGGAGGAAGGAGCGAGGCCGTCAAGGAGCCTCAGATGTATGAAAGTAAATGGGCCCCGAGTGGGTTTCACACGGACAGCCTCAGTTTTGTCACCTCTAGAATGGGTGTGATTCTGTGAGCCATGTGAGAAGGAGGAGCTGGTACAGAGGGGCTGGCCCGGAGCTCCTCCGTCCCCCCTCCAGCAGGGGCCTCTGATGGCTCCTTTGGCACCCGGTCACAGTTTAAGATAAGCCGACCAGACGCAGGCCCTGCCAGGCTCAACAGCCCTGGCTTGTGTGGCTCAGTGGGTTGAGGGTCATCCCTGCAAAGAAGGGTCACGGGTTTGATTCCTGGTCAGGGCACGTACCCAGATTGCAGGTTTGATCCCTGATCGATGCTTCTCTCTCACAGGGTTTCTCTCCCCTGCCCCCCAATCATTGGAAAAACATATCCTCCGGTGAAGACTGAAAGCAAAAAAAACAAGGAAAGAAAAGAAAGGAAGAGGAGCAGAAGGAACCCGTTACTCGGAAACCAGCAAACAAACCCACCCCAGACAAGGAAACCTTCGGAGAGGACGCGGGGCCTGAACGACCCCGTTCCTCCCTGTGCAGCGGGTGAAACAGGGCCAGGCCGCGCCCGGGCTGGACTGAACCCTGGGAGGGGGGCGGCAACTCAGCCGCCTCCCAGGCGAGGAGCTGCCACTCGGAGGCAAAGCTGTAGTGGCAGGGTCTGTGCGGGCGTGGCCCCTCCGTCCCGGGGATGCGTGGCTCTGCCCAGATGCTCAAATGGAGAAATTTCAGACAAGCTGACGGAGGGCAGGGGGATGGGACAGGAAGTCTGCCCTGGATATCCCAATCCGGAGCCTGTGTGAGAGAGGATTCGTCACCCAGAGAAACAGTCCCAGCCCACACCCTCCCACATCACACACGCCCCTGTGCAGTCATCACTCAGCACACTCAACCCACACACTGTACACGTACTGGACACGCACACACACACACACACACACACACGCCCCTGTGCAGGCATCACTCAGCACACTCAACCCCCACACACTGTACACGCACTGTACACGCACACACACACACGCCCCTGTGCAGGCATCACTCAGCACACTCAACCCCCACACACTGTACACGCACTGTACACGCACACACACACACACGCCCCTGTGCAGGCATCACTCAGCACACTCAACCCACATGCACTCTACACGTGCACACACACACACACACGCCCCTGTGTAGGCATCACTCAGCACACTCAATCCACACGCACTGTACACGCACTGAACACACACACACACACACACACACACACACACACACACACACACGGGCGCACCCCTGTGCAGGCCCTCCTGGGACAGCCTTCCTCAGAGGCCTGGCCCTGGGTCCGGCCCCTCCTCCCTGTAACCAGGGGGTGTGCTGGGCAGATGTTGGGAGGGCCGGGGGGAGGGGGGACTCGCCTGCTGGGAGAATCTGGGGTTGCTGAGGAGGGGGCGCTGGTCTCCCCGGCCGGGCCTCCTGCTGGGACCCCTGCCAATTCCCCTCCCGCTCCCCAGACGCCAGGCCTGGCAGCCTCCCTTCACAGCTCGCAGCTGAGAATAAGTGGGGGACCCCTGAAGCACAGCCTCCACGGTGCGTCTGGAAAGTCTGCGGGCCCTTAGGGGCCTGGGGGACCCTGAACCCCCCTGGCCTCCGTTTCTCCCAGGAAGGGGGCCTAGAACCAAGAGGAACTCCCCCAGGGGCGTTCCGCGCAGGAGCCAGCAGTCCGAGCCTGGAGGGGACTGGGGGGGGGCAGCCAGATCCGTGGAAGGAGGACCCCGCCCAAGGGCCTCAGGCTCTCGTGATGGAGGGGAGGGGCTGTCTGGTCTTGCGGGCGGGGGGGGGTGGGGCGGGGGGTTCTGCAGGCTGCTCCCAGGTCTCTGAGCGGCTGCGGAGCACAGACACAAGGACCCAGCACCTCGAAACCCAGTTCTTGGGTCCCCAGGTTCCAGAAGCCCAGAACAGGGACCCAGGACCAAGAACGTCCCTGGATGGGCTGCTGGGGCCTGTGACCTTGTTCCCCGTCCTGGGGCTCAGCCGCCTTCACTCTGCCCCAGGCCCTTACCCCCCCACCCACCCCCCAGAGGCTGGCGGGATGGGGCATCGTCCAGAGTCTTGGGGCTCCTCCTCTGGAACCTGGCACCTTCCCACCCTGGTGAGGGGGTCCTGCCATCTGCCCTGGCGCTGCACCTTGTCCTGGAGGGTGAGGGGGCACAGAGCTCACCCACCCGCCATCTCCGACAGGACTGCCTTCCCTGGGGCACCAAGCGTCTGTCGGGGCAGCAGGACCCTGGTGACCCACGACCCACCGTGGGGCCTGGGACCCCCCGCCGCCCAGTTTGCTCGTGGCCCCAGCGCCCCCACTCAGTGGCTGATGGACAGACCTTCCCACCCGCCCGCCTCGGCCTCCGCAGTGAGGAGCTGGGCCAGGGGCCCCACACCCTGGGCGGCCTCGGGACCTGCAGGGCCGAGGACAGAGGACACGAGGGCTGGCCCAGCGCCCGCCCCACCCCAGGCCAAGGCGGGCCCCGCCCTCGGCGCTGGAGGCTTTAGGAGGAGCAGGGGGGGTTCCCAATGGGATCCTGGACCCGCAGAGCCCGGGTGAGCCCCAGATTGTGGTGGAAGCCAGGCCAAGGGGAGGGGCTCTGAGCCCCCAGGGGCGGGCCTGGCCAGTTGGGCCCCTGGCACAGCCCTGCCCTGGGGCCTGTCTGTGTGTGCCAAGCAGGACACCCGCCAAGCCCTGGCGTCACACAGGTCTCTCCCCCTCCCCCCACAGGGCTTCGGTCTCCAGTCTGTGAATGGGAGTGACCCCCTTTGACTGCAGAGGGGACAGAGAACCCTGGCGAAGCGCCAACCTGTGGGGGCCTGCCCGGCACCCCGCCTGCCCCCAGCCCCTCCGCCCGCCCCGTCCAGGCCCCGGAATGTGGTGCCCAGAATTTCAAAGAGGTGGGGTTGGAGGCTGGCGGTCAAACATCTGGAACCTTCTACAAAACCAGGTCGACGGTGGGGCGGGGTTTGGGCTCCAGCCTCCACTCCCAGACCTGGAAGGGGCCCCGCAGGCCCTGGGGGGGCAGGTGGCTGGAGCTGGTGCAGATTCGGCCGAGACCCCCTCCCGGTCCACGGTGAGTGTGGGCGCTCCCGCCGCTCAGCCTGGGCGTCTGCTCTGACGGTGGGGCCGCGGGGGGTGGGGGAGGGGGGCCGAGGGGCAGGAGGAGGGAGGAGCAGCCTCTCCAAGTGCCTGGCTGCCGGGCCCCACCCGGTGGTCACACACTCCTTGCTCGCCGGCCCCCCAGGCCTAGGTCTCTGCCAGACCCCCGCAGTTCCCCAGGCCCTTCCTGCCACCCACGGAACAGTCACCCCAGCCGGCCCTGCTCCCCGACACTCCGCGGGGCGAGAGCCAGACGAGGTGTCATTGCTTGGGCTTCTCCAGAACTCTGACATTTGTCATCACAGGGACGCGTGGGGCAGCGTTAGGAACAGAAACCCACAGGAAAAGAATAAAAACAAACAGATGAAAAAACAACAAAACAAAATAAAATAGAAAACAAAACAAACAAAAGAAACCATAGAAGGTCTTGAGAGGAGTGGCCACGCGCCATCCACTCCCTCCCCCGCCCCCCCAGAGCATGTCAGCTCCAGCGGTGACGCCCCTCCCTCCCCGTCCCTCTTCGCCAGCCCCCCAGTCCCTCCCCCGACCCATCCCCAGGGTTGGTCCTCTGTCCCTGGCACCTCGGTGACCCTATCAGAGACGTCTGTCCCTCAGCTCCCTCCCGTCTCAGGAGGACCCAGGGGTTCCCCAGTGACCCTCCCCGCCCCCCGCATGTCTTCAGGACTGACGGTCACTCTTCGCTCCTTCCCGGGTACATTCCAGGCTTCGATCGGCTGGAGGTGGAAGATCCAAGCTCTGTCCGTGCTCTGGGGGCCTGTCGGCGTGGACCAGGGGAGTTTGGGGAGGAACGGTTTTCCTTTTTTGTTAATCCTCACCCTTTCCATTGACTTCTAAGGAGAGAGGCAGAGACACAGAGGGGGAGAGACAGAGAGAATCATCGATGTGCAAGAAACACATCAATTGGTGACCTCCTGCACGAGCCCCGACCAGGGCCCAGGGCCGGGGAGGAACCTGCAACCAAGGTGTGTGCCCTTGACCGGAACCGAACCTGGGACCCTTTGGTCCGCTGGCCGACGCTCCATCCACTGAGCCGAACGGGCCGGGGCGAGAGGAGCGGTGTCTATCCTTGCACGCAGCCCCCCTGGACTCCCGGCTGCAGGTGCACAGGACGTCAGGGCAGGGAGGCCTTGGGGACAGTCCCTGCAGCCTCAGTTCACAGACAGACAGGAGCTCAGAGGGGGGCGGGCTGGTCCAGGGCACACAGCTCGCAGCTGGAACCTGGGTCAAGCCCCGTCCCCGCCAGGCCCTTCCCCACTCTCCGCCTTTCCTTCGCACCCCCGGCCTCTCGGGGCTTCCGGCTACCTTCTGTCGCGTGGCAGCGGGCACCTGCGCCCTGCCCGCCCCACGCAGATGAGCAGGACTCGGGCGAGGGGCTGGCGGTCACGTTGCCAACCTGGGGCCCAGGGGCTTGGGAGGCAGCCACAAGCGACACCCTTGCTGGCCTGTCCCAGGGCCCATCCTTCCGTCCAGTGTCACCAGGAGGCATGTCACCACGTACAGTGAGCCTTGTCCCCCAAAGGCAGATGGGACACAGCTTTCCCACCACCGCTTCCTCTTCACGGAGGCCAGTGATGACGGGACCTGCAGCCAGCACAGAGCCCCTCGCTTCCCCGAAAAGCCCAGTGGGGGCTGTGCTCTGTCCTTGAACATGGGGGTGCTTGAGCCACACACATTAGGCTTCAGGCCTTCACCCCGATCCCCCACCTCCCGCCCCAAATGCCAGAGCTGGCCTCTGGAAGCCGACCCGTGTCTACACTGCAGCTCCTGCCCTGCCCCACAGGCACCCACACTCACTCCTCGCTGAGAAGCAGGCTCAGGGGGACCCACTCTCCAGGCCCAGCTCCTGGACCAGGAGCCTCCGTGAGGCCACCGAGTGGGTCCCACTCCTGCCACGAGGCGTCTCAGTGGGTCACGGGGAGCAGCATCTGGCCTGGTCAGTGTGGCTCAGTGGCTGAGCATCCACCGTGGACCAGGAGGTCAGGGTTCAATTCCCGGTCAGGGCACACGCCTGGGTTGTGGGCTCGATCCCAGTGGGGTGTGCAGGAGGCAGCCGATCAATGATTCTTTCTCATCATTGATGTTTCTATCTCTCTCCCTCTCCCTTCCTCTCTGAAATAAATAAAAATATATAAGAATACACATAACATAAAATCTACCATCTTGCTGGGCCAGCGTGGCTCAGTGGTTGAGTGTCAACCTATGAACCTGGAGGTCAAGGTTCCATTTCCGGTCAGGGCACATGCCCAGGTTGCAGGCTCGATCCCCTGTGTGGGGCGTGCAGGAGGCAGCCGGTCCATGACTCTCTCTGCTCACTGATGTTTCTCTCTCCCTTCCTCTCTGACATCAATAAAAACATATTTAAAAAATGCAGAGGGGAGCATCATTGGATGGTGGCGAGTTCACTTCAAGGTTGGGGCCATGCAGTCACACATCACTGCTCACAGACATGTGTGCCTGGGGCCACCGGAGCCACCGGGTGACGTAACCAAGCAGCAAGGTTGGTTGAGGGGTGTCCAACGGGGTGAAAGGCCCCACTGGCCGCTGGTCCGACGGAGGAGCTGGGTCCAGTGGAGGCGAAGGCCAGCCCCCCAACCCTAAGGCCCTCGGCCCCACCGGCCCTCTGGGTCTGGTTTGGGCCCAAATCCCAGGGAGGTGTCTGCTGGCTCTGCTGGCCCGGCCCCCCCTGATAACTCGCTGGTCAGTTATGGACGGCTCTCCTCTGTCAGCTGTCCATGCCCGTCCACTCACTGGTGGGGAAGGCTCCGTGGGGCCTGGGCACCTGCAGGTTTAATAATGCACCTCCCCCCCCGCCCCCCCCCCCCCGCCTGCCCTGGCCAGTTTGGCTCAGTGGATAGAGCGTTGGCCTGCAGACTGAAGGGTCCTGAGTTCAATTCTGGTCAAGGGCATGTACCTTGGTTGCAGGCTCCTCCCCGCCCAGGCCCTGGTTGGGGTGCGTGCAGGAGGCGACCAAAAAAATAAATAAAAATAAAGCCCCTGCTTGGTCTGAGGGGTCTGCTGCAGGGAGGGGCCTGAGGGGAAGGTCAAGGTCTGAGCTGAAGGTCAAGGCCTGGGAACCCCAAGCTTGAGGATACTGAGGGGTGGAGGGGTGTTGGGGGAATGGTCCTGCCCCCACCCCCTGGGCTGAGATCTGCAGCACCTTCTCCTAACGAGGCTCCTGGGCCTTGGAGCTTGGGGAGTCGGTTGGAGTGGGGTGTGGGGGGGGACCCAGGAGCTTGCCCTCATCGGTCAGGGAGCTTTCCTGACCTGGCCTTCGGGGCGGCTGGGGCCCTCCTCAGGGAGCCTGTGAGCTCAGGGCTCTGTGGGCGCCTCTGGCCTCTGTTCCAGGCTCAGGTCAGCGCAGCCCTGTCCCCACGGGGCGCGGGAGAGGGTGCGTGGGTGGGGGCACGGTGTGTGCCCGCTCCCTGCCCCTGCCAGGCGCACGCTCTACTGCCCCCAGGGAACCTCCCTAGGGCCAGACCCCCCCCCCCCCGCCCCCGCAGAGCAGGCCCCTAATCGCCTCCTGCTAATTGCCTGCTTCCCTTGCAGCTGGGGGGCCTCCCCTGGGCCCCAGATTGTTATTCCCCCAGTTTGGGAGAGTTCTGACTTGGGAGTTGAACTTGGAGTTTGGAGCTTATGTCATTCAAAACTTGCCTCGGGGACTCTTCCCCCTCCCCACGTGGGAGTCTGTACTTGTTCAATAAATTTCCACCTTTGCTATACCAAAAACAAAATAACCAAAATAACCAAAAACATGCCTCCCCCTCACAGCTTCTATAAACAACTCACAAGGCACCTCCCATCATCCGGCTGGGGCCCCTGACTTGAGGGGCCCCCCAACACTACCCCGGCCCCAAGGGCTGGGGCTGAGAGCTGGGAGGCTCAGGGCTGGCCCGTGTTCCCTGCTTTCCCGAGGCTCCACGGGGTCTGGTTTGTATACCATGAAGTTCCCGGTGGAGGGCACAGTGCCACGCCTTTAGCAGCTTTCCAGGGTGCGGGACGCCCTGCCCCCGCCGCCCCGCACCTGTGCCTGTCCTCCCTCGGTACGCGTCCTGCAAATGGGGGCAGGCACACTGGAGTCATTTGCGTTTGGTTTCTTTCTTTTTAAGAAAAGTTTCCCTGTGATGAGGACACAGCCGAGTCGCCTCCCACACGGGTCGCGGGTGCAGTGCCCCCGGGTGGCGGCAGGCCTGTGGCTTCCTTCACGCAGCATCGCGGCAGGCCTGGCTCAGTGGGTGAGCGCCGACCCATGAACCAGGAGGTCAGGGTTCCATTCCCGGTCAGGGCACATGCCAGGGTTGCAGGCTCGGTCCCCAGTGTGGCGTGTGCAGGAGGCAGCTAATCAATGGTTCTCTCTCATCATTGATGTTTCTCTCTCTCTCTTTCCTCCTCTCCGAAATCAATTTAAAAAACTAAAATAAAATAAAAAAGAGAGACCATCAAACTGCTTTCCAAAGTCGTACAGCCTTTGACCGCCCCCCCCCCCCCCCCCCGCTTTCCTGTCCACAGAGCACTTCCCTCCAATCAGACGTCGCCCCAGTTTATGTCCTTGGTGGTGGTTGGTTACCCGGCAACCTTGGTGGGATGAGGGTCAGGAGGGGGACGGGGTTCCCAGCCCATCTTTGGCCAAGTCCTTCCTCCTTCAGGAAACTTCCTTGGTTGCTATGCCCCCCCCCCTCACTCCTTTCCCACTGTGGAAGCTGGAACGTGGGGGTCCCCAGCGAACCATGCTCCCTGGTAGTCTGTGCTTCCGCACTGACTCTGGGCGTGGCCATGTGCCTTGTTCTGGTGACTAAACAATCAGCAAGTGGCCCAGCCGGCGTGGCTGGCTGGTTGAGTGTCAGCCTATGATATGAACCAGGACGTCACGGGGTGAGTCCCGGTCAGGGCACAGGCCCGGCTTGCAGGCTCCATTCACAGTGTGGGGCACGCAGGAGGCGGCCGATCCATGGTCCTCTCTCATTGTCGATGTTTCTGTCTCTTCCTCCCTCTCTGAAATCAATAAGAATATTTTTTAAATTATCAAATGTCATAGAAGCGGAGGTTTGATTCGTCTGTGCAGATTGGGGCTTGCTCTCCGTGGAACCTGGCTGCCAGGCTGGGAGGAAGGCCAAGTCAGCCTGTGGAGGGGCCGCGTAGCGGGGATGACAGCCGCTGAGCTCCCCGCTGACGGCTGGCATCGAAGGCAGCCACGAGGTGAGCGCCCCTGGGCCGCTGCCCCCAGCTGGCCCCCAGTCACGGGGGGGGGGGGGGGGGTATACTGCTCCACTGCTCTGCCCCTCAAAGCAAGCTGTCCACTCAGCCCAGAGAACAGCGGGAAGTAAGCCATCACTGCCGTTCCAAGCCTCCTCCTTACACAGCGGCAGCCAGCAGACACACTTGTGGGCGTCTCACTCCTCTCCGGGGGTGCACTGGCCTAACTGCAGCCCCCAGCCGCCTCCCCTTCCCGTCCAATCCTCCTGGGAGCCAACAAGGCCGCCCCCCCCCCCTCAGGCCTGCCTGTCTGCTCCGGGGTCCAGTGCTCCCTCCAGTGGGCCTCAGAGGAGCTTAGGACTCCAGTGACGCCTGGCAGGGCCTTGGGTCACCTCCGGGGCCTCAGCTCCCCACTGGACAAGGGGTGGCGGAGTGCGGTACGGCTCCCCAGGGCGCCCTGACCCCCATACAGACAGCAGTGCCTCCTCAGCGGCTCCACAGGGCATGTGCTTGGGGGTAGGTGGGAGGTGGTGCCTGAAGTGGGAGCAGAGGACAGACTTGGGGCGCAGGGACACTGGGGGCGGTGCAGCAGCGGGTCACTACGGAAGGCTAGGTTCCCACGGGTGCCTGTGGCCAGCCCTTAGCCCGCTTAGACTTAGGTCTGCATCTGTGAAATAGGCCGAGATGTGGCGCCCCCCCCCCCCCCCCCCGCCCCCAGCCTGGCCAGCACTCAGGAGCCTCACAAACACGCACCTGGAGAGGCGTGGCAGGTGGGGAGCCCCTGGGTGGGGCCCTTAGGCCGGGCCGGGTGGGTGGCATTCCAGGCAGAGGAACATTCAGTGCGAAGGCCTGTTCCCGGGGAAGGTGGGGCTGTGCAGAGGGCTGGGGGCACCAGCGGGGGCGGGGGGGGGGCGGGCCTTTTAGCTGTCTCCCTGAAACTGAAGCTCCCCCTCCCCACTCTGTGCCCTGCGGGGGCCAGAGGACTTCCCGAGGGATCACAGGAGGGGGGGCGGGGGAGGGGTCACGGGGCAGGGGAGGTGTGGGAGCAGGAAATCCCGGGCTTCCCGCCCCTCCCCCTCCCCGCGCCCGGGACTTCTGATTGGCTGATGGAAAGGCAGGGTCGGGTACCCAAGGGGGGTGAGGGGTGCGCGCAGCCCCAGGGACGCCCTGAGTGGCCGCAGGTCTGGGGGTCAGGGTGATGGCTATTTCCGGGGAGAGAGGGCGTGGCGAGGGGCCCCCTGGGGAGTGGCGAGCTGGGTAGCGTGTTCCGGCGCAGACCAAGCCGGTGGACCCCGGCACCGGGCCAGGGTGCTTAGACGTCCCCAGCCCTCCAGGCCCTGGGCGTCGCGGCCCGCGACTGGCCGAGGGTGCGAGGACGCGCGCGGCCGCCAGGGGGCGGTGTCGGCCCGCGCTGGGCGGCGGGAGCGGGTGGGGGCGGGACTGGACTCCTGCGCCTGGGGAAACTGAGGCCGACCCCACCCTGGCTCACGCGGGGTCCGATAAAGGGGCTCCTCACCTCCAAGCCCTGGAGCCTCCCATCCCCACACCTGCTCTGGCCCTTGCCGAGGAATTCCGCCCCCGGAACCAGTTTCCCTCCTGCCACCCGAGAGGGGGTCCTGGACGCAGGGATCCAGCCGCTGGCTCAGGGCCTTGGGAAGGCGGAGTCCCTGCGGCTGCCAACTCCCCTCCTGCCACCAAGGCCCCGGGGGGCCGAGCTGGCTTCCACCCCAGGAGGATGGTCTGTGTCCAGCAGGTTCCTGGGCCGGGGAGGGGCATGGGGACAGGTCCTGGGCCGGGGAGGGGGTGGGGACAGGTCTGGGCCTGGGAGGGGGGAGGGGACAGGTCCTGGGCTGGAGAGGTGGGAGGGGACAGGTCCTGGGCCGGGGAGGGGGTGGGGACAGGTCCTGGGCCGGGGAGGGGGGAGGGGACAGGTCCTGGGCCGGGGAGGGGGTGGGGACAGGTCCTGGGCCGGGGAGGGGGGAGGGGACAGGTCCTGGGCCGGGGAGGGGGGAGGGGACAGGTCCTGGGCCGGGGAGGGGGGAGGGGACAGGTCCTGGGCCGGGGAGGGGGTGGGGACAGGTCCTGGGCCGGGGAGGGGGTGGGGACAGGTCCTGGGCCGGGGAGGGGGGAGGGGACAGGTCCTGGGCCGGGGAGGGGGTGGGGACAGGTCCTGGGCCGGGGAGGGGGGAGGGGACAGGTCCTGGGCCGGGGAGGGGGGAGGGGACAGGTCCTGGGCCGGGGAGGGGGTGGGGACAGGTCCTGGGCCGGGGAGGGGGGAGGGGACAGGTCCTGGGCCGGGGAGGGGGGAGGGGACAGGTCCTGGGCCGGGGAGGGGGGAGGGGACAGGTCCTGGGCCGGGGAGGGGGTGGGGACAGGTCCTGGGCCGGGGAGGGGGTGGGGACAGGTCCTGGGCCGGGGAGGGGGGAGGGGACAGGTCCTGGGCCGGGAAGGGGGGAGGGGACAGGTCCTGGGCCGGGGAGGGGGTGGGGACAGGTCCTGGGCTGGGTCACCGCTGAGCACCCCCTCCCAGTGTCCCCTGGTGTTCAGACACCCGGCAGTGGGCCTCTGACACAGCCAGCATGAATCATGGGTTCCCTGCCCTGCCCAGGGCACCCCTGGCTCCAGCACCACCCCCACGCCCAGGCTGACAGGCCTGCCGGCGCCTGCTCCTGCCTCCTCAGCCTGATAACCCCCCCACTTAGCCGCAGCTTTTATGGGCACCTGTTCTCCTGTAGGGACAGGTGGGCCCCCTCTGGGGCTGACCCAGGAGGAACCCTCAGGAGCACGGACACTGCCGGGTCCCCAGTGAATGTGGAGGGTCTGGCCTTGGGGCCGGGTGGGGTGTAGTGAAGGGGGGGGGCAGGCAGCAGGGATGAGCAGAGGAAGGGCCAAGCGGATGGGTTTTGCCAGGACCTCTCAGGCTGGGGGGGGTGGGTGGGGGGAAGGGGGGGAAGTCGAGGGCAGCCCGGGCCTGGGAGGGGGATGGAGCAGTGACAGGTGGGTCAGGGCGTTTGGACATAGAGCCTTCTAGACTCCATTTGAGGGGTGCAGGTGCCTCCTTTCCTGCCCACTCACCCCGGTCCTCAGAGCAGGCTCAGGGGCCAGTTTGTTGAGTAAATTAGGCTGCTCGGAGTGCTGGCTGACCCTGACTCCCCTGTCAGGGATGGAGGGACCCACCCCACCTGCAGCTGACCCCCATCCTGAGTGGCGGTGACGTGAGGGGAGGGACCTCGGACCTCACCAGCTTGCACAAAGTGGTCTGCAACTCCAGGGGCTCAGGGACTCCCGGCACCAAAGCCTTCCCTCAGACGGGCGAAGCTTATAGGTTCCACCTCTTCTCCGAGCCTCAGTTTCCCTGCCTGTGAAGTGAGCTGACAATCTGACCTACCTCATCGGGCAAGCCAGCGAAGCAATGACCGTGAGGCAGCATTTTGCCAATGGGACCTGCCTCTTTAAAAACCCTCCTTTAGTACACAAATATGTGAATATGTGTCCCTCGTGAACGATGCAAATGACTAGAAGGTACAGAATAAAAACACCCAGGGACCCTCCCTCCTCTTGCCGACTCTCCCCCCAACAGGCTAGTGGGTGGCTTCCAGCATTTATAAGACAACTAGAGGCCCGGTACACGAAATTCATGCACTTGGGGGGGTGTCTCTCAGCCTGGCCTGCGCCCTCTCGCAGTCCGGAGCCCTCAGGGGATGTCCAGCTGGTGGTTTAGGCCAGTGGTCGGCAAACTCATCAGTCCACAGAGCCAAATATCAACAGGACAACGATTGAAATTTCTTTGGAGAGCCAAATTTTTTAAACTTAACCTTCTTCTAATGCCACTTCTTCAAAATAGACTCGCCCAGGCCGTGGTATTTTGTGGAAGAGCCACACGCAAGGGGCCAAAGAGCAGCATGTGGCTCGCGAGCCGCGGTTTACCGGCCACTGGTTTAGGCCCGCTCCCTTAGCGCTGTTCCAGAAGGGGGAGAGGCTCCCGCCACCGCCACTGCGCTTGCCAGCTGTGAGCCTGGCTTGTGACTGAGCGGCGGTCCCCCTGTGGGAGCACACTGACTATCAGGAGGCAGCTCCTGCTTGATCGTCTGCCCCCTGGTGGTCAGTGCACGTCATAGCGACCAGTCGTTCTGTGGTCTGGTCGATTTGCATATTAGCCTTTTATTATATAGGACATGGATGCTTTTTAATGTTTTCATGTTGAAATATTTAAAAAGGAATCCCAGCAGCTCAGGCATGGAGGCCAGCCCTGTGCGGCACAGCGAGTCCCTAGAGAATTCCTCAGGTGGGCGGCTCTCTGGGGCAGGCGCCATTCTCACCTGCACCCGACAGACCAGAAGCGCCGGCTCTCCGACCTGTGACGGTGGCTGCATAACACCTGTAGGTGCATGTCCCGCGGCAGCCATGCCATTTCCCTCGTAAACCTGGACCTGCTGAGCAGGAAGAGGACATTACCTCCTGCTGGGAGGACGGGGGCTGCTCCAGGTAGATACTCTAATGAGTTAGGACATTTTTAAAAAGAGAATTTTGCCCAGCCGGCATAGCTCAGTGGTTGAACGTTGACCTATGAACCAAGAGGTCATGGTTTAATTCCTGGTTGGGGCACATGCCCAGGTTGTGGGCCCGATCCCCAGTGTGGGACGTGCAGGGGGCAGCCAATCAATGATTCTCTCTCATCACTGATGTTTCCATCTCTGTCTCCCTCTCCCTTCCTCTCTGAAATCAATAAAATATATATTTAAAAAATAAAACAAATTACCAGCTCCTTTAATGAGACGGTCTGAGTCCTCAGGCCCAGTGGGGTTCAGGGACCCTACAAGAAACCCAGAGGTGCCATGGAGACTGTCTCCCTGGGGGGCAGGAGGGCAGCCTCAGGCTGGTGAGGGAGATGGTGCCAAGGCTCCAGGCTCACACACAGTCCCCTCCAAAAAGCCCTGCTGCTGAGGGACCAGAATCCCACCTGGGAAGGTGCAGTCCCTTTAAGATGGCCCCCAGCTGGCTCCCCGTTTCCATTAGGAGAAGCACAGCACAGGCCTTGGCCAGTCGCTCAGCTGGTTGGGTGGCGTCTCCTGCACCAGGAGTGGCTGGTATGATTCCAGTCAAGGGCACATGCCCAGCTGCGGGCTTGATCCCCCGTAGGGGGTGTACAGGAGGCAGCTGATTGGTGTTACTAAGTTCTCAAATCGATGTTTCTCTCCCGATCCTTTCATCTCTCTCTAAAAATCAATAAGCTATTATCAAAACAAAAACAAAACACAGCATGACCCTACCTCCGTGGTAGCCACCTGTATTCTCTTCAAAGGTTTAACTACGAAACAGTAATCCTATCTAATAAGAGAGTAATATGCAAATTGACCGTCACTCCAACACACAATATGGCTGCCCCCGTGTGGTCAAAGATGGCTGCCCCCATGTGGACACAAGATGGCCACCACAAGATGGCCAGCAGGGGAGGGCAGTTGGGAGGGACCAGGCCTGCAAGGGAGGGCAGTTAGGGGTGACCAGCCTGGCAGAGGAGGGAAGTTGGGGGCAACCGGGCCTGCAGGGAAGGGCAGTTGGGAGGGGGCGGAACCCAGGCCTGCAGGGGAGGGCAGTTAGGGGTGACCAGGACTGCAGGGAAGGGCAGTTAGGGGCAAACAGGCTGGCAGGGGAGCTGTTAGGCATCAATCAGGCTGGCAGGGGAGTGGTTAGGGGGTGATCAGGCTGGCAGGCAGGCGAGCAGTTGGGAGCCAGCAGTCCTGGATTGTGAGAGGGATGTCTGACTGCCTGTTTAGGCCCGATCCTGGTAGGACATCCCTCGAGGGGTCCCAGATTGGATAGGGTGCAGGCTGGGCTAAGGGACACCCCCCCTCGCCCCCACACACACACGAATTTCGTGCACCAAGCCTCTAGTAGAACATAAAATCAAGGCCACCCTGGCCCTGGTCAGTGTGATCGGCTGCTTCCCGCACTCCCGACCGGGAATCCGACGGTGACCTCCTGGTTCCTAGGTTGATGCTCAAGCACTGAGCCACTCCGCTGGGTTCACTATTTTTTGTGTCTGAAATAATTCAGACTTCCAAACGCTTTCCGCTTGGAGTGCTCAGAGCTCCTTGGCCTGTGATTCGCCCAGTCGGACCTTTGCAGCCTCCCTCCGCCTCTCCCAGACCTTTGCTCCCTCCAGCTGGGTTCCCCCCTCTCCCTCCCAGAATGCCTTTCCCCTCCCCACCTGGTCTTTCTGGCTAAGTCCACGTCCCTGGCAAGGTCCTAAGCCGTAGAGAAATGGGGTCAGATCTGACTTTAAGAAAGGGGCTTTTGGGAACCCCAGCAAGGAGGGCAAATGGAAGGGGGCGGAGGCGGCATGGAGGGGCGGAGAGAGAACTGCCCTGAAGTCAGTTGCACGCCTGGCACCCACCGCTGATGCCCTTTCACCCTCATTCCCTGCTGCCATGGAGACGCCTGAGGTCTCCACTCCAGCCCTTGTCTTCTTGGGGCCCAGGCAGCAGGGCGGCTGCAGCCCTGAGCCACCAGCTCCGAGGCTGTCTCCCAGGACCTGGGGCTCCCAAAGGCCAAATATCAGCCCCAGGACCGCCATTCCCTCGGACCCCATCCTACTCATAGACACCCAGGACAAGGAAGGAAGGGGAGCTGGAGAGGGAGGCGGTTAAGGCTGAGGCCAGGCAGAAGGGGAGCCCAGAGTCGCTGCCGCCTGTGACCTAGCTCCTGCCCATTTGGTCGCCATGGGCCCCAGGAGGTATGGGCGGGCCTGCAAGGCCACACTGCACTGAGGTGGGGCAGAGCTCTGGGTGAGGGCGCCTGGTTGGGTCTCAGCGTGATCTGTGCGGTGCCCCAAACCTTGGACGCCTTGTGGGAAGGCTGGGGCCCCATCCACCACACTTGTCTGAAGAAAGGCAGGGAAGCCCCTGGCTTGCTCCCTGGCTGCTGCTCATTTGGAGGCCACCCCTCTGTGAGCCCCAACTTCCTGGCAGGCGAACTGGGGTCATCATTCCCAGCACTACCAAATGTGAAAATGGCACACAGTAGGTGCTCATACATTGCTGCTGCACCCGTTCGTCCATTCCCTGGGAGAGTCCGCCTAGAGCTGGGGCTCCGAGGCCCCTACCTCAGCCGGCAGAAGGCCCTTAGGGGTCACAGCTCCTGCCTTCTGACCCCGCCGCCCGCGTACAGATGGTCTTCCCCAAGGTCACAGGGTCATTGCAAAGGGGACCTCGGATACGACTCGTGGGGTGACCAGGAAAGTCCCGGTCGGTGGACCCGGGGCGTCCACGCGTGCGCCGCCCCGCAGGCGGGACCCGCCGCCCGCCCAAGCCTGGTCGCCCGCGACCCGGAGCCTTCCCTCCCCGCGGCTCGCTTTCCCGAAGCCCCGCCCGCCCCGCGCGCCCTCAAGTTTCTCCCAACTTTTCAGCAGGTCCCGCCGGGCGCCCCGCCCTCCACTGGTGACGTAACAATGGTGCAGCGCGTCGGCCAATGGGCAGCGGCGGGGGCCGGCAGGGCGGGCCAATGGCGGCGGCGGACGGCCCCGCGGTCCTGCCCGGTCGGGGCCGCACTGCGCCGCCCGCCGCCCGCCGCCCGCCCGCCGCCGGCGCCCGCACCGCCGCCCAGCGTTCGGACGGACCGCGGGGCCCGGAGAGCGGCTGCGGCGGGCGCGGGCGGCGGCGGCTTCCCCGTCTGTCCGTCCGTCCTGGGACCTTCGCCTCCGCACCTCCCCGCGCCGGGACCGCGCGCGCGCTCCTGCCGCAGGGGGGCGGGAACCAGGCCCGCGGCCACCGCCCCCCACGGTGAGTCCCCCGCCCTCTCCCGGCTCGCAGCCCCCGCGCCGGGCGCTCTCCCCGGGCCGCCGCCCCCCTCACGCCCCCTGGGCACACGCACACGCAGGTGCAGCCTTCGCTGCGCCAGCCGCCGGCCCGCAGCACCCCGGTCTCGCCCCCGGCGGGGTCGCCGCGTCGCCGGGAGGAGCTGGCGAGCGGCCCGGGACGCGCCACTCAGCTCTCTTTAGCCCAACCCCCCACTCACCCAGCCGCGGCCGTGACTCAATGCCCGGTGACGTGGGGCCGCCCAACTTTACGTAACCCGCCCGGCGCCCCACGCTGTCCATACAGGGTCCACCTGGGGCGCAGAGGCCCAGGCGTGGGGGCTGTCTACTCTTAGTGCCCCCCAAAAGGGCGCTGGGCCTGCAGGCCACCCCCACCGTGCCCATCTCTGTAACTTAGTTATCCGGGCCCTTTTTGACTTTTGCTGGAGGACTTAGCCCTGGGAGAAAGCAGTGGGGACCTTGGGCCGGGGTCAGAGGCGCAGGTTGAGGCCGGGGGCTCAGAGGGCAAGGTCAGGGTTCAGGCTGGGCTCCCTCATGGGTTGGGACACCCCCATGTATGGAAAGAGCCCAAAATGGGAGGCAGGAGATCTGGGTCGGAGGCCGGGCTCTGCCATGGCTTGCTGACTGGTCCTCGCCTAGCCTGCCCCTTGCTGGGAATGGCGGCAGCACCTGCTTCACCTAGTGGCTGGGAGAGCAACAGAGGTCACCGCTCGCTCGCTCGCTCGGAGTTTGCAGGCTGTGAAGTGCGGTGCGCCCCAGTCCCCAGTTGACTTCACCCTCCAGCCTCCTCCCAGGAGCCAGGGGTGTGGACATCCTGCAAACATCATGTTTGGGTGGACGGCTAGAGTCCCGCCCCCATCCCCGCCCCCCCCAAACTCACCCTGCTGGGGTTCACGGCCTGCATTCCCCTCTTCCTTACAGATGAAGGAGCTGAGGTTCAGAGAGGCAAAGTGACAGACCCACGTCTGCTAGGAGATCCCGTGCAGGAACCAGGTAGGTCTGAGTCTAGAGCTCTGCCCCTGTCCTGCCTGGGGGTAGCCTCTAGGGGTCAGGGGTCAGAGGACAGGGTCAAGGTTAGGACAGGGATTTGTCCTACAGAAAGGACTGGGCTACAGAAAGGATTTGGCTCCACTTGAGATGTGGGCCAGCTTTCCTACCCCCCACCTGGGGTTGGGGGAGTAAGGTTCACTGTGGTCATGAGGGTGCGTGGAGCTGCGGGGCAGAGGCAGGGAAGCGCAGGTCTCCTAGAGTTGCCAGAGAACGAGGGGATTTCAGGAGGGCGGTCAGGCGCAGCTGGAGCAAGGATGTGGGAGGTGGTTCGGGGTCTGGAAGGGGAGGGAGCTGTGAGGAGTGCCTGGAAGGGCCGGTCCGAGGTTGGAGGTGGGTACAGAGTTGGCCCCGTGACGGGTGATCAGAGCCCCTCTTAGGCCCTCCGGTTTCCCCCGGCGGTGGGGACGGGCCCAGGGGCCTCACCGTGGTCCCCTCTGCCTGTAGGTGGTTGGCTGCGGACCCCATGCCGTGAGGCCAGCGCTGCCCCTGCCAGCATGCCGTGGGACGCACAGCGGCCCGGGGGAGCGGAGGGCGCCAGCGCAGCGCGCCTGCGGGCGCAGAAGCAGTGCCGCAAGTCTTCCTTCGCCTTCTACCAGGCGGTGCGCGACCTGCTGCCCGTGTGGCTGCTGGAGGACATGCGCGCCAGCGAGGCCTTCCACTGGGACGAGCGCGGGCTCGCCGCCGCCTACTCGCCGTCCGAGGCGCTGCTCTACGCGCTGGTGCACGACCACCAGGCCTACGCGCACTGCCTGCTGGCCACCTTCCCCCGGCGCGCGCTCGCGCTGCCCAGCGCCGGCTTCCGCTGCTGCGCCGCCCCCGGGCCGCACGTGGCGCTGGCCGTGCGCTACAACCGCGTGGGCATCCTGCGCCGCATCCTGCGCACCGTGCGGGACTTCCCGGCCGAGGAGCGCGCGCGCCTGCTGGACCGCCGGGGCTGCGGCCGCGTCGAGGGCGGTGGCACGTCGCTGCACGTGGCCTGCGAACTGGCGCGGCCCGAGTGCCTCTTCCTGCTGCTCGGCCACGGAGCCTCGCCCGGCCTGCGTGATGGCGGGGGCCTCACGCCACTCGAGCTGCTGCTGCGCCAGCTGGGCCACGACCCCGGGGCCACCCCTGCCAACGGGGCGCCCGCTGCGCCCGGGGAGGCGCGCCAGCGCCGCCTGCTGCTGCTGGACCTGCTGGTGCTGTACGCTCCCGCGGACGCCGCCCGCCTGGCCCGCTGCGAGCTGCTGGGCGACCGGCCGCGCTGGCAGCGGCTGCTGGGCGAAGACAAGTTCCAGTGGCTGGCGGGCCTGGCGCCGCCCTCGCTCTTCGTGCGCGCCATGCAGGTGCTGGTCGCCGCCATCTCGCCCGGCCGCTTCCCCGAGGCCCTGGATGAGCTGCCACTGCCGCCCTTCTTGCAGCCACTGGACCTCACGGGCAAGGGCTAGCCCGCGGGCGCCCTGGGACCGGGTTGGGAGAAGACTATTTTCGGAGGTTGTGCTAGCACTTTACATATATTGGTTGCTGTACGTGAGACTCTGCCTCATCTGTCCCATCAGGGGGGGCGGGGAGGGGGCAGGTTTTCTCAGTCTGGCTGGGCTCAGTGCGTGGCCTCCCTGCGCAAAGCGGGGTGGAGGGGTCACGTGGCTCCCAAGACAGGCCTTCACCTCCGCTCACTGCCCAGCCTGAGGAAGGTGAGGGCCAGCCTTCCACCTGCATCTAGATTGTAGAATCTCCTGGAAGGTTATCCCTCTGGGAGTGACCGCTAAGCTGAGCAGGGCTGTGGACTGACAGCAGGGGGCTGGGTCTGGAGGGCAAGGAGGGCAGGAAGGCTGCGGTGCGAATGGGGGAGGTGCGCCCCAAGCTGACCCTCCCCATCCCACTCTGGCACCTGCCCCCTCCCACCCTGGGTGTCACCGTGACCGCCCCACCAAACCTGGTCTCCCCAGGCTTGGCCTCGTGCTGTCGCCCCCTTTTTGCTCCCTGAGGATGAGCAGGCACCCAGCCTGGGCTCCTGGCCCCAGCTCCGCCGCCTCAGGTGGGTTAGCTGTGCCTTGACCCGCCCTCAGTCCCCCCAAGGGGGTCTCCCGTGTCCCTGGCCCAGCCCCAGGGGGTGTTAGGTGGTGCTCACGCGTGGTGATGGCTGCATCGCCCAGTGGGAAGCCTGCGGGTCCAGCCAGTGGAGCCGGCAGGTTCCCCAGGTGCAGACTTGCCAGCAGATACGTCTCAGCCCCAGGAATTCTGCTGGGCCGCGAAATTCAACCCGGGAGTGGCAGGCCACGGTGTCCTGCCAGGAGCTGAGGGCCAAAGGTGTGCGTGATGCGGTGACCAGCCTGGCGGGACGCCCACCCTGCCCCCAGCGTCCCTGAGGGGGCATGCCTGGGGACCAAAGAGGCCTTGGCTGGTGGGCCATAGGACGGATACAGAACGGGCCTGGGTAGCGGGAAAGGCTTGCTTGGGGGGCCTGGTTCTGGCCTGTACCTGCCACCCACTCTCAGGGTGACCTGGGACAAACCCCCTGCACCCTGGGCTTCTGTGTCCCCATGTTGTCAAAGGGTTTTGGACCATCTCCAAACTCCACGTGCCCTGAAAAGTATGTGACCTCAGTTCCTGGGACGTGTGGGGTGGGGGTGCACAGCCCTGGTGGGAAGGGGAGGTAAGGGTGCAGAGCCAGTGGCTGATCCTGGGCTCCAGGTGGGGGTGAGGGCCCCTCCCCCCACTGTGTGTCCTGAGCCAGTTAGGTAGCTTCTCTGAACCTTGACACCTGTGGGGGGCGGAGAGGATACTCACCTCTCTCCCAGCTCAAAACTGGGGGAATCAGGAGCCCCCGGGTCCTCTACAAGGCCCCAGTCCTCACACGGGGGTGCCGCTGTGGGGGAGGGGACATTTCCTGAGGGGAGACGGAACCCGGAGCCAAGTGCCCAGAGCAGGTCACTGTGGCTCTGGGGGTGAGGAGGGGAAGGGGCTTGGAGCCCTCATGCTGGGCACCTGGCGGGGGACCTGGGCCTCAGACTTCCTCTGTTTCCCCAGGGCCAGCTCTGGCCTTTGTGGGGCTGGTCCAAGGCCCTGGGCCGAGGTCCCCTTTCATTCCCCCTCTTTGGGGACAACCTCCTTTGACCCCCCCCCCCCGGGCTGGACAGGGGTGAGGCAGGGGGAGGGGGAGCTGTCCCATCTCAGGGCTCCCTCATCGTCAAGCAAGTGGAGGTGGCACCTGGGCTGGCCCTGGAGTTTGGGGCAGGATCCCAGCAGGAGGATTGTGGGTGGCACAGAGTGGGGAAGGCCAGGGCCCATGTGGAGTGGTTTGGTTTGGGGTGAGCAGGGGATTGCACCCTCATTTCTTGGGTGACATTGGGGCCCCATCTTAGCACCCCTTGGAGGAGTGGACAGGAGGGGGGCAGCCTGGGCATCAGCCTGACGTCCTTGCTGAAGGGAGAGGGAGCCCAGGCCGGCTCACAGCCCTGTGACAGCCCAGTGGGCAGGATCTTGGCACGGCCTCCCCAAGCCGCACTGGGGACTGACGCCTGTGGGTGAGAGGGGAGGTGCAGGGCAGATAAGGGTATCTGGTGGCCGCTGCTGGCTGGAGGGGAGGGGGGGAGGGAGAGGGAGGGCAGGCCCAGTGTTGGGCTTATCAGCCGGCTGAGCCCTCCAGCCCCCGGAGGGCAGCAAGCACAGTGCCCCGCCCCGTCACCATTACCACCCTGGTGATGAGCATCAGTCCTGGGGACTAGACAGCCAGGCCCAGCCAGGTCCCCTGGTGGACAGCAGCTCCACTCGGCCCCTGGCAGCCGGTCTCGTTGGCTTCTCTGCCCACAACAGGCCCCTCTTCTCTGCGGTGAAGTGCGCTGGTTCGTTTGCCGAGTTCGTTCATTCCTCCAACCTTTCAAAGGAAAACCTGACTGGCCCATTTGGTCCCCCCACACCCATCCAGGGGCCTAGCGAACCCCAGCCAGGAGGCCAGAATCTGTACCCTGGACACCTGTTGGTATCATGACCTCCTGCCCAGAGCTTGAAGGGACAGCACAGGACACTGCGTGCTGTAGGGTGGCCTGGGGGGATGCCAGGAGGGCAGGCCAGCCAGGCCCTGGTGACGTGACCCTGCGCTGACCTCACTGCCTCTGCAGCCTAGCCTCACCCGAGGTTACCTTTCCCCTGATTTCCATCCCCTCCCCCCTTTCTTCAATTTTCCAATACTGTACTGAGAGCAGTTTCCCGTTACCCCACATCCTGCTCAGAACAAGGTGTGTCCTGGAAGTCGGGACGGAGGCTGTGCAGCCTCTGGACCTGATTCAGAAGCCAGTGACCCAGACAGAGCCCGCCCTGCAGTAATTGGTTTTGGCTACATTTTAAAATGGAGGCGCAATCGACGTGTAATCAATGCAGACTTGGAGTATAGTTTGAGGCAGGGGTCCTCAAACTTTTTAAACAGGGGCCAGTTCACTGTCCCTCAGACCGCTGGAGGGCCGGACGATAGTTTAAAAAAAACACTATGAACAAATTCCTATGCGCACTGCGGGCCCGGGACGAATCGGCTGCTAAGCAGGACAGGCAGCGGCAGCCCGTGGGCCGGATACATGTCCTCGGCGGGCCGCCTGTGGCCCGCGGGCCGTTGTTTGAGGATGCCTGGTCTGAGGGATCATGACATGTCTACACACGTGTATCCACCACCCCAATCAGACAAGAGAGGAAGACGGAGATTTGTACCTTGGCTGATTTTAAGGAATTTAGCTTATATTCATGCTCACGGCGGAACCCCGGGCTCTGCAGAGAAGCTGGCAGGGTGGGCGGGGCCCGGCCCCCAATGAGGCCAACCCACACCCACGCCCCAGACACACACTGCTAGCGTTTGGTGTATTTCCTTCCTGTCTTTTCTCTGCGTACACACATGTACTTTTCCTATGCGTGTTTCTACATACGTGACAGCAGGTCTTACACAGCTCAGTGTTTTTAAACGTACGGAGCGGAAGCATCTATATTGTGCACCTTGGGAATGAGTTTTACGGTCTTGGGTGGTGATTTCCTGGGCGCTGACTCAGCTAGTGCTGGCACCACGCAGAGGAAATGCTGGAGGACTGTGCTTGTCAAATGCCCGTTTTATTTACTTCTGGAACAGGTAATGTACATGGCTCAGAACTCAAAAGCCACCCACAGGTTTGTATGCAGCAGCCTGTGCGGTGGGCTCAAAGGTTTCTGGGCCGCTGCTGGGCTGCCAGGGGCTCCCCCACCCTCGGCCCGCCCCTCCTTTGTCCATCGCGTCTGACACGTCCCTCCCGGTGGAGCCGGTGCCGGGGGGCGGCAGTACCACGGCCACTGTTGCCACGTCCCTCAGTGTCGTGGCTCTCAGCCGGCAGCACCTTCACACCGTGAAGAAATCAAGTCCACTTCCTCTGCGCTTTCCCCACCCCGAGTTTAGAAAGCTTTAGAAAGCCCTCGCCACCCAGAAACCAGACACCGTGTAATCCACTTCGTGTTTATTTTGTGCAAATAGCCGATCAGTGGCACGTGGGCTGTGAGGCGTCGCTCGGTCCCCTCAGCCCGATGTCACCTGCATGGTGCAACCCCCCGGGGCCTGGCTGGGCTGGGGTGTCCCGGCCCCACCCCCCACTTCCACCCCCAGGACAGGGAGGGTGTGGAACAGGCAGCCTGGAGCGGCAGCGCTGGGCTCCGTCACCCGCGTCAGTTCCCTGACCGCGTCTCACTGGGACGAACGGCACCACCTGCGGGACCTCGGGAGGGCGAGGCGGCGGGAGACCCCGCACAGCCCCGGCTGGGGCGTTCGCGAGGTGAAGGGCGTTATTTTGGGAGCCTCCTGCCCCTCCAACACAGACATCCGCCAGGGTCCTGACAAGCCGAGGAGGCCACAGTGCCCTGCTTCCAGGGCTCAGTGCTCAGTCCTCCCCGTCTGCTGCCAGGAGGTGACACTCGGTCAGCATCCGGCCCAGGGGCCCCGCCGTCCAGCACGTGCTTTCTCCGTGTGCCGGTCCCACAGGGCACTTCTCACCCTCGCTTGTTTCCTGGACGGAGGTTTAGCCCCGGCCTCAGTGCCTCCGTGAGCAGGCGGCCTGCACTCCGCCTCCGGGGACCGGGGGACAAGCACCTGTGGGGCGACCCCTCCCGCAGGACCGCCACCCTCGGCAGGCCGGTGTGTATGCAGCGTGGGTCGGGTCAGGCGATCACGTCCGCCGCACTCTGCCGGCAGTGGGACGGTGGGCAGGGCCCCCCCAGCCCGGGCGGGAATGTGGCCTCCGTGAGCGCCCAGAAGGCACCTGGTCACGGCACAGACGTAGGCTGGACCGGCGGAAAACGTCTAGTCCGTTGCACTGTCTCAAAGCACAACCGAAAGCTAGAACCAGGGAGAAGCCGTGCCCAGCACCGGAGCCCGTGGGCAGCGCATCGAGCAGACGGGTGATGCGTGGAACCCGAGGGCCCGGGAGAGCCTGCGTGCGAGGAGCGGTGAGGCCCGACCTCGCTGCAGCCCCCGGGCGGCCTCCGCTGTCACCAAACCTGCGGAAGGACCTACGGCAACGAGGCGTGCAGCAGCACCGGGCCAGCACCGTCCCCACCCGGACCTGCAGGGCCCTCCCAGTGCCGGCTGGTGCCGCGGAGGACGTACCTCCCCGCTTGCCACCGGGTCCTGGGGGCTTGGCACCTTGCTTAGTAGGAAACAGGCCTCGAGGGCCTGGGCCCCGAGTCCCACAGCTCAGGTGCCAGCAAGGTGACTGGGCGCTGCAGGCTGACCCACGGACTGACATCTGACATGGCCACAGTAACTGACCGCAGCCAGTGCTAACCTTCTAGGGCAGTGGTCGGCAAACGGCGGCTCGCGAGCCACATGCGGCTCGTGAGCCGCTGTTTGCCGCTCTGTTGACTAATGAGTTTGCCGACCACTGACCGAGACTCTCGATTCCAATAATTACAGGCTGCTGTTGTTCCTTGTGATTAAGCCCCTATCCCAGTGGTCGGCAAACTCATTAGTCAACAGAGCGGCAAACTGCGGCTCATGAGTTGCATGTGGCTTGCGAGCCGCAGTTTGCCGACCACTGTTCTAGGGGATCAGCCCAAATGCCGCCACAGTGCCGGCTGCACTGGGGGCTGGGGCAGGCCCCAGGGCTCCACACGGCAAGGACACACGGGTGACGCCCACTGTGGGACGCTGCAGCTGAGGCTGCAGGCTCGGGACAAACCACGGAAGGAGTGAAGGCCTTCCTCTGGCTTCAGGGAATAGACTTCTCTCCTAAGTCTGATGTGTCCCTCCTAACGAGGTATCTGACGCAGGTTTGTAATACAACCAACAAAAAGGCGACAACTGTCGACTGCTCCTGAGGATGCCCTAGTCTCGTGCCCCGCAGCACGAGCTGGACAGAGACTCCTGCGAGCGGGCGCTGCGCTCCCCGCCGGCCTTCCTGTGCCGACCCGCCTGGGTGCGTGCACGGCCAGGTCATGGCCTGCAGGCCTGGGCGGCCGCGGCGTGGCCTCCATCCTGGCCCGGCCAGCGCCTACCCCTCCGACGCGGCCTTGGGTTCCCATCTGGGCGCCTGGCATGGAATGTGTGCGGGGACCGGCGTCCCTGGGAGGAGGCGCACCACCGGGGGAGCACGCTCAGTGGTGGGAGCGCTGACCTTCGGCCTCGGTGTGGCTGCTGTGGCAGCCCGGAGGGTGGGGGTCAGCGACGAGACCCTGGCCGCAGCCACTGCCCCACACGGGGACGGCCGCGCAGGCTCCGGTCACTTGGCTGAGGCTGTGGTTCTGGAACAAGACGGAGACAAACATGGTGAAAGCAAGTGTGGGCGTCCACCGTGCCCACATGTCCGGATGCGTGGATGCGGCGGGTCCGAGAGTGCGGCTCAGAACCGATGGTGCAGCGCACGTCCGGCCGCCCTGAGCGCGCCCGCGCTCCTTCAGATGACCTCCCACTCGTCCTCCAGGTCCTCGGGGTGCGGGGCGGCGGCCGGGCTGCTCTGGGCACCATGCGCGTGGCTGAAGGTCCTCGTGAGCCGCTGGAGGAGGTAGCCGGGCGGGCCCACTGCCCACAGCTCATCTGACGAGGTCACTGCAGGGACAAGAGCAGCCGCACCGTTAGCCACCGGGAGCGCCACGTCCCCACGTGGCCTTTTCGGGCTGTGGGGCCAGACGCTCCCCTCTGCCCCCCGCCGACCTGTGCCCCCATTTCCTCAGGTTGCCTTGTCCCCTTCCTGGAGGCCCTGGCAGAGCAGGGTGCAGCTCCCCTCCTTCAGGCGTCATCCAG
Organism: Plecotus auritus; assembly: GCF_963455305.1. Lineage (NCBI taxonomy): Eukaryota > Metazoa > Chordata > Mammalia > Chiroptera > Vespertilionidae > Plecotus > Plecotus auritus. The sequence continues at coordinate 4,704,549 of NC_137770.1, read as the reverse complement.
GGCTGGCTCTGGGGAGAGGGAGTCCGAGGGAGCCGCCTGGACAGCCGCTGACACGGTCCAGAGCCTGGATTCGGGGTGCCCGCACGGCCCACACCCAGACCTGCCTGTGAGGCACGTGGCGTGCCCGGGGACTTTCTTCCAGTAGTCCCCCGCAGGGTGTTTGTCGGTGATGCCATAGCGCCGGGCGAGGTCCCCGTTGGGGCAGCGGGCCCACACGGTCCTGGTGCTGAGTGCCAGCTGGCAGGCCTGCAGCCCTGTGGGCAAAAAGGGCGTCCGTCTGTCCTCAGACCCCAGCTGCGGGCGGATGCACCCCCCTCCCAAGAGCCTGCTCTCTCCCGACACTGCGCCTGTCCCCATGGTGACAGTGCCCTGGGCGGGGCTGGGCGGGGAGCTGAGGGAGAGGGTGCCCATCGGCAGAGCCAGCAAAGCCACCGAGGGCCGAGATGGAAGGACAGAGGGTCCGGCAGTGCAGAGCGGCACCAGGCACTGCCGCTGAGCCCCCGCTGGCCCTGCGCACGGTGCTGGGGGTCAGGCGGCAGTGGCACCTCGGGGGTGGCTGAGGGGGAAGAAGTAACCACACCACCGAGAGCCAGGGTGGGGGACTCGGGCAGCAGAGCAGCAGGAACGAGACAGCCTGGGTGTGAAACGCTGGCTGCCTGGCTAGGCGGATGGCCCGGGGCCTGCCTGGTGGGACAGCGCCATGCCGCCCACGCCCACCTGGCACGTGATCCCAGTCGGTCCCCACAGGCATCTCCTCGGTGATCCCGACGCGGACGTGCACGTTGCACCGGCTGTCGAGCGCCCACAGCATCTGGTCGTTGGGGCTGCAGTGGACGCTGACCAAGGTGGTCCCCGCAGGCTGCGCGGAGGGAAGGGGTGGTGGGTCGTTATTTTTGGACAGAGCAAGACCGAGAGGTGTGACCTGAGGCCTGTGACGTGGCAACAGGAGGTTCTAGAAACTTGCTGGCTCCTGCTTGCTAGCCTGCCAGCCACTCAGCCACACGTCACCCACCCACACATCACCCACCCAACAGGTGACTACTTGAGCATCTACTACATGCCAGGCACTGTGCCAGGAGCTGGCAACCAATTTTCCTGGCTCCTGGATTTTGTGAAAATTTTTTATAGATTTCAGAGAGGGAGGGAGAGGGAGAGAGTGATAGAAACATCAATGATGAGAGACAATCACTGATCGGCTGCCTCCTTTACACCGCTACTGGGGATCAACCCCGCAACCCGGGCATGTGCCACCGAGCCACACGGGCTGGTGTCTCCTGGATGTGAAGTCCTGTGAGAGACAGGCATTCCCCATGGTCACACGGAGAAAGAGGAGGCCGCCCCAGGCCAAAGCTGCCCAGGTGAACGAGGCGCCCAGATCACATAACTGGTCAGACCCGGAGGTCAGGGAAGCCGCCCTGGATCCGACCGCTATACCGAGACGGCAGGATGAACGGAATGACCCAGAAAGGAGGGCAGGGAGAGTGTGCCAGGCGGGGGAAGTGCCTGCAAAAGCAGGGAGCGTGGTGGCACAGGGGCTGAGTCCTGTGAGCCACTGGAGGAGGGAGCCGGGGCCACTGCCCACAGCTCGGGCGGCTGGGGTGGGCGGGGCCGGGCGCACAGCACTGTGCGAAGGGCCTCTCCTCCGTAAGCAGCAGAGGCCTGCTGGGTGCCGGGGGCCAGGACGCTGGGGCTGATGGATGGTTCAGAGAGAGCTCTGGAAACATGAGGGCAGATGCAGGAAACAAGACGCAACGTGCAAAACTAAGGACGGGGAGGTCAGAGGGCGCACCAACTGCATCGGGGAGGTCAGAGGGCGCACCACCTGCATCGGGGAGGTCAGAGGGTGCACCACCTGCATCGGGGAGGTCAGAGGGCGCACCACCTGGCTTCGGGGAGGTCAGAGGGCGCACCACCTGGCTTTGGGGAGGTCAGAGGGCACACCACCTGGCTTCGGGGAGGTCAGAGGGCGCACCACCTGGCTTCGGGGAGGTCAGAGGGCGCACCACCTGGCTTCAGGGAGGTCAGAGGGCGCACCACCTGCATCGGGGAGGTCAGAGGGCGCACCACCTGGCTTTGGGGAGGTCAGAGGGCACACCACCTGGCTTCGGGGAGGTCAGAGGGCGCACCACCTGGCTTCGGGGAGGTCAGAGGGCGCACCACCTGCATCGGGGAGGTCAGAGGGCGCACCACCTGCATCGGGGAGGTCAGAGGGCGCACAACCTGCATCGGGGAGGTCAGAGGGCGCACCACCTGGCTTTGGGGAGGTCAGAGGGCGCACCACCTGGCACTTGAGAGAATGGGGTTAAGTAGAGGCAACAAGGGAAAGACCGCGGGTGACACGGTAGCAAAGGATTCACAGATGTCACCCCGTCTGCCACCCACCTGAGAGCTCCTGACATGGCCCAAGACATGCTGCTTCACAAATGTCACCTGGGGAAGTCCCAGGGACCTTACTCCAGTGGCCGAGCAGGGCCAAACGGGTGAATAGCTGGCAGTCTGTGCAGGCTGCTCTGTACACACACCGGCCATTTTCAAACTAGGAAACACGCTCTTGTTGAAAGGAGCTTTTCAACGGCACATTCAGGCCCTAGCCGGCCTGGCTCCGTGGTTAGTGTCAGCCTGCAGTCTGAAGGGTCCCGGGTTTGATTCCGGTTAAAGGCACGTATCTTGGTTGCAGGCTCGATCCCCAGTCCCAGGTCGGAGCATGCAGGAGGCAACCAATCAATGTCTCTCTCTCACATCGATGTTCCTCTCTCTCTCTGTCTCTCCCCCTCCCTTCCACTCTCTCTAAAAATCAATGAAAAAAATATCCTCTGGTGAGGATTAACAAACAAAGAGGCACCCTGGGGGCTGGGGCCAACCCTGTGCATCAGACTTGGGGGCCGGGGCCCAGAAACAATCTTGCAGACAAGCACCCGGGTGCTTCCGATTCAGGGGGTCACCAGGCTCTACACTCTGTCAAGTGCAGGCAAGGCGAGACCACGCGTGCGCGCGCGCACGTACACACAGCCCAGCTGGTATTGAGGCAGAAATGGAAAAGCTCGTCCTAGAATTCATGTGGGACTGCAAGGGGTCCCGGATGCCAGAACAACGCTGAACAAGCACTAATTTGGAAGACTCGACTTCCTGCTGTCACGACTACTCGAAGCGACAGTGGTCACGCAGTGAGGCCTGGACTCCCGTTGGACAGGCCAGTCAACGGAGCAGAACTGAGAGCCGTAAGTCACCACGCAGTCGAGTGGTTCTGCCAAGGGCGCCAAGACGGCTCAGTGAGGAAAGAGCATCTTTCCAACAAGTGGAGCCGGGACTGTCCTTGCCTCACGGCCTCTACAGAGTAACGCGAAATGGGTCCCAAATGAAGGTGGGAGCTAACCCTGACAATGGTTCGTACATATGACACCAAAGGCAGCAACAGCTAAAAGGTAAATTGGGCCCCGGCCGGTGTGGCTCAGTGGATAGAGCGTCGGCCTGTGAACTGAAAGGTCCCAGGTTCGATTCCGGTCAAGGGCACATGCCCGGGTTGTGGGCTCGATCCCCAGTCGGGGACTTGCAGGAGGCAGCTGATCCATGATTCTCTCTCATCATGGATGTTTCTGTCTCTCTCTCCCTCTTCCTTCCTCTCTAAAATCAATAAAAATATATATTAAAAAAAAAAAGGAAAACTGGACTTCATCAAAATTAATAACTTGCGTACCTCAAAGGACAGCTGCACAATGGGAGGGAACATTTCCAAATCACGTACCGATAAGGGTCTAGTACCCCAAGCAAAGAACGTTCAAAATCCAACATCAACACGAAAAACCACCACATTTTTTCAAGGACACTTCTCCAGCCCTGGCCGGTGTGGCTCGGGTGGTTGAGCATCACCCCAGGCGCCAGGTGAGGGTTCGATCCCTGGTAGGGGGAGTGCAGGAGGCAGCCGATCCATGTTTCTCTATCTCTTCCCCCCGCCCTCCCCCCCCCCCCCCGTTCATCTCTCTCTAAAAATCAACTGAAAATAAAAACATCTTAAAAAGACGTTTCTGCAAAGATCCGCAGAGCCCGACGAGCACATGCCAAGGTGCGGACGGCACCCGCTAGCCCTCAGGGAACGCAGGTCAAAGCGCCGCGCAGCACTTCCTCGCCCACGGGCGTCTGGGCAAGGAAACGGAAAACAAGTAAGGGAGGGTGCGAGCACAGGGACCCCCCATCTCCCACGGCGTGTGAGTGGGGTGTGGGGTGGAGAGCAGGCTGCAGGCCCAGGGCGTCGAACAGGCCCGACCCGGCAATCCCGCTCCGGGACCTCTGCCCAGAGAGCTGGCGCGGACTCAGACGAAAGGCCGGGATGGTCACAGCAGGGATTCCTCACAACAGCCCAGGGGGGAACAACCCACATGCCCGCGCCGGAGGCCGGAGGCGGCGCCTCAGCGAGCGGCACACCCCACAGGCCGCGCGCCCAGGCCCCGCCCGCAAGCGACATGGCAACCAAGGGAGTCCCATGACCTCTCTGTTCCCCAGTGGACATAATGTGACCTTTACATCCGCTGCAGTCTGTTAAGCGTGCAATAGCATTCTTTAAAAACAAACCACGCCAAAACCGGTTTGGCTCAGTGGATAGAGCGTCGGCCTGCGGACTGAAGGGTCCCGGGTTCGATTCCAGTCAAGGGCATGTACCTTGGTTGCGGGCACATCCCCAGTAGGAGGTGTGCAGGAGGCAGCTGATCGATGTTTCTCTCTCATCGATGTTTCTAGCTCTCTGTCCCTCTTCCTTCCTCTCTGTAAAAAATCAATAAAATATATTTAAAAAACAAAACAAAACAAAACAAAAAAACCACAATTTTCATTGTAGGTTACCATCATACGTTTAGCGAAAAACACGCTATTGCTAAGAAATGCCTCGGGGAGCGGAGGTCACTGTGCTGGGGGGGTCTCGCCTCGCTGGACGAACACGCAGCACCTGCGAAGCGGAGACCGAGCTCTGCCCGCAGTGGGCTCTCGCTCCGGACCGACCCCGACACGACACGAGCCTCAAAAAGCGGACAGTACGTGAGCAAAGCCCTTCTCGAAGGCCGCGTGTCTGAGACTTTCCCAGGAGGAGAACCCACAGAGAGGAGGCAGGTCAGTGGTTGCCGGGGGCAGAGAGGAGGGTGGAGACTGACCGCTGGGTACAGGGCTTCCTTCTGGGGTGATGAGAATGTTCCGGAGCCCTGGCCAGTGTGCCAAGTGGTTAGTGTCGGCCGCCTGTGCACCACAGGGTCGCAGGTTCGATTCCCCGCCGAGGGCATGTACCAGGGTGGCAGGATGGTGATCTCCGCCCCTGCTCAGGGCACATGTGGACAGCAACCAATCGATGTGTCTCTCTCACATGGATGTTTCTCTCTCCCTCTCTCCCTGTCCACTCTCTCTAAAAACCAAAGAGAAAATGACTCTCACTCCTTGGGTGAGGATCACAAAAAAAAAGAGAGAGAGAGAGAGAATACGGGACAGAAAAACATCCCTGCAGATGGCCAGAGAGACATGCTTACAAAACAGACAGAAATGATCACATTAAAAAAAACAAAGAATGTTCTGGAACTAGATGGTGATAAAGGCTGAACAGCGCTGTGTACAGACGCAACGCCATTCCCGGTCACTGATGTGTGCTGGACCAGTTTCTAACAGACAATGCTGGCAGCCGTGCTCGGGACCGCAGCCTGCTCCTCGCGGACGTCACTGGGGGGACTGGGGACGGGCGCGCGGGCTCTATTCTCTCTTACAACGAACCGGCAATGATCTCAACAGAAATTTCAAGTAAAAAAGTTGGCAGCCTAAAGTTTTGGCTAATTCACGCTCAAAACATCATAAAAAAAAAAAAAAAAAAAGGATGCAACTTACGAAGTAAATAAGGAATTTAAGATTTAAAAACCATTTGGAAATGATAAAAAACTTACGGAGAGTCCGTGAGTGTGCTAAGTGCCCTTAAAGAGACAGGGCGGGCGGCGGGGAGGGAGCCAGCAGCCGTGGGAGCACCAGCGGGGTAAGGGCGGCCACCAGCTTCGATGCGCACAGAGCAAAGGGGTGCTCTCAGCTGGGAAGCCCCCCTTCGACAAGGCCTCCCGGGAGGAACCCGCCAGCTGCCACCGCCCACTGCGAGCCGCACGCGTCCCGGCGCGGCACTACAGCAACCCCTGCTCTCCCAGGAACACGGGCCTCCACACAGAGTTCACTTTATGCAACGAGATCCCGACAGGACACCAAGGTCAGCGCAGGAGTGAAGTTTCCACAGGACGGGCCGTTCCTGCACTGCTGTTCCCAGGCCCTGCGTGTAGGCCGGCTTCCCTGCGGAGGGCCCTCAGGGCCTGTCCGGTAGGCCGGTACCCCTGCGGAGGGCCCTCAGTGCCTGTCCGGTAGGCCGGCTTCCCTGCGGAGGGCCCTCAGGGCCTGTCCGGTAGGCCGGTACCCCTGCGGAGGGCCCTCAGGGCCTGTCCGGTAGGCCGGAGCCCCTGCGGAGGGCCCTCAGGGCCTGTCCGGTAGGCCGGCTTCCCTGCGGAGGGCCCTCAGGGCCTGTCCGGTAGGCCGGAGCCCCTGCGGAGGGCCCTCAGGGCCTGTCCGGTAGGCCGGCTTCCCTGCGGAGGGCCCTCAGGGCCTGTCCGGTAGGCCGGAGCCCCTGCGGAGGGCCCTCAGGGCCTGTCCGGTAGGCCGGTACCCCTGCGGAGGGCCCTCAGGGCCTGTCCGGTAGGCCGGCTTCCCTGCGGAGGGCCCTCAGGGCCTGTCCGGTAGGCCGGAGCCCCTGCGGAGGGCCCTCAGGGCCTGTCCGGTAGGCCGGCTTCCCTGCGGAGGGCCCTCAGGGCCTGTCCGGTAGGCCGGCTTCCCTGCGGAGGGCCCTCAGGGCCTGTCCGGTAGGCCGGAGCCCCTGCGGAGGGCCCTCAGGGCCTGTCCGGTAGGCCGGTACCCCTGCGGAGGGCCCTCAGGGCCTGTCCGGTAGGCCGGCTTCCCTGCGGAGGGCCCTCAGGGCCTGTCCGGTAGGCCGGAGCCCCTGCGGAGGGCCCTCAGGGCCTGTCCGGTAGGCCGGTGCCCCTGCGGAGGGCCCTCAGGGCCTGTCCGGTAGGCCGGCTTCCCTGCGGAGGGCCCTCAGGGCCTGTCCGGTAGGCCGGCTTCCCTGCGGAGGGCCCTCAGGGCCTGTCCGGTAGGCCGGCTTCCCTGCGGAGGGCCCTCAGGGCCTGTCCGGTAGGCCGGCTTCCCTGCGGAGGGCCCTCAGGGCCTGTCCGGTAGGCCGGCTTCCCTGCAGAGGGCCCTCAGGGCCTGTCCGGTAGGCCGGCTTCCCTGCGGAGGGCCCTCAGGGCCTGTCCGGTAGGCCGGCTTCCCTGCGGAGGGCCCTCAGGGCCTGTCCGGTAGCCGGAGCCCCTGCGGAGGGCCCTCAGGGCCTGTCCGGTAGGCCGGAGCCCCTGCGGAGGGCCCTCAGGGCCTGTCCGGTAGGCCGGCTTCCCTGCGGAGGGCCCTCAGGGCCTGTCCGGTAGGCCGGCTTCCCTGCGGAGGGCCCTCAGGGCCTGTCCGGTAGCCGGAGCCCCTGCGGAGGGCCCTCAGGGCCTGTCCGGTAGGCCGGTGCCCCTGCGGAGGGCCCTCAGGGCCTGTCCGGTAGGCCGGCTTCCCTGCGGAGGGCCCTCAGGGCCTGTCCGGTAGGCCGGCTTCCCTGCGGAGGGCCCTCAGGGCCTGTCCGGTAGCCGGAGCCCCTGCGGAGGGCCCTCAGGGCCTGTCCGGTAGGCCGGAGCCCCTGCGGAGGGCCCTCAGGGCCTGTCCGGTAGGCCGGCTTCCCTGCGGAGGGCCCTCAGGGCCTGTCCGGTAGGCCGGCTTCCCTGCGGAGGGCCCTCAGGGCCTGTCCGGTAGCCGGAGCCCCTGCGGAGGGCCCTCAGGGCCTGTCCGGTAGGCCGGCTTCCCTGCGGAGGGCCCTCAGGGCCTGTCCGGTAGCCGGAGCCCCTGCGGAGGGCCCTCAGGGCCTGTCCGGTAGCCGGAGCCCCTGCGGAGGGCCCTCAGGGCCTGTCCTCGGGTGCGGCGCAGCAGGAACACTGCTCAGTGCAGGCGGCACGTGCTCCCCGGTGACACAGGCTTGTCCTGTTTGAGCTCCCGGGTGTGGCCCTGGGATGCCGCCCGCGGCCAAGCGCTCCCAGGAGCAGATTCTGGAACTGCAGCCGTTGGGCGCCGGCCCCTCCCCAGGACTTCTGCTCGGGCACTTTGCTCTGATCTGACGAGCCAGCAGGATCCCTGACACAGGGCGGCCTCGCCCCGCACCGTGTGGGAAGGGGCAAACGCCTGGACTCGGCGCCTCGCTGTGGCCGCCTCCTAACTGGGGTCCCCACACTACGCCTTTCCATCCAGGCTGCAGAGCAATCTGTGCCGGGCAAGGGACTAGACCACAGCCCTCCTCCTGTGGCCCTCCTCCTGTGGCACTCCTCCTGTGGCCCTCCACCCTGTGGCCCTCCTCCTGTGGCCCTCCACCCTGTGGCCCTCCTCCTGTGGCCCTCCACCCTGTGGCCCTCCACCCCCCACGGGGGCGCCACCCCCTTTCTGGCCTCTCCGTTAGCCAGGTCCCCCAGCACTGGGCGTGAGCTCCAAACCAACGGGGCATCTCACCCCACTGGCTGAGTCTGCTGTCGAAACCCTCCCTGCCCTGAGAGGCCCCGCTCACACGCTGCTGCTCCGTCAGCCTTTTGAGGGGCCACCATCCCCATCTGCCAGCCGAAGTGGCCAGCATTCAAGCCCATCCCGCTGGCCCCTACAGTGCACCCACGCCTGACCCCTCTGGCCCGGAACCCCCCATGTTCACACCCCACAGAGCCCCTGCTTGGGAAATGTCCATGAAATTGGCATAGGGGACAGCAAGGCCCAGTAACCCCAGTAAGTCCAGGCTCCCGAGAAAGCAAGGCCTCTTCCTCATGGAAGCTCTGGCTCTTTCGTTTCAAGGGCTCCCCAAAACACGTTTGGGCTGAAAGGGGCCCAGGAGAACAGCTGAGCCCAGCGCCCTCACGTGTTAGGTGCAGAGACAGACAAACTGACACCGACGGGAGGGGCCTGCTGAGCTGAGCCTGAGGCTGAGGCGTCTGGGCTCAGGCCAGAGCGCCCACATCTGCTGCAGCTGAACCTCCATCCCAAAGACATGTGCACGCACATGCGTGGCTGGCCATGCTTATCGAGACAGGCTGTTTTGGCATGGACCTTACGGGAACTCGGATGACACTCAGCAGGGACATTTCCGGGGACCCGCGGTGGTCAGCGAGGCCTGTGGGGCAGCGGCAGGCCCTGGGAAGCCCCCTGGAAACAAGGTGACCGGACGCGACGCACGGCGTCAAAGGCCGCCCACCTCCAGAGGCCTCTTCCTCCCCCCGCCCCCCGAGTCATTAACTTGAATCCACCTCCCGCCCGTGCAGGTGGACTTCACCTTTCCGCATGCGTCCGGGCCTGCACCGCGCACCCCGAGGCTGAGTGGGCCCCATGGTGGCTGTACTTCCGGCTGTTCGGTCTTCCTGCTTCTGTGCCTTCTCCTGCTCAGGTCTGTTCCCTTTCAGGTAAGTGGGAGCTAGGTCCCCACGGCACAGGCCTGTATTAGTGCCAGTGGACCCTCAGGGCGAGGGGGCCGAGGGGCAGGGAGCTGGGACACTTTTTCTCTGGTCAGCCTGTGACCTGGGCTGGCCCCTCCCCCGGCCGTGCCCCCTTCCAGGCTGGGGCACGGGTTCTGGCTGCCTGGCCTGCGGGACCACCGGGGGTGAGCCCGCTCTGCGTGCGCTGGGTCCCTGCGGAAGCCCCATTCCCCGGAGCTGCTCCGCCGTCACGGTGGCACACGCCTGGCTCAATGCACACTTTACTGGGAGAACGACCCAGCCGTGCGAGGCCTGCGGCGGGCTCCCACAGGGACAAGCTCCCGGCTGCTTCCCTCTCCTGGTCAGCGGCTGCAGAGCCAGCGGTCCCCTCCGCCAGTGCTTCCCCCTGCGCCTGGCCTGAGGGTGACTTCAGAGACTCCGCATCCGCTAGCCTTTCCTGGGCGGCCACGACCTTCTGTTCCTCCCGAGCGGAGGCCGTGATGAGGCCCGTGACCCGCAGGAACTATCCCTGCGCACTGGCCCGCTGTCTCCGATGGCTGGGCACGCGGCGGCTGCTCAGAGGGCCCCGGCGCCCGGGCCCGGCTGGCCGCTGCTGCACACGCAGGCCTGGGGCGGCCTCCGTGCGGGGAGGGCCCAGCTCTGCTCCTCCAGGACTGACGCAGACCCTTCCTGGAGCCGGCAGTTTTGGGGAGCACTGGGTCACCCGATGGCAGCCCATCTGCGCCCTGGTGGTCTTTGCTGGGAAACACGGCTGTGCAGAGCAGGAGACAATGGCTACGGACACATCCCCCCGGGAAGGGTATTTCTTAGGGCCAGGGCTGGAGAAGAGAGCCCCCAAACAACGTGTTCTGGGAAAAGAGGCAACACGGGGGGTAATCAAGGACGTGGCGCACACAACTTGTCTCTTCCTCTGGAGGCGGCCGGCAGCGTGTGGTCCTGCAGCCAACGGGCCGGGGAGCCCAGGAGTGGGTGGGTGACTGCACCCGGCTCTTGGCTCTCAGCACGCAGCATGGCCCACGCTCCTGCACGCTCTGAAACACCAGCACCGCTTGGAAGATGATTCCAGAACCAACTCACACCGGCCCTTCCCTCCCTCCTGAAACGCTACATCGAGAGGGAAAGCGTCAAAGAAAGGTTGAGCACAACCAGCGTGCTCAATGGTTGAGCGCTGACCTATGATCAGGAGGTCAGGGCACAGGCCCGGGGTGCGGCTCGACCCCCAGTAGGGGGTGCAAGGAGGCAGCCAACTGATGATTCTCTCTCTCATTGACGTTTCTCTCTCTCTCCCTCTCCCTTCCTGTCTCTGAAATCAATAAAAATACACATTTAAAAAAAAGGCTCAAATCTCACAAAGGCAGAATCCGAGGAGAATACAGCCAAACTGTGGGAGCTGGGGGGCCGCGGGGAGGCCAGGCCAAGCACGGCCAAGGGACAGCTGCTCTGACCACGGCACTCACCCCCCAGCAGCCGCTGTGGCCAGAGGGGCGCCAGGGACCCCGGACGAGAGCTCCCTGGGCTCGGGCTTCCAGGCTGCTGTGCCGACACCACGGACACCCACGGCCGCCAGCAGCTCAGGAAGCCTCCGCCAGGGAGAACACCAAGGCGAGGGCGCAGCAGCTCAACCGGAAACACACGCAGGGGCGCCGAGCAGAGCAGGGGCGCCGAGCAGAGCAGGGGCGCCGAGCAGAGCAGGGGCGAGCAGAGCAGGGGAGGGGCGCACTGAGCAGAGCAGGGGCGAGCAGAGCAGGGGAGGGGCACACTGAGCAGAGCAGGGGCGCCGAGCAGGGGAGGGGCGCACTGAGCAGATCAGGGGTGCCGAGCAGAGCAGGGGCGCCGAGCAGAGCAGGGGCGAGCAGAGCAGGGGAGGGGCACACTGAGCAGAGCAGGGGCGAGCAGAGCAGGGGCGAGCAGAGCAGGGGAGGGGCGCACTGAGCAGAGCAGGGGCGCCGAGCAGGGGAGGGGCGCACTGAGCAGATCAGGGGTGCCGAGCAGAGCAGGGGCGCCGAGCAGAGCAGGGGCGCCAAGCAACGGGCTCGGGACAGAAGGTCTGGCGACTAGGAGCAGCCACGGGGGCTCCGGAAGTTAAACGTGCTCAAAGTGGGGAACACCTTCCAGAAAGTAGGATAGAAGCAGAGAGAGAGAACAGGAGAGAAAAGGTAAGCAGAGGCCGGGTCAGGAAGCCATGGCACAGGAGCCCGACCCCAGGAAGAGCCAACAGAGAAGCAGGGGCAGAGGCGGCAGGCGGCTGTGACCCGCACCAGGACGTGGCCAGGGCCCAGACGAAGGCGTGGTCCCTGGCACAAAGGACAGGCCTCTGGGCACAGCGCCCTTTGTCCTCAGAACACGGGAACAAAGAGCTTACAAACGTCCAGAGGAGAAACAGGTCCAATCTCAGGGTCAGCTCCCAGAGTGGCTCAGACGCTCCACGGCCATGCTGGGCGTCAGGAGGCGGTGCAGGAGGAGGTCCCGCTTTTCAGGAAACGACCCCCAGCCCGACGGCCGTGTCCAGCATGGTCAGGGTGAGGTGGTGAGAGACTTTTCAGACATGCAACGTCTCCAAGAGGAGCCGACCACGCACCTCCTCAGGAACGGCCAGAGGAGCAACTCCACCGAAACAAAGGGAGAGGAAGACGCGGGATCTAGGAGCGAGGGAGGCGAGGGTGACCCCAGGTGGACAGGGTGACCAGGCCGGACCCGAGTGGCGAAAGCGTCCCAGAGGGGTCCCTCCAAGAAGATGGCCTGACGTGTCCGAGGGACGGAGAGGAAACGGAGCTAACCGCCCGCCACGGGAGCCGGACCGGAGCCTTACTTTCTGCAGCTGCACTCTGCTCGCCCAGAGGAGCGCTGGCTCCCGTGTCCCCCAACTCTAAACCCTTGTGTGTGGTGGGCAGGGAGGGAAGACCCATAGGGACCGGATCCCCCGGGCTGGGGTCAGAGGAGGGGCCTGGAGCAGGGCTGCTGACCCACAAAGTTTGGGTCCTTTGTCAAATACATGTTTTTCTCTCTGATTATAAAAAAATGTCCTGCCCTTATAGGTAAATATAGAAAACAGAAATGAAAGTTCATAACCCCTTAACCAAAAATAGTACCTCTGCCATGGATTCTTCTAGGAACTCGGGGATTTTCTCGTTTGGGTTTCTGTTATTCGCAGCACTGGACCACACCGCACTCCTGAGCGCGCTGCGGGCACAGTGACAACAGACGCCGCCTACCGCCGCGCACGGCCCGCTCCCGGTGGCAGCACCGGCACAGGAAGTGGGCCCGTTTCCGGTAAGTAAGCGGCGAAGGCCAGCTCCAAACCATGAAAGCCCTCCTCCCCCCGGAACATCCTCCGGGTCCATCCTCGCCAGAACGCGACTCGGAAGTGCACCCTCCGTTATTTACAGCCACTGAGGGCACCCTGCTAAGTGGGCTGCCCCTCGCACCCGGGCGGGCCAGCGCGCTCACCGGGCACCGTCTCCCTGGGTCCAGGGTCATGTTCACAGTGACCTCAAACAGCTTGGGAACATTCTGGATCCTTTGCTGGGACGGGTGCGTGTTAGTAGGTTACTGAGAGCTATGGACTGCTTTTCCCATGGCTGACATGTGAACGCAAGATATTCAGAAAAGAGGGGAAACCGGTTTGGCTCAGTGGATAGAGCGTCGGCCTGCGGACTGAAGGGTCCCGGGTTCGATTCCGGTCAAGGGTGTGTACCTTGGTTGCGGGCACATCCCCAGTGGTGGGTGTGCAGGAGGCAGCTGATCGATGTTTCTCTCTCATCGATGTTTCTGGCTCTCTGTCCCTCTCCCTTCCTCTCTGTAAAATATCAATAATAATAATAAAAAAAAGATATTCAGAAAAGAGGGGACAACTGTAGGAGGAACAGGTGGCCACAACAGCACCCTCAGACAGAACGCGCCTTTACACACTGTTCCTGCGTGTGTGTCCTTCCGTACAAAGGCAGGCTCATCACACAGGCTTCGTAACTGATGTTTTCACTCGACTACTTCTGTGCGCACTTCTCCCCGGAACACAAGCTCTCCGGGAGGCCCCGCGCCACAGCTGGAGCGAGCGGTTTCACTGTGCGGATGTCGGCCCTCAGCCAGGCCTCGGTTCATCCCCTTAAGGAGAGAGGCCTCCCAGGCCTGCCCATCAGGCAGCAGCATTTCTTCTCTCTCTTACTGAAAGCCAGGGCGTCCTGCCCGGCTGGTGGGGCTCTGTGGCTGAGCGTCGACCCACTAGTCTGAAACTGGAGGTCACAGTTCGATTCCCGGTCACAGCACATGCCCGGGTTAAGGGTTCGATCTCCAGTGTGGGGTGTGCAGGAGGCAGCCAATCGATGATTCTCTCTCATCATTGATGTTTCTCTTACTCCCTCTCCCCTCCTCTCTGAAATCAATAAAAATAATACTAAAAAAGAAATATGTATTTCAAAAACCCCCACAAAACCAGAGCGTCTTGGTGCCCTGGGGTGAGTGACCTCTGCCAGCGCAGAGGGTGGAAGAAGTGAGAGTGACATCGAGGGGTGGGTGGCACTGCCTTAGATCGGGAGCAAGGAGTAGAATTCCCTTCACCTTGTTCTGCTCTGATGCCTGAAATGATGGTTCATTCCGATGGGTCAATGGAAGGCCCAGCCAGGGGGACGGGAGGACGGGAGGTGGCGGGGGGGAGGGCACACTCTCTAACACCAACGCTTCCCCAGCGCGTCCTCCTGTGGTCAGGCCTGAGCTTTTCTAAAGATCTGGATGTTGAAGTGACATCAAGTTCCCTCCCGTCCCCACCAGCAGCACCGTGGGCGTGGCATTCTCAGGTATAGCTATATCCTGTTTGCATGCTTGTTTTATTTTGATGTTCATTTAGCTAAGTATAACTAAAGCAGCTGAATTTAAAATTATTTTTAAATGTCAGTTTGGCCATTTGCAGCCATATTCATCTTGGTTTTCCAGGTTTCTGTCTTTTCTGGGAAAGCTGCAATCCAGGCAGAATATAGGGACCAGAGAAACGGACAGAGCCAGCCCGCACAGGGAGCTGGCGGGAGCTTCTCACTGCGCGAGACCCAGGCACCAGGCCCGGGGCAGCGGGGATCAGGGGGCGGCGGTGAGCATAAGGGGCTAAGCAGATCCCTGTGAAAAAAGAGGGGGGCCTGCTGGGGTGCGGGAGCTGGACCAGCTTTCTTTACCCCCACCCAGTGCCAGCAGCACAGGAAATCCCATCAACTGTGCTCTCAGCTTCAGGGCTAATTTTCAGGTGGACAGAAAATTCTCCAACTGACGCAGCAAACTCCAAAGAGATGCTAAACACAACTATAAATATTTTCTCCCAATCTTTCTACACGTTAGCAAGTCTGAAAACTGAGTCATTTGTTTGAGTGCTTTGTAAAATCTCACCCCAAACTGCTACAGGAGGGAGGTGTTGGGGAGACGAGAATAGGAAAGGGAAACGGAGAGACTGTGGCAATTCTAGATTTCTGTGGCTCACACGTGGTGCCCTTCAGCATCCGTCACCTCCTCCATTCGCCCCAAACGCAAACGTCCTACATGCAGACCAGGCAGCGCAGGCAGAGAGTAAATAAGATGCCGTAGAAAGAGGCGGGTCATGGCTGAAACATGAAAACCTATTTGCATTCGAACGCCTGGATTCAACCGAGTCGTCCTGCTGTTCTAAATCCTCTCCATGAAGCCCCCTCCGGCCGGACTCATCTTCTCAGGACTAAACCCCCGCGTGTGAGGTCCCAGCCGGGTGCACGCCGAGGGGACAGTCGTGCTATGGCCCAGGCTTGTTCTCAGCACCAGCTGGGGCGACACACCCGTGGGGTCCGCCCTCCACCTACTGGCCACGAGGCCTCGGCAACGTCTCGTCCTCTCGGCGCGAGTTTTCCCGGGCAGGGGCAGGGCTGGCCACGCACTGGCATGAGGTGAGCCCTGGAGGGGAAGATGTGCTTCAAGTGCTGGCCTGGCATATGGGAGTGCCCAGCAGCGGTGCCCGTGGCCACTTCTCAGCAACAAAGCGGTCAGCCCCCTGCCAGCAGCAGCGGCCGCACAGACTGTGCTACGAGGGCAGGCCTGGGTCCCCATCTCGGCTCAGCTACTCACTAGGGTTGTGGCGCCGACACTGAGCTGTCCAAGTACCTCACGTCCTCTGCCAGGGGGGGAGCCACACCTGCCCTCCGCCCAGGCGAAGCAGGAGAGGGACAGAGAGTGGGACAGCGCGTGGAAAGGCGGGTGCCAGGGCAAAGCCTGATGCCCCACAGGGACCCACTTCCAAGCACCCTGCGTGAACACATCCCACGGCAAAGGGAACTCTCCCGCGGCGCGGCAAGCACGGAGGGAGACGTGGCTCGCTCAGCAGCACTCGCACGGCCCCTGCTTCCCACGTAGTTCCCAGCGGCAGTCGCGCTTGCTCAGAGCACAGCCGGCAGGACTCCCGGGGAGCCTGTGCCACTGTGGCCACTGCACTGGGCAAGGCTGCCCATCGCTGTAGGCGGCAGCACGCTCCCAGTTCAGCTTCCTCCCCCCGTTTCGGCTCTGCTTCCGAGAGGTTATTCTAGAATCCAAGAGGAGGAAGGAAGAGGAGTTTGTGGTTCCATGGTCTCCCACACAGCCCCATGGACAAGCTGCGGGCCGGCCGAGGGGCAGCAGAGGCAGGCTGGCTGGGCCCCGCGGCCTCGGCTCCCTGCCCAGTGCTCCCACCCACTCGGCAGCATCCTCACCGCCACCCACGCTCCTCCACCCAGCAGCCCTTCCCGACCCTGGCAGGACTCCGAGCGGGACCCACACGCTTCCCAGCCCAAGGTTACTCTAGGTCGTCGCCGGGGCCTGGGAACTGGGACAAGTACTGTTGGGAGGGTCAGAGGGTCACGAGTGAGCAAAGCACTGCGCACAGCACGTGCGGGAGGAAAGGACGGAGACGGACGTAGGTGAACTAGAAGATAGAAAGAAGAGAGAAGAGTCGACAAAACCAAAGGAGGGTTTTTGAAAAGATCAACAAAATTGTCAAAACTTCAGCTGGATTAAGTAAGAAAAAGAGGAGAAACAAGTTACTAAAACCGGACAGGAAGGAAGGGACCTAACTACCAACCTTACAGAAATAGAAAGGGTAATGAGGAGAAACAGGAACAAGTGGATGTCGATAAATTAGACGACGTGGTGAAATGAACACATTCCCGGAAAGACATAAACTGTTCGTACTGAATGAAGAAAAACACAGGAAGTTGTGGACAGACCTGTAACAAGTAAAGAGACTGAATCGGTAATGTAAAACACCCTCTAAGGAAGGCCCAGGCCCACACTGGTAAAGTCTAGAAAATGCTTAGAGAGTGATTAACACCCACCCTTCAGAAACTCTTCCAAAAAGGTAAGAGGAAAAAGCACTTCTCATTTCATCTAAAAGGCCGCAGTGCCCATCCCCAAGCCAGACACCTGACGAGAAAAGAAAACCAAAGACAATCGCGCTTAGGAATACGGACACGAAACCCTTCAACACAACACGGCGAAGCAAGTCCAGCAGGGCCACGGCCACGGCCACGGCCACGGGGAGATCCCAGAATGGAAGGAGGCCCACACACAGTCAGCACACGGACTCGCGCATCACATGAATGAAGGGAAAACCCACACAGTTATTTCGGCAGATGTGGAACAAGTACTTGACCAAATCCACCTTTCCTTCGTGATAAAAACATTCAACAGAAATAGGAATAAGGGGGACTTCCTCAGCTTGCGAAACGGCCTCTGGAAGCAAGCTCGCAGCCGGCAGCTGCTGAAGGCGAAAGGCAGGCGGCCTTCCCCGGGGCAGGCACAAGGCAGGGGTGTCCACCCTCGCCAGTGCCATTCAACACTGCACAGGAGGTTCCGGCCAGGACAATTAGGCCAGACGACAACATAAGTGACATTCGGATGGGAAAGAAAGAAGTAAAATAACCTCTATTTGTACACAAAACGATCTATGTATAGGAAACCTTAAAGAACCTACAAATAAGTTATCAGAACTAATAAACAAGTTTACCAAGATTTCCAGATACAAGATCAATATTCAAAAACTTACACTGGCAATGAATGATCTGAAAATGGAATTAAATTCCATGTACAATAGCATCCAAAAGAATTAAAAACATGATTAGAACAACGTGGTACTGGCATAATGATAAACATATCTACTGGTCACTGGAATAGAGCTGAGTCCAGTAATAAATCCTTACATGATGATTTTGACAAGGCTGTCAAGACAACTTAACGGGGAAGGAACAGTCTCTGTAAACGGCGCCGGTGGAATTGGATATCCACATGTAAAATAATGACTCCGAGCTCCTTCCGCATACCCTGTATCAAGATTAACGCAAAAGGAATCAAATATCTAAGTATAAGAGTTAAAACCACACAATTTCTAGAAGAAAACGTAAGTATGAATCTTCTTGACCTAGGGTTAGGTAACGGTTCTTAGCACATCAAAAGCACTACAACTAAACAAAAACAGAGAGAAATGAAGAACTTCTGTGCAGAGGACATCATAAAGAACGTGAAAAGGCAATACGAGCCCAGCCGGCAGGGCTCAGCGGTTGAGCATCGACCTATGAACCCGGAGGTCACGGTTCGATTCCCGGTCACGACAGATGCCCGGGCTGCGGCTCGGTCCCCAGTGTGGGGTATGCAGGAGGCAGCCGATCCACGATTCTCTCTCATCATTGTTTGTATTTCTCCCTCTCGCTCTGAAATCAATTAAAAAACAAAGACAATGGGAGAAAATATCTGTAAATCATCTATCTGATAAGGGTCTAGCATCCATAAAGGAGCCTTATAACTCAACATTAAAAAGACAAATAACCCAATTTTAAAATGAGCCAAGCGTTCGAATGTCAAGTTCTCCAAAGAATCTGCACAAGTGACCAAGAACATAAGCAAAGATGTTCGGCACCATCCGTCGTTGGGGCAATCAGCTTGGAACCACGATGCCGGGGATCCGACGTACAGCGTGCTGGCTGTGGTTAATGTGAGGTCTTAGAGGTTCTCGTCCTGGCCAATTCTGTTCAGTGCTTAGAGCATTGGCCCGTGGGCAGAAGGGTCTCGGGTTCGATTCCGGTCAAGGGTGCGTACCTCGGTGCAGGTTTGATCCTGGCCCTGGTTGGGGTGCGTCGGGGAGGCAACCAGTTGATGCGTCTCTCACATCATTCTTTCTTTCCTCCTCCTCCTCCCTCCCTTCCACTCTCTCTCTAAAGATCAATGGAAAAAATATCCTCCAGTGAGGATGAAGAAAAAAAGTTCTCATCACAAGAAAAAAAAAGGATAACTATATCATGATGAATGTTAACTACACTTAACTGTGGTCAGTTTGCAACATATACAAATACCTAATTATTATATTGTATACCGAAACGAATATAATGCTATAGTCAATTACACCTGAGTTAAAAAACCCAACTGAGTTATGATAAAAAGTGCCAGTCTGGGTCTGATCAGCTTTCCTCTATCAGTAGCGCTGCTCCAAAATAAAGCAAACCATTCAGTAACCTACACAACACACCAATTTACCTTTCTTGTTTCCATACATTTTTTTTTTTACTCTGTAAAAAACAAAAACAAACCCACAGTGAGATGCTACTTTACACCTACTAGAATGACCAGAATTTGAAAATTGGGTTGTATGCATATATGCATAACCCGGAGACACAGAGAATGGGGTGGTGAGGGCGTGGGGGGGCAGGGGGGAGTGGCTGGGAGAGGTTAATAGGAGAAAAAGGAGGACCTATGCAATACTTCCAACAATAAAGATTAAAATAAATACATACATACATACATACATAAAATGAAAAAAATACTGGGGCAACACAGTGCCCTGGGGGGTCCCGGATCTGTCTCTTGCTTCAAGTGTTTGGACAGAACAGACCCAGGGACACCCCTTCTTCCAGCCCTGACCTCCTCCCAGCCTCTTACCCAGTCACCGCCTTCCGAACCACCTCCCAGACCAGCCAACACCGGTTTCCTACCTTAACGCCTTAGGTAGGAGCAGCCACGAGCTCCCACCTCCCTCGGAATTCCCCCCCCCCCCCCCCCCGAGGCGGAGGCTGCCGTCAACCGCCCGGCCGCCTGCCCCTGCGGCCTCCGCACCTGCCTCTCTGGGCTTCTGTTTGCACCACAGCGCTGCGGCTCCGCAGGGCGCTGGCCTCTCTGCCAGTTGGCAGAGGAGAAGCAGAGAGAGCCCAGCATCTCCCAAAGACGCAAAGCCAGCGGGGGGGGGGGGGGGGGGCGCGTTCTCCCAGGGCCTGCTGAGCCTCCCAACACGAGCGGGCGAACCTCAAGGCGCCCTGGAAGCCGCCAGGGTCCTGGGGAGGAACCTGGCCAGGCCCTGGTCCCACCCGCAGGCCCTCAGCTCTGACTTCCCGGAGAGCCATTTCCCGGATGAGCAGGTGAGACTCATCAAGAAGATGGGGACACCTGACTCACCCCCGCAGGCTGGGCTGGGCCAGTATCTCTTCGAACGGCTCCCCCTCAAGCAGGACCAGGAGCCTTTGGGGCCCTGAGGCCCTGCATCCCCCTGGTGTCTGGCTTTTGCCTGAGCCTCTCCCCCAAACCCCTAAAATTCTTTCACCACCCGGGAGCCCACTCCCACGCTTTGGACCAAATGGGAACAATAAAGCTGTTTGCAGCAAAAAAATAAGCTGGGCAAGGAAGACTTTTGGTGAAGAAACTGGAACCCTCACCCATGGCTGTAAACTGGTGCAGCCGCTGTGAAAACCATTTGGCAGTGCCTGAGAAAGTTAAACGTGCTGTCACCATATGACCCCGGAATTCCCCATACAGTTATATATCCAACAGAACTGAACACGGCCGCCTGCACCGAGACTCCTACATGCCCTAGCCAGTTTTGCCAGCGGTTAGAGTGTCTGCCCATGGACTGAAGGGTCCCGGGTTCAATTCCCATCAGGGGCACACACCTCACTCAGCTGCAGGCTCAATCCCTGGTCCTGGTCGGGGTGCGTGCAGGAGGCAACCAATCGATGTGTCTCTCTCACATCAATGTCTCTCTCTCTCTCTCCCCCCTGCCCCTCCCTTGCACTCTCTCGAAAAATCAACGGGAAAAATATCCACAGGTGAGGATTAACAAAAAGCAAAACAAAAAACCCCACAATAACAACAAAGACTCATACATGAATACACTCATACTCATACATGAATGTTCACAGCAGTATTATTCACAGCAGCCAAAAAGTAGGAACAGCCCCAATGTCCACAGCTGATGATGGATAAACAAAATGTGAGGTATGCATACAATGAGATATTATCCTATATAATAAAAGCCTAGATGGCGTCATGCCCTTGCATGACGTCACAAGATGGCTGCACGCACAGTGGAGGCGGGGCCCAGTGGCCACTCCGCACGGTGAGGCCTGGGGGTCCCGTGGTTTTGCGTGGCGCGGAGGAGGCTGGTCCCGGCGGAGGAGGTGGCCGGCAAGGGAGGGCAGTTGGGGGCGATCAGGCTGGCAGGGGAGCAGTTAGGCATCAATCAGGCTGGCAGGGGAGCGGTTAGCAGGTGATCAGGCTGGCAGGCAGAAGCGGTTAGGGGCAATCAGGCAGGCAGGCAGGCAGGCAGGCAAGTGGTTTGTAGCCAGCAGTCCCGGATTGTGAAAGGGATGAGGGGTCCCAGACTGGCGAGGGTGCAGGCCGGGTTGAGGGACACACCCTCCCCATGCATGAGTTTTGTGCACCGGGCCTCTAGTTCAGTCATAAAAAGGAACAAAGTACTGATACACGCTGCACCACTTACTGTAAACTTAGAAAACAGAATGCTCAGTGAAAGAAGGCAAACAAAACAGGCCACATATTGTCTGATTCCATTTATATGAAACAGGCTAATGTGTAGATACTGAAAGAAGACCAGTGGCTGCCAGAGGCCTAGGGGTGTGGGGCTTCTGGGAGAGAAGGGAGTGACTCCTAATGGGTGCAGGGCTTGTTTCTGGGGTGATACAAAGTTCTGAAATTGGCTAGTAATAATGATTGCACAACTCGGTCAATATACAAAAAGGGTGAATTATAACTAACAAAATAATATAAAACTGGTAGAAGACTATAATAAAGTGTTGACAAAGATGAACCAAAGGGCCAGGGGGAAGGGGGTGCCTTCTCTAAAGAGACGTGCGAGCTGTGATGAAACTAAGCACCGTCGCTGGCCGTCGTTATCACTGGGCACCCGCCGTGCTCCGTCAGTGACAAGCCGTCCTCGGGCCAGGCGACGTGCCGTGCGGAGAGGAAATGCGGGCGCGCGTCACAGTTCCTTCTGTAACCTCATGCCTGCACAGCGCTTTCTAGGTCACGAAGTGTCACACACTCACTGCCCTCGCTCTCCCCGGGGCCCGGGACGGGGGAGAGCCACACGGAGCCTCCCTGTGGCAGGACCGCTCACCAGGGCCTGAGAAAACTCCAGAAGAGCTCCCGTTCCACTGTCGGGCCTTCCAGCCCACGCCCAGGTCCAAGGGGCAGGACTGCTGGTCCTCACGTCACACCTGCACCTTGCCCCTCGACCTGTCGCCCAACCGGGGGGGTTACGATGCCAAAATGCAGGTGGGTGTGAACACAGGTCTTTACCCAAACCCTTGGTTTCTTTCCTGTCCCATTCAAGCTCTCTGTTCAAAGACGAACCGCTCCTGCCCCGGCATATGGCAACTTCAAGTTGTTCCCAACGAAGTCACGCAGCAGGGCCCAGCAGCCCCTCGTGACGTTTTCCACAGAAACACACACACTGACAGCAACCAGACCCCTCAGACCTTTAGGGTAACCAGACAGGGCGCTGGAGTCAGACTTCCGCTTCTGACCCAGCGGCGTGACAGCCACGGCAAAAGCAAGTCACGTAGAACACGCTGCAGGCGGAGAGGCGGGGTGCGGGGCACGCGGGCGTGGGGTTTCTTGAACAGGCCAGGGAAGACTCTCACAAAATGCTGATACCAGCACATTACCTCCGGGACGCGATTTGAGGTGACTTTTACTTTCTTCTCTACACTTCGGGGCACTGGCTTTAAAAACATGCTCATTTTGTCAAAGCCCGAGTTTGGGAGGCCAAGGGATGGGGCCACCTTGTTCCCCGACACGTCCCTGCCCCGCTGTGGGAGGTCCGCCTGTGCAGCGAGGCGCCTTTCCAACAGCCGCCCCGGCAACGCCTGTCTCCCAGGGGGCACGCTGGCGGCGGTTCCCTCGAGCTTACCTGGACGGGTGGCTCAATGGTTATCCAGGCCGGAAGCATGAGACTGGGGTTCAGAGGCTGCGTGCCCACGCGGAAGTACACGCCGCCCCTGGAATCACAGGCCCACACGTGCTGGTTTCCACACGCCAAGCTCGTCAGTTTTACAGCTCCTGGGGACGAGGAAACACACAAACACGAGTTACTTTTGTACAATGACTCCTCTTTCACTGACTATCAACGTCAACTTTATTCTGCAAAGGAAGAGACGAGGAGCGTGACCGAGGCCACCTGCCAGCGCCACCCAGCAGCCCTTCTGTACCAGGGCGAGGCCGTCCGGATGCCATCAGCCCGCAGCCCTGAGCCACCGAGCACGGGGACCGGTAACTCCACGCGGGCCTATCGTTAGAGCCTCCAGATGCGACTATTACGAGCAACAGCGAGAAGGACGAGCAGAGAGGATGCTCATCTTCACGGCTAACCAAGCTGGCGAAGGGGAGCTCACACAGCCTCCCGAACCCTCACTTTTCTGCTCCTGTTTCTCCTGTTGATTAAGCTGATGCGAAGAGGTAGGGATGTAGAAGGAGCTTTAAAGAGAAACCACATTTGATTGACAGTCTCTCTGGCAATCACCAACAGCTGCTGCGGGGCGGGCTTGCAGCCAGGCCTTCACTTCGAACCTCGCCACAGCACCCAGTATCCCCGTCCATGTGAGGCCATCAGGGTCCCACGGCACATGTGGCTGAGCCAGGAGGCTGAGGGTGAACTGAGGGTGAAGCCAGGCTGGCCTGACCCCACACCAGCTACCTCGGCCCCTGGGAAACCACATCCAGAGCACGCAGACCTCACATTCAGTTCCATCAGCTTTGACACATGGACCGACCTGGAACCCACGCCCTGTCACGTTAGGGACCATTTATCACCCCAGAAGGTTCCCTCAGGCCCTTCCCGTCACTGCCAGGCAACGACTCTGGATTTCTACCACAGTGAGTCCGGCCTCGTCTAGGCCTCCATGGAAACAGTCCTAGGTGGCACGCTGGGGGTGGCTTCTCCCACTGGGGTCCCTCCTTTCATGGCCAAGGACGGTTCCCCTGCACCGAACACCACCCTTCCCCTGCCATGCACGTGGGCCGCCCCTGCGCCTGCTGGGGGAGTAAAGCTGCTCCTCTCGTTCTCGCAGAAGCTGTTTCTCTTGAGAGGTGCCCGGGGGGAGCTGCTGGGCCCAGGGCAGACGGGCACCGGGCCAGCGTCCCCAGGTGACACGACACGCCCACAGCATCGGGGGGCACCTCTCGTCGCCCCTCCTAGTAGGGGTGAGGGGTGTCTGGGGAAGTGCCCACTCAGGTCTTTTGCCCATTTTTCAAGCCGAGTGGTCTGTCTTCGGTGACGAAGCCAGAGGGCGGGTCACCTGGACTTTAAAACTAGGGAAGAGGTGGTGCAGCTGCCCTTGCTGGCGGCGCTGCCCTTGGCACCCCACGGCTGTCCCGGCATCGGATGACTGCCCCTGTCTGCACCAGTGGGCACGGGTCTTGCTGTGGCAATCCTGTCACGTGCCTCTAGTATGAGACAAACTTAAAAGTGTAACTCCCACAACACCCAAGTTCTCAGCACCCCTCTGCATTTCCCAAAGACGATGGTTTCTCCTATGCTGAAATTAACTGCATTTTCCTCTCTGAATCTTTTACAGAATGGCCTACCAGGGAGTTCAAGAGACTCCCTAGGGCTCTAAAGTATATTTTAAAACATCTGTACCAATCGAAGTAAAGTAGCTTCAGCAGTAAGTTCCAGAAATAGCTGAGATACAAATGCTGATCGGAAGGCAAGGCTATGCTGGGGTCTGCAGCCGCCCTGAGAGGCACTCCAGGCAGCAGCTGCCTGGGGCGTCACCTGGGGAGAAGTCACCTGGGGAGGAGTCACCTGGGGAGGAGTCACCAGGGAGGAGTCACCTGGGGAGGAGTCACCTGGGGAGGAGTCAGCTGGGGAGGAGTCACCTGGGGAGGAGTCACCTGGGGAGGAGTCACCGGGGAGGAGTCACCGGGGAGGAGTCACCTGGGGAGGAGTCACCTGGGGCGGAGTCACCTGGGGAGGAGTCACCTGGGGAGGAGTCACCTGGGGAGGAGTCACCTGGGGAGGAGTCACCGGGGAGGAGTCACCTGGGGCGGAGTCATCTGGGGAGGAGTCACCTGGGGAGGAGTCACCTGGGGAGGAGTCACCGGGGAGGAGTCACCGGGGAGGAGTCACCTGGGGAGGAGTCACCTGGGGCGGAGTCAGCTGGGGAGGAGTCACTGGGGAGGAGTCACCTGGGGAGGAGTCACCTGGGGAGGAGTCACTGGGGAGGAGTCACCGGGGAGGAGTCACCTGGGGAGGAGTCACCTGGGGAGGAGTCACCTGGGGCGGAGTCACCTGGGGAGGAGTCACCTGGGGAGGAGTCACCTGGGGAGGAGTCAGCTGGGGAGGAGTCACCTGGGGCGGAGTCACCGGGGAGGAGTCACCTGGGGCGGAGTCACCTGGGGAGGAGTCACCTGGGGCGGAGTCAGCTGGGGAGGAGTCACCGGGGAGAGAGGCACACTGGCGGCCTCTCACCGTGCGGGGACAGCACCACGCAGAACACGCAGTGCCATTACCAGGGGCACGTTCTTTTAGAACAAATACAGAAGCTGCTGGAACCTAAACGGCATAAACCAGCGGATTCTGGACTGAAGAGCAGGGCAAAGCAGAGAACGGCCCCCGGGGCTCCCTGCAGTCCTGCCTCACTCCGCTCTCCCGCTCCTGTCCGTCCACAGAGGGAAAGGGGACGGTGGAGGCCGGTGGCAGCCACCCTGCCTCCCACACACTCCACGGCTCCCAGTCCCAAGAGTTAAGCAGGGCCCCATCTGGCCAGCGGGCTATGAGCAGAAGTGATTGTCCCTCCTGAACGGAACCGCTGGAGCTGGCGCAGGGCCCTCCAGCTGCAGTGCCCGAGGGGCCGGGCCGCAGAGTACCAGGGGACCAGGGGACCAGGGGACCAGGGCTCCCCCCCCCACCCCCCCCCCCCCGCCCAGGGCACAATGGCCCTGACAGAGCGAGGCTGACAGCCAGCTGGCGGGAGAGCAGGCGGCATTCACTGTGAAGCCGCTGATACCGGGCTTGTCACTCCATAGCCCAACCAACACGCACTTCTGCCCGTGACATAAAGTGGCACCTGCTTGGCGTTCTACTCTATCGGGCGGCACGCTTTTCTGCACGCATTTCCAAAGGCATGACTGACACCAGGCCCTCCCCCATCCCACGCTGAGAGCCATGAACTGTCATCGCAAACCGCACCACTGCTGACCCCGGTGCCTGACTGTGCACACGGGCCAGGGCATCTTAAACATCCCCCAAAGGATGCCAATTGCTTCCAAAAACTAAGGTTGTAATAAACTGCAAATTCCATGCTGCTGTTACAACTGGGTTCAATAGCTAAACATTTAAGAATGCTCTTCATTTCACCTCAAAGCAGCAATTCATTTGGTAGTTAGCATAGGGGCAAAGGAGGGATGCTACGTCTTTAAGAAGAAATTAAAAGCAGAAACCGTGTTCCTTAAAATTGCAACTTCTGTGTGCCATGTGGGGAAGACCAGTGACATTCCAGACTGCAATGACCTGGCACAGCCCAAGGTCAACACCGGCGTGAGGTAGCCCAGCTCACGTGGTCAGCACCAGGAAGACAGGCTTCCATTTCGATGTTCTCAAGGTCGGGACACGAGGACAGAGAGGCCAGGACTGAGAGCAGGGCCCACCCAGCTCTGAGGCAGCGCCCATTTCCACGGATGCTCCTGCCACCATCTCTCTGCGGTGGGCGCTGCTGTGCCCCTTAGGAAGGCGAGGAGCTGGGTGTAAAGGGAAGCCAGCAGCTTGCCAGGCCCAGCTCTGGGCACGGCCAGCACTGCCTCTGCCGTGAGTCCCGCTCTGCAGCCTGGCCTCCTGCCACCTGCTGTGTGACCGACGCCAGGCTCGGCTGCACGCTGGCACGGGTTTGCCAACGATGGGTTTGCAGGCAGGAGGCCGGCGGCTCCGTCCTCTCGCCTGCACTGTGCCGGCAGCAAGCGCCCACTGCCAGCACACCCAGACGGCCAAGCACATCCCGACTCGGATGCAGCTCCCCCTCGGATGCAGACTCCGTCCCCGAAGCTGTTTCTCCCCAGAAAGAATGGCCACCACCCCCGTGACGCCCAAAGGCACCTCCAAGACCGGCCCCGCTCCAGCCTGCCAGCTGCGCCGGGAGGACCGGGCTGACATGGAGGAGGCAGGGCTGTGGGCTGGAGCCTAGAGCCTGGAGGCCCTGGCAGAGCGGGTGCGGTGGGTGGAGCCAGGCACAATGCCCACTCCCTCTGCACCAAGCTCTCAGTACGGCAGGACACAAACCGCGCCTGGCCTCTGCGCCTCCGCAAGGAACCTCGGCATCTCCCACAAGGTCTGGCTGGGGCTGAGGACGGGCCGGGGCAGGCAGGAGGGCCACACCATCAGAACAATGGCTGGCAAATGCTCTCACAAGCGGAACGGTGGCCCTGGTGCTGGGATCAGGCTCAAAGGACAGTGTGAGGACATGTACCTGGGTTGCAGGTTCAATCCTGGCCCTCGTCAGGCTCCAACGGGAGGCAACCAATCGATGTGTCTCTCACATCTATGTCTCTCTCTCTAAAAGTCAAGGAAAAAAATATCCCTCAGGTGAGGGTTAACAAACACACACAAATGACCCTGGGCAATGCGTAGCTCCGGACAGAGCGGGCTTGTCTGGTGGAGGCCAGCCTGCTGCTGCAGCCGAGCTGCTGTGTGGGGCCTCGCTGGACAACAGATGAGGCTCTCCGCATGGCACCTGTGGAGCCACCTGGGCCGAGACCTGCCTGAGGGGTGGTGAGCGGCCCCTGCACCAGGAGATGCGGCCCTTCCTGCTCCCCCTCCTTTTGTGTGGAGGACGTGTGGCTGAACCCTCAAACATCAATGCTGTGCAGACAATGGTGGCTGCCAGCTGACCGGGAGACCGTTCGGCAGAGCATTTGTAGGGCCCATCTGGACCCTCTGGAGCCCCTGGCGCACCCTCCGCCTCAGACCAGCCACACCTAAGCTGCCGTTCAATCAAGAATCTGCCTGCATAACCTAATGTTTGGGCTCATCCTATTACCTTGTCTCTTAGAACAGAATGAATGATTTATCAAAGGCACCTGCTGGGTGGCCCGCCCTGTAACCCGAGGAGACTCGGAGAGAGCAGCGGGAGACGCAGTGTGTCTCCCGTCTGCCTGAGCACCGAGCCTCGCGCTGAGCAGCTCGTGTACGCTGGGAGGAGACGGTCAACGGGTCACTGACCCTGGCGCGGGACGTGCCATTTTCCAGACTGCACAGCACGAAGCAGCGTGCCACAGGCAGGCAGACTGGCAGAGGCAATGGCACCAACGGGATTACCGGAAGCAGTTCTTGTGGGCAGCCTCCTGAGTCCGCTCCTCCCCAGTTCTGAAAACCCCCAAACCAAGGTGGGAGGTGAAGCCCCTACAAAACCAAGAAGCCCCTTAATCTGCCTGAGTAGCTAATCGGCCTCCTGAAATCCAGCAGCTTACAAAGCGTCACACAACCATCCCACAGGTGGAAGCCGGAGGCCCGCACAGCGCAGGCACAGCGCACGCGACGGCATACCTAGCTGGGCAAGGTCCAGCCGGGTCCAGTGCAGGCCGGTGGGGCAGCTCGCGGACAGCGTCCTGATGAACACCTGGCCCAGGCTGTCCAGTGCCCACAGAGCGTCCTGGCAGGCGGCGTAGGCCCTCATCTCGGTGTCGGGGGGCAGCTGCACAGTGGACGGGCGGGACTGCGCGTGCTGGGCGCCCACGCTGCACAGGTCCTTGCTGCCCTGGCACAGCCACAAGGCGCTGCCTGCGGGAGAGTTCGGGGGGGTCACTGACAAAAGGGCCGCTGACACCCACGGCTCCCTCGCTCCTCGCCACCGTGTGACAGACGCTCCATGCGCTTGAAGGTAGCGTCGGAGGGCACACCGTGACTGAGCAAGAGACAAGCCCAAGATACTTTAAAGACGTGAAAGAAAGCAGGGCTCAGGGATTGTCGGAGGCTACGATGTTGGCCTAGTGGCTCTGACCCGGGACGTGCTATGATGGACCCTCAGGGGAGTTAAAACCTTGGGCACAGCCCTAACCGGTTTTGCTCAGTGGATAGAGCGTTGGCCTGCGGACTGAGGGGTCGTAGGTTCGATTCCGGTCAAGGGCATGTTCCTGGGTTGTGGGCACGTCCCCAGTAGGGGGCATGCAGGAGGCAGCTGATCGATGTCTCTCTCTCATCGTCGATGTTTCTAACTTTCTATCCCTCTCTCTTCCTCTCTGTAAAAAATCAATAAAATATATTAAAAAAACCCAAAAAAAACCTTGGGCACAATATGTCTTCCAAAATGCGATCTAAAACCTGTGGCCAGTATGTTTTGGAATTGAAGATTTCTTTGGTTTTGAAGACCTAGAGCAACACCTTGGCCTGTGTTAGGTCCCAGCCCAGCAGCGGCCCCGGTGAGCAGTAACACCGCTGCGGCACATGTTTGCCCACCCCAGCATGACGGGGCCATGGCCAGCGTGACTCGGCGGACCAGGCAGGTTCTGCTGCCAAGTCGGAGCTGGCCTAGGTCTCAGCTTACCGCTCTCAGCACGGTGGTCAGAGCGACTGGGGAGAAGTTACTGCTCTGACCACGTTACCCACTTCCTGGTGGTGCTGAAGCTTGAATGAACCAACTGCTTCCCCTGAACCACAGACTGCACGACCCCGTGCCGTACTGGGAGGCGGCTTCCCAGAGGGGTCACCGGAGTGCCCAGGCCCCCACGCTGCCGCTCCTGGCTCCCAGCCCGATGCCGGAAGGGGCTGACTTGTGACCAGAGAGCAAGCCTGCCCTGCAGGGTCCCGACTGTAAACCAGGCAGGAAGTGGCTGCTGGGAGGTGACGGAATTCACAAGAGGAAACGGGAAGGTGCCCAAGAAGCTGGGTGCCCCCCTGGCTGCTGTGCCATGGCCCGGGGAGATGGCTGGAAGTCACCGCTGCCAGCCCTGGCGGCTACACTGTATGTTCCCCTCCTCAGGACGTGCCGTCATTAGACTCACTCAGCTTCACTGCTCTGGATCCTTCTCTCCCGGTCAGGTGGGCCCAGCCCCAGGGGCCCTCGGCTCAGCCCACAAGGACCACTGGCCTGTGACATGACCCCACCTTGTCTCCGAGGTCCACCCAGCCACGCCCCCACCCCACAAGGCCACATGCAGACGGTGGCTTTAGCTGTGCCACGGCCACGCCCTATGCTCCCACCAACCTTCCTTTGTGGGAGCAGGGGAGGCCAACACAAAGGCCCACTTGGTTGCAGAAGCTGTGCCGCGGGGAACGACGTTGTTCCAGTAAGTGCCTAGAAAGAAGAAACAGGAGCAGGTGTCAAAGAAAGAAGAAACGAACCACACCCCAGAGCGTGGTTCTAGACCAGGGGTGGGCAAACTTTTTGACTCGAGGGCCACAATGGGTTCTTAAACTGGACCGGAGGACCGGAACAAAAGCACGGATGGAGTGTCTGTGTGAACTAATATAAATTCAAAGTAAAGGAGCGGAGGGGAGAGCAAGAGAACCGGATAGAACAGCCGGATCCGGCCCGCGGGTCGTAGTTTGCCCAAGGCTGCTCTAGACCACAGCAGGCCCTGGCGGCTCACGGCTGGTTCCAGCCTGTCCTTACTCGGAGGGCCGAGCGGCACTCGAGAGCCGGCCCGTCCCTCTGTGGACACCGGCAAGCAGAGCCACCGTCCTGCCCACGAAGCAGGGGTGCATGTACAGAAGGGATGGGTGCGCGTGGGCTGACACCGCGTTACAGGTCTGGCTAGAGCCCGGCGTTTTCAACAGCGTGACAGTCTTCCTCCAGGAAATGGACTAGTCCCTCTTCCTAGGCTCTTCAGGTTCGGGCGAGATTTTCATTTTATTTTTTAATATATTTTATTGATTTTTTACAGAGAGGAAGGGAGAGGGATAGAGAGTTAGAAACATCGATGAGAGAGAAACATCAATCAGCTGCCTCCTGCACACCCCCTACTGGGGATGTGCCCGCAACCAAGGTATGTGCCCTTGACTGGAATCGAACCCAGGACCCTGGAGTCCACAGGCCGACGCTCTATCCACTGAGCCAAACCGGTCAGGGCGAGTTTTTTCATTTAAATGTGAAGTTATTAACATAAAACGGAGCTCCATTTGCTTTCTATCATAATAGGTTCCCAGGGGAGACGGATCGCACACCCGACACTGGGGTCCCAGTGGCAGCAACGACAGATGAAGAAGGGAGACGGACGAGCACGAAGAATGCCTCCGTCCCAACACTCCCACTGGCCTCCGCCCCCTCCTCAGGCCGCGCGCGAGCTTTCCTTTACACGCTGCCCCTTCCTCGGACTGAAGCTGCCTGTCAAGCCGCGTGAAAGTCGAAGCAATTCACCCACCGATGAGACTTCCCTTGGCGACGTGGAGTTCGTTCTTGCCCGAGGAGATCCAGACGCCGCTGTTGTTCACCCCCAGCAGGCTGGGCTGGCACTGCAGCTGCTGAGACCAGAACGCCATGCGCAGCTTATCTGCCACCTTTTCCACGGGCACTTGGGCCGCTGTGGCCACCGAGTGTGTGGCGTGCATGATGGTCTGGAATAAGCTGCACTGGTCGAACACCACGTAGTCTGTGATGCTCACCTGCAGGGACGGGAGGACACGCTGTCAGGGCGATCTTCCTGCCGAGAGGGAGGTTCTGGCCCACGTGCACGTGCGTGTTAGTGAGGACTGAGAAAAGTCTAGCAGGACCCCCCCCCCCCCCCCCCCCCGAACTGCTGTCATGACCCCTGGGGGTTGGACGTAGAGAGGTGGAAAATGCCACCTTTTTTTTTATAAAATATATTTTATTGATATTTCACAGAGAGGAAGGGAGAGGGATAGAGAGCTAGAAACATCGATGAGAGAGAAACATCGATCAGCTGCCTCCTGCACACCTCCCACTGGGGATGTGCCCGCAACCAAGGTACATGCCCTTGACCAGAATCGAACCCGGGACCCTTCAGTCCACAGGCCGACGCTCTATCCACTGAGCCAAACCGGTTTCGGCCGAAAATGCCACCTTTTATACACTTTTCTATCACGTGGACCTGTTACAAGCCTGTGACTGAACATCACCCCCTGCACCTCTAAGACTTTTGTTCTAGTTAGTGAGAATTACTTTGTTTTTAAATTCCGGTGTTTCTCATGGACAGCGATGTACAGTACTCAGACTACACCACAATTAGCCCTAAAGAGGCATTCTCAGGCCCTAACCGGTTTGGCTCAGTGGATAGAGCATCGGCCTGCGGACTCAAGGGTCCCAGGTTCGATTCCGGTCAAGGGCATGTACCTTGGTTGCAGGCACATCCCCAGTTGGGGGTGTGCAGGAGGCAGCAGATTGATGTTTCTCTCTCATCGATGTTTCTAACTCTCTATCCCTCTTCCTTCTTCTCTGTTAAAAAAATCAATAAAATATATTAAAAAAAAAAATAAGAGGCATTCTCAGTACTAATCTGTTATTTAAGCCAGGACTGTGAGTCCCCATGCCAGGCCGACAGCCTGGAGCCCCGTCCTGGACTGCAGGCAGCACCTGGCTCAGATGCTGGGACCCTGCTCCTCTCACGTGACCTGAAAGGTGCTTTTCCGGGCGCCCCCTGAGGAGACCCCTCCTCTTTCTAAAACACTTTCACGCACGTATCTGCCCTGCTGGGCTTTCCAGAGGCGCGTCGCCGCCCTATTCCCAGGATAGTCTCGCGCAGGTGACATGCCCAAGTCTCGCACAATGAAGGGTTGAGTGAAAGGGACCTCAATGTACAAAACACAGAAACGAAAAGGAAATTCCTGTAAAAATCAGCACTGGGTGCAAACACTGCCCTTGGTCAGTGTGAGCTGCCGCCCTCACTGAAGTAGAAGCGGGGGCTTCACCACGTCGGGCCCCGGAGCCCTCAGAATGCGGGGCCCCGCACACGCCGGCGCTGTGACCACTCAGGGAGCCCGCGCTTCCCGGTGCGTGCCTCACCAAGGCCACACCAGGCCTGGGACAGACGCAGTCCCAGCACCAGGACCTGCTGGTGAGCAGGACGCAGATGTAAATGAAGTTTAGCAGCCAAACAGTGCTGCTCTCAGGCTGCAAAGAACCAATCTTCAGATGCTGCTGCCCGTTAAATCTCTCTAAGGATAACGTTCTGAGCATTACTGCAAAATGTGTCTGCTTTTCTCTTGGCTACTTAAAAACAGAAGTTAGTACGCATGTACAGGTGAGCGTGTGCGTGTGTGTGTGTGTGTGTGTGTGTGTGTGTGTGTGAGAAACCATATGACATGGCAACGAGCACTGAGAAGGTATTTTCAAGTCCTTTGCAGAACTCTTGGAGTGCCACCTGGCACGTGAATCAGTGACGTATGTACACACACACACATGCATCAAAGAGCAAACACACCTGACTTTCCCAGTCTCACCTCAGGGTCCTACGAGCAACAAGGCGAGTCTGAGGTGACAGTTTCACACCCGCCGAGGGCAGCCCGGGGAGACCCCGCACCACAGGGGGGGCAGACACTCCTTTGAGAGCATTCCAGCCACCCTGGCTGGCACCAAGTCACGGAAGGTGGCTACTGACACCCTCCCTTCCCAAAGCCCTCCCTTTCGGGCGCCGGCGGAGGACTCCCCTGAAGTGCCTCCCACTCAGAGGACTTGCGAACAAGCAGAGAGAGAGGGACTGTAACTGTGGGCTGGGTTTTCCCAACCTACTGTGCAGTCTCTTTCTTAGCGCGTTTGTCAGAATGAAACACCATCACTACCCAGGCCTCCGAGTGGACGTCACGGGTTTACGTAAAGCAGATTCTAAGCCACCTGCATACACAGCCTGTGCTCGGAGCAGAGCTCCTCAGGTGGGAAGTCGTGGTGTTCCAATGTGCTGCGATCCGCCGTCTGGCTGAGTAAACCTGAGTACCGTTATTTAGCCCCTCCCCCATCTCTTTAGGGAAGACAGGGGCTGTAAGGGGGGAGCAGTCCCACCCCAGGGAGACCCCGGGCCCGACCGGAACACCCACCTGCCACCAGTGGTCGTCCTCCCCTTGGGGCTTCTTGGGAACAATGCCGGTTCTGAACCACAGGGTTCCGTGGATGTCCAGCGCCCACAGGGTCTGCTGGTCCCCGAGCGTCACACAGACAGGCTCCAAGGCCTGCCTTTCACTGAAATGGAGGAGGACATGGGAGTCAGCATCCAGGCGAGGCCCCAGTGGGTCTAGGCAAGCCAGCAGAGGGCGTCCTGGGGGGTCGGCCTGGGAGAAGAGACACCCCACCCACAAGATCCAAGGCAGAAAGCTGCGTTTTGAGTTAAGTTACTGTGCAACATCAATTGTTCAAAGGCATCGCAGCTTCTGAAAGACACACGAAGACCCAGAGTGACAGGAGAGCTTTGGGAAGAAAATGACCCCAGGAAAAGGTGAGCAGCGGCCCAGCAGGGATTCAGGCCCCGAGGCGCCTCCACCCCGTCCCTCCTTCACTGTGTGCCGGGCTGTGCGGGCAGCTGCAGCTGGGCAGACGCCGCTCTCTGGGCACCTGGTGCCATCCTCACCAGCCTCGGGCTCAGCTGGGCTCCTCTCTGCACGGTGCGCCCAGTGCTTGCCCCGCTCCCTGGTTCAGGAGCATCTGCACTAGCCGACGGGTCAATTTACACTCCCACGGGAGCTCCATGGGGCAGGGCAGGCTCAGCGGTCTTTGCACACCCAGCCCAGCAGTTCTGGCTCACAATGGGGACTGGCTCAAGTTTCGTGGGTTGCTAAATGCAAACCAATATCCTAATCCAATTTTCTAAGGGCTATTAATAATTTTACATTAGCAAAATGATTTGATAGCAATTCTGTAATTAAAATTTTGAATGGCAAAATGTAACCAAATAAATTGCAATTCAGAGGTCAATCTCAATTGACTAGGAGGATAATAAAGAAAACTATTTGACTCTACAGCATCCGAGATTCTAAAGAGAAACCCGACACTGGGCACTTCTGAACAGAGACGGTCCTGAGAGACGGTGGTGGGCGAGGCTCGGGGCTGCACAGGAGGCAGCAGCACTGGAAAAGCTGAGCTCTGACCCAACATGCAGCGCCCTCAGAGGTGGACAGTGTCTCCAAGGTCAGGCTGCTCAAACTGGTTCTGACAACTGCAGAGAACACCATTACCCTGGAAACCCTCAGGGAACCAGCTCTTCCCCGGGAAGGCACCCCTGGACGCCTGAGGGGCGCCCTGCTGACAAGGACCAGAGGTGGGACAAACCGGACCACTAGTTACCTGATGATGTCACACTTCCACTGCTCGCCTTCAGGGCAGAAGCTGCTCACGCCCTCCCGGTACAGGAGGGCTCTCTGCTCCGTCAGCGCCCACACCACGCTGTTCCGGGCTGTCACCTGCGACAGTGGGTATGGGCAGTCGACCTTGATGGCTCTGGCACAGGGGCGATCCACGCTGAGACCTGCCAGAGAGATGGACAGGAAGCCCCCAAACACACAATCAGGATGTCACACCTCATGGTTATCCTGTGTACTTATTTTTCTTTTTGGATATTTTGCTATATTCCTTTGTAAAAAGTGCTTTTTAAAAGATCTAGTCAGCCCCTGATTGGGTGGCTCAGTTGGTTGGAGCATCATCCCCCACACGGGAAGGTTGCAGGTTCAATCCCTGGTGGGGGGTATGTACGGGAGGCAACCAATCAGTTTCTCTCTCACATTGATGTTTCTCTCTCTCTCTAAAATCAACAAAAAAAATCTCAGGTGAGGATTAAAAATAAATAAAATAAAACAAAATAAAAGGTGTAGTCAGTTACCAGAGGGAAGGGAGGTGGGGGGGAGGCAGAAGAGGGTAAATGGGGGATAAACGGTGATGGAAGGAGACTTGATTTTGGATGGTGAACACACAATATAATACACCGAGGATGTAATATAGAATAGTACCTGAAACCTATGTAATTTTATTAACCAGTGTCACCCCAATAAGTTCAATACAAAAGGGAAAATAGGTCTTGTCAACATACAGTGGTTAAATTGTGCTTGAATACAACCTCTGGGTGCAGCCTTTCCGGAGGCCCTTGGAAACCCGGGAGTAACAACTCAGAGCTGGCACCCAGGGTGTCCTGAAAGAAGCGAAGGCCCAGACCAGAGCGAGACGCTGGCCTCTGGCTCCATCTTGTCCGCCGGCTTTGTCCCCACGGCCCCTAGGCCAACAGCTTCTTGCAAACAGACACGCTAGCCATTAGAGGGATTCTCCTCGCCAGAACGTGCCTCTCCCCAGGAGGAAAGGGAAGTATGTACAAAGTTAATGATTATTTTTCCAAGATTTGCAGGAACCTCATGACCAGACTCACCTCCTCTAGCACAATCTTCCTCGGGCCCCTGCTGGCGCCCAGATGTCTTCAGTCACCAATCACCTCTTGGCCCCCCGCCCCCCACCACGCCCCTTTCCCCTTTCCCTGACGTAAAGGAAGCCTGAGCTCTATTTTCTTACGAGGGATCTGAGGCACCACGGAGCTTCCCCTCTTCTAGGTCAGGGACTTCTCCATAAAGAAACCTTTCCTTCTCCCAAATTCCGACATTCTGAGTTTGGGCCGTTCGAAGCATCAGGCGCGTGGACTTGGGACGGGGAACACCCAGAGCCAAGAGCAGCCAGACCCCAAACAACGGGGCCCAGGCCAAGAGCAGCCGGCGCTCAGACGCCCTTCCCTGTGGACAGCTGTGCCCCTTGGAGCCTCAGGGGGAGCAGAGGGGTCGGCAGATCTGAGGCCGCCAGTCACCCTCTCAGAGCAGCTCCAACGAAGGGGCTCCAACGTTCAAATGAAAACCCTGGGTGTCCTCGGGCAGTGGTCGGCAAACTCATTAGCCAACAGAGCGGCAAACTGCGGCTCGCGAGCCGCAGTTTGCCGACCACTGTCCTAGGTGAACAGCGCGGTCCATCGCTGGGGCAGCACCAGCCCCAGGCCCCCTGACTCCCCACAGGACTCTTGTCCTGCCTCCTGGCACCCTCTGCCCAGCGAACCAGCAGGCCCTCCGGGTGGGCTGGCAGAACTGAAATCCCATATTCCGTGGTCTTCAGTGTGCTCCCAACAGGTCACACACATCTGGCACAGTCAGCCGCAGGCCGTGGCGTGTACTTCCTTGCACAAACGAGGTGGGAACCACCTGCAGGACTTCTCACCCACTGTTAGGTCGCCGAAGGAGGAACGCACGAGGCCAGAGTGGTGAGGGACTGCGAACTTATTCCCTCAGCCGCACGCCGGGTGGCGGAGCCCCTGCTCTACCTATTCTGAAACCCTGTCTCAGGACCTACAAGAAACACGTGGATGCCCAGCAAGGGGCAAAACTGGGAACACAAGAACCTCACGCGCAGGGTAACCTATTCTCCGCTTTCATATCGCTAGTGAGGCAACTGAGACCCCTACTCTTTCCCCCTTAAAATAACATCTAGGGCAGGGGTGGGCAAACTACGGCCCGCGGGCCGGATCCGGCTGTTCTATCCGGTTCTCTTGCTCTCCCCTCCGCTCCTTTACTTTGAATTTATATTAGTTCACACAAACACTCCATCCATGCTTTTGTTCCGGCCCTCCGGTCCAGTTTAAGAACCCATGGTGGCCCTCGAGTCAAAAAGTTTGCCCACCCCTGATCTAGGGTCTGAGTTGTATTTCAGCTCCAGGCCCAGAAAAGCAGCAAAACCAGACAAGTGACGCTGTGGCAGCCTCAGGACCCGCTTTTACCTCCCAAGTCACTCAACAGGATGGCTCTCGAGACTTCGCCAACCTGTCTCTTGGGGAAATCATGCTGCTGGGACCCTCGTCCAGCCCACTGCTATCAAAGTCCAACCCCCTGTGATCTCGACGTCCAGACTCGGCAGGAAGCGATTACGGAAGATCTGACCTCAGATCTGACCTCGTCCCTATTCCATAAAACAAAAAGGCTGGGATGTTAGGTTTGACGGAGCAGTTGAGTTGATACCCTTCCCCCGGAACTGGCTTTTCAGGCCATTGCACTGTGGACAGTCCATTCGCTGAAGACCACTTTTCACTTGCGGTGACCACATCCCACTCTCTCCCCTCCGGGTATGCATAAGGAAGTCTCCGCCCAGAGAAATCCTGCCCAAAGTCCTTTCAAAGCCACTGACTCCCACCAGGCTCAGCCACCTGGTGGGCGGCTGATGGAATAAATTCGAATAAATTCGTAATCCCTCACCATTCTGGCCTCGTGCTTTCCTCCTTCGGCGACCTAACGCCTACAAATCCTCGGGCCAACCTGAGACTGTACCCCAGAAGGTCTAGGTGGAACAGGGCTCCTTTGAAACCACTGCCCTGGAGACTCCTAAGGCACTGCTGGTTATGAGGCCACCCGCTCCTCACCCCCAGGCAGGAGCACCCCGTTTCCCCACCAAGAACAACACTCAGATGCCCCAGAGCTATTTCCGCTGGAAGGGAGACAGAGAAGGAGGCCAGGGACCAGGGTTGGCCCACGACCCAGGAGCTGCCGAGCTGCCGCCAGGGCTCCAGCAGGCTTCGGGGATGCGCCGGCCCTCCCACAGCTGGGCTCTGAGCCTCCAGGAATCAGCCGTGACAGTTTGTAAGAGAGATCACAACATTCGGCACCAGCAATACTGCTGGTTAGAAGACTGATCTTTACGGAAATCCAATATGGTCTCTTGACAACCAGAAAAGAGCTCCTGGCTCTGGCTGGCTGCTCAGTGGTTAGAGCATCCGCCTGCTGACTGAAGGGTCCCGGGTTCCGTTTCCAGTCAAGGGCACATACCTGGGTTGCAGATTCCTGGGCCCTGGGTCGGGGCCCACGCAGGAAGCAACCAATCGATGTGTCTCTCTCACATCGATGTCTCTCTTTTTTTCCCTCCCTCCCTCTCTCTCTAAAAATCAATGGAAAAATATCCTTGGGTGAGGATCAACAACAAGAAGAAGAGTTCCCGCCCAATCCGCCCCAGTCCTGTGAATCACTGCTCCGGGACCCCCCCTCGCCCCCCCCCCCCCGCCCCCGTTCTGCTGACAGCACAGGGACATGGACTCTCATCAGTCTCCTTTTAGTAAACAAGTCGCCCTGTGTCGCCTCCAGCAGCTAAGGTTGCCCTCAGGGCAGCTTCCTTGAACTGCTATTGGGAGCAGACCAGTTCTCGTTTTTCCCTGACCTCCATGTAAGTGTGTGCCGAGAAGCGGGCTGTGGCCTGACTGAGAAACCCAGGCACAGCCACGGAAGGGTGCCAGTGGCACTTCTCTCAGACCCGACCCTGCGGGGTAAGTGACACACAGTGGTCACCAGGAAGGAGACTAAGGTTCTGTTTCTGTTCCTCACTAAACAATCCCATTCGTTCTCGCCCTAAATGTGTCCTGGTTGAATGTGAATCAGTAGCAGGAAACAGCTAACATGCTAATGGAAGCACCCTCTCTCTAGAAACGTTAATTTAAATGGCTTTTCAGCCTCTTAGGGCGCAGAGAGCAGCCGTCACACCTGGGCGCCTTTACCTGTCTGCAGGTACAGGTCTCCGTTGGTCCTGATGACCCAGGCGGCGTCCTCACTCAGCGCCACAAACACGGCCTGGGGCAGTGCCTCGTACCAGTGCCGCTTGCCCTTGATGGTCACTTTGCCACAAGCAAAAGCCCGGTTAGACTTCTGCTCGATCTTCCAGAGGAGGGCGCCTGCGCAGAGAAAGCTCCCGTCGGAACCACGTGGACACACTCCGCCTGGGCGCCGGGGAGGGGGTTTCTGAACGCCGCCTGGCTTCAGCCCTCACGGGGAGGAGCCCCCGGTGCCCAGGTTTCAATCTGTGGCTGCCACCTGCCGGCTTCGGGTGTCCTGACCTCATCTGTGAAACGGCGAGACCACGGGGCTGGCACCTCACAGGCACTCACCACACTAAACGGGGGCGCGGCCTTCATCCTTAGTGGCCGAGGGGAGACCAAGTGAACAGTGAGCCACCCTGCGCCCTGAGGCAGGTGGGAGCCCTGCAGGGTGTCAGAGGGTGTCACTTCCCCGGGGCAAGCTGCAGAGAAGGAAGCATCTGGCCTGGGCTGTGCTTTCTTCACTCAAAGGGATTCTGAAGGACAGCGAAGAAGGGAGGACGGGAAGGCCCTCTGCAGACAGGGGGTGTGGCACAGGCTGGGCACCCAAGTGTGAGAAGCCACCTGGCCCAGGATGACGGAAAGCACAGCAGCTGGACCAGAGGGCGGGCCTGAGGAGAGGAAGCAGGACAGGTGCCCCGGCAAAGCTCGCCCCAAATGCCACGGCTCAGGGCTCAGGGCTCAGGCGCTGACTCCAGACGTGGCCCCGAGGCCATCCCAGCCAAGGACACCCACCTTCTGGAGCAGAGTTCTCACTAGAGCAACGGGGGGCAGGAGGGTTGGAAACGCAAGGCAATTACTATCATCAGGGAAGGACCCAAGCTCCTAAGTGGCTGAGGAGGTGACCCCCAAGGTAAAGGACAGAGAGATGGAAACCCACAATCACCATGCCCACGAAGGGAGGAGGTCTCCTCAGTTGGTCTCTGAAGGAAAAAGATTCTTCAAACAGCAGAGGGCTAAAACAAAGGCACCCTGACAAGCTAGCATTTTAAATGGTGACGAAGCCCAGGGGGAGTTAGGGAAATCCACTGCAAAGTCACAGAGCACAGCCCAAGGTCAGACTTTAGTAGGACTTCCCACCAGCTTCCTGGCGACAAACCAGGCACCCCCGGCAGACACACAGACACCCTTCTGTTCCGCCCGCCCGCCCCGAACAGGTGAGGCGGGAAGCCCCACGACTACAGAGACAGCGGGCGTTTCAGCCCAGCGGCTCCTCCGTGGCCGGATCGTGGCATCAGACGCTGGGTGCTTCCTCTGTCCAGTCAGGGAGCAGGCTGTTCACCCAGAGGATATCTGTACATAGCTCATTTAAAAATGACTTCTAAAAAGGAAACCAGAGAGTCTGAACGTACCCAACATGTGCATTGACCCATCTTCCTTAGTTCAGTTGCTTTAAAGCAACGCTAAGAAACAGAAATGCATTTTATTTCTGTAAGGAGCAAGTTACATCTCCCTCCATGTCCTCAAAATTCAAGCTATTTGTATAGCCTGCAAAAAATGTTCATGTGTTACCACTGCAATTAATAAAAAAACAGAAGCTCAGACTGAACATCCATTTACGCTCTTTCACGGATAGCAAACGAAGCAATCTGTGGAGAAAAGCCCGCCCCCCCCCCCCCCAGCAGCTGTCTGTGGAATGGGCTGCAGGGACCTCTGGCGAGGGCGGTGACCCCGGGGCGGCAAGCAGAAAA
This sequence comes from Plecotus auritus, assembly GCF_963455305.1. NCBI lineage: Eukaryota > Metazoa > Chordata > Mammalia > Chiroptera > Vespertilionidae > Plecotus > Plecotus auritus. The sequence continues at coordinate 4,663,532 of NC_137770.1, read as the reverse complement.
GGGCGAACCTGAGGGCGAGACTGCCACCTGCTGGACGGCATCTTCAAACTTCTGCCAGCGCAGCCCGGCACCGGCACCCCGCAACGCACTGCAGAACAGGCCGCCTCTGTAGTCCAGGCACCAGAGGTGCTTCTCGGAGACGCCCAGGCTGAGGACGCCGTGGCCGGGCCCCGAGTAGCCCATCCAGCTTTCTGCAAACTGAGGAGAGTGGGGGGTCAGGGAAAGCCAGGGGGTTCGGGGAGAGCCGGGGGTTCGGGGAGAGCCGGGGGGTTCAGGGAGAGCCAGGGAATTTAGGGAGAGCCGGGGAGTTCGGGGAGAGCCGGGGGGTTCGGGGAGAGAAGGGGGGTTCGGGGAGAGCCGAGGGGTTCGGGGAGAGAAGGGGGGTTCGGGGAGAGCCGGGGAGTTCGGGGAGAGCCGGGGAGTTCGGGGAGAGCCGGGGGTTCGGGGAGAGCCGGGGGTTCGGGGAGAGCCGGGGGGTTCGGGGAGAGCCGGGGGGTTCGGGGAGAGCCGGGGGTTCGGGGAGAGCCGGGGGGGTTCAAGGAGAGCCGGGGGGTTCGGGGAGAGCCGGGGGGTTCGGGGAGAGCCGGGGGGTTCGGGGAGAGCCGGGGGTTCGGGGAGAGCCGGGGGGTTCAAGGAGAGCCGGGGGTTCGGGGAGAGCCGGGGGGTTCGGGGAGAGCCGGGGAGTTCGGGGAGAGAAGGGGGGTTCGGGGAGAGCCGGGGAGTTCGGGGAGAGCCGGGGGTTCGGGGAGAGCCGGGGGTTCGGGGAGAGCCGGGGAGTTCGGGGAGAGAAGGGGGGTTCGGGGAGAGCCGGGGAGTTCGGGGAGAGCCGGGGGTTCGGGGAGAGCCGGGGAGTTCGGGGAGAGCCGGGGGTTCGGGGAGAGCCGGGGGTTCGGGGAGAGCCGGGGGGTTCAAGGAGAGCCGGGGGGTTCGGGGAGAGCCGGGGGGTTCGGGGAGAGCCGGGGGGTTCGGGGAGAGCCGGGGAGTTGGAATGACCTGGCTCTGTCCCATAGGAACAGCCCACCTTACAGACACCTGCCTGTACATCACCTCACCACCGACATTAGCAGAAGCAGCTCTGCCACTATCTTTGTTGTGTGTGTGTTTTAATCAAATTTTAAAATATTTATTGTTGAAAGTATTACAGATTTCCCCATTTCCCCCCACTGACCCCTTCTAGCCCACCCCCGTCCCACCCCGGGCCTTCACCACAGTACTGGCCGTGTCTATGGGTTGTGCATACAGCAAGTTCTTTAGTTAATCTCTCCCCACCCACCCCAGCGGTTGTGTGTGTTTTAAGCACATTTTCAATCACTGTCCCAATCCTCACCCACAGGGCACAGGTGTGGCTCGTAGGAATCTGGCCAGGATGCTCTGCGGGGTGAATTTTGAGGACTAAGGTTTTCCCCAGGGGCACGAAGGCAGGAGAAAGGTCCTCAGAGTGCCAGCGCCCTTTCCTCTGGGGAAGCACTTCCCTAAGCTCTGGCCTAGAGTCCCTGAGACTGCCCCTCACTTCATCCACCTGGTGACGCTGCTTGCTGTCACATGCACCGCGGCATCCCCGGCTCCAAACAGCTTGGCAGCCGAGGCCCTCAGGACAGACAGACACAGGCCAGGCCTTTGGCACTTTGTCCCAGGACAAGCAAGCTGTGTGTTCCACTTGGGGACAGCAGGGCAGAGGTTGGGGGTCTGCGGCCAGCCTGGCCCTTCACTTGCTCTGTGTGAGCCATCCACTGTGCCAGGCTCAGCTTCCTTCTCTGTAAAGCGGGACAACAGTGCCTACCTGCTGCGTTAGTTTGTGAGTGCCTGGCCTGGTGCCTGCCCAGATGGCACCACTACCAGCGCCGAGAGCCTGGCGGGACGTGCAGGGAAAGCACAGGTGGAGGCGGCTGCAGCTCACACTCACACCCGCACTCACACCCACTCAGGAGGAAAAGTTACAGCACACGGGTCACCCTGAAACCAAATACCTCGAATAGCCATTACCTGCTACGGAAAGTAAACACTAATTAAAAAGCACTTTTTATATAAACGGCCCAGGACGGTTCATAATCGTCTCCTGGCTGCGTGGGCGGGGAGGCCCGCAGGCACCGGACCCAGCCTGCGGGAGCCTTGGCGCCAGTACCGCTGGCCGAGGAGCCAGCGCTGGGAAAGGGCCGGGTTCCTGCAGCTGGTGCCGTGGGCGCGCCTGAGGGGGCGGCGAGGACAGTCCCTGCCTCCCACCTGCTCAGAGCCCTCTCCACCGCCAGTGCTGGTCCTCTGCCCACCGGTGTCTGGAATGGCCAGGCCGGGTCAGGCCTCCCCGAGGCGACCAAAACTAGTGCCTGTGCTGGCAGGACGCTGCTCCTGCGGAGATGCGGGTTACTGAGCAGGGACACAGGTCAGCACGAGTCCAGGCCATCCGCGGGCCCTGCACCGGAAACGCCCCCAACCCGGACCTCAAACACTTGTCCTACAGGTTTTGCAGTAGACATAGAATCTCTTTCCATAAAAAGGAACACGGGTCGCCGACGACGTCCCCAAAGACAGAAGCCCACATACCTGATCTGACTTCAGCAGCCCAGCATCGTCGTCGGCTGGCTGGCTCAGGTCCTGCAGGGAGCGGCTGCCTCCAAGCTCCGCCACACTCGTCTCCGAGGACGAAGAGGGCAGCCCTTGGGCATAGATGTCCTCCTCGTCGCTGGACGTCAGCACCTGATCCCGTGAGGGATGCTCGGGGCGAGAGTCCTGGGCGCCGGCCACCAAGGCACAGACAGGAGTCAGCCGTCCGCCCACACTCCCCAGGTCACATTCGGAAGCAACCACTGCTCTCTGGCCCGCGTCATCGTCAGTGACAGCGAGCCAGGGATCGGACCCGAGGTGGCCAGGAGCCGCCGCGTGCATGAGCAGGCCCTGCTCTCCGCCGCCCTCCTTGGCGCCGCCTTTGTTCGCTCTGGTCTCCGGCAGCCTGCACTCGGCACTGGGCACCCCGCTAGGGCTGGAAGGCACGGGGGGCAAGTCCAGGAGAGAGGCTGCGGACAACGTGCACTGGGGGTCCTCAGGCTCCCAGCCCCCCACCCCCTGGGCCTCAGCAGGGCTGTCCTGGTCTTGGCAAGGTGACTGTCTGCTACTGGGTCCATCATCCGCAGGACGAGGCTCTCCCTCGAGCTCTGTGACCTCGCCACCTTCCACGTCTCCCCTCAGGTGCAGGGGCAAGCACAGCCCCCCACCGCGCAGCTCCATCTGGCCTGCCGGGCTCCATCGCGGGATCTCCACCCGGTCATCTTCGCTGAGGAAGTCAGGGGCGGGCTCAGGCGCCTCCAGGACACTGAACGCCTCAGGGTCGTGGTTCTGCCGCAGGACACCGTTCACCTCACCGCTGAGGCTGCCGTCCCAGTCGGGAGACTCGGTGCTCAGCCGATCCACCATGCTGCCCAAGCTTGAGGCTGTGGACAGCAGGTCTGTGTTCACGGACTGGGGGCTGTCACCAGGAAATTCACAGCAGGGAGTCGACTCAAGGGAACTGTGCCAGGCGTTGCTGCTTCCGTCTTCTAATTTAAAACAAGGATGTTTGAAATGAGGTATGGTTCTCCATGAAGACACGAATCAAAACCCAAAATTTTAAGACCCCGGCCAGGTAGCTCCGTTGGTTAGAGCACTGTCCCCAACACGCCAAGGCGGTGCGTCTGACCCTGGTCAGGGCACACATAAGCAGCCATCACGGAATGCATACGTAAGTGGGACAACACTTCTCTCTCTTCCTCTAAAAGAGTTTTGGCTTAAGAAAAAATACATTTTAAGTAAAGGAAAAATGTTTTAAATAAATGAAAAATACATTTTAAACTGGCAAAGAACAAACCTCTCAAGCGCAAATTATGCCCACGCTGGGTATTTTAAATGGATGCAAACGCCCTACGTGCGATGGGCTCGGAGGCTTCCCTCAGGACACGTCACTCAGAGAGATGAAAGAACTAAGAGGCCAGACCAACTTCTGGACGTTATTAAAGCGCTTAGGAACCTGGTAAGATATCCTTCGATACAGCAAGGGTCTCAGCTAAGAGGAGGAGGAAGCTGAAGTTAAATCCCGTATCTGGTGGCACACACACCCGACGGCACCTAAGTGACCATCTAGACACAGCGTCACGCTCGCCTCCTGACCTTCCGGCGAGGTTCCCGGTGTCTCTGTCTAGTAAACGGTAGACCTGGGCCAACCAGCCTTTTATTTAAATACTGGGGAGCGCCGAACCCCGCCGGGAGGCAGAGCGCTCTGCACACAGGCGGGCGATCCTATGTAGCCCTCACGGCGACACTTCCCGCGGGTCAAGGGCAGAGCATTCGCAGCACGCCTCCCTCGGGGCAGGAGCACGCTGTTTGTGAGGACCCTCTCTGCTGACTGTCCTGGGAAGGGCGAGTGCCCCACGCAGACGTACCTGCCTTCTTCTTCCTCCTCTTCTTTTTCACTTTGAGAGGCTTCACAACGAGCTCCCGGTCGAAGTCTTCCGAGCTGATGGCGCTGAACCGCTGTGAGGCGGGCTGGCCGCCCCGGCCCAGCTCCGGGGCTGCCGGGGGCCCGGAGCCGCTGTCGGTGGAGTTGAGCGAGCTGCTCCTGCTCCTCGGCTCGCTGGCCACGGAGCTGGCCACGGAGGCGCCTCTGAGCCTCGGCTCAGGGACCGGGGCCCCCGGCGGCCTCTCTGCGTGCTGCGCGGGGACCTGCTCTGTGCATCCTGGCGTCTCCAGACTGTCTCGTGCTGAGAAGGAAGAGTTCCGTTTTACTGCCGCTTACCTGAGACTCGACGTGCTCTTATGTTAACTGACCCTACACGCCGGCCTCTGAATGCAGAGAGCTCACAAAACTCAAAGAATCTCACAAAACACTCCCATCGACAGCTTTTGTTCTCCAGGCAGCTTATTTATCAAAAGTCTCCCAGCTGCCTCGTCAATAACCCCACAGGAAGGGACTCCACTAGGTACGGAGCGCCTCTCACTGACGCACCGATAACTGACAAAGGAGAGGCCTGTCTGACAAGGGTCTATGCCAGGGGTGGGCAAACTTTTTGACTCGAGGGCCACAATGGGTTCTTAAACTGGACTGGAGGGCCGGAACAAAAGCATGGATGGAGTGTTTGTGTGAACTAATATAAATTCAAAGTAAAGGAGCGGAGGGGAGAGCAAGAGAACCGGATAGAACAGCCAGATCCGACCCGCGGGCCGTAGTTTGCCCACGGCTGGTCTATGCTATCTCGTGCTCACCCCGTGCCGTGAATATACTTCCCTGGCACCCAAAGAGCTTTGAAAATAGAGGCATGCCCGTCATTACACTGCTCAACATCCAGGGAGGAAAGGGTAGGTGTCCACGAGAGCCAACTCAAGACCATGTTCATTAACCCAGGCAGCGCCCGCTCCAGGCAGAGGCAGGGGGAGGAGCGGCAGGGAGAGCGTCCCGGACTCTGTCCCAGGACAGAGAACAGGCAAGTCCCCCTCCATGGGCCCGCCCTTCTCTCACTCGACACCAGCAGGTCATCAGGGCCTGAGCGGCTCCAGCCACCGTCCCTCAGCCCAGGACCGGGGCCACTGGGACCCACTGCGTTCCAGACACCAGTCCAGGTGCTCAGACCGGCCTCCGCCGGCCGGCGGCACTCCTGTTCCGGGTTGTTGGGGCCGACAGCGGCTCCTGGAGCTCACGGGACCGGAGAGCAGGCTCTGCTGCACGAAGCCCAGGGCAGGGTGGCGGCCTGCGCCGGTCACACAGCGAACGCTTGGAGCCCTCGGTCTGGCGCTGCGCTGTCCGGCACAGAGGCACTAGCCACGGAGCTGTTTACATGCAGACGAATTAGAGTGAAACACTGAAAACGCAGCTCCTCGGCTGCCCTTGCCATTCAAGCCCTGAGCAGCCAAGTGTGGACAGGGGCCACCTGCTGGACAGTGCGGATACAGAGCAAGGAAGGGACACGGGGGCGGGGGGCGCAGGACGAGGAAGGCGGTGGGTGGAGGGACAGGGGTCTGCACTGCCCACGGGCTTGTTGTCAGAGACCAACAGAACCTCTGTGTCACTGCTCTTTGACCTCCGAGGCCCCACAAATGCAGGGGCTCTGGGACCGGATGTGCTCGGGTTTGGCTCACGCAGTGCAGAGGTGGTGTCTTTGGGCCCCTCAGGCACCGTGCTGAGACTCAGCACCTCCCAGGCGGCCCTTCTGAGGGTTTATAGGATCGGGAATGGTGAGCACGTAGCCGCTTTGGTTCCCACCAGGAGCCAGTTCACTAAGCACACGAGCGTTAGTACTGGGACGTGTGCCCGAGAACCCACAGTAAGGTCCTTTGCTCGTGAGAATCTGGGCCAGGGGTGGGCAAACTTTTTGACTCGAGGGCCACAATGGGTTCTTAAACTGGACCGGAGGGCCGGAACAAAAGCATGGATGGAGTGTTTGTGTGAACTAATATAAATTCAAAGTAAAGGAGCGGAGGGGAGAGCAAGAGAACCGGATAGAACAGCCGGATCCGGCCCGCGGGCCGTAGTTTGCCCACGGCTGGTCTGGGCTCAAACAGAAGTCAAAGGCACAGAGGATAACACTCCGTTCTACAGGAAGAGCTGTGTTAAGGTGAAGTATGTCCCAGGCGACGGGCTAAATGCTGTAAAATCTTGTGCAAATCTGGGTCTTTGGCAGCATCAGTCCCACACGCTGCCCACAGTATCAGAGGCTGCTCGAGTGGGCACTGAGTTCTCGCTCCCCCTCACCCGACCTCCCACCTTCAGGACCCCTGGGAGCAACTCTACCAAGGGGAGACCTGTCTGATGCAGGCCGTCAAGTAGGTCACCTTCAAGAACAGGGGTGTAAGCAGTATTTTAAGAATCATAAGAAACCTGGCAGGTGCCTTCCTAGTTTAGATAAAGCCACAATCACTTAGCAAAATGGTCAGGGTTTTAATAAAGACCGCCACTGCACACACACAGTACCTGTATTTCCAGTACTAACCTATGGATGCTAGTCCCTCCGGCCTGCTTGAAATCCTTATAATGTTCCTGTCTCCCTTTAAGAGAAATATTTCATTTTCTGTGCAGGAAACAGACACGATATCACCCGATCCTTCCAAACCAGCAATCGCGGCCTGTCCAGAAACAAAAACACAGTCACCCCCCAGGCAAGACTGCTCTCCCAGGCCCCGCACCAGCACGCACAGGGACCCAAGGAAGTGCTCTGCGTTTGCTCCGAAACTTGATGGATGTCGGCAGGTGTCCCGAGCTGGTAGGTGGTCAGGTATACTGAGCGGGTCTGACCTGGAGCGCACCCCTCACCAGTACATTCCCGTGTCTGGGGAGCAGCCTCGCACCTCCTGGCCGCTCTCTGGACCTTGTCCTCACCTGCTCCCCACTCCCTAGGACACGGAGCTCCTCCCGGCGGGACCTGCCTGGCGACCTCACACAGCAAGGAGAAACTAAAACGTTTTTTTTAAAGTTTCTGTATCCAGCTCTAATGGTCACAATCTGTCATCACCCTGGTTTTTACACAGAAATGGCCAGTGACGTGTCTCCATCTGGGCAGAGGGACCAGGGTAAGAGGACGGGTGGGAGGAAGCGGGAGAGCCTTGTCGCTCAGGCCGCCCTGCAGAGGCCACGGAGTCACGCTCTCCCGAGCGGCCCTTCGTTTACACACTCAGCCACTGGCTGAGAAGTCTGGGAAAACAGGACCCAAACAGACTACGAAGAACAAGTTTCATTTTGTGCTTAAGTGCAAAAAACCCCACCATTTCTTGGCCGGGGCAGGACTATGAATAGCAAACCAAGTATTTTTTCAGATCTACACCAATAATCAAACCTTCGCCTGATTTCCATGACTGGCCCAGGGGGGAAGTAAAGCATGAGAACCTATTCCGTCCCCTCCAGCACCCTGAGAGGCAGCCCCCGATAAGCCTGGAGACACAGGATGGGGTGCAGGCGCCACCTACCTGGTTGACAGTGTCCAGCAGGTAAACGCTATATTCATTCCAACTGAGCACCCAGCCTTCCCGGAAGAAACAGGAAACTAGCCCCAGGTGCCTCTCGGGGAAGCTGCCACTTCCCGGGTCGAAGGGGTCCAGGCGCGGGTACAACTCGAAGGGCTTGACTCCTCCGGCAAAGACGTCTTTTAAGAGAAACGTGGCTTGCACAGTCCCCTGGACGTCAGCCCTCCACAGCCGGAGCCCTGGCCGGGATGCGTACAAGGTCAGATCGCTTTGCTTACAAAGTCCTGGTATAAAACAAGCACCAAACTTCCCGGTGCTGGAATGAGAGAAAGAAACAGGACACGGCTGGTTTAAAGCGGCCGCCGCTGCTGACCGGAGCAGGCACGGCTGGTAAGCCTGAACAAGACGGATTCCGAGAGCCCCCTTCCGTTTCTCTCGTTAACTGGGCCAGCCAGCCCTGCGCCCGGCCGACAGGTCTCTCCGCACGACACCCAGGAGGCCCAGCCAGGAGCGCGCCTCCTGGTTCCCAGGTCCCCGCTTCCTGTCCCCTGCGGCACTGCCCCCACTGCGGTAGCTGCACGCTCGTTTCACCCCCACGACCCGGCGAGGCAAATACCTCGACCCCCGTTGGAGAGAAACTGAGGCAGGAGCTGGCAGCTCGAGCCCGCCCGCCGCCTGGCCTGAGACCGCTCCGCAGATCACCGCCTCACGCCCACGCCCCGCCAACGGGCTCACGTCTGGGGTCCTGGCAGGCCTTTGGGAGTTTTTCTAAACTGTCAGAGGGACCAAATCTCCCTCCTGAGACCGTGACATACCGAACACTGACAAAAGAATCCGCGTCATGTATGTGGTGAATGAATTATGAAGCCTGGTAATGACGCGTATGCCCGGGAGCCCCTCCCCCGTGCTCCCGGCCCCGAGAAGGCCCTGCCTGCTCCACTCCCAGGTCCCTGCCCGCTCCACCCCCAGGGCGACCGCTAGGCTGTTTGTGCTTCCCGGCCCCTCGCTGTCACGGAAGGGTTAGCCACAAACCACGTCCTCCTGAATTATACGGCGTGTCTCCCACTGTGTAAAAGCAGCACGCTGCTCTCTGCTCTCTGCTGAAACTTGCTTTTAACATTACCCAGAAGCATTTCTAAGACTCGTCCTGTTGGTAAAGCTGTGGCTCATTCACTGTCACTGCCACACGGTATCCCACACTGACTCACATACCCTCTTGTGGACGGGACTGGAATGGTTTCTATTTTCTGTTGTCTGAGAACGCAGGGTGGGACTGTGGGGTTGCTGAGTGAGAGAAACTGAAGTCCGGAGACCGCTTCAACCTTCCTCAGCGGCCATCCCGACGACACTGCCCCCGGCAGTCTCTGCGTCCTCACTGCTCCACGCTGGCAAGCCTTAGACTTCGCCGAGTTCATGTGCTAAGAGGTTCAAATCAACCCTAAGTCCTGCTGGTTCTCTCCCCACAATATTTCTCTGGCGTTGAACAGTAGAAAGAGCACTGGTTGCCCAGCGGCGCGGCTCAGGGGTGGAGTGTGGACCCAGACACCCAGAAGTCGCTGGTGAGATTCCCACTCAGGGCCCAGGCCTGGGTTGCAGGCTCGATTCCCAGCTGGGGGAGTGCAGGAAGCAGCCTATCAATGTTTCTCTCTCTCTACCTTCTCCCTCTCCCTTCTTCTCTCTCTAAAAATCGCTAAAAACAAATTACAAAAGAGTACTGGCTTTACAGACACCTCCTAGCTATGTGGTGTGTGACCCTTTTAGACCTCGGTTTTCTAGTCTGTAAGCCAGGGATAACTCCCATCTCCAAGGTGAAGTGAGGATCAAGTCCCCACAGTCACTCGACGGCCACGCACGCAGCAGCGGGCGCTCACAGCTGGGAGCTGCCCCTCCTCTACCCACGCCCCCACAGAGTGTGGGTCCTGTGTGCTGTGTCTTTCCCGCCCCCCCCCCGGCACAGCGCCGCAGCACGCCCATCCCGGAGAGGGGCCCCCAGGGATCACAGAGAAAGTATGTGGGCGCTTCTCTGCCCTTCGTGTCTCGCTAGGTCCCTACGGCACCTCAGTAACGACATCCCTCTGGGCAGGGTCCCAGGAGGACATCACAGGTCAGAGTCACTCCAAACGCAGACCGTGAGACTAACTGAGGGTGTCCACAGGCACCTCTCCAATCAGCAACGCGTCTCATCCCGGCCCTGGGTGGCCCGACTGACCCCAAGGAGTTCCGGCAGGGCGGCCACCACCCTCCCCTGCCTTTTCCTGGGGCCGGCAGGTCACTGCTGTAAAGAGGCAAGCTGCCGATGAAGGGCTGCTCACAGGGGAGAAAGCAAGGGGCTGCCACACAGAACAGAGAATAAGCTTCCCCTGTGTGTGGGGCACAGAGATCAATGCTGGCTGCACCGCTGACCTCAGCCGCCCTCCCCTGATGGCACCGGCACTGCCAGCCTCCCCGGCCCTCACCAGCGCCTGTCAGCTCTACCGTGCTTGCAAGCCAGCCCAGGCCCACTCACCACCCCACCCCTCCTCCTTTCCCAGCCCGTGTCTTCTCCTGGGTACTCCCCCAGCTCCCGCCCACCCTCTCCCACCGTCCCTCCCTCCCCCCTTCTTCAGTTCCCCCTCCCCTACGCTGCCCAGAGGCCTCCGAGGGGCCGGGTCACCCACGGGCCGCTGCTGCCTTTTCCCACACGGCAGGCAGGCAGGCGGACTGGCCTAATCCTTCTGGTCACTTTTTCTTTCCGGCATCAGGTCAAAGCAGGGACCATCCCAGCCTAGAATTCTTCACCTCTTTCCCGTCTGCTCCCGGCCCTCCCTGCCCCCCAGACCCTGGCACTCCTGGCAGAGCGGCTGAGGGATAAACTTCCTCAGAGGCTGGGATGAGGGGTCCAGGGCAGGCTGGGACCCCCCGGCACCCCAGGCTTAGCGCCGCTGGGGGCTTGCACGTGGCACAGCGGAACCTGGGAAAACGTCCAGCCCGGGCCCAGCAGGCCGCACACCGGGAAACTCACCCCTTCCTCGGCTGGGCCCCGACCTGGCGGACACACTGCTCCTCGGTGTGGAAGAGCAGACTGCGCTGCACGGTGGACACGAGCAGCACCTTCTGGCTGTAGTCCAGCTGCACGATGGAGGACGGCTCCGCCAGCACCAGGTGGGACTTGCAGACGCCCTGGAGAGGCAGGCCGGTTACCCCACGCAGGGGGCCAGCACCCCACCTCCCCCGTGAATAGCAGGCCGGTTACCCCACGCAGGGGGCCAGCACCCCACCTCCCCCGTGAATAGCAGGCCGGTTACCCCACGCAGGGGGCCAGCACCCCACCACCCCGTGAATAGCAGGCCGGTTACCCCACGCAGGGGGCCAGCACCCCACCTCCCCCGTGAATAGCAGGCCGGTTACCCCACGCAGGGGGCCAGCACCCCACCTCCCCCGTGACTAGCAGGCCGGTTACCCCACGCAGGGGGCCAGCACCCCACCTCCCCCGTGACTAGCAGGCCGGTTACCCCACGCAGGGGGCCAGCACCCCACCTCCCCCCGTGACTAGCAGGCCGGTTACCCCACGCAGGGGACCAGCACCCCACCTCCCCCGTGACTAGCAGGCCGGTTACCCCACGCAAGGGGGCCCCAGCACCCCACCTCCTCCCTGCCTAGGAAAGCACCCGCTCTGTTACTTTTATTTAGGCCAAGTTCCCCTTAAAGTGCACGCTTTAACTCCCATCATATGCGGTGTCAACCCATCGCCCTGAAATTATCTTGAAAAGCCTTACTAAAGAGAGAACAGTCAATGCGGGCATCTATCTCAGGCTACCTCAGCCTGACAAGAAACTTTAAAGTCTGTACGATTTATTTTAAAACGTCTCAGTAGATCGTTCAGAGGAAAATTCATAAAGCTCTAAGCAGAAACATGCCGCGCCACGAGTATCATCTACCCTGTGGTAAAGGAGCACCCGGACCTGCCATAAAATCACTGTGATTCCGACCAGCTAGGTTCGTATTATACTCCCCCCAGAGAGCAACGCAATTTGGGGGACATTTCATCCCTGCCGACCGAAAGGTCAGAGAAAACAGGAGGTTAGAAAGAGACTGAAATGGCATTAAACCTATTAAAGAACAAAGTGAAATCTAGAAGGCTCTTGGCTGTTAACACAAACTCTACTTCTTGGAGTCAGAGATCTGCCTGCGTCCGTCACTCTTCCCCTGAGCCCGTTTTCTGGGGAAGAAGGCCTCTGAGGGGAGGGGAGGGGAGGGGAGGGGAGGGAGGGGAGGGGAGGGGAAGGGGAGGGGAGGGGAGGGAGGGGAGGGGAGGGGAAGGGAGGGGAGGGGAGCGGAGGAGAAAGGAGGGGAGGGGAAGGGAGGGGAGGGGAGGGGAGGGAGGGGGGCGGAGGAGAAAGGAGGGGAGGGGAGGGAGGGGAGGGGAGGGGAGGGGAAAGGAAGGGAAGGAAAGGGAGGGGAAGGAAAGGGGAGGGAAGGGGAAGGGAGGGGAGGGGAGGGGAGGGGAGGGAAGGAGAAGGGAGGGGAGGGGAAGGGAGGGGAGGGAAGGGAGGGGAAGGGAAAGGAAGGGAAGGGAGGGGAAGGGAAGGGAGGAAAGGGGGAGGGAGGGGAGGGGAGGGGAGGGGAAGGGAGGGGAAGGGAAAGGGAAGGGAAGGGAAGGGAGGGGAAGGAAAGGGGAGGGAAGGGGAAGGGAGGGGAGGGGAGGGGAAGGGAGGGGAGGGGAAGGGAAAGGAGGGAAGAGAGGGGACGGGAGCGGCAATCAGACTCACCGTAGGGGTTCCAAGGGACAATCCACCCTTTAGACACACAGCTCCCTGAACTGTGCCAAGCACCCAAGCCGGGTAACCGTCACCCCGATGAAGGTACGGAAGCCCATCCCCTCCAACGCCAAGGACTCTTCAGGCAGCTTTCTACCCGCACTGGCAGCTATGCCAACGGCAGCTTGTTAGTTTCTGACTTTCCTGGCATCGCGGTGACACTTACCGCACTGCATTTTACAACCCACACCCTCCCATGGAGCTCAGTCTTTAAAAAAACGATCAGAACCTCCATAAAGCCGGGGAAGAGAGGATCGGACTGCTCAGGACACCTCTCAGCGGGAAGCAGTGTCCTGTGCGCTGCCCGCAGGCGGGCCGGCGAGTGGCGGCGGGAAGGACACACGGGCCCCTCAGCAGTGTCACAGGACAGCTTCCTGCACAGCGCGGCTCTCCAGGGGCAGCCTGCACAGCGCGGCTCTCCAGGGGCAGCCTGCACAGCGCGGCTCTCCAGGGGCAGCCTGCAGTCGTGGCCACACCGGGGCAGGCCAGCCTTGCTCAGGGGCCCTGTACCGATGGAACACGGCCACGTGGGGGAGCCGCCGGAGCCCCAAGGTGGCCCAACTGAGCAGGACACCCAACTCCCGTGTCCCTGGGCCCCACAGGCGCTCAGCACTTAAGAGCGTCTCTGATGTAGAAGGACGACGTCACTCAGTCTTGGCCCCTGGACACACGTATTTCTGCGCTGTGCCCGCTGCGCACGGGAGCACCGTGTCCTCTCAGGCGACAAGCACCCGCGCGAGGGTCCGCGCCGTCAGCGCCATCAGCCGGGGCAGCTGCCTCTCACACAGCCTTGTTGACTTGGAAGGCGGCCATTCTTCCGGGTGGGTATTCGACAGGCATTCCCCAGGAAGAACAAAGGGAGCCTGTTCTTCCAGGGCAACAAGCGGCAGTGTTTGCTGCTGGTAAAATTCAAGTTTTCAAGTAAAGGTTAGAATTGGAAGCCGGGTAGCCGCCGGGTGAACCTTAGAGATTCCCAATAGCTGAAGGCTTTTCTGATCAGAATGACGACACTGACCAAGCTGCTCTCTTCCGTGTTACGTAATTAACTGTGTCAACACTTGGAAGATCGGCCTCACTCAGGGGCCCCATATGTTCTAAGTGACCCGAGCATGTTACAAAATCGCACGTGGATCGAAGAGCCATTCTGACTGCAAGACGGACCAGTGGATTTTATGGTGACAGAGCACAGAAAATTCCCCTCATGGCTTCAATTCCATACTTCAAGGACACTACCATTAGTCAGTTTGGGGACAGAACTAAAGAAGAATATCCACAATTCTCTGGAAAGGCTACTAAAACGCTCCTCCGTTTCTAACCACAGGCTGGAGTTTCTTTATATCTTCCGAGCAAAACAATGTATTTGCAACAGACTGCGGGCCATCTTCCCCACGCCAGGTATGAAAGAGCTTCGCAAGCATGTAAAGCAATGCCACTCTACTTGTTTTGAAAACAATTATTTTCATTAAAATGTTATTTATGTTAACATATAACAGGTGTATTATTATTTAAAAACTAGAGGCCCGGTGCATGAAATTTGTGCACGGGGGGGGGGGGGGGAACGGGAAGGGGTGTCCCTCAGCCCGGCCTGCACCCTCTCCAATCTGGGACCCCTCGAAGGATGTCCTACTGCTGGTTTACAGGGATCAGGCCTAAACCGGCAGTCGGACATCCTTCTTGCAATCCGGGGCTGCTGGCTCCTAACCGCTCACCTGCCTTCCTGCCTGTCCCTAACCACTCTGCAAGCTGGCCTGCTTGCCCCCAAATGCCCCCCCTGATCACTCCCAACTGCCCCCCAGGCCAGTGTGCTTGCCCCCAACTGCCTCCCCTACCAGCCTGCTCACCCCCAACTGCCTCCCCTGCCAGCCTGATCACCCCCAACTGCCCCCCATGCCAGCCTGCTCACCCCCAACTGCCCCTCCCCACTGGCCTGCTCGCCCCCACCTTCCCTCCTCACTGGTCTGCTCGCCCCCAACTGCCCCCCTGCTGACTCCAAACTGCCCCCTCCCCCCCGCTGTCCTGATCACCTCCAACTGACCCCCACTGACGGGGGTGAGGGGCTGATGGCTGTTTGCAGGCTGGCCAAGTCCCCCAGCGGGGACCCTCACCCCATGGGAGTATGGCCAGCCTGGGAGAGGAGCTGAGGGCTGTTTTCAGGCTGGCCATGCCCCCCGGTGATCCAGGCTCTCAGCCCCTCCTTTTTTTTCAGTGCCTCCTTGAGCAGAGGCCAGGGCCAGCTGGAAGCAGGTATCTGGGATTTATTTATCTTCTACAATTAAAACTTTGTAGCCTTGAGTGGAGGCCAGGGACGGCCAGGGTGGGCGGGAAGCTTGGCTTCCTCCATTGCCAGGGGCAACCCAAGCCTCCTGCTCGCTCCAGCTCCGTGGCCACCGCCATCTTGGTTGTGCTAATTTGCATACTCACTCCTGATTGGCTGTGGTGTAGCGGAGTGATGGACAATTTGCATGTTTCTCTTTTATTAGTGTAGGTAAATTTAATAAATATTTCTTACTTTCCCAGGTTTGATTTCTACCATGGTGCACTGAGCAGACAGACTCATACAGAAGGCAGCACTTTGGGTCTCCTTTTTAGGGGTGTGACGGGGTCCTGAGACCAGGCAGTTGGAGCTGCTGCAGGAGAGCACCTATAAGAAGTCAGTCTTGGGTCCCAGGGACAAGAGCCACTCAGCTAGTAGTTGCTGAATTCCTGCCCCGTGCTCGGCGTGAAGGCTACAAATAAGAAAACGGAAGGGCCGTGGACCTCGGAGGTCGGACCACCGGGCAGGCAGGCACGAGGCCAATGTCGGGGGAAGGCAGGTTTGCGGCGGAAGCTTAGCCTGCGGTGGAGCTCCGCCAGGAGTTAGCTTGTGGTCCCGCCCTGCTGCCTGTGTCTCTTGGCGTGGTTTCCTCCACGGACTGGGGTGAGAACACAGCTCAGGGGACTCTTGGAGGATTAAATAAAGTAGGAAACACGAGGGTGGGGCTGGACCTGGTCACCTCACAGCGGCAGCGCTTGGCGAGGGGTGAACTGTGCGCCACCGAAAGCGCTGACCTCTGTCCAGCTGATGAGGGAGGGCGTCACCTCGTTCCTACAAACCCTCAGGAGTTAGGAACGACAGTGGCTTCTTTTCTTAGTAGAAGAGGCAACAAGAGAATGAAAACGTGGCCGCTCCAGTGCAAACGAAGGCCAGCTCTTTCATCACGAAGTAGAGGCTCATGAAACGTTAGAAAAGTCTTTGAAAGAAAGTGTTACTCACAACTGAGATAACAGGACGATGGAGAATGCACGCCGATGAACTAAAAACGCAGTGATTTCTCCAAACGCCAGGCCAGCGGTGCTTCTGAAGCTAATCTTACCTGGTCGAGGTCCAGAGAAGAATAGACAATCCTCCCTCTGTCGTCTCCAGAGAACAGTTTCATCCCGTTGGGGCTCCACGCCAGGGCTGTGATGCTGTTTTTGTGAATCCCAGTGACGTCAAATCTCCGGAGCTAGGAGGGAACGGTCAGTCACACCAGAGAAAGGACGGGGTGGAGCTTTGGGGACAAGGTGGACGGAACCGTCCCACTTTTGGGGGAGCTGGGTCCCATTTGCCTATGTACCTTCAAAGCCCAGAGGACAGCCAGAGATTGCCCAGCGGAATTTAAGTCGCCACACGTGCCTTTTGCGTGTCCTACCAGAACCAACATGCTACCTGGTGACCAAGCACGCGGTGTGAGCTTTCCTGGCCATCACTATCCAGGCAGATGAGGATTCTCACTTAAAACCCCGGGGACTTGCCACGACGGTCAGAGACGCCGAACCGCGTCGGCTCACCTGCTTGTTCCTCCCGGGCAGCGACGACACCAGCTGGAAGACGGCGACCCTCCCGGAGGCTGTGCCTGCGGCCACCAGGTCGTCGAAGCAGCTCAGCAGCTTCACCGCCGTGATGGCCTCCATCTTCCCCTGAAAGAGGAAACAGCAAACACCTGTCAGCCGCGGCTCTCCGCAGAACACCCGCGGGAGAGGACCCGCACAGGCACAGCCTCTACCCCTAGGAGGGCGCACGCAGTGCAGGGAGATGACGGACTCTGTTAAACCTCCTTCCCATTTCAGGTTTGGAATCGCTGAAACGACAACATCAAACACTGCATTTCTGACGAAGGAAGTGCTGATCACCCACGTGTGAACACACTGAGCTCTTAGCAAGAGCGACGAGGGAGCCTGGACGAGAGGTCTCCGGCCCGCAGGGGTCAGCCTCAGCTCTGCTTTCTCCTCTGGTGGCCCAGTCTCTCACCGCGGGGCCCAGTCGCGAGACAGCACCTCCACAAGAGCTTTAAAGAGGACTCCTGCTGTGCTCCGGTTCTGAGACCAGTAATCAGCAAGTAACATTAAGTCAGGCTTACCACAACCGTTACTCAGGAGCACAGGCTTCCAGCCCACGTAAGCGATCTTTTTTTTTTTTTCCAATTAAAAATATATATATTTTATTGATTTTTACAGAGAGGAAGGGAAAGGGATAGAGAACTAGAAACATCGATGAGAGAGAAACATCGACCAGCTGCCTCCTGCACACCCCCCACTGGGGATGTGCCTGCAACCAAGGTACATGCCCTTGACCGGAATCGAACCCGGGACCCTTCAGTCCGCAGACCGACGCTCTATCCACTGAGCCAAACCGGTTAGGACGTAAGTGATCATCTTTATCCTGAGACCCTTCATTCAGAAAGTGACACCCATTTTGACCTTGCTGACAGGGCGAGATCCCCAGTACGCCACTGTGACCCCACCGTGGTGATGTAGGTGGTGGTCAGCCTGTCACACGGTACTGAGCCGGGTGCCATGGTAACGTAAGCTGAAGTAGGTCGCGGTCACCCTTAAAGCTTTGCTGTGGCAACATGCAATGCTGCCCACAGGCGGTGGGGAAGCTCACAACTACGCTGGGCTCACGTTCACCTGGCCCTTCAGCGCTTCCAGGGTCCTGGGCTGTAAACACCTGTGGTGCCCGATGGTGACACAGGGTGAGGGTCTGGGTCGGAAGCTGAAGGAAGGAAAGGGGGAGCCCTCGAAGAGTCCCAATTTTGCCAATGCGCCAGTCAGAGGTGATTCGGAGTGGGGTGCAGCGGGGGAGGGCCAGCAAGGAAGACCAGCAGAGAGCCTTTGGGATCCTCAGGCTGGAGGGAGTACATGCCATCCCGAGAAGGGCAAACTGAACGGGCGGAGGCAGTGCCCCTGGTGCGGACAGGAGACCCTCTCCACACCCACTGAGTGACAGCAGCAGCGAGAGCCGCACAGCCCTCTCGTGGGCTGAGCAGTCCCTGCCGGGCAGCTGGTGTAGCACGCACAGTGTTGCCGCCTGCAGTCCTCACACTCCCACGTGGGTAGGTGCCGTCCGCAGTGCCCGGAGGGTCAGGGGCTTGTCTGAGGCCCCAGGGCCCTGGGGTGCCTCCTGGAGGCCCTGCTCGCCTCGCTGCCTGGGCTTTCTCTGCGAGCGAGTCCACAGGCCCGGCAGCCGAAGGCGGGGGCTCGTGGAAGGAAGCGAAGGAAGGACCTGACCACCAGGAATGCGGGTGGCAGGACTGATGCTGCATTAGCAGAATCTGCCGGTGCTGCTTGAGGAGAGAAAGTGACAGGACGAGCACTAATGTTTCAGACATTATGGCTATTCTTTTTCATCTTTCTAGTAATTCTTTTTTTTTAAAATATATTTTATTGATATTTTACAGAGAGGAAGGGAGAGGGATAGAGAGCTAGAAACATCGATGAGAGAGAAACACCGATCAGCCGCCTCCTGCACACCCCCCACTGGGGATGTGCCTGCAACCAAGGTACATGCCCTTGACCGGAATCGAACCCGGGACCCTTCAGTCCGCAGTCCGACGCTCTATCCACTGAGCCAAACTGGTTTCGGCACATCTTTCTAGTAATTCATTGTAATTTACAAAACTACCCATCAATAATGGTTTGGAAATTAAAAACAGAAAATTGGTTTCAGAAGCACTAAGAGAGTATAATTCATGTACTAAAAACATGAAGTAGGTCCATATTTATAAATGTTACATGAAAAAAGAGGGCAAATAACAGAACAGTATGAAGATTTGATTCAATGTGTTTTTTAAAAAAACAGCAATCACAAATGTAATGAATTTTTTAAATTCTCTATTTTGCTTGTTAGTTCAGTTTGTTCATTAAATTCCACAGATGAGCGAAATCATAAGGTACTTGTCTTTCTCTGACTGGCTAATTTCACTTAGCATACTGCTCTGCAGGGCCATCCAGGCTGTGCAAAGGGTAAGAGGTCTTCCTTTTCACAGCCCAGTAGCAGTCCACTGTGGGAACGTCCCACAGCTGTCTATCCACTCACCTACTGATGGGCACTGGGCTGTTCCATAGACGTGACAGTCTTGATGTGGGAGCAGGATGTTGAAAGGGACTATTTTCCCTGGGAGTTTGTGATTATAAAAACCGCCACCAGAGCCTTACCTCCAACCGGGAAGAACTCGGATACCTCCCGGGACCCTACAACCACAACACCCAGGGACCAGCTGCGAACCCACAAACACCGGGTCTCCAGCAGCACAAATACACAGACGCAGACAAGCCCTGCACCTTCTCACGGAAAGGTCAAATATCGCCTAGAGAAAGGTGAGGTCTGTGATCCAGGCTGGAGGGGGAAACACGCACAGCGGGATCTGGAGTTTCAAAGAAGTCTGCGCCCCACAAAATCTGCGGCCGTTGGGGTCAGCATAGCCCGCAAATGTGGAAGGGCTCCACAGGGCTGCTGGTTGAAGGGAACTCTAGAAATAACCCACAGCTGGGCTGAGCACAGAAAGGCGGCCTGAAGTTCTACCAGTACACCGGCTGCACAGTGCCAAGGGAAAAAGACGTGCGGAGACGCGTGCACAGACGCGCGCGGTGCTGGGGGGAAAACGTCGCAAGTCCGCGCGCTTACTCTGGCTTTTTTTCTCTTCAAATCCTTGCTTTCGATTACTAAGCCCAGTACATGGGCTCTCCCAATTAAAAACACTCTCAGAGACTCAGGGGAAAGTGGTTTTTGTGGAACCTGGGGACCAGAACGGGGAGAAACGATCAGAAAACCAGGTCTGGAGCAGTGCATTCCCCCAACCCGGTATTAAGTGAGGCAGGGAAAACAAAAACTAAACACTGGCTAGAGAGGACTTATAGCCCCGGAGGTCAATACAGAAACACTGCCACCCAGGGGTTGAATCACAAATTGACTCTTGTATAAATACAGCTAAAGGCAGGCTGAGAAACAAAGAAATACCGCCTGCTTGAAAACAGGACTGAGGCTTACGACACAGAGGAGCAGTGGGACGCAGGGAACTTCAATACTGTCCTGACTACCTGACAGGAAACAGGCGTGCCAAACAGAACAGCAGAGCAAGTAAATGACCTTCACTGCTGCACATTTTTATTTTTTATCTCTTACTTAAGAAACTAAGTTTTTTCCCTTTTTTCTCACTTGATTTTACCTTTTTAATTACTACGTTTTTATTTTTTATTATTATTATTACTATTATTTTACCTCATTTTATTTTTTAAAAAATATATTCTATTGATTTTTTTACAGAAAGGGAGAGGGACAGAGAGTTAGAAACATCGATGAGAGAGAAACATCGGTCAGCTGCCTCCTGCACACCCCCTACTGGGGATGTGCCCACAACCAAGGTACATGCCCTTGACCGGAATCGAACCTGGGACCTTTCAGTCCGCAGGCCAACGCTCTATCCACTGAGCCAAACCGGTTAGGGCTTTACCTTTTTTTAAAGTTTAATTTTATTTTTTCTTTATTGTATTTTATTTTGAGATTAGTGTCCCACATTCTATTTTCATTTTTCCTTTAGCATCATTTTACCCTATCTGAACTTCACCTTTATGCCAACACTCTCTTCCTCACTTTTCCCATTCTGTTGTTCTATTTCTCTTACCCTATTCCTGCTTTAGATTTTCCCTATTCTTTCTTTTTACCCTGTTAAAAATTCATCCTACTTATATATCTAATTTCTGCTCCCTGCTCCAAGTCCATACACACATCTCTCTTCTCTTTCTTCTCTATCCAATTTCTTTTCTCTCTTCCCTTTTATTTCTTTTCTTTGTTTTATGTTTTATTTTGTTTTGCCCTTCTTTCTCTCTGTCCTATTGTTGTTATTTGTTTGATTGTTGATTAGTTTGGGTTTTTTGTTTGTTTCTCTGTGTGACTGTTTCTCTTCTTTTTGCTTCTGTTTTTCCTCTCCTCGCTTGTTCTTACTTATTGTTTGGAGTTTGCATTCATCTCTGGTTGTTTGTTGTTTGCATTTTTTTGGATTAGTTGTTGTTCTATTGGGGTTTCCTACCCATATAAATAGGTTTTTCCCCCTTCTTTTTTTATTCTCCTTCTTTTCTCTCTTACTATTTTTCCTTCTCTCAATATCATTTTTGCACTTTTTTTAAAATCACCTAATTCTCTTTTCTCTGGTGGTCATCTTTATTTGGTGTTATTAGTATCGTGAATACATGTGTGTTCAGTGCCTTGTGTGTTGTGCCTTGTTGTGTTGTATTGTATGCCTTTAAGTCAACGCAGGAGAGAGGGAGCTACATAACCAGACACCAGGAGAGGAGAACCATGGGGAGACAAAGAAACAGCCCGCATACGAAAGAAAAGGAGGCATCACCAGAAAAGGAAGTAAACGAAAGGCAGGCAAGCAATATGCCAGAGAAAGAACTCAGGGAAATGGTCATAAGGTTGCTGAAAGGTTGGAAGACAAATTCAACAATATGTATAAGAACCAAGAGAAAATGAAGAAGAACCAAGAAGAAATGAAAAATGACATCACTGCTATAAAGAACTCAATAGAGCCCTAGCTGGCTTGGCTCAGTGGATGGAGCGTCGGCCTGTGGACTGAAGGGTCCCACGTTCAATTCCGGCCAAGGACACATGCCTGGGTTGCGGGCTTAATCCCCAGTGGGGGGTGTGCAGGAGGCAGCCAATCGGTGGTTCTCTCTCATCATTTATGTTTCTCTCTCTCTCTCTCCTTCTCCCTTCCTCTCTGAATCAATAAAGAAATTTTTTTAAAAAGAACTCAATAGAGAGCATCAACAGTAGACTAGAAGAAGCAGAGGACCACATCAGTGAGCTAGAAGACAAGGTAGGGAAAAAATACCCAAGCAGGGCAGCATCTAAGAAAAAAACTTAAAAAACAGGAGGAGAGCCTAAAGGAACTTTGGGATAAAATGAAACAAAACAACATCAGCATAATAGGGGTTCCAGAAGGAGAGGAAACTGAGCAAGGAAAAGAAAACCTGTTTGAAGAAACAATGACAGAAAACTTCCCTGATATAGGGAAGAAAAAAACTCACACAAGTCCAAGAACCTCACAGAGTCCCAAACAAAAGGAACGCCAAGGCATATTATAATTAAATTGCCAGACACCAACGACAAATTAAGAATCTTAAAAGCAGCCAGAGAGACAGAAAGTTACCTACAAAGGATCCCCCATCAGACTAACAACTGATTTCTCAACAGAAACACATCAGGCCAGAAGGAAATGGAATGAAATATACAAAGTCATACAAAGCAAGGGTCTGAATCCAAGAATACTGTACCAGCAAGGCTATCAATCAAAATTGAGGGTGAAATCAGGAACTTCACAGACAAAAAAGGACTAAGGGAGTTTACTACCACCAAATCAGCAATGCAAGAAATGCTAAAGGGTCTGCTGTAAAAAGAAGAAATAGGAAGCGAAGAAGAAACACAGGCGTAAAGAATAAAAATGGCGACAAACAAGTACCTATCAATAATAACTTTAAATGTAAATGGATTGAATGCCCCAATCAAAAGATACAGGGTAGCTGAGTGGATAATAAAACATGACCCATATATCTGCTGTCTACAGGAAACCCACCTCAGAACAAAGGACTCACACAGACTGATGGTGAAGAGATGGAAAAAGGTTTTTCAGGTGAATGGAAATGAAAAAAAAAAAAAAAAAAAGCTGGGGTAGCAATACTTATATCTGAAAAATTATATGTCAAAGTGAAGGCCATAGCAAGAGATAAGGAAGGCCACTTCATTATACTAAAGGGAGCAATCCAACAAGAAGATATAACTCTGGTAAACATATGTGCACCCAATACAGAAGCACCCAAATACATAAAAAAACTTCTGGAGCATATCAAGGGAGAGATTGACAGCAATACAATCATAGTAGGAGACTTTAATACCCCACTATCACCATTGGACAAATCCTCTAAACAAAAAATCAGCAAAGAAACATCAATCCTAAATGACTCACTAGACCAGATGGAATTAATTGACATCTTCAGAACTTTTCACCCCAAAGCCACAGAATATACATTCTTCTCAAGTGCACATGGGTCATTTTCAAAGACAGACCATATATTGGGACACAGGCAAAGTCTCTTTAAATTCAAGAAGATAGAAATCATATCAAGCATTTTCTCAGATCACAATAGCATAAAACTAGAAATCAACTACAATAAAAACAATAAAAAAAATCAAACACCTGGAGGCTAAATAGCATGCTATTAAACAATGCCTGTGTTACCAGAGGGATTAAAGAAGAAATAAAAAGCATCATGGCAACAAACGACAATGAAAACACAACAATCCTTAATCTATGGGACACAGTGAAAGCAGTCTTGAGAGGGAAGTTCATAGCTCTACAGGCCTACCTCAAAAAAAACAAAACCAAGACACAATGGTAATAAATTACCTAACCCAACAACTCAAAGAGTTAGAAAGAGAGCAACAAGAAAAGCCCAGTGTAAGCAGAAGGAAGGAAATAATAAAAATCAGAGCGGAGATAAGAACATAGAGACCAAAAAAACAATACAAAAGATCAACAAAACCAAGAGCTGGTTCTTTGAAAGGATAAACAAGATTGATGAACCCTTAGCCAGGCTCACCAAAAAGCAAAGAGAGAGGACCCAAATAAACAAAATCAAAAATGAAAGAGGTGAAATAACAACAGACCCCAACAAAATACAAAGGATTATGAAAAAATACTATGAACAATTATATTCCAACAAAATGGACAACCTAGATGAAATGGACATATTCTTAGAAAAATACAAGCTCCCAAAACTCAACCACGAAGAATAAAAAAAACTGAATAGGCCGATAACTACCAAAGAAATTGAAGCAAAGATCAAAAATCTTCCAGCAAACAAAAGCCCTGGCTTTACAGGGGAGTTCTACCAAGCATCCCAAGAAAAACTAAAACCTATCCTCTTCAGACTATTCCACAAAATTCAAGAGGAAGGCACACTTCCAAGCTCTTTCTATGAAGTCAGCATCACCCTAATCCCAAAACCAGATAAAAGACACCACAAAAAAAGAGAACTACAGGCCAAAACTCCTCATCAACATAGATGCTAAAATCCTCAACAAAATTCTAGCAAATCGGATTCATCAATACATTAGAAAGATCATATACCATGACCAAGTGGGATTTATTCCAGGGATGCAAGGATGGTACAATATCTGCAAATCAATAAATGTGATACATCACATAAACAAACTGAGAGACAAAAATCACATACTCATATCAATTGACGCAGAAAAAGCATTTGACAAAATCCAACACCCTTTCTTCATAAAAACTCTCAACAAGGTGAGAATAGAAGGATCATACCTCAACATAATAAAAACCATATATGACAAACCTACAGCCAACATCATACTCAATGGACAAATACTAAACCCATTTCCCCTAAGAACAGGAACAAGACAGGGATGCCTGCTTTCACCACTCCTGTTCGATAGAGTACTGGAAGTGCTAGCCATAGTGATCAGACAAGAAGAAGAAATAAAAGGCATCCAAATTAGAAAAGAAGTAAAACTGTCCTTATTCGCAGATGACATGATGCTATACATAGAAAACCCCAAAGACTCCATCAAAAACTACTAGACCTAATAAATGAATTTGGCAATGTAGCAGAATGCAAAATTAAACCCAGAAATCTATGGCCTTTTTATACACCAATAATGAACTCACACAAAGAGAAATGAAAAAAACAATCCCATTTACCATTGCATCAAAAAAATTAAGATACCTAGGAATAAACTTAACTAAGGATGTTAAAGACCCGTACACAGAAAACTACAGGACATTGAAAAGATAGAGGAAGACATAAACAAATGGAAGAACATACCATGTTCATGGATTGGTAGAATCAACATCATTAAAATGTCCATACTACCTAAAGCAATCTATAGATTCAATGCAATACCTATTAAAATACCAATGAAATATCAAAGATCTAGAACAAACTCTCCAAAAATTCATCTGGAATAAAAAACGACCCCAAATAGCCACAGCTGTCCTGAGAAAGAAGAGCAAAGTTGGAGGGATCACAATACCAGACATCAAACTATATTACCAAGCCACGGTTCTCAAAACTGCCTGGTACTGGCACAAGAACAGACATATAGACCAATGGAACAGAATGGAGAACCCAGAAATTGACCCAAGCCATCATACTCAATTAATATTTGACAAAGGAGGCAAGAGCATACAATGGAGTCAAAACAGTCTCTTTAATAAATGGTGCTGGGAAATTTGGTCAGATACGTGCAAAAAAAATGAAACTAGATCACCAACTTACACCATACACAAAAACAAACTCAAAATGGCTAAAGGACTTGAATGTAAGATGGGAAACCATAAAAATCCTACAAGACTCCATAGGCAGCAAAATTGCAGACATATGTCGTAGCAATATCTTTACAGACACAGCTCCTAGGGCAAGAGAGACTAAGGAGAAAATAAACAAATGGGACTACATCAAATAAAAAGCTTCTGCACAGCAAAAGAAACCATCAACAAAACAACAAGAAAGCCCACTGCATGAGAGAACATATTTGCCAATGTTATCTCCAATAAGGGTTTAATCTCCAACATTTACAGGGAACTCATACAACTTAACAAAAGGAAGATAAACAATCTAATCATAAAATGGGCAAAGGACCTAAATAGACACTTTTCAAAAGAGGACATTCAAAATGCCAAGACACACATGAAAACATGCTCAAAGTCCACTGAGAGATGCAAATCCAAACAACAATGAGGTACCACCTCACACCTGTCAGGATGGCTATCATCAACAAATGAACCAATGACAAGTGCTGAAGAGGATGCGGAAAAAAAGGAACCCTCCTTCACTGATGGTGGGAATGCAGACTGGTGCAGCATAGTGTGTGGAAAACACTATGGCATTTCCTCAAAAATTTAAAAGTGGACCTGCCATTTGACCCAGTAATACCACTTCTAGGAATATATCCCAAGAAAACAGAAACACCCATCAGAAAGGATATATGCACCCCTATGTTCATAGCAGCACAATTCACCATAGCTAAGATTTGGAAACAGCCTAAATGCCCATCAGCAGATGAGTGGATTAGAAAACTATGGTTCATCTACACAATGGAATACTATGCTGCTATAAAAAAGAAGGAATTCTTACCATTTGCAGCAGCATGGATGGAACTGGAGAGCATTATGCTAAGTGAAATAAGACTGGACGTGAAAGAAAAATACCACATGATCTCACTCATTTATGGATAATAAAGAACATTATAACCTGATGAACAAAAAGATAGATACAGAGGCAGAGAAGCATCGAACAGACTGTCAAATTACAGCGGGAAGGCTGAGGAGTTTTGGGGCAGGGGTAAGAGATCAATTGACGGACTTGTATGCATGCATATCAGCATAACCAATGGACACAAGACACTGGGGGGGGGGGGCGGGGGGGAGGGCATGTGCCGGCAGGTAGGGGAGGCCGGGGAAGGTCAATGGGGAAAAAAAGGAGACATATGTACTACTATGTGTAATACCTTAAACAATAAAATAAAAAGCAAAAATAGCACCACCAGCCCTGGCCAGCGTGGTCCAGTTGGTTGGCGTATCGTCCTGTACACCAAAAGGTTGCAGGTTCAATTCCAGGTCAGGGCAGGTAGGAGAGGAAACTGATAGATGTTTCTTTCTCTCTCTCTCTCAAATGAAAATAAGAAAAATAAGAAATAAGACCACCACATCGGAATCAAAATCATTTACTGGAAATCTTTCCATGTCTTAGCATAAATTATGACAGCGTGTCCTGTTCCCGAATGGTTTCCAAGTAAAACTCATCACGCCTTTGGAAGCTTGAGTATCTGTGGGGGGCGCTCAGACACCTGCTCTAGTAGAGCAATGTGCTAAGTCTCCACTAATGTTATTTAATACAATCATCAATAAGCGTTACAGTTCTTGACTTAAGAATCAAAACACCCCAAGAATCAGATTACCCACATTTAACTACACTTCACCTAGCAACAAAAGGCTTCAACTTCTGATCATATCATCTAGCTATTCCAAAAGACATCTCTCTAAATACCTAGAAATGCTAAGATACATAAAAACATCCTTCTAAACGCACAGCTGACCTCTAAAAAGTAAGAACATTTACAGGAGCCAAAATCAAAGAGAATATTGCCAAACCAGGACAGAAGCCAGCCTTGAAGCTGCGGCTTCCCTGGAATGCTTGGCTTCAGGTCAGACGAGGTGGAGGCTGGAACCCATAACCCCTGCCAAAGCCGGAACCCCTGTGGACCCGGCCCGCAGAGAAAGGGTGGGCGAGGGGAAACGGACTTGCTGGCAAAAGAGGCTGACAATGAACTCGGCCTTCTCTCAGGCACGGATGGCAGTGAGTAAGGATCTTTCCTAAGAATCTGCAGTCACAAGCCTGCCCCGCTCGGCATCCGTTTCACTCTTTCTTCCTTTCCACTACAAAGGAGCTCCACGCCAGGCAATTTCACTGAAGCGCTTCAGGTGAGGAGCACACCGAGGTGCCTGGCAGAGTGAAAGTGAACCCCGTCTGCGTCTCGACCCGGGTCCCCCAGCATTGCCATGTTAGGATCAGCCACATCATTAGAAATGGCCACAGGGAAATAGGCCATGAAGAAGAATCAACTCCAGGAACTTCCACACCGAGCTCACCTGTCAGAGGGCGCTTTGTCCACAGGCCTGAGGTCTGCCCGCCTCGGTCCCGGCAGCACTCGGTCCCTGGCTGGGAGCAGCCACGGAAGGGTGGCCTCGGAACGCGCATGGGGCGGACTGAGCGCCCCCCCAAGGACGACCCCACAGCAGGAGAGGATCTGAGGCCAGGTCATTACCATGCGACATACAAAGTAAAAAGACACAACGAACACTATTTTATTTAAAGAGAGCGAACATTGAGGGTTCCTTTTCATGACTGAAGCAGGATGCACAAAACCTTTTAGGGCAGGGGTCCTCAAACTTTTTAAACAGGGGGCCAGTTCACTGTCCCTCAGACCGTGGGAGGGCCGGACTATAGTTTTTAAAAAAAACTATGAACAAATTCCTATGCGCACTGCGGGCCCGGGACGAGTCGGCTGCTAAGCAGGACAGGCAGCGGCACCCGGCGGGCCGGATCAATGTCCTCGGCGGGCCGCATGTGGCCCGTGGGCCGTAGTTTGAGGACCCGTTTTAGGGTATCCAAACACTAGGACTAAAATCCACTATTAGTATCTCTTTTGGCAGTATTTCTATTTCTTTTTTTTTTTTTAAGATTTTTTTTTAATTAAGGTGTTATATGTGTACATATCTTACCATTGCCCCCCCACCCCACTCCCATACATGCCCTCACCCCCCAATGTTTTGCATCCGTTGGTTATTCTTATATGCATGCGGCAGTATTTCTATTTCAAAAAAGCAACCCTCCAGGTTAACACATTACTTAAAAATGGGAATTTCACTGCACTAACTTCATTAAGCCCCCAGCGAGTCTGGTCTCTGCCACGGGCTACAATGAGAGATGGGCCTCCCCCACATCACGGAGCTGCTGGTTTCTGGCGAGATGGACAGTGAAGGGGTCCGCAGGAAGCGCAGGGACACCGACAGCCGGCTGCTCGCAGGGGCCTGACGGCCTGGGAAAAGGAGCAGGACCCACCAGCCGCGAGCGACCGGCATGTGGACACCGACACCCGTGCCGGTGGTCTGGGAAGGATGTGGCCCACTTCCCAGGGGAGGGGCAGAGGAGGGGAGGCAAGCACGGTGCTGCCTGCAGGATGTCTCATGGCACGGGGCTGTCCTTGTTTTCATTTCAAAGTGAGGAAATACGAGCCCATGAAAATTTACAACATTTACAACATAACCACACGCAACAGCTTAAAGGGTTATCATAGAACAAGCACCCGCAAGTCCCTCCTAGCTTGGGAAAGGGAACACCCAGAACAACTCCGAAGCCCTCGGTGCCCCTCTCCCCGACTCACAACTCCACCGCCCCGAGGCTGGGCAAACCACGGTCTCGCGTGCCCTTACACACGGAGGTGTGGCCCCCAACCTTCCTCAATCTCCTTAGTGTCCTGTTGTTGATCAGCCCAGGGAGGCTGCCTCTCCGCCACCGAAGGCACACGAAGTGGAAGTTTGAGCCAAAAAGCCGTTACGTTTTACAGCGAATGAACTGGCCAACAGACCAGAATGCTCGCGTAGGTAGGAGCCGAACATTCCTCCTCTACGGCCAACGTACATGGGCAGCACGTTTTAGTCCAAAAGCTGCCGGACAAGCGCGGAGCAATTCCTTTTTGTTGTTAGTCCTCACCCGAGGGTATTTTTTCCATTGACTTTTAGAGAGAGTGGAAGGGAGGAGGAGAGACGGAGAGAAACATCGATGTGAGAGAGACACATCAATTGGTTGCCTCCTGCATGCGCCCCGACCCGGGCCAGGGATTGAGCCTGCCACCAAGGTACGTGCCCTTAACTGGAATCAAACCCAGGGCCCTTCAGTCTGAGGGCCGACACTCTAAGCACTGAGCCAGGCCGGCTAGGGCGAGCATGGAGCAGTTTCTGATGAAACCACTGAAGCGTTAGAGCCGCACGCCAAGGGGATCACGGCTCCCAGAGGGATCCCCGCACCGGCTGTGCAGGGAGTCGGCCTGTTCTGCAGCAGACCACCCACTTCCGTCCGGCACATCCTCTAGGCTTGTGATAAGGGGACAGCTCAGTATCATCCTGGCCTGGGCGCCACTCTTCTGGCTCTGTCAGGACACTGCCCATCTCAGACCGCATCGACTCTGTTTCCCTCATTTGCAGCTTCCTCGGGGCACTTGTTGCTTCACTGTGGCAATTTAACTTCCTCAAACAGACACCCAATAATCAAAACATTTAAAAAGTAATTCGACAGGAGCTGGGAATGGTTTCCCGGACAAACACGTCACCATTAGGACAGCCTGCAGCCCACTTTCTTAGGCTCTGGGCAGGCAGCTTTCCCTCCATGCAGAAGACAAAATGCAGGGAGACAGGAGTGCAGGGGGGACAGGAGTGCAGGGGGGACAGGAGTGCAGGGGGACAGACGTGCAGGGGGGACAGGAGTGCGGGGGGGACAGGAGTGCGGGGGGGACAGGAGTGCGGGGGGGACAGGAGTGGAGGGGGGACAGACGTGCAGGGGGACAGGAGTGCATGGGGACAGGAGTGCAGGGGGACAGGAGTGCAGGGGGGACAGGAGTGGGGACAGACGAGCAGGGGGGACAGGAGTGCAGGGGGACAGGAGTGCAGGGGGGACAGGAGTGCAGGGGGACAGGAGTGCAGCGGGACAGGAGTGCAGGGGGGACAGAGCAAGTGGAGGAAAGGGCTCTGTGCACAGGAGGAAAGGACTGCTGGCACGTCCAACAGCCAACAGACCTGAGCATTCTGAAATACTTAAGAGGACTAAGTAAGATAGGAATTCATTACATTTGTAAGAATTGTTCCACTAGTTCCCTTCTTTTACTAACAAAGAACCACAGTTTATAGTGTGAATACTTAGGCCAGCTCAGTGGTTGAGCATCCACCTATGAACTAGGTCAGGGTTCAATTCCCGGTCAGGGCACATGCCTGGGTTGCAGCCTTGATCCTCAGTGTGGGGCGTACAGGAGACAGAAAATCTATGATTCTCTCTCATTATTGATGTTTCTATCCCTCTCTCCCTCTCCCTTCCTTTCTAAAATAAATAAAAATGTACACACATATATGTGTGTGTGTGTGTGTGTGTGTGTGTGTGTGTGTGTGTGTGTATATGCCTAAGTGACTGGCTGACCAGTAGCTATGACACGCACTGACCACCAGGGGGCAGATGCTCAACGCAGGAGCAGAAACCACAGGCATGGAACAGACTGATGAATCTCAAGAGGGAAGGGGGGAGGGGGGAGGGACGAGGGCCGGAAGAGATTTAGCCAAAGATCTTAATGCATACTAGAAGCCCGGTGCACGGCCTGGCCTGCTGGGATCAGACCGAAATCGGCTCTCTGACATCCCTTGAGGGGTCCCAGATTATGAGAGGATGCAGGCCAGGCCAAGGGACCCCACCGACACACAGTATTAAAAATAAATAAATAAAACAAAACACAAAGTGTGAATACTAAAGCAGCGGTCACCAACCGGTGGTCCGCGAGGTCCTAAAGGTTGGTGGCCATTGACCTAAAGGGAAACAAAGGATCCGCTTTCCTGCACTGAAGCCCTTCACTTCACTCAGTTCTGAGCCCGTGAGACGCCCAGCTGGGCTCCGAATCTCCCATTAAGACTCCCAGCTGGGCTCCGACTCTCTCGTGAGCCTCCCAGCTCCACGTGGCCGGTACCCGGCTTGTTGTGCGCCCTCCGGCATCTCCAGGACCTCGGATGGGCCTGGCACACCGGAAGCGCTGGACACATGCTTATGATGTGCGCACGGGACAGCAGGTGTGGCAAAATGGCAGAAAGGGGCTGTGGATGGGCAAAGAGTTCTGAGGGCAAAGCCATGGAATCTCAACAACCTGCTGAGTGCTCTCAAGGGAGGTCATACATTTAATCCCAAAACAGAAAATCAGAAACTCAGGTCACGTTACCTTTCTGCTCTCTTCCTGTGTGTGTCACACGGTATGTTTAACAAGTTAACAGCACTTTTGTACTTATGATTAGCTCCTCAAACATTTCTCTGTGCTTCTGGCACTCACTAGCAAGAATTTCTTGTGTCGCCATCTGCTCTCTCCAACTAACTTGTGTAGAGAAAGAAAAGGTTTCCAAAGAGGATTATTCTTGAAAACACATGCCAGGGTCTCCTTATCATGTAAAAGGTCTGCTTTCTTCTTGAGGAACACACTTTATTTGAAAAAACGCTCTTTCAGCCCAGCCAGTGGCTCAGAGGATGAGCATCGTCCCATGAATCAAGAGGTCATGGATTCGATTCCCGGTCAGGGCACATGCTTGGGTTGCAGGCTTCATCCCCAGCAGGGGGCGCACAGGAGGCAGCTGATTGATGTTTCTCTCACATCAATGTATCTATCTCTCTCCCCCTTCCTCTCTCTGAAATAAATAAAAATATTTTTTAAAAAATACATATGTATTTTTTAAATTGATTTATTGTTTTTCTTTTTTTATTTTTTATTTTTATTAAGGTATTATATGTGTACATATCTTACCATTGCCCCCCCCCCAACTCCCATATATGCCCTCACCCCCCAATGTTTTGCATCCGTTGGTTATTCTTATATGCATGCATATAAGTCCTTCGGTTGATCTCTTATTTCCCCCACCTCTCCCTAACCTTCCCGCTGTAATTTGACAGTCTGTTTGATGCTTTACTGCCTCTGTATCTATCTTTTTGTTCATCAGTTTATAATGTTTTTTTATTATCCACAAATGAGTGAGATCATGTGGTATTTTTCTTTCATTGACTGGCTTATTTCACTTAGCATAATGTTCTCTAATTTTAAAAATATATTTTAAAAAATACATTAATATAAACTCTAGAGCCAGTCTGCCCAAGTTCAGACAATATTGCCACCATTCACTAACTTCTGACCTTGGTCAAGTCCCTTAACCTCTCTGTGTCACAGTGTCTCCCTGTTAAAATGGGGATCAAGGTAACACCCACCTCATAGAATTTCTCTAAGCATGTGATGAGTTAATACATATATGTAAAGGTTAAATAATGCCTGGCATATGATAAGTGCTACATGCATGCTAACCATTTTTGTTAGTTTAAATTGAGTATAGCCCTAGCTGGTTTGGCTCAGTGGATAGAGTGTTGGCCTGCGGACCAAAGGGTCCCAGGTTCAATTCCAGTCAAGGGCACAGGCCTGGGTTGCAGACTCCATCCCCATTAGGGGGTGTGCAGGAAGCAGCCGATCAATGATTCTCTCTCATTATCGATGTTTCTCTCTCTCTCGCCCTCTCCCTTTCTCTCGGAAATCAATAAAAATATTTTTTTCAAAAAAATACACCCTTCCAAAGTTTCCTGCTAAGTATTAAACACTAAAATATTCTTTTAAAATGATGCTAGATTTTTTGGAGGCAATGTTTTCATCTACATCCCACCTCAGTTAAAGATGATTTCAAAGTATCGTCTGGGTGAGAACCTAAGGCCATATTCTAGTACATCGGCAGTAAACTGTCCCACGCTGGAACTCACAAACAAGCAAACATCAGCCGGGGCTCAGGCGCGCGCGCGTGGAGGACAGCAGGACTCACCTCGAAGTTGTACTTCTTCATCCGGCTGAGGCGCCGGCAGTACAGGTAGAGCATGCCGGTGCTGCTGCCCACGGCAATGTAGTCCCCGCTGGTGTCGAGGGCCGTCAGGTAGACCGCCACCGAGCGGAAGCCCTTCTGGATCTTCGTGGGAATGGCGTTGAGGAGATAATACAAAGGGCAGAACTCCCTGAACGTGACAGGCTCCGATGGGGATGCCATGGCCACGGTTCCCACGGCTGATCTTCAGGAAGGGAAAGGAGTGTTGACTTGGCATCTGAGCACACCTGGGGGCTAGAGAACAAAGAGGTCACGTTCCATCGTGGGAACAGGACCTTCCAGGCGGGTAGAAATCATAGCTGGAGCCGGACTACACGGAGAAAGCAAGCCAGCTGTCATTCAGACCACTTTTGGGGGGGAGGGGCATTTAAATTGATTTAAGAGAGGAAGGGAGAGGGAGAGAGAGATAGAAACATCAATGATGAGAGCCGAAACCGGTTTGGCTCAGTGGATAGAGCGTCGGCCTGCGGACTGAAGGGTCCCGGGTTCGATTCCGGTCAAGGGCATGTGCCTTGGTTGCGGGCACATCCCCAGTGGGAAGTGTGCAGGAGGCAGCTGATCGATGTTTCTCTCTCATCGATGTTTCTGGCTCTCTATCCCTCTCCCTTCCTCTCTGTAAAATATCAATAAAATATATTAAAAAAAAAAAAAAAAAGAAAGAAACATCAATGATGAGAGAGAATCATCAATCAGCTGCCTCCCGCAGGCCTCACACTAGGGATCCAGCCCGCAACCCCGGCATGTGCCATTGACCAGGAATCCAACTGTGACCTCCCCTGGTTCAAAGGTCAACGCTCAACCATGGGCTGAACCCAACTTTAGATGAAGAATCTTCTAAGGCCAGAGGCTCACAAGACTTGCCCAAGCCCTGACCGGTTTGGCTCAGTGGATAGAGCGTCGGCCTGTGGACTTAAGGGTCCCAGGTTCGATTCCGGTCAAGGGCATGTACCTTGGTTGCGGGCACATACCCGGTGGGGAGTGTGCAGGAGGCAGCTGATCGATGTTTCTCTTTCATCGATGTTTCTAACTCTCTATCCCTCTCCTGTCCTCTGTAAAAAATCAATAAAATATATTAAAAAAAAAAAAAAAAAAAAGACTTGCCCAAGACCAAGGGCTGAGATCCAAATCCAGGGCTGCCCTCCAAGTCCTGGGCCTTCCCCAGGTCACAGGCACAGCTCTGACAGACACGGCAGCTACGGGTGGGCGCTCACACCTGACCAGCTGCAGGGGCACCTGACCAGCTGGAGGGGCACCTGACCAGCTGCAGGGGCACCTGACCAGCTGCAGGGGCACCTGACCAGCTGGAGGGGCACCTGACCAGCTGATGGGGCACCTGACCAGCTGCAGGGGCACCTGACCAGTTGATGGGGCACCTGACCAGCTGGAGGGCCATTTAGCCCTATTGGCCCATGGAGACCTCAAGCCCTCACGGAAGCGTCCGGGTGCTGGATCGCAGCCTGTTTCAGCGGTGTGTTTCCTATGTTTACGGAGCTGACGACTGACCTCCAACCTTCCCAGTGACACTCGCCAGGGGCCCTGGCCTGGGCCCGCCTTCCACCAGGGATGTGCGTTCCCCGGCCACTCAACACCTAGTCTCTGCGGGGATGTCCCCTCCACCCCGGCCTCCCTGGCCCCTCAAGCGGCTCCTTGGGACAGAGGAGTCCACCCAAGTGCAGCTCGCCCCTCAGCAGCCCAGGCGGAGTGCGGCGGGCGGCACCCCGCCGCCAGCAGAGACAGAGGCGACAGAACAAAGCCCGCAATCCCGGGGGAAAGCGAGGGCGGAAGAGCGGGGCAGAGGCGCGGAGGCAGAGCCGTGCTTCGGGCACGGGCACACCGACCCCGCCGGGCACTGGGCTAGCGCCTCGCCTGCCCAGCCCCGTCAACCCTCCACCGCCGCAGCAGAAACGAGGCCACCGGTTCCCTGGGGATGAACGTCACCGCCCGGCGCACAGAGCTGCGGCCGCGGGGACCTGCCCACCTCTGACCTGCACGGCCCAGCCAGCTCCCGGCCGGAGCCCGGGACAGAGGCGTCGCTGTGCGCACCCCCTGGGGACGTGCCAGGTCTGTGGGCCCCGAGGCTCGGCGGCTGCATGGGTCCATCCCGAGACCCGGCGCTCCGAGCCGGGGCCGGCGGAGGGGGCGGGGGCGCGGCGGGGGAGTGGGCGGAACCGGGGAGCGCGGGAGCCGGAGCGGGGGTCGGAGGACGGGGGCGCGGCGGCGGAGTGGGCGGAGCCGGGGAACCGGGAGCCCGGGGGCCGGGGCCAGGGCGGGGACGCGGGCCCGCGCGGAGGAGGGGCGGGCGACAGCTGCTGCCAGGCGGGCGCTCTGTGTGGGGACACTCAGCCTCGGCGGCCGCGCGGGCGCGACGGGAGCGGGAGGGCGAGGCGGGCGGGGCGACCCTGAGGCGCTGAGGCGCGGGGAGGCGGGGAGGGGCGCGGGGCCGCCGGCCGCGTCGCCGGACTCACCTCCCGCGGCAGCCCCTGGACTCTCGGCCCCGCCGGCGGAGGAGGCGGGGTGAGGCCGGGCCGCGGGGGCTGCCGGGAGCCCGTTCCCTGGGCCGCCGGGCCCGCCCCACCGGGGACAGCCGGCTCCTCAGGGGCTAGAGCGGCAGCGCCACCAGCGGCCGCGGGCGGGCGGGTCGGAAGTGACGTAACTTCCGGCGGCGAGGGCGGGGCCCCGGTCTCCTTCCTGGGATATCAGCGGGCCGCATGGAAGGTGCGTGAAAGGGGCCGATGTCCGGGGCGGGTGGGAGGCGGGAGCCGCGGGTGGAACGGGGTCCGTGCGTTGCCCCTGCCCTGTCCCGCGTGGGCTCTGCCGTCGGCCTGCGGGCCGGTCAGCTTGCCGAGCCTCAGTTCCCTGCGTGGGACGGGATGATGTCGGCCAGGTGTAGCAGATCCCGGCACTCCAGTTGCAATTGTCCTTCTACGTTAGCGTCCGGGAGCCCGTGCCCTGAACTCCCCGGGCAGAGCGCCGGGCTCAGTCCTCGCGCTCATTCGCGAGCGTCGTGTTCTAAGCACGGGTGTCCCCCCAGATGCACACACGCGCTGAGTAATGATGGAGGCAGTGTTTGTTAAAAGACATTTCGTTTTCAAAATTGAACTGTCAGCTGATCTAGTCAATAAAACGCTTTCCTGAGTTCTGTGAGCCTCTAGCAATTTAATCAAACCCAAGGGAGGGGTCTTTGGAACCTATGGCAGGTAGGCCAGAAGCACAGGTAACCAGCAACCTGGGCCTGCTCTCGGCGTGCGAAGTGGAAGGTTGGGGGGAAGGGACAATCTCGTAGGACCGAGCCCTTAACCTGTGGGATCTGAGGCTCTCTTCGGGTAATAGGGTCAGGATTGAGGTTGTTGCTTCGTGGTGATGGAAAAAGACATTGGAGAGGTCCTTGTGGGAACACTAGGCCGGATGCTTGCCATGTGCCAGGCCCTCACGGCTTGACATGTATTATCTAATCTCTACATCAACTCTTTGAAGTAGATATATCGCATCCCCATTTTACAGATGAGAACGTTGAGGCTCTGAGAGGTTCATTTACGTGCCCAAGATTGCACAGCTGGCAAGGGCAGAGTTGGGATTCTAACCCAGTCAGTATGGTCTTTAGAGTCTAGACTCCAAACTGTACCGCTGTGTGTGCTGGACTCCTTAAGGGGCCTCCCACAGAGTTCGGACTTGATCCTGCGTTCCAGGAGTAGCCTTTGAAGGGTTCTAGGGAGGGAGGGAGGGAGGGCACAGGAGGTCTGGAAGAGAGCTGGCTTTTGGGTCTGAGGGTTGCTTCCGGCAGGAGCTGGGCTGCGGGTGAGTCTTGGAGCATGGGCAGCACTAGCCCAGGAAAGGAAAGAACTTTCTAGCAGAAAGAACTGCATGTGCAAAGGCCCGCAGGTGAGTCCGCTTCCCAGGAGCTGCCAGGAGTTCATTTTAGTTGTAGGTTAAGGGGTTGCAGGTGGGGGTTAAGGTGGGGAAGCCAGGTCCTGAGGATTTGGGACTACCTCCCGCGTCCTCAGCACGGAGGTGACGGCTGCATCTCCAGGGCCAGCCTTGCCGTGTCTGGAGAACCACAAGCTCTGGTCAAATGTGAGGCCTCAAGAGTGCCTGAGGCCATGACGAGAGCACTGGGCTGGGGCGTGGAGGGTTTTGGCAGGAAGTCACAACTCTGCCCTATCCCCAACCTTTGGAAACGGTCAAAGTGCCCTGGCTGGTGTGGCTCAGTTGGAGCATCATCCCACACACCAAAGGTAGTGGGTTCAAATCTAGGTCAGGGCACATACCCAGGTTTTGGGGCACATACCTGGGTCGGGGCACATACCCAGTTGGGGTGTGTGCGGGAGGCAACCAAGCGATGTTTTTCTGTTTCCCTTTTCCTCTCTCTTAAAAAAAAAAAAAATCAATTAAAAAAATAAGAAAAATAAGAATAAAGACATTCATTGTAAGTGGTCAAAGTGCTTAACGTAAAACTTTGTGGAGCCATTAAGCTGAGAAAGGATCCAGCCATCTCCGGAGAGTCTTAAAATGTGAAAACGATTGTTTTTTCTTGTTCTGGGAACTTCCCCGGACATCCATTCCTCTTCGTTTCCACGCCATCTGTTTGTCCAGAAGATGTAGCGTTTCAGATCGGCTTACAGTTGAGAGTTATGAGGACATTTGCCCTCCAACTATGATCAAGAATTTCACAATAATTATGTTTCTTTTACTGCCCATCAGCAAAGACCCTTGGAAGTGCAACGTCCCGAAAACCTGTCTTATCGGCTAGTGCGAGAAAAATTAAGGACAATGCAGCCGATTGGCATAATTTAATCCTGAAGTGGGAAGCCCTCAACGATGCCGGCTTTGCCACTGCAAATAACATTGCCAACACGAAAATCAGTTTGCTGTAAGTACTGCCGTGCCCCTCCGAGTTCTGCACCCTTACTGACTGGGCACACGTTTTCAGGGTGGGGGTCTCCATGAACATGGGTACATTGGGCACACGTTTTCAGGGTGGGGGTCTCCGTGAACATGGATACATTGGGCACACGTTTTCAGGGTGGGGGTCTCCGTGAACAAGGATACATTGGGCACACGTTTTCAGGGTGAGGGTCTCCATGAACATGGATACATTGGGCACACGTTTTCAGGGTGAGGGTCTCCATGAACAAGGATACATTAAATTATATTAAGCAAAAAAGTGGTAAGACAATATGTGCAAGTGTGAATTACATGTACACTTAGGTACAAAATGACACTACGTGCTGTCCATGGTTACATCTGTGCGTGAAAGCGTTAAGAATAGATTGGTAGCTCAGCTCATGACACTGGTCTCTGCTAGGAAGAATGAGTATGGGATGGCAGGAAAAAGTGACTTTATCTTCCTAAGGTGCATTTTATCTCGTGCTGTTGTGATTTATAAGAAATACCTATTTGGTCTTCCTCCTTGTTCCTGGTACACAGCTCCGAAAATCCTTACAATTTCCTAGCTGGTCAGAGCAATGGGAGAATGTTCTGTTATGTTTGGTCTTTTGTCCTCAAATAGTCCCCGTTCCTGCAATGGCTTCAGAATGAAAGGAGTGTCCGCTCATTCAGAACAAGCCCCTTCCCACCATGCCTGAGTTTATGTTAACAAGGTGATGTTTGGAAAGCCCCCAAGGAGGGGGGTGGTTGCCAAGGGAACCAACCAGGCCATTAGAGGGTTGGCGCTTGCAGCACCGCCCCTTTAGCATCACCGCCCCTTTAGCATCACCCCTCCGGGAGGCAGGGCTGGAAGTTGAATTAATCACCAGTGGCCAGGGGTCCAATCCATCCTGCCTGCACAATGACGCCTCCATAAAGCCCCAAGAGCATAAGAGCTCTGACTTGTAAACAGGGATACCTTGATGTGTGGGTAGGGTGTCCCCAAACCCCACCGGACAGGAGTTCCTGTTTGGGGCCCCTCTGAACCTCGCCCTGTGCGCCTCTTCATCTGGCTATTCTTTAATGCCCTTGGTCATAAGCCTGGAATCTCCTGAGTAACCTGTTTGCCTGACTCCCATGAGTCACTCTAGCAAATTACTTGAACTGGAGGACGGGGTCGTGGGATCCCTCGATTTATAGCCTGTCAGTCAGAAGTACAGGTAACAACTTAGACCCCTGGGAGGGTCACTCTTGGGGACTGAGCCCTTCACCTGTGGGATCTGCTGCTGTCTCCAGGTTAGATTATATATATATATAGATGGTGTCACCAAAAAAAAGTATACACCCACTTTGAAGAATTATAAAGGCAGTGTTTACCAAGATATATTTCAGTTTCAAAATTAAGCTATCAGCTGTTAACTGGGTATCCACTTTTGGGGACACCCTGTATACATGTTTTCTTTAACTTCTCAAAGTTCTAATTATACTGAGTGGCCAGATTATGATGATCTCTGAACGCATAGTAATCTGGCCACCCATTGTGTCTGTGTGTGTGTGTGCGCGCGTGTGTGCGTGTGTGTGTGTGTGTGTGTGTGTGTGTGTATTTTAGAGGCCCGGTGCACGAATTCGTGCATGGGTGGGGTCCGGCCAGCCTGGCCAGGGGGAGGGGACATGGGCGGTTGGCCGGCCTGCCTGCTGGTTGAACTCCTGGTCGAGGGGACAATTTGCATATTAGCTTTTTATTATATAGGATATACACTGGGTGGCCAGATTATTATGCGTTCAGAGATCATCATCATCTGGCCACTCAGCGTATATACGTATATCCTCCAGCTCACCTGTGTCTACAGGCCGAGTCTAGGCTTTCCTTGCTGGCCAGGCTGCCGGCGCCCCTTTCTTCAACCACATTGTGCGCTTCGAGCCTCCGCTGCTCTTTCCTGGAACCGGCTCAGCCGGTCCCGAGCGGTGCTCCGCATTCTCCATTCTCTTTAATGTGGAATTTTCTCCTTCAGTGTCGCTTGTGACTCCGCTGGATCTGTGTCGTGCCCCATGGGTCACAGCTTCACTCTACACAAGGCACCCCCAGCTTGTGAACTCTGGGGAGTGGCCCCCATCTTCGCCATCTTACCCACACCCCACCCTCCACCGAGGAGGCCACAGGCTGAGTGTAATTGGCTTTTTCTCATGCAAATTGAGTCACTGACGGATGGGTTCATTGCGTATGTCAATGAGTGAACACGTTTAACGACCCGCAACACCTTTGCAGAGCATCTGACACCATTACGTGGGTGTCGAGTGTGTGCGAGTGTACCCTGACGTCTGAGGCGAGCTGATGGGCTGTGTTTGTTGCCACTCTTCCATTTGGTCCAGGA
This sequence comes from Plecotus auritus, assembly GCF_963455305.1. Classification (NCBI taxonomy): domain Eukaryota; kingdom Metazoa; phylum Chordata; class Mammalia; order Chiroptera; family Vespertilionidae; genus Plecotus; species Plecotus auritus. The sequence goes on along the minus strand of NC_137770.1, from coordinate 4,623,053 downwards.
GTAAAGACAAGATCGAGTTAGAGAGCCGCAGCCCGGCTTGCGATGAGAATGCGGAGCAGAGGCCGCGGGAATACAGCGCGGAACTCGAGGCGCTGTGCGAGGAGCTGCGGGCCACCTTAGACGGCTTGGTAAGACCCGCGGCCCAGCCACCATGCTCGCCGCCCGACGCCCCGGGCGTGTCTGGGGTTGCCTGGCTCTCAGGACGCCGAGGGCGGGCTTCCCTGCTCATACGTTGGGTTTCCCTCCTCAGCCTCCTGTTGGTCTCTCTTCCTCTGCCTGTCCCGTAAGTCTTGACGTCCCAAGATGCTGTCCTAGACCTTTGTTCTCTTGGTCCTCCGTGCTGTCCGGTGCCAGGTCACCCCGTAAACGTGCCGAGGCTTTGTGGGCCCCCAGCGTCTCTTGTCACCACTCGGCTCTGTCTGGAGGCGAATGGCTGTAGCTGTGCTGCAGCAAAACCTTATTGATGGACTCGGAGATTTGAATTTTATATAATTTTCATGTCTCACACATATTCTTCTCTTGATTTATTTTCAACCATTGAAAAGGCCCATTCTTAGCTGGCAGCTTGTACAGAAATCGGCTCCAGGGGCAGCTGGCCGGGGGCCCTGGTCTGGCACACGGGCCGCTCGTAGGGGTTGTTTAATGGACTGATGACCGGAGGTCAGTGTCCCCCATACTGGCCACCAAATGTGGACAAGACACGTCACCTCTTTGCAAGGCACAGGGATAGGGGTTTGCACATGTTTGAACCTGGATAACTTTCACTCACCCGTGAACATCAAGTCTTTTTTTTTTACTCTTTTTTTTTTTTTTTAAATATATTTTATTGATATTTTACAGAGAGGAAGGGAGAGGGATAGAGAGCTAGAAACATCGATGAGAGAGAAACATCGACCAGCTGCCTCCTGCACACCTCCTACTGGGGATGTGCCCGCAACCAATGTACATGCCCTTGACCGGAATCGAACCCGGGACCCTTAAGTCCGCAGGCAGACGCTCTATCCGCTGAGCCAAACCGGCCAGGGCAAGACACGCCACCTCTTTGCAGGGCACAGGGATAGGGGTTTGCACATGTTTGAACTTGGATAACTTTCACTCACCCGTGAACATCAAGTCTTTATATTTAACTTCTCCTGATGGAAATGTTTCTTGGTGTGATGGGGACATCTCAGTAGTTTTAGCCTTTTCTTTTTTTAATATATTTTTATTGATATCACAGAGGAAGAGAGGGAGATAGAAACTTCAATGATGAGAATCATTGGTCAGCTGCCTCCTGCACGCCCCCTACTGGGGAATGAGCCTGCAACCCAAGCATGTGCCCTTGACCAGAATCAAACCCGGGACCCTTCAGTCCGCAGGCCGACGCTCTACCCATTGGGCAACACCGGCCAGGGCTGGTCTTTTCTTTAGATTGAAATGCAGTGCCGACTTCGGGCTATTTTGATGTGCGGGCTACTTGTCTCTTCTCAAGGATTAGGTTTTTGTAATTGTCCTGTCCTCGTGACTCGGCCATCCTTCTGGCCTGGGGTTGTGCTGTGTTCAGAGACGGAGCGGGCATCCCCCCTTTTTCTTCCTCAAAGAGGTTTCAGTAAACTCAGAGGCAGTTGATGAAAGCATTAGAAATGAGCACATTTACTGGCTCCCCCCGCCTTCCACAAAAGCAGGAGCCTGCCTGGGCTTGATTCCGGCTGGTCTTTGGTGCTAGAATGAGTGCCACTGGGAAAGCGGGTGAAGTGCAGCTGCAGATGGGGTGGTTACTGACGTGACCAGGTGAGTGACATCATAGCAGCCATCTGCCTCCGTTGCCTGGACTCGCTGTGCACGGAGCCAGCGGGGTGGAGTTACTGGACTTTGGGTCTCAACAGACTTAGATGTCTTAGCTTTGAAATCCTGAGTTGTTGAATCTGAGACTGGAGTAGGTTTCACATCTTAGTCTCATATTCCAAATTAATATCTTTTCAGACCAAAATACAGGTGAAGATGGAAAGGCTCTCTTCAACCACCAAGGGAGTCTGCGAGCTGGAAAAGTACTATCACGGGCAGGACAGCAGCCGGCCGCCCCTGTTTCACACGTGGCCCACCAGCCATTTCTGTGAGTTCTCTCCGCCTCGGTTGCCGGGTGCGTTCCGAGAGCCTTTGGTGCCATTTAGACCTGGCATGCCGACACACTGGCAGGCTCTGACATTTAATTCAGGACGATCCATACGGAGGGAAGGAGCCTGGGGGGGATCTTAAAGAAACAGAGCATTTATTATTGGCTTAATCACCTAATCAGCAAAGAATAACAGAAACATAGAGACCCATGAAGCAGGTTGCCATTACTGGCCCTTTAAGCCAGTGGGTAGAATGAAGAAATCTGTTTTTTTAAAGAGGGTTCTTTTGCCTTTTGTTTTGTTTGAATAAAGATAAAACTTCAGTGAACCTCATGGGAGAAGGCTGCTTGGGAATGGAATCCTTTGCTTTCATAAGCCCAGGCAATAGGTTGTTTTTAGCTTTATTAGTTCAAAAGCAGGGCTAAGCTACTTGATAGCCATTGAGAGCTCACTTTTTTAAGTGAGAAGCGGGTGACACCACCTAATGGATGTGTATTGCAGTGTTGTCAGGTGAGGTTAACCTACCATTTAGAGCAGGAGTGGGCAAACTTTTGACTCGAGGGCCACCATGGGTTCTTAAACTGGACCGGAGGGCCGGAACAAAAGCATGGATGGAGTGTTTGTGTGAACGAATATAAATTCAAAGTAAACGAGCGGAGGGGAGAGCAAGAGAACCCTCCGCTCTTTCGGCTCCGCGGGCCGGATAGAACAGCCGAACGGGCCGGATCCAGCCCGCGGGCCGTAGTTTGCCCATGGCTGATTTAGAGCCTTGCAGGCTCCCAATGCTAGGAGGTAGAGTTACTCTTCACTTCATGTGCTTCCTGCGTTCTCCTGCCGAGGCCGCCGCCAGGTGTGCACGCCTGCCGGTCCGGTCCCTGACCCCTGCGCCGTAGCTGAATCTGGCGTTTCGCCAGCAGCTTCCCGCCCAGGTGCTTCCTTGCGTGGCTGCCATTAAAGGGAGGCTCGCATTTGTTACAGACGAGGCTTCCCGCCGCCTCTCGGACATGTACGGGGCGGAGCTCCTTCTGAAGCGCACCATCGTGGAGGAGCTGGCGCACACCGCGGACCACGGCCTCTCCCTCACCTACCTGTCGCTGTGGCTGCACCAGCCCTACGTGCAGAGCGACAGCAGGCTGCTTCTGGAGAGCATGCTGCTCGAGACGGGGCACCGGGCGCTGTGACTCCAGGCCCGCCTGCTCCACTGGCCTCTGCAGCGCCCGCGGTGGACAGTCTTGCATGTGGGACCCAGGGCCATGCCCCAGCGCCATGCCTCGGCCGCCTTCTTAGGGTCGTCCAGACTGGACCGGTTCACCAGCTCCCCGCGGCCTCTGTGATGTTGCGAACTGTCTGCCACACAGTGTCACCGGTACCCACGGTGAACCTGACACCCCTGAGGACCTCGGCACGAAATAAATGAGTTCAACGCAAGGATGGCGTGGTCCTGTTTCTGTGAATCAGGTGTATCTTACAGAGGTTGCATTTGTGTAGAAAATCCCTGGTTTTAGTGTTTTTACTTTATACTTATCTGTATTGTTCGAAGTTTTGAGACTAGTTTTGTAATTACAGCTAATGTTTAAAATAACAGAGTTTGCCCAGCTGTTGTGACTTGATGGTTGAGCGCCAACCCATGAACCAGGAGGTCAAAGTTCGATTCCTAGTCAGGGCACATGCCCAGGTTGCCAGCTCAATCCCTAGTCGGGGTGGGGGGAGAGGTGCAGGAGGAAGCTAATCAGTTATTCTCTCTCATCATTGATGTTTCTCTCTCTCTCCCTCTCCCTTCCTCTCTGAAATCTGTAAAAATATATTGCCCTGGCCGGCTTGGCTCAACAGATAGAGTGTTGGTCACAGACTGCAGGGTCCTGAGTTCGATTCCTGCCAAGGGCATGCATCTAGGTTGCAGGCTCAATCCCTGGCCCTGGTCGGGGCATGTGTAGGCGTCAACCAATCACTATCTCTCTCTCACATCTATGTTACTCTGTCTCCCCGTCCCTTCCACTCTATCTCTAAAAATCAACGGAAAAGTATCCTCGGGTGAGGATTAACAAAAAACTAAAAATATTCTTAAAAGTACCATAAAGATAACTGCGCAAAGATGGCATCATGAAATGAAAAGTTCCTACAAAAAATTTGCCTGTTTGCATCCTGAGGGTGCCACCGGCCGAGTGAGGTTTCTTCCATGTCACTCTTCTGGCGGAAATCCTATAGTTGGGCCATATTTGCAACTGAACATCGGAGGGGGTCACTCCTGCCATGCTCCCAGACTCAAGCCTGCGGGCTTCACGCGATGGGATGGGGCTGTAACCTCGGGAAACTAAAGTGCGAGGCCCCAGGAGCAAGTGCTTCCCAGGGAAGGAACGGGAAGTGCCCAGAAGGAAAGGCTGATTACGGGGCGGGCTGTCCTGGCGGTCGCCTGCACTGAGCCTTGGCCTAGCAGAGCATGAAAGGCAACCATGCTGAGGGTCCCTGCCGCTGCCTGTGCAGAATTCGCCAAAATCTAACCACACGAAAGCAGGAAGCCGCAGCCAGGCGTCTGGCAGGCATGACGTCCTGCTGCCTCGGGCAGGCTGTGGTCCCCGGTCCAGGGCCACCGGCGGGGCCCAGAAACGGGGGGTGGGGGGCACTTAGGGAATAAATGCTCTTCAGAGGAGACACACAACGACGTCTAGGCCTTTCTAGGACATTCATGTCTCGATGCCTCACCCCGGAACACTCAACGTGCCCAGAATGAATGGGAAGGATCGATACTGCGGAGGACAAACAAGAGCGAAGTGAGGAACCGACTACCCGGTGGCATGTGCCCCGAGATGTGTCACAAAACAGAGAGGGGTCACATGGACGGAAGTCTCCGGCGCTGGTTTGCTGACTCCAAAGTCACGGCGCACTGGAGGGTAACCTGCAGGACACTTCCTATCGGGAAGGGGCAGTGATGTCGGGAGAACAGTGCTCCCCTCTGCCTCCAGGAGTCTGCCCCTGGACAGGGAAGGCAAGGAAAGGACCAGCAGGACAGAGTGGGCTGGGGGAGAAGTCATGATCAGTACTCTAATTAAAACTAACTCCTGGAAAAACAAAAACTCACACAAAAGCATGACAGTCACACAATGCACCACGGAGCTCAGCTGTGGACATTGTGTCATAATGAAGGAGGGCTGCTTTAAAAAATAAGTCCGCCAGCTGGTGTGGCCCCGGGGTGGAGCGTCGACCTATGAACCAGGAGGTCATAGTTCAGCTCCCTATTAGGGTACATACCCGGCTTAGGGGTTCCATCCCTAGTAGGAGGCAGCCGATCTATGATTCTCTTTCTTCACTGATGTTTCTATTTCTCCTTTCCTCTCTGAAATCAATGAAAACATTTAAAAAAGCAAAATAAGTCCTAGAAAATTGACACTTTATATGCATGTATGATTTTGTTAAAAAACAAATAGCAAAAAAGAAAGAAAACTAAGCAAATGAAAAAAAACAAGGCAATAATCTCTAGGAAAAACAAAACTTAAAAGAAAACGTCACGGTAGTGCCCAGGCTCACATGAACGGTATATTACATTTGAGTGCACGAAGCAGATGCTAACACGGCGTGTGAGGGGCAGCAGTGCGGGGTGGGGGGGACGGGGGGCGCATTCCAGGTCCCTATGTCTCAGTGGTTTGTCTGTGGCTAACATCTAACATGAGCAAATCAAGGAAGCAGCAAGGCAGCCTGGTTCAGACGCGAGAAGGGGAGGCGGGTGCCTTGGCCGAGGGGAACCGAGTGCTGAGGTCGGGCCAGCGCCACTCATCCAGCCCCAGGCAGTGCTTGACATTTTATAAACTATGGCCGTGCTGCTCCCAGATGAAAACAGGGTTTATCTTAAAGATACGGACCCTGGCCACTGTTGCTCCGTGGTTGAGCATCCACTAGTGTCTGCCCTATGGACCAGGAGGTCACAGTTCAATTCCCGATCAGGGCACATGCCCAGGATGCAGGCGTGATCCCCAGTGTGGAGCGTGCAGGAGGCAGCCAATCAATTATTCTCCTCATTGATGTTTCTATCCCTCTCCTCTCCCTTCCTCTCTGAAATCAATAAAAATATATATGGAGCCCTGGCCTGTGTTGCTCAGTGGATACAGTGTCGATTCCCAGTTGATGCACTTACCTGGGTTGCAGGTTCAAAGCCCAGCCCATTGAGCACATGCACAAAGCAACTAATCGGTGTGTCTCACGTCGATGTCTCTCTGTCCCCTTCCTTCCTTCCTTCCGTCACTTCTACACTCTCTAAAGAATCAATGGAGCCCTTCCCGGTTTGGCTCAGTGGATAGAGCGTCGGCCTGTGGACTGAAGGGTCCCAGGTTCGATTCCGGTCAAGGGCGTGTACCTTGGTTGCGGGCACATCCCCAGTGGGAGGTGTGCAGGAGGCAGCTGATCGATGTTTCTCTCTCATCGATGTTACTAACTCTGTATCCCTCTCCCTTCCTCTCTGTAAAGAAATCAATAAAAATATATTAAAAAAAAAATCAATGGAGCCCTGGCTGGTTTTCTCGGTGGTTAGAGTGTCAGCCTACGGACTAAAGGGTCGAGAGTTCGATTTACAGTCAAGGGCATATACCTTGGTTGCAGGCTAATCCCTGGCCCTGGTCGGGGCATGTGCAGGAAGCATCCAATTGATGTGTCTCTCTCACATCAATGTTTCTCTCTCTCTCTCTCTCCCCATCCCTTCCACTCTCTCTCTGAAAAAAAAAAAAAGGAAAATAATATCCTCAAGAGAGGATTATAAATAAATATATACATACATAAATACATAATATGGACCTCCTCCTTGCCCGGGTGGCTCAGTTGGTGGGAGCATTGTCCCCTGCAACAAAAGGTCACCAGTTCAATGCCCGGTAAGGGCACATGCCCAGGTTACAGGTTCAGTCCCTGGTTGGGGCGTGTGTGGGAGGCAACAGATGGATGTTTCTCTCTCACATTGATGTTTCCCTCTGTCTCCCCTTCCTCCCTAAGATCAATAAAATATTTTTTTTAAAAAAAGGACCTCAAAGGGCATTGAAGACCAACTCTCCTATGGCCCTCTTCCCGTTCAGCTGTCCCAACCCCAAGGGGTGGAGGTGGAGGTGGAGGTGGAGGTGGGTGGGCCTGTGCCTCGGGGCCTGCAGGGGTGCAGCGCTGACCACGGACAGGCGCCATGGGAGGCTGGAAACGGTTCTTTCTCCCCGAGGCCCACAAGCCCTACGCAGCACTTGGCATGTGTCATCTGTGGTCTGAGGCCTCCCCTCCCACTCCCACTCCCATTTCCGCCTCTCAAATTGTGAGCACTGGGTAGAGAGGAGAGTTCCCGAGGAGGAAGGAACTTCCGCTCCCTCTGTCCGCTCGGGTGGTGCTGTGAGGATGAAGCAGTGCTAAAATGTGGCTCGGGTTCGGGGCCCGCCAACACTGCCCGGCAGGAGCGACACGGGCTCCCGAGCAGAGGCCAGTGGCTGCTGCCAGGGCCTCCGGTGCTTTCAACTGCACGGTGCGGCCAGGGCATTTAATTCCATCGTGAAACCCACTGCCCCCTCACAGCGGCTCATGCCCGGGAGAAATTCAGGTGCAACGGGACGTTCAGCAGAGCAACATCCTGTACGTGGAGAGTAAGTGCGCATCTGGCCCGGCTGCTTAGTTGCCCAATGGACTGGGCTCTACCTTTTACGCTCACTCTCCTCCTTCGTAACCCAAGCAGAGAACGCCTGCCTTCCTGCTTCCTGGTACAGTGCCACCGGCCAGAGGGCTCTTTTACTGCCTCCTGAGGCCAGAAGCTGGGATGGGCCATGGCTGGGGGAAGCAGCACATGGCCCCGGGGGCTGGGGAAGCAGCACATGGCCCAGCAGGGGCGGGGGGGGGGGGGGCGGGGGGAGCTGGGGAAGGAGCACATCGCCCAGCAGGGGCGGGGGGGGGGGGGGGGCTGGGGAAGGAGCACATCGCCCAGCAGGGGCCTGGGCGGGGGGGGGGGGGGGGGGGGCGGGGCTGGGGAAGGAGCACATTGAGTGGTGCTGAGGCAGATGACAGATGACGGCCGGGAGGAATTCGTTACTGATACCCGGTGCCACCACTGCGATGAGAAGGTAGAGAAAACGGTAGGCGGGGGTGGAAAGACATCATTCTTTATAAATAGAAGGCTCATCTGTGTCAGTATTCACATTAGAAAAATACACGTGCCTTGAAACAGACTCTCTGCATAAAAGAGGTCGGGCTGCTGCGTTCCGACTCCCTCTCGCGGGGAGGCTCTGCGCCTCGGACTCCGGAGGAAGCCCTCCCGGCGGGCCCGGCTGCAGGGCAGGCCGCTCCGCTCAGGCCGGTGGGCAGTGCCCGCCTCCCAGACACTATGGCGCCCGGAGGGGACAGGACAAGCCCTGGGAAGTCGGGAGAAATCCCTGCTCCTGCCCCTGAGACAACAGCTCCTGCACCCGCTGGTGATCGCAAAGCCATGCCTCACCCGCCACGACCACGCTCTCCAGTGCCCTCTGGTCAGTGTGTGGCCGGGTCCCCAAGGGTGACTGGTCCGAGCCCCACGCGTGGCCCCCGAGACCCACCCGAGCAGACAGCGGAGGCCCCGCTGGGACACAGGGCTGCAGGCACAGGGCGGGGCACGGCCTGCAGGGACACGACTTCCTCCGGAGGGACCGCAGCCGGAGGGACCACAGCCGCGGGGAGCAGGGCCTCACGGGCACTGGACTGCCGGCTGCTCACGTGAGAGCCAGGCACCTGGCGGGCATCCCTGCCTCAGTGCCCGGCCCCTCCAGGCAGCAGGGATGCGACTCCTCCCGGGGACATGGAGCCATAGCGGGGTCCCCGCCGCCCAGGTTGTCCCCGGCGTCCAGGTCTGGAGAGTGTCCCTGCACACCCTCCGTGGGGCTCGCTGCGGCCGGCTCCTGGTCAGCGCGCCGGCTGTCCGGGCTGAGCGTGAAGGCCCGGCCACTGACATCCCCCCGCCAGGGCGCTCGCACACCGGCTGCTGCTGCTACCTCGGCAAGCTGCTGGCCCGGGCCGTGCTGGTGTCGCCCACAGACCTCGGTGTGGTGGGGCCTTCCTCAGGGCGGGGACAGGCGGTCCCATTTACTCGAGGGACGAACCCTAAGTGGGGAGGGAAACGGGAAGTCACCGCGGGCTGCAGACCGGTCTGTGCGCTGCGCTCATTATCCACAACAAGCTGTCCACGCGCACATCCAGGAAAAGGAAGACATAAGCTCCTGCTGCCTGGACTGCAGCTCCGGGCGCGGGGGAAGCTACAAGAGGATGGGCAGCCCCGAGGCAGGGGAGCTGGGTCCCGCGCGTCAGTTTTCCGTTCTCACGAATAAACCTGCCCCCCCCCGCCCCGCCCCGGCAGGATTAAGCAATGTGTTAAGCAATGCGTTAGGAAATGGAGAGGCCTCTTTAAGTCAGACCTGCACCAGCGGGGGCAGCGGGCGGCCTGCGAAGCTGGCTCTTAAGAGAGTTTCCCCTGGTTCTCAACATGCCCAGGTTCGAGGTGCCCACTCGGGCAGGACTAAAAGCCAGAACACGCCACGTTTGCAAATGCTACAGCTCAGCTGGCACTCGGAGCCCAGTCTCCTGAAAGCCCAGCCAGACTCGGGGGGTCCTGGGGCCCCTCCTGGCACACCACCCACCACCACGTGGCGGCTCTTCGTGTCAACGCGGGACCCAGGAAGACCTCCAGGACCTCGCGATTCCCGGGACGCCTACGAGCGCCAGAAGGGGGGGAAGCCGAGACAAAGCCCTTGAGGAACCAGGGGGCTCTCTTAAATGTGGCCACCAGGGCACCGACCCTGAAAAGCAGGCCTCTGAGCCCCAGGCGTAACCACGACGGCATTTTACCCTTGCTGGCCGCCCGGACACTCCGAAGCCTCGGGGGGCTCCTGGGGCAGAGCTGCCCTCCTGATCCTTTTCGCTGAAGCCAGCGCCTCCTCTGCGGTCTAGGGAGAGCGGACAGTCAGCAAGACAGAAGGAGCAGGCAGCCCCACCTCCCCTCCTGGAGCAGCGCTGAGAGTGAACTCAGCCACCCGCACACAGGCAGGCCCCCCCTCCCCCCGCACCATGCCCCGCTGGCCCACCGCGTTCTCCCTCTTGGGCGGGCTGGCCGCCTCTCGGCCGCTGCACGTGTGTCGAATGCCGTCTCTGTGTGTGTCTTCCTTGCGCAGGAAATCCTCCGTGATTCCCAGGGACTCGGCGACCTGAGGAACACAGGGTGTGGGAATGAACGCCTGCCTTTGAGTGTGCGGAGTCCCTCTGTGCGGTGAGGCATCTGAACAGGGAAAGGGGGATGTCAGTGTGAGGTGGGAGAGCCGGCGCTGAGAGGTCGCTCCCAGAGCCAGAGCCGCTGCGTTAGCCGGTCAGGAGGCACCAGCAAGGATTTTAATAAAATGTAAAACTCTCTTTGGTGTCACCACAAGCTTAGTACCGTCAGTCTGCTTCCATGCCGCTGTCTTGGCCCCTGTGCCTCTTTTTGAATTCTCACTGGTACTTCAGAGAAGGAATCCTGCCTATTCCAGAACCACGTCTCCGTTCCCAGCCGGTGGCCAGGACGTGGGTTTGGGAGGTTGGGAGCCGGAGCTGGACCCCAGCTTCTCTGTCACAGCCTGGCTGGCCCTGGCGGCTACCCGGGGGACCACGGCCGTGTGAGGGGTGTGTGTGGGGATTACGCCAGGCTCCACATGTGAAGCAGCAGGTGTGAAGGTCACCGTGGACAGCTGTCAGCATTTACGCATGGACCATGGAGAGAACACCAAGAGCAGGAGGGGGCGGCAGGGAAGCAGGGGCAGATCAAGGTCAGTGGAGAGGCCAGGGGTCGGCAAGGTTAGCATCTAGAGACCTTGCAGACGGTGCGGGGACTTAGTGGGTCAGTGACCGGCTCAGGGGCATGGCAGTGGGAAGAGGGGATTCCCCCTGACGGACGCAGGAAGGGGTCCCTGACCACGTGGTACATGCTCCTCGCAGCAAAGGCTTGATCCAAAATAAACCAAACCAGGTCTTTTTCAAAACATTTCAGCAGAAACAAACAAACAAGCAAAAAACACACAAAAAAAAGAAGGAAAAAACAAACAAAACCAGACGCATTTCTGTCGAGGACCCAATATAGCTAAAGGCAATTTGATGACAATGACATTGAAATGAGAAAGTTGTCAAAACAACAAGACCTTTGGGCTGTGTGTAACCCAAAATCTACATAATGAAGGACCCTATGGACCCCGTTAACCGTGGCCTTGACCCCGACACCGAGAGGAGGGTCATGGTGGCTGGACTTCCGGGAGCTTATTTGCATTTCCACGTTTCCTGAGGACGCGTTCATCGCCTGTCCTTCACGTGGAGAGAACCACCTGCATTTGCTGGGAAAGTGACAAAGCGGCCCTGGCCTACGTCACCACGGAGACACACGCCCTCCTTTGAACGCCCTTCCTCCCGGGCAGAGCGCTTCCCGGCGGGACCCTCACCTCGGGGTCCTTTATTTCCAGGGGCTCCTGAGGACGTGGGCTGGGCTCCCGGAGGTAATCCTGACACATCTGTTTAACCACCTGGTGCAGCTCTTCAAACTCCTTGTACACAGCGGGGAACAAAGGCTGTGCCGGGTGACCTTTCTCGGCCTGAGTGAAGGGAAAGAGCACCAACACCGTTACCCGGAGGCGGTGAGAGCGAAAACACAGAGGCGGAGGGGAGGAGCCGGTTCCTCAGCCCCCGCCTAGGCCTGTCCCGGCAGGCGTTCCCCACGGCCCAGGGGGAGCCCGTGTGCGGCCCAGGGGGAGCCCGTGTGCTCACTGCGCCCACAGGGCTCACCAGAGGGGCCTGGGAGCGAAGGGGACGTAGAAGGGCCTGAGGATGGGCGTTGCTCCGGGCCTGTGGGCGGCCTCCTTTCCCTGGCACTGCTGGGAGGTGTGCGGTGTGGGTGCAGGGCTAGGCGCAGCCTCAGTGTGGGCTCACCGGGGCCCAGAGCCCGGCTGGGAGGAGCCCGGCGTGGGGGAGTCGGAGTGGAGGAAGCCAGTGCGGGTGGGTGGTGGGTGCTGGGGCCGTGTGCCGCCAGGGTTTGCTGTTACCCCCTCGGGGCCCCCCACAAAAGCTAAAGCTGCCCGGGGAGGCCTGGGCCTCCGGCAGCACCAGCAGCTCCCCAGCTGTCTGGAGGGGAAGGACTGCAGAAGGCCTGGCTCCTAACCTAAACGTGAGGACGCCTTTCTAAACGCCCCGGGCACCCCGGAGCGGTCAGGAACACTCGCCTTCTTCAGAAGGAATTCATACACGGTCACGGCCTGGGCCAGCCGGGGCAGCGCCAACTCCACCAGGTCCTCGAGCGCACACTGCTGGAGAACCTGCCGGAAGAGGCGTTGGATGTCGTGGAAAGCCCACAAGAATCTCCTATTAGCCAAAAGCTGGTGCGACGAAGAACATAAAAGATTTTGAGAAAGTTCCCCCAAATCTCAGTGATGAAGCCACTCGACACCACAAACGCTCTGCTTTATGAACTCTCTCGCTTGTTCCCATGAACAAAATCCTGAGATCCACCTGGGCTCAGAGCCTGACTCCCCGACAGCCCTGAGCACGGAGTGGACACGGGTTCTGGGTAAGGACATGGCGACAGGGAGACGCGCTCCCTTCTCTCCAGGGCTGCAGGCTCCCCAGCCCGAGACGAAAAGGCACAGAAGTCCCAAGGCAGCCAGGCAGGACCCCACCAAAGCACCGGTGGGTGAGGAAGGGGACGAGGTGACAGGCAGTCAGGACCCCACCAAAGCACCGGTGGGTGAGGAAGGGGACGAGGTGACAGGCAGTCAGGACCCCACCAAAGCACCGGTGGGTGAGGAAGGGGACGAGGTGACAGGCAGTCAGGACCCCACCAAAGCACCGGTGGGAGAAAGGGGCCACGTGACAGGCAGGCAGGGCGGGGGGGGGGGCATCTGGGAGCAGCAGGGAGGGTGCAGTCCCCGGGGCTGAGTGACCGCTGGAATGGGGAGGGTGCGTGAGGGAAAGGAGAGCCCTGGGTGCTCTGGGTGCCCGGCTGAGCTCTGGGCAGACCCTGGCAAGGTGGGTGGGACAGGAACCAGCTGTGGGATGTTTGAAATCGAGGCTGACGCGCCAGAGAGGTCTGAACAGGCAGCACGGATTCGGACGTGGGAGTCAGCAGGGGAGTGCGGGTTGAGACATGGGAGGATGGACATGTGCACACTGTCCCCTCCACACCCAGGACAGGCCTGGTCCGTGCAGACAGCAGTGTGTACTCCAGCGCCCGGTTCTGAGGGCCTCGCTGCGAGTCAGGGTGTGGTCAGCAGGCCTCAGCTTCCCACGCCACCTCGCTGACTGCGAAGGACCCTCGTGTGTGAGTCCGTCACACTGCGCAGACGGGCCGCGCGCGGACACCAGCACCCTAGATCCAGGTTCCAGACCTGCCACCTCAGGGGGCCTGTGGGAGGTGGCGCCTCTGGAGTTCCAGCTCCTGGCGGTTAAGCCGAGGTAACCCCCATCACGGAACGGCGAGAGGAGCGCACAGGAAGTCAGCACGAGGCCGGCCAGCGGCCGGGCGGTGCAGAGGGCCTACGGGTGGGTGGAGGCTAACGTGACTCTAGTGAGTGAGTCAAGCCAAGGACCACCTCCCCTCCTACTCCTAAACACTAGTCACCTGACTAATTAACAAGCCCCACCCCCAAAGCCACTCACCAGGGCTCACATTTCCCATAGAACCCTGACCTCGGGGAGCTTTCCAGGAAACCCACTTCCTGTGAAACCACTTCCTCCCCTGCGTGTGGAGCCCGTGTCGCTGACTCGCGCTCTCTTGCTGGCTCTCACTTCCCTAAGACAGTGGTCGGCAAACTCATTAGTCAGCAGAGCCAAATATTAACAGTACAATGATTGAAATTTCTTTGGAGAGCCAAATTTTTTAAACTTAAACTTCTTCTAACGCCACTTCTTCAACATAGACTTGCCAAGGCCGTGGTATTTTGAGGAAGAGCCACACTCAAGGGTCCAAAGAGCCGCATTTGGCTCGCGAGCCGCGGTTTGCCGACCACTGCCCTAAGACATCCATTCATCCGCCGTGACCAGGCAGATACATGCATCCTGGCCAAAGGCAACCTGAGTAAGTCCCACTTTTCCCAGTTAGTCCCGCTAAATTCAGTGCACCGCCCTCGTCGGTGTGGCTCAGTGGATAGAGTGCTGGCCTGTGGACTGAAGGGTCCCGGGTTTGATTCTGGTCAGGGCACATGCCCTGGTTTCGGGCTCCATCCCCAGTGTGGGGCGTGCAGGAGGCAGCCGATCCAGGATTCTCTCTCATCATGGATGTTTCTATATCTCCCTCTCCTTTCCTCTCTGCAATCAATAAAAATATATTTTTAAATATATTTTATTGATTTTTTACAGAGAGGAAGGGAGAGAGATAGAGAGCTAGAAACATCGATGAGAGAGAAACATCGATCAGCTGCCTCCTGCACACCTCCTACTGGGGATGTGCCTGCAACCAAGGTACATGCCCTTGACCGGAATCGAACCTGGGACCTTTCAGTTCGCAGGCTGACGCTCTATCCACTAAGCCAAACCAGTTAGGGCTATAAAAATATTTTTTTAAAAGAAAATAAAGAAACTCAGTGCACCTACTTTCCGGGGCTGGGTTGGAGATTCCCAGACTCAAAACCGGAAACATGCTTTTATATCTTGTAACTTAGTACAATACCAACAACAAAAGGCATTTCTGTTGTTTTCTAAGTGACTTCCATGAACACACGGCTATACTTTTCCAAACCGTGGAGGGCAGCAGCTCTTGCTGTAGGTAAGACTCTGGTCCGTTCAAACGGGCCGCCTGAATTAGCGGCGTGCTTCGGGCACGCACACGCCAGGGGAACTGCACGCCCATCTGGGTATTTTACTTTCACATGTGGAAGCCTAACAGCGAATTGCCACACCCCACGCCCAACAGGTTTCACAGCGCGCAAGAGCCACGTACCTCCTGGAGCCTGGCTCTGCCCCTGGCAGCTCGGCTCTGGCCCGCGGGGGCCGGGGGGGAGCCCCTTTCCGGTCCTGGGTGTCTCTCTGGTTCCCAAAGGGCTGAGTAACGTCCATCTGCTGGTTCCGACACCGACGCCTCTTGCGCTTCTATAGACCGACCGTTCTAGATGGCGTTGGGAGGGGCAACAGGGGGAGAGAACGTGCCCAGGTGTCACTGCCGATGCCCCAGGAGGCACCCGTGGGCCGCTGCCCCCAATCCCGACCTTTCCCATGATGCACTGCCAGCTGGAGTGCGCTGCGTGCAGCCTTGTGACCACTTCGGAGGAACTGGCTGCCCACGCCACGCTGCGCCGGACAAAGACACCTCCCTTCACCCGCCCCCAGCGGGCCCACAAGGTGGGGGGGGTCTCAGATCCCCCAACGAGAGGCGTGGTTCTGCTTGAGCCTCTGCCTGAACGCCCTGAAACATCATAAAGGCTGCTGCGAGGAGGACGCCAGCAACAAGGACACGGCCACCAGGTAGCATCCTTACCTGCAGGCCACCCCGAGCCCAGGGGGCCCCTTCGGCTCTCAGAGGAGCTGGTGTGGGCGGCCCCGGGGATGACGGGCCTCGGGGACTGCCCTCCGCACAGCCCCGGGCCGTGCTCCCCTCGGCTTTCTCAGAGAGCAGCGGCTCCGGCTGGGGCTGGCCGTGGCCCGGCTGGAGTTTAAAGTGCCGGGCCAGCCCCCCCTTCCCTATGTATGACTTTCCACACGTCTGACACCTGAAGGCTCTGGGCCTCAGGGAGCCGCTCGGCAAGTCAAAGAGCGCCTGCTTGTCCCTCTGCTCCTCCTCCTCTTCCACACTCAGGTCTGAATAATCGTCCGAGTCGGATGGGTGGCTGTCGGCCAAATCCTCCATCCTTATGAATTTATAATCTTTGGCTTTGTACTTGGGAGGTCGAGATATCCGCCCAGAACGTGTTTTCACTTTTAAAGATTTTTTTAGTTTCTCAGTGTGTTTTGTATGCAAGTTGGAAATAAATAAATTTGCTGAACTGGATGAAACAGATGTTACTGCTGGCGGGTTGGAGGCTGCCCGAGGGGCTGACGTGGCGCCGGGTCCATCTGGCGCCTGGGGGGCCACAAGTCTCACCGCAGGGACCGGCTGGAGGGCGGGCAGTGGCCTCTGGAGCAGCACCTGGACAGGAGGCTGCGGCCGGGTGCTCAGGAGGGGCTGTGCCCTGAGCAGCCGAGGGCTGGCGACGCTGAGCCCCAACACGCGGCCGTGCCTTCCGGGCGGCTGGCTCAGCCGGGCTGTCCTGGGATGGACGGTGGCCAGCTGGGGCTTCGGCCTCTCCTGACCTTTCGTTTCTCCAGAGGTTACTGTGACACAGGTGGTTTCCAGCTGCTTAAAGAGAAAAGAAGCATTTAGCTTATCAGTGTTTCTGCAATTTTGCTCTCATCTTAAATCCACCATTGACATTTTTTCTACATTATACAATGCACCCCAGGCGTGGTGGCTGAGTTGGGTGGGTGTTGTCCCATGCAACCGAAAGGCTGCCGGTTCAATTCCCGGCCAGGGTGCATGCCAGGGTTCTGGGCTCGATCCTTGGTCGGGAGTGTGAAAGAGGCAACCGATCAATGTTTTAGTCTCACACTGATGTTTCTCTCTCTTTCTCTTTCCCTCCCTTTCTCTCTAATTATCCATAAAAAATCTTTTAAAATATAAAATTATGCCCTACCGTCGTGGCTCAGTGGTTCAGCGATGACCTATAAATCAGGAGGTCACGGTTCAATTCCATCAGGGCACATGCCTGGGTTGCGGGCTCCATTCCCGGGTTGCAAGCTCCATTCCCAGGTTGCGGGCCCCATTCCCAGTGTGGGGCAGGAGGCAGCCAATCAATGATTCTGTCTCATCATTGACATTTCTATCTCTCTCCCTCTTCCTTCCTCTCTGAAATCAATAAAAATGTATGAAAAAATAAATAAAATTATAAAATGCATCTCAGGTATATAAAAGTCTATGTAATATAGGGTGTCCCAAAAAACGTATACACACACTTTGAATAATTATAAAAGCAGTGCTTATTCAAATACATTCCATTTTTGAAATTGAGCTGTCAGCTGTTAAAGTGTGTAGTTTTGGGACAGCCTGCATATCTATACTGTTTATAGTGATGTTTCTGAACCTTTCTGACAATGCCAAGTGATACATTTTGTCACATCCATCGGTTAGTGTGGAAACATTTGCACACATCCTATCTAATAAAGAGGGAATATGCTAATTGACCCTCATGCTGTTGCAAAGATGGCGGCGCCCACAGCCAATAAGGAGGGAATATGCTAATTGACTGTCACACCCTCAAAGATGGCAGCGCCCATAGCCACAAGATGGCAGCGCCCAGTCCCATCAGCCCCGGCAGGGCGACAGGTGCATGGCCACTCTGCGCACCTGCCTCCTGAGTCCCCCAGCCCCCCAGGGCGGGCCCCAGGCACAGGCAAGCCTCAGATGGTGGCTGCCCAGCCGCCCAGGGCCGCTCGAGGCTCAGGTAACCAGGGCCGGCCGAGGGTTGCGCTGCCGGCAATGGCAGCAGCAGAGATGTGATGGGGCGTCGCCTTCCCCTGATCGCCAGGTCGCCTCCCACCCCTGAGGGCTCCTGGACTGTGAGAGGGGGCAGGCCGGGTTGAGGGACCCCCCTCCCTCCAGTGCATGAATTTTCATGCACCGGGCCTCTAGTAAATAATAGAAGTGCATGCACCAAACCCTATAGTTTCAGAACTACCACAGTACAAAAATGGCCTAAATTTTTAATCTGTATGGATGCTGCTTTACCATGTGGGTATCACACTGGATACTTTGCTACATGTTCGTTTCATTTAGCAGACTTTCTAAGTCTCTCTGGGTGCCAGCGTAAACATAAGCAAAGCCCTGCCTACCTGGAGGAGGCAGGTAGTTCTCCTGCCTGCCTCAGCCACCTGCAGACTAGCCGAATCGGAACCTCCTGCCCCGAAATCTGTACTTTCAACAGCTCCACTGCTGATTCTGAAGGCAGAGAGGTTCCCTAAGGAACGCAGACAGGAAAGCAATGCCACCTGCCACCGTGGCGCACAGGTGCAGGGGGAGCGGCAGGGGCAGTGCCGCCCAGGAGCGGGTGGCTTCCCAGAAGAGATGACCTCTGGGGGCGGGAGGCGGGGGCTGGAGGCTGAGTAGAATTTTTGCAGGTGGCAAGGTATTCTAGGTGTAAGGAAAACAGGGCACGGCTATTAGAGAAAGCTAGCAGTGTTTCTGCGGGGCAGGAACGGGAGGGACGGGAACAGCCTGACCCGTGGGTGTGTGTCCACTGGGTCTGTGCCTTCCGATCCACCCCACCCCACAGAGAACCACCTTCTCTAAATGCACCCCACCCCACCCTAGCATGCCGCTCCTCTTTCGCATTTTCAAAGGCACCCCCCCCCCTGTCTACGCAGACTCCACCTCTTCCACGAACCCCTTCGGACCCCTCAGCCAGAAACCTTTCTCTAATGCATTTAGTCCTGACCTGTGCCTCTAGCTTTCTTCACTTTAAATGTTTTTATTGTTTTTAGAGAGAGAGGGGGGAAGGGAGAAGGACAGAGAGAGAAACATGTGCCCTGACCGGGAACCGATCCAGTGACCTCTTGGTTCATAGGTTGACGCGCAACCACTGAGCAACACCGGCAATGTGCCTCCAGCGTTCTGACTGTGATCAGAAGT
Organism: Plecotus auritus; assembly: GCF_963455305.1. NCBI lineage: Eukaryota > Metazoa > Chordata > Mammalia > Chiroptera > Vespertilionidae > Plecotus > Plecotus auritus. The sequence goes on along the minus strand of NC_137770.1, from coordinate 4,604,327 downwards.
TATGAGTCCTGTTTGACCTCCCTGGTTAGATTATTACCTCCTTAGGGGCAAGGGGCACCTCTTCTTTGCCTCCGTGGCACAGCTGGTGCTCATGGAGTATTAGCTGAACAGGCCGCACAATTACATTATTGTGATTTCGGGTAGAATTTATATCCTCCCTTGAAATATGAATGTTTATTGCATATAGCATTATTATATTTAAAATAGTTTTTCTTGAAATATTAAAAAAGATTTAAAAATATGTTTAGCCCTGATTGGTTTGGCTCAGTGGATAGAGCGTCGGCCTGCGGACTGAAGGGTCCCAGGTTCGATTCCAGTCAAGGGCATGTACCTTGGTTGTGGGCACATCCCCAGTGGGGGGGTATGCAGGAGGCAGCTGATTGATGTTTCTCTCTCATTGATGTTTCTAGCTCTCTCTCCCTCTCCCTTCCTCTCTGTAAAAAATCAATAAAATATATTTAAAAAAATATAAAAAATAAAAAATATTTTTAAAAAACCACACAAAGAATTTATCTCCTCCCAATTAGATGAGCTACAGAACACAATCGTGCCTCCTCACGCTAGCTCAGTTTGCTTTCATTTGGTGGAAAATGTCATTTTTGGAGCCTTTCCTAAGTTGTCATACCAAACCCAAAAAGCGGTGGCCACATTCAACAGGCCCTGGCGTGCAGCCACACCCGGGGGACCCTGGGCAGTCACCTAACCTCTCTGAGCTCGTTCCTCATCTGTAGAACGCTGACACAAACACGCGTGTGTGGCTGCTGAGCCACACTGTACGCAGCACGGGGCCAGGCACAGAGCAGCGTCTGCAAACGACAGCCACCCTCACCCTCTGACTGCGCAGACTTGCTGTGCCAGGCGCATGCGGGAGGAAGCAGTGTGGGCAGAATCGTACTTGTCTTCTCAGACTTTAGCTAGACAACTCTCCAGTCCCGATGAGGAACTGGATACAGCTCTAAGAAGCCCAAATCACCCGGTGGGGGCGGGGGACCTCCACAATGAGGATGGTGGCTTCTGTTCTCTGCCCAGTTCCAGGAAGAAGGCCTCCAGTCATTTACAGCCCAGTGCTGAAAGGGGACCCCCAACTTCCCTACGAACCAAGAGCCGTGGTACCCTGGAAATAATGCCACTGAGAAAGGAGGTTTTGTGGTATATTTTTTTGCATATTTCATTCATGAAGTGTATGGCAGGCGCTGTGCTGAGCACTGAGTTACACACCCAGGCCCTACTATAACAGGGCGCTAAGTCTGCACCCACCATCAGAAAGTACTTAAGTCTGCGCGGCCGGCTGGGAGGCTCCGGGGTTGAGTGAGCATCCACCTATGAACCAGGAGGTCATGGTTCCAGCCCAGAAAAGGGGGGGGGGGGGCGTGCAGGAGACAGCCGATCAATGATTCTCTCTCATCATTGACGTTTCTATCCCTCCCTCTCTGAAATCAATGAAAAAATATATTTTTTGAAAAAGAATGTACTTAATTCTGTCCCGAGTCGCAGCACCTGCCACCTGAACAGTTCTCGGCGTTGGCTCCTCTGAACCATCCGTGTCTCCGGTCCAGCCTGAGCACGGCTCTCGCTACCGCGGCCCCGGTGGCTCCCAGCACCTGCCTGGTGTCCTCGGGACGCTGTGTACGCGGCAAGTGCCCGGTAAGCTCGCAGGGAACGGCGAGGCCTGCGGCGGAGCTGGCGGCAGGGGCGGCAGGAGGGCCCGGCGCGTGGGAGCTGCAAACCCCGGGCGGAGACCGCGAGCCGTCCCAGGCAGTCCAGTGCGGGGACCCTGAGTCTGGCCGCGGGCGGACGTGACCTCCCCGGCCGGCAGCTCCAGGCCGATGCGGTGCCCCGGCCCCGTTCCCCACGTCCCTCCCGGCGCCTCACCTGGGGCGGCAGCGGGTGCGGCGGGCGCGCGAGCTGGGCGCGGGGACCCGGCTGCGGGGCGACCCGCGGGACGGAGGGCGGCGGCTGCGCCTGGGCCACCTGCTCCAGGACCTGCCGCAGCTGATCGGGGCCCAGCGGGGCTAGGCGCGAGGCGCTGCCGCTCCGGCCCGGGTGCCCCGGCTCGGAGCCCGCCATGGCGTCCGACGCGGGGACTCGAACCGGGGTCGCCGCTCAGACTCGCCTCACGGGAAAGGGGCGGCTACGAGTGCCGGGCGGGCCAAGAAGCCCCGGAAGGCGACCGAGAAGGGAGACGTCGGTGGGCGGGGTCTAGAGTGGCCCCGCCCCCTCGCTTCACCAGCGCCGGAACCAGCCAACCACGCTTGTCTGTCAAGGACGGACTTGACCTTCAGGGGTCACCTCCGGAATCTTCAAACCTGCGGGAAAGAAAACTTTTCCTCTTCCCATGTAGGTTCGGTTTTTGAGGGCCTGCCAATTAAACTGACAAAAGACAGATTAACTGGAGAAAAGACAAAATGTAATCGTGTTTTTATTCATGTACCTACCAGAATCCACAGAAAGAAAAAAAATGACTCCAAGAGGCAGAGTGTGGGGCGTGTACACTATCTTAACAGGGGAAGGGAAGGAGGGGGCGCCTGGGGGGAACAGATGGCGGTTAGGAAGGTGAATGGGCCCTTACCCACAGTAGGTGGGGCTGTGATAGTTTGGGACAATGCCCGTTTAGGTTATCTTTCCTGATCGCTCTCAGGGAAGACCATTTATGACAGTTTAATTCTTCTGAGTTCTTTTTGGAAGGCTCTGCTTTTTTTTTTTTTTTTTTTTTTAGGCAGAAAAGACTGTTCAGGAATTCAAATGCCTTTTGCTCAAAATATTTTTTATGTCACAGAGGCATATTCTGGACCCCGTCAAGCCTCGTTCCAGAAAGTTGCTCTCCGAGGGCAGCTGTCTCAGCTGCCTCCTCCTCTGTTGTGTCCCTGCATCTAACAAGGAGCCTGACACAGACATCCAAGATGTGACCTGCAGCTCGTGTGCAGGAGTCCAAGGCCAGGCCCCCATCTGGTTACAGATGTTTTCTCTGCATTTTTATTTTTTTTTTATTTTTTATTATTTTATTTTATTTTTTAAAAATTTTATTTTAAGAAACTAGAAACACCAATCAGAAAGGATATATGCACCCCTATGTTCATAGCAGCACAATTTACCATAGCTAAGATTTGGAAACAGCCTAAGTGCCCATCAGCAGATGACTGGATCAGAAAACTATGGTACATCTACACAATGGAATACTATGCTGCCATAAAAAAGAAGGAATTACTACCATTTGTAGGCACCTGGATGGAATTAGAGAACATTATGCTAAGTGAAATAAGCCAGTCAATGAAAGAAAAATACCACATGATCTCACTCATTTGGGGATAATGAAAAACATTTATAAACTGATGAACAAAAAGATAGATACAGAGGCAGTAAAGCATCAAACAGACTGTCAAATTACAGCGGGAAGGTTAGGGAGAGGTGGGGGAAATAAGAGATCAACTGAAGGACTTATATGCATGTATATAAGAGTAACCAACGGATGCAAAACATTGGGGGGTGAGGCATGTATGGGAGTGGGGTGGGGGGGGCAATGGTAAGATATGTACACATATAATACCTTAATTAAAAAAAAAGAAAAAAAAGAAAAGAAAATTTTATTTTAATAAATCTTTATTCAGATTATTACAATTGTTTCTCCTTTTTCCCCCCATAGCTCCCCTCCACCCAGTTCCCACCCCACCTTCTGCCCTTACCTCCCCCACACTATCCTCATCCATAGATGTATGATTTTTGTCCAGTCTTTTCATGAACCCCCCATACCCCTTTCCCCCTGAGAATTATCAGTCCACTCCCTTTCTATGCCCCTGATTCTATTATATTCACCAGATTATTCTGTTCCTCAGGTTTTTAATTCACTTGATTTTTAGGTTCGCTTGTTGATAGATATGTATTTGTTGTTCATAATTTTTATCTTTACTTTTTTCTTCTTCCTCTTCTTTAAGAATACCTTTCAGCATTTCATATAATACTGGTTTGGTGGTGATGAACTCCTTTAGCTTTTTCTTATCTGTGAAGCTCTTTATCTGCCCTTCAATTCTGAATGATAGCTTTGCTGGGTAGAGTAATCTTGGTTGTAGGTCTCACTGGATTTTTTTTAAAAAAAGTATTTTTATTGATTTCAGAGAGGAAGGGAGGGGGGGAGAGAGAGAGATGAAAGAGAATCGTTGATTGGCTGCCTCCTGGATGCCCCCTACTGGGGAGCAAGCTCACAGTCCCAGCACATGCCCTTGACCTGAATCGAACCCAGAACCCTTCAGTCCGCAGTCCCACCCTCTATCCACTGAGCCAAGCCAGCTAGGGCCTCACCGGAGATTTTTCAGATGTCTGGAACCCTTGCTCTGGATCCTGATATAAAAGGACATTGAACTTGCCCTAACCAGTTTGGCTCAGTAGATAGAGCGTCGGCCTGCGGACTGAAAGGTCCTGGGTTCGATTCCGGTCAAGGGCATGTACCTTGGTTGCAGGCACATCCCCAGTAGGAGGTGTTCAGGAGGCAGCTGGTCACCATCTCTCTCATCGATGTTTCTAACTCTCTATCCCTCTCCCTTCCTCTCTGTAAAAAAAATCGGTAAAATATATTTTAAAAAATAAATTGCATCTTCCCTTATGGTTTAAAAAAATAAAAATAAAATAAAAGGACATTGACCTTAAAAGCCGGCGGGCTGGTGTTGCTCAATGGTTGAGCATCGATTCCCCTAGGAACCAGGAGGTCATGGTTCAGTTCCCTGTGAGGACACATTCCTTGGTGGCGAGCTTGATCCCCAGGAGGGGGATTCTCTCTCATCATTGATGTTTCTCTCTCTCTCTGCCTCTCAACTTCCTCTCTGAAATCAATAAAAATGTGTTTTGGGGTGTGTGTTTTTTAAATTGGCTTTTGCTAATCTAAACACTCCTGGCTACACACTTGCAGACTTGAGCCCTGAGTGAGCAATGAATTCCGTTGCCATCTGGCTGCAAACTGCAGAACCAAGAGGAAGAAAGGTGAAGCCGAAGATGTCTCTGAAAAAGCAAAAAAGTAGCAGGAGGCCCTGGATCTGGCGGCTCAGCTGGTTGGAGCGCCGTCCTGACACCTCAAGGTTGACTCCCAGGTCAGGGCACACACATGCTCTCTAAAACTCACTAACCATTCCTCAAAAAACTACACATGGCGCTCCCATTTGACCCAGTGATCCCACTTCTAGGAATATATCCCAAGAAACTAGAAACACGAATCAGAAAGGATATATGCACCCCTATGTTCATAGCAGCACATTCACCATAGCTAAGATTTGGAAACAGCCTAAGTGCCCATCAGCAGATGAGTGGATTAAAAAACTGTGGTACATCTACACAATGGAATACTTCGCTGCGGTAAAAAAGAAGGAATTCTTACCATTTGTAACAACATGGATGGGCCTGGAGAGCATTATGCTGAGCGAAATAAGCCAGGCAGAGAAAGATAAATATCACGTGATCTCACTCATTTATGGAATATAATGAACAACATAAACTGATGAACAAAAACAGATCCAGAGACAGAGAAACATCAATCAGAACATCAAACCTCAGGGAAGGTAGGGGAGGGACAGTGAGGGTAAGGAGGAGAGATCAACCAAAGGACTTATATGCATGCATATAAGCCTAATCAATGGACACAGACAACGCGGGGGGTGGGGGGCATGAATGGGAGGTGGGGGGTAATGGGGGAATAAGGACACATATGTCATACCTTAATCAATAAAGAAATTAAAAAATAATAATAATAATAAAGTAAAACTCACTAACAACATGAAAGAAAGGCTTCCACAATCAGACCCCCTCCTAAATACACGGTCCCTGTGCCAGGTCACGTCTCCAGTGCGGGCTGGCATTTGTGTCTTTCACTTTCTGTGCGGGACACGCCCCAGGCTCTCTCCGTAAACGTCTGTGGGATGCATTAATTACAAGCCGGGATTTCAACTCTAAGAGCCCCAGAAAACTAACTGGGGTCTCCCCCGAGGGCCCTCGGAAGCTCTGCATTGGGAAGCCACTGTCGGTAGCCCCTGAGAGCTTCCTAAGAAAGACCCTAAGGGCGGCCGCGGGGTGCGGCGCTTGGGGATTTGGGGTAACCAGTCGCTGGGGGATCCTGCTCTCTCTCCCCACTGGCCGGCTGCGACAAGTTTGAGGCGGAGTCCGGAATGACTGCGCGACTCTCTCCTGTTTGCACCCGGTTTACAGATCTCCAAAGGCATATTTTGAAATATGCTGTAAAAAGAATTAGTCAGTGGATTTTTGCTAAAGAAAAAGTACCAGTCTGGCCCGTACGGGGATCGAACCCGCGACCTTGGCGTTATTAGCACCACGCTCTAACCAACTGAGCTAACCGGCCAGCCGAGAGCTGGCGGCCGCCACGATGCCTATGAGGGTTCTGTGCCTGCGCTCCCAGGCCGACTGCGGGACGCCGGCTCCTTCCCGCGGCGCCGGTTGTCATTCCCTGGGGCCAAGGAAAAACCTGAGGCCTGGGGCTTTCCAGAAGGCAGGCGGTTGCTTCCAGCGAATGGAGTCTTTCACGGGGAAAACGCAAATTGCCTTAGCTCCGGAGAAAGGCTTTCAAACACTGCAACTCATGCTAGGTTTATCTCCGAGAATCCTTGCAGCTTGGAAACTTCGTGTACCCAGAGCGTTCGCCTTGGCTAAATAAAGCTTAGAAAATCACAGAAAAGCCGAGAAAGGACAGAACCACCGAATTTCCCACCGCGCGATAACAACCACCGCTGGGATCTTGGCATCCTTCCTTCCATTTTTCTTTCACTGTACAGACATATACAGGGCGTCCCCCCAAAATCAATACAGACTTTAACAGCTCATAGCTCAACTGATGTTTCTTTCTTTTCAGATTTAACCCACAGGAATATATCACTGTTCAAAGTGTGTATACATTTTTTGGATGTGTGTGGTGTGTGTGTGTGTGTGTGTGTGTGTGTATGTAATTCAATATAACCTTGCTTAAGATATTTTAATCTTGCGTTTTTTACTTACTATTCTATCATAAGTCTATCCCTAAATAATTGCAAATGCCATTTTAAACGGTTCCTCCGTGTCTCCTCCCCCTTTGATACTGTCTGGAAAATGTCTTCATTTGCCCTCTGACTAATTAGCACATGAATAAATCCTGGACTACCTGCTGGGTGAGCAACCGACCATATTCACTCCAAAGGGCCAGGGTCTGCACGCACTGAAATAAAGCGGAGAGAAAGCGTTGGGGAGACAACACTCAGCCATGTGGGCTCCTCAAACCTGTAGGTCCCAGGGGCCACGCTCCCCGAGAGGCCGGCCACGGGCACAGCTGAGACGTCCCTCCTCTGGTCTGAATGCTCACAAAACTGCTCCCAAGCCCGTGTCTCATCAGGTTCCCCATTGCAAGCAGAAAACCCAAGTCTAGCTCATCTCAAGAGAACAGATTTAGTAGAAAGGATGTTAGGGAGGGCACCCGGAGGGTTAGAGGCCCAGGCTCAGACAGACGACCACTCTGTCAAAAAACAGTCATTAAGCCTGACAGTGCCCTGAACCCGGACACCAGCCAGGAGTACAACAGATGATCCAGGCCACTGGGGGTCAGCAAAGGCAGGGGACAGAGCGAGGGGAGCGCGCAGGCTGTGCTCAGGGCCTGTAAAGAAAGCGTGTTGGTTGTGGAGGGCTGGGCAGACTCCTGGGACGGTGACGGGTGACGGTGTTCTCAAGGACAGCGGTGGGTGCGTGTAGACTGTAGTGGGTAGAGCCCTCTGGGCAGACGGAAGTGCTGGTGATGGCAGGCACCCCTCCATTTGCTTACACCTGAATGCCCAGAGCTTGGCACAGTCTCCAACAGCACATGTTTAATAACAGGAGGCAGAAGGAAGAATGAGCTCATTTAAAAAATCTTACGTTTTAAAACACAGTCATTTCTCTGTTCAAACTCTCTACTTCTGGCCAGGCCCTGAGAGGATGGCCAGATTCAGCAAATAATTTCATATAAGTATGTGTTATGCAATATTCGGGACATACTTATACTAAACGGGTAGTTGGTGTATCTGAAATTCACCTTGAAGTTCTCTGCTTTACCTGGCAACCCTACCCCAGAGGAGCAGCCTTCGGAAAGAACCCATCTAAGAGGGGGGTGCCCAGCGTGGTCTGGGTGCAGGGGACAGAGGTGACGAGAGGAGGCGCACACGGCTCTGGTGGGGAGGATGGGAACGCTGTGCTGAGCATTGGGGTTGGAGGTGTCTTTGGGACATCCAAGCTGGGAACAGATCTGGGGGCTCCCAGGAGAGGCCTGGGCTGAGGTGCTTGCAGGCTCTGGGAAGATTGCAGGGAGAGCTGTGGGTGTGTACCAGCTGGTCTGGGGCTGGAGGGGGCGTGATAGAGGGTAGGGTGCACCCCGAGGTGAGCCACATGGAGCGCCTAGACCACAAAGGGATGGGTGTAGCTAGTGTGGAGGCTGAGGGAGGGGAGGTTCAAAAAGGAAGGTCATGGGGTGGGGGGGGGGGATGCCGAGAGGTGCCAAGGGGCTGAGAAGTTGCGGGAGGCAGGCAGACCCAGGGACAGGGGTGTCGGGGGACCTGGGATGAGAACCGTCAGCTAAGAGGGGCGGGCAGATTCCAGACCCACTCCCGGGCTCAGGGGAGCTCCCACCTGTGGGGAGCGGAGAGAGGAGGGTCCAGCCTGTGCCACAGGCGGTGGGCTTCTGTGATGGACAGCTGGTGTCCGTGGGTGAGCAGGGAGCCCAGAGGAGCCGGGCAGAGTGGGGGAGGCCTGCAGCCCGGGCAGGGGGTCTGAGGCAGCCGACCTCAGGCCTGAAGCTCCGGAGTGTCAGTGCTAGGGGAGCAGGTGGTCAGCCCTGCAGAGGGGGAGGGGGGCTGCCTCCACGGTGGAACCCGGGAGCGAGCACCCAGGAGCGTTCAATGAGTGTCTGTGGAGGGGATGAGGGAGTGACCCAGGGCCGGCCAGGGGGAGCCCTGGAGAGCTGTCCCAGAGGAGAGCGTCAGGGGACAGAGGCTGAGAGCTCCCAGGGGGCCTGGCCGGGCCAGACCCTGCAACAGCCCAAGGCGCAGGGGCGGCGGCTGCAGGGACCTGCGCTCAGTTTGGCCCCCCGCAGGGGAGGGCGGCTCGCTGAGCGCGGCTCCCCCAGGAGCAGGGCCTCGGGAGAGAACGGGAGAGGAGGGCGAGGAGGCACCTGACAGAAGAGGCTGGTGAGGAAGGGGGGACACGCAGGCGGCCGTGGACAGGCCGCCATGAGAGTGGGCAGGGGGTCCTCACATGCCTCCCTCCCTCCTCCCCCTCTTCCCAGGGGAGGAGCCTGGGAAAATCCAAAGGATCCTTGGAAGCTGAGCTCCTACTGTGATGTAAACCCCAAATCAAACGGGATTCAACTTACAGGAGCCGACACCACCAAGGCCGGGGAAAGCTGCTGCCTGGGGAACAGACAGCCTCGCTCCCCATTCTCTGACCTCCTGGCCCAGGGGGTCTGCATTCCAGGGGCCCAGGAGGTCTGCATTCCAGGGGCCCAGGAGGTCTGCATTCCAGGGGCCCAGGAGGTCTGCATTCCAGGGGCCCAGGGGGTCTGCATTCCAGGGGCCCAGGGGGTCTGCATTCCAGGGGCCCAGGGGGTCTGCATTCCAGGGGCCCAGGGGGTCTGCATTCCAGGGGCCCAGGGGGTCTGCATTCCAGGGGCCCAGGGGGTCTGCATTCCAGGGGCCCAGGGGGTCTGCATTCCAGGGGCCCAGGGGGTCTGCATTCCAGGGGCCCAGGGGGTCTGCATTCCAGGGGCCCAGGAGGTCTGCATTCCAGGGGCCCAGGGGGTCTGCATTCCAGGGGCCCAGGAGGTCTGCATTCCAGGGGCCCAGGGGTCTGCATTCCAGGGGCCCAGGAGGTCTGCATTCCAGGGGCCCAGGAGGTCTGCATTCCAGGGGCCCAGGGGTCTGCATTCCAGGGGCCCAGGAGGTCTGCATTCCAGGGGCCCAGGTCTGCATTCCAGGGGCCCAGGGGGTCTGCATTCCAGGGGCCCAGGAGGTCTGCATTCCAGGGGCCCAGGAGGTCTGCATTCCAGGGGCCCAGGGGTCTGCATTCCAGGGACCCAGGAGGTCTGCATTCCAGGGGCCCAGGTCTGCATTCCAGGGGCCCAGGAGGTCTGCATTCCAGGGGCCCAGGAGGTCTGCATTCCAGGGGCCCAGGAGGTCTGCATTCCAGGGGCCCAGGAGGTCTGCATTCCAGGGGCCCAGGAGGTCTGCATTCCAGGGGCCCAGGAGGTCTGCATTCCAGGGGCCCCGACGCGGGGAGCCCGGAGCCCCGGCATCGCTGCCAGTGATGAGCGGAGAGGAAAACGAGGACTCCGTTCTACTCCATCTCACTTTATTACAAACCCATCCTTGTGTTCCAGCATCAATGGCTACTTAGTACAATCTCAAAGCACTCGGAAGACAGACCCTGTGAGCGTCCCCAGTTCTTTCTCAGCACATCAGCTCCCAAGGAAAACCTCCTTATAGAGCCCCAGTCACAGGCCGAGCCCATCCCAGGAAGAGCACCTTAGTAAACAACAGGACACGGATGTCAGGAACCCGGCCACACACACAGCAGGTGCGACTCCCCAGGAGAAAGATGATGCCAACTGATGTAAATGTAGGGTGTGCCCCAAAACAGTACACAGAGGTCAGGCTGCTGCTGGACAGTGAGGCCCCAGTGAATGTAAATATAGGCTGTCCCCCAAAACAGGTACAAGGAGGTCAGACACACGATGGAAAAGGACACCCGTGGAATGTAAATATAAGGTGTCCCCCCCAAAACAGGTACAAGGAGGTCAGACATGTGATGGAAAAGGACACCCGTGGAATGTAAATATAAGGTGTACCCCCAAAACAGGTACAAGGAGGTCAGACATGTGATGGAAAAGGACACCCGTGGAATGTAAATATAAGGTGTACCCCCAAAACAGGTACAAAGAGGTCAGACACACGATGGAAAAGGACACCCGTGGAATGTAAATATAGGGTGTCCCCCAAAACAGGTACAAAGAGGTCAGACACACGATGGAAAAGGACACCCGTGGAATGTAAATATAAGGTGTCCCCCCAAAACAGGTACAAGGAGGTCAGACATGTGATGGAAAAGGACACCCGTGGAATGTAAATATAAGGTGTACCCCCAAAACAGGTACAAAGAGGTCAGACACACGATGGAAAAGGACACCCGTGGAATGTAAATATAAGGTGTCCCCCCCAAAACAGGTACAAGGAGGTCAGACATGTGATGGAAGATTGCTCCCCACTAAATGTAAATATAGGGTGTCCTTCAAAACAGGTACAAAGAGGTCAGACACATGATGGAAAATGACACCCATGGAATGTAAATATAGGGTGTCCCCCCAAAGACAGGTATACAGAGATCAGACATATGGTGGAAAATTACTCCCCATTGGATTTAAAATAGGGTGCCCCCCAGAAAACAGGTATACAGACAGACAGGTGATGGACAATGACTCCCCACTGAATTCAAATATAGGGTATCGCCCCAAAGAAGGTATACAGAGGTCAGACATGTGATGGAAAATTACTCTCCATTGAATGTAAATATAGGGTGTCCCCCCAAAAAAAACAGGTATACAGAGGTCAGACACGTGATGGAAAATTGCACCCCACTGAGTGCAAATATAGTGTCCCCCAAAAAATGTACACACTTTAACAGCTGCTAACGCACTTAATTTTCACTCCTTTTCAGGTTTAACTGACTTGAAGAAATGTGTGAAGACAGACTAAGATTTGAACGAAGAACATTTCTCCACGAGGCTTTTTACGGGGATACATAAAAGTTAAAGTTTAGGGTACCCAACGCCCCGCAGTCGAGGAATCGAGGGCAGCTGTTGAAAGAGATGCGCACAAATACCGAACCGAAGGAGCGATGCTGGGTGTTTGCGACTCCATGGCTGCGTCAGTTCCGGTCCAGGCGCCGCTGGTAATGAAGCAGTGGAACCGCAAACACCGGGCATCGCCCGTTCGGTGTTTCTGCGCATCCTCTGTCCACGGCGGCCCTGGATGCCTGGACTGTGGCCCGTTCGGTGTTTCTGCGCATCCTCTGTCCACGGCGGCCCTGGATGCCTGGACTGTGGCCCGGTCGGGACCAGACCCTCCATCCTGTATGTGTCCCCGTAAGAAGGTCCAGAGGAGGCATCTTCTCTGTTCGAAGCTTAGTCTGGCCTCACCCATTACATCAAATCCGTTAACCCTGAAAGGGAGTGAAAACTGAGGTATCAGCTGTTAAAGTGCGTGTACATTTGGGGGGACACTCTGTGCTATATACATTTGGGGGACACCTCAAAGCACATATACTTCACGAGTGCCTCCACGAGTATGTAATATATTAAATTTGGTTTCTGTCCCAGGAAGTCACTCAGAAATAATGAACCCAAGTCTCACCCTCGATGGGGGACACCCATCAGGCTGCACCTGCCTCTCGCACACGCTCCCCTCTGCACACTGTGGCCACTGCCGAGAGCGGGGGTGCTTCTCTCTGCCCCAGGCCTGGCAGAGCCGGTGTTGGTAGAAAAGTGAGCAGGGGGGCCGGTCCCGGGAGGCCCAGGAGTCAGCTGGGGAGGGGCAGAGCCTGAGACCACCTGCCTGGCAGGTGCCTGGGCCCTGGGCTGAGGGGCGTGGGGCCCCGGCCTGGCTGGGCAATGCTCTGGGTAACAGTGAGCCTGACCCCAGGGTCCACCCCGGGCCTCGAGGTCTCTGTAGTCTGGCCGGTCTGGGCTTCTCCTGGGATCGCCAGGCCTCTGGAGACGGAGTCCAGTTTCCGGACCACGAGGGCCCAGCCCTGAGAGCACGCGTGCACGTGTGTGTCTGCACACCCGCACCCGCACACACACACGTTCATGGAGGTCAGGTGGCTGACAGGTGTTCTAAGGGGCCCGCTCACGGTGTCTGCCTCGGGGGAGTGGGTTTGGCATTGCCCTGCGCGCAGCCCCAGGCCAAGGTGGATTTGGTCCAAAGAGCCAGTGGCTGGAGGGCCAGACGCGTGCTGCCATCCTGGGAGGGTGACCCTGGGGGTGGCGCAGCGTTGTCACTAACGGAACAGATGGAAGCAGCGGGGGACCCTTCCTCGTTCCCAAGGCGCTCCCTGCCCCTCAGGTCCATGGGAGAGGGGGCCCAGGTGGTCAGAGGGCGCGTCGGGGTTTTAAGGTTCAGGAGCTGCGGGCCCAGGAGAGGAGGCCCCCAGGGCCACGCTCCATCCTCGGACCACCGTCTGCCGGGCCCACGCTGCTGTGGGGACGCCGCCTGCTCTCCGAGTTGTTCCCACGACTGATGTTCTCAGGGGCCTGTTGGCGTGGGAGCCACGACGGGAGACCTGCGCGGGGGCTGGGCAGGGAGCCCCCCTCTGTGGTCCTGCCCTGGACCCGTCCCCCTCTGAGAGGCTGAGATCCGCCGGGACGGGGGCCACGGGGGCCACTTGCCCTGAGTGTCGGGGGCGGAGGCCTCGTCCTGGCCCTTGGAGGCTTGTCTTTGACTTCGTCCCTCTTCCTCCTGCTCCAAAAGGCACTCCTTTGTTGCCCGGCTCCTAAATTGTTATCCCGGATGACCGAGAGAGGAAGGGTAAAAACAGAGAACAGCAATCAATGAATGGAATGATGACAAATGACGCTACGTTCGCTACATGTTCTTGGAAAATCAGAATCCTGTCCGGCCCAGGAGAGATGGCCACGTTACCCACGGCCCAACCCGAATCAGGACGCGGTGCGTCACTTCTGCTCTGGCTCCACTGAGCTCACGGAGTGGCGCCCTGGAGGAGAATTCTGTGTTGCTCGAGGAGACGACGCGTTAGACTGCTTTTCCATTTCAGCGGGTGAAATTATTCAACAAGGGTGTTTATTGATTTAGGGCGCGGCTTTTCTTCCTCCTCCATTTTTTGGGTCCAATGTGTTTTTATTGACTGTCAGAGCGAGGGAGGGAGAGGGAGACAGAAACATCAATGATGAGAAAGATGGATCGGCTGTCTTCTGCACGCCCCGTACTGGGGATGGAGCCCGCATCCCGGGCATGCGCCCTGACCGGGAATCAGAAGGTTCTCCTGGTTCATGGGACGATGCTCAACCACTGAGCCTCACCAGCTGGGCTTACTCATCCCTCTTAGTGACAGGCTCCCTGACAACTTGGCTCACACACACCTAACTCCTGCTCCTCCGCAAAGACCGTGGGACACTTAGTGGCATGTTCCTGGCCTGCTGCATGCAGTGAACAGTCCACCTGAACTCCTCAGTAATAACACTTCTTTTTAAAAAGTCCGCACGGGAGGCTATTCTTTTCATTGATCTTTAGAGAGAGAATGGAAGGGAGGGTGTAAGTGGAGGGAGGGAGAGAGAGAGGGAAACATCGATGTGAGAGAGATACATCCACTGGTTGCTTCTCTCACAACCCCAACCGCGGCCGGGATCAATCCTGCAACCGAGGTCTGCGCGCCTGACTGGAAATCGAAGTGGTGCCCCTTCGGTCCTGCGATGCCATCACCACTGAGCCAACGGGCAGGGCTCACTCATGATTCTTGAACATCCAACAGCCTCTGCGGCAGGATGACTTGAACAAAGTGAAAACACCAGCCTCTATTTGATACCCAAACACCCTCAAACTCAAGGATTATCGCAGTTTAGATCCTGACACATCTTCTCCTCTCGGTTTCCCTTCACAACCTTCACATCACAGTCTCATGAGAGCAGACGAGTGGTCTGACTTCCTCAACACGTCATGTACACGAATAGAAGGGATTTCTCCGAGTTCTGATTGAGGATTCAAGTGCACGGCTGCACCCCTGTTATTTCTTCCCCCACAGCACCACCTGCTGACCACAGCTCACACCAAAGGAGAAGGGACCCACTATTCGGTGCTGGTGCCCCAAGTTGGTGTAGCATCTTCAGGGACCAAAGCAGCTTGAAGCGCAGGCATGCTCACAGAGGTTAAGAGTTCGGGCCCCGTGATCTGTCAGTCCCGGTTCGGATCCCAGCTCCATTTGTCCTCTGGGCCAGTGCTTACCCTGGTACAGCCCCACCTTCCCAGCGCTGAACAGGGGACAGGAACCGTGCCTGCCTCACCCGCAGTTAGACCCCAGGAGACGGATAAAGCGGGTCAACTACCGAAAGGCCGCTGAGCCCAGGAAGCACCACCGCACGGCTGCTGTCACTGCATCAGCCACGGACCTGCTCACTCAGGGCGCCAAACGACAGTTGGATCTGTCAAGCAGTTTTTTCTCAGAACGTTTTGCTAACTCAATTAGGCTGGTTATAGCTCACTCATCAACTTAGCCCATCACACAAGTTGAGGTGATACATGTCAAAAAGTTTGAGGGGCCAGTATGAAAACCTGAGGCTACAGAACCCTCTAGATAAAGCAAATGTCACTAAGTCAATAAGCTTCATGATCATTTACCTGCACGTGAGCGTTTCACCTAATTCGCCTCCTGTGAGACAGAAATGCAAACTTCAGTCCCCAGACAGGTGTCTGAGTGCGTGCTGGAAGCCAGTTCCAGCATATCATCATTACAAGATTTTCATCAAAAGGTGGGTGAAACTTGAGGGCTCAACAAGGGCTGAGTCACATATGTAATCCCCTGTTGGACTGGCTAAAAGGCACTTCCCCCCAAACCTGAATAGGATGATTGCTGTCAGATGGCTCAGGGCATCTCAATCTACATGTTATTGCCTCCTGTTGGCCAAACACCTGAACAGCTGTAGGCTCTTCCCCAATCTGACAATGTTTCTGTACCCTACGCTTTGAAGTGTATTATCTCCATCTTGCCTTAGGACAAATTGTGTTAATAAAAAGCAGGGGTCCTGAAACAGGAAGAAGTAAGAACTAAGAACTTGGAATCTTTAGCTCCTTTAGCTGAAGCTCCTCTGACCCCCAATGCCTTTCAAAATTATCTTTCGACTCTAGACTCTTATTTAATCTACACACAGCCTTTCTCCAGATTGCTGAACCCTTTGTAATGCTGGGACAAGAACCCCGGCACAGTGTGCACACTTCATTTCTGCATCTCGAGCGGCACAGCAGGACTTGAAGTGGTCACTGCCTCCGGAACGGCTGCTGCACCCGTCACACTCACAGGGCGGCTTGCCTCAGGCCCTGGGTCCTGTCAGGTCCTGTAACGCCAGCCCCTGGGAGCCCACGAGTCTCAGGCATGGCCCTGTGTTCAGAAAGCCCTAGTGTCCTTCAGCAAATTTAACTTTCCCAGGGCGCACGTTTGGCGGGTTTATAGGTAAATAACCGATAAAATGGTATTTCCAAGTGAATTTGAAAACTAAACCACGTTTAAGGCGATGGCTTTGTTCAGTCGGTTGTAAGATGAACACCCCCCACCACACCTTACTTCTCTGAAATCAGGATGCAGCTCGGGGCATCTCTCCCAGTCACTGTCGGCTAGGTGGCAATGCTGACAAACCGTCACTGCCCCCGCCCATTCATTTTCTGTCCATGAGCACAAAATCGGGCAGCTCACAGCTGCCAGCCGCTTAGATCCCATGAAAGGCAGGCAGCACATGCAGCTGGAAATCCACTGGACCCTCTGGCTCACTCCCACCACAGCCCTAAGGAGCGCCCCCTGGTGGGAGGGCGCAGGGCCAGGTCGGGGGGAGAAGAGAACCCCACCTGCTTTTAGAGGGAGGGAAAGAGCAGCCTGAGCCTTGCTGAAGACCCGGCAGATGTCCATGACGTGTTACATGCGGGGATCGCCCTACAGAGATGGCTGATCCGAGGCCTGGCAGAGACAAGGAACCCCACAAACATACTCTCTTGAGCTTGTCTCTGCGGTAACTGTATGGAGATCCGCCCTGGATACTCGAGGACCCACCACAGTGTACGTGATGGTGAGGCTTCTCATGCTGAAGGAACTAAATGGTTCTGGGACGGAACTGCCACAACAGGGATGTGGGTTCACATTTCCACTTGGGTGTTCACATACCTAAGGGGGCCGACGTGGGTGTGCGGAGCACCCCCTCAGGCTCCAAGCACACGTGTGCGCACCCAGCTCGCATCTCGTTGCTTCTGCCCTGCCCACGAGGGAGGCCTGCGATCCGGCCCTTCACTGCCCTCCTGCAGCCAGGCCAGAGCCTCCTACCTTTGGGCGGGGGCCCAGTGCGGGCGCCTCTCTCTTCCAGCCGGTACGAGCATGCTGGGGTGGCGTCCAGGGACCCGGGAGGGCTCTCTGGGGGTGACCTGGCTTGTCCTCTTGAGCCGTCTCTCTGGCGTTGGAAGAATCTCAGGAAGGCTCTGCCTCGACTCCAGCGCTTCCTCCTATTGGAAGCAGAGGTTCAGGACACTGCCAACCCTCACTGCCCCTCCAGCCGGGGAAGTGGCCGTTAACTTGGGGTTCAGCACCAGGTTCCCCACGAACGTGTGTCACCAGCACAATGATCATCGCATGTGGCCTCAGGGGATGGGACACCATTGGCAGTTCATTCGCACAGACCCAGGGCGGGGAGAAGCACTCCTGGTGGCAGAACCCACACCAGCCTCTCGGGAAACAGAACTTCACATGCAGCCCTCCCTCCGGTCACTGGGGGGCACCGCAAGAGGCGCTGTGCTCATCTAGGTGTGCTGGCAATTGTCCATCCGCGGGCCATTTCCGGAAGAGCAGGACCGCCTCGCTTCCGGCTACAGCTAATAGCAGGTGGAACAGCGGGCAGACTTGGCCCCTTCCCGGCACTGAGGAATCTGGGAGAGGGGGCAAGAGGGCAGGGCCCAGTGGGCCATTTGGATGAAAAGGAGTGAACCCTGGCCGGCGTGCCTCAGGGGTTAGAGCACTGGCCCAAGCACCTAAGGCTCAAGGGTTTGATTCTGGGTCAAGGGCATGTACCTAGGTTGCAGTTTTATCCCTGGGCCCAGTGGGGTGTGTGGGATGGCAACCAATCAATGTGTCTCTCTCATATTGATCTCTCTCTCTCTCTTTCCCCACCCCCAGGTGAAGTTTAAAAAAAAAATTAAAATAGCCCTAGCCGGTTGGGCTCAGTGGATAGAGCATCGCTCTACAAACTGAAGGGTTCTGGGCTCCATTCTGGTCAAGGGCACATGCCCTGGTTGAGGGCTTAATTGCCAGTGTGGGGCGTGCAGGAGGCAGCCAATTAATGACTCTCTCATCATTGATGTTTCTCTCTCTCTCTCTCTCCTTCTCTGAAATCAATAAAAATATATTAAAAAATATATATATATAAAGTAAAATAAAAATAAATACATGAAAACAGTGAACCTAAAGGGTAACACATTGCAGCTAACCGGAAATGGCATTCTCATGTCACAAGAAGAACCGCATCTGGGTCCAATCCTGGCTCTGCCGCGGAGCAGCACTGTGCTTCCTCAACTCCCTCATGTCCTCTTCGATGCCTCAATGTCCCCGTCCACACAAGGGACAGGCGGAGGGCGGGAAATTCTGTGCTTCTGGGATGGCAACAGGGAGGCCTTGCAGGACTCATGGTGATTTGGCCTCAAGGCTGGGCTGGGACAGGACCATCTGAAGGCCCAGCTCCTGGGGCTCAGGCCCGGGCCCAGGGGAAGGCCTGCTGGATTGAGCCTGGCAGCTCAGGGACCAAGCCGGCCACCACGGGGCTGCTGCTCCGCAGGAGGGTCTGTGATGGTGAGCCACCCTGGGGCCCAGAGACTCCAGAGGAATGCAGGGAAGCCCAAGAGGTTCCTGTGACTGAAGACCATGGGAGCTGGCCCAGGGGTCCGGCCCACACTTCCTTCCCAAAACAGAAACACGGCGTTGTAGGTCCTGAAACCTGGAGACACAGCCTGACAGTCCTGCTTCAGTGGCTCTAAACCAGACTCCCTGCCCCTTCCACAAGCTCAAGGCCAGCTGGCAGTCGCCATGCCTCAGAGGATGACCCTGAGGGCAGGACGGAAAGAAACTCATTCTTTCAGAGCTGGGAGGGATGTGCGCACAGGGGACCTGCCACGGAGGGGACGGTGCGGGCCCACCAAACTGGTCCCTGCTCCAGGTGGCTTTCCCCACTCGGGAAAGAGCAGCTCTCTGTTCCGTGTTTCAGTTACTGCCGCTGAGATCACTCACGTCCTGGGAGCAGGATCCTGGGCCTCGTGCGGATCTGTAATTACGTCCTCCTCCTCCGCCTTTCCTGTAGGCATGGTCTTCAGTGAGTCTCTGTACACGGAGGAGAAAGAAAAAACCATCTGGTTTTAAATAAAACGTGAAAATTGACTCATCGGCCCAGGCTGGGACGTGGCCCAGAAGGGCCGGCATTTTCCTGGGACTCAGACATCACGGAGCTCATGACCGTCATGCTCGCCGCGTGGGGAATATGGGGATGGAAGCACGTGGCGTGGGCCTGGGAACCTATCCTGTGAGGACACCTGCTGAAGCACCACGGATCAGGCTGGACCTCATCTCAGGAGAGCAAGGCCCGGACCATGTCAAACTCAGGATCGGAAACCTGTGGGCCTTGACAGCTCAGACCCCGGTTTTCTTGCTGGAAAGTGAGTCCCCTGCATTGAGGCAGCAGCTCAGGCTCCTTCGGCCATGAGGCTGCCAGGTCCCACCGAATCCGAGGGCTTTTCCGAGAGCTCACCGTGAAGTGAGCAGCCGTGAAAAGTGATGACTCGCAAACCGCTGGGCCTAGGACCACCGACCCCGCCGGCTCCCAGCGCCCTTGGCTCGGCATCTGTTCTCCTGGTCTGTGTTCTTCTCCTCCCACAGCCGTGCTCCTCGGCCTTATGCTACAGCGCTTTCCTGTCTGGCTCTGACCGACCCCCACCCCTAGCCGCCCAAACTCACGGAGCGCAGGCCCCGCAACCCTCCAGGGGCTGGGAAGACTCCCCTCGGAGCAGCTCAGGAAGCCGGCCCACTCCCGGCCTCCTGCAGACACTGTCTAATGCAAACCATCATCACGTCATCCCCCTGGGTACCAGGCCCCGACGCTTCTAGTTGACATCTGCCCAACCTCCGCTGGTCATCTGTACCCACTGCGTTACAGAGAGCCAACTCAGGCCACAGTATTTCTGCCCCAAACTACAGTGTGGCTTTCCATGTAAACCATCCTGAGTGGGTGGCGAGCCAGCTGGAGACGAGCAGAAGAATCCGGGAGAACAGTGAAGCGGCACCGTGACCCCAGGGGGCTGGGACAGGGACCCTGTGGTCACTGAGACGGTGTCCCTCTGTCCCTCATGGCCAGCCATTCCCCATCACAAGGAAGGACAGTCCCGCAGCACAGCACCGAGGGGTGAAGGCCACACTGGGCCACCAGATGCATCTCGGGTTACTTGATTCCAACCACAAGGTTTCCAGCACCAGGCCTCTCCCTCCTGCCTCATTTCGGGCAGCTCCCTCGGCCAGGTAGACCAGCCTCCCATAAACACTCACTCCCAGTGAATCCCACTCCTTAGCGAGGCATGGACGTCTTCCACATGGAATCCGGGATCCGTCAGTCCATAGGCTGACAGACTATCCACTGAGCCAAACCCACTAGGGCGCTCCCAATTTAATAGCCACCCCGAAATTCCCCCAACCCCCAGCCCTAGGCAACCAGGAGTGTACTTCTCGTCTCTGCTGACTTCTGTGTTGTTTTAATTCATTTAATTTTAAAGAAATATTTTTTATTGATTTCAGAGAGAAATGAAGGAGAGATAGAAACATCGGTGATGAGAGAGAATCATGGAGCAGCTGCCTCCTACTCACCCTACACTGGGGATCGAGCCTGCACCCCGGCCTGTGCCCTGACCTCCTGGTTCATAGGTCGATGCTCAACCACTGAGCCACGCCAGGCGGGCTCACTGTTCCTTTCTGCATGTTTTACTGTGACCACGAAAAGCTTGAGGTACCGTGTGGCTCACCGCTCTCCATCTGATGGGGAACCCGTTGACCCCACACCAGCCCAGCTCTCCGCAGGATGGGGTTGTGAGCCCCCCAAAACCCAGACAAGCCACCCTTACTGATCCCTGAGAGACCCTGAGGTGTCCCCAGCTGCAGACATGACCGCCTCTTAGCAAGGACCCCGGCGATGCTCAGGCAGGCAGAGGCCAACAGGGGAGCCCACCGCCACACGGTGGGAGTCCACACGAGCCCACATAACTGGGTGAGGACAGACTGGTCGGACCGGCCCGCCAGGCCCTGTGCAGGCCGCTCAGCGGCTCCGGCCATATGACCGTCTCCAGCAAGGAAAGGAAATGACCCGAAGGGTGACCTTCCAGGGGAGGAGGCCCCTGTGCCCCCCCCACCTGATATGAGAATTTGGGGAATTTGGGGAAACCCCTCAAAGATCCCATCACCTCTCAGCTTAAATCTGAGCTCCTCAGGGAGACAGACAGCAGAAATGCAATCAGTGCCCTTTGCCAGCCACAGCCAAGGACCGAGGAAGCTGAGGGAATCCATCCCATTCTGGTGCAGCAGCACAAAGCTGATGACTGTGCTATTGATCCCCCCGAAAGACAGCCCCAAACTCCCAGCCTCTGAAACCCTCATGACCGGGATCCAGCTCACGCTCTCCCTCCTGGGAGCACACCCCGGCTTCCCGCTCCCCCTTCCCCCACAGGAACTCACCTCCCAGACTCTAAGGGACCCTAGGAAACTGGCAACCAGGGTGGCAACGGGCCACAGCAGCTCATCCGGGGCTCACCCCCAAACCTGGCCCGGCCCCCTTTTCTCGGCCCTCTTAGAGACCCCAAGCAGCCCAGCCTGGACTCACTTCCCCAAACAGTCCCTCTGTCCTCGGCCCTTCCCCCCCTTAACCCACGGGCCTTAACGTCACCTGCACTGGGGTTGTTGTGGGCGCAGACAGCACTGGGGTCTGACGGGTGGGGTCAGACCAGACGGGTTCAGCAGCCTCGGCACGTGGTTCTGGCTGAGAAAGGGTTCAGAGCAAGAGCCAGACGGTGAGGACATCAGGGCAAACCAGAGGCAGAAAACGCGCTTGGGGGAAGCAAGGGGATAGGGAGCGGGTTGTGGAGGTGAAGGAAGGGCCCTGGGAGAGGGGAGTGGGGAAGCTGATGGGAATGTGCCTGGGGTGGGGAGGGGGGAAGGAAAGGGAGAGGGAGAGGGAAGGGGAGGAGGGCTGCTCCCTGAGGGAGGGGCACCGGGTCCCCCTGAGGGTTAAGGGGGAGATGGAGGGGGCCCCAGGGGAAGATGGGGAGCATGCGGCGGTCTCCCAGGGGTGAGGTCTCAGGGCTGGGGTCTCCACTGACGGGCGGGCTGGCGGCACCAGGACTGGGCTCATCCCTGGCAGCCGGTCCCGAGGACGCCGAGCGGCGGGCTGTGTCGCCCATCGGGCCTGAGCTGCAGTCCAGCCGAGCACAGGGTGGTCTCTAAGCGGAAGCCCCTCCCCACGGTCCCTCTCTCAGCCCTGCGGGGTCCTCTACGCCCAGGACCCTCAGGCTCCGGCCCCTGGGGTCCCCCAGACTGGCCGGCCTGGGCTGCCCCAGAGGGAGGGAGCGGGTTCCCCTTCAGAGGGAAGCTCGCGGCCTCTCCTGCTGTCACCGGGGAGCCCCAGGAAGCACGGCGTCCTCACTGACCCCCGATGGACAGAAAACGCCACACGCGACCCGGACCAGTGCAGGGGAGGCCCGCGCGGCCGCTGTGCCAACTCGGAGACTAAAGCAAGGCGAGGGTGGCCTGAGATCGATACTGAGCCCAAAGCGGTTGCGGTGGGTCCTGCCCCAGGCCAGTTCCTTCCCTGACAAAGGCACCTTCCATCCACTGAGCCCATTGTCTTCTGCCGCTGAGACAGCATCCCTGTGGGATGTCTGGTAACTTGTAAGTTCCCTTTTCCGGCCCCCTCGGGCCGAACCCACCCATTCCTTCAAGGCTGTTGCTATCATGTTAGCTACGTTAACTGTACCGACCTTTTGGAAGGGAGCATGTGTCCATCACTTCACGTTTTATCCAATCCCAGAGGCCGCCCCGCTTTGCTTTCTCCCGCCTCCCTAGCCTAGCACCAGTGGAGTCCATGTACCCCGCTTCCGCCTTCCCCTTGAGGGTAACTTATAAAAACGAGGTGAAACCCGCCCTTCTCCGGAGCACTACCCCGATCCGTTGGGATTCTGCTTCCCGGCTATTGTCGGCAGTTTGGCTCAAATAAACTCACAAACATGCCTCATAGGTTGGAATGTTCTTACGTGAACGCCCTCCGCTCAAACACCAGGGCCAGGACGCCTCGGCCAGGGGCCTGCACCTCTCACACAGCCGCCGCCCCCTCCGAGGGGGTGAGAGCCCCCCTCCCTCCCAGGTCAGCCCCCTCCCTCCCAGGTCAGCCCCCTCCCTCCCAGGTCAGCCCCCTCCCTCCCAGGTCAGCTCCCTCCCTCCCGGTTCAGCCCCCTCCCTCCCAGGTCAGCCCCCCTCCCTCCCAGGTCAGCCCCCTCCCTCCCAGGCCAGCCCCCTCCCTCCCAGGCCAGCCCCCTCCCTCCCAGGTCAGCCCCCTCTCTCCCAGGCCAGCCCCCTCCCTCCCAGGCCAGCCCCCCTCCCTCCCAGGCCAGCCCCCTCCCTCCCAGGCCAGCCCCCTCCCTCCCGGTTCAGCCCCCCTCCCTCCCAGGTCAGCCCCCTCTCTCCCAGGCCAGCCCCCTCCCTCCCAGGCCAGCCCCCTCCCTCCCAGGCCAGCCCCCTCCCTCCCAGGCCAGCCCCCACTGGCTGCGCCACCCGCCCCAGGGCCTGGAACATTCTTCCCCTTCTCTCAGGTCCTTTGAGGACCCCCCCACAGTGCGTCCTGAGCTGGCACGGTCCCAGTGCCTCTGGCCGAGGCCTCCCGCCTGGGCTGTGCTGGCCCCCCGCTGTCACCGTCGTTGGGGACCCTGAAGTCGGGCCCACCCCACTCCCTGTGCCCCATCTGTGCGGACACCGGCACCCCAGGCCTCCACTTCGGCTGCTCCTCCCGCCTCTCCCCTGACTCTCCTGCTCCGGGAGGTTGGCTCTGGCCCCCAAGACACAGACAGAGCAGCCCTATGTGCCCCCCATGGCGCCCGACCTTCCCTTGCTCGCCACAGGCTCCGTGTGAGGACAAAGGCGACAGCCAGTGAGAAAGGCCCCTCGTCTGCCCTGCTGCCCTGACCCCCTGTGGCCCGTGGGAGTCCCCCCTGCTGTGAGCAGCCGGGGGTGAGGGGGCGGCAGAGCGCACGGGGCGGAACGGAGGGGCAGGTGGAAAGGTAGCGGCGCGCGCAGAGGCACCAAAGGCCGAGGGGACAGCGACCCGAGGAGGGAGCGGGTTCGAACAGGGTCTGCCGCTCTGGGTCCCTTGGATCGGCCCTGCCTGCTCCGCGGAGGCTCGGCAGCCACTCCCGCCGATGGGCCGGGTACCCTCCTGGAGGCAGGAGCTGCGGCGGCTGGGCCACCGGCTGGGCGGTCCCCGACGGACGCCCCGGGCATTGTGACATTGTGACCCGCGGGGAGGCTGGGAGTCGGCCTGGGCAGAGGCGTGTCCAGGTTGCTTTGGGGGTAAAGGGGTGTCTTTAGAGGATGCTGTCGCCACCTCCTGGCCACGGGCGGAAGTGGCCGTTGGCACGGGCGTGTGGCTCACCTGGTGGCATCTGCGCCCAGGAGAAGGCCGGAGAGCGGAACCGGGGACTTCCCCTCGGAAGAGAGGGGAGCCCCTGCTCAACGCGGGCCATCTTCTGAGGAACATTCCAGTGCACGTGTGGAGGCTCAAGTTATTCCAGAGAACGCCTGGAAAACCCAGACGGCAGGGCACGGAATGAGGGATGGCGAGGGCACCGGGCGCCCGTGTCACGGCCAGCACTGCCCCGCCCTGCGGCTGCCTCCCACTCACCCTCTCAACCTCGAATCCACAGGGAGAGTGCACTGCCCGGGAGCCAGGGGGGAGGGGGGGGAATGTGCCCTGTCAGCGTGTGCTGCGCTGTGCACCTCGGGGTTGCAGGTCTAGTGAGAAAAACGCAGGAATCCTGGTTAAATTTGCATTTCAGATAAAACAGACTTTTTAGTTATGTCTGTATGGATACAACACTTAGGATATATTTATAGTTAACAAGTTATTTGTTCTGCCTGGCCAGCGTGGCTCAGGGGTTGAGTGTTGACCTATGAACCAGGAGGTCACACAGTTCGATTCCCAGTCAGGGCACAGCCCCGGGTACGGGCTCGATCCCAGTGGGGGGCGTGCAGGAGGCAGCCGATCCATGATTCTCTCTCATCACTGATGTTTCTCTCTCCCTCTCCCTTCCTCTCTGAAATCAATAAAAACATATTTTTTTAAAAACTGAAATTGAGCCCTAACTGGTTTGGCTCAGTGGATAGAGCGTCGGCCTGCGGACTGAAGGGTCCCAGGTTCGGTTCCGGTCAAGGGCATGTACCTTGGTTGCGGGCACATCCGGGATGGGACGCGCTCATGGCCAAAGCCTTCCCCTTTCACCCCTCTTCCCCCCAGAAGCCACCCGCCGTGGGGGCTGCCAGCTTCATTCAGCAAATACGCTTCTTACAAACACTGCCCCAGATTCCCAGCTCGGATCAGGACGTCCCCAGGCAGGCGAGGATGTGCTGGGATGAATGTGAATGTTGCTTACAAGCAGCAAGCTTGAAAGCAAACGTGGGCCACTGTCTCCCGCGCAGAGGACGGCCCAGGCAGGACCCCGCCGCCGGGACCCCGCCGCGGCCACGTGCCTTGTCCTGTGGCTCCCCCGCTGGGTGCTCACTCACAGAACCCCTGCAGAAAGCTCCGGGCTTAAACTTCAATAACCTGCGTTCTCTCCTAGATCTTGTGGCCTGATTCTCCTCCCTCCGTCCGCTGGAACCTACTAGCACGTGCTAGCAATAGACTCACTTTCCCCTTGAACCTCAACACCCCTCAAATAGGGTTTGACCCCCAAAGCAAAGGATGTAGGGAGGAGGAGCCGGGAGAAACCAGGGACCCACACAGCAGTTAGGGTCACTCTTTGCTTCTTTTCTTTTCTTATTTTTTACTGATTTCAGAGAGGAAGGGAGAGGGAGAGAGAGAGAGAGAATCATTGATTGGCTGCCTCCTGCACGCCCCCCACTGGGGATCAAGGACCCCACGGGGGCATGTGCCCTGACCGGGAATTGAACCACGGCCTCCTGGTTCATAGGGCGAT
Organism: Plecotus auritus; assembly: GCF_963455305.1. Taxonomy (NCBI): domain Eukaryota; kingdom Metazoa; phylum Chordata; class Mammalia; order Chiroptera; family Vespertilionidae; genus Plecotus; species Plecotus auritus. Next base: position 4,578,321 of record NC_137770.1, on the reverse strand, counting down.
GCTCAACCACTGAGCCACACCAGCTGAGCTGGGTCACTCTTCCCTTTGACCTTTGCCTCTGGAGTCATGGAGGTCGAATGAGGGGACAGCCCAGGCTAGTCATGCCCAGGACAGTGTGGCCATGAAGACACTGACCCCCAACTCCAGGGAGGGTCCCAGCTACTTAGCTCTGGGATTCTGCTGTCCCTGCTGCTCCCTGCCAGGGACCTACCCCGGGGGGGGGGGGGGAGGGGACTGTGCTCCCCACCAGGGACCTACCCTGGGGGAGAGGGGAGGGGATTGTGCTCCCCGCCAGGGACCTACGGGGTGGGGGGGGATTGTGTAAAGGCAGGGGCACAGACTCCTCTGACGACTGCCTCTGGCTTGAAGATTCGCCGATGGGAGGGCCGTGCCACACCTTCCTCAGGCTGCCGGGACCCCCAGGACGCTCCTGCCCCCCAGGACGCTCTGAGTCAGACCCTCGTGGCTGACCAGTTCCCGCCTCGCACCTCCCTCCTCGTGTCCCTCCCAGAGCATTTCCCACAATAAAGCATTTCATCTCCCTGCTTCTCGGGGAGACCAGCTGCCCACCCCCACCTCCCGGCCACCGCTTCCCTTCCCGACCACTGCAGGCCTCTTGCCTGGCGTCCCTCCCACGCCCACCGTCTGTGCTCCAGACTGACCCCCCCCCCGCCCCCTCGCCTCCCTCCCCCCAGGGCGCCATCCACTCCAAGTAAAGCTGAAGTGCCCTGTGCCCCCACTGCTGGGACCTGCTGCCCGCCCACCTCCGGCCAGCCTTCCTCACAGCCGCACTCACCCATGCAGCCAGGCTGCTCCCTCCACCCCACCCCTGCACGTGGGCGACCCCCTCTTCAGGCCGTCATCTCTGCTCCTGGGGAGATGGGCCTCACCTACTCCCAACGCAGGCCCCGGCCCCTCGCCCCTTCCATTTCCTTCCCCACCACCTGGAACAGAAGAAATAACTCGCTGATGTATTACTGGGCCACGTCATCCATCGCCAGCCCCCCCACCATCACCACCACCAGGTGAGAGCAGGGGTTCGCTGCTCTGCTCACCGGCAAAGTCCCAGGCGCCGGGGAGCACCTGCCTTCAACAGGGGACGAGACGGAACGGGTGGAAGAAAAGCTAAGAGAGGCCCATCTTCCTCCACTAGCGATTTCCGGAAAAGACAGTAGAGGGGAGAGGAAGAAAGAATGAAATAGAACTTTCCAGAATGAGAGAGTTCTCACTGTGCAGGACGACACCAAATCCCAGGAGGGACCAAAACAAAAATAAAATAAAATAAATTTTATCCAGAAGATATAAAGGCCGAAGGGGGGAGTGAAATGGGGGGGAGGGGCAATGTGGGGGCAGGACAGGGGACATCTGAAATACTTTATACAATAAAAATAATTTCTTCAGAAAGAACTTGTGGAAATGAATGAACAGAAACTCCGCTTGAACTGGAGTTGAGAGCGTTTGCACCTGCTAATCACCCCGAACAGGAAGAGATACTTCCCATCTCCATCACTTGTTTCCTACTCAGCTACTCCGGCAAGAATGAGGATCTTCTCTTCGCCTAGCAACCACTCAGCCAATGAGAGACAGGGACAGCTACACCAATGAGTAGCCACAACACTTCAGCTCCCAGTTGCCTCCAATGGACTCTGTGCCGAATTACAATTCTGTGTTGTTCATGAATAAATCCGCTTTGCTGGACGACAGTTTCCCGTGATGCCAGCATTTGCAATGACTATTAAAAAAATAAATAAAATAAAATAAAATAAAATAAAATAAAATAAAATAAAATAAAATAAAATAAAATAAAATAAAATAAAATAAAATAAAATAAAATAAAATAAAATAAAATAATAAAATAAAATAAATCCACTTTGCTGGAGAAATGTCGAGTTTTCTATTTCTTTGAAGTCAACAAACTCTTGAAACTCAAAAACAAACACAACAATTTTTTAAATGGTCAACAGATTTGAACAGACACATCACCAAAGGAGATAGACGAGTGGCATATAACCAAGTGGAAAGACGCACAAAACCATCAGTCATTAAGGACACGCATGTTAAATAGCCACCAGAGCCGAAACCGGTGTGGCTCAGTGGATAGAGCGTCGGCCTGGGGACTGAAGGGTCCCGGGTTCGATTCCGGTCAAGGGCACGTACCTTGGTTGCGGGCACATCCCCAGTGGGAGGTGTGCAGGAGGCAGCTGATCGATGTTTCTCTCTCATCGATGTTTCTAACTCTTTATCCTTCTCCCTTCCTCTCTGTAAAAAATCAATAAAATATATTTTTTTAAAAAAAATAGCCACCAGACACCAGTCTACACTTATTAGAACGGCTGAGACTACGAAGACAGACTAGCCCTGGGCGGCGTGGCTCAGGGGCTAGGGCGCTGGCCTGCACACCGAAGGGTCCCAGATTCGACTCAGGTCAAGGGCATGTACCTCGGTAGCAGGTTCCTCCCCAGCCCCGGCCCTGGTTGCGGCGCATGCAGGAGGCAACCAGTCGATGTGTTTCTCTCGGTCTTTCCCTCTCTCTTCCACTTTCTCTAAAAATCAATGGAAAAAGTGTCCCCGGGTGAGGATTAAAAAAAAAAAAAAAAAAAAAAGACAGACTAACCAAGCGTTGACAAGCACATGGAGGAACTGGTATTCTCAGACGTTGCCCATGAGAATGTAAAATGAAACAACCACTTTGGGAAATAGTTTGGGAGTTTCTTCGAAAATCAAACATATGCCTACCACACAATCCAGCCATTCTACTCCCAGGACATTACCCCAAGGAAAGGAAATATGTGTTCATACAAAGATGTGTATACAAATATTCCTAGCAGCTTCATTGGTAATTGCCCCAAACTGTAAAGAACCTAGATTCACTATCAATCGGTGAATGAATAAACCAAGTGTGCTTTGCCCTAGCTCAGTGGTCGGCAAACTCATTAGTCAACAGAGCGGCAAACCGTGGCTTGCCAGCCGTTTGCGAGCCACAGTTTGCCGACCACTGCCCTAGCTGGTTTGGCTGGGTGGATAGAGTGTCAACCTGTGGACTGAAGGATCCCGGGTTCGATTCCGGTCAAGGGCACATGCCCGGATCATGGGCTCAATCCCCAGTAGGGGGGTGTGCAGGAGGCAGCTGATCAGTGATTCTCTCTCATCATTGATGTTTCTCTCTCTCTCACCCTCTCCCCTCCCTTCTGAAATCAATAAAAATATATTAAAAAAAACAAAACAAAACAAAAACTCAGTGTGCCATCTCCCTGCAATGGTATATGACTCAGCAATCAAAGCAAGGAATTATGGGTACATGCGACAACATGAATGAATCTCACAATAATCCTCAGAAAAGAGGCCAGAGAAACCTCTGGGCAATACGAGCTAATCTTCTGTGACAGGAAGCAGACCAGTGGCGACCTGGAGAGCGGCGAGAAGAAGGGCAGGTGGGAGGATCGCAAGGGCACGGGCAGGCGCCGTGATGCCTCTTTCCACCCTGACCCGGCGGTGGGCGCACAGGTCAATGCATGTGGCACAGCTCCCCGACTTGTCCAGTGGAGGGCTGCAGATGGCAGTCCGTGTGTCCTCACCCAGGAAAACACGACATGACTTAGTGACATGTGCTCTTTTTGCTTAGTGCCTCCCCCATTGTTGCCTACGTTTTTTTTGTTCGTCAGAGGCTGTTATGGTACTTTATTTTTTATTTTTTAAAAAATATATTTTAGCCGAAACCGGTTTGGCTCAGTGGGTAGAGCGTCGGCCTGCGGACTGAAGGGTCCCGGGTTCGATTCCGGTCAAGGGCATGTACCTTGGTTGCGGGCACATCCCCAGTGGGAGGTGTGCAGGAGGCAGCTGATCGATGTTTCTCTCTCATCGATGTTTCTAACTCTCTATCCCTCTCCCTTCCTCTCTGTAAAAAATCAATAAAATATATTTAAAAAAAAAAAAAAAATATTTTAGCCCTGACTGGTTTGGCTCAGTGGATAGAGTGTCGGCCTGCGGACTGAAGGGTCCCAGGTTCGATTCCGGTCAAGGGCATGTACCTGGGTTGCGGGCACATCCCCAGTGGGGGGCGTGCAGGAGGCAGCTGATCGATGTCTCTCTCTCATCGATGTTTCTGGCTCTCTATTCCTCTCTCTCTTCCTCTCTGTAAAAAATCAATAAAATTTATTTAAAAAAAATATATATATATATTTTATTGATATTTTACAGAGAGAGGAAGGGAGAAGGATAGAGAGCTAGAAACATCGATGAGAGAGAAACATCGATCAACTTCCTCCTGCACACCTCCCACTGGGGATGTGCCCGCAACCAAGGTACATGCCCTTGACCGGAATCGAACCCGGGACCCTTCAGTCCGCAGGCTGACGCTCTATCCACTGAGCCAAACCGGTTTCAGCTGTTATGGTACTTTAGAAATAAGAAAGGTGGAGCTGCTAAAGGAAATAAATATGTTATAGACTTAAAAAACTTGTCAAATTGCATCATTTAAATATGTGCTGTTTGTCATGTGTTCATAACACCTCAGTAAGGCTGCTGTAAAAAAAATGCTCCCTGGCCGGTGAGCTCAGTGGTTAGAGTGTCAGCCCAGGCACGGAAGGGTCACGGGTTCGATTCCCCATCAAGGGCATACATCTGGGTTGCAGGTTCCATTTCAGCCTCTGGCAGAAGGCAACCAACTGATGTGTATCTCTTACATCGATGTTTCTCTCTCTCTCTCTTTTGTCCCCCCTCCCTCCCTCCCTTCCACTCTCTCTAAAAAGCAATGGAAAAAATGTCCTCGGGTGAGGATTAACAACAACAAACAAGCAAAAAAACTTAAACCAGCCCTAACCGGTTTGGCTCAGTGGATAGAGCATCGGCATGCGGACTGAAGGGTCCCAGGTTCGATTCCGTTCAAGGGCACGTACCTTGGTTGCGGGCACATCCCCAGTAGGAGGTGTGCAGGAGGCAGCTGATTGATGTTTCTCTCTCATCGATGTTTCTGGCTCTCTATCCCTCTCCCTTCCTCTCTGTAAAAAATCAATAAAATATATTTAAAAAAAAAGAGAGGAAAAAAAAAAAAAACTTAAACCAATGCTCTTCTGGCCCCACTAGTTGATTTTACCCCCAGCCACTCTTGCCAACTTGATCTTGAGCATTTTTTTTGGCCCACTTTATGCTTTTTTTAAAATATATTTTTAAATTTATTTCAGAGAGGAAGGGAGAGGATGAGAGAGATAAAAACATCCTAATAAAAGAGTAATATGCAAATTAACCGTCACTCCATCACAAAGATGGTGGTGCCCATAGCCACAAGATCACGGCACCCAGTCCTCCCAGTCCTCCCAGCCCCGCTGGAGTCCCCCAGTCCCAGGGGGTGGGGCTGGGTGCTGAGAGTGGGCAGCGTGAGCGGCCTGGCAGAATGCTTGCTTTGTTGCCCCAGCGACGAGGCAAGTATTCTGCGCCTGGCCGGGGATGGGCCTCTGGACCGCGGAGAGCCTCTGGGCAGCGGGCGCGGAGCGGCCAGGTCCTGCAGAGAGCTACTGGGGCACGGATTCGTGCGCAGGGCTACTAGTCAATGATAAGAGAGAATCATTGATCGGCTGCCTCCTACAAGTCCTACACTGGGGATCGAGCCTGCAACCTGGGCACGTGCCCTGACTGGGAATTGAATTGTGATCTTCTTGTTCACAGGTTGACAATCAGCCACTGAGCCACGTCGGCTGGGTTAAATTTTTTTTTAATTAAAAAAAAAAAAGAGAGACGACCCCCCCCAACTCATAGCATAAGTTTTAAATTATTTCCTTTGCCTGCCCTTCTCCCCTACATCCACTCTGCCTCTCTCCTAGCCGCGCCTTCAGGACTGTGAGTTCTTATGTACCGACTATCATCTCTCTATATAAAAGCCTAATGTGCAAAGTGTCCCCTTGGGAGTTCAACTGACCAGGAGTTCGATCGCTCGCTATGACGTGTGTTGACCACCAGGGGGCAGCAGGAAACAAAGGAAGGCCCCAGCCGGCAGCCGGCAGCTGCGAGGGACCCTACCCGTGCATGAATTTCATGCACTGGGCCTCTAGTTTGGATATGTTTAGATGTAGTCCAGGGGTGGGCAAACTTTTTGACTCGAGGGCCACAATGGGTTCTTAAACTGGACCGGAGGGCTGGAACAAAAGCATGGATGGAATGTTTGTGTGAACTAATATAAATTCAAAGTAAAGGAGCGGAGAGGAGAGCAAGAGAACCCTCCGCTCTTTCGGCTCCGCGGGCCAGATAGAACAGCCGAACGGGCCGGATCCGGCCCGAGGGCCGTAGTTTGCCCACGGCTGATGTAGTCCCTGGGGTTATTGCAGGGCTGTATTCTTATTGCGGTAAAATAGACATAACATAAAATTTACCATTGTGACCATTTCTAAGTGCACAGTTCAGTGTCCGAAGGTGATGTACGTGCTGTGAAACCGGCCCCACCGTCCGTCCGCAGAACGTTTCCACCTTCCCAAACGCAAACCCTGTCCCCATTGAACGCTAACTGCCCGTCCCATCCGGTCCCCGCCGCTGAGCCTGCCTGGCCCGCGCCTCGCCTTGCTCCACCTCCCTGAGGACTGACAGCAGGTGTCCTTCTGCGAGTGGCTTCTCTCGAAGCAGAAAGGGTGCACCTTGGAGACATCGTGCTCAGTGAGAGGAGCCAGTCAGGGCTTTACATTCGGACGGTGGTCTGAAGGCAGCAAAAGCGAGTGTTAAAAGTAGCCCCAGGCTTGTAAACGTCTAGCGAGAGAAGGCGCACGTGCAAGACCTCGGCCCAAAGACTTCTTTCTGCGTGGAAAACCCAAAACACACAGGCAGCCTGTGAGCTGAGCCAGGAGGAGCTCGGAACGGCTGAGCTCTCTCGCCAGCAAGGCACACGGCACGCCGGAATGTCAGCGTGGGCGCCGATGGCCCGGGAAGACGCCACGCACCTGGTTTGTGGCGAACGCTTTCCCGCACAGTCCCACTGCGGAGTCCCATCTAGCACTAACTGCAGGGCCGTGGACGGCACCACAAAATGAAGGTGACTTAGAGCCTGTCGCCATGGTTTCTGATGGCTCTTCCATCGACTGGAGAATATGACAGAGATACAGGAAACTGACCCTAAATATGGACTACACCTTTTTTAAAAAAATATATTTTATTGATATTTTACAGAGAGGAAGGGAGAGGGATAGAGAGTTAGAAACATGGATGAGAGAGAAACATCAATCAGCTGCCTCCTGCACACCCCCCACTGGGGATGTGCCCGCAACCAAGGTACATGCCCTTGACAAGAATCGAACCTGGGACCCTTGAGTCTGCAGGCCGATGCTCTATCCACTGAGCCAAACCGGTCAGGGCTGGACTACACCTTTATTATTATTATTATTATTAATATTATTATTATTATTATTATTGAATTCAGAGAGGAAAAGAGAGGGAGAGGGAGACAGAAACACCAATGATGAGAATCATCCATCAGCTGCCCCCTGCACGCCCCCTACTGGGGATCGAGTCCGCAATCCAGGCATGTGCCCTTGACCTGAATCAAACCCAGAGACCGTCAGGCCCCATTCCGATGCTCTATCCGTTGAGCCAAACCGGCCAGGGCTGGACTAAATCTTAAGTTTAAGGGGAAGTTTAGAAACATCACCCTGTAGAGCAAGAAAGCCATCAAGCCCAGCCGGCGTGGCTCAGTGGTTGAGCATTGACCCATGAACCAGGAGGTAATAGTTTGATTCCTGGTCAGGGCACATGCCCGAGGTTGCGGGCTTGATCCCCAAGGGGGGGCATGCAGGCAGCAGGTGACCGATGATTCTCTCTCATCATTGATGTTTCTGTCTCCCTCCCCCTTCCTCTCTGAAATCAATAAAAAATATTTTTAAAAGTCACCTGAAAAGTAGAGTTAACGACAGAATCTGCCTGGGAGGGCTGTGGGGGGGACTGAATGGATTAAGGCCTGTGAAGCGGAGGCCACAGAACCATCTCGAGTACACACTCCACAAACGTGACTTGCCCCTGGGGCTCCTGCTGATGGTTTTAGGAGTCTTCTGCCCCTACATGGGTGAGCAAGGATAGTATTTTAAATTTTGGGTTGTTCGAAGTTGTTGGTTTTTTTTTTTTAAATATATTTTTATTGATTTCAAAGAGAGAAAGGGAGAGGGAGAGAGAGATAGAAACATCAGTGATGGGAGAGAATCATCAGTCGGCCGCCTCTGGCATGTCCCGACTGGGGCTCGAGTCCTTAACCCAGGCAGGTGCCCTGACTGGAAATCAAACTGTGACCTCCTGATTCATGGGTCAATGCTCAACCACTGAGCCGCTGGCGCCGGCCAAAGTTTTTTTTTTTTAATGTCTGTTGTGAGTTAAACTGGTTCTCCAGAAAGAGGTGAATGGGGGTCTAAGTTAAGATGAGGTCATACTGGACTGGGGAGTGGGGCAGGCCCCAAATCAGTGTGTCTGGTGTCCTTATAAGAAGGAGACAGCCCGGCTGGCATGGCTCAGGGCTTGAGCATCGACCTGTGAATCAGGAGGTCATGGTTCACGTCCTGGTCACGGCACATGCCTGGGTTGTGGGCTTGATCCCCAGTAGGGGGCATGCAGGGGCAGCCAATGATTCTCTCTCATCATTGATGTTTCTCTCTCTCTCTCTCCCCATCTCCCTCCCTCTCTGAAATAAAAATATCCTATATAATAAAAGGCTAATATGCAAATCAACCAAATGATGGAATAACCAGTCGCTATGATGCGCAGTGACCACCAGGGGGCAGACGCTCAACGCAGGAGCTGCCCCTTGGTGGTCAGTGCGCTCCCACAGGGGGAGCCCGCTCAGCCAGAAGCCGGGCTCATGGCTGGCGAGCGCGATGGCGGTGGTGGGAGCCTCTCCCGCCTCCGCAGCGCTAAGGATGTCCGACTGCTGGCTTAGGCCTGCTCCCCTGAGGGCTCCTGGACTGCAAGAGGGCACAGGCCGGGCTGAGGGGACCCCCGCCCCTGAGTGCACGATTTCTGTGCACCAGGCCTCTAGCTTTGAAAATAAAAAGAAGAAAAGACACAGAGCACACCGAGAACTCCACGTGAAGACCAGACCCAGGGGAAGGTCAGGTGACTGAGGCATTGCTCAGCGAGATGCAGCTGTGAGCCCAGGAACCAGGGACCCGAAGCCAGGAGAGAGGGCACGGCCCTTCCAACACCTTGGTTTTGCGCTTCTGGCCTCCAGAACGAAGAGAATAAATCACTGTTGCTTTAAGCCAGGCTGTTTGTGATACTTTGTTACAGAAGCCACAGGAAACGAATACAATGTCTTAAACGTTTAAACTTCCTAGAGCTGGCCCATACATAGTGGTTGAATGAATGAGCACATGAGCAGAGGAGTGAAGACTAGCACAGAGTGGAGGCGGGCGGTGGGGGCGGTGGCCAGGCAGGTGTGGGTGTACATGCACCCCTGGGCCCTGGCCAGGCCTGGGGTGGGATCCAATGGCTCATGTCTGTGACCACTCACGCCTGAGGCTCTGAATGACAGAGACTTGCTCCCAGCAGAGCCACCACACACACTTTGCCCCCTCGCTGAGGTCAGGGTGTGAATGACAGAACAGGTGACGGGCCTTTGCCCCGGTGCAACGTCTCTGGGACCCGCCTCGGCAACCCGGTGGCGGGGCCATCCATTTGTTTCTCTTCGCTCATCTGCACTCACAGACCGCCTGAGTCAGGGCCCTGGACCATCGCAGAAGAAAGCCACTGACACTATGGGGAGAGTAAGAGGGGTCCCTGGGCCCCAAAGCCATGGCCCCCCGGCATTAGGGCCAAGTGGGGTCCTGGGACCAGCAGCTGCATCCCCCCCCCGGATCTATTAGAGATCTCAGTTCGGGGCCCTGCCCAGACCCAGAAACACCCTGTGGGAGCCCAGCCGCCCGTGTCTGCCTGGCCCTCCGGTTCTGGCGTCGCCCTCAGAGGAGAAGTGCAGGCTCACGGAAACCAAGGCCGTGCCCGGAGGTGCTCCGAGTGCAGCCACAGACATGTGTACACCTTGGTCCTGGCCGGTGTGGCTCAGTGGATAGAGTGTCGGCCTGCAGACTGAAAGGTCCCGGGTTCAATTCCAGTCAAGGGCACAGGCCCGGGTTGCAGGCTCCATCCCCGGTAGAGGTCGTGCAGGAGGCAGCCGATCAATGATTCTCTCTCATCACTGATGTTTCTCTCTCTCTCTCTCCCTCTCCCTTCCTCTCTGAAATAAAAAAACAAAAACAAACTAACAAAAAAACACGCCACCTTGCTAGCAACTCTGCCCAAAGTGGCCGCTGACTCAGCAGGGAAGGTAAGTGGCTGAGCTTCTGCTGCTGCGGGTCAAGCGGTCAGCACAGGCCACAGGCCACAGGCCACAGGCCACAGCCACCAGCGACCCCTGAGCTCACTGCCTGGCACGTGGGCACTATCTGGGTGGTGGAGAAAGCCTGCCAGGCTCACACTAAAGAGGATGACGCGTGGCAGGGTGGGGACCGCTTTAAGATGCTCTCCTGCAGCCGAAACCGGTGTGGCTCAGTGGATAGAGCGTCGGCCTGCGGACTAAAGGGTCCCGGGTTCGATTCCTGTCAAGGGCATGTACGTTGGTTGCGGGCACATCCCCAGTAGGAGGTGTGCAGGAGGCAGCTGATCGATGTTTCTCTCTCATCGATGTTTCTCTCTCATCCATGTTTCTAACTCTCTATCCCTCTCCCTTCCCCTCTGTAAAAAATCAATAAAATATATTTAAAGGAAAAAAAAAAAAGATGCTCTCCTGCAAAGGTTTGCGATGGCTGTCAGGAAGGAGAACGGGCGGGGTCCGGTCTTGCCACCCCTCAGCCTGTCCCAGGCCTTCGTGCACACGCGTGTGTACCAGGGCAGCGTGCTGTTCGAGACTCATGCCACTCGAGTCGTGCAGGGGAGGGTCTGCGTCAGCAGCCACGCTCCTGGCTTCCTGGCGAGAGGCCCTGAGACGGCCAGGGGCAGGCAGTGGTGTGTGGCTTTCATGTGACAGAGACACAGCCCATTCACCGGCAGGGCCTGCTCTCCCAGGCCTCCACATTTCTCCATGTTGCACCTTTTTTTTTTTTTTTTTTAAATCCTCACCTGAGGATATTTTTCCATGATTTTAGAGAGCGTGGAAGAGAGAGGGAAAGACAGGGAGAAATCTCGATGGGAGAGAAACATGTTGATTGGTTACCTCCTGCACGCGCCCTGACCAGGGCCGCGGCCAGGGAGGAGCCTGCAGCCGACGTATGTGCCCTTGACCCCGTGACCCGCATGGAGCCCGGGACCCTTACAGTGCGCAGGCTGACGCTCTATCCACTGAGCAACACTGGCTAGGGCCCCTTGGCACTTTTTTCTCTGTCCAGGAGGGCCACGAGGTGGAGTTTGGCTGGAGCTGTGTGCCATGGAGGAGGCGGGCTCATGGGGGTCTCCAGCGACACCTGGCCTGGGCGCTGCCTCAGGGACACCTCTGCTGCCTGCCTCGGTCCCCTTCAAAACTGAAGGCTCCCCGTGCTCCCCCAAAGTTCAGCGTCCTCGGCTCTCAAGGACAAGTCCCCCGTCCCCACGTGGAGCCTGAGGAGGAGAAGTAAACAGGCAAGGGCAATCATGTTCCATGAATTCGGGGGGGAGAGGGGAGGGTCACAGAAGTGGGGAGACATCCTGCCCAGGGGCCCAGAGATGCCACGGAGGGGACCTGCCTTCCTGGGGTGTCTACCAGGCATGTTTACGTGTGGCCCTGGGCGGGGCCTGTGTTGTAGGTGGGCCTGGATTCTCGCCGCCTGGCGAGTCAGGAGTGTTTACTGACCTGGGTGCCTGAGATGACGGTGCTGTGGGACACGGGCCGACGCCCTCGCCCTGCGCACGCCAGATAACCTTCCGGCCCGCCCAGCGCAGGCGAGGGCTAGACCGCGCTCGCCAACCGGTGGTCCACGGGCCACGGTGTCCGTGAGGTCCGGAAGGGTGGTGACTGCTGGGCCAGAAGGAAAACAGCACCCACTGAGCTGTCCTCAAGCCGGGAGATGGGAACTTTGTGGCCAATAGTGGGCAGCTCTGAGACACCATGGAGCCCCGGCCGGCTTGGCTCAGTGGTTAGGCAGGCGTGGGCAAACTACGGCCCGCGGGCCGGATCCAGCTGTTCTATCCGGTTCTCTTGCTCTCCCCTCCGCTCCTTTACTTTGAATTTATATTAGTTCACACAAACACTCCATCCATGCTTTTGTTCCGGCCCTCCGGTCCAGTTTAAGAACCCATTGTGGCCCTCGAGTCAAAAAGTTTGCCCACCCCTGTGTTAGAGTGTCGGCCTGCGGGCGGAAGGGTCCTGGCTTTGATTCCAGTCAAGGGCAGGTACCTTGGTTGCAGGCTCCGGTCCTGGTCGGGGCATGTGGGAGGCAGCCAATCGACGGGTCTCTCTCACATCGGTGTTTCTCTCTGTCTCTCCTTCTCCCTTCTACTCTCTCTAAAAATCAGTGGGAAAAATATCTTTGGGTGAGGATAAAAAAAAACAACACAAAACTCGCTGGAGGTTTTGGGGGAGGCCAGCCGGCCAACGCCTTCGCCCCCAGGGGCCCACAGCTCAGAAGCACAAAGTTCTCCGTCCACACAGACTTGATGTGGCTCAAGGGGCTAGCAGGCGTCCTCAAACTACGGCCCGCGGGCCACATGCGGCCCGCCGAGGACATGTATCCGGCCCGCCGGGTGCCGCTGCCTGTCCTGCTTAGCAGCCGACTCGTCCCGGGCCCGCAGTGCGCATAGGAATTTGTTCATAGTTTTTTTTTTAAACTATAGTCCGGCCCTCCCACGGTCTGAGGGACAGTGAACTGGCCCCGTTTAAAAAGTTTGAGGACCCCTGGTAATGCATGCTCAACAGAGTCACAGACACCGATATCTACACAACTGTGGAGCCAGCGGACTAATTCACCCTCCCGGCAGCCACTCACGCCCGCACTGAAACGCATATTTCAGGAACTCATTCGCCGAGGATTTCGTAAGCACCAGTGCCCATCGTGTAACCAACTGCGAGGCCGGAAGGGGCGGAGACCGGCAAAGGGAGGCCGAGTTGTGCAATGATCTTGGCGTCAGACAAGCTAGAGTTCCAACGCTGTCCACCATTTATTAGGCAGGTGACTCGGATCATTACTTCACCTTCCCGAGTCTCATTCCTCACCTGTGAAATGGGTATGGCGACACCCCTCACATGACTGTTATTAAATGAGGTTGTTTATGGCCCCCTGGGCCGGCTGTGCCCATGCGGCTGAGGGAACAAACGCTGGGGTCATACACACCTGGTCTAACTTCTAGCTCTGCCCCTTAATAGGTACAGGATCTTGGGCAAGTTGCTTGTTCCACCCTCCCTGCACCGCCCCCCCCACCCCCCCCCGCCCCACTAAGTCTCCCTTTGCTCATTTGTAAAATGGGAATAAAAAATTCCTCCTAGGGGCTAAGAAGTAAATAAGATAGTTATATGCAAAGAACTTAGCAAATCCCCAGGGTTTTGAAGCATTCAACGAAGAGCATGGCCTGTGATTGGATGCAAAGGAGTGGTGCTGTTGATATAAGGACATCCAAAGCTGTCTATTAGAGGCCTGGTGCACAAATTCGTGCATGGGTGAGGTCCGGCCGGCAATCAGGCGGGCCAGCCAGGGGGAGCTTGACCAGGGGGTGGGGCTGGCTGGCCCGGCCCCTGCCCCCTGGTTGAACTCCCAGTTGAGGGGACAATTTGCATATTAGCCTTTTATTATAAGGACTTGAGCCAAAACTGATAATTGCCCTGGCCTGTATGGATCAGTGGTTGGGCGTTGTCTGGTGCACTGAGAGGTTGCTGATTTGACTCCCAGTCAGGGCACATACCTGGGTTTGGGGGCTCCATCCCAGTAGGGGGTGTGCAGAAGGCAGCCAATCAATCGATGTTCCACTCTCACACTGATGTTTCTCTCTCTCTCTCCCTCTCCCTTCTTCTAAAAACCAATAAAAATATTAAATTAAAAATAAACTGATGACAGTTGCCAGGAAGCAAGATCTCAAACGCTTAGGAAACTAACGGTTTTGCCGTTTTCTCTCATGCATGTGAAATTGAGGGCATGTAGGGAAGATGACATGCATGTGGAAGAGAGCAAGGCGGTAATTGGATTACAGGGGAGTTAACAAGATTACTTGCTCTCTGGTTGTTAGGCTCATTTCGAAGGTGTATTAACCTAGATGACAAAAGCAATGGACAGGGCTTGCTTCCGGCAAAGATAAACGTTTTCCTAAAGAGTTGTAAGCCTGGGGCATGGCTACCCACCCCGACCGACCGTGGGTTAGAGATCTATGATCCGATCAGCCTGTGAGGTTACTTTCCACAAAACCCTTTTTTGTCCACAGTACACGTACTAAAAATTAAAGTTCACATTAGTACAAACTTTTTAAAAATATATATATATTTTATTGATTTTTTTTACAGAGAGGAAGGGAGAAGGACAGAGAGTTAGAAACATCGATCAGCTGCCTCCTGCACACTCCCTGCTGGGTATGTGCCCGCAACCAAGGTACATCCCCTTGACTGGAATCGAACTCGGGACCCCTGAGTCCGCAGGCTGTTGCTCTATCCACTGAGCCAAATCGGTTAGGGCAGTGGTCGGCAAACTGCGGCTCGTGAGCCACATGCGGCTCTTTGGCCCCTTGAGTGTGGCTCTTCCACAAAATACCACGGCCTGGGCGAGTCTATTTTGAAGAAGTGGCGTTAGAAGTTTACGTTAAAAAAATTTGGCTCTCCAAAGAAATTTCCATCGTTGTACTGTTGCTATTTGGCTCTGTGGACTCATGAGTTTGCCGACCACTAACCGTTAGGGCTAGTACAAACTTTTAAAGTAAAATTAACGATGGGCCATCACACGTACAAAATTTTTTTTTTAAATCACTTTGTATTTAGTTATTTTAAAACTTTGCTGAGGGGGCAGGCTTCTTACCTCAGACTAGTTTCGGTCCCCTGGTTTCCAAAAAGAGTTTCTAAAATAACATCATTTGCCTGCAGCCATGCAAAAACCCCCATGTTTCAGTACAGCCAAGTCATGCTCCAAGGTGAACCAGAGCGGCGTGCCCGGCCCGACCTCCCCAGTGTGTCCCCTGGGAACCCTGGCACCCACAAACCGCTCTGAGTCACCCACCCACCCAGGTACAGACACTGCATGGGGAGAGGGGCCCTGCTCCCGGGGCGCGAGGCGCTTCTCTCCGTTCTGCCTCGGCCTGGGATTCCTCCTCCCCCCAGACACTGTCAGTTTTTATTTTTTTTTAAAATATACTTTATTGATATTTTACAGAGAGGAAGGGAGAGGGATAGAGAGCTAGAAACATCGATGAGAGAGAAACATCCATCAGCCGCCTCCTGCACACCTCCCACTGGGGATGTGCCCGCAACCAAGGTACATGCCCTTGACCGGAATCGAACCCGGGACCCTTCAGTCCGCAGGCCGACGCTCCATCCACTGAGCCAAACCGGTTTCGGCCACTGTCAGTTTTTAAATGGTTTATAACGCTGCAAGCCATGGGAGAGTGCTCGCCAACGGACTAAAATGATCGCCCTATCTTTCAGTTCCCACCTTCTTGCAAACAGGACCTGCCCAAAGCAGGGGCGAGGCGGGGCAGCCCCTGTGCGCTCAGCCTGCCTCCCTCCCAGCGCGGCTGTCACCCGGACCCGGGGCGGCTCCGCGCGGGCTCGGCAGGTGCCAACCAGCCGCTCCGTTACCCGGCTCTTGTTTCACAGCCCAGCGTGTTTTCTTTCTTTTTAAATATATTTTTATGGATTTTAGAGAGGAAGGGAGCGGGAGAGAGAGAGAGAGAGAGGAACATCAATGATGAGAATCATGGATCCGCTGCCTCCTGCACGCCCCCTACTGGGGATGGAGCCCGCAACCCGGGCACGTGCCCTCGGCTGGAATCGAACCCGGGACCCTTCCGTCCGCAGGCCGACGCTCTACCCACTGAGACAAACCGGCCAGGGCGTGTTTTCAAATGTCTGTTGAATTTTTACAGTCGCAACGGAAACTTTCACACAAACATTGTTTCTGAAAGAAGGGGGGGAGGGTCTGCCATCGCCGCGACTAAAACACCAGGCTCTTGCTCGGTCACTCGCTTTCGGGTGACGGCGTGGGATCGCTTGCTTTGGGTTATGCTCTGCCCCTAAATCACAACTTACAAGTCGGAGGGGGGACTGTTCGGTCACCGCACCGGGACGCCCTCCAAGGAGCGCTTTCAGGAGGTCCTGACCCGCTAACCGGCTGTGTGGGCCGGGTGGCTGGGGGGCCCGGGGGAGCATGGCGGACCGCAGCAGGGGACGGGGGAGTGACCCGGCCTCACGTCCCCGTCACGGTGACTCGGTGGGTCACGTCGCCGCAGCCACGCAGACCCGAGCCCGGGAGGGGAAAGGGCGGGACTAGGATGGGAGCCCCAGGCGCTCCGAGCTGCCCCTTGTGCCCAGGCCTAGGAAGTGAGGAGACCAAAACACTTCTTCCCCTCGAGCGGACCCCGGGGGACGGGAAGACGAGGCTGCGCATCCACCGCGGGGAGAGCTCGGAACGGGGCCAGGACCGGCCGGCGGGAGAGGGGGAGGGTGGGGAGCCAACCGCCATCTTCCCCCTGCCAAACCGACAGAGTGCGGCCCGCGGGCGAGCCCCTCTGCCCGCCGCGGCGCGCCCGCTCTCGCGAGACCGTGAAGGCCTCCGGGAAACGCAGGGGAGGGGAAGGCAGGTGGAGGAAGCCGGGACCCGGGCTGGGGGCCGGCGAAGGCGGCGAGTGGAGCCTCAGGAAGCAGAAGGGGCGGGGAAAGGCGCGATGGACGCGGCGTGCAGGCCAATGACGAGCGAGGTCGGGCGGGCCTCCTGCCAATGGGATGTGCCGCTTGGCGCGGGGGGCGGGCACTGGGGCCAAGGGTAGCTTGAGCGCGGCGGCGGCGTTGTTCAGTCAGAGCGAGAACATTCCAGAGGTGAGTCCGGTGGCGAGGTGGCGGCCCCGCGCCCCCTCCCCAGTCCTCCCCGCCCCCTCGACCCCCGCGGGCCGCTGGCTGGCGGGGAAGGCGCCCCGTCGGCCGTGGCTCACGGCGACGTTTCTCCGCGCCAGGTCGCCAGGCCCCGGGCGCTGAAGGGTGTGGACCCCGGACGTCGCTGGGACAGCCCCTCCCCGCTGCTCGGCGGCGCCTGCCCGGCCGCTGCTCGCTGCGCTCCTCCGCCGCCCCTCCTCGGACTCGGGTTCACGCGCGTCTCACTTCATCCCAGTCCCGGGCGAGCAGCGTTGGGTTTATGTCTTTATTTGACGAAAACGGTGAGTCCGCGGGCGGCGCGGGCCGGCTGGGAGATGGCGGCCGCACAAGATGGCGGCGCGCCGCGTGACCCGGCGCGTGTGGCGCAGTTCGGGCGGCGGGCGGGCGCCCCCCCTCCCCCCCCGGCCCCGCTTCTCCCCGGGCCCCGCCCCGCCCCCGGGAGCGCGCCGCGCGGCTGAGTCAGGCCTCCGTGCTGCATTTGTGAGTCATCGTGCGGGGCGCGGCGGGGGCGAAGGGCCGGCGCCCCCTGTCGGGCTTCGTTCTCCCGCCTCGCGGCGCGGTGGCTCCGCGCACAGGCGCAGCGGTCGCGGCCCGGGCCACCTGCCGCCCTGGAGAAGCCTCGCCATGTCGCGGCCCCGCGACGTCCGCCTCGGCAGGGGCGGCCCTTCCCCGGCGGGACCGCGAGAGCTCGCGGCCGCGGGGACGGGAGCGAAGGTCAGGTCAGGCGCGTTTGCACGAGCGGGCCCGGGGCGCGTCCTCCCGCAGGCCGTTCACGCGCTGGGAGCTCGTGTCCGGGCTGTTGTGGGAGTGTCTCTGCGAAGTAAGCATTGTTGTCGGAGGGACCGTGGAAGGAACAGCCCCGCAGTCCTCACACGGTAGCTCGTGGGGAGGACGGTGTGCCAGACTCGGGGCTGATACAGGCCCGCTTTGGGGGAGGAGAGGGTCTGTGTTTTCCATTAGTTGTGGAAATGAGGCCACTCTGCACAGAAGCCGGCTGTTGACATGCTGACTGCGGGCCGGCCCATGAGCCCACGGCAGCTGGAGGCAGTTCCTTTGAGTCTGGCATTTCCCTGCTAGTCACATCTTAATCACATAGCGACCCTTGATGTTGCTACAGGTGTCCTGTGTCAGAGAACACCCGTTTTCACGTGAACTAGGGTGCTCTTTAACGTGGGCAATTGGGGCGGAATTAACTAGGACGTCCGATGGGGACGTGTTCCCTACAGGAGTCATGTTAAATGTGGGGGTTGTGTGTTCTCTCTCTTCCAGAGCTGTTGCGCAGCCATTGGTACCTGTATTGGGGGAATATAGCATACAAGCAAGGAGCTTACAGCCTCAGTGGCGAAAACTTTTTCATGTCAGAGACCGAGAACTCTTGCAGTCGTTTATGTCATCCCTTCTTCTCCAGACAGAAGATACCAAAAAGTTGCAATCAAAGATCTCTTCATCTTATTGATAAAGCCACTAATAAGCCAAAATGTCTGTCAACGTCAACCGCAGCGTGTCAGACCAGTTCTATCGCTACAAGATGCCCCGTCTGATTGCCAAGGTGGTAACTTCTCTTCATTTTAGTAACGAGTCGTAAGCTCTTTTCGTCGATTCTTTAAGAATGTATCTCTTGGCTAGACAGTGCAAAATTAAATTCTTATTTCCTTTAGGTTGAGGGCAAAGGAAATGGAATCAAGACAGTTATAGTCAACATGGTTGACGTTGCAAAGGCGCTTAATCGGCCTCCAACGTGTAAGTAATGCCTCTTGGAGAAGTCTGAAAGGCATAGTATTGACAGTAATGACCAACTTGGATCTGCAGCTCTTGCCTGGATTGTATACTAATTAGTGTAAGGGTTAAGTAGAACCTTGGATTTAAAGCCAACTGAGTACGAAAAACTATGTAGGCAACACATTTCTTAACTCAATACAAAGTAATTTAAAAACATAGGGAGTGGTAATTGTATAAAGCTAGCGGAGTAGATTAATTTAATTGTAATCAAACTCCCCCCCCTCCCCCACAGATCCCACCAAATATTTTGGTTGTGAGCTGGGAGCACAGACCCAGTTTGATGTTAAGAATGACCGTTACATTGTCAATGGATCTCATGAGGCGAATAAGCTGCAAGACATGTTGGATGGATTCATTAAAAAATTTGTTCTTTGTCCTGAGTGTGAGAATCCTGAAACAGAGCTGGTGAGTGTCTTTGAGATGTTTGTCAATAAAAGAAGAAACCATATACCTGCTTTTGTGATCAGTCCTGTGATAGCACCAAATAGTGTTTTGACAAGGCAGAGCAGACATAATTGGAAGTATAACACACCTGTAAATTTTGGAGATGTTCACATAGTGACTTTTGTTTTTTTTATTGACAGTATTATTCATAGTAACTTTTTGAAGTAGATCACTTTGTGGAAAACAATTCCTTTGTTAAGCTGGTGTTTTAGATGTTTTCTGTTGGTTAGATCTTTTCACACTTCTTTCTCAGAATTTTCATCATACATTATGGATGACATACTTGTTTTTACTTTTTTGGCAGCATGTCAATCCAAAGAAGCAAACAATAGGTAATTCTTGTAAAGCCTGTGGTTATCGAGGCATGCTTGACACACATCATAAACTCTGCACATTCATTCTCAAAAACCCACCTGGTAAGTCTTCCTGATGAACTTCTAAGATCTTACTGTAAAGCTCCTGATTCTTTGAAAGAAAACGGAAGTTTCCTTGTTGCTGTAAAACACATTTAAGGAGAATGGAGGGCTTACCTCATTAAGCTTAAGTGGCTTTAGAGCATTGCAAGCAACACTCTGTGGCAGATGATCGACACTGTCTGACACAATTTGAGCTTGCTATAGCAACAAAGTCTAACCTATTCCGGTGCTCTCCTCTATGAGACAAGCCGTTATATAGACTTAGACAGTGTTCTGGCGGTTAGCTAACGTGCAGTTCAGCTATGCCTGTGTTGAACTTCATGAACGATGGAAGAGGGTCATGAATGCTGGGTCTTCTGAGTCATTTTAATCTTACCCAACAGTACCATTAATATTTTGGAACATTCCATTTGTAACCTGAATACAGTGAATGAATTTGGTCTGTGAATCCTCTTGGAATTTTAAGTAGCAGTGTGTTTGGTTTTCTCAGAGAAGGGTTCAGGGACAAAAGGCAGGGTTTTAAATGTTCATGATGGGCAATAAGGTATAGAATAAGTCGTGATACTGAACTTCACTTTTTTGTTTCCTGGTAGAGAATAGTGACAGTGGTACAGGAAAGAAAGAAAAAGAAAAGAAAAATAGGAAGGGCAAAGACAAGGAAAATGGCTCTGTGTCCAGCAGTGAGACACCACCACCACCACCACCACCAAATGAAATCAGTCTCCCTCCACATGCAGTGGTAAGTGCAGGGTTGAGGGTTTGGTAGGTACTTGGATTGTATAAAATAAATTTGGTTATAGTGAGCAGAAATACTGTAAACCACAACAGTGTTTTGGGTGCCAGGTGCGGTTGATTGAATTAAGGTAAACCCAATCTAATGGAAAGTGAACTTTGATGTTAACTAAAAACCTGAAACTTTTTTAAAAATATTTTTTTATTGTTTTCAGAGAGGAAGGGAGAGAGATAGAAACATCCTATATAACAAAAGCCTAATATGCTAAGTGCCCGGTTGTCCAGTTGGCCTTTCAGCCAATCAAAGTGTAATATGCTAATGATACGCTAAGGCCACTGAACTGCTCACTATGCTGTGCGCTGCCACCAGGGGCAGACACTCAGACCTGTAGGTTAGCTTGCTGCTGGCGTCTGACTGATTGGGACTGAGCGAAAAGGGCCAGACACGCCCTGGAGCCCTCCCACGAACCCTCCTGGGCCCAGAGGCCCAGATTGTGCACTGGTGAGGACCCTCGGCCTGGCCTGCACCCTCTTGCAATCTGGGGCCCCTGGGGGATGTTGGAGAGCTGTTTTCAGCCATCACTATGACACACATTGACCACAGGGGGCCAATGCTCAATGCAGGAGCTGCCCCCTGGTGGTCAGTGCAGTGCGCTCCCCCTGTGGGAAGCCGGGCTGGTGAGCGCAGTGTAGGTGGTGGGAGCCTCTCCCGCCTCCGAGGCATTGCTAAGGATGTCCGACTGATGGCTCAGGCCCTCTCCCCACAGGGCTCCTGGACTGCCGAGAGGGTGCAGGCTAGCTGAGGGACACCACCACTAAAAAACCCCACCCCCCCAAGTGCACACATTTTGTGCACTGGGCCTGTAGTCAATTTAAGAGAGAATCATTGATTGGCTGCCTCCTGCACGCCCCACACTAGGGATTGAGCCTGCAACCCAGGCATGTGCCCTGACCGGGAATCGAACTGTGAGCTGGTTCATAGGTTGATGCTCAACCATGGAACCATGATGGCTGGGCTCTTTTTTTTTACATTTTAAGGCCTTTGGTCACGCATCTTTGCTCTTGTAAACAGGAAGAAGAAGAGGATGATGACTGGGGGGAGGATACGACTGAGGAAGCTCAGAGGCGCAGAATGGATGAAATCAGTGACCATGCAAAAGTTCTAACACTTAGTGATGATTTGGAAAGAACTGTTGAAGAACGGGTCAATATCCTGTTTGATTTTGTTAAGGTAAAAATACTTGCTTTGAGAGCGGTTGAACATGTTTTTAAAAATATTTTTTAATTGATTTCAGAGAGGAAGAGAGAGAGAGAAACATCAGTGATGAGAAAGAATCATTGATCGGCTGCCCCCTGCATACCCCACAGTGGGGATCGGGTTCCCAACCCTGGCATGTGCCCTGACCAGGAATCAAACTGTGAATACCAGGTTCATAGGTCAAAGCTCAACCACTGAGCCATGCTGGCTTTTTTTTTATTTTTTTCCCTTTGATCAATAAAACCAGCTTTAGGCTATCGGTAAATAACATTTTAAGCTGATACTTGTCAAGTAACTTTTCATGCTATCTTTTGAATCTTCAAAGGCAAGGTTTACTTTTACTTTTCCTATTTGTTCATTCACATATTTTTTTTGGGTGTGATCCCAGGCACTATTTCTGGCTGCTATTGATCATATAAGTCTTAGAACTATCAAATCAGTGGAAATGCCCATGAGAGTAGGGATAACCTATATCTCGAGCAAAAATGTGTCTCTGTTTCACTGAATTGCTTCCTTTTATTTGCAGAAAAAGAAAGAAGAGGGTATTATTGACTCATCGGACAAAGAAATCGTTGCTGAAGCAGAAAGACTGGATGTAAAAGCTATGGGACCTCTTGTTTTGACTGAAGTTCTTTTTAATGAGAAGATTAGAGAACAGATTAAAAAATACAGGCGCCATTTCCTACGAGTAAGCAAATTTGAGATTCATAAATGAGATTAAAGCTGTGTGACCTTGGGAACATCACTTTAACTCTTGCTCGTTTGTTCTCTGTCATCCTGAAAGTGGAGATAATTGACGTGCCTTAAAAGCATGGGACTATCTGAAAACTGCACATGGTCTCTTACAGATAAAGTAATGCAGAGTTCTTCGTGTGTTGACCATTTTGAACCACTGTTAGGGGCTATATCTTTAAGGAACAATCCTAAGGCAGTGAATGTACTTGGATGTTAAAATTACCAACTTAGAACATCTGTAAAAGCTTGTTAACCCAAAGATAATCTATTTGCAGTTTTGTCACAACAATAAAAAAGCTCAGCGTTACCTTCTTCATGGTTTGGAGTGTGTGGTAGCAATGCATCAAGCTCAGCTGCTCTCCAAGATTCCACACATCTTGAAGGAAATGTATGACGCAGACCTTTTAGAAGAAGAAGTCATCATCAGCTGGTCAGAAAAGGTGGGGGATATGTAAACAGGCTCTTCAAGTATCTTCTCATACTTAGTTGCTTCACACATGAAAATGCAGTTCCTCTGCTTGACTAATGTAATTTGGAGGGGATTCCCCGCCATGGCAGCTTGGAACAAGAAGCTATTCAGACTCTTAATACTTTTTTGTGGAATGCATGTATTTTGTTGATTCAAGATTACAGTATAACCCATTACCCTGAGAGCTATATAAATAACTCATATTTTAAATTCTTCAAACTAAGAAAATTATACTAATGTTCTTTAGGCCTCAAAGAAATATGTTTCAAAAGAACTTGCCAAAGAGATTCGTGTCAAAGCAGAACCATTTATAAAGTGGTTGAAGGAAGCAGAGGAGGAATCTTCCGGTGGTGAAGAAGAAGATGAAGATGAAAATATTGAGGTAAGCACCGGGGAGAGTTAAATTTAGTGCTGGTGATGGGTGCTTGAGAATTGTAAAAAGGCAAATTTGGGTGATTGAGGCAATAAGATGCAGTCTCAGTAATTTGGAGAATAATCCTGAGTATAAAGGGTAATGGGAATCTCATATCCCCAGACATGATTTCAAGTAAATGTCAGAATTTCCAATGTAAGATTTAAATAATGCAGGTTGCACATAGAGGTGCTAGTGGTCTGTAAAAAGGAACAAGATCCTGGTGGCTGTGGAGCGAGCTTGTTGGGGGAGAGGGGGTTAAATGGAGGAGGATGGCTGCCCCTAGGCCATTTTCTTGGTTTAGCATGGACTGAATATTTGTTTTATCAGGTGGTGTACTCGAAGACGGCCAGTGTGCCCAAAGTGGAAGCTGTGAAGTCTGACAGCAAGGACGATGACATTGATATTGATGCCATTTAAATGGGTGGGTGCAGCCCAGCTTATCTGTAATGCTGAGAATCTTCCTGCATCATCAGCCAGAAGTGCAACATGTATGTGCAAAAGCTAACATGGCTTAACATCATGCTACACTTTCTGCTAAAAACGTATTGCTGTGAGTGGTCTGTAATTAAGCCCCAATGAGACACCTCGGGAGTCCATACACATATCAGTGAACAGATGTAGTTTGCATCTTTATAGCATGTTTCTTTTTGAAAAATTAGTGGTGGACACATTTGGATCACATTTATACAGTTATAAAAATAAAGATTTGATTTTGGTCATTCTTAAATTTTTTGGCTCTGAATGACTTAAGCTGCTGAAACAATTGGCTCCTTTTAAAAACACTGTACCATCATTTAACCTCATAGGGATTCTTGGAGCCTGTTAGAAACTGTGCGGTGCTGAGACTGTAAACAGGTCTTTAGCAGAATGTGAGCATAAACTTATTTTAATTACCTTATTTAGCCATTAAGAAATACAGTACTTTTTTAAGTCTTATCTCTAGTCCCTTAAATTGGCATCTGGTAATGTACATTCTTACCATGCCAAGGTGGACAGTGCAACACCTTTATCTTACTAAGAGTAAAAATGACCTGAGTGTCCTATAATTAATTTTTAAGAGCAGGTTTTGAAACTTGAATTTTTTTTTTTCCAGTTCACATACCCTTGCCCCAAACTGTAGTCTTTGAAGTCATATGCATTGCGAGTTGGATGAGCCAGGGGAATTATTAACAAATGAGCATTTTATGTCTATGTAGCTGTTGCTTTGTGCTGAGAGAAAGCTCAAGCTTTGGGGTCTGATTAGATAGTAAGTTCCATGATTTTATTTGGGGGGGCGGGGAAGAAAAAGGTGCACTTAATCTCTAGCAAAAAACAGCATAATTTTTCAGCTTTTACGGTTTAAATTACAATTTCAAAATGTTTAGACATATACTGTATATTTTGTTCAGTGTGGATTTTCCCTAATACTATGGCTTGTTCTAGAATGCCTTTTACATTTGAACATACAGATTTTGGTTGTTATCTTGCCAAAATTAGTGTTGCTATGTCTTGAGCTTGATTTTCCCCCCCCCCCAAAAAATGTCTTATTTAAAAAGAAAACTAAAATTGTACTTCTAAGTCAGCCTATATTTTGGCAGGAGACGTGGGTGTCTTTTATTTCACATTGAATATAGTTAGACACTCATGAAGTCTGGTGATGGCCACTGAATACAGGTGATTAGGGCCTGGCCCAGCCCGTCCTGGTCTTTGGATTTGGAAATAACTTCCTGTGAATTCTTCGCCCAAAAAGATGATCTGAATTCACTTGTTAGGGGTCTGAGAAATGGGTGCCGTTATTTCTGAGCACAAACAGGGCTCGGTGGGAATCGAGAATCACGGGATTGGTTTTTGGAGCTTGGGCCTTCTTCATTCACCTCTGATTTCCTTTGATCCATCTCGGATGATAATGAGACCTTAACAAATGTGTGTAGAAAGTTTTTCACATTGAAATTATACAAACATTTGATGTAATAAAGTCTTGTTAGCTTGATATTTTAAGAAATTAAAATCTAGTAATTTTACTGGAGAGAGAATGAATTAGTCTCCAGCTGCCTTTTGATAGATTTTGGTGATAGTGAAGCAGACGCTGTATCTGGAAGGAATGTGCTTTGTCACACCAAAGAAAAGGGTTTTGCAAATTCACATCTCACCTAGGTTTCAAATGCTTTGCCATTGGCTAATTTGCTTTCATTATCTGACATCACATAGGAGATACTGGTGGTATAGGCCAGGTTGCACTCAACATACCCAGTGTCAAGCTAATGAGGTTCTGTTATAGAAGCTTTCGTTTTGTTTTCCTTTTAACCTGAAGGAAACTGTATTTAGGGCTTCTAAACACTAAGTACAATTTTGGCATAGACTGGTGTTGAGTCTGGTGCCAAAATTCCAATAGATTGAAATCCACATAAAAACTTTATCCAGAGGCTATCCTAATAGAGTGATCCTTCACTTTGCTCTATTCAACTGTCTTAAAATTCCCTGTTTTAGACCGCTACATTACTTGATTAAAACAATGTTACAATTATATGTTGTGTCTGCTTCAATGTTAAAATTAATGTAGATTTTCATAAGATGTTGGATTATTGAAATGTGCCCTGTTTTTGTAGCTGCTGCTTTGAATTTGTGTTGGACTTTGCCTTCTGCAGTTGCCGGTCCTATTCAAAAACAGATGTTGCTTATTACCTTGAGTCAGTGGCTTTCCTTAGGTCTTTTGTTCCTGATCTGCAACTTGAATTGATTTTAAACTGAAAGGGTCTGCCTTAATGTGATTTCATAAATTCTTTATGGGCATTTAACAAGGGAATTCAGATGTCAAGTATATAGAGATATTGCAGGATTGGTTGCAGACCACCCCAATAAAAGTGAGTTGTAATCATTTTGCTGGTGAAGGGTCTTTACCTTCCTTCGATTTGTAAAAAATAAATCTGTGAAGCGCAGTAAAAATAGGGTATGCTTATAGTTATATAATTGGATACCGCATGTATCTTTAGTTGAGAAAGGGAAACGGAGATAGCTTTCTAAGAAAGTCTTTTCTGAAGTAGATGAACTTACAAGGTACCAATTTGGGTCCTAAAGCTTTTTGGGTGGGGAGGGGTGTTCTCTAAATTAGTGTCCAGTGCTTTTTACCTTGGGTATGTGGGACTCTTTGCCCTCTGGGTGGGGGTGGGGGCACATCTGGAAGTTGGAAGCTACTCCCTGTAGTTGAGTGCAGTGGGGAGTGAGGAGAAGGAGGCAGCAGGGCCTCATCCTCAAGCCTAAGGCCTGTGGACGGCATGAACCTTACAAACTGCAGGAACGGAATCACCCAGCTGCGTGAGAGGCAGAGGAGGAGGAGGGGCAAGGGCCACCTTTTGCTGACAGCAGTTGCCATGAGTGCTAGTCTGTTCCGACAAGGATGCACTTTAGCCCGGAAAGATTAGGGTCCCCAAGCAGCCTTGGCTATCCCAACAGTGCAGAGTCCTAGATTGGAGGGATTAGCAGGCCCACTCCCAAAACAGTGAGTTGTAATCATTGTGCTGGTGAAGGGTCTTGACCACAGGTGAGAGACTCAGAATTCCGGGCTAACCAAACCTCCTCTCTCGTACCAGCATCCAGGAGGGTGTCTCTGGAGGCTTGGCGCCTCAGAAGACACGGTGCTGGGACAGCACTCTGCAGCTCCTTTTTTTTTTTTTTTGAGAGAGAGACATCCATGTGAGAGGGAAACAGATTCCCTACTGGGGATCAAACCCACAATCTGGGTATGTTCCCTGACCGGGAATCAAACCCACCACCTTTCAGTGTACAGGACGACGCTCCAACTAGCTGAGCCACACCATCCAGGCCTAGTCAAGTACTTTTGATAGAAAGTAACCCTAAGTTGTGGAGCCAATTGGAGGGGGAAAGGTGGAACCTCACTGCACAAGCCTGGCCTTGTTGAGGACCCACGTTATACCAGCTTCAGCCTTGTATACACACACCAACAAGGGCTTTAGAGATCTGGGCAAGAAAGAACAACTCTTCAGGGCTGCCCGCCCGTCTGCTTCTCTGTGGGTCTCTAGCCATCATCTTCCTGGCATTCTGGAACAACGCTCAACCTCTTCATGACTTCAAGTCCCTGTTTCTGGTTCCATATGGCCAGTCCTCCAGACTTCCCAGTTTACCTTCCTGGGAAGGTGTCTGTAGGCTCCACTGGTAAATCAACATTTCTGTCGGGTTGATCACTTCCAGCCACCAAGAGGGCTCTTTGGCAGCTCCAGTCACCTGTGGCTAAGGGGGCAGGGCATCACCGGGAATGTGACATATGACTGCCACGGTCTGCCTCACAATAAGGGTTTGTGATGACGTCAACAGAAACTCCTGGCCCTTGGAGACAGAACAAGTTGCTTTCAGTGGAACCTATTTACCCTGATGAGCAGGCTCTGAGGACATCTCCGCACCTTTACAACCAATCAACCAAAAGCAAGTGGGTACCACCCTTCTGTGAGCATCCAGCCCTGGGACTCTGTGACGTGGGGCCTGACACTGGGATCTTACAACCTGGTAGGGAAGGCACAGTTTGCCATTTGGAAGCCACCAGAGGTCCTGTGAGAGGTGGTCGTGAACAGCTGTGATTCGAGTTGAGTGAAAGACTGTCAGGAAAGGTTTCCTGGGGGATGTGTTGTGGAGTCGCTGAGTTAGATACCCTCCAGGCCCCAAATGGAGACCCAACCGAGACTCAAAAAAAAGGAGCATAGTGTGTGGAAGGAAATCCGCAGGCTGTGGTGACCAGGCTACACAACACAGGACATCCGGAGAGGGACAAGTTGCACAAAGGGAAGAAGGAGGTTGAACTTTGGGACCTTAACACCTAAATGGAGAAGGCCCAGGAGGCAGCTGGATATGAGGATAGAGCTGGAAGTCCTTATTTGGAGGCCGTATCTGTAGGCAACAGCAGAGTCTGCTCATAGGAAAGTTTCCATTTCTCCCCAAAGATTGCCATCTTTAAGGGCAGGGACAAACCTATATCTGCATCCCAAGTCCCTAGAATGGCTTGCACACGGGATACCCAGGGAATCACCAAGTGACTGGATAGGTTATGGGTGGCTGGGTGAACGACGAGGTACATTGGTGGATGGATGGATGTTTGGGTGAATAAATGGATGGGGCATTGGGAGGTGACTGATTTAAAACACACTTTCCCCTCCAAGCCAATTCATACATAATTCTATAAAGAATGTATGAGAACCTGGGTCATTTTTCCCTTAATTTTTCTGTTCCTTTAAATAACTAAGTATTTATGGGAATTATATATATATTTTTTTAAATTTAGAGCCTATCCTATGTGGCTCAATGGTTGAGCACCAACCTATGAACCAGGAGGTCACGGTTGGATTCCCGGTCACATTTCTAGATTATGGACTCAACCCCCAGTAGGGGGCATGCAGGAGGCAGCTGATCAATGATTCTTGTTTCTATTTCTCCCTCTCCCTTCCTCTCTGAAGTCAAAATATATATATATATTTTAAATTAGAGTAAGAAACATCAATTAGCTGCCTCCTGCACATGCTCCAACCAGGGTCAAACCCACAACCTGGGCACTTGACCTGACGGGGAATCAAACCCACTGCTTTCTGGTGTGCTTGGACATCAGCCAACTGATCAACACTAGCCAGGGTAGGGTGATGGTGGTGTTTTTGTTTTGTATTTTTTTTTTTTAAGAACAGTGAATAAAACAACCAGGAATGTCCCAGGTGTGCATTAAAAGCTATACAGAAATTTAGAAAACAATTGTGACTTTAAGATTGTCGGTTGAATTCAATTAGACACCAATCCTGAAACTACAGTAAAATATTAGTAAAAGAGGATTCTGGGAAGAATCTGAAGCACCAGGAGTCTCTCCCCACCTAACAATCACACTGGCAGAATCTGTCTCACACGACTATTTTGGAACTTTGGAGTCTAGTGAAGGCTTCCAACTTCCTTGGACAATAGAGTTACAGTTAATTTTGGTTAATTTCAGACTCTGGCACAGCAGTAGCTTACCTATTCTCTCCCAACATGCACACAGCTTTCAGGAACTCACGTGAGCCCCAAAGACCCTTTTGCTGATAAAATGCTGCTTTGGGTAAGTGTAAAGAGTAGGGAAGCCATTGTTGCACTTCCCCCCAGTGTTGTGAGCCTGTTCTCAGGCTGAAGTAACTTCTGGGAGATTTAAAGATTGGTGCCCTACTTCCTGCCTCTCATTTTCACCTTTTGGGAACCAGACATTAAAGACTAGGACATTAACGAGAGCTGCATATGTTCGGAAAATTGGGAGCTGACCACGTATGCCTGGTGAAAGGCAAAGGCCCAGAGAGACCTGGGAAGACCTTAAAGTGTATCCTCAGGCTGAGCCTTGGCACAGACACAGCCTATAAAAATAAGAGTGATAAATGAAAAACAAATCCAGCTGCCCTGGGGGGGAAAGGAGAATCTCATTTCCCAAGTTAACAGATGCAGATGTCCAATGTGTAACAATATATGACAACAGGGAAATATGGCCCACCAAAGGAAAAAAACCAACACTGTCCCTGAAAAAGATTTGATAGCAGATCTCACAAAGATTTTAAAGCGACCATCCAAATGATACTCAACAAAAGGAAGATGTGGATAAAGTCAAGACAATATCTGAGCCAGATGGAAATATTAATAAAGAGTTAAAAAAACATTTAAAAGTTCTGGAGCTAAAACATGCAATAACAAATGGAAATTTCACCAGAGGGAATCAAGGGCAGAAGGAAAAAATCAGTGGACTTTTAGGGCAATGGAAATTATTCTGAAGAACAGGAAACAGATGGAAAAACAGTAAATAGAAAATAGAGCAGAGCCTGAGTGACCTGTAGGACACCACTAAGACGACCAACGTGTTGGGATATCAAGAAATAGTGGCGGAAGACTCCCCAAAGTAAATGAAAGGTTCAATGAATTCCAAGTCAGATCAACTCAGAGTCACAGAGACAATCAGGTTTTTGAAAGACAAAGAACCTTAAAAATCTTGAAAGCAGCAAGAGGGAAACAACTCATCACATACAGGGATCCCTCCCCCCTTAGTAAGATTATCAGATTTCTCAGAGAACAGAAGGTAGTGGTTTAATATACTCAAAATGCTTAAAAAAAAAAAAAAAAAGTTACCTGGCCAGTGTATACCAATGGTTGAGCTTTGACCTATGAACCAGGAGGTCACAGTTTGATTCCAGGATTGCAGGCTCAACCTCCAGTAGGGGGCATGCAGGAGGAAGCTGGTCAAAGAATCTCATCATTGATGCTTCTATCGCTCCCTTCCTCTGAAATCAATAATAAAAATAAAAGTGAGGGCCCTAGCTGGTTTAGCTCAGTGGATAGATAGAGTTGGCCTGAGGACTGAAGGATTCTGGGTTTAATTCTGGTCAAGGGCACAATGCCGGGTTGCGGGCTCAGTCCCCAGTGGGAGGGCATGCAGGAGCCAGAAGATCGATGATTTTCATCATTGATGTTAATTCCCTCTCTCTTCCTCTCTGAAAGCAATAAAAATATATAATTAAGAAAGGGAAGAATTAAGACATTTCCAGATAAACAAGTTGATGAGGTTTGTTGCCTCTCGACCTGCCCTGGAAGGAATGCCCTGCTGGGTGAAAGGACACTAGAGAGAAACTCAAAGCCATAAGAAGAAATAAAGATCTCAATAAATGTAAATGGGAAATTATAAAAGCTAGTATTATTTTAACAATTGCAACTTTTTGTTTTTTGTTTTTTTTTTTTAATATATTTTATTGGTTTTTTACAGAGAGGAAGGGAGAGGGATAGAGAGTTAGAAACATCGATGAGAGAGAAACATCGATCAGCTGCCTCTTGCACACCTCCTACTGGGGATGTGCCCGCAACCAAGGTACATGCCCTTGACCGGAATCGAACCTGGGACCTTTCAGTCCGCAGGCCGACGCTCTATCCACTGAGCCAAAACGGTCAGGGCGCAACTTTTTGTTTTCTACATGCTTTAGTAAAATTAAGTTGGCATAAATTCAAATTAAAAGTTTTATAACTTTAGGAAGTTAAATGTAATCTCCATGGTAACCACAAAGATAATAGAATATATAAAAGGAAAGTGAGAAAATAAGCATTTAATACAAAAGATCAAATAACACAGAAGACTGCAGTAATGCAGGTAATGAGGGACAATAAAGCTAGATGCCATACAGCCAAGATTTGGAAGCAGCCCAAGTGTCCAGTAAATGAGTGGATAAAAAACCGGTGGTACATGATGGAATACTACTCTGCCATAAAAAGGAAGAAAATTTTACCCTTTGCCATAGCACAGAGGGACCTGGAGAACATTGTGCTAAGTGAAATAAACCAGTCATAGAAAGGTAAATGCCATATGATTTCACTCATGTAGAATTTAATGGACCATCAAATGAGATAAGAGAGTAGGCGGGCAGCTCTGGTGGGGGAATTGAGCAGAAAGAAACTCATGGACATGGACAATAGTGTGGTGATGGGATGGGGGAGAGGGTTAAAGTGGAGGAGGGCATAGAGGGCATAAATGGTGAAGGAAAAATAGAAAGGTAAATGGCATATTGATATCAATATAGCGACATAATTAAGTTCCTACTCACCAAGGAATACAAATCTGACCAGACCTATAAACTATTAGGGAGATCACATCAGAAAAAAATTTACTATATTGCATAAAAATAACAGAAAATTCTGGTAAATTTGATTACAGTAAAATTAAGTTCCAATCTGTTCCTAGTTTGCTGGAAAAATTTAATCGTTTTTCTGCATATATAGTGTTCATACGATTTTTTTCTCCATTCTAATATTTTGGTGAATTATGCTGATTTTTAAATTTATTGGGGTAACATTGGTTAATATATAAGTTTCAAGTGTACAATTCTATATACATCATTTGTATATTGCATTGTGTGTCAAATCTTCTGTCGCCATATATTTGACCCCCTTTACCACTTTGTTACCCCCACCTCTCTTCTCCCTCTGGCAACCTCCATACTGTTGTCTGTGTCTGAGTTTTTGTTTGCTTGTCTTGTTTGTTCATTTGTTTTCAGTTTTACATCCCGTATATGAGTAAAGTCATATGGTTCTTTTTCCATCTGATTTATTTCACGTAGCGTGATATTCTCAAGATCTAAGTTGTCGCAAATAACTATTTCCTATTTTCTTATGACTGAGCAGTATTGCATTGTATATATCATGTACCACATCCTTTTTATCCATCATCTATCGAAGGACACTTTGGTTGTTGCCATGTCTTCATTCCCATGTATAATGCTTCAGATATGTCAATGCCGGATCTTTCAAACAAGTGTTGAGCAGGGAATACTTTTTTTTTTTGTAGAAAAGCAAGCAAGTATTTATTGATTTCAGAAAGGAAGAGAGGCGGGGAGAGAGAAACATCAATGATGAAAGAGAATCATTGATAGGCTGCCTCCTGCACGATCTGCCCCCTGCCAGGGATCAAGCCTGCAACCTGGGCATGTGCCCTGACTGGGAATTGAACTCACAACCTTTTGATGCATGGGACAATACCCAACCCACTGAGCCACACCAGCCAGGGCTTACTGTTCCTTTTCAAGCTTCCTGAGGTGCTTGCTAAGGTCATGAATTTTGGACCGTTCTTCTTGTCTGAAAGAATTTGCATAAAACTGAAATAATTGTGTTCTTTAACAATTTAGTAAAACTGCTTTTAAAACTATTTCAACTTTAATAGTTATGGAACTATTCATTTTCTACTTCTTGGGTAGTTACGATGTTATAGTTTTCTAGAAATTAATTTTGTATATATTTTCAAAATATTGACACAAATATGTTGCTAATATTTGTGATCTTTTATGAATCTGCAACATCTGTAATCATGTCTACCTTTATATTTTCTAATGCCTTACTCATGCTTTCTCTCCTTTATTCTTAGCCAGGCTAGAGTTTTACCTTTACAACTAGTTTTTTTCAAGTAACTGTTTCTTGGTTTTGTTGATCTCATTTTATCTTTGTTCTCTATTTCATTAATTTCTGCTTTTATTTTGCCCTTTTTAAAATTTTATTTTAGAGAAGAATGGAGGGAAGAGAGAGAAACAGCGATGGGAGAGGGAAACATTGATTGGTTGCCTCCTGACTCACCCCAACTAGGGATCGAACCTGCCACCATTTTGGTGTACGGGTTTACACTCCAACCAACTGAGGCACACCAGCCAGGCCTTCATTTTCCTTTTTTTAATATTGATATTTTACAGAGAGGAAGGGAGAGGGATAGAGAGTTAGAAACATCGATGAGAGAGAAACATTGACCAGCTGCCTCCTGCACACCTACTGGGGATATGCCTGCAACCAAGGTACATGCCCTTGACCGGAATCGAACCTGGGACCTCTCAGTCCGCAGGCCAACGCTCTATTCATTGAGCCAAACCAGTCAGGGCCTTCATTTTCCTTTTTGCTTTCTTTGGTATATTGTACTTTTTTTTCTAACTACATAATATTAATACATAGCTTACTAATTTTTAGCCCTTTTTTTGTATTTAACATATAACAGTATAATTTCCTCTCTAAATACTGCTTTCATTGTATCCCACAACTTCTGATGTGAAAACAGAAATTTTCATTACTATTCAGTTCAACATTTTCCTTCTTGATTTCTTTGACCTATAAATTATCTGGGTATATGTGTGTATAGGTTTCTGTCTTTAGGGAAGTTTTGGGGTTTTGTTGTTTGTATGTTTATTTGCCTGCCTTAGGTCCACATTCAAGAGTTTGCTTTACCAGAATCTCTCTCGGGCTTCCCTGGCCACAGAAATCAATTCCTGCTTATTAAGATTCCAGCACATCAATTATTCATCCGAGCTCAGACACATTACACACTGCGAGTCATCCATGCTCCTGCCCTCTTTGTGAAGGAGGCTTTGAGTCCGGCAGCCCCACGGGGAGGGCGTGTAGGTGCACTCAGGCCTGACTCAGAAGACCAGCCCTGGACAGCTCATGGCTGAGGTTGCACTGCCGGCACAGAATCCTGTTCGAACGTCTGGTGGGCTCCATGCCGCCTCGCCATGCCCAGCCCTGAGCAGTCCTTGTGAGGTCAGGAGGAGAGGCTGGACCTTGGAAGGTTTTGTTCTTACTTTTCTTTTTAATATATTGATTTCAGAGAGGAAGGGAGAGGGAGAGAAACATCAATGATGAGAGAGAATCAATCAGCTGCCTCCTGCACGCCTCACACTGGGGATTGAGCCTGCAATCTGGGCATGTGCTCCAACCGGGAATTGAACCCTGACCTCCTGGTTCATAGGTCGAAGCTCAATCACTGAGCCACAGGGCTTGTTGTTGGTTGTTTTAAAGGAAAAATGCCCCAGGCTGCTTCTGCCATGAATTGTTCTCGGCTCTGGGCAGGGAAAGAAGTCGGTCAGAGGTCTCTATCCTGTTCCCTGGGTCACCTCCAGCCTCTAGTCTCCCCTCATGTCAGGGCCAGGGGTGTCTCTGGTTCTCAAGTGTGGGGCGGGGGAGGGGGACAGCAGGTTCTGAGGGAGGCTGGGTGGCCCGTGGGTGCTGGCAGGCAGGGGGACCCGTCCTGGGCATCTGTGGCCTGGGTTGAGGAGGGGCCTCCAGGGTGACCCCAGATCACAGGGCTGAGGGCCCCTAACCCTCCTACATGCCCCCTACTGGAGATTGAGCCCGAAACTCGGGCATGTGCCCTGATCCGGAATGGAACTGACTTCCTGGTTCATGGGTTGGCACTCAACCACTGAGCCATACCTGGCTGGACTGCATATATAGTGTTGGACACTTCTTTCTTTTTCTCCTTCTGCTTCCTTTTTTTTTTTTTTTTTTTTTGGCATGTAACAGGCACACCTTGCCTTTCTTTTCTTTTTTTTTTTTTTTTTTAATAACCTTGTCCTTGGGACTGTAAGAGCACAAGGTTCCATTCACTTTATTTATTTATTTATTTTAAACATATTTTATTGATTTTTTACAGAGAGGAAGGAGAGGAAGGAAGAGTGATAGTCAGAAACATCGATGAGAGAGAAACATCGACCAGCTGCCTCCTGCACACCTCCCACTGGGGATGTGCCCGCAACCAAGTCACATGCCCCTGACCGGAATCGAACCTGGGACCCTTCAGTCCGCAGGCTGACGCTCTATCCACTGAGCCAAACCGGTTTTGGCCACACCTTGCCTTTCAACCCCAGCTCTTTATAGTGCCACTAGAGGCCCAGTGCATGAAATGTGTGCACTGGTAGGGCCCCTAGTGGCTGCCAGCTGCTGGTGGGGGCCTCCCTCCCTCCCCTGGCATGCCCAGCCCCCTGCTCGAACTCCCAAGCAACTTCCCGGTTGAGGGGACCATTTGTATACTACGCTTTTATTATATAGGATGATGTCTTTTCACATAAGTAATGAAAAGCTCAAAGTGTTTAATTCTCAACTTTATGAAAACCAGAAGCATCGTGAATGAGGACGTGTCAGCTTAATTTCCTACCTTTTGGCATTCACTGACGCATTACTAGTATTTAATGTGTGACTCCAGTGAGAAACCATCTAGGTGGAAACCTCATTCCCTGGCACCCCTGCCCAAGGCTGACGCCGGGTATGGGTCCTGACGGTGTTTCCCAGCGGACCTAGTGGACATTGCTGTCATCGGCGCAGAACGGAGTGCCACGCTGTGACCAAACCTGGCCTGGCTCCTGCCTAACCCTTCAGGCTCACCTCTCATCCTGCTGACACGGATGCACATGGCCATGTTTCTCACCTCTGTGCCCCTGGCCAGGCCATCCTGCTGCTGGGACTGCCCTCCCACTCCCCACCTGGCTGGCTGCTCAAGCTTTTAGACTCGGAGACCCCTCTTTCAGGGAGCGCCCCGGCCCTGGCCCTGCTGGGGTCCCCAAATCGTGTGCCAAGCCCCTTTTCAGTTGAACTGTATGACACATTTAAGTAACGAGAAGTCAGCCACTTCTGCTTGGCCCAAGAGGGAGAAAGACAGTAACATTTTATTTATTTTTTATAGGAAGAGATGGAAACTTATTGAGAAACTAGCAGACTCCCACGTGGGGAGGGGGAGAGAGTCCCCGACAGTAACATTTTAAACGGGGCTGCCCTGGGCCTGGTCAACACTAGCCAGAGAGAGGGAGATGGACGCCTCTCTCGCATCTCAGTCCTCACGTTTTTAAGTTGGGAGCATGTCCTCCCGGGAGATGAGTCTGGTGTTTAAAGACGGCTGTTTCACAGAGCAGGAAACGTCCCAGACGGTTCACATGCGGAGGACAAAAGAGAAAAAATAAAACAGGATATACCCATTACAAGGGCTTATGCATTAGGAAGTTTTAAGATACGGGTTCAAATCCCAGCTCTGCAGTCCAGCTTGGGTACTTTGGTCAAGTCACTGTTACCTGTTTAGACTTCAAATCTCAAGGTGTGCCTGCCATCTTTATAGGGTTACCCTGAGGCGTAAATGAGGTAAATGTAATGGACCCACAAGGCAGACTCTTGGGAACAGTTCATGTTGCTCCAACCCCTACGGATCCATCTCCTTCCTCGGAACCCTGCACCAATGGACTCCATCCCCCGCTGGCCAGCCTCTGGGCAGGGCCCCGGGGCACAGGCAGAGGAGAGTGCACAAGGAAGGCTGCCAGGGGAGGTAGCATTGCCAGTGTCCCTGGCTCAAGCGTCCACTGAGCGTCCCAGCTGGGACCCGGGGATGCCTCCAGCGCTCCAACAGCCACACCCTGGTGTATTAGAACCCCCGGAGGCATTTAGGAGCTGGTCCCTGCGTGTTTCTAGGGCTTTGCTCGCAGCACCTCCCCCTGCCCCCCTAACCTCCTTATAGCACCGGTATAGCACCCTTCCTTCCCAATGGCATTCAGCTGGGCCTCGGTCCACCTTCCTCCAGACAGCGAGCTCCTGCAGAGCAGGACGCGCCTGCTGCCATCCGGATGCCGAGCCCAGCCCGGCTGCTCGGAGCCAGAGGCAGGAAGGGCGACTGAGTCCTCCAATCCCGGGTCAACGTCAATGATGCAGGAGCCCGGCACCTTTCCGCCGCCCCGGCCTTCTCATCGCTGCCGGGACTCGGTTCGGCGCCGCACGGTCCGGGGCAGCTTTTCCACAGAGCAGGCCCTCGGTCAACACTGTAAATGCCAACCCAGTGATGGCACTCAGGCCGCCGCCCAGGGCCTTAGCCGGCTCTTTCGGGGGTGCCCGCGTGCTCGGGACGCTGGGAACCTGCCGCCCGCCCGGACCCGTCGGACCCGCCAGCCCTACCCGGCCTAGAGCCGCCCCCTGGGCCCGGGGCAGGTCCAAGTCTCTCCTAGCAACAGTAGCCGGCCGGCTTCCTCGGCCGCGCTGATTGGCCGGTCTCCGGGAGGCAGCGGTGTCGTCACTTCCGGCCCCCGGAGGCAGCAGAGGAAGCCGTCCGGCGGCCATCTTGGGTCTGTGAGGCTCGGAGGTGCGGGGAGCGGCGGCAGCGCCGGCGGCCAGCAGGCGGAGGCTGAGGCGGAAAGCGAGCCGGAGCGAGACGAGCAGCTGGGCGCAGGCGCCGCCTCCACGGTCCCGTCCATGGTCGGCGCCCGCAGGCCGCGGCGGCCTGTCTCGCGCTCCATCTCTTGCACATCCTCCTCCGCCTTCTCGGGGGCCGCCGGCGGTGCTGTGTGGAGGCCTGGGCACTGAATCCCGCGGAGCGACGGACGGAGGAGGCGGCGAGGGGCTCCGGGCCCACGGGGTGCCCTTAGGCGCGGGGACGCCAGCGCCCGCAGTCCGCTGCCGCCGGCCCGGCCCCGCCACCGCCGCCCGCGGGGCTCCTCGGCGCGGCCGCCGGGGCCGGGGGAACATGACCGCTGGGACCCTCCGGGGGACGGCCGGGACCCGGCCCGGGATCTAGACGGCGTGGGGGAGGGGAGCCGCCCTCCCGCGGCGCCGCTCCAGGACCGCCGGCCGCTCCAGGACGCCGTCGCCGGCCGGGGCCGTGCTGTGTCGTTTCCTCCTCGCGTTGTGCAGCACTGAAGTGAAGGAAGATGTCCACGAGGACCCCGTTGCCTACGGTGAATGAACGGGACGCTGAGAACGTAAGTAACTCGGACGCTCTCGCTGCTCCCCGGCCCGCAGCGCCCTGGAGAGAGTGGGTAGGCCGGGCCGGCGGGCGGCCCGTTTCCTGGGGAGGACCCGGGCAGGGCCGCCGTGAGCGCGCCTGTGGCTGCAGCCCTGCCCGCCCGCCGGGGTCCGGAGGCCGCAGGTCGCGCCGCGGGGGACCCGAGTGTGCGCCCCATCTCTGCCGGGTTTAGCGCCGATTTTAACCGAAGTCCTTTTAAATTGGGCAGGCAGCTCTCGAGGGGCTGTCCGCTCGTGGTGCTGATGAAAAGGAACCGATCGGGTCAAGTGGACTGTCCTTTGTGCCTCGTTCTTTCACATTGTCCGGGACTGAGGTTAGCGGGTCACTCACACGAAGTGGCCGCCGAGGGTCCGGAGCTGGGCCGAGAGAAGGTCCCCGAGAGGGCGGCGCAGGCGCGGCGGCGGGAGCGCCTCGGGAGGCAGGTGTGTAGCAAGGCTGCCGGCTCGCTGCCCGGCTTGCTTTCTTCCCGAAAAGAGGGGGGCTCGCATCCCGTGATGCTGTCAGCGGAGCCTCCGGTTTTGTTCACGACCCCTTTTGAAAAGGCCGCGAGCCGCATTGTTAGGGAATGACAACTTGTGGCAGAGTTTCCGAACTCTCCTCTTCGGGTTCAGAGCTGTCCCCGTCTAGCTGGGTGGCTTCTGTGCAGCATCGCCGCCCAAGTCACTCGGAAAGAAACTTCACCTTCACCGGCTCTCACTGTCATGTTACGAGGTAATTCCTGGCAGGAAAATGCTATCACGTAGGAAAAAGCTTTTGCTCTGCTCGTGTCCCTGATCTCAGTAACGTCCCCGGGACCCTGGGCTGGTGGGATCAGCTGCCTTCCCTGTCAGTGCCGCTGGTTTGCTGGGTCGCTGGCAGGTGACCCGCTCTGTGCACTCGAGCTTGGTCGGAAGCATCCCGCAGCAGGAAGTTAATGCGCGGTGTGTCAGGCTCTCTAACCAGGTCAGTAAGTGGTACAGTGGTACCTTCTTTACCTGGGACGGGTTAGGACAGTGGCCGGCAAACTGCGGCTCGCGAGCCACATGCGGGTCTTTGGCCCCTTGAGTGTGGCTCTTCCACAAAATACCACGGCCTGGGCGAGTCTATTTTGAAGAAGTGGCGTTAGAAGAAGTTTAAGTTTAAAAAATTTGGCTCTCAAAAGAAATGTCAATCGTTGTCCTGTTGATATTTGGCTCTGTGGACTAATGATTTGCCGACCACTGGGTTAGGAGATTCCATAAAGAGTAACACAAAGTGGTAAGACTAGGTGAGTCAGTGAGCTCGTTATCTTGTAGACCTTTTGAACCAATTTCTGACTTGATCAGCCTGTTCTTTGACTACTCTTTGTGGAACAAGCAAAAATGTGAGTTAACTTTAATTATTGACTTTCATTCAGAGAAGCAGAATATTACATTGGGTCAGAGCAAGTGCTCCGTACTTTCTAAATAAACTGAAGCCAAATACTGTCATCATCACAGACTTGTGATAATGAAGGATTGACACCCAATGAGTATTTTCCTCCTTCTCTGGTGAATTTGTTGAATTATGCTGTAATTTTTTGTGTGTCATTACAAATTGCTAACTTTATTCTTTTTTTTAAATTTATTTTTTGATTTCAGAGAGGAAGGGAGAGGGAGAGAGAGATAGAAACATCA
Source organism: Plecotus auritus (assembly GCF_963455305.1). Classification (NCBI taxonomy): domain Eukaryota; kingdom Metazoa; phylum Chordata; class Mammalia; order Chiroptera; family Vespertilionidae; genus Plecotus; species Plecotus auritus. The sequence goes on along the minus strand of NC_137770.1, from coordinate 4,538,412 downwards.
ATGATGAGAGATTCATTGATTGGCTGCCTCCTGCACACCCCCTACTGGGGATGGAGCTGGCAACTCCGGCCTGTGCCCTTGATGGGAATTGAACCTGGGACCCTTCAGTCCGCAGGCCGATGCTCTATCCACTCGTACAAACCAGCTAGGGCGCTAACTTTATTCTTTAAAACACTGTAGAGTATGAAGTGCCTTTATTCTCATGGAATGTATTTAACGTTGAATTTCTGACAGTGTTACAATCAGAGGATTGTAGCACATCATGTGTTAATTTATCATGCCCTGTTCCATTTTTAACTCGGGTATTGGCATGTTCTGGAAGTACTTGGGTGTCTTTTACAGTGCAGTGCCCTTGTGTCAGTGTTACACATCTGGCATATGCCATATTACTTACTGACCATCACTGGACTGCTGCTAAATGTTAGACTTCTTGCCACTTGAGTAATGAGGGTACAGAATGAATGGGAGCCCTCAGGTGTTGAGCAGCTCATTTGCTATAGTCAGGTTTATTGAGATAGATCATACACTCTTATGTATAATTTGAAGATTTTTTTTTATATATATATATATTTTATTATTGATATTTCACAGAGAGGAAGGGAGAGGGATAGAGAGCTAGAAACATCGATGAGAGAGAAACACTGATCAGCCGCCTCCTGCACACCTCCCACTGAGGATGTGCCCGCAACCAAGGTACATGACCCTGACCGGAATCGAACCCGGGATCTTTCAGTCCGCAGGCCGATGCTCTATCCACTGAGCCAAACCGGTTTTGGCTCTTATGTATAATTTGATGAATTTTTTTTCAATTAGCAATAATTGTGCCTCAGATAAACCTCATTGGCTACAATATTGCCACTCTGCAAAGCTAGTTTAATGAATTTTGACGAATGTATAGCCATGTAACCACTATCACAGACAAGATATAGCTTTTCCATTGCCCCAAAATGTTCCTTATGGCCCTTTACAGTCAATCCCCTCTGCCTTTCCCTAGCCCCTGGCAATCATTGATCTGTTATTTGTCCTTACAGTTGTACTTTTTCTAGAATCATATATAATAAAAGGCTAATATGCAAATCGACCAAACGACAGAACAACCAGTCCCTATGATGTGCACTGACCACCAGGGGGCAGACGCTCAATGCAGGAGCTGCCCTCTGGTGGTCAGTATGCTCCCACAGGGGGAGTGCTGTTCAGCCAGAAGCCGGGCTCATGGCTGGCCAGGGCAACAGCAGTGGCAGGAGGTAAGGAAAGGGGGGGGGGGGGGGCGGGGCGGTCCCAGACTGTGAGAGCCCAGGACTGCAAGAGAGATGTCTGACTGCCGGCCGTCAGACATCCTCCAGGGGGTCCCAGACTGTGAGAGGGCACAGGCCGGGCTGAGGCGTCCCCCGCCAGTGCACGATTCTCGTGCACCGGGCCTCTAGTGTTATATAAATGGAATCAAAGCCTATGCAGTCTTGTGTCTGGCATCTTTCACTTAGCATAATACTTTTGAGGTTGATTCATGTTTACTAGTATGTGTGTGCTAGTGGTTCATTTGGATGTACCAGTTGTTTAAAATCCTTTCACCAATTGATGGGCATTTTGGTTATTATGTCTAGAACAGCATTGTCTTTCTATTTTGTAAAAAGACTTTCCATTCTGTTTACCCTCCAAATTTTATTTAAATGTTTAAATTAAATGTACTGGGGTAACACTGGGTAATAACATATATAAATTCCAGTAATACAACTTTATAACATGACATTCGTATACTCCACTATGTGCTCACCTCCGGAAGTCAAATCTTCTTCCATTACCATGTAGTTGACCTCATTTACCCTCATTATCTACCTACCCACCTTCCCCTCTGGTAACCACCATTCTGTTGTCTGTATCTATGAGTTTGTTTTGTTTGTTCATTTGTTGCTTTTTGTTTTATATCCCACATGAGTGAAATCATATGATTTTTGTCCTTTTCCTTCTGACTTAGTTCACTTAGCATAATCCTTTTAAGATACATACATGTTGTTGCAAATTTATTTAAATTTTAAATAATTACATAACTTGAGATAAGAATGTTGCCTCTTGGTTAAGAATAATAAAAGGCAGATAATTTGTTATGAAATATTATCTTCATTCTTGTCTACTATATTTTCTTTTTCTTTTTTTAGCTTTTGTTTTTTGTTAAACCTCACCTGAGGATATTTTTCCATTGATTTTTTTTTTTTTTTTTTTAGGGAGAGTGGAAGAGAGGGAAAGACAGAGAGAAAGATCGATGTGAGAGAAACACATCGATTGGTTGCCCCCTGCACGAGCCCTGACCAGGGCCTGGGCTGGGGAGGAGCCTGCAACCAAGGTATGTCCCCTTGACCATAATCGAACCTGGGACTCTTTGGTCTGCAGGCTGACGCTCTATCCACTGAGCCAAACAGGCTCGTGCTTCATTTTTTTTTCAAATGTGAATATCCATTTCATAGCTCAAAGGACTAGTCAGACAATCTAATGTAATGAGGATGCTGAGGCTCAGATAAGTGACGGAGCTGCTTATGACCTCTGACTATTTTAGTAGCAGAACCTCTACTAAGTCCTAGTTTTCCAGCTCGGTCCCCTCTGCTTTGTTGTGTATCAGGCTATTTCTCAAAAGCTTATGTACTGACTAGAGGCCCGGTGCGTGAAAATCCTAGGCCTGGCCGGCTATCAGGGCCGATCGGGGCCTTCCTTTGCCGGCTGCCTGCTGGGGCCTTCCTTCGTTTTGCGCTGCCTCCTGGTAGTCAGCACACGTCATAGCGAGCGATCAAACTCCAGTCTCCTGGTCGAACTCCTGAGGGGACACTTTGCATATTAGCCTTTTATATATAGATAGATTATTAAACTAGGAAGATGTAGTTGTACCAATACAGAGTATAATTAAGACTTAAAAGTGTTTTGTTGCCCTGGCTGGTGTTGCTCAGTTGGTTGGGGCATTGTCGAATACATTGAAATTGTATTCTAGGTTTGATTCTAGGTCAGGTTGGGGGTTCGATCCCCCATCTGAGTTTGGGAGGCAACTGATTAATGTTTTTCTCTCCCTCTCCCTTTCTCTCTCTAAAATTAATAAAAGCATATCCTCCAGTGAGAGTGGGAAAAAAAGTTTTGTTATGGAAAATTTCAAACAAGTAAGTAGAGAAAGTTTAATAAGTATTTGTCAATGATTGTCTTCTGGGGACAGTTTGGCCCTCCAGTGGACGTTTGACAGTGTCTGGAGACACTCGTAGTTGTCACACTGCAGAGGGTTGCTAGTGACCAGGAATGCTGCTAAACATTTTACAACACACAAGATAGTACCCCTTTTCTCTAACAAAGAACTCCCTGGCCCAAAATGTCAGTAGTGCCAGGATTGAGAAACCCTGATATGTAATTAGCCCCCCATGTACTCAACAGCTCAATGGCCAGTCTTTTTTTTTTTTTAATAATATTTTTAATTGATTTCAGAGAGGGAGAGGGATAGAGAGAATTATCAATGATGAGAGAGAATCATTGGTTGGCTGCCTCCTGCACGCCCCCTACTGGGGATTGAACCTGCAACGGGGCAGGTTCCCTTGACCTGAATTGAACCTGGGACCCTTCAGTCTTCAGGCCGACGCTCTATCCACTGAGCCAAACCAGCTAAGGCATCAATGCCAGCCTTAATTTCATTTGTTCTCTCCCCAAGAAGCAAATTCAATACATTTTATCATTTCATCTCTAAAGCTTTTAGAAGAAATAAAGCTTATTTTTAAAAAGTAATCATAATCCAGTTATAATTTTTTAATATCGAATATCTAGTCAGTGTTCAAATTTCCTCATTGTCTACTTTGTAAACACTGTTCAAATTAGAATCCATATTTGGTCCATCAATTACAGTTGGCTAAGATGTGAAATAAGATGTTCTTTTAAAATTTTTGTTGATTTTTTTTTTTTTTTTTTTTTTTTTTAAGAGAAGAAGGGAAAGGTATATAGAGAAACATCATCAGGAGGCTGCCTCCTTCAGGCGCCCTACTGGGGATAGAGCCCACAACCTGGGCATGTGCCCTGACTGGGAATCAAAGCGTCATATGACCTCTTGGTTCCTGGGTTGATATTCAACCATTGAGCCACACTGGCCAGGCTGAAATAAGATGCTTTTTAACGTCAGTAAAAAGTTTGCATTTTAATTTATCTTCTACAGCTGGTTTGTATAGACCCATGGACAAACCCTGTTTGTATACTGGTAAAACTAGGAATGTATTTTTCACTTAAGTTTCAAAGTGTATGACAGTAAGCTTGGGTTATTTGCCAAAGTACCCAAGGGCTTTGCCAATTATTTAACAGCTCCCAGTTTTGTGCACCATGTACTTATTATTAATTAATACAATCATCATAATTTCTTATCTCTGTGAAATAGGTAAACTGATGGTGTTATTGTCTAGCCAGCTATTGGTTATATGAGATTACTATTAACCAGTTCAAATTTGAGTACCTACTCTGTGTGTTACACTGTGCCATAGAGGATAGACCTAGGAATCGTATTGCTCTTTTGGACTTCCAGTTCCTGTTGTTCAAAGTACCCTCAGCTAAACTCTCAGACGGGATGGGGGGCAATGGTAAGATATGTACACATATAATACCTTAATAAAAATTTGAAAAAAAAAATTAACTCTCAGACGGGAGCAAACACCAGCATCACCTGGAGGGCTTGTTAAGGTGCTGATTGCTGGACCCCCCCACCCCAGACCTTGATTCTACTTTTGGGCCCTTGAGTTTTCTTTTTCTTTTCTTTTGTTAATCCTCACCCAAGGATATTTTTCCTATTAATTTTTAGAGAGAATGGAAGGGAGGGGTAGAGGTAGAGAGAGAGAACATTGATGTGAAAGAGACATATCGATTAGGTACATACCCTTGACAGGAATCAAACCCGAGACCCTTCAGTTTGCGGGCCAACACCCTAACCACTGACCACGATCAGCTGGGCTTGAATTCTCATTTCTAACAAGTTCTACGTGAAGTAGATGCTACAGGTCCGGGAACTACACTTTAAGAATTGCTGCCTTAGTATTCAGTGAAGGCTTGCCAATTAAACATATTCTTTTAGATTATATTGTGACTATAGAAAGATTTCCATAGAGTCAATAAAATTTTCTGGTTCCATGATTTTTTTTTTCCATGATTTTTAAAAATTGGTTCTTTGTAAGAAAGTGTGGTTGTGGAGAATAAAAAGAGTTCCTCTTTGTTGGTTGCTTAGTTTACTTACTATACATCAGGCAGTAGTACTAAATACTTTATATAATATTTCATTTAAAATACCTATATTTCATTTAATCTGCTTTTTAAAAGCATATATATATATATTTATTGATTTCAGGGAGGAAGGGAGAGTGAGAGTGAGATAGAAACATCAGTGATGAGAGAGAATCATTGATCGGCTGCCTCCTACACTGACCCTACACTGGGGCTTGAGTCTGCAACCCAGCCATGTCCCCTGACCAGGAATTTGAATCTTAACCTCCTGGTTCATAGGTCTACACTCAACTGCTGAGCCATGCTAGCTGGGCTCTATTGATTTTTAGACTGAGTGGAAAGGAGGGGAAGAGATAGAGAGAAACATCGATGTGAAAGAGACACATCCATTAGTTGCTTCCCGCATGCACCCCGATCAGGGCCAGGGATTAAGCCTGCAACCAAGGTATGTGCCCTTGTCCGAAATCGAACCTGGGACCCTTCAGCCTGAGAGCCGATGCTCTATCCACTGAGCCAAACTGGCTAAGGCTGTTGATTGATTTTAGAGCGAGAGGAAGGCAGAGAAAAGGGGGAGGTGGGGAAGGAAATATCAATAGGTTGCCCCGTACTTGTCCCCAGCCAGGGATCGAATCTGCAGTCTAGGTATGTGCCCTGACCAGGAATCAGCCTGCATCCTTTTATATATATATATATGTGATTTTTTTACAGAGAGGAAGGGAGAGGGAGCGTGAGTTAGAAAAGTTGATGAGAGAGAAACATCTATCAGCTGCCTCCTGCACCCCCCCCCACTGGGGATGTGCCCCCAACCAAGGTACATGCCCTTGACCGGAATCGAACCCGGGACCCTTCAGTCCACAGGCCGACGTTCTATCCACTGAGCCTAACCGGTTAGGCCAGCCTGCAACCTTTTGGTGTATGGGACAATACTCCAGCCAAATGAGCCACCCAGCTGGGGCCAAGAATTAATATTTTTATTTGATCAAAGTGTTTGGCAAAGATCTTAATAGACTTCAAGTTGAGAGTCCGCTTCATGTCCTCTGTATGTAAATTTGGTGTAGGTGGAAATTTGTTGTGAGTAGAATATTAGCTATTTTGATTATTTATGTAGCACATGATTATATTGTAATTACTTATGAGACTTATACACAGTTTAATATAAAATAGTATCTGTTACCTTTATTTCAAAGAGAATTCTTGGTGTAGTCAAATTTATCTGGAATTTGTTCCCAAGCTGGAGTAAGGGTCAGGGAATGCAGCCTCTTCTGATGACCACTGGGAGAATTAAAACAAATTCACTTGTCTCACATCCACTTTAAACTTCCAAGTTAAACCTGAAGGAGAAAACACATCTCTTCCCTGGGAATCTCCTACTTTTAATGTTTTCTTACACAAGAATTTAAAGTATGTGCTTGGAGTTGGTCTGCAAGGGGTTTGTGCTGACCCATCTGCACCTGCCTATATAGTAAATGCGAGGTCCCTGGAAGAAGAGGGCTTTTTAGGGGGGCGTCCAACTTTTCCTTTAAGCTAGAGTTTTTTAGCCCTGCATTTTAGCCACCCGAGCTGCTCAGCCATGGTTAGTCTTATATAATCTTATGTAGACTAGATAAGGCATTATTTCTGTTGGTTATGTGGAATCTTGAAGCCTTCATAGTTGCAGCTTGAACAAAGAAGCTATTTTGTATTTCTTACTAGTAGTTAGGCATTTGCTTTGGGGTGGAAGCTAAGTGTTGTGGGGTTTGTATTACGGACATTTTACATGAAAATCTGTATTGGTAGAATTTAATATGAAATTCGAATAAGCTGAACCCAAAGGTTTTTATTCCAGAATTTTATGTAACCCTATTTTTTAATACATTATTTTTATTTATTAAAAGCTTTTTTTTTTTTTTTTTGTAATCCTCACCTGAGGATATTTTCCCACTGATTTTTTTTTTTTTTTAAGGAGAGTGGAAGAGAGAGAGGCAAAGACAGAGAGAAACATCGATGTGAGAGAAACACATCAATTGGTTGCCTCCTGCACAAGCCCTGACCTGGGCCAGGGAGGAGCCTGCAACTGAGGTACGTGCCATTGACTGGCATCGAACCCGGGACCCTTTGGTCTGCAGGCTGATGCGCTATCCACTTTGCCAAACCTGTTAGGGCTGTTTTTATTGACTTGAGAGAGAGAGGGGATACCTTTTGAGGAAGGGGAAGGATAGAGAGAGAGAAACATTGATGAGAGAAACATTGATCCTGTATGCCCTACACTGGGAATTGACCCCACAACCTGGGCATGTGTCCCCACCAGGAATCGAACCAGTGACCTTTTGGTGCATGGGTTGACACTCAACCATGCTGGGCTATAACCCTATTCTTTTTTTTTTTTTTTTTAAATATATTTTATTGATTTTTTTACAGAGAGGAAGGGAGAGAGGGATAGAGAGTTAGAAACATCGATCAGCCGCCTCCTGCACACCCCCTACTGGGGATGTGCCCGCAACCAAGGTACATGCCCTTGACCGGAATCGAACCCGGGACCCTTCAGTCCACAGGCCGACGCTCTATCCACTGAGCCAAACCAGTTAGGGCTATTTTATTGATTTTTTATAGAGAGGAAGGGAGAGAGGGATAGAGAGTTAGAAACATCGATCAGCCGCCTCCTGCACACCCCCTACTGGGGATGTGCCCGCAACCAAGGTACATGCCCTTGACCGGAATCGAACCCAGGACCCTTCAGTCCACAGGCTGACGCTCTATCCACTGAGCCAAACCGGTTTCGGCTCTAACCCTATTCTTTATGCAGTCAGTACCTTTATGATTTCATTGACTATGATTGCAGATTCTAGAATGAGAATCCTGGAGAGGAGTAGACCTAGAGCCATTTCCTAACTCAGCCTTCTGTCTTTAGACTTCGTATTTCTTCATCCAGAAGAATAATTTAATCTGGAGCAAGCAGCTTTTGTTATTGAACAGTTGACGTGTTTTGATGACTTTCTGTTCACAAGCTAACTCCACCTCTTTTCCTTGTTCTCCTTTGCTTGCCTACCCCTTTGCCTCGCCGAGGCCTGCTTGGTATGCCTGCCCATGGGCACGTGTTAGCTGTATCAGTGCAGTGGACTAAAGTTGTTTATGTCTTCTCTTAAAAGAAGGTTGTGATCTAGATGTTAAAGGTATTCGATGATAAAGAACCTTCCACATACTATGGTAATATATTCTGTTTTGTTTTTTCTTCTCATTTCTATTAACATAGGTTCTTAGCATTTATTTCTTACTTTCTGTATAGTGATTCTCCTTATTATTGCTGTGGAACAGACCACTCCAGAACTTGTAGTGTAAAACAACCACCATTTTATTATGCGCACAGATTCAGGGATGGATGGCTTATCTCTGTTCCACTATGTTTGGGACTTCAGTTTGGGGAGATCTTGAAAGGTTAGGGGGGATGTGAACACCTGGGCTGGAAGAGCCACATCCTTGACTGTTTCTTCATTCCCATATCTGGCACCTTGGAAGGTATGGTTAGAAGCTAGGCTCAGCCGGAACTCTAAGCTGGAGTGCTACCGGGGCCTCTCCAGCATGGCGGGCTCAGTGTGCTTGGACTTCTTTTGAGGAGGCTCGGTATCTCAGCAAACAAGACAGAAGCTGCCTGCCTTTTCAGAAATCACATAAAATCACTTCTGCCATTTTCTCTTGGTTAAAGCAGTCTCAAACACCCAGATTTAAGCAGAAGGGACATGGACGTTACCTCTTTTTTTATTTTTATTGATTTTATTTTTTAAATGTATTTTTATTGATTTCAGAGAGAGTAAGGGAGAGAGAGAGGGAGAGAGAGAAACATCAGTGATGAGAGAGAATCATGGATCGGCTGCCTCCTGCACACCCCCTACTAGGGATCGAGCCTGCAACCCAGGCATGTACCTGACGGAAGCAAACCATGACCTCCTGGTTCATAGGTCACGGCTCAACCAGTGAGCGACACCAGCCGGGCACCTTAGGATTTTTTGAATGGTAAGTGAGCATTGGCTTCAACTTAAAGGCACAAGTGCATGAGCCCCTAGCAAGAGTCATGTCCTTTGAAGCTTTGAAGCCAAGCATTGAATTCTCTCTGGCTATGAAAGTCCTAGCTGGCATCTTCATCCAATAAAAGGCAGTTTTGTCTACATTGAAAATCTGTTTAGAGTAGCCACCTTTATTGATTATTTTAACTAGCTGTTCTGGATAACTTGCTGCAGTCTCTACATCACCACTTGCTGCTTTACCTTGCACTTTTATGTTATGAAAGTGGCTTCTTAAACCTCACGAACCAACCTCTGCCAGCTTCACATTTTTCTTCTGCAGCCTCCTCACTTGTCTCCGCCTTCATAGAGTTGAAGAGAATTCGAGCCTTGCTCTGGATGAGGCTTTGGTTTAAAGGAATGTTGTGACTGGTTTGATCTCATATCCATGCCACTAAAACTTTCTCCGTATCAGCAAAAAGGCTGTTTTGCTTATGATTCGTATGTTCACTGGAGGAGGAGTAGGGTTACTTGAACACAAGTATTGTGATAATGCAATAGTTGATCTGATAATTGGGACACCTCTACTAACTAATGGGGCCAGTTGCATATACTAGTATAGATGTGGAGACCCTGGGTAAAGGGATGATTCACATCCCAGGCACAGCAGAGCGGATGGTGTAAGATTTCATCACACTACTCAGAATGCTGCACAATTTGAAACTATGGGATGTTTATTTTTTGGAATTTTTAAATTTACTGTGGACCCTGGGTAACTGAAACTGTGGAAAGTGAAACTGGATAAGGGGGACTGCTGCTTTGAATGGTTACTTTTAATTAAATGTCGTCACTGGTGGGGTAGAGAATGTCACAGGTTGATCTTGTACCTTGCCAAACTCCCATGAGTTTCAAAGGTGTTTTTCATTCTGTTGGTTTGTAGGTAGATATATCATGTACAAATCCTGATGTTTTTATCTCTCTTCTTTGATCTTACATCTTAAAACTTTTTCTTTCCTTACAGTGGTGACCATGACCTCCAGTATTATGTTAAGCAGCTTTTTTTAATTTTTTTAAAGCACCTTTGTCTTATTTCTGATCTTAAATGATTCTAAAGTTTCTCCATTTAGTGTAATATTTACTGAAGGTTTTTGGTCTCTGATTTTTATCAAATTAAGGAAGTTCTGTTCTAAGTTCCTATTTTGCTAAGAGTTTTTTAAATCACACGTTATTGAATCTTACTATATATTTTCTGCAGTAAATGAAATAATTGCCTAGCTGCTTTCAAAAGTGAAAACCAATTTATGAATATCTCTGAGTTACAACATACTTGGGGAACAGGCCTTTATTGTCACAATTTGGCTTTGTAGATTTTTTTAACACATTGAAAAACCTGCCCATACGTTACCGAGGTGGCTTGTTATTTTAAGGATTAGAAAGGATGTATGCATGTCTTGTGTATAGAAGGGACCAAGCTCTGTTGAGGCATAATTGAAACATAGTGTAAAGTTGTAAACCCTATTTTATGTTTTAAAAATCTTTATTGTTGCCCTAGCCAGGTTTGGCTCAGTGGATAGAGTGTCAGCCTGCGGACTGAAGGGTCTTCGGTTCGATTCCGGTCAAGGGCACATGCTGGGATTGCGGGCTCAGTCCCCAGTGGGGGTGTGCAGGAGGCAGCCAATCAATGATTCTCACCATTGATGTTTCTATCTCTCTCTCTCTCTCCCTTCCTCTCTGAAATCAATTTAAAAAATTTTTAAAAGTCTTTGTTGTTGAAAGTACTACATATGTCCCCACTTCCCCCCCATTGACTCCTTCTATCCTCCTGCCCCCACAACTCCCCACTCCCCGGCCCTCTCCCACGCCTGCACCACACTATTGTTTGTGTCCATAGGTTATGCATATATGCATACAAGTTCTTTGGTTAATTTTTTCCCACCCATTGTTGTAAACTTTAAACTTGATTTCTTAAGTAATCTTACATTTCAACTTGGGTACTTTACCAAGATATAAGGGCAAACTTGAAGCCATATTTATTGTTAGTGTTGTATATGTCTAAGGTATATATTCTCATTTGTGCCTTGTGGTTATGATGATTTATATTCTATGGCTGTATATATGGACAAATTTTATAAATATATATATTTATTGGTTTCAGAGAGGAAGGGAGAGGGAGAGAGGGATAGAAACATCAGTGATGAGAGAGAATCATTGATCAGCTGCCTCCTGCACACCACCTACTGGGGATGGAACCCACAACCCCGGCATGTGCCCTGGTCCCTTCATTCCGCAGGCCGATGCTCTTATACACTGAGCCAAAACAGCTAGGATTGGACAAACTTTAAATGAACTAATGCATCCTATATAATAAAAGGCTAATATGCAAATTGACCAAATGGTGGAATGACTGGTTGCTATGACACGCACTGACCACCAGGGGGCAGACGCTCAGTGCAGGAGCTGCCCCCTGGTGGTCATTGTGCTCCCACAGGGGAAGCACAGCTCAGCCAGAAGCCCTGAGCCAGGCTCATGGCTGGCAAGCGCAGTGGTGGTGGCGGGAGCCTCTCCCACTTCCACGGCAGTGCTAAGGATGTCCGACTGCTGGCTTAGGCCTGCTCCCCCGCCATCAGTCGGACATTCCTCGAGGGCTCCGGGACCGTGAGAGGGCGCAGGCCAGGCTGAGGGGATACCCCCCCCCCCCGAGTGCATGAATTTCACACACCAGGCCTCTAGTATAACATAAAATGAGTGCATTTCCCATTTTTTTTTAAATATATTTCTTTATTGATTTCAGAGAGGAAGGGAGAGGGAGAGAGAGATAGAAACATCAGTGATGAGAGAGAATCATTGATTGAGCCCGCAACCCAGGCGTGTGCCCTTGGCTGGAATCGAACCTGGGACCCTTCAGTCCGCAGGCTGACGCTCGATCCACTGAGCCAAGCCGGCCAGGGCCCCATTCATTTTTTTACTGCTTCTTAACGTTTGTATTTATATGAACCTGGATCCTGTAAGTAGTGCTTTGGCTGAAAGTAGCAAAACCTAACCAAAGAGGGGTTTGTTTTTCTCACAAAAGAAATTTAGGCAGCTTCTAATCTTTGGTTCAGGAGTTCAATAACATTGGATCTGGTGGTTTTAGAAAAGATTTTTGTCTTTTCTTTCCCAGAACCTCTCACTATTGAGAACTGGCCAGAACTAAGCCATATGCTACTACCTCTAGCTGCAGGGAAGTTTGGGAAAACAAGTATTTAGCTGGCCATGTTGCCTCCCCAAATACACCCAGCTTCTCTTAGAAAGGAAGAAGGAAGGAATGGATATTGAGTAGGTAGCTACAGTGTTTGCTTTATTTCCTAATAATGGCAACTTAAAAGTTTTGCATTAAAGAGAAGTTTTAGTTTGAAATGAATACTTTACAAATTTGTTAATCCTGTCTTTGGCTTGATTCTACATTTTAGTAGCAGGGTACATATTCTAGTTTTCTTGGTAGATGAAATGGTTATCGGCTCCATTCCATGGGAGGGAGAAGGATCAGGACTCCTTTACCTTTAAGAATTAAATTCAACGGCTCAGTACCTGTTACGTGATTGGTGCTGCCACAAAACCGTTATAAAACGACTACCGAAGAATTATGTCACATTTTTGTGTCCTTGGGTTGATTATTGGCTCCTTAGGGAGAGAAAAAAATTCATGTATGAAATAATTGACTAATGGTACAAAAATTCAAAATTATTTGTTAAACTGTTTAGTGGCATATTTTAGTTGTTGCTTTAATCTTTTCTTTGATCAACAAGACCTCATTTATAAATAGGCTATTTTCCCTACATTTCTAATTTGGAAATTAGAATCCTTTTTGTTACAGGAACATTGTTGCAAATTGCTTAGATTTTTAACTAGTTTATAAACTTTTGTTTTACCTAAGACATATGTATAATAAAAACATAGACATGTGGCCCTAGCTGGTTTGGCTTAGTGGATAGAGCGTTGGCCTGCAGAATGAAGGGTCCTAGGTTTGATTCTGGTCAAGGACACATGCCTGGATTGCAGGCTCTATCCCCAGTAGGGCGTGCAGGAGACAGCCAATCAATGATTCTCTCTCATTGATGTTTCTATCTCTTTCTCTCCTTTCCTCTCTGAAATCAATAAAAATATTAAAAAACCCACCATAGACATGTGGGCAAATTACTTCAAAGTGGTATATGCATTAGGATTAAAATTAAAGTAGTAATGTTTGGTTTCTTCAGCTAGAGGCATTTACAACTTGGTAGGTAACTGTGTGTTCCCATATTCTTATCTGTTTTGTGTATATTGTATTGTAGCACACGTCACATGGAGATGGTCGGCAAGAAGTGACCTCCCGCACCGGGCGCTCTGGAGCTCGGTGTAGAAACTCTATAGCTTCCTGTGCAGACGAACAGCCTCACATCGGAAACTACAGACTGTTGAAAACAATCGGCAAAGGGAATTTTGCAAAAGTGAAATTGGCAAGACACATCCTTACAGGCAGAGAGGTAAATGAGATTATGCTTAATTTCTGTTACACTTGCTCTGATTAATTCCACATGAGAGAAAGAGGAAGAGAGCAGATAGATTTGGGCTCCTTTCTAAGCTAATTAAACACTTTTTTTAAAGAACAAGAAACATTAATTATCTGGGAATTCTTTTGCTTTCCCATTTCTTTAGATGTAGTATATAGTATATTGATTGTTTGAATAATCTTTCGCCTTTAAAAATGGGTAGTGTTTTGTTCTTTTTTAGTAATATCTGCCACATAGTAAAAATTGTTTTAAATGTCATGTAAAGTAAACACATGATACTTGCAAATCAATAGTGCTGTTTTGTTATAAATTTATCCTCAAGAAGTTGCTTCATCTCCCCAAATACTTTACTCATAGCTTATGTTTGATGGGCTATGGTGGAGGAAGGCATGTGCTTTTCTGCCTGGTGTGATATCAGCTTTCTGCTCAACCACTTTGCATATTTATCAAAAATACTTCTATCAGAACTACTAAATTAACTCCCTCCTCACGTTCTATCCTGCCTGCCTGATCACCCCTAACCACTCTGCCTGCCTGCCTGATCACCCCTAACCCCTCTGCCTGCCTGATCACCCCTAACCATTCTGTCTGCCTGCCTGATCACCCCTAATCACTCACCTGCCTGCCTGATCACCCCTAACCACTCTGCCTGCCTGCCTGATCACCCCTAATCACTCACCTGCCTGCCTGATCACCCCTAACCACTCTGCCTGCCTGCCTGATCACCCCTAATCACTCACCTGCCTGCCTGATCACCCCTAATCGCCTCTGCCTTGGCCCCTGCCTCGGTGGTGGCTTCGTCTGGAAGGACGCCTGGAATGACGTCGGGAAGGTCGTTCAGCTGTCCAGTCTAGTTAGCATATTACGCTTTTATTATTATAGATAACTCTCTGCACCCTTGTTAAGTGTGTTTTTGGAGGATAAATTCCTAGGAGTGGAAATTCTGGGTCAATGGGGATTAATATTTAGCATTGTAGTAGGCGTTTGGTTTTGAGAAAATGTCATATTATTTTACTAACCTACCAAAATGAATAAGGGTGTTTATTTTTCTACACTCTTGCTAACACTGGTTATTATTTTTGTCTATAGGAAGGTGGTGAGATCAATGTGCTATGGGGAGCTGCTCTTGTCCCCACCAGTTGCTGGTGGGAGTGGGTTTCTTGCGATAACACAAGAAAAGGGATTTTCTGAGATTCACACCAGAGAGTGAGATACTGTGGAAAGCTTTGTTTCTGTGGAATTGCACCCCTGAGTTCCCAGGTCCCGTTTCCCTCGGTCCCACCTGGAAGGAGTGTAGCTGTGACTTCAGCAGAGCGAGGATTAAAGCCGTTGCGCAGGGTTTCCATTCCATATTGGGACACAGTCCAATCCAACTTCACGCTAGCTTGGTTTGTGTTCCCAGCTGTAGTTCATCAGTTCACTGCGTGTACGGTCCCTCCTCAGGGCCAGTGGCTCTGGAGGGCACATGGGCGAAAGCAAGGAAGCAGGAGCGAAGGCAAACGAACCAGAGTGCCAGGAGACCGCCAAGAGCCAAGAAGAGGGAGAATTTCTTTTATTTTGGGATTATGTACCCCCAGATTTTCACAGACCTCCACTGGCCCTGCCCACTCTAGCCAGTGATCTCCGTTCCCAGGCTTGACTGACAGACACCTTCCCTGCGTCACCCTGACTCTACTGCACATGCACCCACCTTCCTTTTGTCCGGTCCCCTCCCCCAGCGATCTGCGGAAAGTGACCCATGGTTCCCTGGGGAGGGTGAGATTGCAGCTTCCTAGTGTTGCTGCCCGAAATGGCCATGCTTACAATGTCTGCCCCCCCACTTTGCTCCTTTCCTATTATTATTAATAACTAGCTAATTACAAAGGTATCACATGGATTATAGCTCCTGGTGATTTCAGCATCCTAGAGCAAGTAAGTGGGAAAGGGAGACGGTGATTAGAGAGTGAAAAACTAAAAATTAAGATCACAAAGGGTTTTCAGATATTAGTAGTTAAAGACTAGAGTATAGCAATGTAAGTGGCTAATTTATGTGACTTTTTGTTCCTAGAAGCTTTTTAGACTCTTCTCATTTATCCTTGCTGTTCAGGAATTTCACAGGGAGGTGCTGAGGAGCTGGTCTTCATTCATTGTTCTTGGTGCTCGTAGACCCTTCCAATGTAGAGATTCTTGTGTTTCAGTTCTGGAGAATTGTGTCATTTAAAAATCTTCATTTTGGGATTATGATTAACAAGAGATTGGAACTCTTGATTTTTGTTGTTATTTGATCTGTTTTCCATTCTGTGTTTTTATTTTACTTTCTAGATGTCTTTAATTTTATCGTCCAGTCTTCCGTGATCATATCCATGCTTCCCTCTTATCCCAGCTCTTTCTTGTTCTCTGATTATTTGTCTTCATAGCATCCAGTTCTAACTCCCTGAGTGTAGTGACAGATTCTCTCTCCCTCTCTCTCTCCCTCTCTCTCCCTCTCTCTCTCTGCATTGTTTCTGCATTGTTTCTCTTTTTTTCTGGGCTTCTTTCTTGGTGTCTCTCTTACATACAGACACTTTCTTTGTATCTGTTAATCTCTGGTTGTCTGTTTGTATTTGCATGTGTAGGTTTATGTTTGCCCACAAAGCTTTCCTGTCGGGAGTTGTTTAATGCTTTTCTTAAGGTCCATTAACGAGCCTTTGGCTCCCTTCTCTGGGAACATTCAGTTTCTCTAGGTAAGACTCTTCAAGTACTTCAGCTGCATCTGTCACACGGGTGTGGGTTCTGGGTCATTGAAAGCAAAAATGCTTTCCTGAATGAGCTTATCAACTATAAACTTCAAGAATAATACTGATTATAATAAAGCCCCTGTATTTCTTCGGGAGGGAGGGAGGATCTATCCTATGTTCTGCTTGGAAGGAGCCGGTGGTCCCACCCGTAAGTGGCAGTGCGACACTTCATTCCGCCTTTTTCATCTCCTCACTCTGTTCTCTGCTGGGACCTCGAGTCCAGAGCCTTGTTATCTTTTCCACAGAGTGCAGTACTAGCCTCTTAAGAACCCGTAGTTACTGATTGGTTTGGGGAGCAGCAGCCATTCTGTATGTAGACTTTTGACCTTGGAATTAGCTCATCAGCTCCCACATCACCTTTGGTTCCCCAGTACCTCCAATTCTGTAACCCTTTCCGAGTTGTGCTGGCAAATCACATTGTTTCTGGCTATTCGTTTCCTCTGTGGTCTCTTTCAGAAAATTATTGAAGCATCTTTCCTACTGTTGTCTTCTCAACTTATGACTGTGCTTTTTTGTGCTATCTGCCTTTACGTCTGTCCTCCACATTTAACTGCAAGTGTCCTGTTTTCTACCATAGAGGAGGCACCAGAGTGGGTGGGAGGAAGGATTAGAACTTGAACCTCAATTCTTTGGCCTCTTAGTGCTCAATATGTATTTGTTGTTGATTCTAAGAATGATAAAATTATAATTCTTCATCCTGGGATGTCTGAACTTCTTGAGATTTTAGATGAATGGCTATACATTTTATTTCATTTATTTTATATTTTTGTTAATCCTCACCCAAGGATATTTTTCCATTGACTTTTAGAGAGAGTGGAAGGGAGAGGGAGAGACAGAGAAACACTGACGTGAGAGAGACACATTGATTGGTTGCCTCCTGCACATACCCTGACCAGGTTGCACCCTGACCAGGGTCGGGGATCGAGCCTGCAACTGAGGTATGTGCCCTTGATCGAAATCGAACCCGGGACCTTTCATTCTGCACGCTGACGCTCTATCCGGTGAACCAAACCATCTAGGGTAATAGTTATACATTTTAGTCACAACAATTTTTTTAGTGTGTGAAGAATACGTTAGCTTTAGAGAAAGTTTGGAGATTTGAGAGGGAAAAAATCCCAGTCATAATACCCTGAATACCATTGTTATCTTTGTATATCCTCCATGTTTATATGTATGTTTTCTCAACATACTTTGGGTCACAATTTTATATCCTGGCTTTCCCCCTCACAATTTTATTGCTGCATAACCATTAAAACTAAATGTCAGTGGTCTTGTGCAGCTCCATTGATTAACAACAGTTCTCACACTTTTTCTGTTGTTGTTAATCCTCACCTGGGGATAATTTTTCCATTAATTTTTAGATAGTGGACGGGAGAGGGAGAGACAGAGAGAGAGAAACATTGATTTGAGAGAGACACGTTGATTGGTTGCCTCCCACACCACTCTGACTGAGGTACATGCCCTTGACTGGAATTGAATCCAAGACCTTTCAGTCCGTGGGCCAACACTCTAACCATTGAACCAAACTGGCTAGGGCTGCTCTCAAACTTTTTTGTCTCAGAATTCCTTTAAATTTTTTAAATTGAGGGCTCTCACCCTGGCCAGGTGGCTCAGTTGATTGCGGGTTCGATATATGGTTGAGGCATGTATGGGAGGCAAACAATCAATGTTTCTCTCTCTCTCTCTTTCCATCCCCCTCCCCCACTTCTCTCTCTAAAAATCAATAAAAACATATCTGCAGCCCTAACCGGTTTGGCTTAGTGGATAGAGCGTCAGCCTGCAGACTGAAGGGTCCCAGGTTCGATTCCAGTCAAGGGCATGTACCTTGGTTGCGGGTACATCCCCAGTAGGGGGCATGCAGGAGGCAGCTGATCAATGTTTCTCTCTCATCGATGTTTCTAACTCTATCCCTCTCCCTTCCTCTCTGTAAAAAATCAATAAAATATATTTAAAAAACAAAACATATCTGCGGGTAAAGAATAAAAAAATGGAGAACTTGATTATATGGGTTATATTTATTGATACTGCAGTAGAAGTTAACACTAAGGAACTTAAAATATATATTAATTCATTTAAAATAACCTATTACATATTAATGTAAGTAATGTATTTTTATGAAAAATGACTTTTTCAAAACAAATTATTGAGAAGAGTAACACTTTTAGTTATTTGCAAATCTCTTTAATGTCTGCTTAAAAGAAGTTTACTAGGTTTTCATGTCTGCTTCTGCATTCAAACTACTTGAGTATGTTGTTTTGGTTAAAGTGTATGAAGAAACCTGACCTCCCACAGACAGACACGTGGCTGGAAAAGAGAGGAATGTTCTAATACCCTTTCAAGTGCTCGCAGGTATTATTCTCTGTCTATTGGATCTCAACAAGTAGTACTTTCTTGGGGTGGGGAGGGCAGTGCTTAATGGAATGTTTATTCAAAACAACTGTAGTGACTGACAAAAAAGAATCACTACCCAGAGTAGTTTGCTTCATTTGGAAGTTAACATGGCAGATTCAGAGGGGGCAGAGGGTGGAAGAGCCTTAGTGTTCTGATGGCAGATGGGACTGAGAAGCATGAGGACAGTTGGTGGTAGTGCATTTAGTACAGCCCGAGGTCAGGACTTTACAGTTCACATGCAGAAAAAGAAAAACTCACAGAAACACAATCCCTACAAATTGGCAATCTCTCAATTATACACAATTGTGACACTTTTAAAAAGTGTGGTAAAAATATATAAAATTTACCATTTTAACAATTCTTACGTGCACAGGTCAGTGGCATTAAGTACATTTGCATTGTTAAGCAACTACCATCATTATCTGTCTCCAGAACAGATACAGTTGATCTTATTATTCACAAATTCCATATTTGCTAACTCACCCACTACCTGACATATCTTTGTAGTCCCCACATCAGTATTGAGTGCTTTTGCAGTCATTTACGGACGTGCACAGAGCAGCGAAACGTTTCAACTGCTGGGTGTGCATTCCCCAGTCGAGGTCAACAAGGTGACAGACACTCTGCCTTGTTTCAGCTTCATACTCTACACAGATGCCCTTCCTGTGATCTGTTTAGTCCTTTTTTCCCCACATTTTTGTTCTTTTTGTTGTTGATTTTGCTTTTTAAATATATATATATATATATATATACATACATACATATATATACATATATGTATGTATGTATATATATATATATATATGTATATACATATATAAAATAATTGATTTCAGAGAGGAAGGGAGAGGGAAAAAGAAACATCAATGATGAGAGAGAATCATTGGTCGGCTGTCTCCTGTACACCCGCTACTGGAGATCCAGCCTGCAAACCAGGCATGTACCTTTGACTGGAATCAAATCTAGGACCCATCAGTCCGCAGGCCAACACTCGATCCACTGAGCCACACCAGCTAGGGCTGATTTTGCTGTTTAAAATGCCCCCCAAGCCAAGACCGGTTTGGCTCAGTGGATAGAGCGTCGGCCTGTGGACTGAAGGGTCCCGGGTTCGATTCCGGTCAGGGGCATGTACCTTGGTTGCGGGCACATCCCCAGTGGGAGGTGTGCAGGAGGCAGCTGATCGATGTCTCTCTCTCATCGATGTTTCTGGCTCTCTATCCCTCTCCCTTCCTCTCTGTGAAATATCAATAAAATATATTAAAAAAAAATAAAATAAAATGCCCCCCAAGTGTAGGGCTGAAGTACCAGCTAGAGCGCAAGTCTAGTAAGGGTCCTAAATAGAAGCACATGTAAAACAAAGATATGTGCTGATCAGTTGATGAAAATATGCTAAGGGCTCACAGGAACCTAGTCCTCCCTGTATGTCCCCAAGGAACAATGGTTCAGTATTTGCTGATTCAGTGTCCACAGTGATTTTATAGAAGACTAGAGGCCCAGTGCATGAAATTCATGCACAGGTAGGGTCCCTAGGCCTGGCCCGCAATGAGGGCCGAGCGGGGCCTTCCTTTGTTCCGAGCCAAACCCTGGTGGTCAGCGCACGTCATAGCGATCGATCAAACTCCTGGTTGAGATTCTGAGAGGACACTTTGCGTGTTAGCCTTTTATATATATAGAAGATTATATCCATGAATAGCGAGAATCAGCTCTCTCTCTCTCTCTCTCTCTCTCTCTCTCTCTCTCTCTCGGCTTAATTATTGCTGGTGTTTTCTTCTAACAACAGATCCATATAGAAAGGACAGCCTTAGCCGTTTTTGGCTCAGTAGATAGAGCATCAGCCTATGGACTGAATGGTACCTGATTCGAGTACGGTCAAGGGCACATGCCTGGGTTGCGGGCTTGATCCCCAGTAGGGGGCATGCAGGAGGCAGCCAATCAATGATTCTCATCGTTGATGTTTCTCTCTCTCTCCCTTCCTCTGAAATCAATAAAAATATATATTTTTTAAAAGGGTAGAAAAATTACAGGCGTTCCTCAAATGTTTGATGATTTTTTGTTCTCTGTTAATGTTTTCAAGAGGGGAGCACTGCCCTGGCTGCTATGCTCAGTGGTTAAAGGTTGGCTTGTGCACCTCAGGATCTCAGGTTCAGTTATGGTCCAGGGCACAGTCAAGGGCATGAACCTGGGTTGCAGGTTAGATTTCTATCAGGGTACGTGCGGAAGGCAGCCAATCAATGTGTTTCTCTCACATTGATGTTTCTCTCTCTCTCTCTCTCTCTCTCTCTCTCTCTCTCTCTTTCTCCCCTCCCCCTTCCACTCCCTCATTAACCCCCCCTTCCTCCCCCGCCCGTCCACTTTTTCTAAAAATCAGTGCAAAAAATACCCTCAGATGAGGATTAACAAAAACAACAACTACAACAACAAAAAGAGTGGAGCGCTAAGAAGCACAGTTGAGAGCTCTCTACATTGGCTGAGCTTTGTGGCGGGTGGGTGCTGCGTGAGTGCCCAGCTTAACTTCATGGTAGCTAGGAAGCAGGTTGGCCTGTACACCGGTACCTGCCACTGCACAGCACAGAGTTACTTCTCTGGTCAGTTACGCTTTCCCTGTTTTGTACCCTCTGTGAGCACACCCCAGGTTTGTATGCGCTCTGCTACACGTGCCTCTAATGTTCAGCTCCCAGAAATGGCTTAAAGTTGCTGGTCTGCTGATGGTTCCTCTCCCATTCTCTTCGTCATTCTTTGTTGTTCTGTCTTTATTCTTTAATTGGGCTGTCAGGTAGAACAGAGAAATGCATGTGATCAGTATGTCATCTTTAACCAGATGTCCTCATTATGGTTATAAAAGAACTTTTCATTTAGTTACTTTTATTTGTTATATATCATGTAGTTTAGAGTCACGGCTTGTTTAAAAAAATAATGTCCCTTGTACCCTCCCCCATTTCCTAATTTTCCAAGACAGCCACTTTTAGTCTTTTTTTAAACCGATTCTTTCATTTTAATTTTATATCTTTAATAGCATGCTTTTATTCTTAATTATTTTTTAGTTTTAAAATTAAAAATCAATTATCGATTTTTTTTTTTGGTATGGTTTTAAAAGTCATCATTGACTTTTTTGTTGTTAATCCTCGCAAAAGGATTTTTGTTTTTTAATATATTTTTATTGATTTCAGAGAGGAAGGGAGAGGGAGAGAGAGATAGAACAATCATTGATGAGAGAGAATCATGGAATAGCTGCCTCCTGCACGCCCCACACTTGGGATCTAGCCGCAACCCGGGCATCTGTCGTGACCGGGAATCGAACCGTGACCTCCGAAGGCATCTGTCGTGACCGGGAATCGAACCGTGACCTCCGGGTTCATAGGTCGACGGTCAACCACTGATCCAAGCCAGCCTGGCCACCCAAGGATATTTTTGTTCCATTGCTTTTCAGAGAGTGGAAGGGAGGGAGGAGGAAAGGAGAGGGAAAGGGAGATGGGGAGGGAGAGGGAAGCATCGAAGTGAGAGAGAGACACAGATTGGTTGCCTCATGCACATGCCCCGACTGGGGGCGGGGAGTGAACCTGCAACCCAGGTACTTGCCCTTGACCAGGAATAAAACCTGTGACTGTTTGATGCACAGGCTGATGCTCTAATCCTTGGGCAACACAGGGCAGGGCTGTTATTACTGACTTTTTAAAAAATAAAGTCTTTATTGAAATATAAAACATCTTAGAAAAGTGCTTAAATCGTAAGCGCACAGCTTGATGAAATATCACAAAGTAATCTTGTTTGTATCATCCTGATCCAAAATGTGCTAAGGGCAAACATATGCTATGACTTGAACCCCAGCAGCCTTCCTTCTACCTCCTCATCTTTTCACTGTTCTTCCTCCCCAAGGTAATAGCTGTCCTGACTTCTACCACCAGAGAGGATGATTTGCTTTTTTAACATTATACTAATGGGCCCTAACCGGTTTGGCTCAGTGGATGGAGCATCGTCAGCCTGCAGACTGAAGGGTCCCAGGTTCGATTCCGGTCAAGGGCATGTACCTTGGTTTCGGGCACATCCCCAGTGGGAGGTGTGCAGGAGGCAGCTGATCAGTGTTTCTCTCTCATCGACGTTTCTAACTCTCTCTCCCTCTCTGTAAAAAATCAATAAAAACAAACAAACAAACATTATACATATATAATGGAATCCTACAGTGTATCCTTTTGTGTCTGTCTCTTTTACTCCGCTTTATGCTTGTGACATTCTTCCGTGTTGTGTATTGCTAGGCTTTACGTTGAATTCTTATTTCGTAGTCGCCTGTTCGCGTTGTTCGGCTTGGTCTTTATGCTGTGGACTGAATTGTGTTCCCCAAAACTCATGTTAAAGCCTTAACCCCAGTGTGGCAGTTCTGGAGAATGGGCCTTTGTGGAAGTAATTAGGTTAGCCTGATTTCAGGTGGTTATGGTAGAGCCCCGATGCACTCGGGTTTGGGTCCTTAGAACAAGAGCCACGGAGAGCTTGCTCGCTCTCTGCCATGTGAGGACACACAGAAAGCGGCCCTGTGCTCGCCCAGAGGAGCAGCCCCAGCAGGAACTGATCACGCTGGCCCCCTGAGCCCAGCGTCCCAGCGTCCCAGCGTCCCAGCGTCCCCGCTGTGGGAAGCACAGTTCCCCGGTAAGCTACCGCTCGTGGTGTTCTTACGGCCGCCCGGGCTGAGGCACGTGCCCTCCTTCCGGGCCGCTGTGTCCTGAAGGACTTGGGTTTCGTCGTGCTCTTTGGTGGCGGTGGCTGCTTTAACTCCGGTTCGGAGCTGTATGGGAGGGTCTTTGACCAGTAGCGATGGACGGGTTTTCTCCAGGGGTGTGTGCTATGGGTTTGTTGGGCTCTTCTGGTTTAGGAATGTTGGGGGTAAGTCCTTGTCACGCATGAGCTTATTTCTACTGTGTAATTTTCCACTGTGTGTCTGGCATCAGGGTGAATCAGTGGAATTTCCAGAACTTCGCACACGTGGCAGGGAGTCTCCTCTTCCTCACGTAGTGAGCTCCTTTCTGCTGTGCGCCACTCCCTACCCCACCCCCGAAAACCATCTCCACAGCCTTGGGAATGAGTGGATGCTCTTTTCTCCAGTCGCAGTCGCCATCTTTCTGAGCAGCAGTGCACCACAGTGGCCTCCTGTTTTGGTGACCTCAAGGGCTGAGCTGTTCTACGGGCCCAGCTCTGGGCCAAGGTTATTTTGGTAGTTGAGCCGTCCCAACAGGGAGCTGAAAGGAAGAGAGGGTTAGGAGCTTCCTCCTGAGGCTTCAGAGAGAGAGAGAGAGAGAGAGAGAGAGAGAGAGAGAGAGAGAGAGAGACACACACACACACACACACACACACACTCTCTCTCTTTCTCTCTCTCTCTCTCTCTCTCTCTCTCTCTCTCTCTCTCACTCTGAGGACACTTGATAAAATGACCAGTTTGATTTAATCAAATGCAGTATATTTGAGCTCCTGTTTAGGTATTATTTGAATAGCACTACTTGAAAATGAAACTGTGTAAGAACAAAATCAGAATAGAATCTTTGGTGGATATTGAACAGAACCAGAAGAAACCAGTGATCAAAAGTCCAGTCATGGGAAGAAGCCAGATCTCAGAAGATCTCTCCCTCCCTTCCTCCCTCCTTTTCTCTGTCTCTGAAATCAATATACATGTCCTCGGGTGAGGATTAAAAAAAATACACATAACAAAATTTACCATCTTAACCATTTTTAAGTGGTATATTTCAGTGGAGTTAAATAGGTTCATAATGTTGCATAATCATCACTGTCACCACCATCTTATCTCCAGAACTTTTTTCATCAACCTGAAACTTTTGTCTTCATTCCTCCTCCCCCCTGCTCCTAGTACCTGCCACCCACTTTCTGTCTCTAGATTTTCAATATGCTAGGTATCTCATATGAGTGGAATCATACTGTATTTGTCCTTTTGTGACTTATTACTTCACTTAGCATAATGTCCTCAAAAGTCCATTGATGTTATGGCATCTGCCAGAATTTTCTTCCTTTTTAAGGCTGAGTGATATTCCATTGTGTGGATAATTCCACATTAGGCTTATCCATTTGCTCCTCAATGGAAACTTGGATGACTTCCACATCTTAGCTGTTGTGAATAATGCTGCTATAATCATGGGTGCATAAATACTTATTTAACTCCCTGCTTTCAAGCTTCGGGGTTTATAGCTGGAAGTGGAATTGCTGGATCATGTGGTGACCGTTTTTAGGGTTTTGAGGAGCTCCATAGAGGTTTCTACAGTGGCTGTGCTATTTTGCATTCTTCCCAAAAGTATACAGGTGTTCCATTTGCTGCACATCCTTGCCAAGGCGTACTTCATTGGTGGGTTTTTGATAGTTGCCAACCTGATGTGTGTGCAGTGTCATCTGGTAGTTTTTTGTTTGTTTGTACAGCAAAGGTGGAAATTTATTTATTTTTTTTAAAATATATTTTATTGACTTTTCACAGAGAGGAAGAGAGAGGGATAGAGTTAGTAGAAACATCGATGAGAGAGAGACATCGATCAGCTGCCTCCTGCACGCCCCCCACTGGGGATGTGCCCGCAACCCAGGTACATGCCCCTGATTGGAATCGAACCCGGGACCCTTGAGTCCGCAGGCCGACGCTCTATCCACTGAGCCAAACCGGTTTTGGCAAAGGTGGAAATTTATTGAAGAACAAGTACAGACTGCCACGTGGGGAGGGGGAAAGATTCCCACAGCACAGACTGCCACGTGGGGAGGGGGAAAGATTCCCACAGCACAGACTGCCACGTGGGGAGGGGAAAGATTCCCACAGCACAGACTGCCACGTGGGGAGGGGAAAGATTCCCACAGCACAGACTCCCACGTGGGGAGGGGGAAAGATTCCCACAGCACAGACTCCCACGTGGGGAGGGGGAAAGATTCCCACAGCACAGACTCCCACGTGGGGAGGGGAAAGATTCCCACAGCACAGACTGCCACGTGGGGAGGGGAAAGATTCCCACAGCACAGACTCCCACGTGGGGAGGGGAAAGAGTTCCCACAGCACAGACTCCCACGTGGGGAGGGGAAAGATTCCCACAGCACAGACTCCCACGTGGGGAGGGGGAAAGATTCCCACAGCACAGACTGCCACGTGGGGAGGGGAAAGATTCCCACAGCACAGACTGCCACGTGGGGAGGGGAAAGATTCCCCCAGCACAGACTGCCACGTGGGGAGGGGGAAAGAGTTCCCACAGCACATACTCCCACGTGGGGAGGGGGAAAGATTCCCACAGCACAGACTGCCATGTGGGGAGGGGAAAGAGTTCCCACAGCACAGACTCCCACGTGGGGAGGGGAAAGATTCCCCCAGCACAGACTCCCACGTGGGGAGGGGAAAGAGTTCCCTACCTGTAGTTTTGATTTGCATTTCCCTAGTGACATGCGATGTTGAGCATCTTTTCCATGTGCTTATTGACCTCTGCATATCTTCACCCCTTTTTTAATTGGGTCCTTTTTGTTGTTGAGTGTTAGACGTTCTCTATATATTCTGGTTATTAATCCCTTACCAGATGTATGATTTGCAAATATTTTCTCCCATTCTGTGGGTTGCCTTTTTACTCTGCTGATGTTGTCTTTTTTTGCGTGTCTGACCTTATTTATTTGTTGCTCTTAGAAAAATCTTATTTTTGAGTGGACTCAGACTTGGAGGTGAAATCTCAGAAGACAGCCCATGTCTCTTGGCAGTCTGCTCCAGGCGTCTTTCACTGTTCTCTTAACTACGCGACTGGCATATTCTGTGGCCTCTTTCTTGTTTCTCTTCCTGTTCCCTTTCTTCAGAGCAATATGCCTGTGTTCTGTGTTGCAGGACACAGGGAGTGACAGGATGCTGAATCTTGGATGCTTTGGCCCAAGGTTTTTTACCTTCTTAGCTTAGGGGCTTTCTCGCAACATATTGGTGAACATTACCTTCTTTAGAGAGAGTGAAAAGTTTGAGGCTCTGCCAGCTCTTTTGGGCTTCAGGCGAGGAGACAGAGTGGTATCAGTGAGACCAGGAACATCATTCTTCCCTCTTTTTACAATGACCAGGTTGAGAGCACTGAGATTGCATCTACAGTGCAACCCCAAACAGATTTGCGCTTCCTTTACCCAGTTCTCCATGGTCTGTGACAGGAATGCCCTTCCCGTAGCAGGTGGACATGGGTCAAGACACCCTTCTTCATGGGGTAACCTTGTTGGTAGTTCTCACCACTGTTAAACCACATAAGCCTTCCATTCTTCGCCCAGAATGTCAGCACCAACTTCTGTGCCACACGCTTTTCATAAAAGGTACGAAGTTTGTGTTTATCATCTGCTTCAGTGAGTTTCTGGTAGTCAGTGGCTGGGGGGGAGATACTCAGCTTCATCCAGAAGTAGCTGACTGCTTCCAATCGCTGTGATAAAGAGCTGGATATTGTCTTTTGATACACAAAATTTAAAAATTTTCATCAAGTTCAATTTGTCTTTGTTTTCTTTTGTTACTGTACCTTTGGTGTCATATCCAAGTAATCATTGCCAAATCTAATGTGAAGCTTTTGCCCTGTTTTCTTCTAAGAGTGTGATAGGTTTAGGTCTTACATTTATAATTATTGATCCTCTTTGAGCTAATTTTTGTATGTGATGTTAGCTAAGAATCCAGTTTCACTCTTTTGCATATAGATGTCCGTTTTTCTCAGCACCATTTCTTGAATATTATTTTGAAATGAATTGTTCAGTTATTTTCACACTTATCAGCTTATTTGTAATATTGTAAATATCTAGATATAACCCACATCTGGGGTCACCAATAATCGTAAGAGTGGAAAGGGGACTAAAATTTTTATAACTGTTGACAGACTTTGGCTGAAGCCCTTCTTCACTGGTACTTCTTATTAGGTCTCTTTTCTAAAGGATGCCCAGTAGGAAACACAGCCTCACCGATACGGGGCAAGAGCATTGTCGTCATGGACCTTAAGTGCAAAGCAGAGCTAACTATGTTCCCCAGTTCATGGCAAAGGTTCCCTCTTATGTTTCCTTCTATCATCTTCTGTTGTAACCCCCCTCCCCTCATCCTGGATGTCCATAGTTTCTAGAAAGCCTATATAATAAAAGCCTAATATGCTAAGTGTCCGGTCATCTGTTCAGCCAATCAAAGCATAATGTGCTATTGATATGCTAGGGCTGCTCAACTGCTCACTATGACACTCTGACTGGCGGGTTAGCTTGCTTCTGGGGTCCGGCCAATTGGGACTGAGCGAGACAGGCTAGACACGCCCTGGAGCCCTCCCGCGGTCCCTCCCCTGTTGGCCAACCTCCTTCATCCCTCCCCGACCCCGATCGTGTACCGGAGGGGTCCCTCAGCCTGGCCTGCACCCTCTCGCAATCTGAGATCCCTCGAGGGATGTTGGAGAGCCAGTTTTGGCCCGATCCCGCAGGCCAGGCCGAGGGACCCCACTGGTACACGAATTCGTGCACCGGGCCTCTAGTTACTTTATAAGAGAAATGTCAAACCGACCAGGTGAGGATGCTGGTGTAGGTGTACTTAGTTATCTATATACTAGAGGCTTGGTGCACGAATTTGTGCATGGGTGGGGCCCCTTGCCCTGGCCGGCGATCGGGACCATCTTGCCCAGTCCCTATTGGGGCTGATCAGGACCAGCTGACCCGGGGGAGGGACTGTGGGAGGTTGGCCAGCTGCGGGAGGTTGGCTGTGGGAGCGCACTGACCACTAGGGGGCAGCTCCTGCATTGAGTGTCTACTCCCTGGGGGTCAGTGCGCATCATAGTGACCAGTTGACTAGTTGTAACGGTCACTTAGGCTTTTATATATACTATATAATAAAAGGCTAATATGCAAATTGTCCCCTCGGGAGTTCGACTGACCAGGAGTTCGACCGCTCACTATGACATGCGCTGACCACCAGGGAGCAGTGCAGAATGAAGGAGGGCCCCGGCCGGCAGCTGAAAGGCCCCGATTGGCCCTGATCGCCAGCCAGGCCTAGGGACCCTACCCATGCATGAATTTTGTGCACTGGGCCTCTAGTATAAATATAAAAGCTTAAGCGACTGTTCGACCATTCACCAGTAGCTGTGACACGCAGTGACCATAGGGGGCACATGCTCTGACCAATAGAGGAGGGAGCCTGATTCCTCGTGGAATCGGCCGTCGGTTAGGTTGCTGCTGTGGCACTGTCGGCCCCAAATCTGTTTCACCCACACCCTGGACCCAGAGTTTGGTTTTGGCCCAGTCCCCGCAGGCCAGGCCGAGGGACCCCACCAGTGCATGAATCTGTGCACCAGGCCTCTAGTTTAAGATAAGAGGTGCATATTAACTAGAAGGTATAGTTGGTGTGTGTGTGTGTGTGTGTGTGTCTTGGTGGCTGGTTTGTAGGCTGCCTGGGGTATACTCATCCTTTTTGACCTGTTTGTTGCCTCTGTTTGTGTTTCATTTGGTTAGTCTACAGCAGGGGTCCTCAAACTTTTTAAACAGGGGGCCAGATAAATGTCCTCGGCGGGCCACATGTGGCCCGTGGGCCGTAGTTTGAGGACCCCTGGTCTACAGGTTGGTCTGGAACTAGTCCCTTTTCCTTCTTTAACTGCCTAAAGGGCTTTTCTATTAAAAACACACACACAGCCCTAACCGGTTTGGCTCAGTGGATAGAGCATTGGCCTGTGGACTGAAAGGTCCCTGGTTTGATTCTGGTCAAGGGCATGTACCTTGGTTGCGGGCACATCCCCAGTAGGAGGTGTGCAGGAGGCAGCTGATCGATGTTTCTAGCTCTCTATCCCTCTCCCTTCCTCTTTGTAAAAAATCAATAAAATATATTTAAAACACACACACACACACACACACACTCACTCACTCACTCACTCACTCACTATAGTTGGCATCAGTATTGGCTTCAGGTGTACAACATAGTGGTTCCACATTACTTTCCCATGTGGTTAGCACACTAAGTCTAGTAACCATCTTCCACTGTGCAGTGATCGCCCTGTTACTGACTGTGTTCCCCTTAACTTTTCCACCCATCCCTTCACTTCCTACCCACCTACCCCAGCAGCCGTCAGTTGTCTTTGTTTCTATGAGTCGGGTTTTATTTGTTCACTTGTTTTGATTTTTTTTTTTATGTTTCACATATGAGTGAAATCATGCAGTATTTGTCTTTCTCTGTTTGACTCATTTCCACTTAGCACAATACCCTCCAGATCCATCCATGCTGTTGCAGATTTCATTCTTTTTTATTGCTGAGTAATATTCCAGTGCCTGTGTTTGTGCACGTGTGTGCATGCGTGTAATCACATCTTTATCCATTCTTCTATTGATGGACATCTAAGTTACTTCCATATTCTGGCTATTGTAAATAGTGCTGCAGTGAATATAGGGATGCATATATTTTCTTTTTTAAAAAAATATTTTTTTTTATTGATTTCAGAGAGAAAGGGAGAGATAGAAACATTAATGATGAGAGAGAATCATTGATCAGTTCCCTCCTGCAAGCTCCCCATTGGGGATCGAGCCCACAACCCGGGCATGTGCCCTTGACCTGAACCTGGGACCTTTCATTTCGCAGGCCGATGCTCTATCCATGAGCAAGCCAGCTAGTGCTGTTTTCTATCTTTTTAATAAAATGGTTTGCCCTGGCAGGGTAGCTCAGTTGGTTAAAGTGTACTCCTTAGTACACCCAGGTTTCAGGTTCAATCTCCAGTCAGGGCACATAACAGGAATCAGCTAAAGAATGCATAAATAAGTGGACAACAAATGGATGTCTTTCTCACTGTCGAATCAATTAATAAAATAATTTAAAAATTTTTGTTAAGTTTTCATATTCAACAGCAACCTGTTTGTTCATATATTTACTCAGTTCCTACTGTGTGTAAGGCATTCTGGGCTGTATAAACCTATAAAAGCTGTAGTTCCTGCCGTTGCATCGCAGCGTCCGATATAATTAAAATGTTAGTAAATAGTGAATAGATTTGCTGCATTGCCATACATTTTGAGAAGTGTGTTCATTGTATAATCTCTCTTGTTAATTTTTGGTTTGTGAGATCTTTTTTCCTTGTCTTTAGGTGTCTTCATTTAAACTGTTATAATAGTACCCTTATTTGCACAAAGTCCCTGTTTTCAATTTTAAAATACTTATAAAATACAAAATCTTATTGTAATGCTAAACGAGGTTTTGAGGTTTGTTTACTTGCTTTTTTTAAAGTATATTTTTATTGATTTTAGAGAGGAAAGGAGAGGGAAAGAGAGAGAGAAACATCAGTGATGGAGGAGAATCATTGATTGGCTGCCTCCTGCATGCCCCCTACTGGGGATCAAGCCTGCAACCCAGGCATGTGCCCTTGACCGGAATCGAACCTGGGACCCTTCAGTCCACAGGCCAATGCTCTATCCACTGATCCAAACCAGTTAGGGCTGTTTACTTGCTTTTTAACAATACCACATGTCTGGGCATTTATAAAACTATTACCAGTTTGTAAGTACCAAATTCTTAAAGCCCATAAATTTTATTAATTTATTTTTTTTCTAGGTTGCAATAAAAATAATTGACAAAACTCAATTGAATCCAACAAGTCTACAAAAGGTAAGATTGGTCCAGTATCCAGTACTTTTTAAATGATTTTCTGTGCTAATTGCCATCTAATTTGCCTCTTAAAAACCTCTACTGGTATTTTACTTATTGTGGTTAGTACAGTAATGCTTTATATTCCTCAAAAGAATGCAACTTAAATGTAGCATTATATAAAAGCAATAGTATTGGATTTTTTTCCTTAAGTTGAAGATAATGCTTTTTAATGTTCTCAGTAGCAAACTGAAGGCTGTAATTTTAAATTGAATGTTCTAAATAATGATTAGAATAGAGTTTTTAAAAATAAGACAGAACCACATATTTTCATATAATTTATTTTTATTCATCATTATACACTGTGTAACTAATACTAAGATCTTTAAAGTCAGCATTTTGGCTTTATTAAACTCAACACTAGGTCAAATTAAGGAGTGTTGATTAATTCATATAAAAGAAATACTGAACGGTAGTTGGAAAAAACATGTCTGTAATGCACCGTTGCCATTTGTGTCACCTAGTAACCCAGGAGTTCTCAGCCTGCATGTCAGACTCCTCTGGGCCTCTTCAAAG
Organism: Plecotus auritus; assembly: GCF_963455305.1. Taxonomy (NCBI): domain Eukaryota; kingdom Metazoa; phylum Chordata; class Mammalia; order Chiroptera; family Vespertilionidae; genus Plecotus; species Plecotus auritus. The sequence goes on along the minus strand of NC_137770.1, from coordinate 4,506,428 downwards.
CCCTGATGGCTGGCCCACAGGAGAAATGTCTCTGCTTAGGTAGGGCCTGGGCATAGGCATTTCACCGGTGCATTCTGCAAATGGTTGATGATCTTTATAGTAAGATCTAGTATTGTTGGTGTTTTCTGTTTTAATTGATTTCAGAGAGGAAGGGAGAGAGAGAGAGAAACATCCATGATGAGAGAGAATCATGGATCGGCCGCCTCCTGCAAGTCCCCCACTGGGATTGAGCCCACAACCCGGGCATGTGCCCTTGACCGGAATTGAACCCAGGACCCTTCAGTTCGCAGGCCAACGCTCTGTCCACTGAGCCAAACTGGCCAGGGCTATTTTTAGTTTTGAAAAGGCTTTTTATATATTTCGTTTGATTTCTAGATTTGGCCGAGGAGGTGGGGGGTACAGAGACATTGCACTAGACAAGAAGTCCTGTCCTAGCCGGTTTGGCTCAGGGGATAGAGCATCGGCCTGCGGACTGAAGGGTCCCGGGTTCGATTCCGGTCAGGGGCGTGTGCCTTGGTTGCGGGCACATCCCCAGTGGGAGGTGTGCAGGAGGCAGCTGATGGATGTTTCTCTCTCATCGATGTTTCTGACTCTCTATCCCTCTCCCTTCCTCCCTATGAAACATTAATAAAATATATTTAAAAAAAAAAAAAAAAAAAAAAAAAAAAAAAGAAGTCCTGAATTTTAATCTTGGCTGTGACAGCCAAATATGTAACTTAACCATGAGCAGGTCACTTAATTTTCTGGACCTCAGCCTTCTCATCTTTAAAATGGAGATAATTTCATCTTCTCAGGATGGATTATTAATGAAATAATGGGTATTATAAAAGCTTTCTAAACGGCAAAGCAGTGCACGTGTAAGATACTGTGTACATTCCTAATGTATTCCTGATGGTTATTTTTCATTTATGTCATAAGACTTTTTAAGCCTTGTTCACGTGTGTGAGGTGGGGAGGGAAGTAGACTTCACCTTACACTGAATGTGGTATTTAAACAGGTGGTTCTGAAGGCATAGTGGGCCTTCAGGGTTCTCAAGGTGGTCCTGGAACAGATCCAAAAATTCCAGTCCTTCGTTCTGAAGATGAAATTGTGTTTATTTCCTTTAAACTTTTATTTCTTTATATAGCTAAGGACTTTTGTTACTAACTAAAACTAGCATATAAGTATTCAAATGATGTTACAAATCTTCCACTGTCCTTGTAGGTAACTGGAATTCTAGCAGTTTTCTATTGAGAATTTTTAAAATACGTTTTTATTGGTTTTTAGAGAGAGAGGAAGGGAGAGGGAGAGAGAGAGAGAGAGAAACATCAACTGGTTGCCGTTGCCCACCCCCCCCCCCCCCGCCCCACTGGGGATTGAGCCCCAAACCTGGGCATGTGCCCTGGGAATTGAACCAGTGACCTATTGGTGTACTGGACGACACTAAACCCCCTGAGCCACACTGGCCAGAGCGTTCTTTAGCTGGCTATAATTTTTCCTTCTTTCTTGCTTGCTTTTTTCATTATTTTTGGCTATAGTTTTTAATTGCTATTCTTCTATTGTTATTACTATTATTATTAGAAATTACTGTTTGTCCTATCATCAGTTTAGTACATGATAAGTTGCCTGGTTAGCCCGATAGTGTGATTATGCAGATTTGCACCACCATTAATTTTGGCACATGATCTAATAGCCGAGACTTTGAGATTGTCTGTCAGGTAGTTCAAGTATGAGCCATTCACAAAAGACTTACCTGTCCCAGTTAGATAAATGGGTAAGTGTAATGTTTTCTGTTTATAGGGCAGTGTTTTATTTATTTATAAACATTTTTTAATTTATTTCAGGGAGGGAGAGAGAGATAGAAACATCACTGATGAGGGAGACTCATTGATCAGCTGCCTCCTGCACACCCCACACTGGGAACTGATCCCGCAGCCCAAGCATGTGTCCTGACCAGGAATGAAACCATGACCTCCTGGTTCATAGGTCGACATTCAACCACTAAGCCACGCCGGCTGGGTGGGCATTGTTTTAAATCGTGTGTATAAGTTTGTATTCTTATAAATTAGAAGCATTCTATATTTCAAATTCTTCTTCACTGAGTTAATTTTCCATGGGAAAATAGGGTGGAGTGGACCTGGCATCTTTGATCCCCCACCCCTTTTTTTTAATTCTCACCCTAGGGTGTGTTTATTGATTTGAGACAGACAGACACACACACACACACACGCATCAGCGTGAGAGAGACACATCGAATGGTTGCCTCTCGTATGTGCCCCAACTGGGGACCGAACCTGCAACCTAGTGATGTGCCCTGACTGGGAATCAAATCCAAGACCATTCACTTCACAGGACAATGCTCCAACCAACAGAACCACATTGGCCAGGACACATCTTTGGCTTTTCTTAAAAAAATATATTTTTATTGATTTCAGAGAGGAAAGGAGAGGGAGGGAGAGAGAGAAACATCAATGATGAGAGAGAATCATAGATCGGCTGCCTCCTGCACGCCCCCCACTGGGGATCGAGCCCACAAACCGGGCCTGTCCCTGATCAGAAATCGAACTGTGACCTCCTGGTTCATAGCTCGATGCTCAACCACTGAGCCCCGCTGGCCGGCTCTTTGGCCTTTCAGTAGTACTTCTTTCAGCCTTTTTCCTTCCTTGGTAGCAATCACAGATCAAGGACAGTTCTCTTTATATTGTGCCTTTAAGCCCTGGTGCATGGAGCACAGCCGTAGAAGCTAACCGTCACTGTAAGGAACACTCTGCCATCAGCAATATGTAATTTTTTTATCCTGCCACTACCCAAAAAGGTGGACTGGCTTATTAAGGCAGCTTTGGAACACAGGTGTTGAAATCGTGTCAGTTGCAAAGTATTCCTAATATTCAGGCTGACACATTGATTTAATAAGTGAGATTCTAGTAAAAGATATATTTTTTCCATTGGAAAATTTCTCTTCTTCAGTGTCTTTTAGGTCAGCCTTTAAAGAGCTCTGTAATTTTGTATACATAAGATGGTTTTGAAAACAGCATGAATAATAAAAAGTTTCCTTCCTGGTTTGGCAAAGTCATTTTTAGCTTTGATTTGGTTACGTGCAGGTAATCTTGCTGGGTCTTGTCCTTATTAAATCCGAATCTATCATTAAGAAGTAAGTAATGGCTCATTTTTTTAAAGTGTAGTTTGCCTTTTTAAAAATACTAGACTTTATTAAGACATGCCAGTACACTAAGGGTAATCCATCTAAAGTTGATGAACATCCCTTTCCGACTTGGAGTAGACCGTTGTTAACATGAAGAGAGGGAGCATAAGTACGGTGGGGAATACAGTGGAGCCATGTCGAATGGACTCACAGCCAGGCTTCACCCTGGCCTTGCTGTGACAAGTCACTTAACCTCCCTGAGTCTTAGTTTTTTCATTGGTAAGATGGGAATAATAAAGTACCTCATAGGGCTGTAGTGAGAATTAAATAAATTAACATTCAAAACCTCCTGGAAGAGGAGGATAGTATGTGGCCCAGGATAAGGACTGTTTGCATTATTGTGCGTCCTGCTGAAAATTAGGTTTTTGTTTTCTTGGTTTTGGGGAGTTGGGAGATGTTTTTGTTTGTTTACAGTTTTCCCTTCTCAGGAAATAAGTAAAGCTTAAAAATTGAATGGTAGATTCTAGCTAGCTCTCTTTTGTGGGACTTGATTGCTGTAGACTACTTCTGATATCCTATATAATAAAGAGGTAATATGCAAATTAACCCTCATAAGATGGCTGCCTATGACCAGGCCGGCCAGGGGGTTAGTGAGGGACGGCCAAACGACTGAACAAGCAGGCTGCATAGGGCGACCAGGTCGGCAGGGGGGCTGTGAGGGGCGACCAGGCGGCAGGGGGGGCAGTTGAGGGCGACCAGGCCAGCAGGGGGGGGGGGCAGTTGGGGGCAACCAGGCCAGCAGGGGGGGCAGTTAGGCGTGACCATGCCTGCTGGGGGGGGGGGGGGGTGGCACGACCAGGCTGGCAGGGGGGCAGTTGGGAGCGATTAGGCTGGTAGGGGGGCAGTGAGGGGCGACTAGACTGGTGGGGAGGCAGATGGGGGGGCGACCAGGCCGGCAGGGGGGCAGTTAGGGGTGACCAGGCTGGCAGGGGTGGGGGCAGTAAGGTGACGACCAGGCCGGCAGCAGGGGCAGTTAGGGGCGATTAGGCCAGCATGCAGAGGCCGTGAGGGGGAGATCAGGCCGGCAGCGGGGGAGCAGTTAGGGGCGACCAGGCAGGCAGGCAGGTGAGCGATTAGGAGCCAGTGGTCCAGGATTGTGAGAGGCAGTTGGACATCCCCCAAGGGGTCCCAGATTGGAGAGGGTGCAGGCTGGGCTGAAGGGACCCCCCTCCCCCCCCCCCCCCCCGCACAAATTTTGTGCTCCAGGCCTCTAGTCCGCTAATATTTGAGCATTTATTATATACTGAGCACTGCTCTAAGTGTATTACCCATATTAACTTATTGTGTTAGTTTGCTCAAGCCGCTGTAACAAAATACCATAGACTGGTGGCTTAAACAACAGACATTTCTTTTGCACAGTTGTAGAGGCTGAGAAGTCCCAGATCAGGATGCCAGCATGGTTGGGTTCTGGTGAGAGTTCTCTTTCTGTTGCTGCCTTCCTACCATGTCTGGGGCTGGGGGTGCACAGCGCCAGGGCACGCGAGCATACTCTGGTACCTCTACTATGAGGGCACCGAGCCCATAATGAGGGCCTACCCTCATGGTCTCATCTAAACCTACTCAGTTCCCAAATGGCCCATCTCCAAATACCATCACCTGTGGGTTAGGGTTTTAACATGGGATTCATTCTTTGTATTCTAATTTCATGAGGTTGTAAAGTTCTATTATTCAGGAAATAGATGCCAGGGAGCTAAACTAGCCTGCCCAAAATCCCCTAACTGCTACGTGATGGGTCCCAGGCAGTCGTTCTTTGATAGGTTTAGTTGACATTGAGTCAAGCATGGATGAATTCTAAGTGAAACATGTTTGCCCCGGTTCAGACCATAGAGCACTTGTGCTCAGCGGTGCCCTGGCTCACTGTTGTATACTAATGCATGGGAATCACGGTCGTTAATACTGGAGCCTGGGCCTGTCGTGCTCTTACACACAGAGGCCTTGAACTCGCTCACAGTAGCTCTGATAGGTGCCGTTTCTTCTGCATACTCCGCTGCTTCAGCATTATCACCGTGCTGATCCTGCAAGGAGACAGCTGGGGAGGGGCGCAGTCCAGCTGTCCGGTCAGTAAGCGATGGAACGAAGACACCAATACTGGTCTGACTGAGATATGGGCTCTTTGCATCCCATCGTGCCACCTGACTGTAATTAAATTGCCCCCATTCGGAGTTCATAAAAACTTGGATGGGAGCTGACCTGGGGTTCTCCTTTGTGGTAGCTATAAAGAAGGTAGTTAAGCCCGTCTGGTGTCACTCAGTGGTTGAGCGTCGACCTATGAACCAGGAGGTCACAGTTCGATTCCCGGTCAGGGCACATGCCCAGGTTGCGGGCTTGATTCCCAGTAGGAGGCAGCCGATAAAGGATTCTCTCTCATCATTGATGTTTCTATCTCTCCCTCTCCCTTCCTCTCTGAAATCAATTTTAAAAATATACATACATGTATTTTTAAATAAAGTGGTTAATAGTTTCAAGTTTGGAGGAATATTTCAGGTACTTAAGAGAAGCAGGCGGGGGAGGAGGAGGGGAAAAGGGGGGTGAGAGGGAGGCAGACATAGGAGTGATAAATGGTTAGCCAGCTTTAAGCACATCTAGGAATGCAGGCTGCTCCTTACTGTGCCATCTTTTCCAGTGTCAGATGCTCTTTTTTTCTTTTCATTTGCTCTGGCATCGATCTGTCTTTTAGAAACTTACTCAGTAGTGTTCTCTATTCTGCCATATGCAGTCTTAGAGGTTAATTCTACTACTGCAAACATAGCACTCTTATCTTGGGTCTTGGTTCAGTCTCCTGAGTAAATTCTTCTCTTCTTGGGCCAGCCACAGGAATAATTGCCTTCAGCAAAGGCCTAGTTTAGTTCATGAGTATTGTTGATTTTTTTTCTTACCTGAATTTATTTGATTTGTGCTAATACTGGTTTTCTGCCATAATTCCAGACTATTGGGGTATTTTTAAAATAATGAGTCTTTGTATTAGCTATCACTTCTAGTTCGATGCTGTATAAATTGGATAAGGATAATTCGTCCAGCTAAAATATCTGACAAGGCCCTTTAGTAGAGAATACACCCTTTAGGTAAAGATCCTGCTGGCCCAGCAGTAAAGCATTTTTTGAGTAAAGTTCAAGCACCATTCTGCAATGCAGGTTTCAGTAAGAGAGAAAGGGAAATCCCCATGTTTTAAAAAATGTAATAAAAAATATTAAGGACAACAAAAGAATGAACATTAAATTCAAGTCTGTGCTAAATATACAATAGGTTGCTAAATGATTATTGACTCTGCATGAGCCCCAACCAGAGCCAGGGATTGAACCGTGCTCTTGACCAGGAATCGAACCTTCGACTCCTTAGTCCTTGGGTCAACACTCTAACCATTGAGTAAACCATCAAGGACTAGATTCCTTTGATCAGGGTTTTGTTTTGTTTTTTCGAAGAAATCCTGCTTACACCCACTCAGGCTTTTTTTCTTTTTAAAGCCGGTGTTTGTTTTGGAGCCACTGTTAATGCGTAGAGCTCTGTAACAGTGGTGGCCTTTTTGGCATCTCAGGGCGTCCTAGTCATGGGTCATATCAGGGAAGGAGCCATATAATTTGGAGGCAGAGAACCAGCCCATGCTTTTCATGTATCCACGATAGAACTACTTTTGCTGCTACCACCGCTGGCTTATTTGGGGCACTTTGCTTCAGCCTCCTTAAACCAGTCGTTTTCAGCCCTAGCTGTGCATTAGAATCATCTGTGGAATTTAAAGAACCAGAAACAACTTGGGGTGGTGAACACATAATACAGTAGACAGATGATGTATTATACACTGAGTGGCCAGATTATTATGATCTCTGAAAGCATAATAATCTGACCACTCTGTGTGTGTGTGTGTGTGTGTGTGTGTGTGTGTGTGTGTGTGTGTGTGTATCCTGTATAATAAAAGGCTAATATGCAAATCGGCCAAGCAGCAGAACGACTGGTCACCGTGGCACGCACTGACCACCAGGGGGCAGACGCTCAATGCAAGAGCGTAGAACATAGCATGGAACCATTTGCTCCCACAGGGGGACGCCACTCAGCCAGAAGCCTTGAGCCAGGCTCACTGCTGGCAAGTGCAGCAGTGGTGACAGGAGCCTCTCCCGTGGGGAGCGGGCCTAAGCCATCAGTTGGACGTCCACCGAGGGCTCCTGGACTGCAAGAGGGCACAGGCCAGGCTGAGGACCACCCCCCAAGTGCATGGGTGGGGTCTGGCCAGCCTGGCCAGGGGAGGGGACATGGGCGGTTGGCTGGCCTGCCTGCTGGTCGAACTCCTGGTCGAGGGGACAATTTGCATATTAGCCTTTTATTATATAGGATTATATAGGATATACACTGAGTGGCCAGATTATTTTGTGTTCAGAGATCATAATAATCTGGCCACTCAGTGTAGAATTGTATACTTGAAATTTATATAATTTTATTGACATCACCCCAGTAAATCCCATTAAAAATAAATAAATTTACTATATAATATTTTTTAAAATGTTTCCTTCAAAATCCACCCCCCCCCCCCCTAAAATCCCCAGAGGTCCTGGCTTGAAGGCTCCAAGATGAGTCTGAGGGATCCCCAGTGCACAGCCCAGGTGAGAATGGCTCCTAGACTTTCTTTGGTTCCCCTCAACGTTAGTCATTTCCCTTCCCTTCCTAAAGCTAACCTCCCCCAGTGTCCTACGTCTTAGACTGCTGCCACCGACTGTTTCCTCCTCTCTCCGACTCTCCTGGGAGTGACTCTTACCCAGTATCTTCACTTCTTTCCTTCCCCGTCCCCGTCCCCGTCCCCTTCAGGTGAAGCACAAGTCGTTTTCATTGAACAAGTCTATTCAACGTTTCCTGTCTTAACACCTTCCTCTTTTCATGCTGACTTGTAGCAGGCTAACGATTCGGGCCATTAAGAAAGTGGTTGTTAGTCCTGAATATTATTGGCAATCTGGCATCTGTATTGGGGTCAGTGTGATGGATCTGGTGCACTGATAGAAACAGAGTGTGGTAAGTGAAATGGAAGACAAGTCCTTCTTGATGATACATGTTTGACGTATTGAGACTAAGAACGGATGTGTATTTCCTTATTGTCGGATGTCCAAAGCAGCACTGGAAATGGGAGAAACCCAGCTTCGGCGCAGCTTCTGCCTTCTGGGGAACTTCTTCATTTATCGCCTGACTTCTTTCTCTTTGGCAGGAAATAAGAAGCGGCTCGATATTAAGAGTAGATGGAGAATATGAGAATTTGTTTTTGGTTGTACCAGTGATTCATTGGCTATTTTCTTCTCAAAGTGTAAGAGGACGTTCATTTAAACAGTTACAAAGTGGTGGAAATGAGCCAGTTGGGCTGCATAGGCGCAGGAAACGAGTTACAAACAAAAGAAAGGCCTTGGGAGCGCAGGAGAGGGAACGGAGAGGGAGAGCGCAAAGGGAGCGCATTGTGCCAGTCTAGAGAAGTCACTGAAGAGCCAGATACTTTAAATAGATTAAACTTAGAACATAGCATGGAACCATTTGCAGAAATCAAAAAGCAAGCGCGTGCGCGCGCGCGCACACACACACACACACACACACACACACGGGAATATTATTCAACCAAAAAAAAAAAAAAATGAAATCCCTCCCTTCCACTTTCTCTAAAAAATAAATGGAAAAAAATATCCTCAGGTGAGGATTTTTAAAAAGAAAGATTAGAAAACAATATTTATTTAGCCAAAATGTGATAGACCTCGCACAGAGGACAGGAAGGGGAAGCATGAATTCAATAGTAGATAAAATCGTGGAAGAGTTGAAAGGATTGCTCCTGCAAAGTCAGCAAAGAAAAGGGGATCCCGGTGACTTTGGATAAGTGCTCAGCATTGTCCGCCATGGCAGGCAGGTCTCCTTCCTCATGCAGGTGAGCCCTGAACAACACGGGTTTGGACTGTGCTGGTCCACCTATACACGACCCGCCCACCCCCCCGCCCCCCAGCCCCAAACACTTGTACTGTTTTCCATCCACATTTGGGAGTCCACTGATGCCAACATTGTTATTTCTCTCTCTCTCTCTCTCTCTCTCCTCTCCCCCTCTCTCCCTTTCACTCTCTCTAAAAATCAATGCAAAAAAATATCCTTGGATGAGGGTTAAAACAAAACAAAAAAAAGAAACAGGACCATATAACCTAGTAGAAGTAATCAGAAGATCCACTTGGTAGTTAATAGGTCAGATGGTCAGTATTCACGTAAAAACGTTCACCACCCTAAATGATGCCATCCTAAAATCTGCCAAATTTGACAGTACATGGTGTTGACAAGAGCGTAGAGAAACAGGAAATCTCCTAACTTTGCCAATACTGTAAATTACGTGTTTAGCTAATATAGCACTTGCAGTGTTGTACAAGCATGTGTGCCCTTGGCCCCATTGGATTTCTAGGCACCGACCCTGCCAATACAGGTGCGGGGATGTGTATACCAGGGGTGACCCCTGTAATGCTGTAACAGCAGGACTTGAGCAATCACCTCCGTGGCATCAGTGAGATTGTGGCTCAGTACCGGGCAGCACATCCTCGCCGGGCTGGGGAACATCTGACCCCCGGGCCGTGCCATTTGGTCTGGCCCTGCCGCCAAGGCAACCAGAGGCGGGACTTGAAAGTCAATGAGTCTAGGGACTTTTTTTCATAGCAACATAATTTTTAGGTTGATAATCTTGTATGGCCCGAGAATGATGTTATAAATGTCTAATGGCCCTTGGCAGAAAAAAGGTTCCCCACCCCTGATCACACGTGTCTCCACGTGTCCGTAGACTGCGCTCCCTGGGTTGGAGAGGCCACAGCTTTGGGCTAGTGTTTAACAAATGGCCTTTAATGATGCTGTTAATTATTGCATTTCCCTCTCATTTGTTAACTCTCATATTTTGTTCCTCATTTTAATGTTAAGGTGGTTCTAAAAGTGATCAAATCTTTTTAACCCGCCTTAAATCTTGCCTTACTGAGCCAGCTCTCGGGTTTGCTTGACTTTAAGCCGATGGATTCCCTGGAAATTGGCTTGCCTTTCACCCACCAGCAGCCTTGGTTCACACGATGCAAAGCAACAGTCAGTCCCCCCCCCCCCCCCTTTTTTTAATCCTCACCCGAGGATATTTTCCCATTGATTTTCAGGGAGAGAGTGGAAGAGAGGGAACGACAGAGAGAAATATCGATGCGAGAGAAACACGCCGATGGGTTGCCTCCTGCATGCGCCCTGACCAGGGTCCCGGGCGGGAGAGGAGCCTGCCGCCGCGGTACATGCCCTTGACCGGAATCGAACCCAGGACCCTTTGGTCCCCAGGCCGGTGCTCTACCCACTGAGCAACACCGGCCAGGGCAACAGTCAACCCTTCTTGCTAAGTGGTCACAATACAGTGATTTTTGTCTACTGTTTGTTTTTCAGGAATTTCTCTTTTAGCTAAACCAACAAAACCCCACTTTTCTTTGTTTCTCAATCCATTTCTGTAAAATTCAGATTTGGGGGAGATAGGTAATGTAGTTATGTAGTTCACAGGGCACAAAAAGTATAGAAAAAAAGTCTTCATCTGCCCCCTGACTTCCACACCCAGGGCACTGCCCTTGGGACAACCAGTGGCATCGTCTCCATTGGTCCTCCCAGAGATGTTTCTCTGTGCAGAGAAGGAAAGACACATTTTTCTTTTTCTTCTCAGCAGTGCATTTTCTTGACAATTTTTCTCCATGAACCCTGGGCTTTGCCAGCCCCGCTCCCTTGGTTTTGCCTGAGAGGGTCTTGGGTTTGTTCTTGCATTCACAGAGGTGCTGTGCTCAGCGTGGTCAGTGAGACAAATGGACAGTTTCGCACAGTGATGCGGGAAGGCAGGCGTGTCCTCCTTCGCTGTTCCTTCAGGAAGCACCCAGAGGTGCTCTAGGATCTGGGACCTCGGCGCAGATCAACCATTTCTGACCCCACAGGTCGGTCTGCGGCTCAGCATCTGGCCTTCATTCTCTCCCTGCCCGTTCTGAGCTCACAGTGTGGACTGTTCTCCCTGAAATGTTGTCCCTGGGCCAGCCTGTCCTTTCCTTCTGCACAGTGAGGGGTGTCCTTGCCCTCCGAGGGTGCTCTCTTTACACTGGGAGTCTTAGCCCGGGATTTAGAAATCTGGACGCAGATTTCTGTCCTGAGCTTCAGACCTAAGCACCAAATGCAAACTGTGCTCTCACCGTCGTCACTTAACTGCCCCTCGCGGGGAGTCTGGAACCAGCCCCAGCCTGCCTTGCCTTTCCCGCCATTGTGTCTTCCCTGTCTCAGCGGCATCCGTATCCACAAACATGGGTGTCAGCTACAGCGGCCTCCCTCCTCCAACCCTCTGAATAGTTCTGACCGTGTCTCCTTCTCCACCCAAGGCTGCTAAATGCGTACTCATTCTTCTTGGATTTACAGTGCAGCTCTGTCCTGTTAAAGAAGAGGGTGAGCAGTTACCCCTTCCATTATTTCTCACACACACCTCGTCATTCCGCCTCCTGGCCCATCCCTTCGTCTCAGACCTCCTCCTGGAGTTTAGATCACACTTTCATGTCGAGAACTCCCGCGTCCCCCCATGCTCTCGGTCATGTGCTCATGTGCTCATTTCATTTTTATATTGCTTGGTAAATTGTTTTCCCAGAGAGAATTCCTGTACATCCCAAGTTCTGGCTATTGGGACACGTGTTTATTATGTGATGTGGTAGGTTTGGTGTCCTTGGTATTCTGATCACCAGAGTCCCGAGTTTTTCCCTTCAGAGATGTTTGTTCGGCTCCTGTGTACCAGTTCCTAGAGGACAAGAGGATGTGATGATGTGTGGAGGGTGCCAATTGCTCAGTGAAGAGAGAATTCTTTCACTTTATACGTTTCTGGGTTTTTGTTTTTAATACTCACCCAAGTCCACGTTCATTGATTTTTAGAGAGAGGGGAAAGTCCGGAGGGGGACAGAAAACATCACTGCGAGAGCAAAATATCGACTGGTTGCCTCCCACATGACCAACTGGGGCTGGGGGTCGAACCTGACACCTAGTAATGTCCTGACCAGGAATTAAACCCGAGACCTTCTAGTGTATGGGGCGGTACTCCAAGTGAACCAAGGCGTATCCATTTTATTTTTTACAACTAGCATCTGCAGAAGATTGAAAGGAAGTGTGTAAAAATAAGCTGAATTAAGACAGTAGAAGTAGGTAAATTTCTCTTAAATGTTCTTTTATAACAAAACTTTAAAACTTACGTTTACAGCTCTGATGGGACTTCTAACGTTCCAGTTTTCTTTAATAAATGATTTCTGTGCAAATTTAACTATCTTTAGCCATCGGGCTCACAGTTGATCTGAATATATGATATCTCTGGCATTATCACATATGTAATTGTTGACTTTTTAAGAAGTTCTCTGCCAGCCACCTATTGCTCTGGGGTTTCCTATAGCAGCAGCTTGTACTCGATCAGTCATATTACTTGAACATTTTGAAGGGGTTGCGTGGAATCCTGGAGTGCGTGTGGACTTTGGAGTCAGGCAGCTCCGAGTCCCGGTATGGGACCTCCTAGCGGGGTGGCGGGGGGCGGGGGGAGGCCTTGGACAAGTTTCTTCCCTTTCTCGGTCACCTGATAGGTGGGGAGATGCCGTTAGATGTGGTCATGGGTGTGAAGCTTCTGGCTCTGTGTCACACATGGCACTTGATAACGGTTGGCCCCGGGCTTGCTCCCCCTTAGTTAGTTGCCTTGGTGTGAGTTTAACTCATTTCTCCCTGATGGAGTAAGGGTGATTCTGATAGACACTGGCCGGTGCGGGAACCTGGGCGGCTCCTCTGCCCGCACAGTCAAGCTTGTACTCCTCACCTCGGCACCTTTCCTGTGTCACAGCTCGTCCCGCTGTGTGGCGCCTGCTGTAACCCAGGGGCCCTCATGCGTGTCTGTGGTGTAGCATTCGCCTGCTGCTCTCTGATTACTCCAAAGCTCAGCAACCTAAACACGTTGTTATCTCGAAGTTTCTGAGTCATGTGTGCGGGGGTGACCGCTGCACGGTTCTAGCTCGGGTGCTCTCCAGTTAGAGCAGTGGTCGGCAAACTCATTCGTCACAGAGCCAAATACCAACAGGACAACGATTGAGATTTCTTTTGAGAGCCAGATTTTTTAAACTTAAACTTCTTCTAACGCCACTTCTTCAAAACAGACTCGCCCAGGCCCCATGGTATTTTGTGGAAGAGCCACACTCAAGGGGCCAAAGAGCCGCATGTGGCTCACGAGCCGCAGTTTGCCAACCACTAGGTGAGAGCCACAGCTGCAGGCCTCCCTGTGTGGGCTGGTGGCCGCTCCCACAGGGCTTCGCCTGGCTGCTGTCAGGAGACTGCACTTGCCTCCGCTGTGGGCATGAGGTCTCCCTGGCAGCTGGGCCTGTCCACCTGGGAACCCAGTGTCCTCACCGAGCCACAGCACCTTTTGCTGGCCTGGCCAGCCTCTTAGCCCCCCACTGCTTCTGCCTTCCTCCGTTCCTTATCACTGAGTGCCCCTGTACTCAAAGGGAGAGCGTAAGTTCTTCCTTCGGAGGCGAAGATTGTCAGGGAATGTGTGGACATACTTAAAAACTACCACACCTGCCCGGCCGGTGTGGCTCAGTGGTTGAGCACTGACCTAACCAGGAGGTCGAGGTTTGATTCCTGGTCAGGGCACATGCCCGGGTTGTGGGCTTGATCTCCAGTGGGGGGGTGTGCAGTAGGCAGGCGATAAATGATTCTCTCTCATTATTGATGTTTCTGTCTGTCTCTTTCCCTCTCCCTCCCTTTCCTTCTCTAAAATGAATTAAAAATACATTTTTTTTTTAAAGAACAAGAAAACTACCAGCCCTGGTGCTTGCTGAACAGTAATTCTCAAGGCCCGGTTCCGATCTGGTGACTGGTGGGGCCTGGTGTCGGCACTTGGAAGCACACTTCGGAGCCAGATAGGTCACTAGGTTCTCGCTGGTCACACCTCCGCATCTCCGCTCAGACACACGGAGCACACAGCGCCCGCTTCCTGCTGGGGGCGCCCTTTGTTAGGCCTGTAGGGTCCCCTTCCCTCCATGGTGCCATCTGTCACAAGAGCATTCTCCCCCTTCAGCTCCTGTACTGGCCCATCCTTTTTCGCTCTTTGGTTCTAATTACTTTGTTTCAGTGCTGGACTGCTGGGAGGCATTTTAAAAAACAATTGCCTTCTTTCAGCCTGCTCTCCGGCCGCAGACCCTCACAGCCCTGTAGCGGGCGGTGTGGTACTTGCCAGGAGGTAGTGCTTCCCGCAGACATTTCTCAAACAGATGGGGTCCTGTGTGTGCCCGGCTTGGTTTCAGCTGTGTGCATGGGGGCGGGGGGGGGGCCTAAAAGGAGACAGCTGTGCTCCCTGCGGACGGTGAGGTGGCATAAGTAGGTACACCGAAATGTACCGTCCCAACTTGAAAAACATTCTGGGGAAGAATGCTGTAGAGCACGGGAGACGGGCTTGGATGAGGTCTTCAATCTCCCAGAGACCGGAAGGATGAAAAGGGGAAAAGACGCCGAGGAAAGAAGAGCTGGGGGTGTTCTGCGTCCTCACAGGCATCGGGGTTGCCGGAGCAGTGACTGAGCTGAGGTTGGAGGGGTGACCGGAGGCCGCCGTGGCCATGGCTTTCCTCCAGGTGCGGGGTCCTAAGCTGCGGGGTGTGGCAGCCGACCCGGAGCTCTTCGGACTTCGCTGTTGTGGAAATAACGGGGAGGTTCCAACTCCAGCTACGCGTTCGGCCTTACAGATGGGAACACGGGGTTTCTGTGTCAGCTTGGCAGAGGGAAGCTAGGAAAGGACTCGGGCCTGCACGGTGGGTTGTCAGGGTGGCGGTCTTCTCGTCTGGAACGAAGATCTGAGGACGGCCACCGCAGCAGCCGGGGTGTTTATGTTGGCCGTAAAAACGCCGCTGCCTTCGGAGATGAGTCCGTGTTCCAGACAGGAAGTCTGTTCATCTGGTTCCGTGTGTTTAAGCTCTGGGCTCACATACGTCCGTGTCTCCGTTAGCTGCTGGGCCGCTTCTAGGTTGGGTGTGGTGGGCGAGGACCAGCACAGCCAGAGCTGTGGTTTCTCGCAGTTCCTTTAGCCCGTGGCCGGCCGCTCCTCGGCTTCCAGAGCCCTCCCGCCCTGGCTCCTGCAGGTGGGGGGAGACTGTGTGCTCGAGACCTGGTCTGGCCACACTCCCCACAGACATGGGAAGGTCTTTTCCTCTTTCTCTGGTTTCCACGGGTCTGCAAGAGGGGTGGATAAGATGGCCTGTCAATGCCTGTTGTTTTCTGAGATCCTGTTGTATTCGCCCCGGCCATAAAGCTGTGGCCTCCTGAATTCACAGCACCTGTTCGTACAGCAGCGGGCTCCTATTTCTCCTCACTCTGACGGCTGGCCGGCTCTGCTGGGCCTCACCGGGGACTCTGTCTTCTGGTCTCCCCTGGGTTTCCTGTGTGGCAGCACTCAGGGGGGCGAGTTGGGGGGCTCCCTCAGGTGGAACAGTGGTCTCTCTACGAGCAGTGTTTCATCCTCGAAGAGCTAAACTGTCCTCATGTTAGGGTGACATCATTCCGAGAAAGCAAGCCCCGCTGCGCAAACACCTTGTCCTGCCCTTGCTTGCTTCAAATTCAATCGCGTCCCATCGGCCAAAGCCAGTCACACAGCCAGTACAAAAGGGGGCATGTGAGGCATGCTGATGGGGCCGGGTATTAAGTCCCTCACAGCTTCCATGCTAAGTGACCTACCTCCTGTGAGGACTTCTGCCATGGTTTTGTTCAAAATCTCTCATAGAATTCCTTGACATTATAAATCTCACACACTCAGGATGCAGTTCACTGGGACTGAGTCAGACGAAGTTTAGCCACAAACCGTTCTTGCCTGAATCCCATCCTGTGTGTTCAAGACAGCAGAGCAGCATTCGGCTGGTGGTGGCGTTCTCTGGCACCTCTGCTTTTTCACAAGAGAAAGTGGAGGCGCGTGGTATGGGGTTAAAGCGACTTCGTAGTTACCCTGTACTTGCATGTTAGTCTTAGATGTGAACTACTGGACGTTACCAATGAATCGGTTCTTAGGTCAGTGGTCGGCAACTCGCGGCTCGCGAGCCATTGGCCCCTTGAGTGTGGCTCTTCCACAAAATGCCACGGCCTGGGCGAGTCTATTTTGAAGAAGTGGCGTTAGAAGAAGTTTAAGTTTAAAAAATTTGGCTCTCAAAAGAAATTTCCATCGTTGTCCTGTTGATATTTGGCTCTGTTGACGAATGAGTTTGCCGACCACTGCTCTAGGTAAAAAGTTAAACTTATATTGCAACAGTGGAAGATAATGTGTAATAACCTGTTTCGGGGGGTTGTGTGTTTGTTTTTTAGCTCTTCAGAGAAGTAAGAATAATGAAGATTTTAAATCATCCAAACATAGGTACTTTCTGCTTTCATAAGTATTTTTGTATCTAAATACATCCTTGAAACTATCTCATAAAGTTAAACATGTATTCCAGGAGAGATGTCTTCCCTCCTCCCAGCCCAGGCACACTTTTAATAGAATATATCTCCAAATCGTTTATCATTTGGATTAACTTTCTGAAATTTGCTAAAGACGAGTTAAAAGCTTAGATACTAAACATTTGAATTTAAAGCTTCAATGCAGTAGAAACATCTATAATTAGATTATAATATTCTAATTTTTTAATTATTGGGAAAATATAGTTATATTTAATTCATAGCTAGAGAGAAGGGAATTCTGTTAAGTCAGAGTTAAGATTTTCAAAGATAGACCTTTTCTAAGAAAATACTTGTACATTGAACCATTTAAAAAGACATAGGATAGTTATCTACTGGGATTTTGATATGAATTGCTTTATACGGCACAGATTTGTTTTACGTGTCCTCTGCACAGCTCTGCTGGGTGTGATGAGCTGGGCTCAAAGATGAGGAGGGTCATGGTCCTGTCCTCATCATAATTGTAGGACCAAGGTGAAAGTGTGAAATTCCCTAATCCTGACCTGTTGTATAGATATCTCAGTGGAAATTTTTGATCCCATATATCATAATAGTTAAAAATAATATAACTGCTTCTTTACACAGTAATAGCTCCTGCAGTCTAAAAATACTACTTCAAGAGTAAAATAACTTTTATCATGTAGATAGTGAACACTTAATAAATATTGATTAGAATAGTGAAATATACACACAAAAAGTGAAATAACTCTTAAGACAGCCAGTTGTATCAGTTTACTATCAGAATCACTTCTAGGAGGTGGGAGAAGTGACATTTGATGTTAAAGATATCCTGTTAAGAATTCTTGAGGCACAGGAAGAGAAGACTAAGTTTATACTCTGTTTTACCCAATCTGAGCCACCATTATTTAAAAGGCTTTATCGTTTTATGAACTAAGAAAAAAACAATGCTACCAAGCCATCATCCCATTATCAGTGATATTAGTTAAAAAGTGAAAAACTATACATCTTAAAATCAGTAAAATATATGTTTGGAGAAAAGAAAAATAAGGAATGTAATAAAAAGAAAGCCTTTCTTCACTTTTTGTTTCAACCGTTTGGTTAGCAAGCCAACTCTGAATTTTAAATTCTAACTTCTCATCCAAAACACTTTTTATTACTACTGCCTAGAACTAGCTAACTTAAGCATATTTATTTTGTTTTTTAATTAATTAAATTGTTCCCTGATTGGAGTTCTCTCTACTTACTACTAACTGACCTATCTTTGATCTATTTATCTTTGATAATAGATTTAAATGTCTAAAAATTTACTATTGGATTAAAATGGTTTTCCCAGGAGAGCTAATATTTGCATTGAAATTTGAGAAAGGTTTTGTTTATATGTTGATGGTTTTCCAGCATATATGTCTTAAATTTATCTCAATGATTTTTCTTGATAACCCAAATATATCATCTTAGAAATACGATAGTTTTATTCATTAGTTCAACAAACATATATTAAATACTATGTTAGGCATTTTATTTGGCCTATTACTCTCTGTTAAAACATCAGAAAATAGCCCCAAATATAAAAGACTAGCATTCCCCCCACCCTTCAGTAAATTTAATTTTAAAGTATGTATTACCAAAATAAAGTAGATAATGCAAAACAGTGATTGATAGCTTTAGAAATTTAGTTTTATTTAAAAATATGTGTATTTGATTTTTTAATGGTTTTATGAACTAGCAATAATCGGAAGGTTATTTCTCTGTCACAGGATCTGATAAGATAAAGTTACTCTGACCCATTGAAAAGAATTGTTTTAAAAGTTCTTTTCAGTTAATCACAGTATAATCCCTTCTACTTCTTTCCGTCCCTGGCTTCAGAATAGTAACAAAGGAACCTTGTTTTTTGGAGAATTTATGTTTCCCAAGCAATACAAGTCTCAGGTGGAATGATATAGATCCTTGAAGCCAGAACGAAAAGTAAATAGATTTGCACTTGCGGAAGTAGAGTAGATCTGAGCAGTCCCTGCAGTTCGAATGTGAAATAAGGCTTTTCCTGAGGTGCGGGGGACGAGCTGCTGGGAAGGCAGCTGCCGGGACAGATGCGGGACAGACGCACTGCCAGGCAGCGAGAGAGGATGGGGCAGGCACACCCCACCAGGCTGTGAGTGCACGCCGAGGAACACCCCTCCGGCACCCAGAAAGAACCATTATTTTTATGGAATCCCAAGGCCTTACAAAATATTTTCTGTTGTTGTTGTGATATATAATAAATGTCGTAAAAGCAGTTTTTAGAGGGCCCTCTATTAAAATCTTAAACGGAAAATAGTTACTTTTTGTAGTTACAGTTTATATATACATGGTGTATGCACACAAACATTTGTTTCTTCTGTGTCCTCTCCCGCCCCCAGTGAAGTTATTTGAAGTCATCGAAACTGACAAAACACTCTACCTAATCATGGAGTATGCCAGCGGAGGTAAGAAGCTGATCCCTGTTTTTCTTTCTTTCCTTTTGGAAGCGCACCTCACACGCCCATATTGATCATCGCTAGGTTTCTTTACTCTGCACAGTCACAGTGCACTAGGGTGAAAGTCCGAAAAGCTAGCTGTTAGCAGTTCTGGGGGTTGCGATTGTTTCGCTGTTAACATTTTAAATTGACAATATCCAGCTACTTGGATTTGTTTATTGTGGTAAAATCACACAACATGAAAGTTACCGTTTTAACCACTTAAAGTGTACAGTTCGGTGGCATTAAGTAATGCACATTGTTGTGTAACCATCACCACCATCTACCCACACAACTTTTTCCATGTTGCAAAACTGTAGCTCTGTCCATTAAACACTGCCTCCCTGCTCCCTCCACCCCCAGTCCCTGGCAGCCACGTTCTGCTTTCTGTCTTTATGACTTTGACTGCTCTAGGGACCTTATATGAGTGGAATCATACAGTTTTTGTCCTTCTGACTGCCTGTGTCACTTAGCATAATATCCGTAAGGCCCATCTATGTTGAAGCATGTGACAGGATTTCCTTCCTTTTTAAGACTGAATAATATTCGTGTGTGTGTGTGTGTGCGCGCGCATGTCTACACCACATTTTATTTATTTCAAGTACTTAGATTTTTAAATATAACCCTGGATATTAGCCTGTTTGAAATAAACTTGTTTTTCCTTATCAGATTTTAATGTCATTGGTGTCCCTCTTTCCCAAGGCCAGAAGTGATGGTTATAGTGCAATAATTAGATTTTCTTTCAATATTAAGGACTAGTCATTCTTTGCCTGCAAGTTTGTATAAATGTAGACATTTTTCTGAAGTGAATGGATATGTAGCCATATTTACAGCTCTGTCTTTCACAAAGATTCTCATTTCACGGGAGCTTGTAGTTGTTGGACCCTGGGTGGTTTGTGGAGGTCGGAAGCTGTCCTGCTTACCTTTGGGTGTTTCCTTCTCCGAGCCCAGTGTCTGACACACAGCATTTTCTGAACAAATAAGAATTTAGTTTACTTTATAAAATTATAAATTACTGGGGACATACTCTGTTTGACTATAGTGTAGCTTAAATTGTTTTGGTTAGAGTTTTATTTTTTCATTAGCACTTCTATCCATTTGATAAAATCTGAAAACGAAAGTTAAATTGTAGCCTCATTGTAGTGAGTTAACCATTGAATTAAAGATTGGAAGCCTGTTGTGAGCAAGTAGTAGGCACACCCCTGACATCCCGTTTTCGTCCTCCTAATTCGTTACTAGTTGTGTGACTTCTGTTTTAATGTGTGGTTGAAGAATGTAGTTGGTATTTCCACAGTTGGTTAGTAATAGGAAGAGCTGAAGGATTACTGGAGAACTGACCATCTGTATGGAGTTCTAGTACTTTCTACTCACCGTACAGAGTAAATCTTAAGAACCTTTCCATTTGTGTAGCCTCAGCAGTGCCCAGGTGCCTTCTCTTGCCTGATCTCTCCTTGAGCTTCCCAGTGACTCCATGATGGGGCCAGGCAGTGAGCGATGGCCTTTGTCCTTGAGGCAAGGAGGCCGGGAAGTCTCACTGTGTCACTTGGCCAGGCCTGGAGCTCAGCCTTCCGACACCGTATAGCTGGCCATGGCTTTCTGTTCCCATCTGTTCCAGGCACAGTGTTGTAGAGGTTGTTCTTATGTGTGAACAGAACAAGACATCTGGCCCAGCCATGTGCCTCAATGGTTTAGTGTCAGCCCATGAACCGACAGGTCCCTGGTTTGATTCCTGGTGAGAGTATATGCCCGGCTGTGTGGAGGAAGCCGATCAGTGTTTCTCTCTCATCAATATTTCTCTCTATTCCTCTCCGTTCCTCTCTCTAAAATCAGTAAAGGATATTAAAGAAAAAAACAAAAACATCTAAGAAGCACCCAGTTCTAATAGAAAGAGGATGTGCTTTGGGAAAGAGAGGTGGGGTCAGTCCATCCAGGTCCCCTCATTGGCAGAGTGGCCTGAGAAGTGACTCGATAAGTCTCTGAGTTTCTCAGTGACCTGCGACCATGGTCTTCCTCTGAGAAGCATTGAAAAGCGCTCCTCAGTGGTGGCGGCGTACTGGCTTTGGCTGTTTGTTTTAATCATCTCAGTGAAGCACTGGCAGTTTTCAGGACATCTGTTTGATTGTTTATGTTTGCCACTTTGAACGATAAAAAGTTTCATTAGATTTACTTCCTATTCCTCCCCAGTCTGGTGTTTCTCAGTTTAGCAGAATCAGTGAATTACAGAATTGGAAGGAATCTTAGAAATCATCCAGAACACCTACTTAATTTTTACAGATGCAACGAAAGCCTTGAAACATGTTCTGTGCCAACAGTTCCATCACCGGTGGCTTCATCCAAGAGCTTTCTCAGCTCTCCTGTCCAGTGTCCTTCCACCAACCGCAGGGCCCCTAACCTGGGTGGAGAGAGCCACTGTTCGCTATATTTTCTCTAAGAGATAGATAGCCTTTAGGGGTTTTCAGTTTAGTGGCTTAATCTGAGTGCTAGTACATCTATAATAATAAAAGTGTAATATGCTAATTAGACTGGACAGCCGAATGACCTTCCAGATATCCTTCTGGACAAAGCCGCAGTGGCGGGGACCGAGGCAGAGGCGGTTAGGGGCAATCAGGCAGGCAGGCGAGCAGTTAGGAGGCAGCGGTCCTGGATTGTGAGAGGGATGTCCAGTTGCGAGAGGGTGCAGGCCGGACTGAGGGAAACCACACGCACACGCACACACATGTGCACCCGCACGAATTTCGTGCACCAGGCCTCTAGTTTTTAATAAGGAAAAAACAGATGTGGGATGAATTCCTGATTTATAACTTAGTAATTGTGAGTATGATTTTATGGTTCCTAGAACTCTTAAGAGGTTTATATTATATTTGAATTTATAAAATTATTTTAAAATTATTTTGACAGACTTGGATTTTATCTGTGAGAGCAGAGGAGAATATGAAATGACTGACCTCTTGCAAGGATCACTAGAGGGGGAAGCGCGTTAGGTGTGAGGAAGGGACAGACCCACTACAATAACTAGTGGGTCTAATCTATTAATTTTTTTTAAGTCAAAACTGTTTTCCATATGATATGTATATATCTTTAACTTTCACATTTTAACTACTTGTTTTGTTTTTTTAATCCTCACCTGAGTATATTTTTCCATTGATTTTTAGAGAGTGGGAAAGAGAAATATCGGTGAGAGAGAGCTACGTCGATTGGTTGCCTCCAGCATATGCCCCAACCAGGGTCCCAGAATCAAACGGAGACCCTTTGGTCCACAGGCCAACACACTATCCACTGATCCAAACCCCTTAGGGCTTAACTACTTGTTTGTTTGTTTTGGTTTTTTTTAAATATATTTTATTGATTCTTGCAGAGAGGAAGGGAGAGGGATAGAGAGCTAGAAACACCGATGAGAGAGAAACATCCATCAGCTGCCTCCTGCACACCTCCCACTGGGGATGTGCCCGCAACCAAGGTACATGCCCTTAACCGGAATCGAACCCGGGACCCTTCAGTCCGCAGGCCGATGCTCTATCCACTGAGCCAAACCGGTTTCGGCTTAACTACTTGTTTTGACATTGTGTTCTATTTGCAAATAGAAAGATCATTTCCTTAGAAAATGCTGACATTTTTGGAGCTGACATTTAACTTCAGAAGTCATCACAGTTAAATGAATCGTTTGGTGTTAATTGACATGTAATACCTTTTCAAAGATCATTATGCAATCAAGTGATAAATGGAAAATATTCTCCTTTGTTTAAAAATGTATCAGAGTTAGGGCTAAAAGCTTAAAAAGGCAGAGATATTCATTACAATTCAGAATGACTTTTTCCTCAAAAATATTTATGTTCAGAACCAGCTGTTTTTAAGTATCAAAATCTTTTTTAAAATATATTCTTATATTTTTATTGATTTCAGTGATGAGAGAGAGTCATGGATCGGCTGCCTCCTGCACACTCCCCACAGGGGATCGAGCCCACAACCTGGGCATGTGCCCCGACCGGGAATCAAACCATGCCTCCTGGTACATAGATCAACAATCAACCACTGCGCCACACCGGCTAGGCAAAATATTTTTGTCAAATGTTGTCACTAAGCTGATGGTAGTATTCTTCGTTCGTATGAAGTAGACAGGATTCTTTCCTAAACACAGTTTATACCACATTTGTTAAAT
This sequence comes from Plecotus auritus, assembly GCF_963455305.1. NCBI lineage: Eukaryota > Metazoa > Chordata > Mammalia > Chiroptera > Vespertilionidae > Plecotus > Plecotus auritus. The sequence goes on along the minus strand of NC_137770.1, from coordinate 4,483,180 downwards.
TAGTCCTTTCTGTGGATTTCAGAGGTGTTTCTTTATTCCAGACTGATAAGCAGTTGGCAGTACTGACACATTCGTTGAATGTCACCCCTCTTCCCCAAGAAATGTCCACCAGCACATTCTCTCGGCTTTACCCCCACACTTTGTCCCGATTCCCTCCCTTCTCACATCGCTGCCGTGTCCCCCTCCAGGCCCAGCGCTCTCATCCTGTCTCTTCCCCACCCTAACCTGCTTCTCCCTCTAGCAGCCAGTGATCCTTGTAAGAGGGCAGCCATTTTGTATTCTCCTCTGCTCTCACTTGGCTCTGTGCCCGAATCCTTACCAAAGCCCAGCAGCCTCTTCCGACCTCAGCCTCCTACCCACTCCTGTGCCCACCCACTGCTGCCCGCACTCCGTGCTCACAGTGGTCAGCAGAACGTCTGCGCACACGAGCACACGTCCTGTTCCTTTGCCCGGTTTTTCTCCAGCACTTCTTACCACTGACACGCTGTACGTTCACTCGGCTCTCCACCGCCCGTCTCCCTCCGAGAACGTGAACGCCACAGGAAAGGGGCTTGGCTTTGTTCACTGCTCTGTTCGCCGGAGCCCGGAGCAGTGCCTGGCAGTCAGTAGGCACTCAATAAATATTTGTTGAATGAATGAATATATTCAGGAGTGCTAGTTTGTCATAGTCCTACAGCGAAGACTTCCTCTTTTAACAAAACTAACATCCATTTTAACTTTTAATTTTCATTGCTAAGTTTTTATTAAAGCACATTAAAAATGATACTTAAAATGAAAGTTTATGATTTAATTTCAGCGCTTTTATCTGGCTTCAAGATTTTGTAGATGAATTTTCCCTGTAGTTGAACTTAAGGCTAACTTAGTTTAAATTCCACATATTTCTGTTTATCTTCATCCCTATATCTAAAAATAAAATGAAGGCATTGCTAAGAATGAAACATTATCGATTTATGGGAAATTAATGCTCCGAAGTAGGACTTCTTTTTACTTTTATTTCTCTCAATTATAGGTGAAGTGTTTGACTATTTGGTTGCACATGGAAGAATGAAGGAAAAAGAAGCAAGAGCTAAATTTAGACAGGTATGAATTAACGTACCGTTAGTGTATTAATTTGATAAAGTAATCTCAATTAAACCCTGAAACGAACAGGTGTCTGCACATATAAATGGTTATAGGACCATTGGATGGAGCAGGGGTTGGCCATTCAGTTCAACAAAAATTTATTAAGTGCCTTTTGTGCCTAAGGCACTTTTTTAGAGATAGCCTTGGTTTCTGTTTCTGGCTTTGTAACTGGGATTTTAGCCTCAGGTTTTTTTGTTTGTTTTTTTTAATATATTTTTATTGATTTCAGAGAGGAAGAGATAGAGAGAAACATCAGTGATGAGAGAGAATCATCAACCAGCTGCCTCCTGCACGCCCCACACTGGGGATCGAGCCGGCACCCAGGGCATGTGCCCTGACCAGGAATCGAACCGTGACCTCCTCCTTGGTCATAAGTTGGTGCTCAACCACTGAGCCACGCCAGCGGGGTTAGCCTCACTCTTAACTTTAGTTTTTGACAGTTGAGCCTTAAAAACCAGAGTCTTTCATAATATCTGTGATTATACTAATTAAAACTATTTCCAAGTTTTTAACAATAATAATTACCATTTATTGATTGATCACTGCCTGCCAGACAAGGGGATAAGTGCTTTACCCGCATTAACGTGAACCCAGCAGCCTGGTGAGTTGCGGAGCATTGTGCTCATTTCCTAGAAATACGGAAACTGAAGCGCAGGCAGATCAAATAATCCGCCCAAGATGTGACGCCTGGTCCTGTGACACCAAACTCAGCCATTTACTCATTGTGCTGTGTTGTCATTGGACGAGGAACTGGCGCGCTTGTTCTGTAGAGGGCCGCGTAGTGAGGATTTCAGGCTTGTGGGCCGTGCTGGCTGTGGTAGCAGTTGCCCTCGCAAGTCGGAGCACAGGCACGGCTTGAGACAATGTGCAAATGATGGCTCACACGGTTGTTTCCAGCAGAACTCTCTACCAGAACAAGTGGTGGCGGCGCTGGCCACCCCGCGCAGGGGAAGGGCAGGGAAGGAGCGGGTACTCTTACCGCCACCTGGACTGTCCTCCCATGGCTACAAGTTCTTCATTTAAATGGCCGGGCAGCCTCATTCCTCTCAGAACCTCGAAATTTTGGTTTTATTCACATTTAAGATTGCCAAGGTAGAGTATAGATAGGAGCCTTTAAAGTTTTCACAGTATGTGGAAAGGCAGTTTTAGCTGATTTTCAAGATTTCTCATAACATTTGCCTCTCTTGATTTGTTAGTCTAGTGTTTATGGTTAAGGGCTTATTTATAAGTTTAATTTTAAAAGCTTAAAAATATTAATGGTACTTGGAATTGAAACCTATTAAATATCAAAGTTGAAACTAATTTTTATCTATCATTTTACTTCTCTGAGCCTCAGTTTTTCTATTTATAAAAAGTGGAAATTGCCTGGCAAGTGTGGCTCCGTGGTTGAGCATTGACCCAGGAACCAGGAGGTCACTGTTTGGCTTCCGGTTAGGGCACGTGTCCAGGTTGCGGGCTCGAACCCCAGTGGAGGGGTGAGGGGTGCAGGAGGCAGCCGATCAGTGATTCTCTCTCATCATTGATGCTTCTATCTCTCCCTCTGTCTTCCTCTCTCTGAAATCAATAAATACACTTAAAACTTTTTTTTTTTTTTTGGAGGAAAAGGAAGGCAGTTATACTTGTTGAATTCTGAAGTTCTTTTCAGTTCTGTTATTTTATTCTGTTGTCTGTGGAAGGAAACTCCCATTTCTCTTTATTACAAAACAAGTCTGTCCCTTTTCATGCTGTGGTAATTGTTATAAATTGGCCCCTAAAAACCATTATTTTCTTTGTCTCATAAAATTTACATTCCTTCCCGTTCAGATGGATGTGTCTGACTGGCAGGGTTAATGGGCTGTAGGTTACCAGCTGAGGGAAAGGCCAGCGGCGGCGGCCGCTTGGAGCCTGGGCCCGCCCTCAGGGGCCTGTTGGACGTCACCCCTAACTCCTCCTGCCATCTCTGCCCGTCCCCTGGTGGGGCCTGGCTTGTCCGAGGGACTCAAGACATCCCCCCGATGGTGATTTTTAGTCTTCTTCGGGAATTCTGAAGCCTTTATTTGAGGAACCTTAATTGGTCTAGTGTCATGAGCAAGGGAGTGTCCCCAAAACGTCCAGATTGTGTCTTTCCACAGTGCCAGGTTTATCAGGGGAGACCTCCCCAGCGAGCCAGTGAACCACACGCAGGTTACACAGAGAGGAGGGGCTGTGAGGTGGAAGCGAGGGGAGCACGCGTCTCGCAGGCGGTCCCCGTCCCTGGTGGCGCCTGCAGGTGGAGAGGCGGGTGTGGGTCTCGGGGCAGGCAGCTGCGGTGGCAGCGTGTCTGGTGAAGCGGCGTCCGGCAGGGCCCTGAGCTTGGCTCGCACAGCCGGGCTCGGAGTTCTTATGGCCCCCAGGGGCAGAGGATAAGGAGGGGGTCCTTAGCCATGTGCCCGGACTTGTGGTTGTGGGCGTTCCAGCCCCTCCCAAGGGTGTTCCTGTTACAGGCCACCTCAGTCTGGACTTAGCACTCGATACAGCTGTCATGGCTACGTGACTCCATGCTGGATTGTCAGCAGTGTCCAAAGAGCCCGCGCTGCTCTTGCTCCGTGCGTCCAGGAAAGGTAACGTCTGCGCTTGGACAGCGAGTGCCCTGATGCCGGCACTTAGAGTGGGTGCCGTCCTGGCTCCGAGGTCCCGGAGGCGGCTTACCCAGCCTGGCAGCGCCCGGCACCACGGCGGCGTTTCTCCTGTCTCTGTTTCTAATTGCCACGCCTTCCACGCATTTATAGTTGGCACCACTTTGACTAGAAAAAGGTTTTCTGTTTATGACGAAGTGAAGGGTATGCCCGCCACACAAAACAAAAGCCAGCCCTTCTTCCCATATTCACCAGCAAATGGCCTCTCTTGTCCCACCCCCTTCCCCACTCTCATCCCAGGTCCCGCTTCCGCTGCTTTCATTTGTTGGCTGAGCTCTTGTTCTTTCCGAAGAAAGGACTAGATTCGAGTTCCACCTTCTCCCCTCGCCCCTAACGTGGTGGGTTAGTGATGCGCTGTCATGTGTGACTGGAAATGAAGTAGGCTTGCACTCCAGTTCCAACCTGGAGAACATCCGGGTTCTCAGCCTTTGGAAGTAACTGCTTCTAGCCTAAAAGCAGAAGGCAAAAACAGCAACACTTTCTTTAGTGTTTTCAGGTTATTGTGGCATTACTTTAGCTTTGAGCTCTTTGGAGGTAAAAGAAGAAAATTCTTTAATCTCTTTGAGAAAGCGTAGGAAATTGTGCAATCTGATTCAAAAGCAGACCTAAGAGAGAAATGTCAGTATTGGGTGGGAATCAGAGGAATTGGATCAGGCAGAAATCAGATACAAGTTACCTGTGTCCCCGGAAATAAGCCTGTTCTGTTCTGGGAAAGCAAAGCTCTTCCGCTTCCCCGGTTTTCCTGCTGACCCAGTAGAGACAGCGTTTCCGAAGTGTCAGGTGCTCCGAACCCCACATGTTGGCATGGAGTCTCAGTGCCTGTGCTGATGAGGAGGTCTGACCTTCTGAATGTTCACCTCACTGTGCAGCCCCAGCCCCAGCCCAGCCCCGCTGCTTTCTCCCTGCTGCTCAGGCTGAGCCAAAATACCAACGGGCAGAACAGCCCTCTGAGTTTTTATGTCTAGTGTAGGTGTGTGCGTGTGGCTTACAATTCAAATTTGATAATAATTGGGAGAAATAAGTGGTATTTTCATTATAACCCCGGTTTTGTTTACATAAGCAAAATACTTAACCGAAATAACAGGAGATGGTCTCTCTCTGGTGGTAGGAGAGGCATACAGGACAGGGCAAAAGCAGCGTTAGAGTTGTGAGTACGTGAAACAGTGTATTCTTGTATTTATTAATTATTGCATTATTTTACATACTTGTATAAGCTTTTCTATACTTCATGAGATTTCTGTAATGAGCATATAGACTTTTATAATTAGAAAAGGAGACTTTTGAAAGTAAGTGTGAAATTTTAGCAAAACAATTGACTCACAGTTCAGTCACAGGACTCAAGAAACTCTGACTGGAAGCACAGTATCTGCTGAGAGTAGGAGGGTCCTATTGAGACAGCAGCAAAGGTTTTCATGGTACGTAGTGCACATACGTCACACTCTTCTACGTTAATGCAGAGGAAACGGGTCCTTCGAGAAGGGAAGTAGCTTTTGCTGTCCTTGAACCCCATCAGACAAAAGGAAGAGGTGTGGTAGGGAGCAGACGGGCTGGGAAGGAAGGTAATTGCCAGGAGAACCAACCTGGGTGACACCTGGCTGTGGAGGGCCTAGGACTGCCGGTTTGGCTTGGAGTGGATTACAGGGTGAGGTGAGGGTGCACCTGAGACATCTGGGCCTGGGCCTGGGGCAGCCAGGGTCCCTCAGATCCTGGTGGTTGGTTGGGCCCAGGAACCACACAAAAGTACTGGCATGTCGAGGAGGAGGGCCCCGAAGAGGCAGAATTTCCAGTTAGAGAGAGCAGGAAGGACATGCACCCATCTCTTCTTGCCTCACTCCTGAACTTCTTCAAATTAGAAAGTTCAAAGCATGAGGAGATCGTATTTAGAGATCCATGCAGACAGTCGAGGACTCACTGCGTATCAAGCATGTGTGAGCACCTGTGACGGACTTGCATCTGAATTACTAATCTGCACCCGCGAGGACTATTAACGTGGCATCTCTCCTGTCCAGATCGTGTCTGCGGTCCAGTACTGCCACCAGAAGCGGATCGTTCACAGAGACCTCAAGGTGAGTCCACGCCTCAGAGGGCGCTCTGGTTGTGCGTGCGCTTCTCCGGGCAGCCACGGCCACGGGGAGGCATGGATTAGGCTGCTGTTACGGATGACAAAACAAATCTTCTAGTAACTGACCCCTCTGATCCAGTTACAGTAAACAGCATTAAAAAGAAGGAAAATGAGTTTGCTAAAAGTAGTGTACATCGCAGTTAAAGGAGCTTGTAGTTGGCTTGTGCAGAAAAACCACACCAGCATCTGACGGGGCTCCAGACATGCACCCTCACTGGACAGACAGCGGCCTTGGGGCCGCCTGGCCCTGCCTGCTGCTCTACTTCCGCAGTGGCTGCTTGAGCCTCCTTCCCCGTCCTCCCTCTGCCCTCGTCCTCCCTCTGCCCTCGTCCTCCCTCTGCCCTCGCCTCCCAGAGGACAAGTTTCCCGTTTCACAGGGAAATGAAACGTTCAGCAGAAACTGCCTCCCTCTCCCAACAGGCCTCACTTGGCTGCGCCCGCACCCACCCTTCCCTCTCACAGCTGCCCTCTTGCTACAGGGCAGGGGGCACCTCTGCGGGCCCCGCCTCTGTGTTCCGGGTCCTGACTCCCCAGGTGCCGCTGCCTTCTAGCTGTTGCCTCCTGCTCTGCCCTCGGCTGCCTTCTCAGCAGCAGCATTTACGAAAGCATGCTCCAGTCTGTGCCACCCTTCACCAAAAACTCTCCGCCCAACTCCCCTTCTAGACCTTCCTGTTTCTCTTCTCCCCGGCACAGCCATGTTTCTCCCGACACTATCTATATTCTGCCTTAACTTGTCCCCACTTCCTCTCCCCTCACAGAATTGTCACCCCCTCGCATGTTCCTCTCCGCACCCCTCCTGCATGCACACCCCTCTGGTAGCTGCAGTGGCTGCTTGTGTTGGTGGCCCCATTCCATCCCTAGCCAGAGCTCCCTTCCACCCGCTGTCCAGCCACTAAAGGACTCCGTCACCTACTGGTAAGCAGCCCTCGGCACCGCGGGCTCAGCAAGCTCACGACCTACAGGTCTTCCTTCCGAAACCGGAACGTTCTTTTCTCATCCAGGTGCCCTCGCCTCTGCTCTAGCCTCACTCGGTCCCAGGTCCCTTTGCTCCTGTTCCCTACGCGTCTCCTGACCGCGGTCCTTCCTGTGCCTCCCCCGTCCTGGTTCAGACCGCCAGTGTTCTGGACTTGCTCACCACACCGGCTTCTTGCCTGGTCTTCCCTGCTTCCAGTGCCATCCCTTCCTCCCTCCCTCCCCCCCCCCCGCCACTGCAGCCAGAATGTTCCTCCGTAAACACAAGGGAGATGGTTGTGCCCGCGTGACCACCCTTCAGTACTCCCGTTGCCCTGCAGTTGAAAGCCCGAACTTCCTGACTCCTCGTCACTTCGCGGCCCTTTGTGACTCAGCCACCCGAGACCCCGGCACCCTCTCTGCCTCTCTCCACACGCCCTCTGTTTCTTGACCAAACGTTCTCTCACCCTCTGGGTTTTCAGACTGCTCTGCCTGAAAATCACCTCCATACCTGAGCATTCCCACCAGGGGCCTGAAAATCACCTCCATACCTGGGCATTCCCACCAGGGGCCTGAAAATCACCTCCATACCTGGGCATTCCCACCAGGGGCCTGAAAATCACCTCCATACCTGGGCATTCCCACCAGGGGCCTGAAAATCACCTCCATACCTGGGCATTCCCACCAGGGGCCTGAAAATCACCTCCATACCTGAGCATTCCCACCAGGGCCCTGAAAATCACCTCCATACCTGGGCATTCCCACCAGGGGCCTGAAAATCACCTCCATACCTGGGCATTCCCACCAGGGCCCTGAAAATCACCTCCATACCTGGGCATTCCCACCAGGGGCCTGAAAATCACCTCCATACCTGGGCATTCCCACCAGGGCCCTGAAAATCACCTCCATACCTGGGCATTCCCACCAGGGGCCTGAAAATCACCTCCATACCTGGGCATTCCCACCAGGGGCCTGAAAATCACCTCCATACCTGGGCATTCCCACCAGGGGCCTGAAAATCACCTCCATACCTGGGCATTCCCACCAGGGGCCTGAAAATCACCTCCATACCTGGGCATTCCCACCAGGGGCCTGAAAATCACCTCCATACCTGGGCATTCCCACCAGGGGCCTGAAAATCACCTCCATACCTGGGCATTCCCACCAGGGGCCTGAAAATCACCTCCATACCTGGGCATTCCCACCAGGGGCCTGAAAATCACCTCCATACCTGGGCATTCCCACCAGGGGCCTGAAAATCACCTCCATACCTGAGCATTCCCACCAGTGGCAGCTGAGCCTGGAGCTGCAGCTCTGACTGCTTCCCTTCGGGGAGCCCTTCCTGCCGCCAGGCCCCCTGCCCCCCGGCTCCCACTCCTGTGTTGCAGCACTTAGGGTCGAGAGTGTCGCACTTACTTTCTGCTTCTCTCCTTCTAAAGTAGGAGCTTCCTGAGGGCAGAGACCCTTGTTTAATGTTAGATGCCCAGACACTGGCATAACGCCTGGTGTGTAATTGTAAATGGTAAATGCTTGTTGAAATAATAAAATCACTGTGATCTGATTCTTGAGTGAAGTTTACAAATCCCCCTCACCCCCAATCATTGCCATTATATAAGCATTTAATGGTTTTATGAAAGGTGGCTGTCCACATAAAGCTAGTATTCCTTTTTTTAAAAGTCTCCTATCAGTCTTAATTAAAAAGGACTATTTATTAAAAGTTTGTGTGCTTTTTTTTTATCATGGGGAATTGGTTTAAATTATTGCCGGAATTAATTTATACCTTGTTCTCTTATTGGTTCTTAATGTTAAATTAGAAATTCTGATTTACCTTCTTTTTTTGTGGAAAGAATGTTTTCTCATCTTATTCATTAAGATGTATTAACTTTATATCATTACAAAAGGCTTTTATGAAATGCCTAATTCTATCATAGTTCTAAATATATGTTGGTTAAATTTCATTTTTGTCTTGATGTTTTCCCTCTAGGCTGAAAATCTATTGTTAGATGCTGATATGAACATTAAAATAGCTGACTTTGGTTTTAGCAATGAATTTACTGTTGGCAGTAAACTGGATACGTTTTGTGGGAGTCCTCCATATGCAGCCCCAGAGCTCTTCCAGGGTAAGAAATACGACGGGCCGGAAGTGGACGTGTGGAGCCTCGGCGTCATTCTGTACACTCTGGTCAGCGGGTCCCTCCCCTTCGACGGACAGAACCTAAAGGTAGAAGCAGCCGTTGCATCCAGGTTTTGTGAAAGCTGGAAGGGTTGTGAAATGATGGCTGTTACTGTTTCAATGTTTTGTTAGGATGGAGTCGGGGGTTCTTTTTTAGCCTCAAACTTGACTCACTAGTTTTCTTTCCTCTCTTTCTTCCCAAAGGAACTGAGAGAGAGAGTGTTAAGAGGGAAGTACAGAATCCCTTTCTACATGTCTACAGACTGTGAAAACCTTCTCAAGCGTTTCCTGGTGCTCAATCCAATAAAGCGAGGCACCCTGGAGGTAATCACATCGGGGAGATAAGGAACTTCGGAGACTCTTCAAAGTCTTTTTAGAACTTGGCTTGGAAGCTGTGTTGAAAACTGTCCTAGAGCTTTTAAAGCAGGAATTGAGACACTGAAAACTTTTTGTAAAGTTACCCTTTGAGTTACAATCAATGAAATGTTGAAAGTAAATTTTTCTAGATATTGTGATTACCAGAATGTTTTCTTTTCTGCTACTAATAAGCAGTTCACCTTTCAGCAAATCATGAAGGACAGGTGGATCAACGCAGGGCACGAGGAGGACGAGCTCAAACCATTTGTTGAACCAGAACTAGACATCTCCGACCAGAAAAGAATAGGTAACTGCCCTGTGCTGCGTGCTTGTGTGCACAGTGACGTTTCTGCCTTGGCTCACATCCTATAGTGAGAATAATGGGCACTTAAGTACAGGCCAGTGAGTCAGCTGATCTGCTTTTTCATGTTTAAGAAGTTTTCTGTTGTTTCCTATAATAGCACTCAGGAACTCAGAAATAAGCCAACTGCCCGTTTGTGTGAAATGTGTGGTCTTTTGGATCAAATAAAGGAAATTATTTTACCTTAATAACACAATGATTTTTTTACCCGACAAGACGCATAAATATATTATGCCTTTTTTTTTTTAGATATTATGGTGGGAATGGGATATTCACAAGAAGAAATTCAAGAATCTCTTAGTAAAATGAAATATGATGAAATCACAGCTACATATTTGTTGTTGGGGAGAAAATCTTCAGAGGTAAGAGTAATCAGAGAAAAAACTAAAATATCCTTTAAATTATTAGTTTATGTAAAGTGTTTTCTTAGTTTTTATTTTTTTTAGTATCTATAACACTTGGTATAGCATTTTTAGTTTACCTGCAAATAAATCTAACTCTTCTGACCTGTATGAGCTACTGTTTTAACTTGAAGACAATAACCTTACTTTCAGAGTGCGGCCACAGAGTCTGTGAAGCCGTCCCAGGAGCCAGAGCTGTCATATCCCCTTTTTCCACTTCCTCTTGCAACCAATAAAGGCTGTTTGTAGTGTTAAAAATAATAATAATGATCACCTTAATGGTGATACTGTCACAAAGTTGGCTTTCATAAGCTAACATATAGTTATTCGTAGTTTAGAAATGATGTGAAATATCAGATGAAGTGAAGAGAGCATTTTAAGTTATTTCAAAAAGCCTAGAAAGCTGATAAATACCTCCTATCCTGTTGTGAGTTTTTCCAGCAGCCAAAACCACACTGTTGCCTGAGATGAGGGCTCTCATCTTTGTACGTTTGTTGCTTCTCTCAGTGAGCTGTTTATGAGAGGTTTGTGTGTTAGGAGTTTACTTTCCTAATCAACCATCTGGGTTTGTGTGTGGTTTGCTGTTTTTCTCATTTTCTCTTAGCTCGATGCTAGTGACTCCAGTTCCAGCAGCAACCTCTCACTTGCCAAGGTTAGGCCGAGCAGTGACCTCAATAACAGCACTGGCCAGTCTCCTCACCACAAAGTGCAGCGGAGTGTTTCCTCAAGCCAGAAGCAGAGGCGGTACAGTGACCATGGTAAGCTGGGACGATTCCACTGTGTTCCCTGGGCGCCTCCCTTACACGGGGGCCCCTCGCATTGTGCAGGACTCCTGGGGCTGGATTGGGCTTGATGTCTACCCTCCGCCAGGTGCTGACATGGTGCATTCTCCCTGGTACGTTCCATGTTTGGTTTGTTTTTTTATCCTCACCCAAGGATATTTTTCCATTGATTCCTTTTAAATATATTTTTATTGACTTCAGAGAGGAAGGGAGAGGGAGAAAGCAATAGAAACATGAATGATGAGAGAAAATCATTGATTGGCTGCCTCCTGCACGCCCCCTTACCAGGATTGAGCTCAAAACCTGTCATGTGCCCTGGGGACCCTTCAGTTCTCAGGCCAGTGCTCTATCCATTGAGCTAAACCAGCTGGGGCTTCCCATTGATTTTTAGGGAGTGGAAGGGAGCGGGAGAGACAGAGAGAGAGAAAAACATCGATGTGAGAGAGACACATCAATTGGTTGGCTCCCGCAAATGCCCCGACGTGGGACCGGGGATTGAGCCTGTAACCAAGGTATGTGCCCTTGATGGAATTGAACCCAGGGCCTTTCAGTCCGAGGGAGGATGCTCTATACACTGAGCCAAACCGGCCAGGGCCATTCCATGACTTTTGATGGATAAGGCCTAGCTGGGTGGAAACCTTCCAACTTACCCGCTGGGAGCCCTGCTGCAGTCTCTCGTTCTGTTCATTCGCTCCCCCCTGCTGTCCAGCTAACTTTCCGCCGTGCTCAGCTGTTCTGTCTTTGCCACCCAGTAGAGTAGCTACTAGCCACATGTGGCTGTTGAGCACTTAAACTGGGAAAATTATTTTCATCTTTGTTAAGTAATTAAATTTATACAGCCACATCTGGCCAGTGGCTCAGATGGGACAGCGCAGCCCTGAAGAATATTTGATACCCCAGTTTTTTCTTAAGTGTTTTAAAGTTTGTTTGCTTTATATGTGTTGTTTTTTTTTAAATATACTTTTATTTCAGAGAGGAAGGGGAAGGGAGAGATAGAAACATCAGCGATGAGAGAGAATCATTGATTGGCTACCTCCTGCATTTCCTCCACTGGGGATTGAGTGTGCAACCCGGGCATGGGCCCTTGACCAGAATCGAACCCAGGACCCTTCAGTCCACAGGCCGGCTCTCTACCCACTGAGCAAAACCAGCTAGGAATGTTTTAAAGTTGTTTTATGTATATACACTGAGTGGCCAGATTATTATGATCTCTGAATGCATAATAATCTGGCCACTCAGTGTGTATGTGTGTGTATATATATATACACACACACACACATATATACACATATATACACATATATACATATACATATACATATACATATACATACACATACACATACACATACACATACATACATATATATACATATATATAGAGGCCCCGTGCATGAATTCGTGCATGAATTTGTGCATGGGTGGGGGCCGGCCAGCCTGGCCGGGGGGGGGGGACATGGGCGTTTGGCCGGCCAGCCTGCTGGTCGAACTCTTGGTCGAGGGGACAATTTGCATATTAGCCTTTTATTATATAGGATATACACTGAATAGTCAGATTATTATGCGTTCAGAGATCATAATAATCTGGCCACTCAGTGTGTGTGTGTGTGTGTATCCTATCTAATAAAAGAGTAATATACAAATTGACCGTACCTCCGCTACACCCACCAGCCAATCAGGATGGAATATGCAAATTAACCCAACCAAGATGGCTGCAGCCACAGAGAGCAGGAGGGAGGCTTGGGTTTCCCTGGCAATGGAGGAAGCCAAGCTTTCCGCCTGCCCTTGTCTGCCCAGGCCTCCACTCAATGCTACAAAGTTTCAATTATAGAAGATAAATAAAGCCCAACAGAAATGGCAGCAGCCACGGAGCTGGAGAGAGCAGGAGGCTAGGGTTGCCTGCGGCGATGGAGGAAGCCAAGCTTCTGCAGCCCTGGCCTGTGTTAGCCTCCGCTTAAGGCTACAAAGTTTCAATTATAGAATACAAATAAATCCCAACAGAAATGGCTGCTGCCACGGAGCAAGCAGAAGGCTTGGCTCCACTCCAGGCTACAAAGTTTCAATTGTAGAAGATAAATAAATCCCAGAGACCAGGGCCTCTGCTTGGGTCACCGGGGGGTGTGGCCAGCCTGCAAACCACCACAGGCCCCTCGCCCAGGCCGCCCCACACCCCAAGGGAACCCCCACCCTGATCCGGGACACCCTTCAGGGCAAACCAGCTGGCCCCCACCCATACACCAGGCCTCTATCCTATCTAATAAAAGAGTAATATGCAGATTGACCATCACTCCAACACACAAGATGGCTACCCCCATGTGGTCAAAGATCCTGCCTCCATGTGGACACAAGATGGCCAGCAGGGGAGGGTAGTTGGGAGGGACCAGGCCTGCAAGGGAGGGCAATTGGGGGCGATCAAGCCTGCAGGGGAGGGCAGTTAGGGGTGACCCGGCCGGCAGAGGAGGGAAGTTGGGGGTGACTGGGTCTGCAGGGAAGGCCAGTTGGGGGGGACCCAGGTCTGCAGGGGAGAGCAGTTGGGGGGTACCAGGCCTGCAGGGGAGAGGGCAGTTAGGGGTGACCAGGCCTGAAGGGGAGGGCAGTTAGGGGTGACCAGGCCTGCAGGGGAAGGCAGTTAGGGGCAAACAGGCTGGCAGGGGAGCAGTTAGGCATCAATCAGGCTAGCAGGGGAGTGGTTAGGGGGTGATCAGGCTAGCAGGCAGAAGCGGTTAAGGGCAATCAGGAAGGCAGGCAGGTGAGCAGTTGGGAACCAGCAGTCCTGGATTGTGAGAGGGATGTCCGACTGCCCGTTTAGGCCCGATCCCACTGGGATCGGGCCTAAACGGGCAGTCGGATATCCCTCGAGGGGTCCCAGATTGGAGAGGGTGCGGGCTGGGCAGAGGGATACCCGCCCCCGTGCATGAATTTTGTGCACCGGGCCTCTAGTATATATATAATTATTGATTTCAAAGAGGAAGGGAGATGGAAAGAGAGAGAGAAACAACAACGATAAGAGAGAATCATTGATTGGCTGCCTCCTGCATGTCTCCTACTAGGGATCGAGCCCACAATCCCAGGCATGTGCCCCTGACTGGAATGGAACCTGGGACCTTTCAGTCCACAGGCCAATGCTCCATCCACTGAGCCAAACCAGCTAGGGCTGTTTTAAAGTTTGACCTGTGTCATTCTCAGCCACACTAGCTGTTATTGAGTCTAAACATGCTCACTCTTTTTTAAAAAAATAATTTTTATTTATTTCAGAGAGGAAGGGAGAGAGAAATACTCTCTAATAGAAGAGAAACATGCAAATTAACCATCACTCCGCTACGCCCACCAGCCAATCAGAGCAAGTATGCAAATTAACCCAACAAAGATGGTGGTTAATTTGCATACGCAGGCGCAGAGCGAAGAAGACTGAAGACAGTGTACAAGGAAGAGGGAGGGAAAGCAGAAAGCTGGGCAAGGGCGGCAGTGGGAGGGAAAGCGCGGGGGGCGTGGTGGGGAGGGCAGCAGCGGCGGGAGGGAAGCCCTCAGCAGGCTTCGCTTCCTTCTCTGCTTCGCTCAGGCCACAGGAAGCCCCATTCTTGCAGGAATAGGCCCAAGGAAGCTCTATTCTTGCAGGAATCTTCCTGCAACTGGCCTCTAGTCAATAATGAGAGAGAATTGTTGATTGGCTGCCTCCTGAACACCTCACACTGGGGATTGAGCCGGCAACCTGGGCATGTGCCCTGACCAGGAATCGAACTGTGACTTCCTGGTTCATAGGTTGAGACTCAACCACTGAGTCACGACGTCCAGGCTAAACGCCCTCACTCTTAAAACTTTCACCATGGAAGCGAATCCTTTATGAGACTTTGGATCCTCAAGGATATGCTTACCAAACTTGACAGTCCGCTCTCAAGACAGTCCCAGGTGTTGGAATCCAGAGCCTGTAGTGTGCGTGCATGCGTGTGTGTGTGTGTGTGTGTGTGTGTGTGTGTGTATTTTCCTGTAACTAAATGTTTATGTTGCAGGTAATTCCTTTACATCCAGTATTCTAGGATTCAGGAATCAAATCTAGGTTGGCCTGGTCCTAACTTTTAAAAATACACCCTCATATGGAACATTCATTTATCTCTTGTCCAGTTCATTTCCCTTCTCTGGACATTGTCCACCTCCATTTTTCAGCTTGAGAGTTGGCACTTAGAACTGCACAGAGCGTTCCGAGTGTGGACAGCTGCTCATCTTCCAGCCCATGGTTTGGGCTGAAGCAGCACATCGTACTGATACTCAGTAAACTGCCTATGTGTCTGCCTCAGGTCTTAGAGCATGGAGCCTGGTCTGACATTGAAGAGTGAACTCTTTTTTATTGCAGCTGGACCAGCCATCCCTTCCGTTGTGGCCTATCCAAAAAGAAGTCAGACCGGCACTGCCGATGGTGACCTCAAAGCAGACGGCGCTCCCTCCAGGAGGGCAGGCGGCAGTGCAGGCGGAGGCAAGGGGATGGCTCCAGCCAGTCCCATGCTGGGAAATGCGAGCAATCCCAACAAGGCGGACATTCCTGAACGCAAGACCGGCTCCACTGTCCCCAGTGTAAGTGCTGTTGACCTGTAGAGCGCCCCGGGGATTGGCGGGTGAAATGCAAATGCTCCCTCTAGGTGAGCCAGCAGACCCTTTATGTCAAAGGCACTTTCTGGTTATCCCATAAACACTTGCTGAGCTTTAGGCTGTGTCAGAGGCTGAGAAGTGGAAAGATCTCCTGGTCTCACAGGAGAGGAAACCAAGTGATGGCCAAGCAGACAGGTGATCACACGCAGAGCACTGGGGCTCGGACTGCCTGTGGGCCAGGGATGGGGGTTTATTCCAGTAAAGAACTTGGACTACGTCCTTACCGTGTGCCAGGGCCTGTACTAGGAGCTTTCTCACGTGTCAACTAAATGTTAAAGTGAAGAAAAGTCAGGTAATTGCCTACAATTACGCTGCTGACCTAAATCTCCCTCTTGATCTCTGCCCTTAATAAAATCTCACCAGTGAGCAAGTAGTATTTATTAAGTGAAACGGAATCTACTCAGCTTCAGGAACTTCCCATTAGTTCTAATGTGTCTTGTCTGACCCAGGGTAGGAGTTCCTTTTAGCACTCGTAAAGCAATTTTAGGGAGAGATCAGAGAATGAGCAACCTCAAGGTTATTCTGTGACCATGCTCTTCCCTACAAATGGAACCGTGGCACAGCCTCCTCCACCTGATGCACCCTGCAGTGAGGGCCACGCTGCTGCTCCCTGGCAGCCTTGGCTGTGCCTCCTGGGATAGGAGGGCTCAAAAAGGAGCCCGAGGGTTCTGTCTGCTCGTCCTCTGATCTTGGGCTTTGTCCCCGCAAACCCTAACTCCACAGCATCGGGCTGTCGTTCTTCAGCCCTGCCCTTTAAATTCAGCCTCCACCTT
Source organism: Plecotus auritus (assembly GCF_963455305.1). NCBI lineage: Eukaryota > Metazoa > Chordata > Mammalia > Chiroptera > Vespertilionidae > Plecotus > Plecotus auritus. Next base: position 4,466,843 of record NC_137770.1, on the reverse strand, counting down.
TAGGTGGCATTGTTCAGAGGAAGGTAAGAACCTTGTTCTTTGCCTCCATAACGCTCCGTCCCTATCACCCTACTCGTCTGCACACCGCCCATTTGAGAATATAGACAAGCATTCTCCGCCACCTGCATTTGATTATCCATTAGTCTTTGGAGTTTACCGTGCATGGTTTGCTCAGCTGTATTAAAGGTACCTGTTTTTATCTTTTTTTTCTTTTAAGAGCTTCTTTTTTTTTTTTTCCTTTTTAACCCTCACCTGAGGATGGGTTTTTAATTGACTTTTAGAGAGAGAGGAAGGAGGAGAGAGAAAGAGAAACACATTGATGTGAGAGAGAAACAAGGATCAGTAGATTCCCGTATGTGCTCCAACAGGGAATCAAACCCACAACCTGGGTATGTACCCTGACCGGTGATCGAACCGCCAGCCTTTTGGTGCACCAGACAGCGCTCCAGCCGACTGAGCCACCTGGCCAGTGTTTATCTTCGTTCAAAATTGTTCTTATCTGATGAAATTTCTTAGTTATAACTTTCATTCTTCGCTTTTTTATTTTGAAAGTATTAGCTTTAAAAAATGGATGTGAAATTAAGGTGACATCATTAGCCATTTTAAAATGTAGGGTTCAGTGTCATCTAGACGTTCACAGTGTGGTGCAGCCACCACCTCTCCTGCCAAGACCCCAGCACGGCAGGGCTGCGCTGCTTTGCACGCCCTTCCACTTTCCTCTCGCCCCTCCCCTGCCCCTGCCCCCTGCTCTGCCTGGGGAGTGGCCTGTTCCGGACATTTCCTGTAACTGGACCCCGACCATATGCATCCTTTGGGCCTGGCTTCTCTCACTTGGCATCACGTTTTCAGAGTTCAAGCTCATGGCCTCGCTGTGTCCACAGTGGCTGCACCATTTTGCTTCCTGTCATAAATGAGCACGCCTGCTTCTCCACAGCCTTGCCAACACCTCTTCCAGTTTTTATCCCGGCTGTCCTAATGGGTGTGAAGTCATTGTGGTTTTGATTTACATTTCCTTAGTGACCAGTGTTGTTCGGCATCTTTTCACATGCTTGTTGGACATTTATTTGTATGCCTCCTTTGGAGAAATACCTGTTCACGTCCCTTGCCCCTTTCTAAATTGGTTGGTTTAGGAGTTCTGGAAATCGAACTCGCAGCCTTTTGGTGTGCAGGACAACGCTCCGACCAACCGAGTACCCAGCCAAGGCTAGTTTCATCGTTTTAACTCTTATATTTACATCTTAATTTTCATTTGTACACTTACCTTACATTTATAGTGCTTGCTTTTTAATTTTTATTTTGAAACGATTAGCTTTTAAATCTGTGGATCTGTGTCTCGCTCTTTAAGTAACCTGTGAGTTATTACTAATGGGTTATGGCAGCCAGCTTTTCACAGTCACTCTGCACAGCCGCTCTTCCTCCTCCTGCCAGGAGAGAGGGGTTGCTGCCTCCATCCGCTTTCCGGTCTTCTTGCCAGTACCGTTGATATTTTAGTGTAGATTTAGCTAAAGACTGATATTCGTGTTTATTTAGGAGAGGTGTGGTTTTTTTTTTTCAGTATACTATGCTTAATTATTAAATAGTTTAAGACAAAAATGCCCCCCCCCCTTTTTTTAAATAGAGTAATACAGCATCTGGCGGAATGACACGGCGAAATACTTACGTTTGCAGTGAGAGAACTACAGCTGACAGACATTCAGTAATTCAGAATGGCAAAGAAAACAGGTAGGAAATTTTACCTGTTTGAAGAAGTTTGTTTTTCCCCAGAGAAATGGAAGCATATTGTTTACTTCAGAGTTTTTATAATCAGAATTCAAATAATAACGGTAAGTATTCTCTAACAGTAAGTTAAATTTGAATGTGAATTTTTAGCAAGATACTGGAATTCCAAATTCCTCTCACTGTCCAGAACTTACCCTCCTGGCCAACTGTATGTGATAACTAAAAGGGTTGAATTAAACCAGGGTGCTTTTCCAGAGGAGGGAGGGAGGTAGTAAGCTGCAGTTGAATTGTAGAATAGTGAAGTCAGGATTATTTGTGCACATGAATAACTTGATCAAGGCTGAAAGGGGGAAGATACGGAGCCATGCTTTTGAAGGATGTGGATCACGAGGTCGGGACAGGGAGGGTGGTGGGCCTTCAACTTCAGGTCCACAGTTTGCCAAAGGGGCCAGCTGGACCAGTGTTACCAGAGTCTCGCAGAGTAACCGAGTGTGCGGTCTTCTGAATGACTTTGATCTGGTGGAGAGGCGAGCATCCGTAGCATAAGCATGATTTAAAATACTAACAGTAATATGTCAGTAAGGAGAGGGGTCATGCGGCTTTCTTGGGGTTACAAAATAGAGAGAGTTGGGAAAGTGAGAGGAAGTGGGTCCAGAGACCTTGGGGTCGAGTTAGTTTGTTGGGGGAGAGGAGAGAGAAGAAGATGGGGTGGTAGAGCACAGTCCCCAGGCGGGGTGGATTTACTTTGTTTGGAAGAGTGGTGTGTAAACTAAATTCGGCGTGGTGAGCAGGTAAGGTTTCGGAGCAGAGATCTAGAAAGTAAGTCCAGCCAAAACCGGTTTGGCTCAGTGGATAGAGCGTCAGCCTGCGGACTGAAAGGTCCCAGGTTCGATTCCGGTCAAGGGCACGTAACTTGGTTGCGGGCACATCCCCAATAGGAGGTGTGCAAGAGGCAGCTGATCGATGTTTCTCTCTCATCGATGTTTCTAACTCTCTATCCCTCTTCCTTCCTCTCTGTAAAAAATCAATAAAATATATTTAAAAAAAAAAAAAAGAAAGTAAGTCCACATCATCTGTCATTGACCCCTGACCTCTTCACTTGAACACTGTTTGGTCATGTCACATGCCCATGTCCAGCATCAAAATCGGTTCGTTCTTTTTTCCTGCCGTCTACTTTCTGAAGTTGTACCGTAAGCTTTCTGTTTCCTTTGGGGCTCAGTAGTCACATGACATGTTTGATTGCCAGCTTCTGTGGCAGCCTAAGCAAAGATTCTTCTTCCTTCCTTCATCCTAAGACCAGACTATAGTATTTATCACTCCTTCTTCCATAGCCCACTTAAATGTAAATGATACGAAGGTAAAAGCTTATATAAGGTTATGTTGATTATTCATTGAATTTCTTTTTTTTTTAAATATATTTTATTGATATTTTACAGAGGAAGGGAGAGGGATAGAGAGCTAGAAACATCGATCAGCTGCCTCCTGCTCTTTTTTTTTTTTTTTTTCTTTTTTTCATCCTCACCTGAAGATACTATTTCTATAGCTTTTTTGAGAGAGTGAAAGGGAGGGAAGGCAGTGGCGGGGGAGAAGGGAGTTGGGAGGGATGGAGAGGCAGAGAGAGAGAGAGAGAAAGGAGAAAGAGAAAGAAACATCTCTGTGAGAGAGAGACATTGATTGGTTGCCTCCCAACTGCGCCCTGACCGGGGCAGGGAATGGAACCTGCAACAACTGAGGTACATGCCCCTGGCTGGGAATCGAACCTGCGACCCTTTGGTCTGAGGCCAGTGCTTTAACCACTGAGCCAAACATTCCAGGGCAATTATTGATTGAATTTCTAGAAATATTTACACTCCAGTATTCTCTTTTCTGATTCCTAGGTGTGTGCTTGTTTTAACATTGCCTCTTATGATTAAAAACTTAATAACTTGTATAGCAACTGGGCTAGATAGCTTGCAAATACTAATTGATATATTTTTAATAGTAGTCTGTGCTGATAAATTTTACTAGTTATATTCTCAAATCTATAAATTTCTCCTAGTTCAAAGTAATTTAATAGAGATATCAGCGGAAGACTTAATTAGACAGAAGTTTCTCATGTTACGGATTTTAGTCTCTGGAGCTAGGAAAAAGTGGTTTTGTGGCCCTTCTTCCTCTTTTCATGAATTCTCAATTGTTGAGCTATTTATCAGATTCGTTTTGAACTTTAGAATGTTCAGTTCTCTGAGGTACAGTCAGACCTGTTTTTTTTAAATATATTTTTATTGACTTCAGAGAGAAAGAGAGAAACGTCAGTGATGAGAGAGAATCATTGATCGGCTACCTCCTGCATGCCCCCTACTGGGGATTGAGCCTGCAACCTGGGCATGTGCGCGTCCCGGGAATCACCCTCTTCGTTCATAGGTTGATGCTCAACCACTGAGCTACACTGGCCCGGCCAGTCAGACTATTTAAGAGGCTGTTAAGATCTATCTCTTCTCCCCCCCCCCACCCCACCCCACCCCCGACACACACACACACTTCATGTTTGTGCACATGTTCTGCTATTTCCTCTTTTCTACATGGTGCAGTTCACTTTGGAGTCACTGCCGGTCTGTTTTGCCTGCAGGTACCGTCCTCAATGGGGCTGACTCCATGTCCTGACTGGGCCTCATTGCTTCTGGCAGCATCAGTCATTGCAGCACTTTGCTTCTAAAAGTGTTGTCTTTATCTTTAACCAAGCAGAGTTTCAGCACCAAACCACACGAGACGGGCCATCATTTTAGAATAATATCTGGATGCTCTTTTCCTTTTTATCTTACAAATGAATTAAAAGTGCATTTTCAATAACGTGGAAGATGGTTGGAGGTTTGTTTGCCACACTGTAGTGGTCATCCTTCTTACGTTCGGTTAAGGCAGTAAATGCGGCAGCTTTCTCATCTTAAAATGGATGCGTGAGTCAAGATGAGGTGCACGGGGCCTTCTCTGCGCACAGCTGGCTTCTTGGGCAGACGGTGCCTTTTCCGCTCCCTGACGCTCCTCTTCCTCCTTGACAAAACCCGACCGCGCTGCACAGCGCCCGGCCGTGCTGCCTTCTGAAAGGACCCACCTGTTTCCAGCCTCAGTATGGGGGGCTTTTCTCACAGGTGTGAGTGTTTGTAAAGAGCCCCAGCCTGAGAGTGACATGGCTGGCTGGTGACAGCCATGTGGGCGGTGAAACCGGAGGCTGTCCACGTGGCTTGGACAAGCTCTTCGGCTCTCCAGCATTCCACGTTGAGCATGGGGTGCTCCAAGGCTTAAAGCCTCACCAAGTGTCTCTCTCTTGCCAAGCCATACAATTTATTGTAACACAGTTTTTTCATTTTAAAGTTAACTTTATTCATTGGTTTTCAATAGTGCAGTCTTCCTGTTTTATCAGCTTTACTGTGTGAAAAGTAATGCCAGTCCTTGGTGTGTAGTGGAGAAAAGGTACATAGTACATCTTGGTTTTGGCACGAGCCACATGAGTAATTTTCTAAGTAAGACTGTTATTTTGAAAGTAGGTGTGCTGAAGTCAGACTGCTTTCGCTATAACCCTGTTGTGGTTATTCCACCTTCAGTTGTCATTCTCCCAGAATGGCCCATCCCAGCATCGACTAGCGGTCAGTGTAAACCGGGCCCATTCCAGCATCGACGAGCAGTCAGAGTAAACCGGGCCCATTCCAGCATCGACTAGCAGTCAGGGTAAACCGGGCCCATTCCAGCATCGACTAGCAGTCAGAGTAAACCGGGCCCATCCTAGCATTGACTAGCGGTCAGTGTAAACCGGGCCCATCCCAGCATCGACTAGCGGTCAGTGTAAACCGGGCCTGAGGAGGTGATGTCACGTCTCCGTTGTATCATCACCCTGTAAGCGCCCTATGAATTTACTGTGGGCCTTTAGCCACTTAGCACAGACACTGACTCAGCACTCAACAAACACTAGCTTTTATTACTGATCGTAAGTGTGCATTGGTCCATGGCGGAATTTTCTTCGTTTACGCTGACTATAATCTCTCACTTAGTGATGTTGCTAACCACCCCACGGAATGTGCTTTTGGATAGCCCCAGGAGACGGTTGAAAATGTTTTCATTTGAGAACCCGCAAGAATTAGTGGGGTGTCATTCGTTATAATATAACAGAACCTTTCCCGAGAAGGTGTAGGTATTGGATGTCACAGGTAAACTTTACAGTTGGGAAATTACTCTGGACTTGACCCATTTATGCATTTGTCCTGCATCGGGCCCAGGGACTGAGCAGGGGGTGTTTGATCACTGTTACCATAGGTGTCTCTTAGATTATATTTTTAATTCTGTTTTTGCCTAATCACTCATATGCTTTGAATCAGCAACCAAAACTATCTTACCTAATAAAAGAGAAACATGCAAATTAACCATCACTCCACTACGCCCACAGCCAATCAGAGTGAATATGCAAATTAACCCAACAAAGATGGTGGAACGGCCGGGAGGGGCATGATGCCTGCTATGAGGGAAAGGAGGGCGGCAGAGGGAACTACTGGAGCAGTGCTCCGGCCAGAAGCGAGGACTTGCCGGCTCCCAGGAGGGCTGGGAGTGGGGACATGCCGGCTCCCGGGAGGGCCGGGAGCGGGGACATGCCGGCTCCCTGGCGGCCAGGGAGCGGGGACTAGCCGGCTCCCGGGAGGGCCGGGAGCGGGGACATGCTCCCTGGCGGCTGGGAGTGAAGCCAGGGGAAAGAAGGCCTATTCTTGCACGAATATCGTGCAATGGGCCTCTAGTTCATATCATAATGTCTGGTCTGGAATATATGCCACTTTAAAATAAAAATTACAAAAAGATAATCAGACATAAATACAAAGCAACTTTTATTAAGGTTTATTTAGAAACTAGGGGTCCAGTGCACGAATTCATGCACCTTGAAAGGAACTGTGGGCTGCGAGGCTGCGGTGGGCACAGGGGTGGATCTTGGCCCATCCTCCGCACCCCCACCCGGCCCCTCCTACCACGGCCCCCTGTCACCTCTCTGCTGGCAGCCCCGCTCCTGCCACTGCTCCCACCGATGGCCCACTCACACCCACTGACGGCGCGGAGCTGTTGGGGCTGGCGCCAGCAGCAGATGCAAGTGGGGCCCGTGCCATCAGCAAGTGCAAGCAGCGGCTGGCGATGGGGGCCAGCAGCCGCTGCTCACACCCACTAACAGTACCAAGCGATCGGGGCCGGCACGGGCGGGACCGTGGCTTTTTGTTACCTGTTTTGTGGTACAACATACATTAAATTTCTAAAAAATAATTCACTAAGTGCCTCTAAGATTAATATGTGAAAAAACTTAATCTATCATGAAGCTATGATTTACACTTCCTATTTAGGACGGTCTCTAACTTCAGCATGTCTGTCCAGACTCTATCTCGCTCGCATGCCTTGTAGATCTTACCTGCACTGGCCAACCAGTGACGGCGTGCCTCGTCGTCGTGGGGAGTAGATTGTGCAGCCTTACTCAGTACCTCACCAAAAGCCCATTCCTGCCCCAGGGCCTGTGGACCATTTCTGTTCCCCCGGGAAGAAGCCGGACAGCCCCTGCCTCCCCTTCTTGCCCTGCTTTCCTTAAGGCCTCTGTTGATCCAGCTCCCAGTTTGGGCTAGAGCCATGGGTGGGCAAACTTTTTGACTCGAGGGCCACAATGGGTTCTTAAACTGGACCGGAGCGCCGGAGCAAAAGCATAGATGGAGTGTTTGTGTGAACTAATATAAATTCAAAGTAAAGGAGCGGAGGGGAGAGCAAGAGAACCCTCCGCTCTTTCGGCTCCGCGGGCCGGATAGAACAGCCGAACGGGCCGGATCCAGCCCGCGGGCCGTAGTTTGCCCACGGCTGGCTAGACAGTGGCAGCAGCTGGCAAGGAGATAAAGAGTGCTGACCTTGCCCTGTCCTGAACAGATACAGAGTGGAAAGAGTTGTATTTATCTGTAACTTGTTAGGAATAAAGTGACGTGAATACTACGTGTGTCTGTACGTATTAGGGACAAGTGAGCACTTCTTCACGTAGTTGGATCTGTCAGGACTCCGCGTGGCAGGTGACAGGGCCCAGTCCGCTCAGGCTTTAATGCAACAGGTCGTCTCTGAGTGCCTGCAGCTGGAAAGTTGAGGGACTGTCGGCCAGCTCCTCGTTCCGTGCTTCCTGCCCTGGGCCCCTAGTTGGGCCCGGTAGCATCAGACTTACCGTCTTCCCACACCCAGGAAGCCTGGGCGTCTCCTCTGTCCCTGTTGGTCTGACACTCAGCCTGTCGCTGGCCAGAGAGGCTGGGAACGTCTGGGGTGGAGTCAGCAACACCTGGGGCTCAGGAGCCTTCCCCCTAAAGCAGGATTCCAGTGGTTTTTTGCCCTAGGAAAAGGCTGAGTGCAGAGAGGCAAAACACAAAGCCGGATCTATTTTATGTTTTTTGTTTTGTTTTGTTTTGTGTGTTTTTTTAAATATATTTTATTGATTTTACAGAGAGAGGAAGGGAGAGAGATAGAGAGTTAGAACCATCGATGAGAGAGAAACATCAGTCAGCTGCCTCCTGCACACCACCTACTGGGGATGTGCCCGCAACCAAGGTACATGCCCTTGACCGGAATCGAACCTGAGACCTTTCAGTCCGCAGGCCGACGCTCTATCCGCTGAGCCAAACCGGTCAGGGCTATTTTATGTTTTTGTGGCATTTGTTTCCAGTATGTCTGTGACTGTGGAAGAGCCACTCTGCCAAGTCAGAGGGCAGAAGTCTCGAAAATGCAGGGACTAGCAGGTCTTATTGAGCTATTTATTATTGGGAGTCCTCATGGTGGGACTGTCAGAATTCCAGTGCTCATTTCATTGACCTTCCTTCCTGTTAGGAGAGCACTTACCACCTGCTCGAGCCATGGTTCTCTGCCGGCCCTGGGACACCTGGGGGGCATGCGGCCTTCTGTCCGGTCTCACACGGGGAAGGGCACTGCGACCTGCGCAGCAGCAGGTGTGCTCACCGCCTGCACAGAGGGAATGGGAACAGACAGGTGCCAGCTCTCCTGGCACCAGAACAGCTCCTGTACAAGTCCTCTGACGGACAGTGCGTGAGCAGGGGCTGCATCGTCCGAGGGCCAGAGAGTCGAGTTCTGGGAGGTGACGTAGCAGGTAAAGCCTGGAGAGAGGGCAGGGCCAGCTGTGGGTGCTTAGGGTGCTACCTGGGCGCCAGGTGAGGAGTGGCACTTCATCCTGAACTCTGTGCTTTTGAAAGGTTATGAGTGACCAGGTGGGTTTATGTGTTAGGCAGCTCACTGGTGGGCACATGGAGGGGGTGTGGGTGAAGGCCAGGGGACCAGGGAAGACAGGGAGGGCCCAGCCTGTGAAGGGATGGGAGCGGTGGTGGGCTGGCTGCAGCACTGTTAGGAGTTGACGCCCACGGGACAGCACAGCTGCCCTGGAAGGTGGTGGGAGGGGTAGGCGGGGGGCTCCTGGATTTCAGGCTCCGCAGGGATTCCTGCAGAAAGACACGGAAAGCGACGGCCAGAGTCCTCCCTCTGACGCTCCTCAGAGGAAAGACGCTGCCCCTCGGGTGGGCCAAGGACACACTGGCTGCCGGGGTAAGTGGGTCCCGGTTCTGTCCCGCAGCTGTGTGCCAGGTGCAGCGCAGCCAGGAAGCCACTCTGCCTCGCTCTCTGGACGCGGCTCATCTGCTCGTTAGTTCCACCTTGGAAAAGGGGGCCCCGTGACCCCTTGGGGATTTGACTTGTTTATGAAGAAGTGGATGTCCACTGGGGACGGCGGTGCTCACCTCTGGGAACAGGCGGGGAGCAGTGTGTCTGTGCTCTTCATCGGCGTGACCACTGCGGCCTGCGTGGCTCCGTACAGGAGGCTCTGGCACACCCAGCTCAGAAGACATTGTCCCTCTGGGTACAGAGCCAAACGGGGAAGATCCTTCTTTCCCTTAACGCGAATACACTTTTAAAATCACTGTTTGGGGGGAAAAGCTACAGGTTTGCTCCCAAATCCCCAGAACCAGTTTCAGAGGTGGTGTGTTTGAGGTGGTTTGGGGAGGAAGGTGTGTGCTTTAAACCACAGGCCGCTCTTCGTCACTGGTCCGTCACATGGTGGTTCTGCCTCTGCCAGAACCAAACCCCTCCCAGCCTGACAGAAGTGTCCACTTACACAGCTAGCCCCACCTCAGCTCCCACCACACCTTCCGCTGTCGGCTGAGGCATCAGAAGGTGATGGCCAGGTCAGCCTCTGGGCACCCCAAGGTGATGTTACCCCCGATCGGCAGTGCAGGAGGCAGCGTCAGGGCTGTGAGGAAAATGCACCTCCCTCGTGGCACTGACGTGTGCCCGCTGCTTCCTAGTTGGCGCTGTGGGTTTTAGGGTCCCAGGCTTCCTTACAGTTGTCCACAGGGCCCTTCCCGAGGCGCTTTTAGTCCCGCACTTCCTGTCTCGGGGTGTCCTCAGCCATCTGGACTGCCTTCGTGCTCTCACACCCTACAGAGGGCCGCGAACCCCTTTTCTCCAGGTTGCCGTCAGCATGTGGAATTTTGCAATATTTGTGCCATTTGTGTGCTTTCAAAACTTCAGTTGCCTGTTCTTCACTTTCACCCGCAAAGCCTTTCTTTCACGTGGGCACGGCTCTCGGCATGGGAGCAGTTGGAGAGGGAAGCAAAGGAAGAACGCTTGAGTGTCAAGCCATTCCATGTCCTGGAGTTCCCCGCATTATCTTGTCCTGGAAATGCGTCTGCTGTTTCCGTAAACGCCCCAAGGCTTTGTTCCAGTGCATATGCTTCCTCGGCCCCTTTCCCATTTAACTTACTTTTGCTCCTAAGTCCTGCGAACACCCCTTGGGTCTGTTTTATTGAAACTGATTTTCTCCACTTCAGGTACAAGGCATATTGTGACTGTAAATTGTTGTGGGCCGTGTTTGCAAACAGACAGGATTCGGTGAACAAAAATGTAAGGTCTGTGTTCCTCGTCTCGTAGCGCTGTTCCTGACCAGAGAACTCCAGTTGCGTCCACACACAGCATTAGCAGCGCGGCCACCCCGGATCGAGTCCGCTTCCCCAGGGGCACGGCCAGCCGCAGCACCTTCCACGGCCAGCCCCGCGAGCGGCGGACCGCCACCTATAACGGCCCGCCCGCCTCGCCCAGCCTGTCCCACGAAGCCACGCCGTTGTCACAGGCTCGAAGCCGAGGCTCCGCGAACCTTTTCAGTAAATTAACCTCAAAACTGACAAGGAGGTAAGTGCCAGGTGGAGCTGGTTGTGTGCAGCAAAGCGAGACATGTCTTCTGTGTGTGTGAAGCCAGCCTGGCTGCTGGTCCTTTGTCTTCAGCTCATGTTTTTCTGGTTTCTTTAACTAGACGTGGAAAGATTTAGAGGAGAATTCCAGGAAACGTTTCCCAGCACTTGGGAGGTCGTGGCTCCTTACTGGTCCTGCATCACACTTTTTTAAAAATAGTTTTTATTGATTTCAGAGAGTGAGGGAGAGGGAGAGAGAGAGAAACATCAGTGATGAGAGAGAATCATCGACAGCCTGTTCCTGCACACCCCACGCTGGGGATCGAGCCCGCAACCTGGGGATCGAACTGTGACCTCCTGGTTCATAGGTCAGCGCTCAACCAACCGGCCCGGCAGCATGACACTTGTCTGCGTGGATGGTCACTTCGGTGGGCAGACCCAGACCAGGGTGGGCAGGGCCGGCACTCCGCAAGCGGCCGCCAAGGACAGTTCCTCTTCTCTCACTCGGTTGTCACTGAGGAGCACTGAGTGTCTGAGGGGCCGAGCCTTGCAGCTGTGCTGTCGGTCTGGTGAGTGACAGTGAGAGCGAGGTCACTTCCTGGAACGGCGTAGCTGTGCGGGTCAGACCTCTGGGCTGTGCTCAGAGAGAACTAGCGTCTGGTCGTGTATGAAATTCCTCGTGAGTTCCGTATCATTCCGGGCCTTGGGCCGGTCTGTGGGCCCCGTGTGGAATTTTAACTTACTCCGTGAGCTAGCTGGAGAGGTTGCAGACGCCGAGACACATTGGCTGCTGCTAGAGGAAACGGGAAAGATGCCACTTCGCACCACCAGCAAACAGTCAAAGGCGCCTTTAGCCAGGACCTCACCAGGACGCCTGAGAGCCCGGCGTGTCCCTGATGCCCGGACGCTGAGCCCGCCTCACGGGGCACTCGCGTGTCCGGGTGTCCTGCAGGTTCACCTGCTTCAGACCCTCCTGTTGGTCTGTCTGCTCAGCACAGCAGGGCATCTTCTCGGGGTCCGGGAGGGTGGGCGCCTCCCCTGTGCCTCTCTCCCTCTGGCCCATTAGCTTGCTGCTCAGTGTCATGGGGCCTTTGTATTTAAACTGTAAACTAAATACCACTTTTTAAGTCTCCTTGGTTCCTCCATAGTTTTATTTTAGATCAGTCATCTAAAAGTTAGACGAGTCACTTTAAACTGTCTGCCCAGATGATCTGTCAGTTACTGAGTACCAGGTGAGGGCGGGCCTCCGACATCAGGAGCTCTGACTCGGTCAGAGCAGTCAGGTTCCGCCTGCCTCTCACTCTCTTCCGGCCCCTTTGCTGAGACGCCGTGCTCCAGGCCGGGCAGAGAGCACCAGGTCTAAAGGGTTTTGCCAGGATTGAAGTCCAGTCCAGGGAGAGTTTTTTGACCCCCCAGAATAATGCAGTGTCACCCCAGGCCTCCCTGTCCCCGCTCCCTCCTTGGGGCCTGGGCTGGAATGGAGTCTGCCTCTGAAAGGCCGGTGGTGGGAGATGGAGCGGGGTCATTCACTTGGCTGTTTCCCTCCCGGGCCCTGCTGCTGACTGTCACCTGCTGTTTGGTCTATGCGCACAGAATGGAGGTGCCGCAGTCGGGTCTGGCTAAGCGCTCGGCATACGGTCAGTGTGGTGGCCCCACACTTGGGGCTGTTGTGGGCCCATCATTACAATCCTTGAATTTATTTAATTGTCTCCTTTTTGCTTTTTTAAAAAATGCTCTTAAGCCCGGCTGGCGTGGCTCAGTGGGGTTGCAGGCTCCATCCCAGTAGTGGGTGTGCAGGAGGCAGCCGATGGATGATTCTCTCTCATCATTAATGTTTTTATCTCCCTCTTCTTCCTCTCTGAAATCAATAAAAAGATACTTTAAAAAATAAAAATCACCTTAGTACATGTGCCATCATTGATAAAAGGAGTCACTTTGGACTGTTTGCTGTGCACTGAGAGAAGCAGATGTCTGTAGAACTTCAGGGGTAGCTATACCCACTTTACACATAAACACACACACATCAGCCTCCACCGTCTGCCTGTGCAGTAGCTATCACTCAGTTGTACAGAAGACACTGGAGGTGTGGGTGAGAGAGACGGGCACATGGTTGCGATCCCACAGCCAAGAAGTCCTGAGCCTGTCGCTGCCTCCCGAAAAGGCCCCGAAGCCACGGCGCTGTGCTCCCCGAGCGAGGGGCGCTGTGAGAGAGGGCCGTTGTGGGCAGGAGGCCTTTCCCTCATTTGCTAGCTAAGTTGTTTCATGCGTCTGAATCGAGCTTGGAGGTTGAGGTTTCTTGTTTAAAAATTCTAGGGTCCATCTTGTTTTACAGTTCCACCCCCACATTTTCCAGAAAGGTCATCGTCTTCTGTTCACAAGTTTGCAGGCTGAGGTCTGGAGTCTCCTTGGCGCTCCGTCAGATGTAGTCAGTTTATTCGTAAAGACAGTCGGTCCTTCTGCTGTAGTCTACTCAGCGTCTGGTCCTCCCCGCACAGCTGCAGCAGTGCCGTTCAGGTGCCTGACAGGCTCGGGTTGGCTCTTAGAATCTGCCCAGAAGACCCGCCCTGGTGCGGTGGGCAGAGAGCGGGCACCAGGAAACTACGCTCTGGCCCAGCTCTGCCCAAATGCCCTGTAGTTTGGGTGAGCTGTGGGCCCTGCCGCCTCTGAGCCCTGTGCACTAAAGCAGTCCTAGGTCCTTGGCCAGTAACCCTGACTTTCCTCGGGTAGAAGACTCAGGAATGAAAATAAATACATTTTAAAGACCTTTTAGTCAGTTTTCAGCCCAAACTGTTGAATAATACCGCCTTTATGTGGTGCTTAATCATTTACAAAATCTTCCCAATGCATGATCTTCTCTACTTGCTGTGTGCCACTTTGATCTGATTATGAAGTGCTTGGAGGTAGTACCGACAGTACTTAGATACTTTTACATGGGTCAGTATCTCAAGCACTGCCCAAATCACCCTGGATTAGAAATACTTTTAAATGGGTCAGTATCTCAAGCACTGCCAGAATCACCCCGGATTAGAAATACTTTTAAATGGGTCAGTATCTCAAGCACTGCCCAAATCACCCAGATTAGAGAAACAAAGCACAGGGATTCAGTCAGTCAGTCCAGCGGCAAACACGCAGACGGGCCTCCTGCGCTGTCACAGCCCAGGGCTTCCGAAGGCGCTTGACAAGCCCAGGCCACTGTTGCCTGGAAGGCTGGTGGCACGTTTCTCTGGTCGGATTCTGTTCTTACAGCCCAAGCATCTTCCTGAAATACTTTCCAAGCAAAGGCACTTCCTTTAAATTGAGCGCTTTGAGTTTGTTACCGAAACATAAAAATGACTCCCCACTGTTCCACTGCCATGCAGTTTCATTTCAGCATCTGAAACTGAAAAGTCTGCTTCGTTTTAAACCCTCAGAAGTTACTTTTTCTTAAAAAGTAATTTATAACTGCTGTTAATGTTTAAACTGCCTTCCTGAAGTAAGCAATGATTCTCTTAGTGGTTAAACATTTCATAATGACATTTTTAATGTTTCTGTATAATAACGTGAAGTTTTTGTTTATAAGATATTCTGAAGAAAATTGAAAAATGTTTTCTTGCTAGTTTATTGCAAATGACTTAAGTCATTTATTTCAAACAAGATGCTGACTTTATTGTCTTAACATAGAGCCATGTGGTGAGCCTTAAGCGAAGTCATCACAACTAGTGTCAGGTCACTGCCGAGTGTTTGCTACAAGCACGGATGTTCACATGTTCCTGATTAAAAGGCCACATCCTCGATTGGCTGTGATAATTTTACTTTTCCCCACACATCACTGTGTCATTGTTCACTGGACAGAGAGGGAGCCCTGTTTTATTGTTGTTTCTTTCTCTTCATAATTGACTGAGTTTATATTTCATTTGTACAAGTCATTTTTGTTAATTTTTATTTTTGGCTTAATTTCTTTTAGAAACATGTCATTCAGGTTTATCAAAAGGTAGGATTTATATATATGTACTTTTTTTTTCAATCCTCACCCCAAAATGGTTCCTGCAATTAACATCAGGTTTGGCTTTTTAGCCCTGTTTGTTTTTTGTTTTATTTTTTTAACTAAACTTTCTGCTGAGAACTAAATACTTATTTCCTTGAAAGGAAACTGTGGGAAGAAATAGATTAACTCTTTCAGGCATTTTTAAAGGGACTGTGGCACCCACATAACAAGAGGCCTACGCATGCTCTGTGCATTTTCTTTCTTCAGTAGAATTATTTAGCATCCGAATAATTCTGTCTTCATACTAATAACACTCAGCATGCTTCTGTTTGAGGAATGAGATGTGCAGTAACATTAGTGTACATTTCATGGGCAGCCTCAAGCGGGCAGAGGTAAGTTGTGATTGCGTGTGTCCTTTTTTATTTCATAGCGGATTGGATTAGCCAAAGGCTCTGAAGTGAGAGGGAAATTAGCTCATATCCTGAGACTAGAGACAAGTGTAAGACTCACACTTTATAGCCTATTAGGTTTGGGGCGCTGCATAGCAGAAATGTTGTAATATTTTCAGAGTTGAAGAGTAAATAGTATTTTATTAAAAGCCGCTTTCCACCAACCACTGAAGAAAGCGTATCTTTTTTTCTTTAAATATTTTTATTAATTTCAAAGAGGAAGGGAGAAAGAGGGAGAGAGAGAAACATCAGTAATGAGAGAGAATCATTGATTGGCTGCCTCCTCCATGCCCCACGTGGAATTGAGCTGCATCCCAGGCATATGCCTTGACCAGAAATCTAACTGTGACCTCCTGGTTCATAGGTCAATGCTCAACCACTGAGCCACGCCCTCCATGCAAGCATGACTTGTTTTTAATTAAAGCACTGTAATGAATGCTGTTCCTACCAGGAGACTTTTTTTTTAATCCTTACTGGAGGTTGTTTATTAATATTAGAGAGAGAGGAGGGGGGAGAAAGAAACATCAATTGTGAGAGAGACACATCAGTTGGTTGCCTCCTGCGCATAACCCAACCAGTGCTGAGGATTGAGTCTACAGCTAAGGTACGTGCCCTCGGTCAGAATCAAACCCAGGACCCTCAGTCCGAGGGCTGACGCTCTGTCTACTGAGCCAGACTGGCTGGGGCGAGATGGCTGTTTTTTGATGCTGACAGTCAAGAGACCAAAAACGTTGCTCACTGCCTTGCACTGCACACCCCTGAGGCAGAAAGTCTGCCGTGGAGGCCACCCGGTGCTGTGCCTCGGCTCCCGGAGGGCTGGCTGCTGTTCCTTACTCAGTGAAACCGGGGCGCCCGAGAGGCTTGGCTAACGTGAGTCTTTACCAGAAACTGGGAAGACAGACCACTTTCTTCCTGAGGGAAATTCCACTCGGTGGTGGCTTTGAGTTGATCTTCCTAGTTCCAGATTTTTCTTGGAAAGACAGTTTTCTACTTGAATGTAGAATTCAACTGATAAACCCAGTTCCCTTTCATGGAAAGCATCGCCCTTTGGGGAGTGGTTTAAAGGCCAGCGTGCCTCCAGTCCAAGGCTCTGCTGCCAGGGCTGGGCAGGACAGCGGGAGAGGAGGCGGGCTGTCGGGGTCACCATGAGAGGCCTGAGCTCTCGGTGACTGGGTGTCTGGGTCTGCCTGGGCGTCATGTGCTGCTGTGTAAGACCTCTCTTCTCTCTCCCACTCTGCTTCTGCGTTCTGTGCGTTCAGGCTTCCGACCGAATATGAGAGGAACGGGAGATATGAGGGCTCCAGGTGAGGGAAACGACTTTTTAAATATGTTTTATGTTAAAACCGTGCCCGCGCTGATGCTCTTCCTGCTGTCCTGTGTGCTGCTTTGGTGGTCTGGGTTCTGTGGTTGGGAAGAGGCAGTGCCACTGCTGCCCCCTGGCGGTGGGCCTGGGCCAGAGCTGCGCTACACCCCAGGACCACAGGAGGGCGCCAGGGTGCCGCCGCCTGGGCCCTAACAACAGGAACTTAGGTCTGGGTTGGTGGGAACACTCCCCATACCTAGTGTAGGTCAGTCTCAGAAATGAGAGCAGTGAGTAGAAATTTCACATTAGGTTTTTGAATATATTTTTATTGATGTCAGAGAGGAAGGGAGAGGGGGAGAGAGAGAAAAACATCAATGATGAGAGAGAATCATTGACCGGCTGCCTCCTGCACGCCCTCTGCCAGGAATCAAGCCCGCAACCCGGGCATGTGCCCTTGACTGGAATCGAACCCAGGACCCTCAGTCCACAGGCTGACGCTCTATCCACTGAGCGAAACCAGCTAAGGCAAATTAGGTTTTTAGAAGAGTGATTATGTTTTCAAGTGTTTTTTTTTTTATTTTTTTAATGTATTTTTATTGATTTCAGAGAGGAAGGGAGAGGGAGAGAGAGATAGAAACATCAGTGATGAGAGAATCACCAATTGGCTGCCTCCTGCAGGCCTCATACTGGGGATCAGGCCTGCATTCTGAGCATGTGCCCTGACCAGGAATTGAACTGTGACCTCCTGGTTCATAGGTCAGCCCTTAACCACAGAGCCCTGGCAGCCGGGCAATTGTTTTGCTTTGCAGTTTGGTGTGGCTGTCATTGCTCAGATTTGGGGGCAGAGGAGACACCAGCGAGGCTCAGGACTCCGTCTCCGTCATTGGGCCCTCCTGTGCCCCTTATAGTGGTGGCCACATGCTGCTTCAGGCCCCGAGTGACCACCCATTGGCTCTCTTCCTGCTCTTTCTAAAGCACAGCTCTGTCAGGTGACTTCTCTGAAAGAAAGCCTGCAGTGGCCCCATTGCCTGGCCGACGTGTCCATGCGAGGCCCTGTAGAGCCCCAGCAGCCAGCCTCAGCTGAGGCAGCTTGTTGGGGTGAGAGCCCACTCCAGCCTGGAGCCGGCTCTAGCTGTCCTGAGCTTGTTCCCCTCCCTGATAGGAAGGAAGTCACAGGACCTGCTCCTGGTGTGTGACAACAAAGTGGGTACGCTGTGCCCAGCCCACCTGTTGGCACACTTGCTCACATCCGCCCTGGGCCTCTGCTGCCACTCCCTCTGCTCGCTCATGGAAGTGGTGGTGCGGGACTCGGGGCTCCTCAGTGTTCTCCCCGAAGCCCCTCCAGGGGTGGTTCCCCCTCCCCGGACTCCGTCCAGGAGGCGGGCCGCCTGGCTCTGGGACCCTCTGGCCACTGCCATGCCTTCCCGCTGGGACCGCTGCTCCTCGGGGCACTCCTCCTCCCTTCCCCGACCGCGTCTGAGAGCGCCTGCTCCTTTCTGTGGCCTAGTCAGAGCCCGACACAGATCTATGCACCGGAGCTTCCCGTCCGTTTTGGTGGGTGTGAACCCCACGGAATGTTCCAGCAGCAGGGAACTGTGTGCACAGTAAAACCTGTGGCCTGCCTCAGCCCTGACGACGGCTTTGCCGTAAGATTAAGTGTACTTACCATTCACACGGGGTGTGTTCAGTGCGCAGGCGTTAGGGCTCACCATGCTAATCGAGGCCTTCAGGTGACACAAAGGAGACTGAATGGCAGTTGTGTCCGTAATGACTAACAGTAAGGTGGTAGGAGGCCTGTTCTTGGGGTCGCAGAGACCCCTGGCTGAGCCCCACTGTGACATCTATGGATGCGGGGACTTCGGCTTGAACTTTGAGAGTTTATAGTTTGCATTCAAACAGGTCACTTTGCTGGGAAAGAAATAAGCCTTAACACTTTTTTTTTATTGCACTAGCAAGATAATGTCATGTAAGAATTTTTTTTAAACTGAAACTAGATGTTTAAATTAAAGTAGAAGGAAAAATATGGAGGTGGGTGGAGGGGATTGAGAGAGTGCCCTCCCCCCTCCGCTCCCACACAGCTATGTGCTCAGCCTGTGTGGCTGGTGGCAGGGAAAGCAGGTAGAACTCTGAGTCGCCATTATCCCCAGTCACAGTGCTGGCGGGGTCTGTGAGTGAGCAGGAGCGTCACAGGAGCCGAGCAGGGAACTGTGAGGGGCTGGGGCTCCTTGCCACCTGCGCTCGGCCTGGGGCAGACCTGGGCTCTTGGACATGTGGGCAGCTCTCTCTCTCTCTACGTTGCCTGATTTAACTATTTCCTTAATTCTAGTAAGTACATGACTTAATGTTGTTAGTAAGTACATGACTTAATGTTGTTAGTAAGTACATGACTGGTGAGGTTTTACAGCCAGGTGGGTTTTCTGCATGTGAGGCCTGTGATTTTAGGGGGAAGCAAATGGATGAGTATTTCTTAGAAAAGAAACAGATAACCTCGTGTGAGCCTGTGCAGGAAACGGGCCGGCTCCCCGCTGTGCTGGAGAGCTGGCCGCGCGCTGGCTAGAGTAGAGAGGGCCGGCTGTCCTTGCAAATAAAAATAAACCTGCCGCTGTGCGTTTCAGTCGCAACGTATCTGCCGAGCAAAGGGATGAAAACAAAGAAGCCAAACCTCGCTCGCTGCGCTTCACCTGGAGCATGAAGACTACCAGTTCCATGGACCCCGGCGACATGATGCGCGAGATCCGCAAAGTGCTGGACGCCAACAACTGCGACTACGAGCAGAGGGAGCGCTTCCTCCTCTTCTGTGTCCACGGCGACGGGCACGCCGAGAGCCTGGTGCAGTGGGAGATGGAGGTGTGCAAGCTCCCGAGACTGTCTCTGAACGGGGTGCGGTTCAAGCGGATATCGGGGACGTCCATCGCTTTCAAAAACATTGCTTCCAAGATTGCCAACGAGCTGAAGCTGTAGCCTGGGGAGGCCGGTGTAGTCAAGCAGCGGCCTGGCGTCCCGGGCGCTGGTGGGAACGCATAGGGTAACATTAGGCAATAACGTCTGCATCTTCTCAATCACGGCATCAGACTGTAAGGACGAGAGCACGCCTGGGAGCGAGCGCTGGCCTCTTTTCTACGAATGCACTACATTAAAGCTGTGTGACACGTGTGCCCTCTGTCTTATTTCCATTGCCCTCAAGGTCACGTGTGACCGCCATCTCCACGTGCCTCCTGTGGGGGTGCGAGTGGGCCGCGCGTGCGGGCTGGTGCCTGGAGAAGCAGCTCCTGCTGGCCCCGCTCCAGCCGCTCTGGGGGGTCATTGGTGCTACAACTGTTCCACTTGCCAAGGAGGGAAAGTACTGAGCTACTAAGAATTAACCTGAAGCCTAGCTGGTAATTAGTACAGGTTTACAGTTCATGCCTGTGGTTTTGTGTTTGTTGTTTGTGTGTTTTTTAGTGCAAAAGGTTTAAATTTCTAGTTGTGAACTTTGCTTGTGTGTTTTTCTAAGTAGATTCACGAGATAATTAAAAATTCACTTTTTCTCAGTAAAACCTCGCATTGTCTCCTACTGCTGTATTGAAGACTCAGTGTAAGGCAGTGGCTAAGTCTGTTTTGGCCTTCACCAGCAAGTCGAACAAAAGCAATGGGAAAGTGTGGGAGGCCTTTGTCCTTAGAAGGATCCTGAAGGCGGTGAAGGGAGAAGACGGCCCTCTGGTGACCTGAGGAGCAAGGGAGTCGGGCCCCCGCCCCCACCTCAGGAGCCGGCACTCCCGTGAGCAGCAGCGCGGGTCTGACGGTCCCAGGTGTCCTCTGCGAAGTATGTCACTTCCCTCTCACTTTTCATGGTTCGTTCCATGAATTCGACCGACAGCCTTTTCCCGGCGCCTCGCTGGTCCTGTGAGGTGGTGACTCGGCAGCCAGTCTGCCGCTCTGCGCTCAGGGAGGTTGTCCCGGTGGTGGGAGTGCTGTTCGGGTGCTGGGTGCGCTGTTGGTCACAGGGGAAGCCTGGACACCAGGTCACAGACACACATCTGCCACAGCCGGCCTCCGTCCCAGTGTGTGAGGGACACAGCCGTGAGCAGACAGACCCCTAGTCTCCCAGGTGTGTCCTAAAGCTTGGCGGTCCTCAGCGACAAGGACGGGACCTGGTGCAGAGCTGTGTCAGCGCTGTGAGAACGGTCCAGGTTCCAGCGGTCCAGGTTCCAGCAGGCGCTGTGCTCCGTGGGGCTGTGCGGGGGGGGGGGGGGGGGGGGGAGGGAGGGGTTCAGGGGAGGCACCCGCAGAGGCCGCGGCCAGAGTGCTGAGTTGGAGCAGAGTGAGGGGAGACGCGTCCAAGTCCAGCTGGGCCTGGAAGGTCATTGCAAATACGTGTCTTCCTCTGACATGGGGGCTGCCGGGGCTTCCGGGAAGGGGGCGCAGCCTCGGGTCTTCAGGGCGCGGCGCTGGCAGCAAGGAGCGGCCGGGGAGGGGGGCGGTTGGCGGTGATGAGGCAAGAGATGCTGCCGGCTGAGATGGTGGCTCTCCTGGATGTTTTGAAACAAGAGTCAAATGCATTTGCTCTGGGGTGGATGCTGGTGAGTGAGAAGAAGCCGAAGGCGGCCGCAGTTTCTGGCAGGAGCAGCAGAAAGCGCGCTGCCGCCCTGGGTGGGGCAGGTGGCGGAGGCCTGGACTCCTGCGGGGACTGGGGAGCCTGGGCCGCCTCAACAGGTGGGCGGTGCCTGTTCAAAGCGGGGAGAGCGGTGCCCTAGAGGAGGAGAGGATGCTCCCTGAGCCCTGGGTGGGACCTTGTCTTTGCTGCTGAAGTGGGGTGGGGTACCCCATGGAGACTGGGAGAGGAGGCTCAGCCTGCAGGTAGGGAGTTGGGGGCCACCGGAGCTGGGAGGAGGGGGGCAGGGTGAGTGCCCTTTGACCTCAGTGTGGAGCGCGTCACAGTCATCTCACGGAACGTTTCAGACCTTCCCTGGGGAGTCCGTAGTCCCCGCCTCCCTCTTCTGGGGCTGTCACTTCCGTGTCCAGACCTGGCCCTAGGAAGAGGGAGGCGGGGACTACTGACAGCTGCGGGCTCCGAGCGGCCCGCAGGGGGTGGAGATGTGGAGCTCGAGGGGCCGCCCGCCCGATGGTTTCCTTGCTTCCACCCTGCGGGACGAGGGGCATGCTGCCAGTGAAGCCTCGGCCAGACGCGCTCACACGTGCCCTGGTGAGGTGGCCGCTCTTGGTGCAGAACGAAGCCGAGTTGTTGGCGGCTGCTCATTCGTCCTCGCCCCTGCACCCTGGCACACTGGTCAGTGAGAAGTGGGGTAAGCCCGGTGGCCACCACAGGGGGCAGGCGTCCGAGGTGGTCACATGCAAAGGCCGTTACTCGTGGACGGTGACTGGATTTTAGTGGCAGCGTCGGTGTTCCCTTTACTGAGGTTAACCGTGAAGTCCACCCCTCGCTGGGGGCCCAGGCCCTCCCTTTAGTCTGCGTTCCAGGAGACGGCATTTTCATTCTGCATACACGGGTTTGTAAAGGAACGTTCTGGAGTGCTTGAACATCGTTTAAGCAGCAAAGACAAGGCCCGTGTTTCCCTCCTCCACCCCCTAGGGCCCGGAGCTGCCGGTGTGATGCCCGACAAGCAGGGCGGGTCCTGGTCCAGGAGGGAAGGTGACTCTTCCAGACGTGCCGGCTTTCCTGGTCGGGATCAGGCAGGCCGGGACCAGACCGCGGCTCAGGGCGTGCCCAGCTCGGGGCCGTCGTGCTGCACCTGAGCGCGTGCAGAGACCAGAGGCACCGCGCCTGGCGCCGAGGAAGCAGCGGTGGGCCTGGCGGAGCGCAGCTTCTCCCGGAGAGCCAGGGCAGGAGGGGGCGCCGCCGCTGTGGACCCGCTCCGACAGCGCTCCGCGGGCGGGCGTGGGGGCCGGTCTGCCTGGCGCCGGGTCCTGGGCCAGCACAGACCTCGGGTGAGGAGGAGCCTGGGTCCGAGAGCTTGGAACTTTGCTTTTTGGGGACTTCATTTGGGTTGGGGGGGGTGATTGGTAATTGGCCATGAGGTCTTTCAAGGGGGGATGGTGGCTGCTCTTGAAGGGCGTGGTGGGACGGGCAGGGCTTGGCTCACAGGTGTCCTCACAGTGCCTGGGGGCACCCCCCTCCCGATGACTCCCTGAGAGGGTGACCTGGGCACCCTGGAAGCCTAGCAACAGCTGTGTCGGGCGGCCTTTGGTGCGTCCCTTCGAGGGACAGCCCCCGCCCAAGTGACACTCTGCAATGGTCTCAGCATCACTGCGACCCTCAGACGGAAAGCTCGCGCAGGGGCCTGTCCTGTGTCCCCAGGCTCGGGAGATGCAGGAGGAGGAGCTGTCAGGGAGACCAGGCGAAAAGACGGGGCCAGGGAGGGGGCAGCTGGGCTGAGGCCCTTCGTGTTCGGGCCAGACTCTGGCAGGAGAAGCCAGCTTGCATGGGGGCTCTGGGCAGCGGAGTGGACAGTGCCTGCTAGCCAGTGGTCACCGCAGCAGGATCGCCCACCACGAAGGCCGGCTGGGCTCACTTCAAAGCAGGACCCCAGGGTCCCTTCTCCCAGACGGCAGGCAGTGGCTGAGGCGAACGCCCTTGACCCAGGCAGCCTGGTTTCCGAACTCCAGCGGGGCGACCTCGCGTTTCCCCTAAAAGTAACGTGTCCCCTCGGCTGTTGGCAGGTGCAGGGCAGGGCGCCTGGCCGGTGTTGGTGAGAACAGCCGCTCCCACGGGCACAGGAGCACAAAGCAGGCCCCCTGCTCCGCTCCCAGCTGACCCGGCCAGAGGCTCCCAGGGGGACTCTGCCCCCCACGAT
Organism: Plecotus auritus; assembly: GCF_963455305.1. Classification (NCBI taxonomy): domain Eukaryota; kingdom Metazoa; phylum Chordata; class Mammalia; order Chiroptera; family Vespertilionidae; genus Plecotus; species Plecotus auritus. Next base: position 4,443,411 of record NC_137770.1, on the reverse strand, counting down.
GGGGAAGGACACCCCTGGTTCCTCGAGTGGAGCCTGCACCTCGGAAGGCTGACGCCTGTGCGGCCCCAGTCCCTCCAGCGCTCCCAGAGGACGGGAGCGGGGCCTGAGCTCTCCGGCTGCCCTGTGTCCTGGCACTGACAGCCACACCCGCGACGGGCCAAAGGTCTTCGCCTTCCCCCTGTACCCCAAGTCCCTGCACCCATGGCGCACAGGACAGATAAGTGTTCGAGTAGTAAAGCACGGGGTGCCTGGGACGCACGGCAGCTCTAGTGCAGTCGGAACTGGTCTGCAGTGGCTGGTCTCCAGCCCCCCACCCGGCGCCTCTCCTGCCTCAGCCGGCACTCGGACAGGTGGGAGCCGGCCCGGACAGGTGGGAGCCGGCACCCGGACAGGTGGGAGCCGGCCAGGAGCCAGGGTGCTCCTCTTCCCGCTGCCTGTGCATCGCATCACGCAGCCCAGCGGGGGCAGGCCATGCAAGTCCTCTGGGCAAGTGTTGTGGACGGACGGACGGACGGGAGGGGACCCTGCCTCAGATGACAGACCAGCGTGAGAGCGGGTGGTGTCAGGAGGGCAGAGTCATGAGTGTTAACAGTGGGCCTCGCCTCGGGGCCACATCCGGGGCACCATTCCCCGGGAGGCCTGCTGGGCAGGAGTCCTGGTTTGAGGACACAGGGAGGCTGGTCCTCGGGGCCCCTGGGCGGGGACCCCCCACGGCCGCATGCGCACTCGCGTCTCCTCGGCTGTGGGTGCCTTGCTTTGCTGACTCACTGGTTCTGCCCGTTGGTGTGGTTGGCGCCGATGGGTTGCAAGCCCTGAGATTCGCGCATCTTCCCAGCTCCTCGGACAGTCCTCGCCGGGGTCCCTGCTGCGGTGAAGGACTTCTCACCCCTGGGTGGTGACGGCCCTCGGGGGGCGGAGGGGGGCGTCCCCGAGAAAAGAGACAGCTGACAGCCTGGCTCTGCCCCCCGCCTGTGCCTTTTGTGTTTCCTGCTCTGGCTTCCTCCCACCCACTCACCCCGCCCTCTGCTTTATTTTAAGCCAACATTCTAGACTCATCCCTCGAGCAGGAGGCGAGTCTCAGTGGCTCCCGCACCCAGGAGCCGGGGGAGGGTTCTGGCTGCGTCCTCTTCCTGGTGCAGGGGCTCTTCCCGCCCGCAGGCTCTCCTGCTCTCCGGCTTCCTAGTCAAGGCTCAGGTGTTTGAAGGGAACGTCGTGTTCCCTCCCTGGATTTGCTTCTCCAAGTTAAACCGCCCGAGTTCTTTGCAGGGGTTCCGGGGCGCATCCTGAGGCCTGTCCGCCCTTGTCCCCATGGACGCTCATCGACATGCATGTTGGGGGCAGGCGAGGGTGGCAGGGGCTCCGGAGGGCCCTGTGCTGAGCTCGGGACCCTAAGACAAGCCGGGTAAGCCTGTGCCTTCCAGAAGTTCTTTCCCACAGGAGAGGGATAGAGACACGGTCTTGAACCCAGTACCACCAGTGCTGCCTGAAGGAGTGCCGGCTCGGGGCTGAGAAGGCCAGGCCGGCGGGGCGAGGAGGCGCAGGGGCAGGGACGGGGGGACAGGCCCGGTCTTGTCGCCATGGCAGTAAATGGTGTCTCACTCAGTGCACCTCTCCTGGGAAGGGGACTTCCTTCGGGAGCGATCTGACCTCCCTCCAAACAGACCCCTGCCCTGCCCTGCCCGGGGTGGGAAGCCAGGTCCGGGGGACCAGCGAGGAAGCACCCCGGCACGGGGCACCTGGCATGCCGGCTCCTTCCAGAGCCAGGTCTGCGCCGGCCCCGCTGCCTCGGGAGGGAGTGCCGGCCCGCGGGAGCGTGTGATGCATGGCGAAGCCGTCATGTTCTGCATGGAAATGAGCTGGGAAGGAGCGTGTGCACCTGTGCACCCTCGCGGCAGCAGGCGCTGCGGGACGCTGCCAGCCCGGAACGCCTGGCACCCCGGGCGCCTGCTGGTGGGCAGGTTCCTCTGCGCAGTCCCAGGCTCACCCTTCAGCGCCGGCTCCGCTCACCTGCTGCTCCCTGGGCTTCCCAGGTGCACCCCAGCTCAGCTGGCCCCGCCCCTCCTCTCCCACGTGCACCCCAGCTCAGCTGGCCCCGCCCCTCCTCTCCCACGTGCACCCCAGCTCAGCTGGCCCCGCCCCTCCTCTCCCATGTGCACCCCAGCTCAGCTGGCCCCGCCCCCCTCCCACGTGCACCCCAGCTCAGCTGGCCCCGCCCCTCCTCTCCCACGTGCACCCCAGCTCAACTGGCCCCGCCCCCCTCTCCCACGTGCACCCCAGCTCAACTGGCCCCGCCCCTCCTCTCCCACGTGCACCCCAGCTCAGCTGGCCCCGCCCCTCCTCTCCCATGTGCACCCCAGCTCAGCTGGCCCCGCCCCCCTCCCACGTGCACCCCAGCTCAGCTGGCCCCGCCCCTCCTCTCCCACGTGCACCCCAGCTCAGCTGGCCCCGCCCCCCCTCTCCCACGTGCACCCCAGCTCAACTGGCCCCGCCCCTCCTCTCCCACGTGCACCCCAGCTCAGCTGGCCCCGCCCCTCCTCTCCCATGTGCACCCCAGCTCAGCTGGCCCCGCCCCCCCTCTCCCACGTGCTCTCCTCTCCCAGAATCCTGCTGGGTTTGGCCCAGGGCCGCTGCTGTCGGGGCCGTGGCAGACCTGGTGTACGCGCAGGCGCATTGTGCCGTGGTGTCCATCATAAATGGAACCGAGCCCCGGGATCTGGACTGCGCTGGAGGAGCGCAGAGGGAAGCCGTCAGCGCCGGGGCCCTCACCGGGTCTCCGGGGCGAACGAGGAGCGGGAGGTGCCCAGGCGGCCTGCAGGCCCGGTGGAGTGACGTGAAGCGTGGACGGCGGTGCAGCTCCTGTGTTATTTTCCTGAGGAAAACGCATCTGAAGTCGACTCGTTGGTCCAAGCAGTTTGTGTCCAAAGTATTGACAACACTCGTCTTCTCATTGTAGTGAAACCTTAACGGAAGCCTCGTGTTTGTGCTAAGCTGTGTCTGGGGAATAGCTGGGCCGTTTTCACACAGACCACCTGTCCGTCCAGTCCTGGGAGCAGGCCAGGTGGGGAGGGTGGGCTGCCAGGGGAGAGGCCCAGAGCCTGACCCACGTCCGCGTGGTCAGAGAAAAGCCAGTGAACTAGTGACGCCGGCGTGCACCAGTGGGTGACGCCCAGCGAGTGACGGGGAGGGCTGAGGTCCTGCCTGAGGGGGGCAGGGGCAGGGGGGCACAGGTGGGCCCTGGGCCCGGGTGGGCAGGCCTGAGTGCGGGAAGCTGAGAGATAGGCAGAGGGAGCCCCAGGTTAGACCGAAACAGCAAAGGAAACGGTCTGGAGGCGTTGGTGCGGCTGCCGGCGGTTTCGGGTCTCAGGTGTGCCACCCTACATGCTCGTAGGCATGGGGGTTCCAGCTAAATTCCTGCAAAGGTTCACCTCCAAGGCCGGCGGGACCTGGGCAGACCAGCAAGCACTAGCCGGGCCCGGCTTGCCAGGAGGGTTCGTGAAGGGCGGAGCAGGGTCCCAGCCCCGGTGCCGTCCCCATCGCCAAGTCGGGAGCGGTGCCGGCCGTCCTAGGCGTGTACCAGGTTGCACACCTGGAGGTGTTCCCCCGCCAGCCGAGGGCCCGTCCTCGTCCCGGGTGGCTGGGACAGCCTTGGGGACGTGCCACTCGGGTTGGGCGGCCAGCGGCCCCCACAGGCTCCGCGGAAAGAGCACTTGGAACCTTCCTGGGTCTTGAGTTAATGATTCCAGGGAGGCCTTCACTTTGACAAGCCCCAGCTCTCGGGCTGCAAGGACTCTGAACCCAAGCGGAGCCAGGTCTACAGAGAGGGCTCGGGTCAAGGGTGGGAAGAGGCCCAGGCGTGCGCGCCTCCTGCAGGCCCTGCCAGCCAGGCGTGGGAACCAGCTGTGGTCACCCCGGGCACAGGTAGAAGCCTCGCTTCTCGCAGCCGAAGTCTCCCCCGCTCCTGCGAACCTCACAGCCAGGAGGACGACTGCTCGCCATCCAAGCACTTGCTGCCCTGTTCCCCGTGGGAGAGGAAGTTCACAGAGAACAATGCAGCCCAGGTGCTGTGGGAGGCGTTGGTGTCGCTCCTGGGTGTCAGCTCAGGGCTGCAAATAGAAATGCGGATGCAGAGTTCGGAAGCTCCGGCGCCGCCTCTTCAGCTCCTGCTGAGCAGCAGGTCCGCACTCCGGGCTAGCAGGTCTGGAAGGGCCAGGGGCGGGGACAGAGCCCACGCCTCGGAACCGGAACCGGGTGGCCTCCTGGCGACCCCGCCCAGTCGTCCTCCCTGAGCCCCGGTTCCCACCCCCACGGGTGGGTGGCGATTGATCAGGCTGAGCGCACCAAGGGCGGTGACAGCCAAGCCCTGCCTCAGTCGTCTCCCACGAACTGTGACACATCAGAGCCTTCGAAGCACATGTAAGGAGTCTGGTGCGGCTTATGTAAGACATGTTCACTGTGGGAAACGTGGCAAGTAAAGTTTGAAGGAAGTCACCTGTCACCTCTCCGCCTGCGCTCACCACTGCTCCTCGGGGTTCCCCACACGTTCTGCGTGGGACCCGAGTACAGGCTGTTTCCTGCCCCGACCACGCTTCTGGGAGCTCATGGGCACCTCCCTGGGCCCCGCAATCCTGCGGTGCCCACCTGGCGCCTCGCGGGCGGGCCTTGATGATGTTGGCAGCCCCGAGTTCTGCCTGCCACACGCAATTGTATCTCCCAGTCCCTTCGGCAGGGCGCTGGGTGTCTCCAAGGCTCGGGGGCACTTTCGGTCCCCAGGCGGCGTTTGGCAGTGTCACGAGGCGGGTAGTTAATACTGCTGGCATCTAGGAGTTGGGGGCGGGGTGAGCCCCCGGAACAGCCCCCCCCCCCCCCAGAGCTGTCCTGCCGATGTCAGTGGGGCTGCAGCGGGAACCGGGCTGGGGGCTCACGTCCCAGCGCGGCAGACAGGGAGGAAAGAGAGCGTGTTCCCTGCGCAGTGGGTGGGGCATTTCAGAGGCTTCCCTGGTTGGACATAATTTCAGGAAAATCAAACTCGCCCTGTTTAAAGGTCTCTGGAGCCCCGAGGAAGGGAGGCTGGGGGGCCTGGTCACAGGGTCTGTGCGCGGACAGCCGAGTGGAGGCCTGGTCCGAGAGTGCGCTCAGCACAGCAGGAGGCACAGCAAGAGGCCACGAGGAACCAGGAACGCAGGGGAAGGGGCTAGGCCACCCGGGCGGCATGCGGAGGGGATGCCACCTGTCAGGAAGTGATGTGCCTGCCTCAGGTGCTGCTGCACACCCCTCGCTGGGGGCACAGGCACACCTGGCCCGGAGCCCCTCGGCCCACGCGCTGCCACTGCGCAGCAGAGCCTCGACGGCAGTGGCGTGGCGAGCCTGGCCGGGGAGGGCATCCTGCTTCCGCTGCTGCTGTATGGCTGCCCTCCACCTCCCTCTGCGCGGCCAGGCCTTTCCCGCAGCTGCACTTCCTGGGCTCGGCGGACCCAGGCCCCGGGGGCGGAGGACCCTGAGGCCAGGAAAAGGGTGCCCTGCCTCCTGGCCGCTCAGCCTGGGGCGAAGGATGAGTGCAGAGACCTCCCCCGCCCCCAGGTGGCCAGCCCAGCAAGTACGGACCACAGTCCCTGACGAAGGCTCCCGGCGGCCCTCCCAGCCTGGACACCGCCCGCGTGGGCCCTCACACCAAGGACACCTGCGCTTCCTCGTGCTGCCCTCCCCCCACACCTGCCTGTGCTGAGCCCCCGGGTCTGGGATGACCAGCTGCCCTGTCCCAGGTAGAGAGAGCCCACAGTCTTCAGTGGACAGACTGCCAGCCCAGGATGAGGTAGGCGCAGAGGCCCAGCCTGGCTTCACCTACTTGTAGGAGAAGCTGGGAAGGGTAAGGCCTGGGGGACCCAAGCTTGGGATGGGGCACCCCAGGTTGGAGGGGGCGGCAGGTGTCAGGACAGAGACAGCTCTGGCCAGCAGGTGGCAGCACAGGCTGCCCTCAGGGCTGAGGAGTTGGACAAGGGACAGCCAGGCCCTGGCTGACTCGCCCGTGGTGGGGCCGCAGTGAGACCAGCCGGGTACAGTGGCAGCTGGGAGACACCCAGAAAGCCTGGACAGGGACACTCCGGTGGGACCCCCTGCGAGGCGTGAGGAGCCCAGGCTTCTGGAAGGACTGCAGGGCGGGCCTAGGGGCAGGAGGGCCCGTTCAGCCTGAGGGGAAAGTATCTAGCAGATAGGGCAGGTGTCTGCCAGGCTGACTGGAGGAGGGGGTAGTTTTGGGGGGTGGAAGAAACAAAGGTTTCAAGTTTCTGGACTCCTGCCCTCCTCACAGCACCCACACCTCCCCCAACTCTGCAGGTGGGGCTGAGCAAAGGGGCAGGCTCCACCCTCACCAGGCCCAAGTGCTCCCGAATGCTCAGCTTGGGGGCTCCTCCCTGGAGCTCCTCCCCCACCCCACCCCACCCCAGGCCTGCGGGGAGGGCCAGGAGGGGTTCAGTGAATAGGACCAGGTGGGCACAGCAGGGGGGCGCTCCTGTTCCAGTTCCATCTCAGAAAGGGACGCAGAGGGGCGGGCTCAGGGCAAGCCAAAACCCTGGTTTATTTCAGCATCAGCAACATCTTAGCCATCACAAAAATAAACTCTACCTGGGGCAACGGGAGTGTCTACAGCGAGGCTAAGGGCTCGGCCGCGGCGGCGAGCTTAGGGTGCGTGTGGGCACTGCCCAGGCGATACGTTAGGAAGCGGCAGGGCTGTGGCGTGGCAGGTGCTGGAGCTTCACTTCTGGGCGGGAATGAGGTCATCGATGGCCTGGCCCTGCTCCAGCCGCTGCTCCATCTCAATGAGCAGCTTCACGCCGTCCACCACCATCTGCACCAGCTCCACCTCCGAGAAGCCCAGGCGGTCGGCGTTGGAGATGTCAAAGACCCCGCCCACCGCGGCCGTGTCCACGCCACCTGGGGAGACAACCGGGTCAGCAGGGCTGGGGGGCAGCGGGAGGGTGGGGGGCAGTGGGGGGGCTGCGGGCAGACCCTGCCCCACGCACCTGTGCCTCGCTTCTGAAGCCGCAGCCGCTTGAGCACCTCCGCGAACTTCTCGTGCCGGCCCAGGTGGGGCAGCTTGATGTGGACGCCGGCCCGCAGCCCTGTGCCCAGGTTGGAGGGGCAGGTGAGGATGTAGCCCAGGTGCGGGTTCCACATGAACTCGTAGTTCTTGGACTTGAAGAGCGTTTCGATCTGCAGGCGGGGAAGGCCGAGCGTGAGGCCTGGAGAGACAGCCTCCCACAAGGGACCCGCTGGGACCCAGGAGCCCGAGGTGACTGAGTCCCTGCCTGGCCCTGCCCCCTCCTTGGCATCGAACCCCCACTCATGCCAGCTCCTGTTGGGGGGCCAGGCCTGACCTGGGTGAGGCCATTGCAGAACCGGGTGAACACCTCCTTCATGTTGCCCCCCTTCTGCATGGAGATGACCCGCAGGTGGTCCTCCTCGTTGATCCACACCAGGAAAGTCTTACTGTCATTGTGCCTGGCGGGGGTGGGGGGGGGCATAGTCAGGCCTCCTCTGGGACTGAGGGGGGCGGCATAGTCAGGCCTCCTCCGGCTGTGGCCTTGGCACATCCAGAAAATACTCCAGGGGGTGCCAGGCCTGAGGAACTTCTAAAAGTCCCTGAGGTGACCCAGGGGCAGGCAGGGAGGCCAGGACACCTCAGAAGTGGATCAAAAAGCCCTAAGCTGCCCCCATCCTGCTAGTCACGTGCTGGGGGCGGGCACTGAGGGGGACACCAGGTCCCCATCTAAGAGGTGAGAGGCCAGGACAGCCCCCACCCCATCCCCGCCCCGGAAAGCACTGTATCTGGGGGCTGGAGCCCCGCCTACAAACAGTGGGACAAGCAGGAGGCCCTCCCTCGCCCCCCTGGGAATCCTCTGCATCACCCCAGCACCTGGCAGAGTCCCCGGGCGCCTGGAAGCACGTGAGAGAGAAAGAAAACAAGGAGCTCAGCTCCCAAGATGGGGGGAGAGAAGCCAACCTGGTCTGTCTCCCCCGCTCCCCCCCCCCAAGGTCCCCAGGGACTGAGGCCTCCGCGCACCTGCCTGGTCAAGGTCACCTGCCTGGAGGCCCGGGTGGCACCAAACCTGTCCCAGGAGTGCGTCCCCTCCTTCCTCCACTGCATGGGCGGGGCCGGCGCAGGGGAGGCGGGACCCGCGCGATGGGGAGGGGGGAGGGAACACGCACCAGATGCCACGGGCGTCGGGCCAGTCCCGGGCCATGCCCGAGGCCAGCAGCAGCGGCGACACGGGCTTGTCGAAGAGGAAGTGGTCATCGATGAGCTGCTGCTGCTCCGCGTCCGTCATGCTCTTGAGCGAGTAGTACTTGCCCGCCAGGTCGCCGTCCAGGCTCGACAGCGCTGCGGAGAGGCCGGCTCAGGGGACAGGCTGCGGGCCGGCCCCCTCCCCCGCCCCGTGGGAGCCCAGTCTGCCCGGTCCCAGGCCGCCACCCCCCCGCCCGCGCCCAGCCCCGCGAGAGCCCAGTCTGCGTGGTCCGGGCGCGGCCCGAGACGGTGGCCCTCGCGGGGCCCCAGGCCGCTGTCCCTCGGGAAACCGGACCGCGCATGCAGATAAGAGCGGGGCGGCGCGGGCGGCTCGGATGACAAGTAAACAAGGCGGGCGGGGCCGGGGCGGGCGGCGACCCCTACCTTCCACCGCGAGCTTCTCAATGGCGCGGCGCTCCCCGCGGCTGCAGTGCGGGGGGAGGCAGAAGCCGCGGATGCTGCGGCCCGTGCGCACCCGAGAGCTCAGCACGTAGTTGGGGTCCAGATCGTCGCCGCCCTGCGGGCCGAGCGTAGGTGAGCGCCGCCGGGACCTGCCTCCCTGCCCGCCCCGCCCCGCCCCGCCGCCCGGCCGCCCCGCACCTGCAGGTTGTTGGGGTTGAGGTCGGTCTTGTGCTCGTCACCCGGCTTGTAGCCGCCGTGCCGGTCCTCGATGATGGGGTCGAAGAGCTCCTTGAACACTTCGTATGACTCCTCGTCGCCCGCCACGGAGCCCACGGTCATGATGAAGGGGTGGCCTGGGGGAGGGCGCCAAACGGGGCAGTGACGTCACTGCCCGCCCAAGCCGGCGGCCGAACAGCCTGCAGCTGCGCGCGGGGCGGGCGGGGGACCCCGGCCCCGGGATGCCCTGCTGGGAACGCGCCGATCCCCGACCCGGGACGGGCTGCGCGTACCCGGGTTGTCCACTCCGGTCTGGATGACGTCGTCCAACGTGAAGCCGCTCGACGTGCTCTTGGCGCGCAGTTCGGCGTACAGCTCGGGGGTCAGCACCTTGGCCATGTGGTTGTTGTGGCCGCTGAGGTCGGGGTACTCGTCCTCCGCCGGGAAGCGCAGCTTCAGCGCGTTGTGGCTGTTGGAGAAGGGCATGGCGGCGGCGGGCGGCGAGCTGCGGAAGACGGTGCATCAGAGGATCGGGGCAGCAGCCTCCCAGGGACCTGCAAGCCACCCGGGGCCCTGGTCCCCAGCCCCAGCCCCCCGGATGTGGCCAAGGTCAGCGGGGTACGCTGTGCGCGCGAGGGGGCGTCCCCACCGCCCCAGGCGTTCGGGCTCCAGGCTGGGGGTCTTCGTCGCGCCCGGAGCACAGGATGCAGCGGTCCCCGCGCCCCCTCCGTGCGCAGCGCCCCCGCCCCGCCCCGGCACGTCCGTCCCGGGGCCTCGGGCCCACTCACCCGGCAGCAGGGAGCTCGGTGCTTCCACAGCTCCGGGAGCGTCGCAGGCGAACAGCGGCAGATCCGCGCTCCCGCGGCTCTTAAGGGGCGCAACGCGGGCCGCCCATTGGTTGCTATTTATAGCCCATTCATTCCATTGGCCTGCGCCGCGGGGTGGTGTCGCCGCTTTGTCCGCCGCCCGCAGCTCCCAACCACCCCCCAGGCCTCCCACCCGGAGAAGTCCCTCCCTGGACCCCGCGCATCCCGCCTACCCGGCCCGTCGCCCGCCCGGGACCCCGAAGCCGGAACCTCAGACCTTTGGACATCCTGGAGTTCTCCCCAACACTGCCGCCGGGCGGGAAACTGAGGCAGGCAGAGCCGCCACGCTCTAAGGAAGCTCGGGCTTGTCCGCATCCTGGCTCCCGCCTCCCCCCTCCCGCCAGTCCCCGCGAGGACAGAGGCCAGGGCCGGGCGGGAGCGTAGCGTCCTGGGCTCCCGCTGCAGGTACTGCCCCCCCACCCGCGCCGTCCAGCCGGTTACCAACCGCGACCTTTCTCAAGGTGCCCCAGGCATCTCTGGGGCGATCTTGGTGCAGAGAGCGAAAGCGAGCCCGAGGCGCAGTCTGGCTCCGGCCCAACCCGCGGGCACCCGCGGTGCCTTAACCTTGGGCGAGTCCTGGAGCTCTGGGGGCCCTGCCTCTCCGGGAGGTGCGGCGCAGAGAGGCCGCTGGGCAGTGCGAAGCCTGTCTCCAGACCCCTGCCCTGGCCCTCTGCGCAGGGGGCAGGTTCAGCCTCACCCCCTAACCCCCAATGCAAAGATGGGAGGACTCGCTCACAATTAAGTATCTGTGAGATGTAAAAAAAAAACAAAACCCTAAAAATCAGAATCATGCAAATTAAATTTTAAAAAAATGACTCTACCACCTTCCACTACCCTAACCCACCCAGATCAGCAGAACTGTCAAAGAGTGGCAGCAGCCAGTGTGAGGTATGGCTGGACCATGGGAGACAGGCATTCACAACTGGGAATTGCTACATCTTTTTTGGAAAGTACTTTGGCAGAATATCTATTGAAATTAAAAATATTCCCGCTCCATGACCCCAAGATCCCACTTCCGCCTATGGGAAGGGTGGCCTCTGCCAACAGAGGCCTGTAGTTTGAAAAACAAACACACAGATCAACGGGGATATAACTGGATGCCCATCGCCGAGGGGCTGGCAGGGTGGGGGGCCTGAGCCCCGTGTGGAGGGTTATACAGCGACTTAAAGTGTGAATTGGAGCACCTATGGTTAATACCCATCAGATGCTGCTTTAAGGATAAAGCAAGAGCCCTGGCCGGTGTGGCTCAGTGGATAGAGCGTCCGCCCAGGTTCCATTCCGGTCAAGGGCACGTGCCTGGGTTGTGGGCTCGATTCCCAGTAGGGGGCGTGCAGGAGGCAGCTAATCCATGATTCTCTCTCATCATTGATGTTTCTCTCTCTCCCTTCCTCTCTGAAATCAGTAAAAATATATTTTAAAAAAGAATAAAGCAATAAAGGAGGAACCCCTCATCTATGTGTGTATGAGACAGCCCCCTCCCGCCCCCCAGGCCTGCACAGTGAGCTCTGGGGGCAGCGAGGGGAACAGCACGCTGCTGCTGGGAGAGACTGGCACTGAGTGAGCATCTAAGCGAACACACACCAGACTGGAGGAGATGGGGGGGGGGGCAGAGCCACGAGTCCCAGTGCCCGGGACGCACTGAAGCAGAGACCCAGGGACAAGCACCAAGCAGTCCCTTCACCTCTGCGCGCATCAAAGGGTATGGAGCCTCCCTGGCTGCCCCCGTGGTGACCTTAGAAGGAACCCTGACTCTTCCTTCTCACCTGGGCCTGCTTTGACCTGCTCCCCACACGTGCTTTCTGTGTTGGGGTGGTGGTGTGTTTTCAGGCTCATAAAACAAGCCATTGTACAGGGGCAAGCGGTGCAGGCTGGCTGGACAGCAGGTGTCCCTTAAGCCTGGGGTTCCTGCAGCCCCTTCCCCGTTTCAGAAATATCTGCAGCTGCCTCCGCCTCCGGAGGCCTGATGGACTCAAGTTCCTGTTTCTAGAAACCAGAGCTGCTGGCCCCGGAGGCTGGCTTGGCTTTCAGACCCCGAGTGTGTGTGTGTGTGTGTGTGGAGGGGGGCCACTCAGGGCTTCCTCTTTGTCTCAGCCTCTGCAGCGGCTCTGAAGGCCTCCTCCCCCACCCTCAGGCCGCCCAGGGCTTGGCCACTTTGGGGGTGGGGAGCGGGAAGGACTCCCTGCACAGGCAAGGTCCGCACGGAGAGCCCAGCCCGGGACCGCCCTGTGGGCTCGGCACCCTCAGCCTCCTGGGCTGGGGGTTCTGTCCAGTTTTGCACATAAGCAGAGGGAAGGTCCCAGGTGGGTGACAGAGGGCCGGCAGTCCCTCAGTACCTGGAGTGGCTGGCCCTGTGCCTACCTGCCCGGGGCCCACCCTGGGCTGAACCCAGACTGACAGCGAGGGGGTCAGCAGCTGCGGCAGGGGAAGGCGAGGGGAACTTTGAGGCCTTTAGACCCAAATGCCAAGGTGAGGGAGGCCCCACAGCAGGTGGGGCTGCTTGGGGCCTGGTGGTCGCAGAGCAGGGCAGCAGGGTGTGGGGTGGAGGGAGCCCCTGGCTGACCTAGCTCCCACCTGTGGGCTCTCCACTTTCCCCAGGGCCCACAGAAGCCGGTTGGGTGGCGTCTAGGAGAGAAGCCAGGTGACATCACCTGGCCTGTTTCCAGTGTGGGCTCCTCAGAAATCACACCTGGTCACCACCAGCCCTGGAGGGGGAGGGAGCTTCAAAGGAGGCCCCGCTCATCCACAGGCCGTGGCCCGATCGCAAGCAGGCAGGGGCGGGCCAGGTGCAAAGGCCGGGCTGGGCACCGGCCATCCTTGCAGCCCGAGTCAGAGCGGCCAGGGCAGCCATTGCTTCCTCCTGGCGCCCTGTCCCTCAGCTCTACGGGACCTAGAGGAAGTTGGCTGTGCTCAGTAGAGGCGGGGCTGCCATGGAGTCAGAGCTCGGTGGGCGGCTGGGCTGGGCTGGTCAGAGGGACCTCGCCTCACCTGCTCCTGCCAGGACATGGACAGAGCAGCCTCCCTGTGCGCATCCTCAGCTTCTCCCTTTCCTCCAGGGTTTCCTTCCTGCCTCTTCCCATCTTTCTTCAGATCTGCCGTTAGTTCTCTGCGGCCACGTTTACTGGCTTTAAATCCCAATCCCAATTCTGCTTTGGCTGCATGGACTGTGTGACCTTCGGCAAGTTATTCAACCTCCCTGAGTCTTACTCTCCCCTTCCGTGAAATGGTCCCTCTCTCCTATACAAACTCTGCCCCGGGAAGGCGCCAACCTGACCTGGGGAATCAGCGGGTGGGGGAGGGGCGGGGGAGGCCAGTGCTTGAGGGCTCAGGCTGAGCGCTGGGCCGGCTCAGATGGAGCAGATGGGAAGGCGGACTGCAGGAGGGGCAGCCGGTAGCGGCCAGAGGCAGTGGGGAGACGGGACCACAAGAAACACCCAGTCCTAATTTAGGCTAAGCAGGCGCCCAGCCGAGGCTCCACGCCACAGCGGAGTGGCTGGGGAAAGAAGAACTCACAGGAGAAGTGGAAAATCCAGATCTCTCCGGGGAGCAATTAGGGAGTGATTCAGGCGGTGCAAAGGCGTGAAGCAGAGTCAACTGGAACAGAGGGTGGGCCGCGGATGGCGCTGGGTTGGCTCAATGTTGAGAGCAGGAGGCAGGGAGGCCATGAAGCAGCCACACAGGCAGCTAGTGGCCACAGTGCTAGCCCCACAGGGACCCGAGCCCACGGAGAGTGGGAGGCCACCCACAGCCCCTCACCTTCTTATCCCTGAGGATCCCAGACCCAGGCCCAGCTAGGGCACCTGGGTTCCCACCATGGACTCCGAGGGCCACCGACTGGCCAGTCCTGGCCCCAGAGGAGGGAGAGTTCAGCGAGCCCACAGGGTGGCAAGGCTCTGTGGAGGGGCTGGCTCTCCTGGGGCCTGGCCACTCCCATTTTGCCAGGCTTGACCAGCCCGGCCCCCGAAGTGTGGCCTAGGTTAGGGCCTAGGCTAAGCCCCAGGGCTGAGGGCATCTCTAACCCCCTCCAGGCCCAGGGCTAACGGGACAAGCCCTCCTTGCAGGGAGCCGAGCGCTGGCAGCAGCCCACGGCTCCGGTCCGCCTCCCCCGCAGGAGGAACCGGTTCTGAGTCAGCCAGGCTGAGGCACAAGACTGCGCTTTCCCGGTTCTGCCCCTCCCCCCGTCCCTGGCTCAGGCCGCTGGCACCGTCCCCACTGAGTCCAAAGTGAGCCGGTCCACCCAGCTCTCACTGCACCCGGGTCTCGGGGGGCCCAGGACCCCCTCCCTCCTGCGAGCAGTTCTGCACTCCGAGGACGTGGCCGAGGGGGGGAGTGGGCCTGGGCGGAGGCCGCTGCTGCAACTCTGCCAGCCCCTGCTGCACCCTGGCTGACCCGGACAGAGCCTCCCCTCTGACCTGCGATTGCATTTTCTGGAATGCACCCCGGGCCCAGGCAGGGGCAGGGTGTTCACTGCAGTGACAACATGTCCGCGGCCCAGCGTCCTCCCAGGGGACAGGGCGGCGGCCGCGGGCAGACCCTGACTGCGGGGCCTCGGGGCGGGGTCGCGGCGCAGCGCCGGCTGCCGGGACCGTGGGACTCCCGGCCTGTCTCCCACGGGCGAGTGTAAACACAGGAATCACACCCATAGGAAGCCGGCGGGCGGGAGCGTCCACGTGCCCCACTTCCCGCGGCGACGGCCGGGCGCCGTGACGTCATCGGCAGGCGCCACGCGCCGGGCTGCAGCCGGAAGTACCGCGGTCGCCGAGCCACGTGCGGACCCTCCCTCAACCCAGCGAGCGGGGCGTCGGTGAGAGTCCGCGGGGCCGTGCGCCGGCGGGGGTCGGTCCGGGGTCCCGCGCGCCCCTCCGGCTCCGTGGTCCCGCCCAGACCGGTGCCGGCCCGGCCGCTGCTGCGTTCACCGCGCGCTGCGCGTCCCCAGCTCCGCTGGCGGGGCCCTCGCCTCCCCGCGTCCCTCGGCGCCCGCCCGCCCAGGAGCCCGCCCGCCCAGGACAGGAGGGCTGGGGAGGGGGTCCGCAGCGTCTAGCCTCCCCTCTCTCACCGGGGGTGGGCGCCGGCTCCGGGCGGAGCGTGGCGAGAGGGTTAGGGCCTGACTTGGTGGGAATCCTGGCCAGGGTCTGGCCTCCGTCTCCGTCTGTGCTTTGGGCTGATGGCTGCTGCCTCACGCCCCAGACCAAGAGGGCTTCAGTGGCGGCCAGCGTGGCGCTGCCCTGGTGGACAGTGCCGGGCCTGAGCCAGCCCCTCCCCGCGGCCTGGGACCTGGGGGTCACCACGCACATCCTGCCTCCTGGCGCCTGTCCGCGCTTACGCCCCTGTCCCTGTTCCAGGTCCCTGGCACCCGCCAGAGAGCCACACCATGAGCTTCGTGGGGTATGAGGAACTGATCAAAGAGGGGGACACCGCCATCCTGTCCCTGGGCCACGGGGCAATGGTGGCGGTGAGCGTGCAGCGCGGAGCACAGACCCAGACCCGGCACGGCGTCCTGCGGCACTCGGTGGACCTCATCGGCCGCCCTTTCGGTTCCAAGGTGACCTGCGGCCGAGGGGGCTGGGTGTACGTGCTGCACCCCACGCCTGAGCTCTGGACCCTGAACCTGCCCCACCGCACCCAGATCCTCTACTCCACCGACATCGCCCTGCTCACCATGATGCTGGAGCTTCGGCCCGGCTCTGTGGTCTGCGAGTCTGGTGAGTCTGTTTGCATCGCTCCACCTCAGAAGTGACACGGTGGTGGAGGGCAGACAGTGACCTCTGTGCCCTTCCTGAAGGCAGGCATGGCTACTTGACCTCTGTTTTTAGAAAATCTATTTGTAATGATTTAGAGAGGGAGAGGGAGAAAGAGAAACATCAGTGATGAGAATCATTGATCGGCTGCCTCCTGCAGGCCCCGACTGGGGAAGGAGCCCACAACCCAGGCATGTGCCCTGACCAGAAGTTGAACCGTGAACTTCTGGTTCATAGGTCAACACTCAACCACGGAGCCATACCAGCCGGGCTTGACTTCTATTTGAATAGGACATTTCTGGGGAGCTGCCTGCAGGGAGTGAGGGCAGAAGCAGGGAGGTTGGTCAGGAGGCTGGTGCTGTACTCTGAGTGAGAGCTGATGGGACTAGAGCAAGCATGGAGGGGGGGGGTGGGCAGGAAGGGTCCTGCCTGTCTTGCTGCAGAGGGCCCACAGTGCCCTTGGTGCTGACCAGGGTACTGACCGCCATTCCCTAAGCCTGTGCTGACAGAGGGCAGAGGGTGGCTGGCCCAGCAGTCCCCAGCTGCTACACGTGAGAGCCCCAGGCACAGGCTGAGGCGCCCTTCCTGGAGGGCGGCCAGGGCCACTTGGAGCCGCTGGTGGCAGGTGGGGAGCCTGCCCCAGGCACATTTCCCAGGGCATCATGGACCTGAGCCCAGGAGCCAGGGTGCAGGCACAGGCCTTTCACACACAGACACGCCCAGGGGCGCTGGACCGGCCTGGGGTGGAGACTGAAGCCTGTAGCCTGGCAACGGACCGCCCTGGCCCGGGGGCCCTGGGTTCCCAGCAGGCTCCTTATGGGCTGGGACACTGGGTCGGGGGTCATGAAGAGGCCCTGGTGCCCCTGCTGCCAGCTTCCTGAGGGCCTCAGGCCATCCTGTTCCCCTCTGGGCCTCAGTTTCTTCACACGGACAATTGGATGGTCCCTGTTGCGCAGACAAACGCGTTGAAATAGGAAGAGTCAGAGGCAGGGCTAGGCTCGGTCACAGAGTGGGTGGGCTGGGCAGAGGCAGCGCCCAGCACGAGGCTCGTGGGGTGCCGTGGCAGGCGCGCAGCAGGACTCAGGGCGGGGTCGGCCCTGCTGCACCCTGGCCAGGCCTCGCTGCTCTCGGGGAAGAAGGGCCGGTCCGTGGGCCACTCTGGGCTCCCCTGGTGTCTGGCTCCCCTTCTGGGACCTGGAGGCACAGCCATGGAGCAGGCAGACCAGGGTCCTGCCTCTCAGAGGGACCGGGGGTCAGATCGCGGCACCATGGCAGTGTGTTGATGGCTTAAGCTTGTAAGACAGAGCTGCATGTTTGAGGGCCACTCAGAGAGGGGTCTCTCCAGGCAGGGCGGTCAGAGAGGACCTCTGCAGCAGGGACATTGAGTTGGAGAGGGTCACCCCGGGGGAGAGCAAGTGGGGGGCCCCCTGTGAGAGGCACCACACAGACCAGCCTGGCAGGAGCAAGAAATGAGGCGTGTATGTGTGTGGGGGGGGGCACACATAGCGTCAGTGGGAGTCGACTCCACCCCGCGTGGAAGGGGTGCGCGGCCAGTTTGTGCAGAGTCACCTGGCCCCAGTGGGGGTGCTGGGCGGTTGCAGGCAGCCAGGCTGGTGGCTGTCACTGAGCCAGGAGGGATGGGCCTCGGGCAGGTGGGGACAGGACAAACAGTGGGTGGGTCGGGAGAGAAGGGAGAGACGGGGAAGGCGGGGCAGGCGCTCCAGGTGGGTCAGATGTGGGTGGGGCGGGGAGAGTCGAGGCTGCTGGGCGGTGGGTGTGGTCGGCTGGGTTGCGGAAGGCTTGGCAGGGAGTGGACTTGGCCTGGGATCGGGTCCAGCTTCGCACTATCAGTGCCGAGCGCGGTTTGGGTGTAGCCGGGAGGTGGCTGGCGAGTGTGCGGTACGTGCTAGGTGCCAGGTCGGAGTCGGGTGCAGGGCGTGGGCATTGTCATCAAGTAGGTGGCACCTGCACCCAAGGGGCGAGGGGGTCGGGGGTGGGGGACACAGGCCCAGCTGGCGCTGCAGGGTAGGAAGTCGGGCAGCGGTGGCCTGTGTGGTGGGCGACACTGAGAGGCGGTGCCCGGTGGGGAGGAGAGCCGGCGGGGAGTTGGTGTCGGGGCACTCTGAGGGGCGGCAAGGGGCGGGCGGAGGAGCTCGAGGGGTGGAAGGACGGACCCGCCTGGTGAGCCTGGAGCTCCGGGAGCTGGACTGTCCACACGTGGGAGGCGATGGCTCTGTCTGCGCTGCCCCGCCCCTCCCAGCACGCGGCCCCGGGCTGGGCAGCGGGTTTGCTCCTGTGTGGGACTGGGCAGGGCAGACACCCGCTGACCCCTCCCCCCGCCGGAGTCCGAGGGCAGCAGGACTGACAGGCAGCTCACGAGGGATGCCCACTGGTACCCGGGCCAGCTGACTTTGGGGGCCCTCTGTGGGTCTCCCGGGGTTGTTTCCTGGGTGGACCCAGCTGCCCCCCCTGACACCGTCCTGTCCCCCAGGCACGGGCAGCGGCTCTGTGTCCCACGCCATCATCCGCACCGTGGCGCCCACAGGCCACCTGCACACGGTGGAGTTCCACCAGCAGCGGGCGGAGAAGGCGCGGGAGGAGTTCCGGGAGCACCGCCTGAGCCGCTGGGTGACCGTGCGCAACCAGGACGTGTGCCGCAGCGGCTTCGGCGTGAGCCACGTGGCAGACGCTGTCTTCCTGGACATCCCATCGCCGTGGGAGGCTGTGGGCCATGCCTGGGACGCCCTCAAGGTTGAAGGTGCGTGGGGTGCCGGCAGAGGTGCGCCCTGGGGGCTCGGCTCTGGGCCCAGCGAGGTCAGAAGTCAGCAGGCCACACAGCAGGGGCGGGATGGCCTCGGGGAGGTCACCCGGCCGAAGGGTGCGGGTGGAAGAGTCGGGCTGGTGAGAACGGGGCTCCACTGGGGCCCACCCGAGGAGGGGGTGTCTCAGCCCCTGCGGAGTGTGGCAGCCCTGCCTGAGGGGGACCTGCACCACGGGTGTGCCGGAGGTCAGAGGTCAACCCCTGACCCCAGCGGTTCCCTGCGGAGTCAGGAGTCAGAGGTGCCCCTCCCCCGAGCCAGGAGCCAGGCATCTGGTCCCTTTTAGGGAAGAAGCTCGCGTGGAGGCGGAAGTGGGCTCCCGGCCAGGGAGGCGCCGGCTGGGCCCTGGGTTTTTCCCTTTTCTGGAGAGGGAGCGGCTGGGGCAGCAGCCCCTTCCTTCCCGCTGCGGAGCCGTAGCTGCAGGGCGGGGCTGCTCCTCGGAAGGCAAGGCCCCGCCCCAGGGTAGTGGCCCCCCAGCAAGGTGGTGGCCCCTGGGGGAGGGTGGTGGCCCCCACGGCAGTGTAGTGCCTCCCAGCAAGGTGGTGGCCCCCGGGGGAGGGTGGTGGCCCCTCAGGAGGGTTGTGGCCCCCGGGGGAGGGTGGTGGCCCCTCAGGAGGGTGGTGGCCCCCGGGGGAGGGTGGTGACAGTGGCCCCTGCCCGCTGGCTCAGGCTCGCCCTGGACTCCAGGTTCCTGGTCTCTGCCCAGGTGGCCTGGGGCCGGGAGTGGGACAGCCCTGGGTCCCCCTGGCTCTGCCCGCCCCCCCCCCCCCACGGCTTTGCCTCAACACCAGCGCCTCTCCCTGCCCTCCACCCCGCTCCAGGGCACGGGGCGGGGGGGGGACGGGGTCCAGGCCGCAGTCCGGGGAGGCCAGAATCGGCGCCCAGCCGTGGCCTCCTTGCTGCTGAGACGCCGCCGGCAGCCGCTGGGCGCCATGCCATCTGCTGCTCCCTCGCTGCCCCTGTAATCCCCTCGGCTCTTTTGTTCTGGGCTGGAGGCTCTCTGGCCCTTTTCCGGGCTCACCTGCCCGCGGGGAGCCTGGCCCAGCCACGCATGGCCCCACTCTCCTGGCCCCGGGCTCCTTGCCTCAGGAAGCCCCCCCTCCCCTCCCCCCGCCCCGTGGGGCTTCAGTGTCTCTGGCAGTGAACACGGGGGTCGGGTCTCCTCTGGGTGGTGATCCTGCAGCCCTGATGGAGACAAGTTTCCCGGGTCCAGGTATGGTGGGTGACCAGGCCGCACAGGCAGGCCAAGGCTTGCCCGGGCCACACCCCTCCCCCCACCCCGGCTTCCAGAACCTTCCCTGCAGGACTGGGGGACCAGGCAGGCTGAGGGGCACTTCAGGCAGCCCCAGAGGGAGGCAGGAGGAGGCTTTCACCCCCACACCCCCACCCCCTCATCCTCGCTGCTTGCCCTGGGAGCTGGGGCAGCCTCTGGCCTCCTGGGACCCGGTGCCTCACCCGCTAGGGCTGTGTGGTTAGGGCTGTCCAAGAATGATCAGGAATGTCTGCATAGGGCTGTAAGGTTAGAGCTGTGTGGTTAGGGATGTATGATGAGGGGTGTCTGGTGAGGGCTGCGTGGTTAGGGCCATCTGGTTAGAGCTGTTCTGGGCCAAATGAGCTGGCAGCTGGGATGCCAAGGCTCTACCTAACTCCCTACCCAGCCTTTGCCCTGGCCCCTGACCCCAGCTCTTCATGGCCTGAGCACATGGCCAGCCTCAGACCCCATGGCAGGGTCTGGGAACCCACCCTCCTGGCTCACACTGGGGTTTCTTTCTTTTTTTAAAAAAAAAAAATATATATTTTATTGATATTTCACAGTGAGGAAGGGAGAGGGATAGAGAGCTAGAAACATCGATCAGCTGTCTCCTGCACACCTCCCACTCGGGATGTGCCCGCAACCAAGGCACATGCCCTTGACCGGAATCGAACCCGGAACCCCTCAGTCCGCAGGCCGATGCTCTATCCACTGAGCCAAACCGGTTTCGGCCACACTGGGGTTTCTTTTTTTTTTTTTTTTTTAAATATATTTTATTGATATTTCAGAGAGGAAGGGAGAGGGATAGAGAGCTAGAAACATCGATCAGCTGCCTCCTGCACACCTCCCACTGGGGATGTGCCCGCAACCAAGGCACATGCCCTTGACCGGAATCGAACCCGGAACCCCTCAGTCCGCAGGCCGACGCTCTATCCACTGAGCCAAACCGGTCTCGGCCACACTGGGGTTTCTTGATCAGCGCCCACTCCCGAGGGCCAGGTGGCGGCTTGCCCTGCAGTCCCAGCCACAGAGGCCGCCTGGGGGGGCTCCTGCCTCTGACCCTGTCCTCCCCGCAGGTGGGCGCTTCTGCTCCTTCTCGCCGTGCATCGAGCAGGTGCAGCGCACGTGCCAGGCGCTGGCGGCCCGAGGCTTCTCGGAGCTGAGCACCGTGGAGGTGCTGCCGCAGGTGTACAACGTGCGCACCGTCAGCCTGCCCCCGCCCGACCTGGGCGCCGGCCCCGGCCCCGACGCCGGCCCCTTCCGCAGCGGCGCACCCATGAAGGAGGCCGTGGGCCACACTGGCTACCTGACCTTCGCCACCAAGACCCCGGACTAGCGGGCTGCCCGCCAGGAGGCCCAGGAGCTGCGTGGCCTGGGCCAGCAGGGAGGCTCGCGCTGCAGCTGCCTTATATGGTCGCGCGCCTGCGGGGCCTGTTTAGACAGATGGTGGGGTGGGGCCTCCTGCTGGCCTCGGGGGCCCTGGGGGAGGAAGGCCCGCCCTGCCCTGTGTCCCTGTCGAACTGCTGCTCGATGCCTCTCGAAGCCCCACTGCCACGGCCTCCTCTGGGTCCGAGCCCAGGGATGCAGGTGGTGGCCCCAGGCCGGGAAGGAGGTGGGGGAGCAAAGGCTGAAGGAGGGGGCAGGGGCCTGGCGCAGGGGACCCCCGACCCCCGAGGCCTAGCTGCCCATGAGGCCTGTGGAGACCTCAGCCCTACCCTGGCCCCTGCCCCCTCCCCAGCGCTGGTGGGCCAGGCTGGCCCAGCCACTAGGGAGAGGCGGCCCGGCTTGTCCCGTTGGGTGCTGCACACCCGTCCCTCCCAGGGGCAGCCCCGCCCGCCTCCTGTGCCTGCGGGGGGCTGCCTTCCTCCCGCTGCCAGGACACACGGCCTCCATCACCTAGGAGCCTTTGCCCACCAGCCAGGCTTGGAGCCCTTGGAACCCTTGTTGCTCAACCCCAGGGTTTCTTGGGGGGTCGGGGGCCAGCAGGGGGTGCACTAGGACAGAGGGCCGGACACCAGGGCCGGGGCACATGTCACCTGCCTGGCCTGACCTCCAGCTCTGGGTGTGGCTGGCATCCCTGCCCCAGGCCCCGGGACTGTGCGCACGACCCGCCTGGTGGAGAATAAACACTCCCCTGCCCTGCACACTGACTGAGACCCGTGTCCTGGAGCCCGGAGCCCCTCCCGACACCAGCGCCCAGGCTGGACCGCCACACGCAGCCCGCCCAGCCCTGATGCATCCTGTTGCATAGCAGGCACCAAGGGCCTTGGACGACTGGGACAAAGGACGAGTGTGTGGCCACCCCCACTGGCTGCAAAAAAGGCCACTTGTCCCCAGGACGGGCGGGGGAGGGGGAGGGGAGCATGTCCGCCTGTGTCCCAGGGCTCTGGACCCCCCCTCAGGCCCCTGCCTCTCACTCATAGATGCTTTGGTGTCTCATGCTCCCTGAAGGGCCCCCAACACCTGCCATCCGGCCTGGGGCCATCCCCAGGTTTTGTGGGTCTTGGCGCCAAGAGGGCCAGTTTCCTGGTGTCTGTCCGCAGGCTGGTGGCCTCCGCTCCCACTCGCTGTGCAGCCTCCACTAGACCTTGTCCCCTCGGGGTCCTTGGAACCAACACACTTCCCCCGGGGCTTAGCCCGGTGCCAGGACCTGCCTGCCTCAGACCAGATGCCCGGCCTGGGAACAGGAGGGACGAGGGCTTCGCCCGGGCTGTGGGCAAGGCCACGGGGGCCTGCTGCTGGGCTCCAGCCCGCACAGCTCGGGGCGACTCCTGTGCACCTGCAAGGCTCTCAGGGGTGCCTTCTCGGGCCTCCCCTCCCGCCCCTGAGCGGGACCATCCTGCTCAGCCCCCCCCCTGCGTCCCGTGCTGTGCTACGTGGTCACCCCCAGGACCAGGGAGTGACCAATTGTCAGGCCAGGGGCGGTCACCTTGAGTCAGCGGCACTGGGCTGGTCACACGGCGAGGGGTCATCCTGTAACCGCTCCCCGCCCAGACACTCCGTGGCCCGGCTTTTCCTTGGAAATGTCTGCACTGCCCCACCCCTGCTGAGTGGCCCCGCGTGACATGTGGCTCCCTCTGCTGCCCTTGGAGGCTCAGACCGCCTCCCAGGGCCCAGCTGGGATCCCACCCTCCGGCCAGGAGCGGTCTGCCTGCACCAGCTCCCACCGCCTCTCCCAGGAAGCCCCGCCCCAGTCCTGGCCCTCAGCCCCTGGCCTTGCTGTACTGCTCTCCCGCCTGTCCTCCAGGCCACACCTGCGCGCCTGCCTCTGGCTTGTGAGCAGGCCGTCCGCACAGGGCCCAGGCCCGAGGGACGATGCTCCTCCTGCCCCCTGCACAGGTGGAGAAACTGAGGCACAGAGGAGACTGGGCTCCAGGCCCCGCCCACCAGACCTCCCATGTCACACTCCTGCCCTGTGAGGTCCCCTGGGCTGTGACCGCAGACGGAGGGAGAGGTTTCTGCTGGGGTCCCGGAGGCTCCGAGGGGTTGGCAGCCGGGCAGGGTCTGGGGCTGCTGGGAATTGGAGTGGGGGGAGCAGGAGGCCCTCCCAGGAAGGTGTGAGCTGGGACCCTGAGGCAGGTCACCCAGTGGGACCAGGCACAGTCGGGAGAAGTGCATGCTGGGAGCAGGGCAAGGGAAGGGGCTGGGCCTGTGCTGGGAGTGGGGGTTGGGACAATCAGGTAGGCCTCGCCAGGAGGCGGCCAGACCCCACTCCACCCTCGGGGATGCCTGCCCCGTCACATCCGCCCTCTGGCACGGCACGGTGGCGCTGGGGAGGTGATTACACCGATGTTGGCACAGTTTGTGCTCATGGAACATCTCTGATTAGTATCCCTGGTGGGGCTGTGGCTGCCACCGCCAGGAAGCCCCCATTCTCTGTCAAATGCCAAGGTCAGGATTTGGGGGCTACTTCCGGATCTGATGATACCTTTTGTCCTTTGAGGCACTCGAAGAGCTCTTCCGCTTCAGGGGTGTTTGAATAGTCGGGAAACTGGGAGAGAAGACTGGACATGGAGATTTTCTGGCAGATGCAGGTCATCCGGCCACTGTGCTTCTAGTCAGTTGCCTAATAAAACCCCAAATGGAGAACCTTTGGGTGGGCATGGGTGAGGGCTCTTCAGTTGACCTCCACAGCTTTCAAGGCAGGTGTATCAGTTAGCTGTCACCACAGATGTGCTGTGTAACAAGTGCCCCTCCCCCCAGAAAACCAACTCCGGCCTGGTTGCTCTTGGCCAACCTCCGCCAGGCCCGAGCGGGGGCCGAGCTGACAGGAGGCCCCTCCTCCAGGCGTGGGCCTGGCCTGTGCACGCTGGTCTGTCCGCAGCTCACCCATCGAGGGCAAGCCGGGTCATGGGGCACTTTTCACACCTTTGGTATGTGGCCTGACCTCAAAGTCAGGTCCGAGAGAGACCTGCGGTTTTAGGGGGGGGCTGCATGGCCACAGGCACGGGGTGGGTGCCAGCAGGGTCTTCTCTGCCCAGTGGGTCCTCTGCAAGCAGGTAAGGGCCTGCAGGGCCTCGCCAGCCCCGCCATCCTCCCCGTGCTGTGTCTGTGCCCAGCGGAGGGCATTTCAAAGTCAGGCTGCGTGCAAGCGTGGCACCAGCGGGAGGGAATTATTTCGTTCCCACCAGGCCCAGAATAGCTCAGAATTGGGTCACGCTAACCGAGCACTGGTCACAGCCTCCTCCAGCCTTTGACAGTAATCAGCTTTCTCCCAGCATCCGTCCCTTTAGAGGGAACGGGCGGGCCGGTGTGGGCGCAATGTCAGAAGATGGGAACCGGGAGGGGTGTGTGAATGACTGGCCTTCCGTCCCTCCTCCCGTCTCCCATGTCCTTTGCTCTCTCTGCTCCCACTTAACAGGAACCCCCATCCTCCTGCCCACCCGGCCGCTGCCCTATTTCCCATGACCCATCAGCCCTCATGCACAAGCCAGGCAGCGTGACAGCTCCAGGCAGGCACACTTGGTACCACAGTGCCCCTCACAGGTGAGGTCCCTGGTCTGGCTCAGCTGGAAGGTGGAGCCCTCCTGGCCTTCCTGCTGACCTTGACCTTGACCTTGACCTGACCTCCTGAGTAGGTCACCGCCTCCAGCTGCTCCTTTACTTTGGTGCGCCTCCCTCCTGGGTGCGCCTTCCTTCAAAGGCAGCTGAAGGCGATGGGCAGTGGCCCCCCACCTCCCAGAGTCCAGGCTCACTTCTCCCCACGCTCAGGACCCGAATCCTGCTCCGGGCCGCCTCTCACCTGAGATTGTAGCCCCTGCCCCCACAAAGCTTCCGGAAGTGCCAGCCCCAGCAGTTGACACAGGCAGACCCTCTCCGTCCCTGCCCTGGGCTCCTCCCAGCTGACCCTGCACAGCCAACGGGGGCCCTTGGGTCCAGGAGCCCCAGGGACGGGCAGATGACACCCCTGTCCTGGGACATAGTGTGGAGCCAGGTGCTCACTGCGCTTCGACATGCGCTTTGGGGAAGAAAAAATGCTGGGTGGCCTTTCTGACAGGATCCAAAGCTCAGCACCTCCCGTCTCCATGGCAACGTCCTGGGCATCCGCCCTGCATGGACTGCACGCTGCTCTCGCGGGAGGCAGAGGCTCCTCCCCCGGCCTCCCTGCGAGCCTGGCTGGGTGCTGGCGGCGCTTGCCCTGCTCAGGGCTCTGGTACCTGGAGTAACGGGACTGCTCACCGGCAGGCTTTTCTCCAGGGACCCGCTGTGCCCGCCAGAGGCACAGTCGGGGTTCCCCCCAGACCTCCAAATCAGAAGGTGCGTTTTAGATGGCTCCCCAGGTGATTCGAACATAAAGGTGTGAGAAGCACCTCTTTGCCACTAGGGAGCCCAGAGCCAGGACTGCTGCCTGTTGTCAGGAGTGCAGACCCACGTCCTGTCTCATCCCTGCCTCCTCCCGCCAGGTGGGGCGGCCTGAGGCTGAGGGGTGACGTCACAGGCTCCTGCAGCCCTCACGGTTGTCACCTGGGTACGCTGCCACCAAGTGGCACATTAGGGTGCCAAGCCCATTCTGTCAGCAGCACAGTACTGCCTCCTACCCAGACACACATCCTCTGCCACATGCGTCCCGGGCACTGGTGTTGGCTCTTTACAGACCCAGGAGCTGCTCTGTTCCGGGGACAACCCCACTCCCAAGCCCTCACCACAGGTGCCCGCATGACGTGTGTGGGGCTGGGTTGCTGGGTAGAAATGCAGGCTCCTGGCCCCACCGGCTCTGGATAAGGGTGGGGCCTGGCAGGGGAGCGATAGAAACATCAAAGACGAGGATCACCCATCCACCGGCTGCCTCCTGCATGCCCTCCACTGGGGACTGAGCAGCTCGGTACAAGCCTATGGAAGCTTCTAGCACCACCGACCTCGCTCTTTTCGAGACTGTGCTGTTGTCCATTAGAACTTAACTTCGGCTCAGTTGGGGCGGGATGTGTGTGTGGAACCCCCGGTCCCTCTCAGGGTCACTGTCTCTCCAGCCAACACCTGGCAGAGGCCCCGAGTGCAGCCCCGGTGGGCGCATCGCTGCACGGACCTTGTTGGGTCCTGATTTGAACAAACAGGATGTTTTATTTTTTATTTTAAACACATTTGTATCGATGTCAGAGGGGAAGGGAGGGGAGAGAGAGAAACACCAGTGATGAGAGAGGATCATTCATCCGCTGCCTCCCGCACACCCCACATGGGGTGGAGCCCACAACCCGGGCATGTGCCCTGACTGGGAATTGAACCCTGACCTCCTGGTTCATAGGTCGACGCTCAACCACTGAGCCACAGGGCTGTTGTTGGTTATTTTATATTTTTTAAAAATATGTATTTTATTGTTTTTTTTACAGAGAGAAAGGGAAGGGAGAGAGAGTGAGTTAGAAGCATCAATGAGAGAGAAACATCCATCAGCTGCCTCCTGCACGCCCCCTACTGGGGATGTGCCCGCAACCAAGGTACATGCCCTTGACCGGAATCGAACCTGGGACCCTTCAGTCCGCAGGCCGACGCTCTATCCCGTTAGGGCTGTTGTTGGTTATTTTAAAGGAAAAATGCCCCAGGCTGCTTTGGCCATGAATTGTTCCCGGCTCTGGGCAGGGAAAGAAGTCAGTCAGAGGTCTCTATCCTGTCCCCTGGGTCACCTCCAGCCTCTAGTCTCCCCTCACGTCAGGGCCAGGGGTGTCTCTGGTTCTCAAGTGTGGGGCGGGGGAGGGGGACAGCAGGTTCTGAGGGAGGCTGGGTGGCCCGTGGGTGCTGGGGGGCAGGGGGACCCGTCCTGGGCATCTGTGGCCTGGGTTGAGGAGGGGCCTCCGGGGTGACCGCAGATCACAGGGCTGAGGGCCCCTCGCCTCCAGCCCCAGAGGCGGCCAGGCCCACAGTTCTGGGAGGCGGCCCCTCTCTGGCCTCTCCACCTCCAGACAGGCCCCCCTTCTTGTCTTTGCAAACCCTTCCTGCAGCCCTGCCCCCTGCCCTGCCGCCAGCAGGCCTGGCCTGGTGCAGCGCCCCCAGAAAACACGGAGGACATCTGACTGCGGTTTAACTGACCCAGGAGGCTGCCGTCCCTGTATTTGCCAAGAAAGGGAATGTGAACCGGCGGGAGCCAGGGACTGAGCCGGGCTGAACGCGGACTGCGTGATTCGGGGAGCGTCACCCGCAGCCGGCAGCGGCGCCTGGGTCAGGGCTGCGCGCGGGAAGGGACCAGGCGGTGCGGCCCGGGAGGTCTGCGGGGGCGGGCGCTGCCAGGAATGCGGCGGGGGCGGGGCGGGGACCGGCGAGGAGCTTGTTGCTAAGCGACCGGCACAATGGACATTCTGGGCTCCAGGCAACGGGAGGAGACAATCTCGCGGGGCGGAGGGGTCCCGGCCATCCCTTCCCCCAGCGCGCAGCTCCCGCCCCTGCGCACCCACACGGGGTGGGGCCCACCTCAACCTCCCGCCCCGCGCCCGCCGCCACCTCCGCTGACCCAGCTTCCCGCCGGTGCGAGTGCAGGGCTTTCCCAGGGGCCTGCGCAGAGCGGGAGGCTCGCGAACCCCAGGCCTCGCTGCCCGGCCCTCCCCCTCCCCCCCCCCGCCCCATCAAGCCTGGCCGCGGTGGGACAGGTCGGGGGTTTGTCCTGCTCCCTCGTGGCGAGACCGTGAGCAGCGCTGGGCCGGCGCCGCGGGCGGGGAGGGGCTCAGCACCCCCCTCCGCCCCGGACCGTCACCAGGCCTTCGCCCTCCCCATGTCCCTCCAGCCCTGCCCAGGCCCCCTCCACTGGGGCGTCCGAAGCCCCTGGCACCCCCACAGCCTGAGAGACATGGCCCGCCCCCAGCCTGTCCTGACCTCACCGGGTTGCGGGGCCCAGCTCAACGTGTTCCTTTGGGGCCCGGCCTCTCCTGGAGGCAGGCGGCGGCCTCCCTTTCAGCGGGAAGGCGTTAGGGGCAGAAACAGAGGACTTGAGACTGATGCCAAGGAAAAGGAACCCTGCTCTGCTGACCCTGATGGTTCGGTTCTGGTTAGAAAGCACCTTCTAACCTCGCCAGAGCTGTGCGCCCTGGGACCTGGGCGCTCACGTGGGAATGGGGTCTGTCTCCCTCGGCTTGTGGGGGCAGAGCAGATGTTTGTGGGTGACCTGCTGCTCTCCCTCTGCCGGCAGGATTGGAATCAGCGCTCATGTAGGAGTCAACCCTGTCTCTGTTGTTGAATTAGCTCAAGTCGTGACAGGCGGCCCGCCCGGTTGTCCCGTTACAAAATCAGGAAAGCAGACCCTCCCCCCCTCCCCCCCGCACCGGCCCGGCCGTGGCTTTGAGCAGAAGACTTGTCCTCTCTGAGCCTCAGCCCCAACCCCTGTGGAACGGCGTATCCCCAGGAGCTCCCCAGCTTGTGGGGTTTCCTTGGGAGCTGCATGGGGAGGTGCTGAGGGGCGCCCAGGCCTGCCAGCTCCTCACCCCACCACATGCAAGCACACGCAGACAACGCACAGATGCACACGCCAGAAGTCCTGGGCCCAGGGAAGCCCTGGCTTCAGCAGCTGAGGACAGGAACGCCCCAGAGCCCCTGCCGGTGATGGAGCCCCCCCCCCAGGCCAGGGGACAGCTGCCTGCCCTCCCTAGGTGGTCCGGGGCACCCCAGGCTCCCCTTCCTGTAGCTCCTGCCCCTGTCCTGGGGAGCAGACAGACAACTGGACACAGACGCCCCACTGGGCTGAGAGCCCAAGGATCTGGGGTGGGGTCTGCCCCTCAACAGGCACTGTCACTCATTGGGAGCAAAGCCAGGGAGGGGGCTGCTCCATCCCTCCCCTCCCCCCCCCCAGTACACCCTCCCCAAGAAGAGGCCTAGCCCGCCCACCCCCCCACCAAGGCCTAGCTGGGGCCCTGGGCCTCTCCTGGGCTGAGAGCTGAGGACAAAGAGGCAGCTGCCGGAGGGGGGGGGGCAGGCCTTTGTGCACCCAGCGGCGAGGGTGACCTCATCACGCGCCAGAGAGAAGGACCCTTTCTTCCAAAGGCAGCCAGCCGCTGGGAATCCGCCTGGGACAAAGCCTCCGCCAGGCAGGGGACCAGCAAGTGGCCAGCCCCCGCACGGCATAAATTGGGGGGGGCGAGTGGGGGCAGGGCGGGCAGCTGCAGCTGGTGCCTGGGGGCACACACATTCACATCGGCGTGTGCACGCCAGGGTCGACCCCGACGCCCACTCCCACGGTGCCCGCTGCTCCCCTCCCAGCCTCTCCCTCCTTCATTCCTCCCACAGATGGGGGCGCAGGGGGCATCTGGTGGACGAGGGAGTGACGGTCGGGCTCCAGGCTGGAGGGGTGGGGACACGGGTCACATGGCCCCGACTCCCAGGGCGGGGGCTGCTGGGCCAGGCCTGCTCCCCGACACCCACAGCCTGTCCCTGTGGGGACAGGAGGCCAGCAGGAGCCCGGCTCCCGGGTGAGGTCAGGAAAACATTTGGTTTTGAAGCATGGTGTCGGGTGACACCCACCCAGGGCCCAGGCTTCCTGTCCCCGGGTGCTCCACAAAGCGCCCTCACAGCCCTGCTGGCCCTCGGCCAGCCCCCAGGGAGCCGCCCAGCACCCGCGATGACCCTGCCGAGACCCTGCCGGTCGGGCTGGCCCAGGGTGGGCAGTGGCAACAGGACCTCCCTCGTGGACTCCTAGGCCCCCAGGGCCCCTCCGGCTGCCCCACAAATGCCCACTTCTCCCCTGGTGGCTTGCTCGGCTGCACTGGGCACTGGAGACTTGTCCCTGTGCCCACCGCTGTGAGTAGTGGCTGTAGGCCAGGCAGGCTTCCTGCAGGAGGCGGCGGCCAAAGTCAGGCCAAGGTGAGCGATGCTGCCAGCCCTGCCCTCCCCTCCCCTCCCCTCCCCACCACGGGGCGGACCGGCTAAGGGTGTCAGCGTGTAAAGGGCGCCCCTCCCCTGGGCCTTTGTCCCAAGGGGCTGGGTGGGCACTTGGGGCTCTGTCCTCGGTGTTCCCGCCACCCCCCCCTCACCAGACTCTGCCCTGACGTGGGGGCCTTGGTCTGAGGCCTTTGGTCCGGGTCACAGAGACTTCCGAGGCTTGTGGTCACCCCAGGAGCACAGAGAACCCCAAGATTTCTGGGGCTGGAAACGTGCACAGCCCTTTCATCACCACTGGGTCCACAGCCCCCAGAGGACAGGGAGCGGACCCAGGGGCCGAGCACCCCCCCTGGTGGGAGAGGAACAGGCTCCGAGGCGCCCAGCACCCACGGTTAGGGAGGGGCCAGGAGGCCAGGGCTTCCAGGGCTGGGAGCTGAGCCTCAGGGACCGGCTTGGCCCCCAGAAACCTAAGGCCCTGCACCCTTCCACAATCCCCTCCCCCTCTTGCAGGCAGCGAGGGCGGGGCGGGCGGGGAGTAAGTAGGCCAGTGCTTTGTGCGGCGTTGCTAAGGCCCCACCATGGCTGCTCTGCTAGCTTCCTTCTGGGCCTGTCCCAGGACACCTCGCAGCCGCCAGCCAGCCCTGCCAGCCCCCACCACCCGGGCCCCTTGCCCATCCACAGGCCAGTAGGGTACCCTAGCGGAGTATGTGTGTCCTGCATTGTCACACACACACACATGCACACAGTACACACATGCACATCATTGCAAACGCATACAGCACTCATATGCACACAGCACACTTGTATGTGTGTGCATTCACACCCACATGTACATGGAACACATGTGTATGCACACAGCACACAGCATACATGCACAGCCATATGAGGTGCTGGGTGAAGCTGCAGGAGCCACTGCATAGCAAGTCACCAGGGCTTGGAGGTCACCCCCAGGCAGGGCGAGGAGGGCGGGGAGGCTGCGTGCAGAGCTGAGCTGCAGCTCCAGGACCCGCTGGGCGCCCAGAGCTTGCAGCCTGGAGCTGGGTCTCTGAGGCCTTGGCAAGGCCCTGCCTCACATCTGCTTGCTGACAGAGAGGGGGCGGGCTCTGCTGGCCTGGGATTTCGGGGACACACTGGCTTGAAGGGAAGACATAAGGGGCTCCTTGGGAGGAGGTGCGGCCCACTGGCTCCTGCCCACAGTGTCCACCACCCCCAGGACCCCGTGGGCACCTCATTGGACTCTCAACCCCATGACAGAGCGGGTGTCACTGCCCACTTCACAGATGGTGGCCCAGAGCGTCTCTGGAGCAGAGATCTGGGGCCTGGGAGGCCCGGCCTGACTCCTGCCCTCAATGACGTCAATGGGTGGGTCTGGGCCTTAGGGAGGGAGCTGACCCAGGACCCTGCGTGGGGCAGGCGGGTGAACAGCGGGCAGAGTGCCAGGAGTTCCCGGGAGGCGCCCTGGGGAGGGGCCAGGAGGGCGGGGCTGGGGCTGATTCCTGGGAAAGAAATCGTGACCCCTCCCAGGGTGACAGCCGGGCCTCTTGGTCCCCTGCTGCAGCCTCTCTGTGTAGCCAGGGCCCCCCAAGCCCACTGGGTCTGTGCAGGTGCCGGTCCGCAAGAAGCCGGTGGCCCGCGTGTTCTGTCCGCCTGCTGCAGGGGCTGTGACCCGAGGGCGTCTGTCCCGGGAAGAAGCACTGTTGTCTGCTGGGATCCAGGCCCCTGAGAAAAGCCCTGAGCTCCTAGCAACGCAGACGCTTCAGCATTAAGGCCGTCACCAGGTCCTCTGAGGGCTCCGGGCAGGAGTGGGGCCCCCTGCACAGCTTGCCGTTGGCCCCGCAGCCACCCAGCCCAGCACCCAGGTGGCCCACAGCCCCTGCTGGTGTGAAGCTGTGTGAGGCTCGGGCAGGCAGGGGCACAGCACGGGGGCAGGTGGGGGCTGGAGCGGGGAGAGCTTGGGGCCGGGCGTGGGGCAGGCAGGGCCGGTGGTGTGGGGAGGCGGGCGGCCTTGCTCCTGGCCCTGCCTGGACAAAGGCGGTTGCGAGCTAGAGACTGGAGCTAAGCCCCCACCCCACCCACTGTGCCCTGGCCACCCACCAGGCCCAGGAGCAAGCGAGGCTGCTGGGTGCCACTACCACCCCCCCCCCACCCCGGCTGCTGGGGCAGCACAGGGCCAGCCTCCAGCGCCCGCCTTACAGCATCAGGTGCTCTCCCCTGAGCCGGCCTGAGCTGCAGACCCCACAGTGCAGGTGGGGGCCCTGGAGGCTGCTGGGGGGAAACAGAAGCCCAGAAAGGCCAGGGCTGGACGGGACTCCTTGAGCCCCAGGGGAGGCCAGCTCCCTCCCCAGCACCGCAGCAGCCCTTCCTGCCCCGGCCCGGCCGCCCACTGCTCTGGTTCTTCCTCCTCTCCGGCTCCCTGACTTCCTCCGCCCTCCTGTCCTGGACCCCAAATCACAGGGCCCCAGTGGGGCTCAGGGGCAGGGAATGGAGGGCACCATCGGCTGGGGCGGGGGGGCTCACACAGCCCAGGGGCCGCCCCCAAGGAGGCACTGGCAGGAAGAGGCAACCCGCGTGGCCTGAAGATTCTGGAATCACGGGGAGCTGCGGGCAGACAGCACAGACCCCCCTTGCTTGCCGCCCTGATGTCTAGGGCGCCGCGGGCTGTGGGTGGCAAGCCGGCCAGGGCCCGACCCAGCTCCGAGGGGCGAGTCAGATGCGGTGAGGTCCCCACGGCTCCCTGGGGCCCCCACACTGTGGCGCGTGGGTGCGGCGGGACAGCCCAGCATCAGCCCCACGCTTGGCTCCGGAGCGCCTGGCCACCTGTCTGTCCCCCTGGGCGAGCACAGGGGCGCCCGCCGGCAGCGCCCCGGAGCAACAGCTGCACGGCCCCGCGCTTCCTTCCGCACGCCCTCCCCAGGAGCCCGCCGGGAGGCCTGGGCTCCGCGAAGCCGGGCCTCGGGCGCCGCCTGGCGGCTGCAGGGAAACCCAACAGGAGGGCGGGGCTGGGGAGGGGTGCGCGACCGGCTCAGGAGACTTCAAGGTCAAGGTGCTGGGGCGCAGACAGGGCTGTGGAGCGGCGGGCAGGGCGGGTCTGTTTAGGGTCCTCCGTCTTCACCTGGCCTGGCAGGCCCCCCAACGCAGTGGGGAGACCAGCCTCTTGCGGTCTCACTGGAGGGACCCCCTGGGCAGGGCACAGGTCTAGCCCCTGGGCAGACAGTCGTGATCACAGCCACCAGGCCAGGTTTGGTGGAGCTACTGTGGCCTGGGCCTGGGGTGGGGGCTCTCCTGGAAATGCCCCGTCCCAAAGGGTCACCGGTACCTGGCTCTCTGGTCCAGAATGCAATTCTGCATCCCCAGAGGCTTCCCCCCAGCACAGCCCCCTGGGGCCCTGGACCCCGCCCCCCGCCCCCCAATCACAGAGGCTGCGGGACCTCAGGGCTTTGCACTGGCTGCTGGTCAGCCTGCACCCTACCCGCCCACAGACCCTGACCCAGGGGCAAACCAAGAGCTGTGCTGGTCCCGGGACCCCTGCCCTTCCGTGGGGTGGACGGGTCGGGTGCGGGCGGGAAGGTGACACCTGTTTCCCTGAGAGGGTAAGCATGTGGACCCCGGAGCCGAGGGCCACAACCTGCCTAAGCCTTCAGGGTGCCCCGACAGGACCTCAGGCCCCAGAGCCGGCAGCAAGGGCCGCCCTGCCCCCGGCTCCAGGCCGCGCCCGGCCTCCGTGCCTCAGCGCCCAGCAGTGAGAGGATCGGCAAAGGCCGGAGAGCGGAAAGGTTCTTATGCCAATCACCCAGCGCGCGCCGGACCGGACCGCGGGGGGAAGGTGAGGGAGGCGGCTGGTGTTTGTCAGCCCAGGAGCCGGGGACCTGGCAGCCAGGCAGGTCTGTGCTGAGGGCCAGACCGCTCTCGCTTGGAGGACAAGCTGGAGGCCCTCTCCAGCCGGCGTCCCGGGACCCGGGGCCGAGGATGCTGCGCGGCAGGGTCTGAGGTCCCGTGGAAAGGTCCCGCCGCTGGGAGCTCAGGCGCGTTAACTAGGCGCGTCCGGCCTCCGTGCTCAGGACCCTGTGTTGGAAGAGGTGCTGCCGGGCGGACCGCCTAGAAGCGGCTTGAGCTCCGCACTGCCCCACGGGCACGCGGGGGGGAGGGGGGTGTCACGCACCCCCGAGGCCAGACTGCGCCCCCCCTGGTCCTGACCAGCCTTAGGGGCCGCGCCCGTCCCTGCGACGCCCTCAGCACCGCCGTGTCCTGGGTGTTCACGCTCGAGCGCGCGCGTCCCTTACCCTCACGCGATGGCTTCTTCGGGGCAGCAGGCGTGATGGGCATTTAACCTGTCCAACGTGCTTCTTCCCACACGTGTGCCTGCGCGTGTGCGTGGCCAGGAGGCTGCCTCGCTTCTCTCCGCTCCCCTGAGGACAGCAGGCGGCCAGACCAGAGGACCTGCAGGAAAGGCCAGGACTAGACAAACTTCACTGCTGCCACGTGACGAGCTTTCCACAGACAGACAGACACCTGCCCAGGGAACGAGACGGAGACGGTCCTCGCTGCAGGGAGAACGGGGAGGACGCAGGAAGCCCGTGGCGGCGGCGCGTTTCGGAAGCCCCGGGATGCTCCCGTGGGCTGTGGGCTTCCGGGAGACGCGGAGTGAGGCCGGTCTCCGGGGCGTGGCAGCCCTTCCCCGCCTCCCGGCCCTGGCTGTTTAAATGGGAACGTTACCCCTTCCCTGTGACGGGACCCCGAGGCCACTGGCACCAGCCAGAGCTGGCAGCCCGCCCGCCTGCCCGCCCGCCGGCCAGTGCAGGTGAAACGGGAAGAGGACTCACGCCTCAGACTCACGCCGTCTCCACTGCCAAGATGAGCTACGAGGCTTTTGGTCCCGCCAGTCATTAAGTCATGCTACCACGTGTACCTCCAACCCCCCGGGCACCGCACACACGCTGCTGCAATAGCCGTAGGGCCAGCAGCGAGGGCAGGAGCCCACACACCGGGAAGCACACCTGCTTCCGACGGCAAGTCAAAGGCAGGTGTGGCTCCAGGGACTGAAGTCCGGACGGAAAGCTGGGCTCCGCTTCGAGGAACTGCTGCACAGGCTACGCTTCCAGGGGTCCCCAAACTTTTTAAACAGGGGGCCAGCTCACTGTCCCTCAGACCGTGGGAGGGCCGGACCATAGTTTAAAAAAAAACTATGGCCAAAACCGGTTTGGCTCAGTGGATAGAGCGTCAGCCTGCGGACTGAGGGGTCCTGGGTTCGATTCCGGTCAGGGGCATGTAACTTGGTTGCGGGCACATCCCCAGTAGGAGGTGTGCAGGAGGCAGCTGATAGATGTTTCTCTCTCATCGATGTTTCTAACTCTCTATCCCTCTTCCTTCCTCTCTGTAAAAAATCAATAAAAAAATATATTAAAACAAAACAAACAAACAAAAGAAAACTATGAACAAATTCCTATGCGCACTGCGGGCCCGGGACGAGTTGGCTGCTAAGCAGGACAGGCAGCGGCACCCGGTGGGCCGGATAAATGTCCTCGGCAGGCCGCGTGTGGCCCGCGGGCCGTAGTTTGAGGACCCCGGAGACACTCAGAGCCAGATGGAAATTGGCAAAGGAAAACAAATGAGAAAAACCGGTTAAGTTCACACACTTGCTGACTTTCATCAGACACGTCTAACCAAGGGCTTTAGGACACAGGCGGTAAGCTGTACGTGTTGACATGCTGATTCCTTTATTTTCACAACCACTCGGGCTGCCTGCGGCCCTGGCAGACAGAGGCAGCGCGGAAAGCAGACACCCCACTGGTTTCGTATGAACAGAGGTTCCACGTTTAATGCAGACCAAAGCCCGACACTGGTAGGGCGTGGGCTTTACTTCCATTACAGGTTCTCTTCACGTCACATCATGGAAACACGCCATGGGAGGCACCGAACTGAACGATGACACACAGACTCCCTAGAGGGGCAGGGAAAGCGAGCCGTCGAGGCGGGCTCCGTGCGGGCAGAATGAGCAGGTACAAGGGACACAGGAAAACGCCTCACCAATCGCTCCGAGTTG
This sequence comes from Plecotus auritus, assembly GCF_963455305.1. Lineage (NCBI taxonomy): Eukaryota > Metazoa > Chordata > Mammalia > Chiroptera > Vespertilionidae > Plecotus > Plecotus auritus. Next base: position 4,407,513 of record NC_137770.1, on the reverse strand, counting down.
GTCTGTTTCCACGACCAGTGACCCCGTGCGCCATCCCCAGTGCCGGCCAAGCAGCAGTCTGGCCACAGCCCGGAGCTGGGCGGGGCCGTGGGCACAGCGGCGGGCAGCGCTGCTGGCAAAGAACAGCGGGTGCAAGGGCGGCCCCGAGCTTCCAGACCCGACACTGAAAACGCAGCGCAGCTGCTGCAGGTATCGGGAGCGAGTCGGGGAGGCCCGCCGCCCCGTGCTCCCACCAGTGCTGGAGGGCACCCTGAAACTATGCCCCAGAACAGCACCCTACAAGGACTGGCCAACACGGGCTCCAACTACCTGCACTGGGACAGTCCCCAGTCGCCAGGAGCTGGTGGGCAGGCGGGAGGGCTCACTGTCCTGGCACGCCACTGCCCTCTGACCCCACTATCGGTGAGTCCGCTGCAGGAGGAGCTAGCACGGCTTTTAATTATCGGGCAACACTGCACAGCCAGACCTGCCAGGCTCCGCTCAACCCGGCGTTCGGGGCCATTCCTGCACCTGCCCTGTCTCAGCTGTTTGTTTACATCGAGTCACGTCCGTGGCTGAGGAGCGGGTTTCTAGAGTTCAGGACGCTGCAGCGTGTCACCTGTGAAAGGTGACACCTGTGAAAGGTGACACCTGTGAAAGGTGACACCTGTGAAAGGTGACACGGGGAGCAGTCATCCATCCACTCGGACCAACACGTCACCCGGCACTTCCGAGCTTCGGGAACTGTTATTTTTGCTTCTTGACAAGCAAGCTGGGGTCCTCCGAGAGAACCGAGAGCCACATCACCTCTCAGCAGAGGGAACAGCACTTCCCGCAGACAGACCGGGCCTGGCTGGCTCTCAGGCACTAGAAACGGCCACGCGCTGGTCACGGGAGCAAGAGGCCTTTCACCAGCTGGCCCCCGAGTGCCATCGGGATGCTGCTAGTGCTGACGGCGACCTTCCTCAGCAAGCTGGGGAGGGCTGCCCACCTCTGTGAGGCAGCACTGGGCATGTGAGCAGCCCACCGCACGCTGCGTCCAGGCATGTTCACGTAGGTCGTGGCAGCCAGTCTCCAGGCGTTACCCTGCACGGCTGGGGCGTCCCGTTTCCCTTTCATCTTTTTAAAGGTCGGTCCATTGAAACGTGTCCCTCCTCACAAAAGACTAAGGAAAACTGTCAGTTCAGACTTTACCAACAAAACCACTCAAAATATTAGCTGGTGTCTTATCCCTTTCCAGCGCAGCCTCGAAGGTTTCTTTGCCATTCATGTCCGTAATTTTCTTATGTCACACACAAAGGTAAGCCCCCTCTGAATGCAGAGAGCCTGGGACATGCCTGTTTTCCAAACGCAAGTTTATGAAAGAACAGACCATCCAAAGAAAGTCAAACGGCCACCCACCCAATTAAGTCGGGCGGGACCAATCAGGCTTGTATGGGCAGTCCTGCTTTATCTAGCGGAATAAAACATACTCACTGCTTTTGGGCTCGGACCTTACTTCTAATGGAAAGCTCGCCCTTCTCACCACTGTCCTTGATGAGGAAAAGCCAGGCCTTGTTCTAGGTTCTGAAACATCTGCATTTTATGCTTTTGCACAACCCAGTTAAAACCACAGAAGCTGCCCCTACGCCATCTTCTGACCAAGAAAATAACACCACAACATACACATGACGGTCCAGTGGAAAGTCAGTGAGCTGTAATGATATTTGTTTTGTGACATCAAAAGCAGCAGGTACGGAATATAATTTGCTGAAATCATAAATACTGAGATTGCAATACGCATGTACAAATCACATTTAGGCTCAGCGAACCGAAAGCTCTCCGTAAATACATACACGTCTGGGTACAGTGCTGAACGGGACGGGGCGGCCCGGCCTCAGTACTCCCACTCGTCCGACTTCAGGTCCAGGAAGCTGAGGATGTTCTGGGCCAGCTTCACGGCCTGCTTCCGGGCCGCCTTGCACGGCTCCTCGCCCTGCGGGTCCACCGCGTCCAGGGCCAGCAGCTGCTTGGTGAGCAGCTCCTCCAGCCGGATGTAGTTCTTGTCAGTCCGGTTCCCGTCGAACAACAGGACTTCTCCCAGGATGTCGGACAGGTGGCCCAGGACGGCCCAGACGGCCCTGTGGGACGGGTGCTCCTCGCACACGAAGGCCTTCCTCTTCTCCAGCGCTTCCTTCAGGTCGATGTGCGTGATGAGGGTCTGCACGGCGATCACCGCCCTCCGCCGGGCCTCCCGGATGCAGGGGTTCTTCTCGGGGCTCACCTCGTCCAGCTGCCCGATCAGGGCCTGCAGCTCCGTCTTGGAGCTCAGGTACAGCTCGGGGGGGTTCTGCGCCTGCAGCAGCTCGTTTTTAATTTCTCTCATTCGCTTGAGGACCTTCTCTATTTTCAGGATGGAATGGTTCTGTCCCAGGTCAAACGCATGGGTCGTATCTGCTTCCTCTTCCAAATCCAGGTATTTCAGTAACTTGTTGATGTCCTCCACCACCTCCCGGCGGTAGTTCCGGATCTCCGTTCGCCCACACACGTCCAGCGCGTCCAGGTCCGCGATCATGCCCGAGAGCACGCAGGACAGGTGCTTGCACGTCTCGTTGTTGGCCACGCCCATCAGCAGGGCGATCAGGGTGCCCCTGGCCTTGTTCACCTCGCACATCACGCAGTTGATTTTGGCAACGGAGGGATGCGTGTCCTCGGAGAGCGGCAGGGACGGCTGCCGCTTCACGCAGTCCTCGATGATCTCCTGCACCGCGCAGATCTTGGTGAGGGTGTGGTAGCGGGCTTTCCGCAAGGACACCTTCCCGCCGGTCTTGACGTGAGTCAGCCTCAGGATGATGTCCTGAATGCCCTCCTCGAACTCCTCCGCCACGCAGTTGTCGCCGCTGTACAAGGGCACGATCTTCTCCCTCACCAGGGCCTGGGCTTCCCGGAAGATGTTCTGGATCTCGAGCCTGTGCGGGTGGTTGGCGTTCTGCTCCAGCTCCTTGAGGAGACGCTCGGTCTCCTGGGCTGCCCGCTTCCGCGCTTGCTGAATGTCCCCCTTCCCTTCGGTGTCCACGGAGTCTATCTCGAAAAGCTGTCTCATCAGCATCCTCTCCAGCTTCTTGTAATTCTTGTCGTCAGACAGCCCGCTGAAGCCAACCACTTGGGGCTCGATGCTCTTCACTTCCTTCTGGATCTCCTGCAGCCTGCTAATATTAGGGTGTTGGTTTCCCATATCCATTCTCTGGTTGTGGTCAGTTTCACAAGCACTGAAAGAGGACAAGAAGGCAACTTAGTACACTGCAGAGTCTGCAGGAGGGTGACCACTTGTTAGTTCATTCTAAAACCCTCACTCTGGCCAGCTACGTGCGAAAGGGCTTGTCACTACTGCATCCCAGACAACAGTCATGGTCAAGTAGAGAAGGCAGTCACCGGGTAGGCATGGCTCAGGGATTGAGCGTCGAACCAGGAGGTCCCCCACTGTGGGGCGTGATCAATGATTCTCTGTCCTCATTGATGCTTCTCTCTCTCTCCCCCTCTCCTGACCTCTCTGAAATCAACATACATATGAAAGAAAGAAGCCACCCTGCCGGCATGATTCAGCGACCGATGAACCAGGAGGTCCCTGTCAGGGCACATGCAAGAATCGACCAATGAATGCACAAATAAGTGGAACAACAAATCAATGTTTCTCTCTCCCTTCCTCTCTCTAAAATCCATGTTTTATTTTTAAAGATGTTTGATCTTAGGGGAAAAAAGTGACGAATGAACTCCCGCTCCTGAAAACAACCATCCCCCAGTGACCAGGCGCAGGCCGGTGGGAAGGGGCTGGGCTCTGGGCGGGACGGCAGGCTCCTCGGGCTGTGCAGGGAGCAGGCGCATCCTGTAAGCGTGGCACGCAGTTGTCTGAACGCTCGCGTGGAGAGGGCACAGGTTCCCCAGCCCTCACTCTGGAAGCTGCTGTTGGTGCCAGCGGGGCCCTTTCAGGAATGCAACCCAGCCGCTGGGCCTCCAGACAACAGGACTACCTAAGCACCACCTGGCCGAGGCCATCCAGGCCCGAGTTTCCGGAAAAACTACCTCTAAGAGAAACCAACACCCCCAGGCGTCACCAGGCACCCCAGATGTTCCACTTCCCGGTCCCCTCCGTTCCCCACCCTCCCCGCACCTCGTCCCTGAAGGGTATGGAGCTCCACAGGAAAGGAACGTGACAGTGTCCTGCTAAGGGCACACCTCGGGCTCTGGAGGCCCAGTACCTCCTGGGCCCCATCATGATCATGCTCACCCCCTGCCCCCCCCCGCCCCCCCGTGCCGTGGCCAAATGTGACAGCAATGAATTCCTCATTCACTAGCCTCCCGTTTGGCCCAGAGTGGCTCAAGGCATGTTCTCAGGCTCCTGGGTCTCTACGAAACAGCTCGCTGGAGGAGGATGGAATATCCACGGAAACCGATCCCCGGTGGGTCCGAGCCAGGAACCCGCCTCTGGGGCTGCGCTCCTCCCAGCTCCCTTCCCTCCCAGCACGTTACCCAGAGAAGATCTAAGCGGGTTGGCTTCCCGATGGGTGAGTGGCGAGGTGGAAGGTCAGCCCTTTACGGGGTGCGGCACCGGAGCTGGGCCCCCAGCAGCATCCCTCGCACCCCTCCCGGCTAGGTCTGAGTGGGGCAGCCGGTGAAGGGGCCGGCGGTGGCGGCGGCAGCTACTGGCCGCAGCGGCCGCTCCGGGCGTGTCGCCCGGGCCCCCGACGCGCCCGCCGGCCTGACCTCACAATGGCCGCGGGGGGAGGGGGCGCCTTGGCCCGGCCGGGGAGTTAGTGAGCCGGGGAGAGCCGGAGGGGGGCCGGGCCGGGCCGGTACTGGGAGCCCGGCTCGGAGGCCCGGCCCGCCCGGCCCCGTTGGATCCAGGGGCAGGGCCGCCGCGGTCCGCGCCTGGTGGTGGGCGCCGCGCCGCGGAGGAGGAGGCCCGCGCAACCCGCGTCGCGCTCACCTGTGCCGCCCGCGCCATCGCGCGCCCCGCCGCCGACGCCCTGCGACTCTGCGGCTCCCGCCGGCGTCCGGCCCCGCAGCCCCGCCCCGGGCCGACCGCCGCGGTTCCTGGGAAAACGGCCTCCGGCGCCCGGCCGGGACCCACACCGCCCCCGCCGCCAGCCGCCGCGCGTAGCAGCCCGGAAAGGCCGCGGCCCAGGAGCAGCCGCCGGGACCTCCGCGCCGTCGCGCCGCCGCCGCCCCCGCCGCCGCCCGGCCCATGCGGGGAAAGCGCACGGTCGGCCCGCCCCCTGCGACCTGCGACCTGCGACCTGCCGTAAAGCAGCCCCGCGCGCTGTCGCGACTCTGCCGTGCGCCGCGAGAGCCGGTTTGTGGCCCATGGCGGCCTGGCGGGTCCTCGGGAAGCGCCGACTCCCTCCGCCCGGCCGCGCCTTTGCGGCCCGCGGCTGTCGGCTCGCCCCGGAGCGCGGCGCCGACTGCAGGGAGGCCGCGCCGAGCCGGGTGAGTGGGGCCGGGAGGGGGGACCGCCCGAGGGGACCGCTCAGACCGCGCCCCCATGTCACCTGTGCTCCCCGCCTACCTGTTCGCCCCTCAGGGACACCGTGCGCCCCGCACACTGCGGCCCCGCGGCGGCTGCTGAGCCCCCGGTTCCCGCGGCAGCCCTGGGTCCGAGGGAGCCGACAGACTTGCCCGCAGTGGCGGCGGAGTCGCACTCACTCCCCGAGGGTGCTCATCCCTGTGGCGGGAGAGCCCCCACGTGCGCCGCATGGGTGGGTGGTTTTCTGGCTTTTCGGCTTCGTCGAGGTTATCAGTGCTGCGCCCCGGCCCGTGTGGCTCAGTGGAGAGAGCGTCGGCCCTTGGACTGAAAGGTCCTGGGTTCGATTCTGGTCCAGGGCACCTACCTGGGCTGCAGGCTCCTCCCCGGCTCTGGGGCGGGAGGGGCGCGCCTGCAGGAGGCAGCCAATCCCTGTGTGTCTCCCGCATCGATGTTTCTCTCGGTCTCGCCCCCTCCCTTCCTCTCCCTGAAAACGTCAGTGGGAAAACAGCCTCGGGGGAGGGTGGACCGCCACAGCAGGTAGCAGCGCCTTTCCTCTCGCTGCGCACGGCCGCCGCGTTTTGTAGGACTCTGAGCCGCTCGCTTCTCTTCTCTGGAAACACGTTCCTGGCCCCCGAGGCTGGCCGGGCCGCGGGGAAGGGAAGATGTTTCATTTAAGAGAGCCGAGGCCTTTATTCCAGCTCACCTGGCAGTGCTGGCTACCGGCTGGGAATGGGTTGCAGATAAAATGTTTAAAGCAGCCCTAACCGGTTTGGTTCAGTGGCTAGAGCGTCGGCCTGGGGAATGAGCGGTCCCGGGTTCGATTCTGGTCAAGGGCATGTACCTTAGTTGCGGGCACATCCCCAGTGGGGAGTGTGCAGGAGGCAGCTGATCGATGTTTCTAACTCTCTATCCCTCTCCCTTCCTCTCTGTGAAAAATCAATAAAATATATTTTTTAAAAATGTTTAAAGCAGGCAGACACTGTCACCAAACTCACTAACGGGCCGCTGAGGGAGGCTGGATTCGCCGGGTTTACAGAAGGATTAAAAAGAGCCCATTTTAAGAACTCCAAGATATGCCTTCTGTACATTTTCGTTCCTCTGGGTCTGTTGTTACTAACAGTCTTTTGTAAACGTGGCTTTGAAGTTCTGTCTCGTTTAGTCTTTTTAAAAATTATCATTATGCGCCGAAACCGGTTTGGCTCAGTGGATAGAGCGTCGGCCTGCGGAGTGAAGGGTCCCGGGTTCGATTCCGGTCAAGGGCATGTACCTTGGTTGCGGGCACATCCCCAGTGGGAGGTGTGCAGGAGGCAGCTGATCGATGTTTCTCTCTCATCGATGTTTCTAGCTTTCTATCCCTCTCCTTTCCTCTCTGTAAAATATCAATAAAATATATTAAAAAAAAATTATCATTATGCCCTAACTGGTTTGGCTCAGTGGATAGAGCATCGGCCTGCGGAGTGAAGGGTCCCGGGTTCGATTCCGGTCAAAGGCATGTTCCTTGGTTGCGGGCACATCCCCAGTGGGGAGTGTGCAGGAGGCAGCTGATCGATGTCTCTCTCTCATCGATGTTTCTAACTCTCTATCCCTCTCCCTTCCTCTCTGTAAAAAATCAATAAAATATATTTAAAAAAAATAAAAAGTAAAAATTATCATTATTGTTATTTTTCGGTCTGCAGGCCAGCTCTTTAACCACTGAGCCAAACTGGCAAAGGCTCATTTACAGTTTAGACAAGGCGTTAACAGGGCAACGGGTCCCCAGCCCCTGAGCCTGTGGGCCGGTCCTTCTGACAGTTGATGGCGGCTCTGACTGCTGGTCCTAGAACATAGGACCCCACCCAGCACCTCACGCTGGGCAGGAGGGTCCGGAGCAGGTGTCTGAGCAGGCCCTGGTAGGGCACCCAGCACCGCTTACCGTGGCTGGTCCCGGGAGCAGCCCGCCTCCTGCACCCTGGTCGGGCTGCTAACCCTGCAGAGATGGTGATCCTGACGCCGAGGAGGGGAGCGCTGAGCCGTGAGTCAGGCCTTGCCGGGGTCCAGCACTATGACTGGTGGTGGTTTTAGGATGTGGGCCCCAGGATGCCAGATACGCCCCGGCCGGAGAGAACAGCTCTCACCCAGGGCAGGGGTGTGTCCTGTGTGTTTGGTCCGTTTGTGTGCCGCCTGACGGGTAATTAAGTTTCTGCAGCGCCCAGGGAGTGTTGTCTTTCAGGCTTTGATTTTAAACATCCTGTCTTCTTCCAAGTCACAGGTGGTAAGCCTTTTGTTTTATTTATCTGAATAGATATACCTTAATCCTGTGTGTCTAGTTCAGCCTACATATTCTTTTTGTTGTTTTTTTTTAATATATTTTATAGATTTTTTACAGAGAGGAAGGGAGAGGGATAGAGAGTCAGAAACATTGATGAGAGAGAAACATCAATCAGCTGCCTCCTGCACACCTCCTACTGGGGATGTGCCCGCAACCAAGGTACATGCCCTTGACCGGAATCGAACCTGGGACCTTTCAGTCCTCAGGCCGACGCTCTATCCACTGAGCCAAACCGGTTTCGGTTACATATTCTTTTTAAAAAATATATATTTTTATTTGATTTCAGAGAGGAAGGGAAAGGGAGAGAGAGAGATGGAAACATCAGTGATGAGAGAGGATCACTGATCGGCTGCCTTCTGCATGCCCCATACTGGGGATCGAGCCTGCAACCCGGGCATGTGCCCCGACCCAGAATTGAACCCCGACCGGGAATTGAACCCTGACCTCCTGGTTCATAGGTCGATGCTCAACCACTGAGCCAACGCCGGCTGGGCCAGCCTACATATTCACTCGTCCTTGTCCTGCCCCGAATGAAGGAGACCTGCTTCTAGGACCTGGTTGGGGTGTGCTGGGGGTCCTTTTCTGTGGTGCTGATTTGCCTGGCATCGGCGAATAGGAGGCTGGGCCTCCCACCCCAGGAGGAAGCAGCTGTTGGTTCCCATCTCAGGAGAACACCCCACGAACTCTGTCCTGCCAGCTGTTGTTCTCTCATCTTTGCCTGTTGGTTTCCCCAGCCGGCAGTGCAGCCTGAATGCAGAAATGGCTCTGCGCTGTGGATGGGCACTTGGGGGGCAGGGCTGGGGAACCCTCCGGGCTGCTTCCAGCAGGGGGGCCCAGGATGGGCGCGTGCTGGGGGACCTCAGGGACTCGCCGTGGAGCAGGGGGTGGGAGCCAGGCGGGCTGCAGGGCGGGACAGGAGAAGCGGGATTGCGGCCTGGTCTGCAGGCTGGAGCGCAGGGCCTGGGAGGGGACTGCTGGTTCCTGCTTGTCCTCCCGTCTGTCTGCGCGCCGCCCTCCACACCTGAGCAGTAGACGCTGTGCTGCGAGAACCCTCAATTACAGTAATTATTCCAACTTCAAAGGGATTTTTCCTTTTACTGAAGGACTTTTTCCTCCCCCAAGTGCCTTCTCCCTTCAAATAGCAGTGCTGGGTGAACAGACAGGTCTTCTGGTTGTTTTTCTTTGTTAATCTTCACCCGAGGATATTTTTCCATTGATTTTTTGGGGGGGGTGGAGAGAGAGAGAGAAAAAATGTAAGAGATGCACATCGATTGGTTGCCTCCTACACACCCCCCGACGGGCTGGGGATCAAACCTGCCATCCAGGTAGTGCCCTTGACCAGGAATTGAGCCCGAGACCTTCTGGAGCACAGCCAGTGCCCTAACCACTGAGCCACCGGCCAGGGTTTCTAGGGGAGCACAGAGGAGGTACCCTCCACACAACCGGGATGAAATCTCTCCAGTTATGGTAGAAAACTGCGGAGGATTGAGAGCATGACCACAGAGTTCACCTGGAAAGTAGGGGTTCAGCAGAGAGTGGGAGGGGAACACGGCAGTCACTGACCCCCGCTGTGCAGGTAGCAGGAAAGCCATGCCTGTGGGCGGGCTCCCTCCGGCTCCTTCAGGGAACCTGTGGGAAGAGCCGGGTGCCCTCTGGATGGCGGTGAACCAGGTACACGCAGCGTCGGGTGGGAGCCCTCGCCTTGCTGCTGGCAGGGCCGGCGTCGCCCGGCTGATGGGCAGCTGCTCGGTCCGCAGCGCAGGAAGGAGCCTGTGCGGGATGCAAGCCCGCGGCCGGCCACCAGCTCTGCTCTGCCTCACCGCCGCTGCTGGGCGGGCATCGCCCCCGGTTTCTAAGACTGTCTGAGCCTCGCCGATGCCCCTGTGCGGAGAAGTCCAGCCGCAAAGGGGCTCTGTTTAACAGACACGCAGGCAAGTGTGGTGGTTGGACACCCTTCTTGGAATGACGGGTAACGTTTTAAAGACCCACGGGTTACGGCCCTGCCTCTGCTTGCTCAGAGGACTCTGGGGCCAGCCCCGAGGAGGAGGAGGAGGAGGAGGAGGAGGAGGCGGAGGAGGACGACTGTCGGGTCTTAGCAGATGGGTGTCTTCCTGCCCCCAGGGCCGGCGCGCTCCCGGCAGGAACACCTTCAGTCCCTTCCGGCCGGCCCTGCCTTTGGGACTTGCCACTTTGGCGGTGCCTCTCGGCCCAGCTTGACTTCCCAGTGACACGAGAGGGACCTTAGAAGCACTGGACAGAAGTAAGAAGGATTGCGTAGGCAGAGACGAGTCTGCAGGAGGGAGGGAGTCAGGAGGGCAGTCACGGCACGAGGCGGCGGGTGCCAGCTCCGAGAGGGGGTGAGCGGTCACCCAGGACCACAGCTGCAGTGGCCACACAGCAGCGACAGCCGTGGCTAGACGCCCCCCTCCCTCCTGCCACTTTCGGAAGCAGGTCAGCCCGGCTCCCCACTTCCCTGCAGCTCTGACCTGTCCACCTGCACAGCAGCCCCCTCCCCCACAGGTCGTCCGACCGAATACTCCCCTCCCGTGGTCTGCTTCTCTGAGAGTTTACAGAAAACTGGGAAACTGGTCAATCAGCTATGGAAAAACACTCTTTTAAAAAAAAAAAAAAAATATATATATATATATATATATATATATATATATATATATATGTGTGTGTGTATACGTATATATATATTTTTCACCTGAGGATATTTTCCCATTGGTTTTTAGAAAAGTGGAAGAGAGAGGGAGAGACAGAGAAAAACATCCATGTGCATGAGCTGACCAGGGTCTGGGCTGGGGAGGAGCCTGCAATCGAGTTATGTGCCCTTGACCGGAATCCAACCCAGGACCCTTCGGTCCGCAGGCCAGCGCTCTATCCACTGAGCCAAATTGGCTAGGGATATATATATATATATATATATATATATATATATATATACACACACACACACACACACATATGCACTAGGGGCCCAGTGCACAAATTCGTGCACCTTGAAAGGAACTGTGGGCCATGAGGCTGCGGTGGACACAGGGGCAGGTCTTAGCCCATCCTCCATGCCCCTGCCCGGCCCTTCCCGCTGAGCCCCTCTCCCCTCCCCGCCCCCCCCACCCCCTGTCCCCTGTCTGTTGGCAGCCCCACTCCTGCCACCATTGCTCGCACCCGCTGGTGGCGCAGAGCAATTGGGGCCGGCGCCAGCGGCGGGTGTGAGCCAGCAGCAGCTGCTGCCCCGATCGCCCCTCAGGAGCAGGGGAAGGTGGAGAAGTCCTCAGGGGCAATCAGGTCTGACAGCTGACAGCTGTTGCACCCACTGATGGTGCCGAGTGATTGGGACCGGTGCCGGCGCCGGCAGCGGGTGCAAGCGGCAGCGCAGGCTGAGGGTGGGAGCAAAGAATTTTCAGTAACCACCAGAGGCTCTCCCCAATGACAGCAACTGGCTCCCTGCCTTGGTCTGGCGCCCCGCTCACCTGCTCCATCATCCCACTGCAGCTGCTCACGATGCTCGCCATGTTCCGCGCTCTTCCTCCTGCTGCTGATGCCTGTCATGTTCTGCGTGCACCCCCTGGTGGTCAGCGCACGTCATAGCAACCGTTCGTTGTTCCGTAGTTGGGTTTATTTGCATATTAGGGTTTTATATATGTATTTAATCTTTATCTGAGGGTATATTTTATATTTAATCTTTATCTGAGGATATGTTTTTATTGATTTTTAGAGGGAGGAGGGGAGAGAGAGAAACATCGGCGTTGCCTCCCATACATCCCTGACCAGGGATCGAGCCCACAGCCTTTTGTGTACAGGATGACACTCCAACCAGCGCAGCCGCCCGGCCGGGGCAGTGGTCCTGGCTCGCTCGGGACTCCGGGCGTTCTGAGGCTAGTTCGTCCAGTTAAACTCTGGTCCATGCCTTCCATCAAATCGTTCATCGAAATCAAGCTTTCGGCAGATGGCGTGGACTTTATTGGCTGTCGAGGTGTGACTTATGTGCAGTAAAGTGAGTGCCCTCATGCTACGTGTGCATCTGGTGAGGTTTTTTTTTTTAATGTTTTTATTGATTTCAGAGAGGAAGGGACAGGGAGATAGAAACATCACTAATGAGAGAGAATCATGGATCGGCTGCCTCCTGCACGCCCCCTACTGGGGACGGAGCCCGCAACCCAGGCATGTGCCCCTGACCAGAATCGAACCCGGGAGCCTTCAGTTCCCGGGCCAGTGCTCTGAGCCAAACTGGCCGGGGCTAGATGGTGAGTTTTGACAAAAGCGTCAGTCTTTGCGGTCCCCACCCCGGTGAGATGAAGGAGGTCACTGCAGTCCCCTCCTCACCCCAGGCACCTGCTGATGTGACCGCTTTTCCAGAATGACCCACGTGGACTACTTCATGATCGTCATGTAAATACCTGTGTTTCCCGATGGTCGTGACCCACAGGTTGAGAACCGCTAGCAGGGTCGCCTAAGACCATCAGAAAACACAGATGTTTATATGACGATTCATAACAGTAGCAAAATTAGAGTTACGAAGTAGCAACGAAGATGATTTTATGGCTGGGGGTCCCCACAACAGGAGGAACTGTGTTAAAGGGCCGCGGCGTTAGGGAGGTTGGGAACCGCTGCTGCAGAGTAACACGAGCTCTTGCACATGGCTCGGGGAATGCAAAATGGCTCAGCCACCTGGGAAAGAGGCGGCGGCCCTGTAGAACCAAACACACGCCACGTGCCCCCCAGCAGCCCGCTCCCAGGGGCTTATCCAAGCGAACGAGCCTGCAGGGTCCCACGGAAACCTGTGGGACTGTCTACAGCGGCTTTATTGCCCTGGCTGGTCTTGCCCAGTGGTTAGTGTCGGCCCCAGGACAGAGGGCCTCGAGTTCGATTATCGAACAAGGGCATGTACCAGTATGAGTGAGATCATGTGACATTGTCTTCTCCCACTGGCTTATTTCACTTCGCATGATACTCTCTAGCACAGCGGTCACCAGCCTTTTGGACCTCACGGACCACCCGTGATCCGCGGACCACCGGTAGCTCATCGCTGCTCTAGGACCCTCCATGCGGTCACAAAGGGTAAAGAATCCTTCTTTTTTGCAGCTGCATAGTATTCCCTGGTGTCAATGTACCACAGCTTTTTATCCACTCATTGGTTGTTTACATCTCGACAGTACTTGGAATTGTTAGGTATCTATGTGTGTGTTGACAGCACTTGGAATTGTTAGGTATGTGTGTGTGTGTGTGTGTGTGTGTGTGTGTGTGTGTGTGTGTGTTTAAGCAGCATCAGTAGGTGAGAAGGGGCCCCTCACTGAGGTTTTTGGTTTGCATTTCCCTGCTCGTGTTAAGTACTTTTAAAAATACATTTTTATTGATTTCAGAGAGGAAGGGAGAGGGAGAGAGAGATAGAAACAACGATGAGAGAGGGTTGACGCCGGCGGCCTGCTGGGCCGCGGAACACGATGCCGTATGCCAGCCAGCCCACCGTGTGGATCACGGAGCTCACCGATGAGAATGTCAAGTTCATCATCGAGAATACGGACCTAGCGGTGGCTAATTCTATTCGGAGGGTCTTCATCGCCGAGATGCCCATAATAACCATTGACTGGGTTCAGATTGACGCCAATTCCTCCGTCCTTCACGACGAATTCATCGCTCACAGGCTTGGATTGACCCCCTCACTAGCGAGGACACTGTGGCCAAGCTCAGTACTCCGGGACTGCACGTGCGAGGGGTTCTGCCCCGAGTGCTCGGTGGAGTTCACTCTCCACGTGCGGTGCAACGAAGAACAGCCTCGTCACGTCACGTCTGGAGACCTCATCTCCAACAGCCCCCGGGTCATTCCAGTGACATCCCGGAACCGAGATAAGGACCCTAATGACTACGTGGACCAGGACGACATCCTCATCGTCAAGCTGCACAAGGGCCAGGAGCTGCGGCCCCGCGCCTGTGCCAAGAAGGGCTTTGGCAAGGAGCACGCTAAGTGGAACCCGACTGCAGGGGTGGCTTTTGGATATGATCCCGACAATGCCCTGAGGCACACAGTGTACCCCAAGCCCGAGGAGGGCCAAAGAGCGAGTACTCGGAGCTGGATGAAGATGAGTCCCAGGCTCCGTACGGCCCCAACGGCAAGCCGGAGAGGTTTTACTACCACGTGGAGTCCTGTGGCTCTCTGCGCCCTGAAACCAGCGTCCTCTCAGCCCTCTCTGGGCTGAAGAAGAAGCTGAGTGATTTACAGACCCAGCTGAGCCACGAGATCCAGAGCGACGTCCTCACCATAAATCAGCCGCAGCTCATCCGCCCGAGCGGAAAAGGATCCGAGCAGCAGCCGTGTGCAGGTCTCCTGAGACCCTCCCAGCTCCAGAGGTCCCCACAGCCGTACTTAACTTCTTAGCAAGCCATCAGCACCAACTGGAGGGGCAGCAGCGGGGAGGGTGCCCCCCATCCTCGCTTGGTCCCGGGTAGATTACGGGGTGCCCCTGGTATTGAGGCAGGACAGTCCTTCACTGAGCATGCAGCAGCCCTGGCCCTGCCTGCTGGTGGCTAGTCTCCCCCGAACCCTGACCTCCCTCCCCCTGGTCTGCTTGTAGAGGTCGTATGCTTCCCTGTGGAAACCACTGAGCTAGACCCTCCTCTTTTGGTCATTTCAGCTCTTGGCTGACTTTCTGTGCGGAAGTGAGCATTTCACAGTTGTACCGTAGGTTTCCGCTGTCAGGACTGAGTGTTAGAAGTCTCATTCAGGCCGCCTACAAACCCAGCCCCTGCCATGGTCAGCCTACACTTGGCTCAGATTCCCAAATGTCTTTGGACCCTGGCTGCTCCCCCCTTCCCCCCACAATAAACCCTGTGTTTCATTCTCTACCCATAAAAAAAAAACAACAAAAAAAAACAACCATGATGAGAGAGAATCATGGACCGGCTGCCTCCTGCCCGCCCCACCCTGGGGATCCAGCCCACAACCCGGGCATGCGCCCTGACCGGGAATCGAACCCTGACCGCCTGGTTCATAGGCCGACGCTCACCCACTGAGCCACGCCGGCCGGGCTGAACATCTTTTTGTGTGCCTATTTGCTGTCTCTATATCTTCAGAGAAACTCTCATTTAGCTATTTTGCCATTTTTTCACCCGGTTGTCTGTTTTGTGGCTGCGTTTGGAGAAGTCTGTGAATCTGAAACCGCCGCCTCCAGCTTTGACGCGTCTCCTCGGCCTGGCCGTCTCCTTCCCTCGGACCCGGCAGCAGAGCCGCTAGCCCCGGGCACGGCCGTCACCTGTCTCTTGTCCCACGGATGGCGGTTTTGGTGTCGAAGACGTGTTTGCCGCCTCTGAGGTGGTGCATCTTCGACTGCGTCTTACAAGTTTATAGTTTTAGATTTACATTCGGGTCTCTGACCATTTTGAGTTCATTGTTGCGTCTGGTGCAAAGTTCAGGCTGAGATCTGGTTTTGCATGAGGGCGTCGCGCTATTCCGGCGTCCGTGGTGAACGTGTCCGGCGTAGTGTTGATGGCATTATATTTACCGTCATCCTTTCAAAGGAGGACCCGAGGGCCTGTCGCTCCTCTGGGCTGTTCAGCTTATGACACCACAGATTCGCCGAGTCGCGTGTTCAAATAACCCCTGCGTTTTGTTCAAGGTCTCGAGATTCTGCCCTCCCAGGAACTCGTGCCATGACTGGATCGGACCCCCAGATAAATACTCAAACCTCCGGCCCATTCACTTCCACGTCCCTGAAGACGAGTCCCCAGCGGAGCAGAAGCTCCGAGAACTCAGGCAAGAAACACAGGAATGGAACCAGCAGTTCTGGGCCAACCAGAACTTGACTTTCCGCAAGGTCAGTGCAGCGCGGGCCGGCTGAGCGAGAACAGTTGGCCACTTGGGGGTGCTGTGTCTTCAGTGTTCGCTCTGCCTTTCAGTGACAGCGGGTTCTCAGGTCCTCAACACGCCTTTGGGTCCGTGTCCTTTCCTCACGACGCCCCCGCCCCCCGCCCGAGGTGCCCGAGGAACCTCGCTCTGGTTTATAGCAGTTAACCCTGTGGCGGAATTGGTCCAGTTACATGTACACCATTCCCAAGAACCTGTGGACGATGTGTGTTTGTGGGGGTTTTTTGTTTTTTGTTTTTGTTAATCTTCATCCGGAGGATATTTTCCCGTTGATTTTTAGGGAGAGTAGAAGAGAGAGGGAAAGACAGAGGAATACCGATGTGAGAGAAACACATCGATTGGTTGCCTCCTATAGGAAGCCAGGCCAGGGCCCGGGCCAGGGAGGAGCCTGCAACCAAGGTACACGCCCTTGATCAGAATCGAACCCGGAATCCTTTGGTTCACAGGCCGACGCTCTATCCACTGAGCCAAACGGCTGGGGCCGATGTGTATTTGGTAGTGTCCCAGCTCCGCCCTCCCCTCTCGCTCATGTGCTAGTACATGTATATGTGTGTATATGTGCATATAAATACTTATTACTTTAAAATATGTTTTATTGATTTTAGAGAGGAAGGGAGAGGGAGAGAGAGATAGAAACATCAACAATGAGAGAGAATCATTGATCGGCTGCCTCCTGCACGCCCCCTACTGGGGGTCGAGCCTGCAACCCGGGCATGTGCCCTTGACTGAAATCGAACCTGGGACCCTTCAGTCTGCAGGCCAATGCTCTATTCAGTGAGCTAAACCAGCTAGAGCTATATGCATATACTTTTTTTTTCTTTATTGATTAAGGTATTACATATGTGTTCTTATCCCCCCTTGGCCCCCCCCCACTCAGGCCCTCACCCCCCTGGTGTCTGTGTCCATTGGTTAGGCCTATATGCATGCATACAAGTCCCTTGGTTGATCTCTCCCCCTTACCCCCACCCTCCCCTGCCTTCCCTCCGAGGTTTGACGGTCTGATCGATGCTTCTCTGTCTCTGGATCTGTTTTTGGTCATCAGTTTATGTTGTTCATTATATTCCACAAATGAGTGAGATCACGTGATATTTATCTTTCTCTGCCTGGCTTATTTTGCTCAGCATTAAAGCTCACCAGGCCCATCCATGTTGTTACAAATGGTAAGAACTCCTTTTTTACTGCAGCGTAGTATTCCATTGTGTAGATGTACCACAGTTTTCTAATCCACTCATCTGCTGATGGGCACTTAGGCTGTTTCCAAATCTTAGCTATGGTGAATTGTGCTGCTGTGAACATAGGGGTGCATATATCCTTTCTGATTCGTGTTTCTAGTTTCTTGGGATGTATTCCTAGGAGTGGGGTCACTGGGTTAAATGGGAGTTCCATTTTTAGTTTTTTGAGGAAACTCCATACTGTTCTCCACAGTGGCTGCACCAGTTTGATTCCCAGTCAAGAGCATGCACCTGGGTTGCAGGTTCGATCCCTGGCCCCGGTTGGGGCACATGCGGGAGGCAACCAATTGATGTGTCTCCCTCACATTGATGTTTCTCTCTCTCTGTCTCCTCCCTCTCCCTTTCACTCTCTCTAAAAAAAAAAAAAAAATCAATGGAAAAACTATCCTCCAGTGAGGATTAAAAACATAAATAAACAAACAAACAAGCACAACGCTTTTGGCAAAATTGAGATGGTTGAAGGAAGGCTTTGCGAGGCTGATTCTCAGGAGATCCACACCCAGGCTTCTCGGGACGCTGGGGCTGTGTCCCGCAGGGGGACCCGGGGGTGGGGTCTGATAGGTGTCTGGGGCTGTGTCCCACAGGGGGACCCGGGGGTGGGGTCTGATAGGTGTCTGGGGCTGTGTCCCCTAGGGGGACCCGGGGGTGGGGTCTGATAGGTGTCTGGGGCTGTGTCCCGCAGGGGGGACCCGGGGGTGGGGTCTGATAGGTGTCTGGGGCTGTGTCCCGCAGGGGGGACCCGGGGGTGGGGTCTGATAGGTGTCTGGGGCTGTGTCCCACACGGGGACCCGGGGGTGGGGTCTGATAGGTGTCTGGGGCTGTGTCCCACACGGGGACCCGGGGGTGGGGTCTGATAGGTGTCTGGGGCTGTGTCCCCTAGGGGGACCCGGGGGTGGGGTCTGATAGGTGTCTGGGGCTGTGTCCCGCAGGGGGGACCCGGGGGTGGGGTCTGATAGGTGTCTGGGGCTGTGTCCCGCAGGGGGGACCCGGGGGTGGGGTCTGATAGGTGTCTGGGGCTGTGTCCCACACGGGGACCTGGGGGTGGGGTCTGATAGGTGTCTGGGGCTGTGTCCCGCAGGGGAGACCCGGGGGTGGGGTCTGATAGGTGTCTGGGGCTGTGTCCCGCAGGGGGGACCCGGGGGTGGGGTCTGATAGGTGTCTGGGGCTGTGTCCCGCCGGGGAGACATGGGGAGGCAGAGGGGGTCTGATATTTGTCTTTTTTTAGGAAAAAGAAGAATTTATTCACTCAAGACTGAAAGCGAAGGGCCTGAGAACTGAATCAGGTGAGTTCGTTTGTTCTTTTTCTTGCTTAAGTAACGGCAGGAGGAGCTCAAAGGAGAGAGTTCAGGGGGCGAGTGGGCACCCTAGGGCGGGGCAGGCGCCCCAGGGACTCAGCGGACAGCGAGCGCCTGCCTCCCCTGCTCCCTCTGCTGATCCCCGGTCATTCCCAGCGCATGGCCTCCTCTGCCCTCCGGCACCAGCTCCTGGTCTTGGGCGTGGTCCCAGGCTCCTGTGAGCGGAAACGGGGAGGCCCCTCCAAGTGTCCCGCCTTGGTCCGCACGCCTGGCTCCCCCAGCGTCCCCGCGCGCTAACCTCGCGGTAGTGCCGCCTGCTGGTTCTCTGCCTGCTGCAGTGACGGCCTCGTTGGTTGTGGCGGGGCCTGTAAGTGGGGGCGGGCAGCTTTCCTGTAACAGCTGCAGGGTAAGGAGCGAGTCCTGGGGCCTGGGGTCTGCCTCCCTCCCTCCGCAGCTGTGCTGTGTGTGTGCGGAGGGCCCGTGTGTCCAGCAGGCACTGCTGACGGTCCCCGCTGCAGTCTGCAACACCCGCCTAAACCCCCTCGGCAGCACAGCCAGGCTGTCCCACCCACAACCAGCCCAACAGCGCCCATCCAGCAGCTAGACCCCCATGACTACAGGATGACAGCCTGCCTCCCTGCCCGTGCCCCCTCCCTGCCCGTGCCCCGTGCCCGGTGCTCCGACCCTGGCAGCAAAAGGGACCCAGGACACCCGGTCCTTCCGTCTCAGGTCCGCTGGCCCCACCCCGCACCTCCTCTGCTTTCTCCGCCTGTTTATAGCTCCCAGTGCGAGGAAGCAGCCAGCCTAGGCTGGCCCGGGGGTCAGGCTAGTGGGGCGGGGCCCTGGACAGCAGAGGTCCAGGCGTGGGGTTGTGTTGAATGAGCGTGGCTGCTGCCATGGAGACGGGGCTGGGCGCAGTGCAAGGACGGCGCCTGACAAACAGTCTGCGTCCAGGAGACAGTTCAGCGTGGACAGCAGGGTGGACGCCGGTTCCGGTAAACGTGGGATCAGTTAGTGGTCCGCCCGTCATTTTTTTTTTCTAATGTATCAATTGATTTGAGAGAGAGAGAAACATCAGTTAGTCGTTCCACTTACTTACGCACTCATTGGCTGCTTCCCGTGCGCCCTGGCCAGGGATGGAACCCCAGCCTTGGTGTGTCAGGTGATGCTCTAGCCAACTGAGCCGCCTGGCCAGGGCTCTTTTCCTTTTTTTTTCTTTTTTTCAGAGAATTTTTATGAGTTAATTTGAGCCAAACTGACAACATTGCGGGGAGGTAGATCTCAGACGCCCTTCTGCCTGTTAGTTTACTCCTCCGTCTTTCATTCTTCCTGATGCTGTGCAAATGGATTGTTTTCCAGCGTCATTGTCAGGTTGTTTGTTGCTCATCGTAGGGATCAGTCGGCATTTATATTTTTGGTCTTGTGTCCTGCCACCTTGCTGGCCTGGTGTTCTGGGTCAGTAGTCGTTTGTGGGTTCCTTTCCCTGAAGTATTGGTGTAAGTTGACATTTATTTCCAGGTCAAAAGGCAACACTGAATGCAGAAGAAATGGCTGACTTTTATAAGGAATTTCTAAGTAAAAATTTTGAGAAGCACATGTATTATAACAGGTAGGTGTTTCCTTTTTTCTTATTGCTCAGCCGAGGACATTTTTGTATTGGTTTTTAGAGAGAGTGCAAGGGAGGGGGAGAGACAGAAAGAGAGAAACGTAGATGTGAGAGAAAGACATCGATCAGTTGCCTCCCACACATGCCCCGACTGGAACCAGGGTTTGAGCCTGCAACCAAGGTACATGCCCTTGACCAGAATCGAACCCATGACCCTTCAGTCTATGGGCTGATGCTCTATCCACTGAGCAACACCAGCTAGAGCTATTAGGTCCTATTGATAAGTCATTCATTCTATCAGATGCAGTGACGGTATTGTGGTGATGTGCTTTTAGAGAAGGTTTAATGATACATAATGGTGTGTATTTCCACGTGAAATGATAGGATGTGATGCTTGAGATTTGCTTTATTATTTATTTTTTAAAATATATTTTATTGATTTTTTACAGAGTGGGAGAGGGAAAGAGAGTTAGAAACATCGATGAGAGAGAAACATCGATCAGCTGCCTCTTGCACACCCCCTACTGGGGATATGCCCACAACCAAGGTACATGCCCTTGACCGGAATCGAACCCGGGACCCTTGAGTCCACAGGCCGATGCTCTATCCACTGAGCCAAACCCATCAGGGCTGCTTTATTATTTTTATTTTTATTTTTTTTTAAAATATATTTTATTGATATTTTACAGAGAGGAAGGGAGAGGGATAGAGAGCTAGAAACATCGATGAGAGAGAAACATCGATCAGCTGCCTCCTGCACACCTCCTACTGGGGATGTGCCTGCAACCAAGGTACATGCCCTTGACCGGAATCGAACCCGGGACCCTTCAGTCCGCAGGCCGACGCTCTATCCACTGAGCCAAACCGGTTTCGGCAGGGCTGCTTTATTATTTATTTATTTATTTATTTTAATATATATACTAGAGGCCTGAGGGGTCCCTCAGCCTGGCCTGCGCCCTCTTGCAGTCCGGGACCCCGTGGGGAGAGGGGCCTAAGCCGGCAGGCGGACATCCCCTGAGGGGTTCTTAGCGCTGCCGTGGAGGTGGGAGAGGCTCCTGCCACCGCTGCTGCACTCACCAGCCGTGAGCCCGGCTTCTGGCTGAGCGGGCTCCCCCCGTGGGAATGCACTGACCACCGGGGCAGCTCCTGTGTTGAGCGTCTGTCCCCGGTAGTTAGTGCGTGTCATAGTCACCCATCGTTCCGCTGTTCAGTCGATTTGTATATTAGCCTTTTATTATATAGGATTTTTTTATTTCAGAGGGGAAGGGAGAGGGAGAGAGAGATAGAAACGTCAGTGATGAGAGAGAATCGTGGATCGGCTGCCTCCTGCACGCCCCCTACTGGGGATCAAGCCTGCAACCCAGGCATTTGCCCTGACTGGGAATCGAACCCTGACCTCTTGGTTCCTGGGTTGGGCAGAGATTTGCTTTAACATGTAACAGTGACGGCGCCATGTGGAGCAGGAGAGGCAGGATCAGAGCCTGGAGGTACCCGCCAAGGCTGGGAGCTGGCAGAGCGAAGGGACCGCTGGTGCCGCGGATGCTCTGAGCTGTGCGCTGCTCAGCCGACCGGGAGCAGCTTTCCCTGGACCTCCGCGTCCCTGAGAGCTGGACGTGTGCTGGTGGCTCTGAGTGGAGAGGGCGCCTCAGCCAGGCTAGGCAGTGCCGGAGCCCCACCCGCTGTCCCCGCAGAAACGGAGCGCCCTCTCCTCCCTCCCTACACCTTGTCCAGTCAGGTCTCCTGCGTGGAGGTGGCTCCTGCTTGTCCTTGAGGCAGGATGCAGCCTCCTGGGGTCTGTGTCATCGTTTTCCTGGATGCCTTGCTCACACGGGCCCCGCTCCCCATTCCTGGCACCTTAAGTGGATGGACGTGTCAAGACAGTTCTCGGGCACAGGGTCTCTGACCGGGCGGAGGCGCCAGCTCACGGCGCGTTTCGGCGCGTTTACCCCGGCTTTGCTCATTCTGGCATCAGCTCACTGGGTGGAAAAGCCTGGCATGTGGCCTCCCAGCTTCCGGCTCAGCCCCAGGGTCTGGAATGTGTGTTCCGCTGTGGAAACGTTCCAGCTTCGCCACTCACTGCCCACAGCGGGTGCATTTGCAAGTGTGAGACCCTCTGTACGCAGGCCGCGACGGGGAACGGGGGGCCCCAGCCCAGTCTTTGTCAGAGAAGCTGTGGAGCTGTCTCTGCAGAGACACAACTTACACAGAAGCGCAGGCCACCTTGCGGGAGAGGGCCTGGGGCTCTGTGACGCTGGCACTCACCCTGAGTGAGCCCCTCACAGGGGTGCTTTGTCTCATGCTTCTGAGGCAGGTCAGTGCCAAGGCCAGCGAGGCCCCCTCACTCAGTGACTGTGTCCCTGCAGGAAGGCCCTGGGCCAGCGAGGCCCCTTCACTCAGTAACTGTGTCCCTGCAGGAAGGCATTGGCCCAGCGAGGCCCCCTCACTCAGTAACTGTGTCCCTGCAGGAAGGCCCTGGGCCAGCGAGGCCCCCCTCACTCAGTAACTGTGTCCCTGCAGGAAGGCCCTGGGCCAGCGAGGCCCCCTCACTCAGTAACTGTGTCCCTGCAGGAAGGCCCTGGGCCAGCGAGGCCCCCCTCACTCAGTAACTGTGTCCCTGCAGGAAGGCCCTGGGCCAGCGAGGCCCCCTCACTCAGTAACTGTGTCCCTGCAGGAAGGCCCTGGGCCAGCGAGGCCCCCCTCACTCAGTAACTGTGTCCCTGCAGGAAGGCCCTGGCCCAGCGAGGCCCCCTCACTCAGTAACTGTGTCCCTGCAGGAAGGCATTGGCCCAGCGAGGCCCCCCTCACTCAGTAACTGTGTCCCTGCAGGAAGGCCCTGGGCCAGCGAGGCCCCCTCACTCAGTAACTGTGTCCCTGCAGGAAGGCCCTGGGCCAGCGAGGCCCCCCTCACTCAGTAACTGTGTCCCTGCAGGAAGGCCCTGGGCCAGCGAGGCCCCCTCACTCAGTGACTGTCCCTGCAGGAAGGCCCTGGGCCAGCGAGGCCCCCCTCACTCAGTAACTGTCCCTGCAGGAAGGCATTGGGCCAGCGAGGCCCCCCTCACTCAGTAACTGTGTCCCTGCAGGAAGGCCCTGGGCCAGCGAGGCCCCCTCACTCAGTAACTGTGTCCCTGCAGGAAGGCCCTGGGCCAGCGAGGCCCCCTCACTCAGTAACTGTGTCCCTGCAGGAAGGCATTGGCCCAGCGAGGCCCCCTCACTCAGTGACTGTCCCTGCAGGAAGGCCCTGGGCCAGCGAGGCCCCCTCACTCAGTGACTGTGTCCCTGCAGGAAGGCCCTGGGCCAGCGAGGCCCCCCTCACTCAGTAACTGTGTCCCTGCAGGAAGGCCCTGGGCCAGCGAGGCCCCCTCACTCAGTGACTGTGTCCCTGCAGGAAGGCATTGGCCCAGCGAGGCCCCCTCACTCAGTGACTGTGTCCCTGCAGGAAGGCATTGGCCCAGCGAGGCCCCCTCACTCAGTGACTGTCCCTGCAGGAAGGCCCTGGGCCAGCGAGGCCCCCTCACTCAGTGACTGTCCCTGCAGGAAGGCCCTGGGCCAGCGAGGCCCCCTCACTCAGTGACTGTGTCCCTGCAGGAAGGCCCTGGGCCAGCGAGGCCCCCTCACTCAGTGACTGTGTCCCTGCAGGAAGGCCCTGGGCCAGCGAGGCCCCCTCACTCAGTGACTGTGTCCCTGCAGGAAGGCATTGGGCCAGCGAGGCCCCCTCACTCAGTAACTGTGTCCCTGCAGGAAGGCCCTGGGCCAGCAAGGCCCCCCCACTCAGTAACTGTGTCCCTGCAGGAAGGCATTGGCCCAGCGAGGCCCCCCCACTCAGTAACTGTGTCCCTGCAGGAAGGCCCTGGGCCAGCGAGGCCCCCTCACTCAGTAACTGTGTCCCTGCAGGAAGGCCCTGGGCCAGCGAGGCCCCCTCACTCAGTGACTGTGTCCCTGCAGGAAGGCCCTGGGCCAGCGAGGCCCCCCCACTCAGTAACTGTGTCCCTGCAGGAAGGCCCTGGGCCAGCGAGGCCCCCTCACTCAGTAACTGTGTCCCTGCAGGAAGGCATTGGGCCAGCGAGGCCCCCTCACTCAGTAACTGTGTCCCTGCAGGAAGGCCCTGGGCCAGCGAGGCCCCCTCACTCAGTGACTGTGTCCCTGCAGGAAGGCCCTGGGCCAGCGAGGCCCCCTCACTCAGTAACTGTGTCCCTGCAGGAAGGCCCTGGGCCAGCGAGGCCCCGGCTTCCGAGGGCTCCTCTGCAGGCTTTCAACAAATACCAGGCGGCTTAGGGGCCTCCAGGGTGGGCGCCGAGGGGTTGGCACCTCACTGGGCATCCCCGAGTTTCTTATTCTCAGCCTGGTGATGTCCAGGAGGAGGGAGGGAAGGCGTTCAGGGACAGTTTGGCTTTACTGAGGGTGGAGAGAGGAGGAGGTGGAGGGAGGGGTGTGGGGGGGCGTCAGGTCACCCGCCTCTCGGGCAGTCCTCAGTGCCCAGCGGGGTCACCGCTGTCCTATTCCTCTGCAGGGATTGGTACAAGCGTAACTTTGCCATCACCTACTTCATGGGCAGAGTGGCCCTGGAGAGGGTCTGGAACAAGCTGCGGCCGAAGCGGAAGACCAGCAGCTAGGAGCCCGCCGGGCCACCCCCACCCCCGCACCAAGCCCCGCGGGAAGCGGCTGGTCTAGCAGCGTGTTCCCGGGGGATCTAACCGCCTGGCTGTGGCCGGGGCTCACCCCTTCTCCCCGGGCCCTGGCTTATGTCAGAACTGTGCGGCAGGGAGGATGTGGCCCTGGTGCCCTGGGGCCACACGGCTCTGTCCTGCCCCGGCTCCCGCTGGCTCTGGTCACAGAAGGGACAGTAAATAAAACCCACGTGCCTGTGTGCCTGTGTGCTGCGTTTCGAATTACGCCGATTTGGAATAGAGAACGCGAAGAGAGCGACGGGCCTTCACCCAACTCCTCGGTGGACGACTGGCAGCTGCTGCGGTGCCCGGCTCTCAGGGACCAGGGACCACGGAGCAGACTCGGAAGTCAGGGCGCTGCTCCGTCGGGGGCACCTGGGAGAGCTCCCCATGTGCTCCCGGGAGGTGCCAGCCCTTGGTTCAAGCCCACCCCCTTTTAAAATCTTTTAAAACCAGCACGTTTGAGCGTGCCTGGAGCGGGCGGGTCACACCTGCAGGACGGGACACCCGCCTCAGCAGCCAGACCAGTCAGTAAGCAGTAAGCGAGCCACTTGGCAGACAGATGGCTTCTACTGTTTTTAATGTTTTTACTGATTTCAGAGAGAGGAAGGGAGAGAGAAACATCCATAAGGGAGAAACATCCATCAGCTGCTTCCTGCTCACCCCCTACTGGTGATGGAGCCTGAAACCCGGGCATGTGTCCTGACGGGCACTCGAACTGGTGACCTCGGCATATGGGACGGCTCCCGACCACTGAGCCACACCGGCCAGGGCTGGGCTCCCTTCTTGGAGTCTAAACATTGACGGTGAAATGACTCTGGAAAACGTCACTTTAAGTCACAAATAAAAGGAGAACGCGTAACTAACGTTCTTCTGACCCTGAAATGTGAAAGCTCAGTCCCACAGGCCAGGTGGAGTGAGGCGATTCCCGCCCAGCCGTGGCGGGTGAAGTATTTCTGGGGGCTACCTGGGGGGGGGGGGGCGGGGGCGGGGTTACCGCTTTTCCCAGGAACCCCTGTGAGACAGTTAATGCTTCTGTGGCTGTACTAGAAAAGTCCCCAGACACCGAAATGACACTTCCAGTGCGTGAATTGTCTGTATGTGAATTACAGCTCAGCAAAGCTGTTGAGCAAACCAGAGTGTTTTTGTGTATGTGCATAAAAACTCATCTTTTTAACCTTAAAAAAAATAAAATAGGCTTAATTTCTTATGTGCAAGAGAAAAGTTAATGCTTCTGTTTCTGAATTAAAAGTTCAAGTTGAGTCTCTTTCCTCCTGTGTGTGGGGTGCCGAGTGTGGGCACGGGTGCTCATCCACCACAGGGGGCCCCGGGGGGCCCTCAGGAGGGCAGTGGGGACCCGGCCACCCGCACCGCTCTGACGCCGCTCTTCCCTTGTTTTATTGATTTCGGGGGGCGGGGGGGGGCGGGGAGAGAAACATCAGTGATGAGAGAGAATCATCGATCGGCTGCCTCCTGCACGCCGCTCACCGAGGATCGAGCTCACAACCTGGGCCTGTGCCCTGACCGGGAATCAAACTGGCCTGAAGCCCGCAGGAGCTGCCAGGCCACCCCTGTCACTCGCCTTTCCCGGGAGGGTCAGCCCGGGTCGCCGGCAGGCCCCGCCCCTGTGAAGGAGACCTTGCTGGGAGGCATCCCTCTTAGGAACCTGACCCCCCCGCCCCCGTGCAGGGCAGCCCCTCACAAGGAGCGAGGTCACCCCACAGACACGCCAAGGCCCAGAGGCCCGATGGACAGGACGTGTGTGTGTGTGTGTGTGTGTGTGTGTGTGTGTGTGTGTGTGTGTGAGAGAGAGAGAGAGAGAGAACATACACATGAAGTCTACCGTTTCTGCGTGTGCA
The DNA here is from genome assembly GCF_963455305.1 of Plecotus auritus. Taxonomy (NCBI): domain Eukaryota; kingdom Metazoa; phylum Chordata; class Mammalia; order Chiroptera; family Vespertilionidae; genus Plecotus; species Plecotus auritus. The sequence continues at coordinate 4,381,206 of NC_137770.1, read as the reverse complement.
GCTCGGCAGCACGGAGCGTGTTCTCACTGCAGCCGTCACCACCAGAACGTTTCGTCTTCCCAGACTGAACCGCTGACCCCTTACACACCAGCCCTCCCCTCCCCCAGCCCTGGCCCCTCCCCTGGCCCGGCCCACCATCTCTCTGCCTCTGCCTCTGAGCCTGACTGCTCCAGAGACCTCGGAGCAGTGGAGCCACCGTGTCTGCCTTTCTGCCTGGCGCCCCTCCCCGAGCTCGGTGCCCTCAGGCCCTCCATGCCGCAGCACGTGGGCCGGGTCGCATCAGGCCGGGACCTACGCCCTCAGAGCCTCCGAGCAGGAGGTGAGCCTCGGGCTGCTGCCAGCGCCTGCTGGGGCTGCGGCTTCACTCCCCAAGCAATGCTCCCGCACGCCCCGCGCCCGCCCTGTTCTAGGCTCGGATGACACAGACACCGCCTCTCGGGCCACCCTGCTGTCTTGTGCCCCCGCCGCCTGGTGGGCAGCCTTGCTGGGCACTGTCCTGGCTCTGAAGTTCTCACCCCCGTCTTCCAGGAAAGTAATTTCTTTCCTTTCGCACCACGGAGCACGACTGATCCATGTTCCCAAATGTCCCTGCTGCTCCGGCCTCACCTGTAAGTGCTGGCGGCTGACCTGCACTCGCGATCTCCGCTCTGGGCTGCACCCGGCCCGCGTGGAAAAGCCCCCGTGGAGGGCAAGGTCGTCCGTCCAGGGTGGTTTCTATCCAGGTGTTTGGGGTTATAAGCTCCCCTGGGTCCCCCTCCAACCTCTCCCGCCCCAGCACCCCCCCAAAGACCAGTTTCCCATCAAAGCACCCACTTTGGCACGGGCGGCAGGTGGCAGGACTAACAAGGGCAGAGCCCAGGCGGGGAGGCCTCAGGCTGCTGGTCTGTTCCTTTATGGCTGCCTCTTCCCCGCCCCCAGCGCCCGCCAGCCACGCTGGGCAGATGGGCAAACAGCTGGCGTTGGCTGCGAAAGGTCGGTCCATCTGCCAGGAAATCCAGTCCCGAGAGCAGTCGCCCTGCCCGTCCTGGGTGCTGGCGGGACCGGCTGGACGCCTGGCAGGGCCGCACAGGCCCAGCTCCAGCCCAGAGGACGTGGCCTCCGACTGTGTGGGCAGAGCCGAGTCTGTCTGTACACCATCCTCTCCCTGCCCGGCGCCTCACGCTGCCTGGCCCCGGGGGGGGGGGGGGGGGGAGGGGAGGGGAGTTGCAGGAATAAGCGTGTGAGTGATCACAGCTGTGGCTCCGGGACCCTTGACCAGGTCACAACAGGAGCCCAGCTCCAGCCCAGAGGGATGGAGCCCACAACCCGGGCACATGCCCCTGACCAGAATGGAACCCGGGACCTTTCAGTCCAAAGGCTGACGCTACCCACTGAGCAACACCGGCCAGGGCAGATCCTATCTAATCTGCACCCAGAGGGGCGGGACCTGTGCTGACGGGGCCGCCGTCACGGAAAGCGAGGCCCCACTCACATTCGCGGGAACCCGAATGTATGAGCGTGGGCCGGGGGGGTTCCCCAATGTGTGAGCGTGGGCTGGGCGGGTGGGGGTGGGGGCCCAGGACAGGGCTGCCAGTCAGGAGGGGATTTGCGAGGCTGTGTCCCTGCAAGGCAATGTAAACTCTTAGACTTTTTAAAAAATACATTTTTATTGACTTCAGAGAGGAAGGGAAAGGGAGAGAGAGAGAAAATCAATGATGAGAGAGAACCATTGACTGGCTGACTCCCGAGTGACTCTCTCTCCCTCTCCCTTCCTCTCTGAAATCAATAAAGATGTATTTAACAAAAAGAATCGGCTCTGCAGATGCCATTACTCAGGCTATCAGGAGAGCAGCCTGGACTCAGGGTGGATCCAGAGACCCTGGGAGGGAGGCCCCGGGACCGGGACTGGGGTCACGCATCTCCAAGCCCAGGACTCACCTCGTGGAGCCCCTGGAGGCAGGAGAGGCGGGGACCAGGCTCTCTGAGCCCCGGAGGGAACTGCCCGCCCGCGCCTCGGTCTCTGACTTTGGCCTCCGACCCTGGCCTCCAGGCTGTACGAGAATCGCTTCTGTGACGTTGAGCCCCTGGTTACAGCGGCCCCGGGAATCCCTCGGAGCCATGAGAAAGCAGGAGGAACTGAGGGTGCTTGGGGATCGGGTCGGGTTGATGAGCGGTCCTGGAAAAGAACAAGATTTATGTCTGATGGATCAGCGGATTCTAAAATGCATCAATCGATGGAAATTTCCAGAGGCCCTGCTAAAAGCCTTTTCCCGAATCTACTCCCCAGGCTGAGAGCACAGGCAAAGCTGTAGTCTCCTTTCCTGCGGCGAAGTGGGCACTGGGGTGGGGTCCAATGGCCACATCAGAGCTGAGACCTAGCGGTCCGTTTCCCCGCTCATAGCCTCAGTTTCTCCATCTGTAAAATGGGCGGGGCGGGGGAAATGGGTGTGAGGTGCTTTGTGTCAACGCCAGGGACCAGCGCGGCTCCTGGCCACCGAGTTGAGTTTCTATGCAGACGGGTTTCCAGGTGCTGACCAACGGGTAAAGGCCGAGGGCGCACGAGGCTCAGCTGGACCCGCCCAGCCAAGTCCAGGTGAGGGGCTGACCTGGGCACCCCGAGGCTGGGCTTTTCCCGTTCTAGCCCTCTGCGATGGCACATGCATCTGTGTGTTTCCCTAGTCAGGCCTGCCTCCTCCTCCAGGCTGCCCTCCAGAGCCGAGCAGAGTCTGGCACAGTCGGCAGCAGCTCGTTCAGGGCACTGAACACCTGCAGGGCTAAGAGCCTTCCTGTGGGTGGGCGGCCAGCTCTGCCTGTTCCAGGGTCTCCTCGAGCCTGGCCTCCCCCCTGCACAGGTGGTGGCGGGACAGAAGCTGCCCCTGGGGCTGGAGCCTGCTGCCCCTGGGAGGAACCTCTGAGTCCACCTTTAGTTTTATTTATTTACTAGAGGCCCGACGCACGAAGATTCGTGCAAGAATGGACCTTCCTTCCCCTGGCTGCCGGCACCACCTTCGCTCCGGCCCGGAGCCACCTTTCCACCTTCCCACACTGCCCAGAGGCCCGGAGCAGCTGGGGTGGTGCGGAACACCACTGGCCACTTGGGTGCCTGCGTATGCAAATTAACCCACCATCTTTGTTGGGTTGATTTGCATACTCACTCCTGATTGGCTGGTGAGTGTTGCGAAGGTATGGTCAATTTGCATCTTACTCTTTTATTAGTGTAGATTTTTAAATATATATATTTGTATATTTTTATTGACTTCAGAGAGGAAGGGAGGAGAGAGAGATAGAAACATCAATGATGAGAGAGAATCATTATTGGCTGCCTCCTGCACCACCCCCTACTGGGGATGGAGTCTGCAACTCGGGCATGTGCCCCGACGGGGAATTGAACCCTGACCTCCTGGTTCATAGGTCGACGCTCAACCATGAAGCCACGCCAGCCAGGCCGAGTCCACTCTTAACCTGCCTCCCACCCACAGGTCACCTTTCTCCTGGGCATTTCTGGGTTGTGTGGTCCAGGCTGGACCAACACAGAGGCCATCCTGGCAGGAGGAGGGACGTGGCCCTCTTCTCCCAGACATGACTGTGGGGCCACCACCTCATACAGGGACCAAGAAATCCGCTAGAGAAAAAATGGTGTGACCACCGTCCACAGACGCAGGGCACACAGGTGGTCCGGGTCTGCCGGGGAGGAAGGAGGGAAGCCAGCTCGGAGGGTGGGCGGGCCGTGGGACCCAGGGGGGTTTAACGAGCCTGGTTGGGTGAGCCAGACCAGCACTGGGTGAGGTCACTCCCCCACCCCCACCCCCACCCCAGGGGGCAGCCCCAGGGAGCAGGGCAGAGCTGGGGGAGCAGGCGACACCAGGACTTGTCGGCACTGATGCCAGCCAGCACTTGGGTGTTGACTGTTTACTCCGTGGTTGGTCGGTCCGTCTGCCCATCTGTCCGTCCATCCCTCCCTCCATCCGTCCATCCACCCGTCCATCTGTCCATCCATCCACCCGTCCATCCATCTGCTACCGCTGATTGAGAAGCACTCTATTCAAGAACCTGGGCGAGGGGTGGGGTCTGTGGAGGAGGATGGGCAAGAGAGACCACAGGAATGAAGGTGGGGTCTGTGCCCAGAAGCCTCACAATGATGAGAGGAGGTTGGTCTCTCTGGAGGCCTCGCTCAGGGGAGGGAGCCCGGGGAGTGTGGTCCGGCACCCCGTTCACCGAAGGGGCGCAGCCGTGGCCAGGGGCGGCCTGTGCTGACTCCGCAGACCTGCACCTGCATGGCTATTTTTGCATAAAAGCTGGAAAAAGCCATCCATCTGCTGGTCTGCGGTGGCCCAGGTCTGTGTCCTTGAACAAGTCCACGCCCTTCCAGGATGGCAGCCGTCCCAGGTGAAAAGGGGGGGGTGGGTGGGTGGCCACGATGCCATGGCCTGGGCCACCAGCTCCTCCAGGAGTGTCAGTCACGCAGGTGGGAGCATTTTCCGGAGCTCATCGACGGTAGCCTGACGATGTGTCTGTTTCACGTGTGAATTTTCCCTAAAAACAAACGAATACCCAACTCTGTTCATGATACCCGTGCTAAGGTGTTCAGGGGTAAGAGTACTGACATTTGCAACTTGCTCTGAAATGCGTTAAAAACAACAACAATGGATGGATTCATGGACGGAAGGTGGATCACCTGAGACAGGTAATAAAGCAACAGGCGCGTGGAACCTCAGGGGTGGGTATGTGGGTGTTCACGTACAATTTTTCTGCATGTTTGAATATTCTCATGATAAAAAGTTGAGGGGAAACCCCCAATGCAGAATGTCAGTTTCCCACGTCACGTCCTGCACCCCAGGCCCCAGACCCATTGCCTGTCGCCATCAGAGTATCAACCAGTGACAGCATCTCTTTTTTTTAAAAAAATATATTTTTATTGATCTCAGAGAGGAAGGGAGAGGGAGTGAGAGAGAAACATCACTGATGAGAGAGGATCACTGATCAGCCGCCTCCCACATGCCCCCTACTGGGGACCGAGCCCACAACCTGAGCACGTGCCCTGACCAGGAATCAAACCGTGACTTCCTGATCCATAGGTCAATGCTCTGACACTGAGTCACGCCAGCTGGGCCCGTAGCATCATTTCTTTCTTTCTTTTTTTAATTTAAATATATATTTTATTGATTTTTTTTTTTACAGAGAGGAAGGGAGAGGGATAGAGAGTTGGAAACATCGATGAGAGAGAAGCATCGATCAGCTGCCTCCTGCACACCTCCTACTGGGGATGTGCCCGCAACCAAGGTACATGCCCTTGACCGGAATCGAACCTGGGACCCTTCAGTCCGCAGGCCGACGCTCTATCCACTGAGCCAAACCGGTCCGGGCCCGTGGCATCATTTTAATAAGTTTCCCTCACTTGGACCCCCCCTCCCAGCCCCTGGCCGACCGTGTGGATAACCAGAGAAAACTGGCCGGTCTCCATGCCACACCTGTGGGAAGTCCAGCACGTTTCCTGAGATATCCCATGAGTCCCTGGGAGGACGTGGCCATCTCTCCATAGTCAGGACTCATGTGTCCTCCCTGCCCACACGTGGGCATCAGTCTTCATCTGGGGGCATCCCGGGCCACTGATGGCTCTGGGACGGCGTCCCTCACAGCCCGGTGCCCCCAGGGGACACTGGAAGGGGGGCTCGGGGGGCCAGGATGGCTGGGCCTCCCCAGCAGGGAGCTGTCCTTCCTATATGACAGCTCAGGGTCCCCAAAAGCACAGATGTGAAAGCTTCTGGGACTGGGACTGCGCAACCCCATGCCAGCTGTATGCAGGAATCAGGCTGGTCAGTAATGCTGGGACCCTTCGCCGAGCAGGACCCAGCCTCTCTCTGCACCTGGAAAATGTGAGGCAGGGAGTGGGTGGGCTTCCCCCTGGGATCCCCACTCCCTCACCCCACCTCTGGACCCCCAAGGGCTGCTGCTTCTCCCCTGCCTGAGGGGGCGGTCAGTGGGCTGAACTCTGGCAGCCGGAGCTCTTTAAGGAAAAACACCCCAGCCCTGGGTACCAGGAATTAGGAGGCAAGTGCACCCTGGCCGGCGGCTCAGTTGTCTGGACCATCGTCCAGGACACCGGAAGTTGTGGGTTTGATTCCCAGTCACGTCACCTACCTAGGCTGCGGGTTGGGGTGCGTGTGGGAGGCAACCGATAGATGTTTCTCTCTGACATCGATGTTTCTCTTTCTCTCTAAAAAGGCAATAAAGCCCTAGCTGGTTTGGCTCAGTGGATAGAGCGTCGGCCTGCAGACTGAAGGGTCCCGGGTTCGATTCTGGTCGGGGCACATGCCTGGGTTGCCGGCTCGATCCCCAGTGCAGGAGGCAGCTGATCCATGATTCTCTCATCATGATGCTTTTCTCTCTCCCTCTTCCTTCCTTTCTGAAATCAATAAATATATTTTAAAAATAAATAAAAAGCAATAAAAAATGAAACAAAAACACCTTGGACACATTAGACACTGTTTTCAGAGCTGAAGCCAGAGACCCACGGGCTGTGACCTGTGGCGCAGAGCAGAGCGGAGGGAGCCCAGCTTGGCCCTGACCCTGGTCCTGATTCCACGGCCGCCAGGCCGCCCTCTGCGCTCAGGCTCAGCAGCTTCTGCGCGGGCCTCGCGCGGGCCCTGTGGTGCCTGTGAAGGGGCGGGGCGGGGCGGGGCGCCAGGCCAGGCCGGGGAGGGGCACCGCGCTGCCAGCTGCAGCCCTGGCTTCTCCCCTCTCTTCCTCCCTCCACTCCCTCCCTCCCCGCGCTTTACTGGGGTGGGGGCTGCCCACTGGCCTGCAGGCCCCTGAGGATGCAGGGGCGTCCCAGCACCCGTGTCCCCCAGAGTTGCCCCTGGGCACAGCCGTGGACATCCCCGTGCACAGGTGACTCCATTCTCCACTGAGACCAAGGGCAGTGTGCTTTGTTCCCTGCGGTCCCTGCACTTGGACCTCCATGTGCGGGGCCTCCCTGCCTGCCACGTGACTGGTCCCTGGGGGACGTAGAGCCCCCCTGAGCCCCTGACCCAGGGCTGCGGGTCAGGGCATCGCGCCTGGCTCTCCCATTGCCCAGCCTGGCGCCTGCCACCGGAACACCCGGGAAATGCCGAGGATGAATCCATGGGAGTCTGTGTGCTCGGCTCGTCCGGATGCCAGGGCCCGGCAGGCTGCAGGCGGCCGGAGAGCGGTGTCCACCCCGCCGGGAGCAGGGCCCTCAGCCTCGGCTTTGTCCTCAGTGCGGCTCCGTGGGCCAGGGCTGCTCCAGGTCACCTCCAGCCCGCCCCCAGGTCCGCGGGCTGCCCGCTGAGCTCTCCCAGCTCGAACCGGAACCGGAACCGGGGTTAGGATAGATGAGGGCCTCTGCAGTGGGGAAGCCGGGAAGCCGGGGATCCGGGGATGGAGACGGCAGGCAGGGCAGGGTGGCGGGGGGACCACTCCCACCAGGCCTTCCCGGGAATGGAGGGCACTCACCCAGGAGCAGGGAAGCCCGCGCCACTGCCGGGTCTGTTGGAGGAACCACAGCCGGCTGCAGGGGTGAGGTGCAGGGCAGGCCCTGACCAAAGGTTCGGAGCTGCCCCTCCGGCACAGCGGGAGGCAGGTCCCTGGCTAACCCACAAGGCGTCGGCCACAGGCGTGCTTGGAGGACGTGCGGCCCCCGTTGCTTCTCGGGGCCCTGGTCCTCCAGGTGTATGCGGAGGAAATGGGTTCCCTGCTGAGGCCTCCCCACCGCCCAGGCATCCACCCTCAGCTCTGCTCCTGTCTGCGGGAGGGGCAGGGCGCTGTCCATCTCTCCAGCCCCGCCGGCTCCTCCAGGAAGCGGACTGGCAGGGCCCCGCTGCAGCACCTGTGACTGGGGCTGGCGAGCCTCTCAGAGCCGCCGCCGGAGGACCCAAGGGCTGGCTGACTGCGAGACCCTGGGTGAGGGTGCTCCAGCCGCTGCCCCGAGTGAGGGGGGCCTTGCCAGTTCAGGAGGCTGGGGGTGAGTGGATGAGCTGGCCTTTCCCAGCACCCCGGCTCCTTCCTGCCCGAGGACTTCTGCCTGCAGGGCACACCTTCAGCGTTGCTTCCCCCTAGTCTTTTTATATAATATATATATTGATTTCAGAGAAGAAGAGAGCAAGAAAGAGAGAGAGAGAGAAACATCAACGATGAGCGAGAATCATTGTCTGCTGCCTCGTGCACACTCCCTACCGGGGATGGAGTCCGCAACCCAGGCACGTGTCCTTGACTGGAATTGAACTGGGGACCCTGTCGTCCGCAGGCCGACACTCTATCCACTGGGCCAAACCGACTAGGGCTCCTTCCTAGTCTTCAGGTCTCCTCTGACTTGCCCGCCTCACGGTGCACCCCTGCCCCTGGCCGCTGCCCGTGGATTATCTTACCTCAGTGTCTGCGTGGCACTGCATGAGCAGGGATCTTATTATCCTGTTCATCAGCGCCTGTTGGCTCTTACTGTGGGGACCACTCCAGCTCATAAACAGTTGTGGAGAGAATTAAAGGACCAGGCACTAAGGTCTAAAGGGAGTGGTGGCATGGGGGATGGGGACGGGATGGGCTGAAGCAACGTGAAGGAGGTAAGACTCTTGACCACCCATCGGAAGGGGACATCTTAGGTTTCTTGCTGGGGGACAGTTACTGAGTCCGGTCACAGCAGAGGAAGGCGGCCAGGGCAGCTGACACCTCTCCTCTCCAGCGCATTGTGGTCGCAGCTGCCATGCCCAGCCCCCTGGGTGGCTGTGAGGGGCGGTGATATCCGAAGGGCAGTGTGGCTGAGTCACTGCTGGGGTGTGAAGGGGCTGTCTGACTCTGAGCCTCTGCCTCGCCCTCGGCCCAGGAGTGCTGTGTCACCAGAGATCCTCTTTCCAGCAGCCCTTTGCATTTTTAAAGGAAATCAAAGTAACCGGACCTCCCCGTGTAAAATCCAGGAGCACTTGCTTCCTGGTGGCTGAGAGCCGGGGGTTAAAACGGCCGCGGGTGATGGGCGAGAACATCTGCAGAGGCAGCCTGGTCCAAGGCAGCAGGGTGGGGGGCTGGCCCGGGACCCCTCTGGCGAATTATGCCCCTGGCCCTGCACTTGGGACGTCTGCGGCCGCTGGGGCGGGTGGCTGTCCATGCTGGTGGCAGACAAAGCAAGCTGCGCCTTGCCCACTGAATCAGCGCTGGACTCCGGGCTGCTGAGTCAGGCCTGCGGAGCCGGGTGCAGCGGGGTGAGGCCCAGGAGGCTCGGTGATCGGGCCGCCCTTCTCCGGGCGGGAGGTCGCGGCCCTGCACCCAGGGGCGTGCAGTGGCGAGGGCTGCTGTGGGTGCAGCTCGCGGGGTGGGGGGGGGGGGGTAAGGGGCGGGCCTCTGCTCCGCCCGGCGCCAGCGGTTAAGCATCTATCCCTCCGGCTCTCGCCAGCCGGCGGCGCCTTGCGCTGAGCGGGGCCGGGCCGGCCTCGGAGGAGGTGGAGGCCGGGTGAGCCAAGCCCGCAGGGCCCTTCCTTGGGGGCGGTGGGAGCTTCCCCGAGGGTCCCGGAAGGCTCGAGGGGACACGTGGTCCTCGAAGACGGATCCCGGCCCGCGGGGGACCTCGTTTCCAGCCCCGAAGCGCGGTGACCACGCCCCCCTGCTCCCGACGGGTGACGTCACGCAGCGCGCGGCATTGTGGGGCGGGGCCAGCCGGGGGAGGGGCGCGAGACGCCATTTTCGGCAGCGGCAGCAGCGGGCAGGAGCCGGAGGGGCGCGGGCGGCGGCTGCGAGGGGAGCCGCGGGGACAGCGCGCGGACGGCCGAGGATGCTGTGGGGAGCCCGCGCCGGCGCCCCTCGCTCGTGACCGCGGCGTCGCACCCGAGCGGCCGAGGCGGCGGTCCCGCTGTCCCGCCCCGCGCACGCGCCGGGCCTGGAGCTGACAGCGCGAGCGCGCCCGCGAGCAGCACGGTGAGTGCGGCGGCCGGGCTCCCCGCGTCCCTCCCCTTCCCTCCCGTTCCGGCCGCCGCCGCACCCACGGCCCTCCAGGTGCGGGTTTCTTCGGCCTCGCATCCCCGCGTTCCCGCCCGGCCCCGCGTCCCGGCCCTGTCCCTGCATCCCCGCCCGCGCCCCGCATCCTCCCAGCCCCGCCCCGTCCCCGCATCCCCGGTCCTGCTCTGCATCCCGGCCTCACATTCCCACTCCGGCCCCGCAGCCCCGGTTCTACTCCTCCCTCATCCCATTCTGTCACCGGCCCCGCGTTCCCGCGCCGGCCTTGCATCCTTGTCCCGGCCCCGCATCCCCGCCCGGCTCCGCTCCGCATCCCCGGCCTCACATTCTCTCCCGGCCCCGCATCCCCGGCCTCACATTCTCTCCCGGCTCCGCATCCCCAGCTGCGAGCGGGGGCGGCCGTTCCGGGAACAGCTGCGGCCCGGGAGCCGCGCCGGGGGAGGTGGCCGCCCCCGGGAAGGCGGCGCGCGGGGTGGGGGACGCGGGGAGGGGCGCCGGCCGGCTTTGCTTTGTCCGAATCCTCCCTCTTCCTTCCGGCCGCCGCCCTCTCCCGCGGCCCCGCCCTGGGCCGACGCGCCTGTCACGCTCGCGGGCGACGCGGGCCCGGCCGGTGGGAAGCGCGGGGACCTCCCGAGGCCGCCGGACCTGGCCTCGCCCGCGTCCCTTCCCGTCCCTTTAATAAACAACCAGGCGCGAGCCGGTCCACCCGCGGCGACCACCCAGGCTGGCGCCGCCTGGTCCGGAGCACTGGTTGTCAGATTGGGTGCAGCTCTTTCCTTAAAAACCTTAAAATAAAGGGTTAAAAAAAGTGAGATTCATGCGCGGCGACGGGGTAGCTTTAGAACTTGGGGTTGGTAGAGCCAGGTACTTCTGTGTTAGAAATTCTGTATTGTGGTTCCCTATTGCTGTTTTATTATTTAAGCCACACAGTGAGACGACACATTAACGTGTCACAAGGAATGCTCGTAAAGGGATGTTTTCATGAAGTGCGAGCGCAGCGGCCCCGAGACGCCATCTGAAGCGCTGCGCGAAGGGCAGCGAGTCCTGCGGAATTCCTCGCGTTGGTTAGGTGCCAAGGCTTTTAAGCGCAGCGTGGCCAAGCCATGGGTGGGCACTGGCTCCAAACACCTGGCCCCAAGCAGTTCAGGGAAGACCGTTAGGGCTGGGGCGACCTCCTGAAGGCTCCAAGTTCTGGGTTTGCCTCTCTGCACGACCGGCACCAGCCCGCGCGGGCATTGGGTTCCCTGTGCTGTCTCCTGAGTGTCTGTGGTTAAGCAGCGGCACTAAATGTTAAAGATTCTCCGGGGGGCGGGGGTGGAGGCTGTAGGAGCCCATTTCTCCCCGCCTCTGAGAATGCAGCATCATGGTGCAGCGAGCCTGGCGGCCCTGGGTGTCCCCGAGGGGCGTGGAGGGCCGGGGTGACCTCACTGTGGCCTGGCTCCACCGGGCGGGCAGGCGCGGCAGTGTCTTGGAGAAGCACTGTGACATTCCTTAGCAAAGGTGGAGAGACATGCACGGGAGTGCCGCTCGGGAGGGCACCGAGCATCTTGACTGAATGGCGCGTTAGGAAGCTGCCTCAGTGCCACGAGAAGGCAGTGTGTCGCTCTCCACGTGAACTACCTGGAACAGTGTAAAAAGGAAACCGGAAATAGAGAAGTCACATAAAATGTAGGGTTTGTATAATCTGAAAGCATAAGTGGAAGCTGATAAGAAACCAGAACTCTAACAAAGTGATGAGTAATATCCTAAATAGAAGAACAGGAACATTTTAAGTGTCAGATTTGGGGGCATAAAATAGAAATGACTGGCATATCAGGATGGTGAGAACATGGTCTTGCTTGTCTGTTGAGAACCAGGGGACGGCAGGTGGGTGCTAATTAGCAGTTGGTGATGCAGAGATAAAGACGGTGGCCAGTGGCTGTCCTGGGCGCTGAGTCTGCAGGGACAGGAAATGGATGAGCCCCGGGATTAGTGATTAGATGGGGCTGCGCTGCTGCCCTGAGGCGGTGATTCCAGAGCGGAGGCTTGAAGAGGACAAATTGGCCACTTGAGGGTGGGGCTGGAGGTAGTGGTGCTGCTTAGGGAGAGCTGGGGTGGGTGCTGGGTGAGAGCTGGGGTGGGTGCTACTTAGGGAGAGCTGGGGTGGGTGCTGGGTGGGAGCTGGGGTGGGTGCTGGGATGGGAGCTGGGTGGGTGCTGGGGTGGGAGCTGGGTGAGAGCTGGGGTGGGTGCTGGGTGAGAGCTGGGGTGGGTGCTGGGGTGGGTGCTGGGGTGGGAGCTGGGTGAGAGCTGGGGTGGGTGCTGGGGTGGGTGCTACTTAGGGAGAGCTGGGGTGGGTGCTGGGGTGGGTGCTGGGGTGGGAGCTGGGTGAGAGCTGGGGTGGGAGCTGGGTGAGAGCTGAGGTGGGTGCTGGGGTGGGTGCTGGGTGAGAGCTGAGGTGGGTGCTGGGGTGGGTGCTGGGTGGGTGCTGGGTGAGAGCTGGGGTGGGAGCTGGGTGGGAGCTGGGGTGGGTGATGGGTGGGTGCTGGATGAGAGCTGGGGTGGGAGCTGGGTGGGTGCTGGGGTGAGAGCTGGGTGAGTGAGATGGAAAGGTGAGGTCAGGACCAGCTTGAACAACATGCCTGGGGGTGCTTTCATGCTGAGTGTGGGAAGGAGGGCTGGAGGATGCCAGGAGTGAGGTGACATTTAGAAGCTTAACTAGTGTGGCAGGTGCTTAGAACTGAGATGAGACTAGTTAGGGAGTCATTAACCCCGTGAGGACTGAGCAGAGTGAGGGCAGTGCCGGTGGGAGCAGAGGAACAGAGGATTTGGGGCTGGGACACGGGGTAAGGGTGGGGCTGCGGGCAGGCAGGAGGGGTGGGCAGCATGGGCAGCCAGAGCAAACTCCTGAAACGCAGAGGGTCCCCTCACCCCTCTGCTGAATGTTCCCAGCGCAGCGACCTGGGAGCGCCCCGCCCGTCTACCCCCCCCTCACTGAGGCGCACCTCTCTGGGCATGGTCCTCACTGCCCCCTCCTGAGCACTGCACTTCCTACTGCGCTGGACCGTGTCCATTATTTTCTTCCGGGGCTTCTTGTCTGCCCCTCCCTCACCTCACACTCCCCACCAGGTGGGTCCTTACCTATTGTATGCATTGTCAGTGCCTGGCAGGGACCGTGCTTAATAAACATGTATTGAAGGAAAGCATCTGGCAGTGGTTCTCAACCTTCCGATGGTCTCAGGCAACCCTGCTAGCGGTTCTCAACCTGTGGGTCGCGACCGCTGCTGTAGAGCCTAAGACCATCGGAAAACACAGATATTTACATGACGATTCATAACAGTAGCAAAATTACAGCTATGAAGTAGCTACGAAAATCATTTTATGGTCGGGGGTCCCCACAACATGAGGAACTGTATTCAAAGGCCGCGGCGTTAGGAAGGTTGAGAACCATGGGTCGAGAGGGACTTCCTGGTCTCTGCAGTGACTCAGGCTGGTGGGGCGGAGGGGGCTTCGCACTTGGTTTTGGGTTAAATCTGAAGTGTTTTGGGTGGCCGGTGCACTAGCGGGCCGGTGGAGGTTTAGGGCCGGAGCTCAGGACAGATTTATGCTGGAGATAAAGATTTGAGAGGCGCATCATATTGGCTAAAGCCAGTTGAGTGTCCTTCATGACCTCTTCTAGAGGCTTCTTACCGTGGGCGTGGACGGAGGGGCCCGAAGGGCAGCAGGGTGCCCCCGGGAAACGGGAGGGCGGGGCTTGGGCACTGTCACATTGGTTCAGAGGTCAAGGAGGAGTTGGACAGAAAAGTCTGTTGGATTTGGCATCTAGGAGGTTATTAATGACCTTCCAAATTTTTTCCGAGAATATTCCTTCCTGCAGAAGGAGGGCTCATTCTGAGAGCTGAGTGACAGTGGCAGCAGAGGACCCGGCCTTTTTCCCAAGGCGCCCTGCAGCCCCTGGCTGATCTGCTCTCAGATAAAAAATGGATCATGATTTTATTTTGTTTTAATTTTTGGAGGCAGATGGAAGCAGTTTGGATCTATGCTTTTGAATGTCCCTGCCTCTGAAGTTTACTGTGCTACTGCTAATACTAGTGAAACTGGTAACGGTGAGGTTAGCACCATACCAGGCACCATACCAGGCAACCACCTCCATTTTTTTTTTTTAAATTGGTTTTAAAGAGAGAAGGGAGAGAGAGAGAAGAACACTGATTTGTTGTCCTACCCATCTATGCTATCATTGGTTGCTTCTTGTATGGGCCCTGACGGCATCAAACCAGAAACCTTGGTGTATCAGGGTGACACTCCGCAGGGCTCCACCTCTATTTTCCGTGGAGGAAACGTTGGGTTAGAGAGGGCAAGTTACCTAAGCCAGCAGGACCTGGCTGTGGGGCCGGGCTTCGGACTCAAGTCCTTTACTTGCAACAGCCTCGTTATCACGAATCAGGATAATAATGCGGAGCCTGCCCTGGCCAGGTGTCTGTTGGTTGGCAAGTCATCCTGTATTCCAACAAAGATTGTGGATGTTTATCTCTCCTCCTCCTCCTCCTCCCCCCCCCCTCCTCTTCTTCTTCTTCTTCTTCTTCTTCCTCTCCCTCCCTCCCTCTCTCTCTCTCTCTCTCTCTCTGTCTCTCTGTCTCTCTCTCTCTCTCTCTCAATAACTAAATAACAATGCAGTTCACACCCAGTGTCTGTGGGTGAGGGTCTGGCATGGCTTATCTGGACCCTCCTGAGCTCAGGCTCCCGGCTGCTCACGTGGGCTTGAGTGGCGTTTCCCCTCTCGAGCTCAGAGCAGCAGAATTCAGGTCTTTTGGTTGAGGGCTAGCGTCCCGTGTTCCTTGCTGGCTGGCTCTCGGCTGGGGGCTCTCCTCAGGTCCTAGCCGCGGCCCCTTCCCTCTTCAAAGCCAGTTGTGGGGAACCTCCTGCAGCCCGGCTTCCTCTCACACCGAGTCTCTGACTTCCAGACCCGGATTGACAAGGGCTCATGTGATTAGGTCAGGACACTGGCTAACCTCCCTGTTTTAAGGTCAGCTGATTTGGGACTTTAATTACATCTGCAGAATCCCTGCACTGCAGTCCCAAGATTAGTGGTTGATTGAATAACTGGGAGAAGGTGTGGGTACACCAGGGGCTAAGAATCTTGGGGGGAGGCATCTTAATCTGCCTATCACATCTCAACTTTATTGTGTTCTCAAAACCAAACCATTCATAGCCATCTTTCAGTCGACATCCGAATAACAATTTCTGAGTCCATACAGCATTAATATACAGCAGTTAGGAAATTCTGCTTTAAAAATTGAAATACACTTGCCCTAACCTGTTTGGCTCAGTGGATAGAGCGTCGGCCTGCGGACTGAAGGGTCCCGGGTTCGATTCCAGTCAAGGGCATGTACCTTGGTTGCGGGCACATCCCCTGTGGGGAGTGTGTAGGAGGCAGCTGATCGATGTTTCTCTCTCATCGATGTTTCTAACTCTCTGTCCCTCTCCCTTCCTCTCTGTAAAAAAATCAATAAAATATATTTAAAAAATATTGAAATACACTTTCTATGCAGTGAAATACTAAGATTTTGACTATAATTTTCATTCAGTTTTGATTAATACATATCAAAATAGAGCCCAGCCCTAGCTGGTGTGGCTCAGTGGATAGAGCGTCAGCCTGTGGACTGAAGGGTCCCAGGTTCGATTCTAGTTAAGGGCACATGCCTGGGTTGTGGGCTCGATCCCCAGTAGGGGGCGTGCAGGAGGCAGCCAATCAATGATGATTCTCATTATTGATGTTTCTATCTCCCTCTTCCTCTCTGAAATTAATAAAAATATATTTTTAAAAAAGATCGTGAGGCGGTAGTTTTTTTTTGTTTTTTTTTGTTTTTTAATTAGCAATAATCATGCCTCGGATAAACCTCATTGGCTACGATACTGCCACTAAGCAAAGCGGCGGCGGTAGTCTTTACTGCAGTGACAATACACCTGAGTTTACTTTATAAACAGGTTTAAAAAAAACAGCCCAGACGTGTGGGAGGCAACCAATCCATATGGCTCTCACATCGATGTTTCTCTCTGTCTCTCCCTTTCCACTCTCTTAAGTTACTGGAAAAACATATCCTCAGGAGAGGACTAACAACAACACAAAATAGAGCCCAGGGAGTTCCCTTGAGCCCCTCCCTCCCCAGACATGAGTTGCCCCGCAGGCAGCGCTGTCCTGATTTCTGAGCACAGGCCAGTCCTGCCCTGCCTTCTGGTCTCAGGGAGGATGCTACCCGGTGGTTGGCTGGTTGCATCCCGCCTCTGTCGCTCAGCCTAGCACTCGAACAGCACCCCTGCTGTGGCGTGGGTCCCTCCGTTGGCTCCTTTCATCCCGAGCGAGCGGGGCTGCCCTGTGGGCCGGCCGCCGTGGCCATTCTTCTCCAGATGGCCTTCGGGCGCTCTGTGCCGGCTGGACGCGGCCTCGGAGGGGGCGGCTCAGGCTCGCTGCACGGCTGACGTGTCCCGAACCTGCCAGTTTTGCCAAGTGGCTGTGCCTTGGACTCCACTAGCAATGAGCGCGCGCTCCCGTGGCTCCCGCCCTCTCCTCCTCTTCTGTTTTTTTTTTAAATATATATTTTATTGATATTTTACAGAGAGGAAGGGAGAGGGATAGAGAGCTAGAAACATCGATGAGAGAGAAACATCGATCAGCTGCCTCCTGCACACCTTCCACTGGGGATGTGCCCGCAACCAAGGTACATGCCCTTGACCGGAATCGAACCTGGGACCCCTCAGTCCGCAGGCCGACGCTCTATCCACTGAGCCAAACCGGGTTTCGGCTCCTCCTCTTCTGTTAACATCCCTCCCCGGCTCCGCAGGCCTTGCTGGTCCTGAGCAGGGCCTTCTCCTCGGGTCAGTGACGGCTCCTGGACCAGTGGCGACGGCGCTTCCTCCCTGCCTGCTGGCCTTGTGCCCCGCTTTTGAGCAGTGTCTGTCCTAAGGGTTTTGCCCATTTAAAAAATTGGGTTCTTCGTCTTTTTATTGTTGAAGGTTGGATTTTTAAAAATCCTCACCTGCAGATACTTTTTCCAATTGATTCCTAGAGTGGGAGGGAGGAGGGAGAGAGAGAAATATATCGGCGTGAGGAGACATTCATTGGTTGCCTCCCCGCATGCCCCTGCCGGGGCTGGGGAACTTGCAACCAAGGAACGTGCCCTTGACTGGGCATCGAACCACAGACCCTTCGGTCCACTGGCCGACGCTCTAACCACTGAGCACTGGCCAGGGCGAGTGTAGGAATTTTTTTGTGTTTGGGTACAAGTCTTTGTCAGATACATATGTTGCAAATACCTTTCCCAATCTGTGGCTTAACTAATTTTTTTGACTGCCTTTTACATGTTCTTTAAGGAAAGTGGAGGCCTTATTCATTCAGTCAACGCTTATCCCATCTTTTTTTATTTTTTATTTTTCTGCTTTCTCTCACCCAGTACTTTTAAAACTTGATGAAGTCCAGTGTATCAGTCTTTTCCTCTTATGGTTCCTGTTTCCTGCTATGGCCTCTGTTCTTGTTTCTGAATAATTAGGAAATGTATGCTGCCTTGGGAAAACGCACGATCGGAAAGATGTGAAGGTGTGAGAGAGAGCTGCCCCTCTCCCGCTGCCTTCCCCTGCCCCTTCCTCTTCCCCTGCCCCTTCCTCTTCCCTGTCCCTTCCCCTTCCCTGCCCCTTCCTCTTCCCCTTCCCCTGCCCCTTCCTCTCCCCCTGCCCCTTCCTCTTCCCCTGCCCCTTCCCCTTCCTCTTCCCCTGCCCCTTCCTCTTCCCCTGCCCCTTCCTCTTCCCCTTCCTCTTCCCCTGCCCCTTCCTCTTCCCCTGCCCCTCTCCCGCTGCCTCTCCCCTGCCCCTTCCTCTTCCCTGCCCCTTCCTCTTCCCCTGCCCCTTCCTCTTCCCCTGCCCCTCTCCCGCTGCCTCTCCCCTGCCCCTTCCTCTTCCTCTTCCCCTGCCCCTTCCTCTTCCCCTGTCCCTTCCTCTTCCCCTGCCCCTTCCTCTTCCCCTGTCCCTTCCTCTTCCCCTGCCCCTTCCTCTTCCCCTTCCCCTGCCCCTTCCTCTTCCTCTTCCCCTTCCTCTTCCCCTGCCCCTTCCTCTTCCCCTTCCTCTTCCCTGCCCCTTCCTCTTCCCCTGCCCCTTCCTATTCCTCTTCCCCTGCCCCTTCCTCTTCCCCTGCCCCTTCCTCTTCCCTGCCCCTTCCTCTTCTCCTGCCCCTTCCTCTTCCCCTGCCCCTTCCTCTTCCCTGCCCCTTCCTCTTCCGTGCCCCTTCCTCTTCCCTGCCCCTTCCTCTTCCCCTGCCCCTTCCTCTTCCCCTGCCCCTTCCTCTTCCCTGCCCCTTCCTCTTCCCCTGCCCCTTCCTCTTACCCTTCCTCTTCCCCTGCCCCTTCCTCTTCTCCTGCCCCTTCCTCTTCCCCTGCCCCTTCCTCTTCCCTGCCCCTTCCTCCCGGCAGGAGAGCTGGGCTTCACGGCTGGTCTCCGGGTAGGAGGAAGGGCACTCCATGCAGACGGGCCGTTGGTTGCCACTTACATGCCAACTTCGCTTCTGCTAGGATGCCGCGCTGCTAGCATTTTTCCTTGGGAAACAAGCAGTTCTTCCCACGTCGGAGCGCATGCTCTCGACACGCAGCACCTGTGTGTGCTCTCAGGCACGCGGGCCCACGAAGCTGTTTGCTCTCCGCTTTTCAACCAGGGACTTGAGTAGCGACACCGGCCTCGCTCGGCTCATTCACCCTTGCTTTAGGAAAAAGTGGGTGCTCCTGGTTTCATGGAGCACCTTCCCGTAGTGTCTCATGCTTCCAGTTTGCACCTGTGAAGAGGGGCCTGTGTCTTAGGCAAACAGATGGCCTCAGTGCTCTGCCCAGGCCTCGCCAGGGCTCTGCCCGGAGGTGGGCGGCCTGGCCTGTTTTTTTAAATCCTCTCCGGAGGGCACCGTCCCAATAGAACTTTCCTTGTTTTGAGGCAAACCATTCAGAGACCCAATTGTCCACTTCTTCGTAGGTTTTGAAGTGCTGCTCAGAAAGTGCGTGTGCCATCGATGGGAACAGGTGGTCATCTGAAGGAGCAAGGGCTGGTGAACACGGCGGGTGGGCTAATACTTCCCAGGCAAGATCTTTTTGCGTGTCTTTAACGGGTTTTGAAGTGTGTGATGGTGCGCAGAATTACTTTGCCGTGTCTTCTGGCCCGTTCTGGTCTTTCCATGATCAAAGCGTGGTTCAAATTGATTATCTGTTGTTGGTAGCGATCAGTATTAACGGTTTCACCTGGTTTTAGAAGCTCATAATACACCACACCTTCCTGATCCCTCCTAACGCAGAGCATTGTCTTCTTTCCAAAGCGATTTGACCTTGTAGTCAATGTTGATGGTTGACCTAGATCAACCCATGATTCTGTGCGTTTGGGATTCTCAAAATAAATCCACTTTTCATCGCCAGTCACAGTTCGATGCAAAAAAAAGACCTTTCGTGCCGTGGAAGCAACACTTTACTGATGACTTTCCGGTTTTCCATTTGTCTTTTTCGCTCAGTTGATGTGGCACCATTTTCCTTCCTTTAAAATCTTTCCCATTGCTGGTAAACGATCGGAAATTGTTTGCTGAGCAACATTTAATCTTCCTGCAAGTTGTTTCTGAGTTTGACATGCATCTTCATCCAATAATGCTCGTAATTGTTGGTCTTCAAACTTCTTTGGTTGACCTGGACGTTCTTTGTCTTTAACATCGAAATCATCACTTTTAAAGCCTTTAAGCCAGCGTTCACAAGTATCTTGAGATGGAGCATGTTCACCATAAGCTTCCCGAAGCTTTCAGCAGCACTTTTCTTCAGGATAAAGTAATGAATTTAAACTTCCCGCAAATGCTCTTTTTTTGGCACAAAACTCGACATTTTTAAGTGTAAAAATATCTATGATGTTAACACCTTCAGCAAATTGGACATATGAAGTTTTAATAATTATTATTTTTAATGTATTTTTATTGATTTCAGAGAGGAAAGGAGAGGGAGAGAGAGATAGAAACATCAATGATGTCAGGGAATCATTGATTGGCTGCTTCTTGCATGTCCCCCACTGGGGATCGAGCCCGCAACCCCGGGCATGTGCCCTTGACCGGAATCGAACCCAGGACCCTTCAGTTCACAGGCTGACGCTCTATTCACTGAGCCAAACCAGCTAGCGTGGACATACGAAGTTTTGAAGCTTGTTGTCAATACAACAAAATAACATCATATCAAATCGCACATACATCCACATATGTGTAACTCCATCTATTGAAAAAAATCCGCATTATTAACCGGTGCACCTGGTGTGGTTTACATATGAAAAATGTACAGGGCTGTCCAGTTCCCGACATTTCATCAACCTGGTAAGAAAGCTGCACCCACGCCCGCTCCCTCCCGCCCGCGCCCACCACTGATCTCCTTCCGGATTCTGCGCGCCCTCGTGTAAGTGGAGGCCGGCACCGTGTGGCCTTCTGCCTGGCTGTGTAGGCGGCACAGTGTTACCTGTGTTGTAGTGCGGACCAGTGTTTTGTTCCTTTTTATATCCAACTACTCCGCCGTATGGCTGCCCTCATTTTGTTCATCCGCTCACTCATCAGCCGATGGGCATTCGGGCCGTTTCACGTCTTGGTTATTATGAATAATGCCACAACACTGGCGGGCAGGGTTCGCGGTTGCCACCGTTTCATTTTTGGAGCATTTGTTTGCAAGGGTTTAGGTAAGCATGTTTTCATTATTCTTGGGTGTGTAACCTGGACGGAACTGAGGCTCCGTCATCTAATTTTCCAGGGTCTGACCGTTGTATCATTTAATCCACAACACACTCTGTAATCTTGGGTTCCAAGGTAAGAATGTCTAGTCCATCTGGGCTGCTGTAACAGAAGACCATCAGACAGTCAGTTCTCACAGCTGTGGTGGCTGGGAGATGATGACGCTGGCAGAGCCAGTGTCTGGTGGGGACCTGCTTTGGCTCAGACACCATCTCCTTGCTGTGTCCTCACGTGGCGGCAGCGGGAGGGGGAGTCTGTGGGCCTTTTATTAAAAGAACACCAATCCCATCCTAGCTGGTGTGGCTCAGTGGATAGAGTGTAGGCCTGCGGACGGAAGGTTTCCGGGTTCGATTCCAGTCAAGGGCACATGCCCAGGTTGTGGGCTCGGTCCCTAGAGGGGGCTGTAGGAGGCAGGCGACGGATGATTCTCTTTCGTGATTGATGTTCCTATCTCTCTCTCCCTCTCCCTTCCTCTCCGATGTCAATTAAAAAAAAATATATATATATATATATATATTTATATAAAGAGCGCTAATCCCGTTCATGAGGGCTCCTCTCCTGACCTCCCAAAGGCCCGCCCACCTCCTCATCCATCACCTTCGGCATTAGGTGTCATTCAGACCGTGGACTGCGTGCTTACTTCCCTGAGTAAACTTGGGTTGTTTTCTGCAGGCACATTAGAGGCTCTTTGCTTTTCCACGCCCGCCCCCTCTAGGGCAGGACCGTCCCCCTCTAGGGCAGGACCGCCCCCCTCCAGGGCAGGACCGCCGCCCAGTGCTCCCCGGGTCGGGCCGTGGCGGTGTGCAGAGGTGGCCGGCCCGCCAGCTGAGGGCTTCCCGCTGTGCAGCTCGGCGTCTCTTGGAAGAGCATCTCGGATGCCATGGCCCACCTTGCTTTCTCTCTGCTTCCCTCGGCTGTGTCCGTAGGAAGTACATGGCCCAGTCACGAGCGGTCAGAATGGCCGTGTCTTCCTTGGCTGCCTCTCTCTGTGCATCCACATTCCTTTCTGGAAAAGTTGATATGTAAGGGCCCAGCCAGGTCGCTCCGTGGGTTAGAGGGCTGTCCCCATGCGCCAAGGATGCAGGTTTGATCCCTGATCAGGGCACACACAAGAAGCAACCAGTGAATGCATAAGTAAGTGGAGCATCAAATCGATGCCCTCCCTCTCTCCCCCTGCCTCTCGCTCTCTTTAAAAATCAGTAAAATTAAAAAATGGATCTGTAAGTCACACAACCTGATAAAGTGACCCGGGGCGGATGCTCCTTTCTTCTCTGGCCTTTGCTCTCTTGTTAATTTTTGAGAGAGGGGGACGGTTGTGGTAAATAAAATTTGTCAGATTGGTGAAAATCGTATCGCCTGCTGATTAGTAGAGTTTGATTGTGTGAGGGTACGCTTAGGAGCTGATCAGGTGGAGGAGATGGGACACGAGATCATCACGTGACGGTGACCTGATCACCCATGGGACAGAAATTCAGTCTCTGACCAGAGCAGTCTCTAAGGCGGGCGGGAGAACCTGACAGTTCTGCTTTAACCTCTCCCTGCTGCGTGTTCAGCGTTTCTGTTCTCGTCTCGGTGTCAGGTTGGTCTGTCTGTCCTGTGGCAGAAGTGTCACGTCGTCCTGTGTGGGTGGGAGGGTTGAGGAGGTTCCTTTGCCTGCCCTCCGGACAGCCCGGTCAGGTGTTACCCTGTGTTCTTGCTGGTGAGCTATGAGAGGCACAGGCGTGTGTGCCCCGTGTGCACGCGCACTCCTGTGGCCGGACGCACCAGCAGGGCGGCGAGAGCGTAGATTCTATTCCTCTTCTGCCCAAGTCCGTCCCCACCACCCCCCGCCCCCCATGGAGGTCTGTCGCTGTGCCTCTAGCTCTCGGAGTCCGGAGTGCGTGGTGTCAGCCTGCCCTCGGCGCCTGCGTGGGCCGGAGGCCAGCCCCGGTCAGGCCTCACCTCGTAAGCCCGGCTCTGCGTGGGGACGGAGGACCAGGGCTGCGTCACGTGGAAACTGCTGAGAAGGTCGCTGCCGGCGGCGGGGAGGGCGCCTCGCTTCGTTTCCTCCTCCCTCTGGGGACCCGCTGAGTCCTGTTCACCGGACACCAGGCCTCCGTCGGCCGGCGCGTGTGCCCTCAGCAGCGACCGCGTGACAGTCCGAGAGGGGCGCGCAGGACGGGACACACGAGGCCCTGCTCTCCTGGGGCTGGCAGTGCCCTTGAGAGCCGTGAGCTCAGTGAAGGCCTCGCAAACCGCCCTGCCTTTTAAAAAATTACTGATTTTAGAGAGAGAGAGAGAGGGAGAGAGAGAGAGAGGGAAAGGAGAGAAGCATGGACTCATTTCACCTGTCCGTGCAGTCATGGGTGACCTTGTATGTGCCCTTGTGTGCGCCTGCAGCCTAGGCCTGTCAGGATGACGCTCACCAGCGGGGCCGCCGGCCAGGCAGCCGCCTTCAGTAGAGCTTGTGTCTCGGAGGTGAGACTGGGCAGGAACCTGCGGTTCTGAGGAAGCCGCCCCACAGCCTCCGACCTCAGCTCATCCCTCTCCTCTCCTCCTCTCCTCGCAGCTGTCTGCGCCCACTGCGTGCTGGCAGTTACCACACAGGGCTGGGGGGGGAGGGGCCGGGGGCGGGGGGGGGTTTCACACCTGCTCTACCCCAGGGGGCGTGCCCCCCGCCCCCCCCCTGAGGTATTTTTTTTAAAATTGATTTTAGAGAGGAAGGGAGAGAGATATGAGAGAGAAACATTGATCGGTTGCCTCCCCCGCATGCACTCTGATTGGGGACTGAACCCGCAGCCTGGGCGTGTGCCCTGACCAGGAATTGAATGTGGGCTGACACCCAGCCGACTGAACCCCGCGGCAGGCAGGGCCTCCTGGGTCTGCAGCGCGCTCACCTTATGCCGTCAGCCCCGCCTGGGCTCCGATGTGCAGTCCTCCCCCTCCCCTCAGTGCTCCTGCTCCTCTTCCAGCCTGACCGCCTCAGGGCACCTGGTCAGCAAGCCGGAGACCTTACTTCCCTCCTGCACTTCACAGGAAAAATAAGACTGCAGACCCTCCGAGAACATTTTGTGCACGGAGGCCGTGCGTTTTGGAAATGCCATTTGGATGTTTGTTGCTTGTAATCTTTGGCATTCGTTTCTGTTGCTGCCATTCTTTCCATTAAAAAGTTCAGTCATAGCCAGGAAGATAATTAAACTGGTCTGCCAAGGAAAGACAGAACCAGTGTAGAATATTAAATCAATACACATACTTGGTATTTGCCTACAAAAATACTAATTTACAGTCTTCGCTCAGGTATCTTCTTAGACTGTAATGTACGTGAGACCTCGGCGAGACGCCTGATTTTTGCCTTTTCCGTTCCAGAATGTATGACAACATGTCCACAATGGTGTGCGTGAAGGAAGACAGGCTGGAGAAGCTCACGCAGGACGAGATTATTTCCAAGACCAAGCAGGTGATTCAGGGGCTGGAAGCGCTCAAGAATGAGCACAACTCCATCCTGCAGAGTTTGCTCGAGACACTGAAGTGTCTGAAGAAAGATGACGAGAGTAACCTGGTGGAGGAGAAGTCCAACATGATCCGGAAGTCTCTGGAGATGCTGGAGCTGGGCCTGAGCGAGGCGCAGGTAGAAGCAAGGGCTGCGGGCATGGCCGAGCCGGGCGGCGGGTTCAGGGCGCCTCACTAACCAGAATGAAGATCCTTATAGAGCAGGGGTCCTCAAACTTTTTAAACGGGGCCAGTTCCCTGTCCCTCAGACCGTGGGAGGGCCGGACTATAGTTTAAAAAAAACTATGAACAAATTCCTATGCGCACTGCGGGCCCGGGACGCGTCGGCTGCTAAGCAGGACAGGCAGCGGCCCCCGGCGGGCCAGATCAATGTCCTCGGCGGGCCGCATGTGGCCCGCGGGCCGTAGTTTGAGGACGCCTGTTATAGAGTAACAGAGGGTTATGCGTGTTAGATACGTGACGGTTGGTTTGGGCATGTCTAGACTTTAAAAAGCAGGGCCAACGTGTCCTTTAGGACTGGATTTGGCCGCACACATCAAAACACAAAGCAGTGGCTTCCATCTCACAGACTGTAAAACAAGCCCCAGGGCAGCTGTCCCGGCCAGGGTCTGCGGCTGCCCGGTCACCAGGGACCCCAGGCCCTGCCTGTCCCGCGGACTAGGACAGCTCCGCTGCGCCCAGGGCCCCGCTCTGGCGCCGGGAGGGCAGGAAGGGCGCGCTGGCTCCTTGCTTCCTGGAGCTCGCGTGGAACGCTCTGCTGCCGCCTCGCTGCAGGACGCTCCGAGGCCACGCCGCGTGGGGGAGACTGGGAGTGCCATCTTGCCCCTTACAGTGCCCGGCTCTGAGCAGGGCGGAGGGAGCCTGGCTGTCGGCCGGCAGCTGCTGGCCTCTGCGGCCCCAGGCGGGGCCGTGTAGATCTGACCCGGCCGTGGTTTCTGTCGTGCCGGCACAGACGGGAGACGCGAGCGTGCGGTGCCCCTCGCCCCGTAACGGCTTTGCCGGCACACCAGGTAAAACTAGGCACTTGCTGGCTTTCTTCCTGTTGGTGGCACTGGAGCAGCTGCGCTGCCCGCTCACCAGCTCCTGCTGCCGTGGAGGCGCTCCCTCCGCACCCGTGCCGCCCTCGCCCTCGCGGGGCCCTTGCTCCTGACCCTGCTCAGCGCCAGGGAGAGAACGTGAACGTGTTCGGTTGCTGCGGAGCTATTGTGTTGTCAGTTCTGTTGTTGAAACGTGATGTGAACATGAGCTTCCTTTTTAGTTTGGCAGATGTTGGTTAGGAAGGAAGGAAGGAAAAGCTCGCCTCTGGAGTTTCAGCTCTCACCCCGGGGAGGATGAGGAAGGGGGCCGGGCAGGTGGCAGGTCTGAACAGCACAGACCGAGGCCATCTTCCCAGCTTCCTCTTGTGCTCCGTTCCCAGGAGCACGCAGCCGCTCAGTCCCCAACGTTGCTCAGGGCCCGCAGGCACAGTCTTGGGCAGCCCCTCGCTGGGACCCCTGACCCGTGATGCCAGCGGCAAAGATGCCTTTCCTTCCCGTGGCACCTGGCAGATCTGCCTGCCCTTCCTTCCCCTTCGTGCCACCCAGCCCCTCCCAGAGTGACCACTGCACACTTCGGCGCGCGCACACACACTGTCACGTGGGGGCACGTCGCGAGAAAGTGCGTTGGAGCTGTCTGGATGGAAAGTAAAAATGCATTTTTATCAGGAGAGTAGCTGTGCGTCCATTGCTAGTCCACTTGAGACGCTCTCAAACAAAGCGCATGTCTATTTTCTGTACATGTTCTGGGCGTGTGCTACTCCTGGGTGTCCCGGGTGTGGCCTGTGACCGAGGTGGACACGGGAGTCCTGGCACGTTGGGGAACGAGTCGCAGGTGGAGGCCGCGGCTCGGGGCCTGGTGGAGGGAGGCGGGTCTGGGACCGCTGCCGCAGCCCGAGCGCCTGTCTGCAGGTCATGATGGCCCTGTCCAACCACCTGAACGCCGTGGAGTCGGAGAAGCAGAAGCTGCGTGCGCAGGTCCGCCGCCTGTGCCAGGAGAACCAGTGGCTGCGGGATGAGCTGGCCAACACGCAGCAGAAGCTGCAGAAGAGCGAGCAGTCTGTGGCCCAGCTGGAGGAAGAGAAGAAACATCTGGAATTCATGAACCAGCTAAAAAAATACGACGACGACATCTCTCCGTCTGTGAGTGGTTCTGGAGGAGCGTGGTGCTGCTTGTCCCATGGGGTGTGGGAGGGGCTTCAGCACAGGGGCAGGGTCTCCCCTCCAGGGACGCACTCAGCAAGATCGCGGGTTGGGGTCCTGGGCCTGAGTCCCTAGGCAAGTCATAGACATTCTCCTTTAAAATTTTTAATTTCCTTTTTGAACTTCTTTTTAGTTTTTTTTTTTCTTGAGAGAGGAAGGGAGAGGGAGAGAGAGAGAAACATTGATGTGAGAGCAAAACATTGATCAGCCACCTCCCACACACCCCCCCAGCAGGGATCCAGCCCACAACCTGGGCATGGGCCCTGACCAGGAATCGAACCAGCAACACTTGGGTGCACAGGACGGCACCTAACCAACAGCCACACTGGCCAGGGCCTTTTTCTTTCAATTCTCACCAGGATATGTTTTCATTGATTCTGGGGCAGGGGGAAAAGGGAGAGAGGGAGAGAGAAACATTGATCTTTTGCCTCACATGTGCGCCCTGATGGGATTGAACCCACATGTGCGCCCTGATGGGATTGAACCCACAACCTGGGTATGTGCCTTAACCAGGAATCAAACCCATGACCCTGACCCTTCAGTGCAAGGGATGATGCTCTAACCACTGGACCACCGGCCAGGACCAGAGAAGTTCTCTTTGCCGTATTCTTTTCATGTGTGTTTTTTAGAGGAAGGGTCAGAAAACGTAAAAATATTGTAACTATCAGGTCCACGGCAGAGAGGCAGCCTTGCCTGTGACGGGTCTGCCCAACTGGGGTTTGATGCCCTGACCCACTGCGGTCTGGCGTCCATGCCCGTCACACGCTGGACTCCAGGTCCACAGCCACCGCCCAGGCGCTGACCAGGGTCGGGCTGACTGGCGGATGGTGCTGAGGCCCGACTTCCTCTGCGGAGCCCGCCCCGCCCAGGACACCTGGCTCTCCTGCTGCCTTCGCTCCTCGAGGCCCTGCCGCTCCCCCTGCGGTGTCCGGAATGTGGCGGTTCTCCAAGGAGCGCAGCTGCCCTTCTTCTGTCTGTGGGTGTGGACCGCAGTCTTGATTATTTTTCATCCAGTATTATTTCTGACTCAGGTAACTTACAGAAAACACACACCTTTCAAATTTTAGATTCACAGAAGAGTTGAAAAGATGGAGAGAGAATCCCCACCTGCCCTTCACCCAGTTTCCCTCCCGTCACGCCTCACATGCCTGTAGTACGTGTCGCAGTGAACGCAGCCACCGTAACAGCGTGTGGTCGGCTCGTGGGTTAAAGAAGCAGACACTTGTCCTTGTGGGTTCTGAGGCCGCCATCTGAGCCTCAGCCGCAGTTCAGCTGAGACAGGCCGGCTGCAGGTTCTTCCCTGCACGCAGCCCTTTGCCCCGTCCCAGTTCGTCCTTCCTGCCCAGGCCCGTCCTGAGTCTGCCCTGCATTTGAGCGCCCACTTTTATTTCATTTCATTATTTTTTATTTTTTTGATCTCCCATTTCTCATTGCCCACCTGGTACTGGGCCTGTTCACTACATAATCTGACCAGTGTGTCCCACACGTGTGTCTTCAGTCTGAACCCTCGTCCTAAGCAAACAGACATTACCCTGTGTCAGCTCGGGTGGCCACACAAAATACCGCCGACGGGGTAGCTCGGACCACAGACACTTCTCCCGTCCTGGAGGCTGGAGCCCGAGACCGGGCACCCGCAGGACTGGTGTCTGGTGAGGACTCTCTTCCTGACTTGCAGACGGCGACCTGCTCGCTGGGTCCTCACGGGGAGGGGGGGGGCGAGAGAGAACACGCTCTGGTGTCTCCTCTTACTAAGGCATGAGTCCCACCACGAGGCCTCCCGCACACCGAGTCACTCTGCAGCTGGAGGCGGCCCAGCGCTCCAGGCCTGCGGGCACATCGCCGCAGACGCGTGCAGCCACGGGGCGCTTCGCGTTTTCACGTGTGTGGTTTTCAAGTAGGATTTATTTCGAGAGCTTCCCTGCTCTGTGTGAACTTCTCAGAACCCGGACAGATTGTGGGTAATCCTGTGTGTGGCCTTAAAAATGGACCCTCTTTTCTAAGGTTTTTTAAAAAATACATTTTTATTGATTTAAGAGAAGAACGGAGAGGGAGAGAGAGAGACATCAATGATGAGAATCATGGACCGGCTGCCTCCGGCAGGCCCCACACTAGGAGTCGAGCCTGCCACCCGGTCATGTGCCCTGACCAGGAATCGCACGGTGACCTCCTGGTTCCTAGGGCGACGCTCAACCCCTGAGCCCCGCCGGCCGGGCTCCGAGGTTTTTAATTAAAAAGGCGTAGCAGAGGTCGCAGGGCCCTTGTGCGCTAAGGTCGTTTTGGGTTGGTTTCCAGGAGGACAAAGACACCGATTCCACCAAAGAGCCTCTGGACGACCTTTTCCCCAACGACGACGATGACCCCGGTCAAGGAAGTATGTGGGTGGGGTCGGGTGCGCATGCCGCTGGGGGAGGGTCTGTGCTGGGACGTGCCTGGTGACGCGTGGGTGTCCTGGTGGCGCAGCCGCCTCGCAGGAGCACGTGCACGCTCGGGTCGCCGCATTTCCCCGGAGTTTTCTTGTTGGGATGTAGCGGCGTTAGACCAGCCCCTCGGCATGGGCCCAGCACAGCAGTTCCGTGGGGGTCCGGGTTCTTCGGAGTGGGAAAGCAGGGCCGTCTGCCTGGGCCGAGGGCACCTTGTTGTGGGGGGGGTGTGCTTTGGGGGTTGTGTCACCCGTAAGGGTGCTGCTGTTACCAGCCTGCCCAGGGAGTGCCGGACAGGTTTCCGGGGGTGGGGGGGGTGGGGTGGCATGTGCAACCGGGGCCAAGGCTAGAGGGGAGTTTAGTCAGGATGCCTGGGGCCCCTGTGTGCCGCTGACCCGGACCCTCTCTGCAGTCCAGCAGCAGCACAGCAGCGCCGCGGCGGCCGCGCAGCAGGGCGGCTATGAGATCCCAGCGCGCCTGCGCACCCTGCACAACCTGGTCATCCAGTACGCCTCGCAGGGGCGCTACGAGGTGGCCGTGCCCCTGTGCAAGCAGGCCCTGGAGGACCTGGAGAAGACCTCGGGCCACGACCACCCGGACGTGGCCACCATGCTCAACATCCTGGCCTTGGTGTACAGGCTAGTGCTTCCCCCTGCCCTTCTCTTTCTCCGGTGGTTTGGTTCCAATTCAGTTCAACATCCTGGCCTTGGTGTACAGGCTAGTGCTTCCCCCTGCCCTTCTCTCTCCGGTGGTTTGGTTCCAATTCAGTTCAACATCCTGGCCTTGGTGTACAGGCTAGTGCTTCCCTCTGCCCTTCTCTCTCCGGTGGTTTGGTTCCAATTCAACAACCTTTCTTTTTAATTTCAGAGCGGGGGAGAGAGCGAGAGGGATAGAAACATCCATGACGAGAGAGAATTACTGATTGGCTGCCTCTTGCATGCCCCCTACTGGGGATCGAGCCCGCAAACCGGGCATGTGCCCCTGACCCGGAATCGAACCGGAGACCTCTTGATTCCTGGGTCGACGCTCAACCACTGAGCCACACAGGCCGGGCTCAACAAACAGTTTTTGAGACCCCGTATACGGAAGACTTGGGGCTGGTTTCTGTGTGGCCCTCGGATGAACACGTAGCTCCTGTTCGCAAGGGGAATTCCGCTTCTCCCTGCGAAAGGGCCCTGGGACAGAGGCTGCTCTGCGCGTCCGTGGCTCATCTTGCAAATGGAGTAGTGATAGTCCCCGCTCGCTCGCAGCGCCAAGGGAAGGGCTGAGGGGGCGTGGCGCCTGGCCTGCCTGGCAGACAACACCCCCACGTGCTTCCTTTCAGAGACCAGAATAAGTACAAGGATGCCGCCAACCTGCTGAACGACGCCTTGGCCATCCGCGAGAAAACGCTGGGCAAAGACCACCCCGCGGTGAGTGGGCCTCCTCCTTCCCCTCCTTTTCGGTTCTGGGTTTTCCCTGGTGTCTCCACCCGACTCACGTTACTGTTGAACCCACAGGGAAGGTGAGCGGCCTTTCCACTAGATGGCACAGGTAGGCCTCCGCCCAGCGCCGCGGGGACTGGCACCAGTAGGGCCAGGCACGCACGTGTCCCTCCCAATGGAGCACGCACTGTAGTTCTTGATCCTGAATCAAACCGCATGTACTCGTGTAAATTCTCTCCTGCAGAATCGGCGTCCTTATTACAGTCTGCTCACGTGTGCACACAGGCCTGTGGTTGGCTGTGTGGTTCCCAGTGAGATTTATTAGAAATCAAGACCGCTGATGCTGATTGGTGTGATTGTAGCACCTGTGGCGTGCTGTGTGATCTGTTCCGGTGAATCGCTCTCTTGCTTTTGATGGCACTCGCCGTCCCTGACCGCCCTGAGCACGGGGCTTGTGCTCACCCTCTCGCCACCCCCCCGTTGCAGGTGGCAGCAACCCTGAACAACCTCGCGGTGCTTTATGGCAAGAGAGGGAAGTACAAGGAGGCGGAGCCGCTGTGCAAAAGAGCCCTGGAGATCCGAGAGAAGGTGCGGCTCGCGTGGCGCTCTGATGACGTATTTACCGTGTTTTCATTTATTTTGAGTTAACTGTGTTGGGGTGGCCTTGGTCAATAGGTCACGTAGGTTTCAGGGGTGAGTTCGGGGCTTTTAGAAGACTCCGTTTCACCTTTCGACGGAGGACCACTGGGTGGGCACGGACCGTTCACCGAGAGTAACTCGTTCCACAGTGGGCCACCCTCCGTCGGGGTGCAGGGGCGGGCGGGCTGTGTCCCTCGCCGCCTGCGGGGCCGGGAGCGGCTGCTGAGGGAGGGCTTCCTCGGGACCAGACGTTCATTCGACAGCGGGCATGCGCCTGCCCGGAAGAGAATAGCCACCAAATAGGCTCCTGCAGCTTTAAAAAGGGAACGTTCTTTCCAGACCTAAGGGTGGACTCTGCTGTCGATAAGTTAGTGGCCGTCGCCCCGCTGCGGCGTTGATGCTGATGATACTGAAGGGGTAGCGTGTGCCTCCAGCCGGCTCAGCGGACTGTGCTCGGGGTTAGAGACGCAGCGCCAGCTGAGCCGGGGATCGCCGGACGCTTAGCTGGTGTTTCCTGGGGAAGGGGACGAGCCGCTCGTCCTCATGTCCCCGGTGAGACGTCAGCTGCGCCTGTCGGTCCGTCAGCAGCAGGCCCTGCTTTGCGGGACGGGTTGGAACCGGGAGGACACAGGACGGAATGCGGCATCGCAGGCGTTGTCGGCGCCTCGCCAGATCGGCGCACACGTGCTCGCCCTTTCAGTCACGCACTCGGGAGATGCTTGTGGAGGGCGGGGCCTCTGCCTGGTGGGAGTGGGTGACTTATCAGATCAGAAACACAGCCCCTTCCCCAGCGCACAGGCCGCGGGACAGAACTGGGAACGTAGGGTTCTGTTCGCTGGCCTCTAGGTTAGAGCCGGGAGCGTCGAGAGCGGGGCTTCTCCAGGGCCTGGGCATTGGGGACGGCTGCCCACAGACGGGAGTGTTTGAGCTGAGCCTGCAGGAGCTGCGTGCAGAGGCCCAGGAGGGAGGGGAAGGAGTGTGGGACGGGATGGGGAGGCCGCTGGGCACAGACTGAGAGAAGGAATCGAATCGAATCGCTTGCTCCAGTGTGACTCCTCCGCGGGGGCTGCCTTGGGAAGAAGATCTGGCGTTCCTGGGCCTGCGCCTTAGCGGGTGCGAGTTGTGATAAAGGATGAGCTGGGTAAATAAGGGAGCTTCAGGTAGTGATACTTGCAAAGAAAGAAAACGAGGTGATGTGCTTCTGAGCTAACGGGTGGGCCGGGCTGAGATCTCCTTAAATTGGATGGAGGGAGTCCCATCCGCAGGGCCTGGAGAGCGACCTGGGGTGAGCAGCTGGTGGGGGAGGAGTGTCGGCATCTGGGAGTGGGGAGTGGGCGGGGGAGGGGGGGCTGCCGATGGGGGTGGAAACGTGAGGGAAGTGGTTGGGGTGATTGCAGGGGACCTGGGTCTGCACGTGAGGGCGGGCTGGCGGGCTGGCTGGGCGGCATCGGGCGGAAGCCTGGCAGTTCCTTGGAGGTTGGTTGCATAGGAAGGCGTCAGACAGGGCTGGCTGAGTTTGGGCTGTTCCAAACAGCCCCCCCATCGCAGTCATAGTAGCATTGGCTTTAGAAAAGCCAGTTTCCTCCTCAAAATTCGCATGACGTTCCTACCACGTAGGATCTGTGCTGTAAGAAAGAAGGAAGCTAAAGCATGTAAAGGAAACCAGCCTCTCCCCGCCCCCCAGAAGAAGAGCCCCCCACGTTCTGGCTGAGTTACTTATATCACAGGGCCCGGGAGCCGCTCAGCAGCGCAGCCTGGACGGGAGGCCTCCGTGTGGACACTCGGGAGCAGACGGGCTGGTGGCGAGCAGGGCGGGGTGCTGACACCATGTTTTGTTCCCAGGTTTTGGGGAAGGACCACCCGGACGTGGCCAAGCAGTTGAACAACTTGGCCTTGCTGTGCCAGAACCAGGGCAAGTACGAGGAGGTGGAGTATTACTACCAGAGGGCCCTCGAGATCTACCAGACCAAGCTGGGGCCCGACGACCCCAACGTGGCCAAGACCAAGAATAACCTGGTAGGTGGGCGGGCCGCGCAGCGCAGCGGGACGCTTCCTGGGGCCGGGACGCTTCACGGCGGAGCTGTCCCGAGGAGCGCGTGCCCATTCGCGTGGGAGGACGCTGAGCGCCTCATCTTCTCTCAAGGCCTCCTGCTACCTGAAGCAAGGGAAGTTCAAGCAAGCAGAGACCCTGTACAAAGAGATCCTCACGCGGGCGCATGAGCGGGAGTTTGGTTCTGTGGACGGTAAGGATGCCCTCGTTGCTAAGCGGGTGCTGCTGCAGGCTGCCTGGCAGTCCTGATGCCAGCCTTCAGGTGGTAACACCCACGTCGGCACAGCAGTTTCAAGATGCAGCTGACTTGAGTGTTAGAAATGGTTTTCCAGACAGCGCTCAGCGGAGGGGTGGCACAGCTGTGCATCTCCCAGTGACACGGTGGACGCACGCCGGCTCACCCGGCATCTCTCAACTCGGTGAGGTGATGGCCACCTGCCTCAGCTTTTCACGCTGTCCTCCCCAGAGTCCACGCCTGTTGCAGGCACGGCCTAGATGCACCAACTCTAGAAAACCTCCCTGGAGTCATTCATGCTTTCTAGAATGTTCTCTCGGTGCTGGCGGGGACCTGCCAAAGTGCACATTCTCCACTGGCCAGGCCTGCCGGGCTTCCTGACTCCCGGAGCCCAGGCCTGGCTCCGCCACACCCTCAGCATCGTGGGCGCTCGGGGCCGTTCTGGAGGGAACGCTGTCAGGGTCCCAGTGGCTCAGGAAACCACAGGGGACACGAGGCACCTGCTCCCCTTCGCCAGGCGCGCGTTGGCGTTCGGAGGGAGGGCGATGCTGCTTGTTGTTAGACGTGTTTGCTGCGAGGTTGCGCAGATTTTAAAGCTCCCGAGTGCTGTGTGCCGATTCCAGCGTTGGAAGGTTCATGACGGCCCTCGCTGGTGTGGCTCAGTGGATAGAGCGTCGGCCTGCAGACTGAAGGGTCCCGGGTTCAATCCCGGTCGGGGCACAGGCGTGGGTTGTGGGCTCGATCCCCAGTGGGGGGCGTGCAGGAGGCCGCTGATCCATGATTCTCTCTCATCACTGATGTGTCTCCCCCTCTCCCTCTCCCTTCCTCTCTGACATCAATAAAAACTTATAAAAAAAGAAAAGTTTCATGACGGGAACCCTCACGGGTGTCGGGTTTGCTGACGCCTCCCAGGTCTGGTACGTTTCCTCCCGCACCTTCTGTCCCCCGCGCCGCATGAGCCGGCCACCTCCTGCGAGCTCGTGGTCCTGCCCTCCAGTGTCCTCCGTGGGCACGGCACCTGTCCACACGGGAGAGGTCCCCCTAAGGAGGAACGTAGAACGACCGGAGCCTTGCAGCCCCTGGAGCGTGACCACTTCCCCCGGGCTGTCCTGCTCCAGCTTACAGAGTGTCGTTTCCTCCCGCAGACGAGAACAAGCCCATCTGGATGCACGCGGAGGAGAGGGAGGAGTGCAAAGTGAGTTCCGTCCCAGGGCTCCCGCGGGCTCGGGGCTGCCGGGGGTCGCTCACCACCTCCTCTCGTCCTGTAGGGGAAGCAGAAGGACGGGCCGTCGTTTGGAGAGTATGGCGGCTGGTACAAGGCCTGCAAGGTGGACAGGTGTGTGTGTTTCCCTGCAAACAAGCTGCCGACGGGGCTGCGGGGCCTGAAAGAGCGGCTGGCAGGGGCCACGGGGTGGGCAGCGCTCTCACGGGTGTGGTTTCCTCAGGCTCCATAAAACACCGTAACCTGGGGACGAGGTGATGGGCGTATAAAAAGCCCCGCCGTCCGCTAAAACACGGCTGCTGTGCGTTCACGCTGCTGTGTCCAAGGCGGACGACCATGTGGCCGAGGGAGAGGGCCGCGTGGAGACACGGGAAGGCGGCCGTAGAGCAAAGGCCAGCAGCCCTGCAGGAGCCAGCACTTCACAGACACCTGTAGGGACGTCTCGGAGACCCTGAGCCGTAGCCCCCTCTCCTCGCTGCCCTTGGCCGCCGTGTCTGCCGAGGGCAGTGTGAGCACCCAGCCGGTGCCCGTGCCTCCCACACCAGGCTTGCCGGTCTGCTTCCTCCCGGCCGGAACCCCTCCTGCTCTCTCCTGTCTGTTCGCTAACTCCTCCTCTAAGGCGCCGTTTCCCATCATTAGTTCAGGAAGCCTCTGACCCCCAGCCTGGGGCCCCGTGGCGTGCAGGTGTGCTGGAGTGGGCCTCCGACATGGGCACAGCTGCTTTGTTCCGTGCCCACGTGCCTGTCCCCTGGAAGAGCGTCTGACGGGTGACGGGCTGTCTGCACCAAATGAGCGGCCCGTGGCTGGGGCCTGGAAGGCTGCTGGCGCAGTGCCGAGCACACGTCCCTGCCGGCTGTCCTCGGTCACACGTCAGCGGTCATCCGGGGGCGGGGGGCGGTGAGGTGTGGCTCCTTCTGTCTCCCTCTGCGCCCTCTCACTGCCTGACACAGGCTCGCTGCCGGGAAGCGTGGTGGTCCCCACACAGCCCGCGCAGACTCTGGCGGTGGCCGAGGTCTGAGCTGGGAGGCGGGAGCTGGAGGTAGAAGAGCTGCTTGTCCCCTTACATGGGGAAAAGGGCCATGGAGCCTAAAAGCTCTCTCTCACCAAACACGAGTCCTCAGATCCCGCGCTGCCGGTTGCGGCTGCTCTGAAGCGTGTTAACAGTCTGCCACCATCTGCTCTCTCCTAGCCCGACCGTCACCACGACGTTAAAGAACCTCGGGGCGCTCTACAGGCGCCAGGGCAAGTTCGAAGCTGCAGAGACCCTGGAGGAAGCCGCCATGCGGTCACGCAAGCAGGTTGGTCAGACCCGTTTTCTTTCTAACGCGCGACTTCCTGAAACCTTGACTTAGAGATAGGAAGTCCTTACTGTTCCAGTTTGTACCAGCGAGGCGGTGCTGTTCACGTACTGTGCGTCTGACCCAGAAACACAAGCAGCAGAGCCTCGGTCGATGCAGTCTCCAGAGTTAGAAACGGGCGCCCAGAGCGGGGACAGCGTGTGCACACGTGTCTGGGGGTCTAGTGTCCAGGCGTGTGAAGACAGAAGGCCACGGGCACGGGGCGTGGAGCACCTGCTGGGCCCCAGCCTCAAGGGAGGTGTAGGGGCCCCCGTGCATGTGAGAGGGGCACAGCTGTGGGCGGTCGGGGACGGAGTTTAAAGCCACACGCACTACCTCTTCACACCCACGGGAGGGCCGCGGTGAGAGCCAGATGGGAAGATGGTAACCGGCACCGCGCGCTGCTGGGCTGTGACCGGGGCCGCCACACAGAAACCACCCCGTGAGCCAGAACCTCTCCCCGGCGCACACGCAGCTGACGGCAGGCCCGCGGCCCAGGTGCCGCAGGTTCTCGTCGATAGGTCCGCTCTGGAGAGGCGCTGTGGGCGCGGAGCAGCGGGGCCTCCGGGGAGGACGCGCTGGCAGCCGCTGACCCGCCGTAGCCGTGCCCATGTGCTTTCTGCCCACAGACACCTACTTGGGTGGGTTGCTGATGGGTTAGCGCCAGTTCAGGGCCGCAGCACTAGCTCAGGCCCGAGGGGGGTCCCCTGCACAGGCGTCGCCCCATCTGTGTGAGGCGCCTCCAGCCTCGTGCGCTCAGGGACTGGGCGCGCAGCCCGGGCTGGGCTGTTCAGGCAGCGAGCGCGCCGACAAGTGGACAAAATGCGGGGGACGTGGACTAAAGAACAGACAGAGCAGGACGCTGTCCACAGCGCAAAGCAGTGTCACCGGCGCCCTGCGGGCCGTGCGCTCCGGGGGCAGGTGACTGCGAGAGCACTGGGGGTGGGTTTGGGTTACCCTGAGTGCTGGCGAGTGGGTGAGCGCACAGGGGCAGCATCTAGTGCCGCTGGACTGTCCCCGTTGTCCAGGCCTGGAGACACCATGGCCGCAGGGCTGTATGCACGAGGGTGCTTGGCAATAAAGAGGTAGGGGCGACAGGCGCTTCCCTCCACCGATGAGAGTAGTGATGCCCCAACACCTCGCACTGGAAGACCAGGGCAAGGCCTTCCTGCCTCGAGGACCCATTTCCTGGGTGAGGAGCACGTGGTCGGGCCGGGCCTCCCGAGGAGGAGGGCCGTCGGCACAGGTGAGCGCTCCACGAGCCGCTGGGTGAACCCCTGCGGACCCAGAGGCATGTTGCCCGTGGCCGTCGGGCCCTGACTTGCACAGGAAGCGCTGTTGCGTGTTAACCCGTCACAGGCTATTACAAACGCGTGTGAAGTGTCTGAGGGCGCAGGCGTGCCTGCTGCTCAGCGCTGCTTAGACCGAGTCTGCTCTGGACGTGCCCTGTCGTCAGTGGCTGGTCTTCCGTGTCACACCGAGAACACGTAACCCACGCGTCTCCGGCAGGTGCTTGCCTGGGCGGCGGGAGCGCCAGCGAGTTGGCGGGGACGCGTTAGACACAGCATTCCCGTCTCCCACGAAACTTTCCACAGGAGCATTGGGGGCTCACAGCCGGGACCCGCCCGGCCTGGCACCGGCACCGCCTGGTCCTGGGCGTGCCTCGCCGCCCACC
Organism: Plecotus auritus; assembly: GCF_963455305.1. Lineage (NCBI taxonomy): Eukaryota > Metazoa > Chordata > Mammalia > Chiroptera > Vespertilionidae > Plecotus > Plecotus auritus. The sequence goes on along the minus strand of NC_137770.1, from coordinate 4,343,796 downwards.
ATCGGGCCTTTGTGGAGCCTTCCCAGGCAGCACGCACCGGGGCCCTTCCTGCTGGCACCCCGCGCGCCCCTCCTGGCTCAGCCTGTGACTCGATGGGAGGTGCACGGGCCCAGGGAAGGCACCCGCAGGCACGTCCCCCGGACACGGTGCTCACTCCTGTGGCTGGGCCTGCGTTCTGGTGACATTTATGTTTGGAAAACCCCAATCGGCGTCCGCGCTAACAGGTGACCCCTCCCGCCTGACTCGCAGGGTCTTGACACTGTTCACAAACAGAGAGTGGCCGAGGTGCTGGGAGACCCCGAGGGCTCGGAGAAGCGCCGGAGCCGCGAGAGCCTGACCGTGGACACGGTCAAGTACGAGAGCGGCCCTGACGGAGGGGAGGAAGTGAGTATGGGCGTAGAGTGGAGCGGGGTAAGTACCGCGCGCGGCCCCCGCCCCGCAGCCCCTCTCTGTAGCCTGCTCTCCTCCACTCCGGCTGCAGCTCCGCTTCTGTAAGTCCTGTCTCCTGCTAACCCTGAGCCTGGGCCTCCGGTGGCCATCGTCTCCCTTCTAGCACCCAATGCTGATTGAGTGTCCTGGGGGTTTAGAGCACAACCCGTCATCGGGTTTACTTTAATCACAGGGAGTGTGCAGGTGACTAACTCGCTTGTTAACTTCCCTCTTCACTCGCTAACTCCAGCGCCCCCCATTTCAGGGCCCGGCCGCCCTCGGCCTGCTTGGAATTACCCTAAAGGCCTTGGAGGGGCTGATGTTCCCGGCAGAACCGCCCAGGGAAGGAGCAGGGCAGGGGCAGGAAGGTTCGGGGCCGCGCTTGGTGTCCTCCATGGTCCTGAGCGCCAGTCCCACAGGGGTTGGTCCATCGCCCTCACGATTCCCTGCCATGGGTTTTCGGGTCCAGAACCCGGGCCTGTGTGTGACACACGTCAGCTCCTGTGGCTCTGCCTGCGGCCTCCCTCGTGGTGGCCCGTCGGGCTGGTGCAGGGAGCCGTCGGGGAGGAGTGCAGAGCTGGCAGCTGGGGGTTCGCTGTACGGGGCGGGGCGGCTGCCGGTGCGCTTCGCCGCCCAGGTGCGCTTTGATTTGTGAAGCCGCAGCCGTGCGCCCTCAGCTGCCAGCGCAGGTGGTTGCCGAGTAGCCTTGGCTTTCTCGTCCGTTCAGGCCTGTCTCAGCCTTGGGGTCCCGTAGCTGCAGCACCGGTAGAGGTGAGCCTTGGACGTCTCGGACAGACTGTCATTGGCCCAAGTTACAGGGAGGACCTCGGGGCCTCTGTGGCAGCTTCCCGGCTTTGTTTTCTGTGCCAGGACAACCAATCAGCATCTGCTGTGATCACTCCCGCCCTTGGGCGCAGTCCCTGCTCGCCCTCAGGCCTGCTGTGTGTACGCCTCTCCGCCTCTCCGCTCTCCTCTGCATGCGTCTGAGGGCGGGCCCTTGCTGGTCGGCCGCCGCCCCTGTGCAGGGGCTGATGCTCTTGACGTTGGGCAGGAGCGTCTCCTGAGACAGTATTTCTAGGTCCGCCTGTCGGAAATCGTGATGACACAGCTATTGCTGACGTCTTCAAGGCCGAGCCTTGGGGGAGGGCTGCCTTCACCCGTGCATGCCCCCTTGTTCCACGTTTCCCTCCTACTCCACATGCACTGTCCCTCGGGGTGCTCACACACGGGGCTCGGACACCGTCGTGGTGGACTTGGAGGCCCTGGTGCTCTGCATCTCTGACAGCCCGTCGCGGGCACGTGCAGGGAGGCTGGGCCGGACCGGAGGAGCCTGGGTCTCAGCGCACCGGGCAGTGGTGCCCGAACTCGCTGAGCCGCAGGAGCCTTTCCCCGAGTGGAGTGTAGGCAGAGCAGCAGAGGGGCCGTGACCGCCCCGGTGAACGAGGTGGCTGGGGCGGCTGGGCTCACCGCTGGTCACCGAGGCCACCACTTAGACTCGGCCTGTCGCCTCACGGGACGGCCTCGGCTCCCAGGCTGGCTTCCTCGAAGCTCTAAGGTTCCAAGGAGGGAATGCTGCGTGCTCCCAAAATTTGACAAGTTTATTTCTTTATTTTTTAAAATATATTTTTATTGACCTTTTTACAGAGAGGAAGAGAGGGATAGAGAGTTAAAAACATCCATCAGCTGCCTCTAGCACCACCCCCTACTGGGGATGGAGCCTGACACCAAGGTACATGCCCTTGACCGGAATCGAACCTGGGACCCTTCAGTTCTCAGCCGGAGGCTCTACACAGTTAGCAAGCATGTGGCCTGCTGGCCGCGAGTTTGACATGCGTGGGTGAGAGCGACATGTTATTTTTAGAGCATCTTCTATTTGAGGAGAGGCAGTGAGGCAGCAGCACACGCGGCCGTTTGGGATCCGCTGTGTTGCGGTGGAATTGCACGCAACCGAAGGAGCCCTCCTGAGGGTCACGTGTGATGCGATGGTGACCTGCAGCCACACTCGGTCCTCCTCCAGGGAGAATGGCTGCGGGCGGGGCCGGCCACTGTGAAAGCCACCGCGCTCATCGTGTGCCCCGGGACTGCCTGGGGCTGTGCCATCACGGGGAAGTGCCGACAGGAACCGGGGGCCCAGGAGACATTACTGTCACCGGCCGCCAGCCCGCTGTGGCTCCTACGGGCCTGACCTGTCCTCTGCCTCACTCAGTCGTCCTGCGGGCTGTTACCCAGTCCTGGTGAGGAAGTGCCGTTGAGGTCTTCCTTTCCACCGGGTCCCATGGGGCTGCAGCTTTCCAGAAGATTGCCAGCGCTCTCTACAGCCGCCCCACAGGGCAGAGCGAGTGCTGCGGGAGGTGCGGCTCTGTCGGCAGTCAGTGCCATCGGCAGTCAGTGCCATCGGCAGGCAGGGTGCCCTCAGCTCCAGAAACAGCCTTAGAACAGGGCAGCGGGTCAGGGCAGGTCCCGCCTGGGGGTACTGGGCCTCCGGGCCAGCGGAGCTGGGCACACGTGATAGAGACGAGAGCAGGAAGGACTGGCCCCAGCCAGGACCCCAGGTGAGGGTTGGGCAGGGCCTTGGCCCCTAGGTGACCTGCTCTCCCCAGCAGGCCTGGAGCCATCCTGGTCGGGTCTGCTGCTCCTGTCCTCTGCAAGTGCCGGGCTGAATGGGGCACCTCTGAGGGTGTCCTCCTTGATGGTCCTGCTAAGCACGCAGAGGAGACCCGGCTGTGGCTGCAAAGGAACCTTTAGGGTGAAATTGGACTCCCTTTGCCCCCTTTCATGTGGCTTCGTGTTGGCTGATAGGCACACGTGTGTGTCCGGGCCACTGGAAGCCCCCAGGCTTGGTGGCCGAGGTCCCACGTCAGCCTTCCCTCCGCGCTGTCCCTGCTGTTGGCGGGGCCAGTTCTCGGCTGGTCCTTCAGGAGTAGCCCCCATTCTTTCCACACTGCTGCCCGCGCGGTATTACTGAAAGCTCAGTACGCTACCCTCTCACCCAGGGTCACTGGGGAATTGGGTTCACTGTTAACTAGAAGTAGATTAGCCCCGGTGGGTAGCTCAGTTGGTTAGAGCATTGTCCGATACGCCCAGGTTGCAGGTTTGATTCCCAGGCAGGGAACATATACAAAAAGCAACCAAGGAATTCATAAATAAGTGGAGCAACAGATTGATGTTTCTCTCTCTCTCTGTCTTCCTTCCTCTCTCTAAAATCAACCAATCAGTATGTTTAAAAAAAAGGGATTAGTATTTATTTTAAAACTAGAGGCCTGGTGCATGAAATTCGTGCCCTCGGGGGTTTGGGGGAGAGGGGGGGTTCCCTCAGCTCGGCCTGTGCCCTCTCGCAGTCCGGGAGCCCTCAGGGGATGTCCAGCTGATGGCTTAGGCCCGCTCCTGCCACTGCCGCTGCACTGCCAGCCGTGAGCCCGGCTACTGGCTGAGTGGGCTCCCCCTGTGGGAGCGCACTGACCACCAGGGGCAGCTCCTGCATTGAGCACCTGCCCCCTGGTGGTCAGTGCGCGTCATAGCGACTGGTCGTTCTGCCATTCGGTCGCTTTGCATATTAGCCTTGTATTATATAGGATTTGTGTTAGGAAACAAGTAGAATATGTTTTTAAAAGTTGACAAACACTAAGTCACCTGAAACCCTGACGGTCATCCCTGCTGTGCTGGCCAGTGGGTGGAGCTCCCCCATGAGCGCTCCCACTGGAGGGGCTGGGCCTGCCACGGGGCAGGGGCTGTTCCAGCGGCAGGTGCAGGGACCCGCCAGCCCCAGCCCTTTTTAAAAATGAGTCTTTATTGTTGAAAGTATTACAGATGCCCCTTTCTCCCCCCATTGCCCCCTCCCCCACCACCTCCCCTCCCCCACCCTTCCCGCACCATTGTCTGCCCGTGAGCCGTGTGTGTATGCCTATATGTTCATGGGCGATCTCTTCACATATGTCTGTCTGGTGCATGCTCCCGAGGTCCATTTGAATAGGAACCGTCCTCCCAGCTGCTTCTCGGGGGGTAAGGGGGTGAGCGCACGTGGTGGGCAGACCACGGCCCCAGCCCCAGGGCACCATGCTGCCCCAGCCCAGTGCAGCCTGCGGCCAGGACGGAGAGGAGGGAAGGGCCGGGGAGGGGAGGGTGAGAGTCCAGGGAAGTCTCCCCTCTGCTGGGTGTCTAGCACTGAGCTTTGATGTGAACGGGGATGTGCTCTTTAATGGAGTTACGTTACATTTTAACACCCTTTTTATGAAGAGAAGCAAGAACTCATGTTTTCTTGTCCTCCCAGTGCTCTCGGGGAGTTGGTAACAAGTGTTATTTTTCCATTTAAAGATGAGAAAAATGAAGCTCGGGCTGGTTAAATGACTTGCTCAGCGTCCCATGGTGAGTCAGAACGGCTGGGGCTCGGGCCCTACGGCTGGGGCTTCGGTGCCAGACGGCCGGGTCTCCTCTGCAGGCCCAGGATGGCTGCTGCCCACGGGCATCGGTGCTAGAACGCGCTTCACCGGGGTGGTCAGTGCATGTTCAGAGTGTGCCGCAGACGTCACGTCCCTGCGAGGCTCGTGTTCTCAGGAGAAGGCCCTCCTGACTCGCAGAGAACGCACAGCTCAGGTAGCGGGGTTTCAGGCAGTTAGAGCCGCCCCCGGCGGCCTCCCTTGGCCTCTCAGTGTTGCCCCACGGAGCCTCCTTCCTGACCGGTCGGTGGCGCCTTTTATTTTTATAGCAAGTGTCAGGGAGGGCCTGGCCGGGCGCACCCCGGCCCTGGGAGCATGCACGGCGGCAGGCCAGCCCTGCTCACACGGCCACGGCCGCCGCAGTGGTGCGAGGCCCCCGGTGCCCGCTCTGTGACCTAGAAATACTGTGAGCCGGCGGCCGGCCGCGCGGGCAGTGGCCTCCCTCACGGTTTCACCTGGCTCTCTCTCGTTTCTGTCTGACAGGCCTAGCTGCCTTGTGACTCTGTCTCCTGCATGACGGGCGGCACCTCCAGCTCCCCCGCGGCTGTTAGCGACCCTAGGATTCTTGTCCGAGCTCCACCCTGTGACGGGCCTTCCTCTCGGTGCTGCTGTCCTTTGGGGTCCCCTATCTGTATACGCGTAGCTTTGCCGGATATGTACTTAGTAATACAACCTGTATGAATAAAAACCACGTGCTGTGTAACACATGAGCTTAAAACTTAAGAGCTGTTAGCTGTCCATTGATGGAAGGTAGTCAGAGGTGTCCGCAGGCGTCACTGCCGTGGCGCGACGGTGGCCGCGGCCGCTGACTCGCTCGGCGGTGAGTAGGGCACGTGCTCCCAGGTCCTCCGACGGCGCCCGGCGCCCTGGCTCCCGCTCCAGTAGCATCGCTGTGTAGTCTGTGGAAATGGGGCAGCTCTGCTTCTCTCTACTAATCTGTGTTGGTGACTGTGTGCCTGTCTTCTAACTTCTAATAAACTCACTCCAACGGCGTCTCCGTGTCTCTGCTCAGTGTGCCCCCTCCCCGCGACGCGTCTCGCGTGCGGCCTCTGGCCCTCCCGCTGCGGTTCACCGGGAATAAAGCCTGTGCCCCCGCTCTCCCGCTCTGCGTGGCCCCCACACTCCCGGCGGGCCTGGGCAGTGTCTGCGTGGACGGGACGACAGCGGGCCTTCCTGCTCCCACGTGTGTCCTAGGGTCCAGCTATTCCTATGGGAGGAGCGTTCCATTGAATTCCCAACCACGTTTATAATCACCGTTGAATAAAACGGTTAAAATGTGCTGAGGAAACAGTACTGCCAAGTGTCACATTTTGACAACACGCTAAAAGGAGGGTGTCTCAGGCCTGGTGTCCAGCCTGCGTGTTAACTGGGGTTGGGTGTTGGTGGGTGGTCCCCCGATCTTCCCCGACACTCTGTTACCTCTTGTTTCTAAGCAGCCACATAGTTGCCTTCCTGCGGGAAGGTTCTTTTTGTTGGAGCTTCTTCTTGTTCAGTTCTCACGGTCATTAGATTCGCTTTCATCACATTTAGAACGGGGCGTTTCTGTGTAAAGTCGGCTTACACGCCTGGCAAGTGGTGACATCTGTGGGATGGGAGGGACGCCCTCCCAGTGACAGGTCGTGGCCTCTGGCTCTTGTCACGTGGCTTGGCCCAGGTGGGGCGGGGCGGGGACGGGGACGGGGACCCCGGCTCACCTGTGCTCCCGTCTCTTTCAGGACGGCACTGGATCGCTGAGGCGCAGCGGCTCCTTTAGCAAGCTGCGCGCCTCCATTAGACGCAGCAGCGAGAAGCTGGTTAGGAAGCTGAAGGGAGGAGGTGCCCGAGACAGTGAGCCGAGGAACCCCGGGTAACTATCCGCTGCCGCCGTGTCCCTCCTGTTCAGCGCCGTTCTGCTCCCGCACCGGCCGCGGGCCCTTGCCTTGGACGGCAGGTGCAGGAGCCCGGCCCTCCCAGCGAGGCGGCGAGTCTGCGTGCCTTCCTGCCCAGAGGCCGTGGCTGATGGCTCCAGGAGCGTGGACTGCTGTGTTCCGTGGTCAGCCTCAGCAGCCACGAGGAGCCGGCACTGTGACGCGGTGCATATCGGCTTGTCTGCCTAGATAGGGCTGCTTTCTAAAGAACTGGCAGGACAGATCTAAACCGTCTCCATCCGCTAAAGTCAGAAGCTGGCTCTGCCTGGGTGAAGTCTGTACAGAGGGCCTACAGGGAGAAAGGTGGGTTCCCATAGAAGGGTCGCCACTTCAGGGCTTTACAACGTGAGGCCCCGTGTGTTTAAAAGGGTTCGGTCATGGGTCCTGGAACCTGTGAACAATGACTTCCGTGGCCGAAGGAGCTGGGTGCGAAGGAGCCCTGTTCCCGCCGGGAGCGGGTGGGGTCTCTGCTGGGTCACTGGCCTGCGTTTGGATGCATTTCCCACAGAAGCACGGTTTTGTCAGCTCTTCCGTGAAACTCACTTTCAAGACGGCACGTACATCTTATAGGTAGATTCTAAGTAAAACTCTATTTTATTTCTTCATCCTCACCGAGGACATGCGGAGAGAGGAATGGAGAGAGAGAACCATCAATGTGAGAGAGAAAAAACATCCATCGGTGGCCTTTCATACGTGCCCCGACCGGGGATTGAACGTGAGCCCCCAGGTATGTGCCTCCACCGGGGATTGAACGTGAACCCCCAGGCATGTGCCTCCACCGGGGATTGAACGTGAACCCTCGGGCATGTGCCTCCACCGGGGATTGAACGTGAGCCCCCAGGTATGTGCCTCCACCGGGAATTGAACGTGAACCCTCGGGCATGTACCCCGAACGGGGATTGAACTGGCTCCAGCCAACGGAGCCGCTCTGGGGGCCAGAAAGACTGTTTGGCAGGCGATCCTACTGGCGGTTCTATGGGTCGGAGCTCACGTCTCGGGACTGAGACCAGGTCCTGGCTAACGTTGGAGACCGGGAAGTTAGGTGCCCACTGAGGTGTGTCCTTTGCCGGTCCTCACCGGAGGTGTTTTCCCGTTGGTTTTCCAGCTGGAAGGGGGAGGGGAGAGAGCGAAACATCAGTGTGAGAGACACCCGGATGGGTTGCCTCCACACGCGCCCCGACCAGGGTCGAACCGAGGCCTCGGTGGGCAGCCGGCACTCACCACTGCGCACGCGGCCAGGGCTCCTTTGCGTTGGGAGAGGGGCAGGCCGGGGCCTGAAGGGCATTGAGAGCCGGCCTCCCCGTGAGGGACCTGTGTCCTAAGCGCCGGAGGCAAGCGGGGCGAGTTGTCAGGAAGCGGCTGTTGCCCGGCTTTGCCCGTGCGGCGGAGCCTGAGCCCGTGGGCAGCTGGAGAGAACCGCTGGGAGAGCCGTGTGGCCCGGCCGGGGGAGGGGAGCGGGCTCTGCATCGCCTTTGGGTGACACGCTCTTGTTTAAAGCGCTGCTGGTGTCCCGCTCCTGTCCCTGCATTGTAGAGGAAACACTTTTTCTCAGGGCGGATGAGGATCTCCAGCCGTGGGCAAACGACGGCCCGCGGGCCGGATCCGGCTGTTCTATCCGGTTCTCTTGCTCTCCCCTCCGCTCCTTTACTTTGAATTTATATTGGTTCACACAAACACGCCATCCATGCTTTGGTTCCGGCCCTCCGGTCCAGTTTAAGAACCCGCTGTGGCCCTCGAGTCAGAAAGTTTGCCCGCCCCTGAGTGCCATCCCTGTGCGGGGTGAGCGCCCCCGAGCCGGGGTGAGCGAGGTGACCCGTGGCAGGTGCTCCACTCAGGCCCTCGTCCAGGGCACTCGCTGCTCGCTCGACGGTCTGCGTGTTGAAGCTTTTTCACTGCGGAGCCCAGTCCTGGCCCGATTCCTGGGACCTGGGCCTCCTTCCCTGAGAGCCTGAGTTTCCTTTCTGCCCGGCACGTCTTCCTCCTCTTTCCCAGGATGTCACAGTGTGAGCACCCGTGTGGCCCCCCCTCAGCCCGACACACGTGCATAGACTAACAGTTCATGTGCAGTCCTATCTGAGATGACAAGTTAGTGAACGTTGTGAAAAACTAAATGACGTTAGAGACTTCATCCCAGCCCTGGCCGAGTAGCTCAGATGGTGAGAGTGTCATCCGCATACGCCAAGGTTGTGGGTTCGATCCCGGTCAGGGCACACACAGACGTTACCAATGAATGCCTCACTAGGTGGGATGACAAAACCAATGTTTCTCTCTCCCTTCCTCGCTCTCTAAAATAACACGTTTTTTACAAAGACAATTGAGCCCATAGAACCATACGTAACCTTCCCAGGTCAGGGTGAGCAGTAACTGGCCCAGCGGTCTTCAGACTTGAGCCTGTGTCAGCGCCTCCTGGGTGTTTGTAACACGCAGTCCTGAGCTTCCGGTACAGCGTGCTCCCGCACCCCCACCCCCCGAGCAAGGTTCCAGGCTCCCGGGGTCACGTGCTGCTGGTCCAGACCAGTTTGCAGAACCGCTGGCCCAGTCCGCAGGAGCTGGTGTGCGGCCGGGCGTGGCCCGTGAGTTCCGTGCCGCCCAAGGTCCGAGCACCCGGGTCAGACGGATCTGTGGTGCACTCCTGGGTCGGGCAGGACTGAACAGGAGTCACGTTGTTCTGTCTTGTGTCTTGAAGGAACAGGAGCTTGAGGATAAAGGTTGTGTAGCTTTCGTAGAAAAGGCAGCTAATTGGCCAGTTAAGTAACAGAACGATTGAAGACCCACAGCTCCCTTGTGACGCGGTGTGACTTGATCCGTTGGAGTCGTTCAGTGTAGAAGGGCGTGCACTCGGGACTCGGGCAGGGCTGTGCGGGCTCAGCGGTGCCCGTGGTCCTGGTGGGCCATTCGGGGGTGGGTGGCACTTGGGGGTAAGGGAGGGCTCTGCTTCCGGTGCAGTTTATTCCGCGAGAACGTCGTGCTGCCGAGGGCCAGGCTGTGCGCGTGGCGCTGTGGCCAGGTGGCTGTGCGCATGGCCTCCGTGGCGGTGCCCTCAGCCTCCACGCTAGTGTTGCAGGGAGTTCCGGCCCCGAATGACAGGGCCTGTCGCAGACACAGTATGACCCCTCGAGGGCTCGTTATTTTAGCTCCAAAGCGACAGTGACTTTCTGGAGGACTGCATCCGGGGCAGTGAGCGGTTAGTGACTCCACGCTTGTCTGTGATCTGGTTCAGGTTGTAGGCGGTTTGGGTGTTTCATCAGGTAGTTGAAGGTGTCGAGGGGAGAAAATTGTGTGAATTGCTTCCTTTAAACGTGTCTCTTGAACATGGTCACTTAGGGTGATGTGTCTCAATGAGGCACTGTGGTTCCTTCCTGAAACCCATCTGAGGGGCCGGGGACCCCACGGGGGGCTGGCCAGCTGCCCATGAGCGCCTCGGCTGCAGCGTGAGCAGGTTTTAAAATGTTTAACTGCGGAGACAGGAGTTGACCTGTGGTATCATTGTCGTGTAACTACAGCAACACCAGTTGACGTGTCATATTATTGTCGTGTAACTACAGTAACACTGGAGGTGATGTGTGGTATTGTTGTGTAACTACAGTGACACTGGAGGTGATGTGTCGTATTGTCCTGTAACTACAGTGACACTGGAGGTGATGTGTGGTATTGTCCTGTAACTACTGTGATACTGGAGTTGATGTGTGGTATTGTCCTGTAACTACAGTGACACTGGAGGTGATGTGTCGTATTGTCCTGTAACTACTGTGACACTGGAGTTGATGTGTCGTATTGTTGTCGTGTAACTACAGTGACACTGGAGTTGATGTGTGGTATTGTCCTGTAACTACAGTGACACTGGAGGTGATGTGTCGTATTGTCCTGTAACTACAGTGACACTGGAGTTGATGTGTGGTATTGTCCTGTAACTACTGTGACACTGGAGTTGATGTGTCGTATTGTTGTCGTGTAACTACAGTGACATTGGAGTTGATGTGTGGTATTGTCCTGTAACTACAGTGACACTGGAGTTGATGTGTCGTATTGTTGTCGTGTAACTACAGTGACACTGGAGTTGATGTGTGGTATTGTCCTGTAACTACTGTGACACTGGAGGTGATGTATCGTATTGTCCTGTAACTATAGTAACACTGGAGTTGATGTGTGGTATTGTCCTGTAACTACAGTGACACTGGAGTTGATGTGTCGTATTGTTGTCGTGTAACTACAGTGACACTGGAGTTGATGTGTGGTATTGTCCTGTAACTACAGTGACACTGGAGTTGATGTGTCATATTGTCCTGTAACTATAGTAACACTGGAGTTGATGTGTGGTATTGTCCTGTAACTACAGTGACACTGGAGTTGATGTGTCATATTGTCCTGTAACTATAGTAACACTGGAGTTGATGTGTGGTATTGTCCTGTAACTACAGTGACACTGGAGGTGACGTGATACTGTGTAACCACAGCAACATTGACGTTGACATGTGGTATGTTGTTGTGTAACTACAGCGACACGAGTTCACGTGTGGTGTTGTAATACAACTGTTTTTGCTGAAAAGACACAAACTACGTTTTCTTAGCACTAATACAGTGAAACCTGGGACGTTTGTGGTAAGAATTGGGGGCCATCCCTGTCCCACTGAAGGACCCAGGCCTTGGAGGGTGGCTTGCTGTGTCTTGCTCCTGGCTGACCCGTGTGTGACGTTTGTCCTTGCATGTCCACTGTCCTGGTTGCAGCATGAAGCGTGCCTGCTCTCTGAATGTCCTAAACGTGGGTGACAAGGCAGCCGAAGACCATTTCCAAGTAAGGAGCCCCGCCCCCTGCCCTGACGCCCAGACCAGGTGGCGGGCGGCTGCAGGGCCTCACGAGCACCCTCGCTCTGGTCAGACAGACGGACAGGCGCCACCTGACGTCTCCTGAGCATTGACTGGGCCGAGTTATGGGAATGTCACATCGTCAGCATTCTTGGCACATTAATCAATGGCCTGAGACATGGTCTGATCGGCCTGATTAAAATGAAATATTCTGATAGTCATGTCAGCACTTGGCCTGTCCTCACTCGAAGTGTGCTGCTAATTTGCATGATTTTAACCTGTGTACCTAATGGTCCCGTTAAGCTGTTCCTGGTGTGAGGGACTGACACGCTGTCCTAGCATTGACCCTGGGGCACCTGGTCAGCTGTCCGGTCTCCATGAGTGTGTCCCCTTCACGTTGAAGCTCTTGGCACCCTGTTCTCTGTCAAAAAGGGCCCTCTCCCATGTGTGTACGTGTCTGGTGACGGTGGGGTGCGGCCAGGCCTGGGCCCTGGACCCGCCTTGTCTGTCAGGTGCCGCGCAGCTGGGTTCCTCCCAGAACCTGGGGACTGTCGGGGCCGCACCGCTCCCGCGGCCTGGGCACCGTCCCTGCGGCACCTGGGGCCGTCCGGGCGCTTTCCCTGGGCCCCCTTGCGGGAAGCTCCAGGCGGGGCAGGGGCAGGGCCCGCAGTGGACACGCCTCTCTCCCGGGTCTGGTGGGGGCACCTGCTCGTGAGCACCAGGCCTCGAGTGACGTGGAGTTTGAGCTGAGGCCGCTGTGCCGGCGCTGCGCGGAGTGCTGGCTGAGTGTGACTTCCTGTTTGTTTTCCATGCAGGAACGAAATAATGGCCTAGCAGACGCGAGAGCCCTGAGTGCCAGCCACACTGACCTGGCGCACTGCGGGCCAGGCCGGGGCCGAGCTAGATAAGCCGAGCCCGCCCGCCAGGCCCCTGCCCACACTGCCCGGCAGGGAGCCTGTGCTTCCTTGGCGAGGCGGTGACCCCCCCACCCACGGAGGCCTGTCCGAACTGTTACATGGTCTGCAGACCTGGTGCCTGAGCGCTGCCGGAGCAGGACCGCGAGACCAGCCCCGCGGCCAGGGTGCAGACCGGCCAGCGGCGGGGGCACCGCAGACTCGCTGCTGCCCACGGACGCGCCCTTTCTGCACGACCCCGAGCTAGTTTACACCCAGTCGCTGATGCAGTCCTTAGTGGGCTGTGAGCGGAGCATCTGGAACCTTCAAGTCCCTCTTTGGAGAATAAGCACCTAACGACCTGTGATGTGGGGAGCCTGAGCGGAGTGGGGACCAGGGGGGAGGAGTCCCTCGGGCGCCGGGTCCCAGCTCCCGGGCAGGGGCCGTGTACCCCGCTCCCACCCTTCAGAGCCCTGGCCGCACACCAGGCACCCACGTTTCCTGTTTAAAAAGCTCTTTTTGGTTCCGTAACAGGGTGGGTTGTGACAGGAACGTTTTCAGATCAACCCTGAGGCACTGTTCCTCAAGGGACTCTCAGCCCAGCCAGCAGGTGAAGAAAGTGCCAAGCAGATGGCAGGCAGGGTTCCAGGTGACAACCTCTGGGCGCACGCAGGGGCACGTCCATGCCGGGCCAGCGCTTCCTTCTTTAGCCGGGTCTGGAGCACCGGTCCGTCAGCCTGAGGACCGGGTGTGAGTGCCGAGCACAGGGCCCGTCAGCCTGAGGACCGGGTGTCAGTGCCGAGCACAGGGCTCCGTCAGCCTGAGGACCGGGTGTTATTAGTGCCGAGCACAGGGTCCGTAAGCCTGAGGACCGGGTGTTATTAGTGCCGAGCACAGGGTCCGTAAGCCTGAGGACCGGGTGTTAGTGCCGAGCACAGGGTCCGTAAGCCTGAGGACCGGGTGTTATTAGTGCCGAGCACAGGGCTCCGTCAGCCTGAGGACCGGGTGTTATTAGTGCCGAGCACAGGGTCCGTCAGCCTGAGGACCGGGTGTTATTAGTGCCGAGCACAGGGTCCGTAAGCCTGAGGACCGGGTGTTAGTGCCGAGCACAGGGCTCCGTCAGCCTGAGGACCGGGTGTTAGTGCCGAGCACAGGGCTCCGTCAGCCTGAGGACCGGGTGTTATTAGTGCCGAGCACAGGGCCCCGTCAGCCTGAGGACCGGGTGTTATTAGTGCCGAGCACAGGGCCCCGTCAGCCTGAGGACCGGGTGTTATTAGTGCCGAGCACAGGGCCCCGTCAGCCTGAGGACCGGGTGTTATTAGTGCCGAGCACAGGGCTCCGTCAGCCTGAGGACCGGGTGTTATTAGTGCCGAGCACAGGGTCCGTCAGCCTGAGGACCGGGTGTCAGTGCCGAGCACAGGGCTCCGTCAGCCTGAGGACCGGGTGTCAGTGCCGAGTACAGGGCTCCGTCAGCCTGAGGACCGGGTGTTATTAGTGCCGAGCACAGGGCTCCGTCAGCCTGAGGACCGGGTGTGAGTGCCGAGCACAGGGCTCCGTCAGCCTGAGGACCGGGTGTTAGTGCCGAGCACAGGGCTCCGTCAGCCTGAGGACCGGGTGTTATTAGTGCCGAGCACAGGGCCCCGTCAGCCTGAGGACCGGGTGTTATTAGTGCCGAGCACAGGGCTCCGTCAGCCTGAGGACCGGGTGTTAGTGCCGAGCACAGGGCTCCGTCAGCCTGAGGACCGGGTGTTAGTGCCGAGCACAGGGCTCCGTCAGCCTGAGGACCGGGTGTTATTAGTGCCGAGCACAGGGCCCCGTCAGCCTGAGGACCGGGTGTTATTAGTGCCGAGCACAGGGCTCCGTCAGCCTGAGGACCGGGTGTTATTAGTGCCGAGCACAGGGTCCGTCAGCCTGAGGACCGGGTGTCAGTGCCGAGCACAGGGCTCCGTCAGCCTGAGGACCGGGTGTCAGTGCCGAGTACAGGGCTCCGTCAGCCTGAGGACCGGGTGTTATTAGTGCCGAGCACAGGGCTCCGTCAGCCTGAGGACCGGGTGTGAGTGCCGAGCACAGGGCTCCGTCAGCCTGAGGACCGGGTGTTAGTGCCGAGCACAGGGCTCCGTCAGCCTGAGGACCGGGTGTGAGTGCCGAGCACAGGGCTCCGTCAGCCTGAGGACCGGGTGTTAGTGCCGAGCACAGGGCTCCGTCAGCCTGAGGACCGGGTGTGAGTGCCGAGCACAGGGCTCCGTCAGCCTGAGGACCGGGTGTCAGTGCCGAGCACAGGGCTCCGTCAGCCTGAGGACCGGGTGTCAGTGCCGAGCACAGGGCTCCGTCAGCCTGAGGACCGGGTGTCAGTGCCGAGCACAGGGCTCCGTCAGCCTGAGGACCGGGTGTCAGTGCCGAGCACAGGGCTCCGTCAGCCTGAGGACCGGGTGTGAGTGCCGAGCACAGGGCTCCGTCAGCCTGAGGACCGGGTGTCAGTGCCGAGCACAGGGCTCCGTCAGCCTGAGGACCGGGTGTCAGTGCCGAGCACAGGGCTCCGTCAGCCTGAGGACCGGGTGTCAGTGCCGAGCACAGGGCCCGTCAGCCTGAGGACCGGGTGTCAGTGCCGAGCACAGGGCTCCGTCAGCCTGAGGACCGGGTGTTATTAGTGCCGAGCACAGGGTCCGTCAGCCTGAGGACCGGGTGTTATTAGTGCCGAGCACAGGGCTCCGTCAGCCTGAGGACCGGGTGTTAGTGCCGAGCACAGGGCTCCGTCAGCCTGAGGACCGGGTGTTAGTGCCGAGCACAGGGCTCCGTCAGCCTGAGGACCGGGTGTTAGTGCCGAGCACAGGGCTCCGTCAGCCTGAGGACCGGGTGTTATTAGTGCCGAGCACAGGGCCCCGTCAGCCTGAGGACCGGGTGTTATTAGTGCCGAGCACAGGGTCCGTCAGCCCGAGGACCGGGTGTCAGTGCCGAGCACAGGGCTCCGTCAGCCTGAGGACCGGGTGTCAGTGCCGAGCACAGGGCTCCGTCAGCCTGAGGACCGGGTGTCAGTGCCGAGCACAGGGGTACCCAGCGGGCCCGGCTCCGCTGTCCTCTTTGGCCTTCTCCGCAGGAACAGTGCTGGGCGTGGACTAGGGCTGGAGGCAGCAGCTCGGGGGTGTCACAGGGAGGCTGACTAAGTGCCTTCCCGTGCCCGGTAATTAGAGGCTGTTAGTGGGTGACAGTGTGCTTGGCCCCTGGCGGGCTGCCCGCCTATTCCTGGGCGCCTGCAGCCAGCACGTCCTGGCGGCCACTTCCCTTGGCCACCCTGCTTTTTGGCTCCACTTCGCTTGGCAGGTTCTGACGGGTCAGGTCCCTTTGTAAATGCACACGCCACGGGCTGAGACACCTGGAGAGCTGGGCTCCGTGTGCGGCCACGGCAGCATCGCCGGGTGCGGTCGGTCCCCTCCAGGTCAGGAGGGACCAGGGTGCTGTCCCCTTTCCTCCTCTACTCCACGTGGTTGGCTTCTCCCACAAGTAGTATGGCACCCGGGACCCAGCGCCTCGGTGACAGACCCCTCAGAGCAGCTCCCAGGATGGACCAGGACCCCCGTTGCCGGGGACAAAGCGCCCTGCGGTGCCTTCGCAGGTGTGGAGGGTTAGGGGTGAGAGGAGACCCAGGCCCTTGTGGCTCCATGCTCAGGCCCGCCGCCCGGGTCTTCCCCTCCTTCTCAGAGCAAGCAGTGTGCCTGGCGGCCCTGTGTTCCGGGGGGCCAGCCCTGAGGGCGCACTCACAGGCCCCACCCCACAAGCATCTGAACCAGAGAGCCCGAGGGCAGAGGGCTGGGGAGCAGGCCTCCTGACCCTGCGGCCTTCACAGGCGGGTGGGTGCAGGCAGTTCTGTCCTGGAGTCCAGAAGCCCTGGGATGTCATAGGACGGGGACTCGGCGCTCACAGAGGAGTGCGGATACGAAGGACCTGCACGTAGGGCAGGACTGGTCTCGTGTAGCGTGTTCTTGGAGTGAACGGTGCAGGCTGCCTGGGGACGCGCTCGTGTGCACACCTGGCGGCTGGTCACATGCAGACTGCCCGGGCCCCCAGGAGCCCCGCCCCCAGGGGAACGTGGTCCCCAGCGTGGGGCTGACCCCGCGGGGGTGGGTGCAGGTCTGAGGATGACATGGGGGTGCTGGGGCCCAGGGGGCAGGCAGGCACTCCTTAGGGACTGTGGGCTGCTGGCCGGGCTGTGCTGGGTGGGCAGCCCTGGCTGGGGGTGGGGGGGGGGGCAGGTCACCCCGGGGTCGAGCCCTGGGTTGCGGGAAACGTCGGTTCTGGGGCTGTAGTTGTTTCTGTTGTGACTTGACTAGAAAACCGTTTGCAATTGTTTGTATTTCATTACAAAAATAAAGCATCGCTTCCCGCCGCGAGCGAGGCCCCGCACCTCTCCTTATACGGGCGCCTTCTCTTCCACCGCCCCCCCCCCCCCACCTCACAGGGCACGGGACACGCAGGGGATGTGACGGCATTTAAAGTGGGCCATCCCGCCACAGGGAGGTGTCCAAACAGCACAGTCCTGTCCCAGGGGTGGCAGGTCCCTGGCTGTCTGGTGCCCCCGTTTCAGGCGCTGCCTCGGGCTGGGGACTGGGCGCAGGAGCGAGGGTCACTCACTCAGAACCTGTCCGGCCAAGAGTGAGTCGCAGGGACAGGTCCTGGGGCACAGCTGTGCCCACTCACGCCAGGCAGCACATGAGGCGCCTGGGCAGGGAGCGGCGGGTGGAGACAGACGGCTCTGCCCACTGGGAGGCCGTGCCCTGGGCCCTGTGTCCCCCTCCAGCCGGTCGGAGCTGCCTGCTCTGCACCCAGGGGGGCGGGACCTGTGCTGACGGGGTCGCTGTCACGGGAAGCGAGGCCCGGCCACGGTGAGGAGCTGGTCCCGCCAGCACCCAGGACGGGCAGGGCCTGCCTCTACGGGAGTCCTGTGCCCCGGACGGGTTTTCCTAGCAGATGGGCCGACCTCTCGCAAGACACCTGGCGGTCGACCCAGCAGGGGCTGGCGGCGGAGACAACACGAAAGTAAAACCCTCCCGGGACCCCGCTTCGGGATGGGGCCGCCTGCGGGCGGGCGGGCGCAGGAGCTGCTGCTCGTGCAGGGCCTCCCTCGGGGCCCGCAGAGTGGGCCGTGCTCCTGGGGTGAGGGAGGCGTTGGCCCCAGGGGCCCGAGCTGACCTCAGGAGCGCTGGCCTGGAGGCGGTGCGCCGGCTTTCCCGGTCAGCAGGACTGGGTCCCGGGCGTCCCTCGCACACCCTCGGCGCTGACGGTGTAGGAACAGGAGGAGGGGGGCAGGTGGGGGGCGAAGACCACCCTCAGAGTGCGGCCGGGGCGATCCCGCGGGGCTTCCTCGGGGCGCTGCCGGTCGGCCACCAGCCTCATGAGCAGCTGGTTGGACCAGGTGATGCCGAGGGCTGGAGCCAGGCGCTCCCCTGGGGCCCTGAGGCAGAGACGGGCCAGGGTCACTCACAGAACCAGGTGGCCCTGCCCCCCCACGGCCCCGCCCACAGCCCTGTGCCCCTGTCCACGGCCACTCACCCGGGCGCTGAGTCCTGTTCCCCCACAGCCTCCGTCACCTGGGAGGTGGGTGAGGGTCAGTGGCAGAGCACCCCCTTGTGGCAGGAGGGAGGGCGGGCGGGTGCGGGGGGCGGGGGCCCACCTGGTTGACACAGAGCACGGGGCTCCGGAAGGTGCAGCTCAGCCTGCGCAGCGCGGCCCCCAGCGCCTGCAGGGCCCGGGCCCTGCGCACCGAGGCCGGCCCGTCGAACTCGCAGCGGAACGGGGCCGCCACCGAGTCGATGACCACCAGGCGCGCCATCCCCCGCGACAGCAGCAGGGGCACCTTCCTTCGCACGCACTCCAGCAGCGCGTCCTGCAACGGGTGGGGTGGGGGCTGTCACTGCCTGTCCCCCACCTGGTGCTGAGGCCCCTCCCCCCTCCCTGTCCTGCTTCCCACATCCTTGTGGGCGTGACCCTGCCCCATGCAGGGCCACCACTGTGACCCTCCCTCTGTGGCCTTGCGCCTGGCGCTGACCCCGGGGCCCGGTCCTGCTGCGGCTGCTGGGACTGTGCCCTGTGACTCAGGCCGGGGTGGCCCTGCGCCTGGCAGAGGTGGAGGGGGCAGCAGGCCGGGTTGGGTCTCCTCACTCACCCCCGCCTGGGACGAGGGGACCCCGGGCCACGCCCAGCCCACCCTGCAGACTGTGCTCCCAGCAGCCAGCTGGTGGGTGAGGGCCAAGTCGGCTGGGCTCCGGGGCAGGGCAGGGTGACGTCAGGCTGCCCCCTTGGGTCACTTTGCCTGCTGGTGGGACTCGGGCCCAGCGCTGGGCAGCCAAGCCCTGCCCCCTTCAGACTCTTCAGAGCCGCCCGCTGGTCCTCGCCCTGACTGCGGCCTGGCCGTCTGTGCTTGTCTGCAGGGCGCCCCCTGAAAATGACAGCGGCGGCAGCGGGGTCGAGGATGCCAGTGCTAACGTGAGTCACGGGGCGGGCGGGGCCCGGGCACCCCGAGGGCCTCCAGGCGGACACCCGGCCAGAGGGTGGAGGCCTGCTCCCCCACAGCTGGTTTGGAGCCACCGGCGTGGCGCCTGGCCCTGACCTGCAGCTTCTCTCGCAGTGAGCGCACCGCCGAGGGCCAGGCACGCCGCTGGCGAGGCAGAGCTGCCCTGTGACAGCCGGCACTGTCGCCGCGGCTGGAGGGCCCTGGAGCTGGGAGCCTGCAGCATGGACCTCCTGTCCCTGTACTGTGCCCGGCGCAGTCACACTAACCACCCTGCTCGACGATGCGGAGCCACGGCCACGCTGGGCCCGAGGGACGGGAGCGCGGCCCCATCCCTTCCCTCACTGTGTGTGATAATGTATTTTATTGTAAATTCTTTTAAAATTAAAAGTTTATATGCCTTATTCCTGACGTGAAGTTCTTTGAATAACAATTCTTACAGCAGGAAGCCAGGCCACTGGAGAGCCACCGACCTCCCGCCCCTCCGCCCAGCCCCCCGCTCCTCGCCGTCTCCCCAGCAAACCCTGACCCAGTCACCACCCTGCCTTCCGCCCCGGGAAGTGCGCAGCGTGGCCAGGGGGTTGGCGATGGGGGGCTGGTCCAGGCTGGTGCCTTCCCCGCAGACCGGGGCTGGCGGGCTGGCAGGGTACTCACCACGTCGGCCACGTGCTCGATGAAGATGTGGTCGCCAAAGTTGATCTTCTCCACCACGTCGCCCGGAGCATCTGTCCGCAGATGCCGCTGCTGCGCGATGAGCTGCTGCAGGCGCCTGTCGGGGAACGCGTCCTCCGTGCACACGTACACGGCCCCTGTGGAGCCACGGCGCCCGTGAGCCTGCAGGCTGGCGTGTGACCACCGCCAGGGAAGGGGTGGCACCTGTAGGCCAGCCCACAGCCCGGGGGACTTCCTGCTGGCCCGGGGCCTCTGGGTCCACGTGGGGCAGGGCTGGCCACTCTCCCCGGAGGCATCGCCTTGCACGTGAAGAGAGAGACAGACCGCAGGAGCCAGCCCCGGGTCCCAACCACGACGGGCAGTGGCCAACAACAGCGCCGGGTGGAGAGCGAGGGCACCCGCCCGTCCCGCCCCTCCACCACAGGGCGGCACTCACCGGCCTCCAGGCCTCCCAGCCGCCGCGGGAGCTGCACGGCCAGGCAGAGCTGCAGCGCCAGCTGGGTCTTCCCCGCCGAGCTGCGGCCGGCCAGCTCGGTGATGCCGCCCAGGGGTAGGCCGCCGCGGAGCAGTCCGTCCAGCACCGGGCAGCCCAGGCTCAGGCGCTGGTGCTGCTCGGGGAAGCGCCCCTCCTGCTGGCGCAGGTCCAGGGCTGGGGGGAGGCCGAGTCAGGAGGGGCGGGCGCCAGAGGGCCGGTATGGCAGCCAGGAGGCCCCTCCCGGCAGGCAGCGGGGCTCTGCCCGAGGGCCTGGTATCCTGCTCCGGCACCCTCGGCCCCGCCCCTCCCCTCTGGCCCAAGCACTGACCCGCGGAACGCCCGCAGAGCAAGGGCATCTGATCCCAGCCCTGGCCATGCCTGCGGTCTCTTCTCACCGAGTCCCTGCCCGTGGCCCAGCCTGGAGCTGCGCGGCAGAGACGGGGAGGAGGCCCAGGGCCTTGGCAGAGCACAGCTGCGCCGCCCACCTGTGCAGAGGCTGCCTCCCCGGAGGTGCGAGCAGACGGTCCTCAGCAGGTGCTGCACGTCGGGGCCGGAGAGGCCGGTCAGCCGCTGCAGGTCTGGTCCAGAAAAGTGCAAAACCTCCTTCACGGATTTCAGTTTGGCTGGAATTACACAAAAGAAGCCACAGGACGAGGTCAGACAATACCAAGGCAGCAGGGACTCGGGAGCGCTGCCTCCCACTCTGGGGGTTCCGCGGGCAGGGGCCAGACCCATCTGCTCCCCGGCGGTGGCATCCCCGGGCAGTGAGGACACAGGACAAGGAGGGAGGGGCCTGGGGCAACCCCCTCAGCTGCAGCAGCGAAGCCAGATGGGTGGGAGGTGGGGTTGGGGGTGCAGGGCCTCTCCCGTGTCCTTCCTGCCAGCCAGCAGGGGCTGAGGCTGGGCGCCCAGGAAGCAGGTGGGCACCCTATGGGCACCTGGAAAGGAGCCGCAGGCGCCTGGCGGACCGGTGGGAAGGTGGGAGATTCGGAGGAATGCAGGGCATGGGAAAAAAAGGCAATGACCAACTACTAATGTTGGGGGAAATGGTCACCCCACCCCCAGTCCCGCGATGGCCGCTCCGTCCCCGTCCACACCCGAGCGGGCGTGGCCAGTGCGTGCCAACTGGGGGCTGGCGGGCGCCACGGGCACGGGCACAGCAGTGCGCCTGCGTTCAGAACCCGGGCTACGGACAGGGCTCCCGTGGGCGTGGCTGCACGTCACTGCTGACAGACAACCGGCATGTGCCACGTGGGTGAAAATGAACTTTCAAAAAGGCCTTCAGTCACGCGCAACAAGCCCGCTGCACGCATCCCAGCATCCCCGCAGGACCCGGAGCAGCCCGCGGTGCAGGCCGCCCGGGAGGAGGGGCCGCGGGAAGGGACTCGGTGGCCGTGGTGCTGGCTTTACAGAAAGCACACAGCACACGGACGGTGTCTGCACTGCGCACAGACGTCGGGAAGTCTACCTTTCCTCACTGCAGCGAGGATTCTGGGATTCAGGTCCAACTGATCCAAATCCATTTCTTCGGGGCGGTGACCACAAAGACGAACCAACTCCCAGGGACACAGATGCTATGCGCTAGCGTCAGACGGCCCGGCGGCCCCTTCGCAACAGGGCAAGGCTAAGGCAGCACCTGTCGGAGCCACCATCTGGTAACAGAAACCTTGGCGCGGAAGAAACCCCCAATTCCTGTCACCACAGCACCCCGCGGTCCTGTCCCCGGCTCCCTTCGGCCCCGGCCCCGCCCTACCTCCCCGGGGGAGGACAACGTGCAGACCCACGCGCACTGGGTCACGCAAAGGAAGTGTCTTTTGTGTCCTCTGCCTTAATTTCCCTTGGGTGCGTTTCCATGGGGAATCTGGAGAGCGGAAACGTGTCTGGGACTTGCAGGGTGCTCGGGGCAGGGTGGGTGTTGGAGCCCGCGTGGCCGCTGTGCCCGGGCCGGGCCTCCCAGGGCCTGAGCACCAGATGCACACGGACAGGAGCCCAGCCCGCTGGCTGCCACTCAGCCAGGGTCACCCTCAAGCTACTGTCTCCTGGCGACCTCCCGAAGCAGCAGGGCGCGGGACACCAGGCCTGCAGCGCTGGGGCCAGAGCCAGCGTCGCTGTCCACCAGGGAGGCCCGTGCTCTGGCTGAGGGGACGGCCACAGTCTAGGATGCCACGCCGACTTGGACGTGGGCTGTTCACCATACTCGCACATCTGGTCAGGGAGACACGGGTCTGGCGCTGGGGCAGGTCCTCATGCCCAGGACGGGCAGTGCGAGTTCGGGCCCAGGCACAGCTGTGCGGATGGCTCTGGCCCCTGGGAGGCAGCTGCGGGGTAGGGGCGGGGGCAGCTGGCGCTGAGGGCTGGGCTCCTGCTGGCACTGGGCTCTGGGCCCCAGGGGTTCGGGCCAGCAGGTGGGTCCCATGTTCTGCCTGGCGCAGGGGGCAGGGGGCTCCGGGGTGGGCTGTCTGGGCAGGGCTGACAGTAAACACACAGAGGTGCCCCCTTTTCCTGGCCACCCCAGGACTGCAGATTGGAGCAGAGGGTGGCTCCACCGCTGGAGGGCGGTCCCTGCACGCAGGGCCCTGTCCCCGCTGCGATGGGGCTTCTGATGAGCCTGAAGCTACCCGAGGGGTGTGGTTAGATTTCTGAGGACAACAAAGGACGTGCAGTGTCCTCACCTGGCTGGGCAGGGAGACCATCTTCAGAAGCGTGGAGCCCCGAGGACAAGGACAGGCGGGAGAGTGACCACCCCAAACACCGCCTCCAGGGCCTAGAGCACCCGGACACAACGCCCTTCGCTTTCAGTTCCGGAGGAAGTGCCAGCTCTTCCCCGGCCTCGGGGACGCCCCTGGGCGTAGGGCACAGCGACAGGCCAGGCTGGGGGCTGCGCCGCAGGGATGAGTGCCAGGTGAGGGAGGCTCTGGCTGAGAGCACGTGGGGCCGGGTGCGGACGGGGCCAGGGACGCTCTTAGAGGCTGCGGCCTCCAGGAGGGGCCTGAATACAAAACTCGGATTCCTACCAGGCACCTGGAGGCCGAGTGACCACTGACAGGCACCTCCGGTACCACACACTGGACAGCCGGCCCCTGCACAGGAGCGCCCTCAGGCTGGACAGGCTGGGCAGCTCCCGGGGCATCGGAGTTCAGCCACTTAGTGGACCAGTGAGCACTGCGCGTGCTGAGCCGGCATGGAGGAGCTACAGGAAAAGCGACGTGCCGCTGAGGATCAAGCAGGAGAGACCCAGGAAACCAGTTACCGCCTGGAGCTTCCCTGGGGGAGTCCTGTGTCTTCGGGGCTCTCAGGGAGCAGGCCTGGGGTCCCCGCACCGCCAACCCCCACTGGGTGGAGAGGTCAGAGCTACAGACTGGCCCCCTGCCTCGGGCAGCAAGACTCAGGTTTCAAGGGCCTGAACTTGACTTGTGATAAAGGGTTAAAGGTAGGAGAGTCGAGACCTTCTTTCAAAACGAGCACGTTAAAGAACTGGTCTGTCGCTCCAGGCTTGTTCTCAGCCCTTGCCGAGAAGGCACGCACTCACACCGGCAGCAGCACCGCTGCAGACTCCGTGCGCGGACGGAAACGGACACACAGAGGTCCCGGGGCACCTAGGGCCACGCAGCAAGCCAGTGGCTGTCCTGGGACTCAGCTCCAGGCTGCATGCCTTCAGCCCTTGACCAGTATTAGCCGGACCGAGCCCACATGGCCTCCTGTTCATCCAACGGGCACTGTTCCCTCTGCCCACTCTGCGAAACCTAGGCACCCAGAGGCCGACCTGCTCAGGGGCCCAGCCCCGCCGGAGCAGCCCACCCTCTAGACTGGGCATCTTTCCCACCCCCCAGCGAGGATGTGCGGGGTCCGCGGTGGCCACCCCCTCCTCCCACACTTGGACCCCTGGGTCTCCTCCTCCTCTGGGAACCCCTTCTCTTTTCAGTCCCATAGCCTGAGCACTCCCCATCCCCCAGTAGCCCTCCCGATGGCCCCACTTTCCAACCGCGCACCTGTCCTCCCCACTGTGCACCCCCTCTCCATGGGTGTCCACCCACCACCCTTGACCCCACTCTGTCTCTACCTCTAAAACACCCCAACTTCACGCGGTCCGGGCTCATCTCTCACCCCACGAGTCCTGGACTGCTGCCATCACCCCAACCGGGGCTGGGCTGCGCCTCCTCCTCCAGACCCTGCGTGTGGCAACCCCCAGCATCAGCCTTCTCCCCTCGCACCGGCCCCAGGTCGCCTCCCACCGCCAGGACCTGTGCCCCGACTGCCCCTCCGCCGCCGCCCGGCCTCCACTCCAGCGCCCCGGCCCCGCAGGACAGCAGCTCCCACCTCGCGCGCGCGCTCCACCATTCGCGCCGTCCCGCCCCTCGCAGCCTCCTCTCCCAATGAGCGCCAGGCGCCCCGTGCGGGATACGCCAATCAGAGAGAAAACAGCGGTACGTCACAGTCTAATTGACCAATCCAAAGTCTCAATCGCCCCGAGAGGGGCGGAGCGTGCCTGGGCTGGCCCTCACTGCCGATTGGTGACTGACCGCAGGGTGGCAGGGGAGGTGCCCTTGCGCAGATTGGAGAGCGCAGCGATGGGGCGGAGACCGAGCTCCGATTGGCCCGAGCTCTGGGCCGAGCGTGCCGATTGGGCGCGGGTGCTGTCAGTGGCACGGACGGGGCGGGGCTTTGGTCGGGGCGAACTAGGGCCGTGTGAGGGCGGTGGGCTCGCGCGGCGGCGTCATGTCCTCCGAGGTGGCCGCCCGCTGCGACGCCAAGAAGTTGGTGCGCTCGCCCAGCGGCCTGCGCATGGTGCCCGAGCACCGCGCCTTCGGCAGCCCGTTCGGCCTGGAGGAGCCGCAGTGGGTCCCCGACAAGGAGGTAGGTCTCGGCCGTCCGCCCGCCCGCCTCCCGTCGGCGCCCCGGACCCGCGTCCACGCCGTGAAAATCCGCGTCCACATCCACGGTCCCCCTCCGTACCCCGAAAACCCGCGTCCGCCTTCAGGGCCCCCGTCCGCGCTCAGGATCCCCGTCCGCGCCCTGGACCCCCGTCTGCGCCCAGGATCCCTGTCCCCACCCTCCAGGCGCGCCCCGGACCCGCCCCGCTCCCCGAGGCCCTCCCCAGCCCGACCAGCTCTCGGCTCCCCGCTCCCCTCCGCTAGCCCTTGCCGCCCTCCGGGTCCCCGCACGGCCGCCCTCTGGCACCTGCTCTGCGCCCCTGGGTGGTCCCAGGCTCCCGGGCCTGGGGCATCTGCCTTCTTCCAGGTTCCCGCTCTCGGGGCGCCCGGAGTCCCCCATCCGACCCCACCCGAGTCTGTGTGTCCCTTGCACGGACCTCCCTTCCGGGCCTTGCCCACCTGGAGGGCATCTGTGAGTCTCACGACGTGGTTGAGCGGCTGTGCGGGACCTCGAGATCCAGGGACCCCCCTACTCCCGGGGAGCGGGGACTGCGGGGCGGGGACGCGGGGGGAGCTGCACCTGCCGGAGCGGAGGGTGGGGTGGCGGCGGGGGGGCACCGAGGCGCGAGAGGTGAGGGCGGAGGCCCCTGTGAAGGCCGTTTGGCGTCGGGTCAGGGGTGTCGACCCCGCCATCAGCCTTGAACCTGAGCGACGGGAGCCGGCGGAGGGCCTCGCACTCGCGCGTCAGGTCGGCCCCGAAGACCGGGTGCCGAGTCGGAAGTTCAATGTGTTGGGACCATGCGCTCCGCGGTGTGCGCCCCTCCAGCCCAGTCCCCTCCTCACCGCAGAGCGCCCCCCTTTCCCTGGCCGGGCTCTGGGTGTGTCTGGGTGTGTGTCCGCCTGTTGCTGTCTATGACCCGGCCTGTGGGTGACACCACCCCAGCCCCTCCTTGTGGGGACGCAGGGCCTCCCTCTTCCCTCTCCCAGGGAAATGAAGTCGGGGTTTCAAAGCAGCCGAGTGAGGCGGGGGGGGGGGGGGGGCAGCTGGGGGCAGGGCACCCCCTCTGTTGTGCCCCAGCCCTGGTGTAGGTGGCATCCACTAGTCGAGAGTTGAGAGAGGCCAGCACAGGGGACAGTGGGAGTGGTGGGGGCGGTGGTGGGGGGAGATGGTGGGGGGGATGGTGGGGGGAGATGGTGGGGGCGATGGTGGGGGCGATGGTGGGGGAAGCTGGTGGGGGGGATGGTGGGGGCGATGATGGGGGCGGTGGTGGGGGGAGATGGTGGGGGCGATGGTGGGGGATGCTGGTGGGGGGGATGGTGGGGGCGATGGTGGGGGAAGCTGGTGGTGGGGAGGGCGGTCGCTGAGCACCCCGGCTTCCCTGTCTCCTCGCCCTGTTGCGTCCTTTCCTGTGGGCGTTCTGCCGACGGGGCGCAGTGCTCTGCCGACGGGGCGCAGTGCTCTGAACGCGGGGAAGGCACCTCTCCGCCCCGCGGGCCCCTCGGGTTCCTGCGTGAGAGGACAGTCAAAGGAAGCAGGCAGCCCCGAGCTGTCACAGGGAGAGGCCAGGAAGGCACAGTGACCTGGAGGGAGGCCAGCGAGTGACCGCTGTCCCTTCCGACGGGGGGCGGGGGGCGCGGGGCCACACCCTTAGCAGGAACTGTGGGCCGTCACCCGTGCGGTCACCTGTGCGCGACCAGGCGGGAGTGCCGGCGTCTCCCCACTGCCCCCGAGGAGCCTCTGGACACCCTTTCTCTCACTGACCCGTGGCGTCCGAGCTGCTCGGCTGAGCGGGCCGTGGTCGGGCCGCCCCTGGTTTCCCGGAGGCAGTTCCCCAGCGCCGCGGGTCCCAGCTCAGACCGCTCGCCGGCGCTCACTCCCTCGCCCCCCCCCCCCCCCAGCCCGTTGCTGTCCTCTGGCTGCGCCCCAGGCGGCCTGCGCTGTGGAATTCAGCCGAGGGCGGGCGTGCCTGGAGCCCTGCCCGGAGAGGAGCCCGGAGCCCGGCCCGGAGCTCTCCCCCCTCCCCCCGGAGCGCTCTTGCGAAATTCTGAGCAAGTTGGTTGAAGAGCTCCCCTCCCCCACCAGGTTTCGTTCCCACGTTGGCAGGAGGGCGGGCCCTCCAGAAAGGAGGGTGTGGCACCCATGCTGTGTCCTGGCCTGGCGCTGGGCAGTGCCAGCTGGACGCTGGGCTGCACGCTGCCTGGTCAGGGTTTGGGGGACTTGCTCCCTCACGGAGGCCCACTGCTGGGAAACCCGGGTTTCAGGCAGACTGCGGCAGGGGGGGGGCTCCCCTCTGTGCCCCGCCTCTCCCCCACGCCCTCTGACCTGCGGCTGTGACCCAGGCCCGGGCAGCGCCTTCTGGGGCTTCCTGCCCGTGGCCCCCTTACCTGCCTGGGCCTGGGCCTGGGCCTCACAGGAGGGCGGCGGGAGGTGGAGCTGCGTGTGGTGCCCAGGGGACCCCCAGATGCCACCCCTTCTCCCGGCTCCCTCCCTCCCGCCCACACCAGGAGGCCCTTGAGGGAGTGCAGGTCCGAGGCTGCTCCTGACACTGCTTCTGAGGAACCAGAGGCCCGGCTGGCCCTCCCTGGCCAGGTGTCTGTCTGTCTGTCTGTGACGCAGCCTCTCGCCGCCCGAGTCAGTCCAGCCAGGAGCCGGCAGCAGATGGGTCTATGTGTGCGCAAATGTGTGCCCCGCCACCGCCGCCGCCCCCCCCCCCCCCCCCCCCCGTGAGCACACCTCCACCTGCACCCCTGTACCCCCGGGTTCCTCAGGCCCTATGGTGGGTCAGCCCGTGACTGCTGTGTGGCCCGCAGCCGTGCGCGTGAGCAGCTTGATGTCAGACACTTGCAGTGCACGTGAGGAGGGGTCGCAGCGGTCCCTACACTTGAATGCCCTCTGTCCCCCCAGGTAGCAGCTCTCGGAGCCGCGGGCGGGGCCTCCTTCCCTGTGCTGCCTGTCAGAGCCGTGTTACTCCTGTCCTCTCGGCTCTCCACCCGCTGCTTCATTTCCTTCTCTTTTCACATTAAACTGCTCTGATGATAATTTCACAACATTTTTTTCTCTTACACGTTCAACGGGAAATTACCTGGCTTAAGGTCTGTTCTGTATCACTTTGGTTTTTTGCTTTTTTGTTAACCCTCACCCCCAGGTATTTTTCATTTTTCCCATTGATTCTTTTTAGAGAGAGTGGAAGGGAGGGGGGAGAAAGAGAGAGAGAGAAACATCAAAGTGAGAGAGGCATATTGATTGGTGCCTCCCCACGCGCCCTACCAGGGCCAGGGATGGAGCCTGCACCGGAGCTGCATGCCCTGGACCAGACTCGAACCTGGGACCCTTCAGTCCACGGGCCAACATTCTAACCACGGAGCCAAACCAGCTAGGGATTCACTTTGGATTTTAAGAGAGCAACTTGTAAATTCTAGCTGTGGCCTTAAGTTCAGAGATTGGTCTTTGGACTTGCCCAGACACGTGTGCCCTGCCAGCGGGCCTGTGAGGACGGTGGGCTCGGCCGGAGCTGTCTCCCTCGGTGGGACCCGCTCCTCCGCGCCTGCGCCTTTCCCGACCGTCAGCCTCACTGGTCGCAGCCCGTGGAGCTCTCCCCGGGGGCCTGTGGCTGGGGGTGTCGTCCAGGGAGAGAGTGGCCCTATGCAGAGGCCCGAGCACGCGAGCCGCCAGCCCACGCGGGGGTTGTGGGGACGCTGCATGGATGCCAGGGAGGGCCAGGCCGTGTCCACGTCCAGGAAGTAGCCGAGAGGAAGGAGGGCCGCTGGGTGGCTCCGCTGGCTGTAGCATCGTCCGGACCCAGAAAGGTTGCGGGGTCAATCCCTGCTCAAGGCCCATACAGGAGGCAACCGACCGATGTTTCGCTCTTTCTCCCTTCCTCTCCAAAACCAACAGGACGTGGCCTCGGGTGGGATTTTTAAAAGCAAAGACGAAACAGGGTGGTCACGGGGTCTCGCAAAGCTCAGGCTTGGCCTCGGCTGCAGGGGCTGCGGGGGCTGCGGGGGCTGCGGGCCCGGGCTGGGGCCGCCTCTCTGCCTCCCAGACGCTGCCGCGCAGCCGCCATCCGCGAGCTGGGCAGGGTCCTCAGAGTGGCTGACAGCTGCCCTCTCTCCTAGTGCCCACGGTGCATGCAGTGTGATGCCAAGTTTGACTTTCTCACCAGAAAGGTGAGCTGAGGCCCTGGGCGGGAGGGGCCCTGCCCCGGACATCCGCTCTCCCTGGGGGTGCCCTGCTCTGCGCAGCGCAGAGGTGGGTGTCCTGGCCGCGGGCAGCAGGGTCGTGGGCCCGGGTGGGCCGTGGGGTCCCCGCTTACCGCCCGCCCCCTGACCCCCCCACCCCCCCAGCACCACTGCCGCCGCTGCGGGAAGTGCTTCTGTGACAAGTGCTGCGGCCAGAAGGTGGCGCTGCCGCGCATGTGCTTCGTGGACCCCGTGCGCCAGTGTGCGGCCTGCGCGCTCGTGTCCCGCAAGGAGGCCGAGTTCTTCGACAAGCAGCTCCGCGTGCTGCTCAGCGGTAGGTGGCCTCGCACTGGTGGTCCTGGCGGTGCCCGCGGAGGGGGCGGTGCCCTAGGAGGGGCGGTGCCTGCGGAGGGGGCGGTGCCCGTGGAGGGCGGTACCTGAAGAGGGGGCGGTGCCTGCAGAAGGGGGTGGTGCCTGAAGAGGGGCGGTGCCTGCGGAGGGGGCGGTGCCCGCAGAGGGCAGTGCCCGTGGAGGGGGCGGTGCCCGCGGAGGGGGCGGTGCCTGTGGAGGAGGCGGTGCCTGCGGAGGGGGCGGTGCCTGCAGAGGGGGCGGTGCCTGCAGCCGTCCCCAGGAACGCTGCTGAGGCGGGTGGGAGCCAGCTCTCCTGTAGATGCAGACATGCCTGAAACGCCGTCTCCCTTTGCGGGGTTTGGGCCACTGGCTGGTATGCTCTCGGGTGGGGCCCCAGGCCCGGGCAGCTCAGTTCTTTCACGGGTGCCAGGACCGGGCCCCCAGACCACGGGGCCAGCAGCATGCGGGACCTTCACCTGGCCATTTCGGGAGGTGGTGACGCAGGAGGACTAAGGGTCTGCCTCCCCGCACCCTCCACCCCCGCCCGCCTGGTCCTCGCCCTGGCCAGCTCTCCTGCAGGCGGTGGCCTGGTGGCTCCTGCAGTGGGTGGAGGTCAGGGCCCCTGGCTGGGCCTGTCTGTGAAGGGCGTGGTGATCGGTGCTTCCAGGGCCAGTGGAGCCTAACGCCGTCCTGCCCAGCGAGGGCTCCAGCAGCGCCCGCTTGTCTGACTCCTCCTCCTCTCGTCTTGCCCGCCTCCTCCCTCCGTGCCCACGGCGGGCACACTGTGCCTTCCTGGGGCCTCCTGCCCCGATGAGGCAGAACTGAGCAGTGTCACCACCTGTCCCCCTGGCTGCCCCCCTGGGCAAAAGGCGGGGTCTGGAGAAGCTGGGGTCAGCCCAGGGGCCCTATGCCTCCTCCTTGGAGCCTGAGGCCAGGGAGGAGGGCGGGCTGGCAGGGTGACTCGGAGGAGCTGCTTGCGTTCTTATGCTTGTTTTTGTGCCTCAAGGAGCCACCTTCCTCGTAAGTTTCGGAAACTCCGAGAACGCAGAAACGATGGTTTGTCGTCTTTCCAGCAACCAGAGGTAAGAGGCAGAGCCCGCGGGGCACTGACAGCTGCCCCCCGAGCCTCGGTGACGGGGACGCCCTCTGTTTGACAGATACTTGCTGCTGGATGGGGCCGGCCACCACGAGATCGAAGTCACACACATCTCAGCCGTGCAGGTCCTCACGGAAGGCTTCCCCGCAGGAGGTACACGCGCCTGCCCCTCACGGAATGGAGGCCAGGGCCAGCTCGGGCGACGGGGACGCAGCGGCACCGGGTTCGGGGGCTCCCTGTGGGCAGGTCCTGGAGGTGCCTGTCCTCTTCTGTGGGCTGGTGCTGCTTCATGGCTCTAGGAACTCGCCAGGCGAATGGGGGACGGGGCGTAGCGTGTACGAGGAGGAAGGGGTGCCTGAGCGGGTTGCTCAGAAGCTCCCCTATAGCGCTCCGGCCAAGGGTACAGGCCACGTGCAGCTGGCCGCACCCAGATCCCAGGGGCTGGAGTGCGTCAGCGAGCACAAGGCCTCCGCTTTCCTCCGCGAACTCCCGAGGTCCAGCCCTGTCCAGCCCGTCGGGATCCTTCCCACTGAGCTCCTGGGCCCCGGGGCTGTCCTTCCGCTGGAGCCGCCGACTTAATCGTCTCGCTTTGTTTTCTGATGGCTCTTGGCTGCTCTCCTCTCCTGCCTGCCCGCCTTCCTGCCCAGACAAAGACACGCACACTTACACCAGCCTCCTGGGGAGCCCGCCCTCGGAAGGTCAGCCTCCCGCTCCCAGCATGCCGTGGGCCCGGCCCCGCCTCTGCTTCTGCGGGGGTTGGGGGTCACACAAGGGCCTCTGAGAAATGCTCATTCACTCCTTTCGGTCAGTTTGAAAGAGGGTTGGGTCCGAGACGTGGGCATCTAAGCACCAATGAGAATGTCCCGGGGAAGACATGGGTTTGCTGTTTTCCTAACCCAAGGGGGCGTGTCACCCCTATTTCCCAACCTCTCGTTGGAACTGCTGTCCCTGAGCAGGTGGGGTGCAGGGTGTCGGGGAGTGGGGCGTGGGTGGCCCTTCCGGCACCTTTCTGCCCGTCACAGCGGGTGCACTGTGCTCCGCCAAGGGCCCCCTGCGGCCTCTGGGCTTGCCTGTCCCGATGAGGCAGAGCCGGGCCGTGTCACCACCTATTCCCTGGCTGGCTTGGCAGCGGGCAGTCAGAGCCTCGCTGGGGCCAAGGGCAGGGTCCGGAGAAGCCGGGGTCAGGTCAGCCCAGGGGGCTCTCTGCCCACCTCCTGGAGCCTGAGGCCAGAGAGGTCAAGGCCGCCCCTGGTAGTAACTATTCAGGTTTGCCAGCAGGAGGGACTGTTGCAAAATAGCCAGAGGAGACGGGCCCATGGCCATGGCTGTGCCAGTGAAACTCCTTACAGAGGCAGGAGGTGGGCGGAGCCCAGTCAGATTGACAGACAGGAGCACAGGAGTGACCTCGTGACAGGTCGTAGGAGGCCTTGGGGCCTCTCAACCGGGGCTCCTCCCACCGGCCTGGCGCAGAGACGGGCTGGAGGCAGGGGCTCCGAGAGGGGAGCACTGCCCAATGGGGCGGCCTCCTGCAGCGCCAGGTAAAGTGTAGGTGACTCACTGGGGGGTCCTCGCTGTCGGGTACTGAAGAGCCCCTTATCCCGAGTGGCTGGTTCAGAGAGGTTTTGGCAGGAGTCGTCCCAGGGAGCAGCTGGCCCCACAGAGATGGGCACCATCTCAGCGCCCACCCCCCACGTGGCATCGTGGCGGGAGCTCAGCATCTGGGTAGCAGGGTCCCTGGGCTGGTGACCGGGTGCTGGTGCCTCCCCGGTGCTAAGCCCTGCGCAGCCCCCTCGGCCGTGACCCTGGTCCTCAGGGTAGGCAGCACTGACGGCCTGGCCTCTGCCGTGGCGCAGGAGGTGTGACTGAGCACAGGCCCGCCACCTTCCAGACCTGCACCAGGGCAGGGAGGCACCCTGGCCACACCAGGTGGTGGCGTCTGAGTCTGCTGCCTCCCTCCCCCAGGGGGCGCCGCTCGGGCCACCGGCATGTCCCTGCAGTTCTCGGCCCCAGGGGTGGAGGGCGTGGCCCAGCTGAAGCTGACTGCTGGGGAGGATGCACACGGCAGCAGGAAGCAGGCGACGGCGTGGCTGGCAGCCATGCACAAGGTACGGGGCCGCGGTGGTGGGCACAGGGGCAGGCAGGACACGGCCTCCTGCTGAGAGGGGCCCAGCGTCCCCAGGGCGAGACTGCCCGCCCCACCCCCCCCAGCTCCAACCGGGACAGGACCCATCACATTGCTTTTCTGGTTGCCATGCAGGCCGCCAAGCTCCTCTACGAATCTCGGGACCAGTAACTGCACGGGCCGGCCGTCTGCCTGGAACACGGAGCCTGCTCGCTGCCTCGCCCTGATCCCACGCGTGGTGGGAAGGCAACGCGAGACTGGAGGAACAGATGTGTCCGCTTACCTGGTGCGATACGTACACCGTTTATTACCGCTCCAACAGCTTCCGGCTCCCGGCTGCGTTTTCCTGTTGATGCCTCAGTGGGTGGAGGCCCAGCCACACTACTGCTAAGCTGTTTGTAGCATAATCTTTGCCACGTTTCCATGAGTCCAGGCTTACTAGGGGGCCTGGACCCTCGTCCGTCTTCATGAATTCTCTCACTGGGGCGATCCGGCCGTGGGCGCTCTGCGGCTCTGCCCTGCAGCCTGCCTGAGCCGGTCTGCAGACGGGTCACTAGGGCACTAACGCGGGCTACGCAAGCCTTTGATAGTCACTACGGGGAAGGAGCCAGCTGTGTATTTTGTACTTTTCACTCACTGTCTCACTTTATTAGAACGATTGTACAACCATTTGTATATAAAGCTTGATTAAACCCTATTTTGAGAATACGGGCCAGGCCTTGCCTCACTGTGGGGACCATCGCGCGTCCCTGCGGCGGCTCCGTTCACTCAGGACACAGACTCGCAGCCGCGGGGAAACAGTGTTTATTGCGCACGTTACACGGCATCGGGGTCTTCACGCTCCATCAGCACTGTGTACACTCGATGCTCAAAGGGGACCAGTACAGCCACGGGTCTATACACACGTCTATACATCATTATACACAGACTCGTACGTGGAGAATAACGCCGACGGGCCTGGGATGAAGGAGAGACATCCGACATCGCCGATGTCATCGGGTGGTTGTGAACACTCTAGTCAAAATACTTTTGGTACAAACGTCTGTGCGCACAGCTGCCTTCAGTGACGGGCCTGACATCTGGACCTGCCAAGTCCACGGCATCACGGCTGGCCCGACGGGGAGGCCCACCCTCGTGCCCACAGCTGCCCCTCCCGACGACCGTGCCACCTGAGTGACTGACCCCAGGCTCCCGGCCTGTGGGGGGCAGGGTCTGCCTACACTCGGGGTCCCACCCAGCCCCAACCAGGCACAGAGCCAATCACATTTCTCTGTTTCTGGTTCCCGTGAATTAACGAAAAGCCGAGGGGCTGAGCAGGGGTAAGGACCACACCTGGGCAGCAAGAGGCTGCAGAGAAGGCAGCGGGGAGCGGGGGAGGTCAGTGCTGACGGGGGCTCCTGGCCACGGTCCCTTGGTCTCGAGGTCCCTGCCTGGGGCCTGAAGTCCAGGCCCGCACCATG
This sequence comes from Plecotus auritus, assembly GCF_963455305.1. Classification (NCBI taxonomy): domain Eukaryota; kingdom Metazoa; phylum Chordata; class Mammalia; order Chiroptera; family Vespertilionidae; genus Plecotus; species Plecotus auritus. The sequence continues at coordinate 4,309,603 of NC_137770.1, read as the reverse complement.
GGCCGAAACAGGAAGTGGAGCCCCGTGTCAGGGCCTCCGGACGGGTTCCCCTACAGACTCCTCTGGTCATGAAGGGAAGAACCTGCGTGCTGAGGTGCCCAGTGGGAGACGGGCAGGGCTCTGGGGGCGCACGCACAGCAGCGGGCGTGTTCACTGCTGGTGAGGGACATGGAGCATGAGGGCGGCCTTGGGGCCAGTCAGGCCATTGGTCTCCGCTGGCAACCATCCGGGGTCCACTCTAGGGCTTCTATTGGCAACGGGTGTGGACGCTGGGCATTTATTTGGGTTGACAGTCACTGGCAAAGCTCAGTCCTCCGGAGGCGGCTGGAGTCCTCCTGAGCCTGCGGTTCACATTGTGGGCTTCGGCTGCGTGAGCACCATAGACTTGCAGCTTCCGCGGCAGGGACGGCAGGCGCCCTCAGCGGCTCCTTGGCGGGGGCTCAGGCCAGCGTTCGCTGCCGGGGCTTGATCCGAGGACACAGCTGGAAGGACACAGCGTCCAGGTCCAGCTCCCGTCAGCCGCCCAGGAGGCCCTGCCCGACACCCTGAGCGCCCGCACCCAGCCCCACCTCCACCCGTCCGAGACCCCTCTCTCCCACAGCGACCTGCAGGCCCCCCCTCCCCCCTCCCCAGTAAGCAAGTTTCTGGGCTGCGGAGTTCTGACTGGGGTGAGACGGGCCCAGCCCCAGCGGGGCGGCGGCGCACTCACCCCCAGCAGGTTTCTGGGCACGTAGCCCTCGCGGTCGCCCAGGCGGGCCCACCACCACTCGGTCTCGTGCTCGTCCTTGCGCCTCAGGATGGTGATGGCGTCGCCCTCCCGGAAGGACAGCTCGTCGCTGTTCTGGGCCTCGTAGCCCCACAGCGCGTACACCACGCCCTTGTTCATCACGCCCAGCTTCTCCTGCACCCCTGCGGCAGGACAGCACACGGTCAGGCCTCACGGAGGGCGGGCGGCCAGAGCCCCACCGCGGGACCAGACCGACGCACTGCCGCTCCTGGGCGGCCGGCGAGACTGCAGGCCGGAAGCCAGGCCCAGCTGCTGCCCGTGGCCATGCCCCGCAGGCAGGCGCTGCCACTGGAGGCTCTGAGTCCAGAGGCCTCTCTCAGGGTGAAACATGCACCTCACATCTAGCACAGACTTCCGAAGTCGGGGACCAAAGAGGTGGGGTGACGGCTCAGAGGGCTGCCAGCACTCACACGTGGCAGAGAGGGGCCGGTCCGTGCCCAGGAAAGCCCAGCAGGCTAGTGACCCGGGGGCCTCCCTCCCCCCCCACGTCACTGTCCACCACGGGCCCCCAGGCTGGCCGCCGCCTGGCTCCGGGAGCTTGTGCTCAGCCCCCTGCACAGCACCCCGCTGCCGACGGCCCCTCAGGCTGTCCCAGGACGGAGCGAAGGGACGGGGCTTCCTCTGCTGACTAAGTGCTGCCCCTGAAGTCAGGGGCCGGTCTGCCGGCCCAGCGCACGCCCCCTGCAGGCCCGGGAGGACGCCCGCGTACCATACAGGAACTGGGAGCACTGGATGTAGCCCTCCTCCATCTCCTCGCACTTGTCTGCGGCGGTTTCAATGTCACTGATGGTCGAGGCAAAAATGGCGGCGCCGCTCTCCACCAGCTGCTTGCAGAGGTGCACGCTGTTGCAGGAGGCGGCGCAGTGCAGCGGCGTCCTGCAGGGCGGGAGGTGAGGGCGTGTGTGGCCCCTGGAGTGGCAGGGCCCTGGGCCGCAGAGCCTCAGTGCCCGCATGTTCCGCGCCGTCTCCAGTGGCGTGGTTTCTACTAAGCACCTGTCCTGGGCCTCACGCCCCCGAGAGGGGCGGGCTGAGGAAGCCCAGACAGCGGCAGACAGCTGCCCGAAGCTGACAGTGACCCCGGGGGCCGGCCCCGCAGCCACGACCCGGCCACTGAACAGACAGGGGTCCTGACGGCTGGCCACGTGGCTGGGCCCCCATGTTCGTGCCCAGGTGGACAGCTGCACCACAGCCGGCCCGTGTGGCTCAGCTGGTGGAGCTTCATCCCGTGCAGAGAGGTCGTGGGTTCGATTCCCAGTAGGGGGCACGCAGGAGGCAGCTGATCAATGTTTCTCTCTCTCCCCTCCCTTCCTTCCTCTTTAAAAAATCAGTGAACACAGTTAAGGAAAGGGAAGCACGGCTGTGCCTTTCACACACTCTCCAGAAAGCAAAGCTGGGGTGTGCTGAGCAGCCCAGGACGAAGGGGCACCCCGTCCCCTCACCCCACACTCCCTGTGCTCCAGCCCCGCGGCCGCCCTGCCCCGCGGGGGGCTGGCTCACCAGCCATCGCTGTCGGCGGCGTTCACGTTGACGCCGAAGTCCAGCAGGAACCGCACGATGTGGTGGTGGCCGGCGCAGACGGCGTTGTGCAGCGGGGTGATCCCTTCGTCGTTGGGCTTGCTGGGGTCTTCCACCTGGGACACAGGGTGGGTGAGCCCCGCCCACACGTGGGGGGCGCCCGGGCAGGGGCTCCGCTCGCTCAGCTCACCTCGTAGATGATCCTCTGCACCAGGTCGAACTCTCCCTCCAGGGACGCGTCCAGGAGCAGCGCCAGGGGGTTGAAGCGGACGCGCAGCCCGCGGCCCGTGCGCTCCGAGTTAGGCTTCTTCAGGTTGGTCCGTTTGCTCTGTGAACAGGAAGCAGGCTTGGACTTAAAGGGGACCCCCCACCCCGCCCGCGCCAGGGGGGTGACACCCAGCTCCGCTGCTCCCACCCGGGAGCGGGCGGCTCCTTCCTACAGCTGCGAGGGACTCCCAGCCGCTCTGCTCCCTCAGCACTGCCTCCCTCCGGGTTCGGGGCAGCTGCCCTCCTCGGGCCTCCCTCCCGGCTGGGCCCCCAGTACAAGGAGCCCGTGAGCCCTGACTCCCCAAGGGCGGGGACCCATCTGCCACGCCCACCGCGCCCAGCACAGTGCTGGGTCCTCCACAGCACAGGGGGCCCTGCCCAGGCCCGCACCCACCGTAGAGGCTGCGAGCAGGGGTGCGACCGGGGGGTGTGACGGGGAAACTTGCTCTTCCCCCGGAGAGGGGGCCTCGGCCCCGGGGCTCGGGACCTGCTCCGGGGACAGGGCGGTGGCCACGTTGTTGTTGGCGTCCTCCACAGGCGCCCCGGTCGGGGGCGTCTGGAGGTGCGGGAGCCCCTCGGGCTCAGGGGAAGGGAGCTCGTTGTCGTTGGCGTCCGAGGCGGGGGCGGGCTCGGCGGGCGGCGGCGCCGTGGGCTGCGGGCTGGCCTCCCCCAGGTTCCCGTTGGCGTTGGTGTTCCCATTGTCCACGTCGGCCAGGGTGCCCGTGAGGCCCTGCGAGGGGCTGGGCTGGCAGAACGGGGCGCCCTCCATGCCGCCGGCCAGGGTGTTGAAGCGCTGGTAGAGCAGCTTCTGGATGTTGGGCCCGCCGGGGCCCTCGGGCTCCGTGATGGAGCTGCGCTTCTTCAGCGGCCGCGGCGCGTTGGCCAGCTTCCTGCGCAGCGCCTCCAGGTCCGCGTCGCTCTGGTAGCGCAGCGGCGAGTGCACGATGGGCGTGAGCTTGGTGGGGCTGAGCGGCCGCGGCAGGCTCTCCATGGCGCCCGGGGCCTCCCCGGGCGGGGCCGGGCTGTCCTGCTCCGGCTCCTTCTCGGCACTCTCTGCAGGGGGCGCGGGCTGCGAGGTGCTGGTGGCCAGCGGCCCGTGAAGGAACGGCAACGGCGACGGGGACGTTGAGCCGGACGGCAGGACCGGCTTCCCGTACACTGAGGACACAGGACAGGGACCCTCAGCGCCCTGCAGGACCGGCTTCCCGTACACTGAGGACACAGGACAGGGACCCTCAGCGCCCTGCAGGACCGGCTTCCCGTACACTGAGGACACAGGGCAGGGACCCTCAGCGCCCTGCAGGCCTGGCCCGCACTAAACCCCTCTGGTTACACCGGAGGCAGGCCCGGCTGTTGGACCCTACTTTTTAAATAAATTCATCATTATTATTTTTTTAATCCTCACCAGAGAACCCAATTTTTATTGATTTTAGAGAGAAAGGGAGATGGAGAGAAAACATTGACTGGCTGCTTTCTACATGCCCCCCAACCGGGGTCTGAACCTACAACCCACGGCCCTTCAGGGCCCAGCACGACGCTCCCACCAACCGAGCCGCACGGGCCACGGCGGTGAGCCCCAGTTCAAGCCCCAAGTGTGTCCTCTGCTCAAGGAACCTCAGCGACACTTCTGCAACGTGGACTATCTAACTCCAGCTTTTGCCTTTGGGATCCCAGAATTGGGGCTTTTCCAAACGAACATTTAAAATGGCCACGGGCCGGGCTTCCCCACCCAAACGAGCTGCCGTCTTCTGGCCAAGGAGCTGCGCCTCGGACTTGGGCGCTGCAGGAAGCGCCGGCGGGCCTGGCAGCAAGGCCGCCTGGAGCTCCAGGGAAGGGTCTCGGCCGCTCCAGGCCCCTGGTCAGTGCAGTGTCTGCCTCAGAGGTCGCTGGGCACGGGGTGGCCAGGCACCCAGGAGTCCCTCAACTACCAGTCTGGAAGCTCGCGGCTCACGCCCGAGAACGTCTAAGGAAGCCCAGCCCAGACTTGACGGGCAGGACCCCACCACCCAGGTCAGAACCGCTGACACGGGAGGTGTGGAACTAGGCCCTGTTCTCCGGCCTGCTCCCCCCAACACCTCGCCCCCAGGGCCATGTCCCCTCACCCGAATCGGGCTGTTCTCCCCTGCAGCTCTGGGGGCGGGGGGGACGCCCAAAGCAGCAGACACCTCTCGCCCCCAGCTGCTGCCCCAGGGCCTGCCTCGGCAACGGCAGGAGGTGGAGGTGAGATCTGGGCAGAGCCCACACCGGCTCCCGGGAGAGCTGCTCGAGGTACCAGGACGCAGGAGAGGGAGGACACTGTGCAATCGCACCCTCCCCACGGCTGGAGCTCCCGGGGGTGGGCGCTCGACAGGAAGGCAGCTGTGACCACCCACCTCACGCGACACCGCAGGTGTGTGAGAGGTAAGACTAGTTTAACCCTACGTAGCGTGTGGCCCGCACGTGAGGCTACGGGTTGGCATGTTCCTAGGGGAAGCTCCGCCTCCTGGCCCCAGGGGAGAGCACACATCCACGGTACCTGCTTTGACGGACTTATTCGAGGCGCCATGCGCTGCGGGCTGGTAGTTCTTGGGGGGCGTGGCTTGCTGGAGGTACATGGAGTATATGGAACTTGAATTCACTGTCTGGGGTCCTTTCCTGGGGGACTGTGGCCTGGACCCTTTATCTGCCAGGAAGGGCCTGATGGCCACCGTGAGCGGGAGCTCGGGTTTGCCGTCTCCAGCGGGAAACGCAGGCGGCCCCGCGGGCGGGTACGTGGGGCTCGGCGGCACAGAAATCCGCTGCTGGATCTGCTGGGAGGAGCCTGGCGGGTGGGTGCTGCCCACGGAGGGCAGAGGGCCGGGCTTCTGCCGACCGGCCAGGCCTGCGCTGGGCCTGGGCAAGCTGCCCTCCTTCCTCCTCTCCAGGGAGTCTGTGGGCCCCGGGCCCGTGGGCGCAGGACTCGGGTGTGCGCCGCAGCTCGGCGGCAGCTGCTTGCCGCCGCCAGGGATGGGGGGTGGCATCTTACCCCTCTCGATGCCCTAAATTTAAACGTGAAGAAAACACAGTCACCCTCGGAGAGGTTAAGCAGAGTCCCATCCACAGTCCCATGAGAAGACAAGGTAGGACTTGTAATCCCTCACGTCGGTGTGGCCAGCACAGGGCACCGGGGATCGGGCACGGCGGCTGTCACCGGCCTCGACAGAACCACCCTGACTAAAGGCCCGACGTGGCACACTGCGCGGGTGCGTAGGGCCATGGACTCCTCCAGGCTGGGTGTCGTTCGGACACTAGTGAGAGTAATTTGCCTCGTGACCTTCTACCCTCGAAGACAAGGGCCCAACATGACAGGGTCAGGAGCTCTCTGTGTCCGGGATCGTGACAAACAAGGGGCCTACCGGCTTCTCCGGGGCTCCCAGAGCGGACAAGGGCGCGGGCTGGCTGGAGACGGGGCCCTGCCTGAGCGGCCCCTCCACGCTCGGGTCCTTCCAGTCCACACTGGCGATCTGTGTTGCTTTCACCGAAGAGCTCGTATTTTGTTTCAACGTTGGCCAGTTCCCATCATTAGCTTGAAAAGAACATAGAATTTAAGTCAAGTTTGTCTTTGAATGAGATGAGCTAGCACAAGAGTAGCCCCATCGGAAAAGAAAGTCACTGTTTGGAACATCATTCGGATGGAGCAGCACCGCCAGGGCTGACCCCTCCCCGCACACCAGCTCGCGAGTGCACGGCGGGACCAGGGCGGCTCGGCAGGCCAGGCCCCGCCAGCGCTGCGTGGCTCAGTGTGCAGGCTCCCCGATGACCCAGCCAGGGGACAGCGGTCCGCAGAGACATTCTCAGCCCTCATTTAAGCACAGCTCAAACCCGTTACATCAACACTAATGAACAAAGCCAGCACGGGTCCTTACTGTTCAAACACTACTTACAGGTACATTCACACACAGCAATCAAGAACGCTCCTTTGACTCCATAACAGGTTTGATCTGCACCGCTTACAGTGCTAAAAGAACTCAACTCTGTCTCCTAGGAATTTCTGCCATCTAAAACGGGTGGGGCCTTCCTTCTGCCCAAGGCCACCTGGATATTTATAACATCATTCGTGGCCCATACAAAAGCATCAACTTAAAAAGGAGCTGCTCTCTTTGGTCAAACACTGAATTAACTCACCCCGATGCCTTGGCAGGGCCAGACCAAACCATTTTGCGGGCGTTGCACAGCCCGCGGGCCAGACGATCCCCCCCCCCCCCCGCTCTACAATGAGGCATGATCACGGAGGCCGGTGAGGTCCTACCGACTGGAGAGACAGGCTGCGTCCCACAGCAGCGATGAGAAAGCCAGTCAGCCCGCATTTTCAGAAAAGCACCGAGAAGCTGCGTTTTCACAGAGCGTTTTCCAAACTGGAAAGGGCACCGCTCGCTCCCTCGGCGGGCCAGGCTCTAGCTCCAACAGCTTGTGTCTCGCAGCAGGCACGGCTGACGTGCCGACACCCAGCCTCAGCCACATGGGACAGGAGGAGATCCCAGGGACTGTCTGGGCCCTGGCAGAACAGCACGCCCTCGTCCCTCCAGCCAGCGCAGCAGGTGGACACGACTGAGGAGTGGAGGGGACTCTCTCTCCCTCGCCACGACGGCGCGGAGCCGAAGCCTGCGACCCGGGACGGGAAGGCTGGCTGGCACGTGCTCTGGGCACGACCAGAGGCCCCGGCGCGTGCAGGACGGGCGGAGCCTCTGAGCCGGGCTGGGTCCTGACCCGCAGCACACGGCTTGCTCCAGAGCCGTGCCCACCCCTGCGGCAGCACTGCCAGCCCTGCACCCACGGCGACATAGCTGTTCCCGCACTGCTGACATCACCCAGCTCCAGGCAGCAGGCTCCACACGGCTCGGCCAAGCTGCAGGGCCCTGCGGAGCAGTCCGAGGCCAAAGGTCACCTCGCTCCGTGTGGCCTGTCAGCCTATTCCAGGCCGGGGCGCTTTTCTTTCTTCCCGGGGAGGCGAGGGGCACCCCTGGGGAGGCCCACGGTGAAAGCCCGGGCTGATGGGAGAGTCCAGTGCAGACTCTCGGGCCGAGCGCGCGATGCCCCGCGCCCTCTCTCAAGGTCACCAGGAATGTGGCCAACCAGCAGCGGCTTCTGAAGTCCGGCGGCAACCAGAGGTTTCAGGGGACCAGCCACAGGAAGGTGAAGGAGGAATGAAGAAAGGCATTTTCTTTCTCAAGGACAAGGCAGAAGGTACAGAAGGAAGACCACGTGTTTCTATTAGAAAGGGACAATCATCTTAAGTATGAAGGGAGATCCTTGTACTGAAGATAAAGCTAAAGCCGCACCGTGAACTCGGGAAATCATCTTCATTTGGTAAAGAAAACCGAACACCCTCGTGTGCCAGCATTGCTCAGCCCTCCCCGCGCAGGACCCGGGTGCGTGGGCCGGCCCCGCCTGGCACCTGGCTGAAGGGGGGGCAGGCTACGTCCACATGTGGCATCTCTCTCAAGGCTAGACGGGACGCCCAGGCCTCTCCCGGTTTGGAAAACAGTGGCTACTGCCTGAGCGGCACGAGGGACAGAGCCCCCCGGGCCTGCCCGCCGACACACGGTTCGTCAGGGGTCTGCAGCTTGGCGTGCGGAGCCGCAGTCAGGCCCGACGTCCAGGTCGGACACTGCCCACGAGCGGGTCACTCTGGGTCTACCGTGGCCATCTGTGGGGCACGGAACCAGAACAGCCACAGCACGGGTAGCGTCCCCACCGAAGAGATTTCTCTCCCCAGATCCACAGCTGGGCCCAGGTTCTGCCCGTGTGGGTGACACAGGTGTCCCAGGCCATCACCTCACAGCACAGCTGGGACCCAGCCAGGCTGGTTCTGAACTTCTGAAGGGCATTCTCGGGCTCTGTACGGTGTCTTTTTGCAACCCTGAGGGGCCCAGCACGTACCCAGAGGAGAGGGACGTGGGAGATGGGCCCGGCTCAGGAAGGGTTTACGGGGAAGGCGGCAGAGAAGCGGCTGGCGGGGCTAATCAGCCGCCATTGGAACCAGACGAATGTCAGCTTCCACCACGGGGTGGCTCACACCATGAAGAGCAGCTCACCAAGGAGGCTGCCATTGGAGGCCACCCCGACCACAGGGCCTGCAGCTGCTGAGACTCGGCCGAATCTGAGGGCTGGGGACGCCCCCACCCGCGGGAGCAGCAGAGGTGCGGCCGCAGGGCAGGTGCCCGGCATGAGAACAGGAAGCCAGCAAACCGAAGACGCCCCAAGTCTACAGCAGCCTCCAAGGGCCTCACAGGCCCGGCAGGCCAGTCGCAGGCTGCGGTCGTCCGGGCAGGGGCGCTGCAGTGTTGGGACCTGCCGACATGGCGGGCGCTACGGGCCTGCGTGCACCCAGCCGTAAGGCGTCCTCCTGCAAAGGAGCCCGGGCTCCCGTGCATCCGCTGAAAACCAGCCGCCCTCCTCTGGGGAAGGGGGGCCGAGTCTCCATGGAGAGCCTGCCGGGGTGGCCAGGAAGTGGGGGCGCCACACCAGCACGATGCCGGGGCCGAGGCTGGTCACCACACACCGCAGTGGGCCAAGGGCAAAGCGGCAGTCTGTGGACGTTTTGATCGATGACGGCCACGCGGAGGGGGGGAAGGAGAGAGCAGTCACAGTGCTGTCCAGGGGATGGTCACCGTGGCAGCACACACTCCCAAAGGTGCCCCGGAGGACGGGGTACTTCGGGGGAGTCCGAAAGAACACGCGGGGCCCCTCTGAGGACGCTGCTCCACGGCTCCCCTTCCCGCCACGCTCCTCAGGAAGAGGGCCGCCCACTTACCAGGTTTGGGCCTTCCGTGGGCAGCTCCTGAAGCAACAGTGAGAGACTGGGGCTTTACGGGGTCCCCCGGGGCTGAGCAGCTGCCCGCGCTGGGGACCTGGATATAAGGCCCCACGGCAGCCACCCTGCCAGGCGTGCTCAGGGGTGACTGTGGCGATGACGCGCCATTCACACGGCTCAGCTGCAACGGGAAGAAAGGAGAGTTAGCCTTCTCCTGGGTGAAGCTCACTCACTAGCTTGCACTGAGGCAGCCCCACCAACCTGAGGGAGAGCGTCCAGGAAGGGCCAGATGTCAGGGAGGGCCTCGACCCACAGGCCTGTGAGTGGCCCTCCCTGGTGACCCAAGAGCTGGGAGCTATGACGCACCAGGACTGCTCCCAGGCCCTCTCCCCGGGGGGATGCGCCCCCTCCCCAGGGGCAGTAGTCAGAGCCCGGGCTCCGAGCCTGGCTGGCTTCCCATCCTGCTCTGCCACATACTTTCTGTGCTGCCTTGGGCAAGTGACGTAACCTCTCTGAATCTCTGTGCCCACGTCTGTAAAGTCAGGATAGGGTTGTTGTAAGGTCTGAATGAGTGACAGGGCCTGGAACCAGGCGAGGCTCTGACCAGTTCCCTGAGGACACCAAGCCACAGCCAATGACACTGGTCACACAACGCTGCCCAACAACAGAGTCTGTAAGAGGGCTGTAACTACAGAACCCCTGCCTCCTTAGGGGTCCCCAGATCCCCACGAGAGGGGTCCGGGGATCCGGGGACCCCTAACCTCCCACAGCTGTGTGCTGCTCTGCATGCGCGAGCATGTCACCTGGGGAGTGGGTCCCTGGCTCTGACAATCGCTGAGAGGTGCCTGGGACCTGTGGGAGGGACACATCTCTGCAGAGGCACCATCTTCGAGGGAAGCCTGCAAGTGCTGGGCAGAATGCACCAAGTAACACGGAGGGAGCTATTTGTGCAGCTAATTCTGTGTGTCCCCGCGGCTAGATCTTTGGACAAACACACCCAGATAGATGCTGCCCTGAGGGTCTTTTCAGATGAGATTAACATGGAAACGACAGACGGTGAGTAAAGCAGATGGCCCTCGGAGTGTGGGTGGGCCACATCCAATCAGGTGAAGGCCTTCTGACAAAAAGACTTCCATCCTCTGAGGGAGAGGCAATTCTGCCTTCGGACTCAAGCTGCAACATCAACAATTCATTTTCGGGGTCTTCAGGCTGTAGCCTCCCCAACTGTGTGATCGAACTCCCTAAAATCAATCAATTCCCTAAAATCAACCAACCAATCTCTCCCTATCCCCCCACAGGTTCTGTTTCTCGGAGAGGCCGACCAGCCCTTCAGAGCTGGAGATGCTATGGAAGCAGGCCCGGAGAGCGGGGGCGCCCTCTCACGGCCTGTGCCGCTCATCCGCATCAAGAGAAAACACTGCCCGTCATCAGTTAGAGACTCAGCGCTGACATTAAGCTCTTTGGTTCAAGGAGTGCAGATCTGTAAACCAGAGACGTCACCGAGAGCACGGATTACGGCAGCCACAGAACCAGCAGGTCCCTTCTTCCTCTAGCATCTCCCTAACCCACCCACCCGGGCAAAGCCTCGGAAGCCCACGCCTCCCGCCTGAGAGCCACCTGCAGAGGGGCAGGAGCCCACAAGGACGCATCAAACCGTGAAAGCACTCATGACTGAGCGTGAGTCGGGGACTTTGGGGGCCTTGTCCCAGCTGGCTGGGCTGCTTGCTCCAGTCTCCACTCCCGAGGGCAGAGTGCCAGTCAGCTCTGACCCAGGCATCGCCTCCCTCAAACCTGAGCACCACTAGTGGAGGAAGGGGGAGTGCCGCATCCCCCAGAGAGCACACAGCAGTCCGCCGAACCTCGCACACGCTCACGGCCAGGCACATGTGCACGGAAGCACCGAGAGCAAGAACAAGGCTCGGGACACCTGCCCGACAACAGGGCTGGGCCAAGGGGCCACCGGCCTGGGACGCGGAATACTACACAGAAGTTACAAAAGGCGTGAGGTAACGACCCGGAAAGACCCCCGTGCTGCAGTTTTAAAAAGGCGGGGTGCAGAGCAGTGGGAGTGGTAGCGTTCCTACAATTCCACGTCCGTTAGAGATCCAGTACCTTCTGTCTGCATTAAGCAAAAGACTGGAACGTGAACAATTGTCACCCCTTGAGAATGAGAACAGAGTGGAAGGGACTTCCACATTTTCCTTTAAATATTTCTGTACTGTTTTAACTTTCATTTATCGCCTTTGAAATTCAACATACCAAGTCAGTATTTTAAAAGCGCTAACCACTCATACAGAACTCTGCTCAGGAGCTTACAAAGCCCTTCCCCCTGGGTCCCCTTTCATGACAACTCCTGGGGCAGATGGGACAGATCAGTTTCCTGCAAGGACACAGGCCACACAAGGTCAAGGAACCTGCCCGTGCGGCACAGCTGAAAATGGTGGCGCGGGACCCAGCCCTGCGCTGCGACTCGAGCCCGAGCTCCCCGGTGGAGGGGCAGCCGCACAGCGGGAGGAGGGTGAGCACAGCCTGTGGCTCCGACCTGCCGACCCCGGGCACCAGGAGCAGATGCCTCCTTGGGAAAGAGGGCTGCCCCTAGGCCGTTTTCACGGTTTGGGGCCAATTTATGCTGCATCATCTGGGCAGATGGAGACAAGGCCGTAGGAGGGAAGGTGTGCCCTCTGGCTGAACCCCGTGTCTCACAGACACACTAGCTTTCCCACGTGCCTGGATTTTCTTCCCGTACAGACGCTCGCGCAGCTCGCTGATGCGCTTGTCCATCATGGCCACCTCCATGTTGCGCTTGTTTAAGAGGTCCTTTTGCTGCTGCAGTTTGGAGTTCTGTTCCTGGTTAAGCTGGTTACGAATCTGCAGCACAGAAAAGACAACGTGTGAGATCTGCATGAGCCACACGGTCACCCTGCCCTGGCCAGGGAGACGAAGAGGATGAAGTAGCGGAGTCCCGATGCGCATTCACACATGCGCATTCACACATGCGCACGCTGCTTGTGCACTGCGTGCTCACAGCTACGGCCCCGAGGAAGCCGGCAGATTCCTTATGAACCAGAGAAGGGCAGCCGCGTGTCCTCCTGGAAGCAAACGGAGTGACTGGCACCATGATGGCTGTGGGACCAGGACCTCCGTCCTTGGGGATGGCATTTCAGTGACAAGTGCCCTGAACACCCCTCTAGGGAACTAAGGAGAGGTGTGGTCTCCACCCCCCACAAGCCACTTAATGAGGCACTCACTGCAGAGGCAGCGGGAATTCACAAAGGATGGCCAAATGGCCCAACGATGTTCTGTCATTTCTGTGGGTTGCAGCCAGCGCTGCAGAGAACTGACAGACTAGAACACAGGGCTGTGCCCACAGAACGTACGTCCTGTCGCGCTCAGCTCCAGATGCACACGTGTACTAGCACACGCCGTGTGCATGCACTGGACAGGGAGCATGCTATTTTTTTAATTTAAATTCTTTATTGTTCAAAGTATTATATATGGCTCCTTTTCCCCCATTGGCCTCTCCCTGGCCGCTCCCACCCCCTAGCACATGCCCTTGCCCCCTGCCCCTGTCTGTGTCCACTGGTTATGGGAAACATGCTTCTTAACATAGATTGCTGTAAAAAAATTGGAAAAAGCCCTGGCTGGTGTTCTCAGTGGTTAGAGCAACGGCCTGCAGACTGAAGGGCTGTGGATTCTCTCCCCCGTTAAGGGCATGTACCTGGGTTGCAGGCTCGATCCCCGGCCCTGGTTGAGGCATGTGCAGGAGGCAACCAATCGATGTGTCTCTCTCACACAGATGTTTCTCTCCCTCGCCCTCTCTCTTTCTCTCTCTCTCCCCCACTCCCTCCCTCCTATTCTCTCTGAAAAGCAATGGAAAAAATATCCTCTGGTGAGAATTAATAACAAAATGTTGAAAGCCATAACATTTTATATTTTATTTGTATGCATTTATGTTAGAGAACTTAACAGCAACAAACATGATATTTAATTTACTCTAATTAAATATTCTCACTGCATAAAATGATATACTTTTCCTACCAGGTGCTAATCGAATCACAAAACTTGCTTCTGGCTTCAAACAGCACCTGCTGGTGACAACGTCTGAGAAATGGAAACCTTGTGGGTTCCTTTGGCCCGAGTGTCTGTGTTCTCCCAGAATTCCCATATGCAAGCCCTCAGCCCCAGGGGTCTTTGGAGGTGGGCCTTGGGGAGGGGTCTGGCTTAGCCGCGGTGGTGAGAATGGGAGCCGTGATGGGGTTCTTGTAAGTGTCCTTTTAAGAAGAGGACGAGACGGGAGCCGTGAGTACAGCGAGAAGGTGGCCACCTACAAGCTGGGGGCAGACCCTCCACGAACTGCGTCTGCCGGCACCTGTTCTTGGAGGTCGGCCTCTGGAACTGTGAGACCTCAGGGTCTAGGTAAACCTCCTCGTTACAGCAGCTCATGCTGACTGAGTCAAGGACTGAACAGCAGGCATCTAAGTATCTCATCAAAACAGTTTACACAGACACCTTAAAGATCACCTAAACTTAATTCTTTACTAGCTCGTTGTACTGCCAGTTCAGTTCTGCACCGGAGCTCTGCACTGAAAACGCGTGGCAGAAGCCAGTCACAAAGAACCACACGTGACACACTGCACGAACCTGTACATGGGAAGTGTCCAGAATGGGCGGAGCTACAGACAGGGAGGGGAGGTTCCTGACTGCTTAGGGCTGGGGGGCGGGGCTTCTGAGGGATGGCTAAGGGGGTGGGGCTTCTGGGGGATGGCTAAGGGGGTGGGGCTTCTGAGGGATGGCTAAGGTGTGGGGCTTCTGAGGGATGGCTAAGGGGGCGGGGCTTCTGAGGGATGGCTAAGGTGTGGGGCTTCTGATGAAGATGTTCTATACTTGACTGTGGTGGTAGATGCAGAACTCTGTGAAGATACTAAAAACCACTAAATTGTACTTTTTGTGGGTAAAAAACCCCTTTGTACTGAATTCATTTCATGCTTCTATCAAGTTAGCATCCATCAGTGTGTCCCCAGCAGCTGAGGTCTCCCGCCCACAGAAGAAAGCGTGGAGATCGGGACGCGTCACACCCCCATCCCGGACCCCCGTTACCTGCAGCTCTTGGTACAGCCTTTTTAACTCCACGGCGGCCGGGCCCGGCAGCTTGCCGGTGTAAGGCTGCAGCCCGTTCAGCTTCCCCTTCTTGAGGTCTTCCAGCTGCTGGCTGAGCTGGTCGACGCGCAGAATGGCTGTCTGCACCTCCTGCTTCTTTTCCTGGAACATGGCGCTGAACCTCTCTATCTCGGCAGCTGTGATTTCCCACCAAGAAAGAAAACGTCACTCAGCTGGGAGTTTCTCTCCTAGTGGTGTGTCATTTTTGTTTGGTGAGTCTCCTTCCTGTTTATACATTTAACTCAACTCCAGCATCATTGAGGGCCGGACCCTGGAGAGGAGATTGTGACACCCATAACCCACGACACATTCCAGCAGCCCTCGGGACACGTGTGACTGCTTGCATGGCAAAAAATGTTTCCACTCATTCGGGAATATTCTCTGATCAGGGCAGTCAGTCCCACAGCGAGCTTGGTCAGGCCACCTGGGAATCTCAAGGCACCAGCAGACCCGGCTCTGTGAGGCAGGCCATGCCCGTCTGTTCTGGCACCATGGACACAGAGCAGGCACTCACTGGATTAACAGGATCAAGACACATTCGGAAAAAAACAGAAAGTGGGCATTGGTATGGTCTATCGCAGTGGTCGGCAAACTGCGGCTCCGTTGACTAATGAGTTTGCCGACCACTGACCTAGACTCTCGATTCCAATAATTACAGACTGTTGTTCCTTGTGATTAATCCCCTATCCCAGTGGTCGGCAAACTCATTAGTCAACAGAACGGCAAACCGCGGCTCACGAGCCGCAGTTTGCCAACCACTGGTCTATCGTAATACACACGTGAGACTTCAGCTGCTTAATTATGACAGGCCCCAGGAGGAGTTGGGCCAGTGCTGCACGGCTGGGCGGGGAGACCCCAAGACCACTTAGCCCAGCCTGCCCACCCTCTCCCCGGGTGAGCAGTGCCCGCTCCACACCAGCTCTGACTGGGGCGTGACTGAGAGCGCGGGCCCGCTGAGCGGGAGCAGGGAGGCGGACGTACACAGATTGCCGTTCATTATCTTGCTGTAGTCCACCTGGCCCCTCATGGCACGGATCTTCTTCAGCTTGTTCTCCTGGGCTTCAACTCGTTCTTTGAGTTTCTGAAGCTTCTCACTTTCAGAAATAGACTGCTGCTGATGGCGCTCCTGCTGCTTCAGAAAATGCAGACGCTGCTCCTAACAAGAGAGAAACAGCTCACTCTGAAACGGATGCACGCTTCCTCTCACACACGAGAAACTGGAGTGGATTCCTCAGTGTCACCTGTCCAAATACGAAAGACATGTCCCAGGGCCTGGCCTGTGTGCTCAGTGGCTGGAGTGTCGGTCATGCAACGAAGGGTCTTGGGTTGATTCCGGTTGGGAGCTGTACCTGGGTTTTGAGTTTGATCCCGGGCCCCAGCGGGAGGAGGTCAGTGGATCTCTCCCTCCCTCTCTCCCCCCACCTCCTTTCCACTCTCTCTAAGCGGTCATGGGGAAATATCCTCGGGTGAGGATTAACAAAAACCCACATGAACACGTCCGAGGAGCCACACGCACCGAAGACGGCACAACGCTGGTTACTGTGCGGGGGGGGGGGGGGGGGGGGGGAGGAGGGGGGGTAGGGATTCACAAGCGGGCTTCGCTCGGCACCATCGGACCATCCAGCGCACACGTGCTCCCCAGGAAGCCTCCTGGCTGCTCAGGCACCACCCGCTGGCTCCTCATCCTGTCTGCGAGCCCACACTTCCTGCTGTCAGACAGGCTTCCGCTGCAATGGGCTTCCAAGGCCGGTTCACCTACAGGAAGTGGCGCGGCCAGCAGGGGGCTGTCTACTGAAGAGGGTAAGCCATCAGTGAGGAGATAAACCTCTAATTGCTGAGTGACATCCCACAGCCCAGGAAGTGTTGTTTTCTTTAGGACTCGCTTCTTCAAAACGAATGAATGTTTTATAGTTAAAACAAAACCAGGACAATCCTAAAGTGAAAACATGCGCACTTCAGTAGTTTCCCCCATTATTTGAACACACACCTTAAGGATAAGTCAGCATTAATCTTCAAGCCCCATATGCACGTACAGACCCTCCCTGTGCGATTATGCAGGCCTCACACACTGACACAGGTGAAGTCAGCGTGAACTTGCGGTTCACACCCTGAAAATACCTAAGAATTTCCTTAACAATAATATTCTTGGATCAATATTTGGAAAGGAAATAAAAAGTAGAATTAGAAAATATTATAATTACATAATTCTATGTACATTTCATCTTAGAAATCTTATTAAGATGAAATACTTTCTGATTTATTTAACTTCTAATTGTTTTTTATTCTTATAAGTCCAATAAACTTCGTAACTTTTTTTTTTTTTTTTTTTTTTTACGTAAGACAACTTTTAACAACAAGTGCACCTTAACCTCTTATTTACATAAAAGTGGACAGTAGATGGTCATTCAATAAATGAAAAAAGTTGGCTTGGACATATGGTTATTAAGAAAATCTACATGTGAACAACTCAAACTGATGAACAAAAACAGATCCAGAGACAGAGAAGCATCGATCAGACCGTCAAACCTCAGAGGGAAGGCAGGGGAGGGTGGGGGGAAGGGGGAGAGATCAACCAAAGGACTTGTATGCATGCATACAGGCCTAACCAATGGACACAGACAACAGGGGGGTGAGGGCGTGAGTGGGGGGGATGGAGGGGGCTAATGGGGGGATGAGGACACGTATGTAATAACTTAATCAATAAAGAAATAAAAAAGAGAAAATCTACAGGTTCAGTTATGTGTGGAATCTAAGAAACGATAAAGGAACAGACGTCACAGAAAGAGACTCGCAGACAGAGAACAGACTGCCGATGCCACGCCTACGAGGGCTGGGGCTGGTGCGAAGGCGAAGGGACTGAGAAGGAAAACGGCCGTTACGGAAGGCACAGGGCTGTAAGGAAGCCCAGGGGATACGGTCAATACCGTTACAATAACTACGGTGCCAAGGGGTCTTGGACGTCTCAGGGGGACACTTCGTAGGTTGTATACATGTCTAACCACTATGCTGGGCACTTGGAACTCATGCAATATTGCACATCCACTGTCACTGACAAATAAAAAATAAAAGGCCTCTCTGGCAGAGAGCGCAGGAAGAGCGGGCAGCGAGGGCGCCGGGCCCTCGGCAGCTCAGGACATCTGGCCCATCACAGTGCGAGGCGTCCCCGAGGGCACGGCTGACAGGTCTGGCGTCTGACTTTGAAGACCCATGACTAAACCATCGTTTGGAGAAACTTTAAATGCTGCTGCTCCAGAGTCCCAACCACAAACGCAGAGCCCATTACGCCCCCTCCCCCGCCCCCACAGCAAACCCAACGGTGCCGGGGGCGTGGCCTGCACCAGGGAAGCCCTGACGACAAGGGTCCTTGTCTCGGGGCCCGGGACCAGCAGGTGGTCACGGAGCGCTGGCTTCCTAGAACACCAAGGCCGACTACCCCGCTGAGGGCACACCCAGCGGGAAAGGAGATGACAACGGAAAACACCCTTTCTTCCCACATTTCATCCACAAGAGGCCGAGTCGATCCTTTCCAGCTGTGTCTGTGTGTGCAGGTCAAGGGTCAAGTGCTCCTGCCCTGACACCATCCCACCTGCGGCAGCCACGGTGTATTTGTTGCGGGGAGGAGATGACAGAGGAAAGCATGGTGCTGAGACTTCCGTGGCCTGGTCCCCCCGACAAGAGTTACCCGGGAGCGCACGAACCCCAATCTAAGGGACCAGTTTGGAGAACAGGCTTGGGCACGCTTCCCCACCTCGGCTTCCATAAACTCACCTTGGCGACCAACATCTGCTGCTGGTTTTCGATTTGCTGCTGCTGCCTGGCTGCCATGTCTTGGAGCTCCGAGAGGGTCAGCTCCACACGTGGGTGCCCCACCTGCAGGGGAGAGAGCACAGGCTGGAGCGTGTCCGCACGACCCACTTCCTGGGTGCTGGGAGCACACCAGGGGTGTAAACAGGCTTCCTAGAGTCAGGAGAGCACAAATGACCTGTTTTCTCATAAGAACGCTCCTAATGCCGAGTGCTTCATTAAACAGAGCCCTGGTCTCGAGAAACTAAACATGTAAGCGGGCTGCAGTAAGGATCGGCCCTTAGAGGCAGAATAACCTCTGGGAAATGAACACCAGAAGGCAATACGGAGAGGTGGGCAGCTGACGGAATCTGAAAGCGTGCGCCCATTCTCGGCTGAAGATAATAATAGATCACGCATGTTTACGTGCTTGCCTTGTGCTCTGCACTGAGCCACATACGGAGCCCTCGCCCCGGACCTCGCGCACAGCACCTCCTCACTCAGCATGCCCTGGTGCATGCAAGCCTGCTGTGCTGGATCTGTGGTGGGAAGGGCAAGTCTGACTCTACCCAGGCCTGCGCCCCTCCAACCCCTGCTGCTAACCAGGCGTGCGCACTGTCCCCCTCAGACTCCACTTTCTACTTCTGAGCCCATTTTGCTCTTACCCTCCGCCCTTTTGTATTTTTTTAAATTTATCTTTATTGTTGAAAATATTACAGATGCCCTCCTCCCCCCCCCGACCCCCTCCACCCTGTCCCCGCAATCCCCCCTCCCCAGGCCCTCACCGCTCTACTGCCTGTGTCCATGGGTCATGCATACATGCATGTAAGTTCTCTGGTTAATCTCCACCCCCTTCCCCCCGAAATACATCAGTCTGTGCATGCTTCCATGTCTCTGGTTCTGTTTTGTTCATTAGATTCCACATATGAATGAGATCATGTGATACTTGTCTTTCCCTCCTGTATTCTTTTTTAAAAAAAAATATATTTTATTGATTTCAGAGAAGAAGGAAGAGGGAGAGAGAGATAGAAACATCAATAATGAGCGAGAATCATCGATTGGCTGCCTCCTGCACGCCCCCACTGGGGACCGAGCCCACAACCCAGGCATGTGCCCTTGTCCAGAATCGAACCCGGGACCCTTTAGTCCACAGGCCGACACTCTATCCATTGAGCCAAACCAGCCAGGACCTGTATTCTTTTTTTTTTTTTTTTTTTTTAATTTTTTTATTGATTTCAGAGAGAAAGGGAGGAGAGAGAGATAGAAACATCAATGATGAGAGAATCATTGATTGGCTGCCTCCCGCATGCCCACGCCCCCTACTGGGGATCGAGCCTGCAACCCAGGCAGTGCCCTGAGCAGGACCTCCAGGTTCATTGGTTAATGCTCAACCACTGAGCAACACCGGTGGGGCCCCTCTTGTATTTTTTTTTTAATATTTTATTGATTTTTTTACAGAGAGGAAGGGAAAGGGATAGAGAGTTAGAAACATCGATGAGAGAGAAATACCGATCAGCTGCCTCCTGCACACCCCCTACAGGGGTTGTACCTGCAACCAAGGTACATGCCCTTGACCGGAATCGAACCTGGGACCCTTCAGTCCGCAGGCCGACGCTCTATCCACTGAGCCAAACCGGTTAGGGCCCCTCTTGTATTTTTAACAGAGGTCCCAGCCTGCTCCTCTGACTCCAGTCTCCCCCAAACCTGACAGTGTTCAAGCACATTCCTGACTCCTGGAGAATGGAATGAGGGTTTGTTCAACAGTCCTAACTGGGACCCCTGTCCTGTTTAGCTAAGATCCTGGGCAAGCAATATGGACCAAGGCCCTTTTCAAAACCAGATATTGCGAACAGCCAAGTTATAGAAACTTCCATTTGAAAAGAAATTTGTTTATGCTACCAAAAACCGCCTGGCAGAATCAAAATTTCCGTCTTAACACTAATAAACAGTTGCTAATTTCCACCTACTGAGACGTTCCAATTACAACGAAAGGTAATTTTTTTAAACCTTCAGAACTTTTACTCCTTAAGAACTATGTCCATTCAACAAGTCACAAAAGATCTCTTTGGTCTCCTTTCCCCACCACTGGCTTAGAATAACAATGTAAGCAGGCAGGAGAGAAATGAGCTGCTCAGGATTCTGCTACTTACAGCTGTGAACACGCCAGTGCTCTGTGCATGTGCTGCGTCGTCTGTATGTTTCTAACTACAAAACTAAGAGGTACTATGTTGTCAGAAAGTAGTGCAGGTATTATATGTTACGTATGTAATACAATTTTATTGGAAGTGGATCTGACATGCAGATAACTATATAAATCACAGCGCACAGCTCAACGGGTCATTTCAAAATGACACACCTGTGTAATTTAATTGTGCTGTAAGCGGGTTATAAAAACACAAGCCACCATAAACCAGTAATTCAACAAACCGGCAACATTCTACATTTTAATACATATTCCCTTAGTTGTTCATTGTGAACATTTATTTAGCAAAAAGCAGCGCCCTTTCAGAGTCTAAGGAAACAAAAACCTTTTTTTTAAAAAAATATTTTTTATTGATTTTTTTACAGAGAGGAAGGGAGAGGGATAGAGAGTTAGAAACATCGATGAGAGAGAAACATCGATCAGCTGCCTCCAGCACACCCCCTACTGGGGATGTGCCCGCAACCAAGGTACATGCCCTTGACCGGAATCGAACCTTGGACCCTTCAGTCCGCTCTATCCACTGAGCCAAACCGGTCAGGGCAAACAAAAACCTTTGATGCAAATCCGATCCTTCTGTGAGGGGCCTATCACCATGCATTCTCCTCATGAAAACTAACCCTCTTATGGGCAATTTTAAATTCTCAGCACAAACCCAATTTATTCCAACAAACCCATGACCTACTTCCTTATTTCTTTTCATTGCATCTAACAGGAAGAAATGAGATCCTGTTCCCGGCACATCAATGGGAGTTCCCAGGTGAGTGTGAGTCCGGCACAGAGCAGACAAGCCATGCCCAGGACCAGTGAATTAGCAGAAAAATTCTCCCAGCGACAGTGCAGGTTTCCATGTCCTTCTCACAGGGCTCAGGGTCCCCCTCAGGCCAACGTTCTCCAACTCTGGGTCCCAGGGAGAGTACTGATGCTCCCCAGCCTCACTCTGACAGCACCCATTCTCCATGGCAAACATAGCCACCCAACTCCAGATCTAACCAACTCCCCCCCAAACAGAAGCCCCTCGACCCCCATAATCACTTATCTGGTCATATCATCCCCCTTAAAAATAAATATATAGATATTTCAGAGAGGAAGGGAGATATAGAAACATCCATGACAAGAGAGAATCATTGATCGGCTGCCTCCTGCACACCCCTACTGGGGATCAAGCCCACAACCGGGGCATGTGCCTTTAACAAGAATTGAACCCGGGACCCTTCAGTCCACAGGCCGACGCTCTCTCCACTAAGCCAAACCAGCTAGGGCTCATCCCCTTCTTTCTCCAAACTTCCACAAATCTACTTGTGGAAATGCTCAGGGACTTTACTCCTCCAACTTGCAATTCTGTCACATACAAAGTACTAACCTGACCGACCACTTACACCAGTAGCTAGAGCCCACCAGACCGCCCCAGTCCTCGCTCATCCGCAGCCTCAGCTCCTGGCCCAGAGCCTGCCACAGCCTCCGACCAATGACCAATGACCAATGATTAATGATCAGTGATCAATGATCAATGCTTAATGCTTAATGACTAGGTCAGTGGTCGGCAAACTCCTTAGTCAACAGAGCCAAATATCAACAGTACAACGACTGAAATTTCTTTTGAGAGCCAAATTTTTTAAACTTAAACTTCTTCTAACGCCACTTCTTCAAAATAGACTCGCCCAGGCTGTGGTATTTTGTGGAAGAGCCACCCTCAAGGAGCCAAAGAGCCGCATGTGGCTCGCGAGCCGCAGTTTGCCGACCACGGGACTAGGTGAATGGATTTGCAAGTGACTCAATACTTCCTTCCCCTTCCCCCACGCCTGGATCTCACTCCACTGTGGTAGCCTGTTTTCAAACTCACAGTGTAGCCACCACCCACCGAGATACAGGACATGTCCAGGATCCCAGCAGGTGTCCTACTGACCCTCAACCCAGCCCCTGGTCCGTGGGGTTGCTGCTCTGCAGGCCGGCCCAGCCCGTTCGCTCTGGAATTCCACGGAAGGGGCCCTTCTATGCACTCCTGGTGTCTGGCTTCTTAGAGGTGCGCCCACATTGTCCCACATACCAGCCAGCCTCCTTGCTACAGCTGAGTGGACGCCGGGTGGTCCCCACCAGGAAGAGCAGCAGGCAGGCTGTGCGGGAGGCGCACAGACCAGGCCAGACTGTTTGCCGAGGTGAGGTCATTCACTCCCACGAGCAACGTGACAGTCCTCGCTTCTCCACATGCTGCCAACACTCGTTCAAAGTTTAATTTTCCTCTTTTTAAATAAGTACCATATAAATGGTGTTTTGGTAAGTAATGAAAAAAAGCATAAAACGTCCACCATCAAGCTATCAACCCCAAACGTACTGTGACTTGATTGTCAATAAAGCAGCTAAGCCCAGCTTTGCCAAAAGTTAGATATGAACAGGAGGCTTGTTTTCCAGGTTAATGTCTCATTTGTACTAATTATGTGTGTGAGTCATGAGTCATAAAGCTAACAAAACAAAGTATGTTCAAAAAACAGGTGATAAGAACTAGATTTCTAAAAGATATTAAGAAACAACTCACTTGATAATTATGGTTGAAAACTTTAGATCACAAGCCAGCTGATGACATGGCTTTAATAAAATGTATTTTTGTCTCCCCAGGTAATGTTTTAAATATAATGTGAAACTGGTGTTACAGCATTTCAGTTATTAGAACAGGTAATAAAGTCCCGCAGAACAATCCACTGTAGACAATTAGGCAATGCACACGCGCCTCCCAGCCTGAGCGCTAGTGCCGTGTGCGTGCAGATGGCTAGTCTTCCCAACACCGGCAGGAGGACAGCTCCACGTCCACCTGCTGTGCTGCTGGAACCGCCAATACGCGTCCGGTGTGTTTCCGGCAAAGCCTCCATTTTACCGTGAAACACACCCCTCACCTCGCCCAGGCTCTGGTTCAGTTAATGACCCTCCACTCCACGGCTCTTGAAGAATTATGCCCTCTTCCAGACAACGGTTTGGTTTTGTTTAAGGACTCATCCAAAAACACACTAAATAATGCTCGGTAAGAAGTGATTATTTTGACATTAGTTTCAGGTCAATACACAGCCACCAATTCACGCAGCCCGACTGCTCCTCGCCAGAACGGGCTCCGCCCCGCCTGCTGTGCACGCCGTGCTTGACCGAGTACGACGGTGTGAGAGCCCACGGCCTGGGGACGGCGAGGAGGGGCGTCTTCTGTGACACTCTGGTCTCCCGTGCGCGTGGGCCACCTCTGCCTGTTGGGACGTGCTCTCTTGTCTAGCCTTTGTCACCCTAAAGAAGCGCTCCTGCCCTAACTTGGAGTGCAACTCCCTAAAAGCTGAAGAACTGGAGAATGATGCAAAAGCAAGATCTTACATTTCCAGGTCATCCCGAAGAACCCTTCCATTGCAGCCCCGCCCCCATGTCTCCCATGAGCCTCCTGTTCCTCCGCCGGCAACGGAGCACAAGCGTTCCTGACATGACATGCTCCTTCCCAGCCACACCGACGTGCTGTTTATTACTGACACCAGCTCTCTTCCCTGTTTAATTTAGGTATTTTATGTTTGTGAAAGTGATTTGTGAACCGACAGCCCACCTTGACGTACGTCACGGGCCAGGCACGTGCATGCGTTCTCTATTGCTGAGTAACAGATCACGCCTAACCCGGCTGCTCAAACGTGCATCTGGCTCTCCGTTTCTGTGGACGAGAGATTCAGGAGCAGCTCAGCCGGGCGGTTTCGGCTTGAGATTGCTCGTGGGGCTGGCTGAGTCCAGCGTCAGCCGGGCTGTGGTCATCTGAAGCCTTGCGGGGTGGAGGATCTCACTCCCGGGTGGCTCACTCACAGGGCGGCCCGCGAGGGTTGGCCTCGGGCCCTCCAGCGCCTCTCCCAGGGCCTGCCTGAGTGTCCTCGGCGCAGTGGCTGGTTTCCCAGAGCCAGCAATCCAAAGCTCCCTCCCCTGTGAACTAGGCTCAGAGCTGCAGGGGGTCACTCTCTCCCCCTTCTATCTGGTAGGAGGCAAGTCACCAGGTCTGGGAGGAGGGGACAGGCGCCATCTTTTGAAGAGAGGCATGTCAAAGAATGGCAGACATCCTTAGAAACCACTGTGTCCATTTACTGTGACGCCTCATAAAGACTATCTGCCTCTACCATTTACCCTTCCATTATTCCCGCCTTACAGGCACTTGGTTGTTGTTCCCAACAGCACGGCCATCATCCGAAGAAGAGAAGATGTTTGTGAATGTCTGAGCGTATGCTTAGGAGAGCTCGATGACAGTGCAACCCTAAGAGGTTTCAGCTACCAATGCCATTGTCCCCTCAATGCCTAGCGTCTGTCCCTTGGTAGCCAGTTAACAGAAGAGACTAGTGGGTTCTGTTGGCAATGAAACACCAACTGGGTAATGGGTCACTTCAGATGTCAGCTCTTATCCTGATACACGGAGATTTTAATACTCAACCGGTAAGGCATCTTTGGTTAGAACAGACAAAATGGTGCTGTCGTACGATTCGGGGGGACTAAGTTCCCTACAGTGAGGTGACATGCTGTAGTAACAGCTGGTCCTACTCCCTTCCTTTGGTGCTTGGCTTCTGTGGAGAGCTCACCTGAGCTGGCGCTGAGCCAAGCCAGCCTGGTCTCTAAAGCGGGGTGGGGAATGTCTGGCCTGCGGGCCGAATAAGGCCCATGAAATCCTTTGGTCAGGTCCTGCCAAGGCATCAGGGGTGAGTTAATGAAATGTCTGACCACAAGCAGCAGCTAAGCTTTAAGTGGGTCATTCTGTACGGCCCCGAGTGATGTCATAAACATCCAATGGCCCTGGGCAGGAAGAGGTTCCCCGCCCTGCAAGGACTCTGGATCCAGTTCTCGTGGCCACGCTCACATTCTGGTGCGGGTGCTCTGCCTGCATGCAGGGCTTCAACCTCCGCACGTGTAAAACCAGACTCCTCCCTTTCCTTCCGACCTGGCCGCCTCCCTGAATTTCCTACCTCTACTCTGACCGGAGCCTGCCTTGCCCCAGTACCAGCAGCTACAGCTCAGGGCTCAGGGCTTCCTCTCCATCCCAGAGCCAGCACTTCCTCTGCTTCCCTCAGTCTACAGCGCCCTTCCCCCTCTCTCAACCCTACCAACCCTGTGGATCAGGTCACAGTGCCACCTGCTTCCTTCAGGCTTTCCTGATCCTTTAAGGAACCTCTCATACAATTGTTCTAACCCTCAGGATCTGACATCACTTCCAGACGTGGGAGAGAACTCAGTTATTTTAACCAATTCTGGATTCTAGAGATTCAACATGTCACGTGCACTTGCCACATATGTCACACACTTGCACACGCCTGAGGTCACAGGTGCCGCAGCTGACCTGGTGCTTGGGAAACCCTGTGAGGAGCACCACTGGTGTCACAGACGAGGAAGCGGTCTCCCAGCTCAGTGGGTAGCAGTCAGGACCGTAACCCGCAGCAAGTGGACACCTTTCCATCCACAGGAGGTGCTGCCCTCCCAGACTTCTTACAGGGCCCAGCAGAGGCACCTGTTACTGATCTTAACCAACAGCCATTTCTTTTCTTACTTTTTAAAATACATTTTTATTGTTTTCAGAGAGAAAGGAGGAGGGAGAGAGCGATAGAAACATCAGTGATGAGAGAAGTCATTGATCAGCTGCCTCCTGCACGCCCCCCACTGGGGACGGAGCCCGCACCCCGGGCGTGGACCACACAGCCAAATAAGCAGTGAAGGCCAGAGTGCGTTCACTGGAGGTGGGAAATTATCAGAACGCAGCGCAGAGACAGAGAAGGTAAAGACATGAAGACGAAATGAAGAGATGAGAATAATAAAATGAAAGACATACATGCTTCACCAGGGTTCCAGGAGAAGGAAACAGAAGAATGTGGAAGAACATCTGTAGAGACGACAGGGAATCTTCCAGAATTATTGACAGAGGCCAGTCCTCAGAATCAGTAAGTCCAACAATTCCCCAGGGGAGAAATGAAAAGAAAGCCACACCTAATTCTGCTCAAATGGAGGATTAGTTAATCCTAATTTTATTAAATAACAAAACTCCACTAAATGACAGAAAAGGAAATGTTAACATCAAATACTATAAAACCACAATACAGGAATAGCGGGAGTGGAGACAACACTGTTAGAAGCTGGAAGAGGATGGCTGAGAAGTAACTGACCTAGGAGATCTGAGACAATCCTCAAGCCAGAAACAGGAAGTCGGACAAATGGCCCAGTTACATCACAGAATCTTCAAAAGACTGGGGCCGAAACCGGTTTGGCTCAGTGGATAGAGCGTCAGCCTGCGGACTGAAGGGTCCTGGGTTCGATTCCGGTCCGGGGCATGTACCTTGGTTGCGGGCACATCCCTGGTGGGAGGTGTGCAGGAGGCAGCTGATCGATGTCTCTCTCTCATCGATGTTTCTAGCTCTCTATCCCTCTCCCTTCCTCTCTGTAAAAAATCAATAAAATATATTAAAAAAAAAAAAAAAGACTGGGGCTGACAGCATCGTGTGGCCCTGGAAAGGGAAGGGAAGTGGGGGCGCCTAGAGCAGGCCGAGCGAGGGACGGCCTGAAGACACAGTGGAGCTCCTGGACGGCCTCCCCAGCTCCTCGCTCCGGCCACACCCAGCAGAAGTCTAGAAGCTAGTCTCTGGACACCTGAAACGTCACCTGGCCTGGGAGGCGACGGGTACCACATGGAAAACAGGGGGACTGAGTGACCACGTCAATGATAAATGCTTCCAGAAAGAACTCTGACATTATCGCCAACCGTCTGAACAAAGGTGCCAAGATAACTCAAAGAGGAGAGAACTGTCTTCACTGAACGGGGCTAGGATAACTGGATATCTGCACGTGAAAGAATGGATTTGGACCCTACTTCTCATCATATACAAAAAATAACTTAAAATGGCCGAAACCGGTTTGGCTCAGTGGATAGAGCGTCAGCCTGCGGACTGGGGGGTCCTGGGTTCGATTCCGGTCGGGGGCATGTACCTTGGTTGCGGGCACATCTCCAGTGGGAGGTGTGCGGGAGGCAGCTGATCGATGTCTCTCTCTCATCAATGTTTCTAGCTCTCTATCCCTCTCCCTTCCTCTCTGTAAAAAATCAATAAAATATATTAAAAAAAAATAACTTAAAATGGATCGCAGCCCAATGTCAGAGCTAAGACTATAAAGCTCTCAGATGAAAACAGGAGGCAGGACCAACGGACCCTGGCCACTGACCAGATGCATAGGATGCGAGCAGAAAGCGGCTCAGGTTGGCCTGGCTGCCTGAGGACAGGAAAAGGGGCTTCCCGAACACCCAAGGGAAGCGGTGCTGCTCGGGAGAGTTCGCACCGGCGCCGCCCGAGACGGCTGGTCTGAGAGAGCCCTGTCTGCAAGGCTGGCTCCTGGTTGACTCCTGGCACTTAAAGTGTGAGAGGGTTCCCACCATTCCCAGAACTATTAAGAACGGCTCACTGAAAACAAGAAGAAGAAGAATGGCTCACTGCACCTAAACCGTTCGTGTAAAGAATATGATTTGTGTTAAATGCCTGCTTTCCTTCTGGGAGTCTGGAGTTTTTGTACTTTCTAGATCAGGGGTGGGGAACCTTTTCTTCTACCAAAGGCCATTTGGATATTTATTATATCACTAGAGGCCGGATTCGTGCACCAGTGGGGTCCCTCGGCCTGGCCTGCGCCCTCTCGCAATCCAGGACCCCTTGGGGGATGTTGGACTGCCAGTTTTGGCCTGATCCCTGCAGGCCAGGCCCAGGGACCCCACCGGTGCACGAATCTGTGCACCGGGCCTCTAATATGCATGTAAGATCTTTGGTTAATCTCTTCCCGCCCTCTGCCTTTCCCCCTTCCCTCTGAGGTTCATCAGTCTGTTCCACGTTTCCGTGCCTGTGCGTTGAGCGTCTGCCCCCTGTGGTCAGTGCACGTCATAGCTACGGGTTGAACAGTCGCTTAGGCTTTTGTATATATAGATTCTCAGGTCATACAAAGTTATCAACTTAAAAATTAGCCAGATATATTTGGTCAAACACTTAATTAACTAACCCCTAATGCCTTCACAGGGCCAGACCAAAGGATTTCATGGGCCTGTATAGCCCACAGGCCAGAGGGTCCTCACTCCTGTTCTAGAGAGAGGCTGCCTACATGAGCAGCTCCCAGTAAAATCCCTGGGCCCTGGCCCCTCCAGTGAGTGTCCTGGTGATATCACTGCAAATGTTGTCACAGCTCGCTGCTGGCGGAACTAAGCACATCCTGTGCGGCTCCACTGGGAGTGGACTCCGGAAGCCTGACCTCATTTCCTTCAGGCTTCACCCACGTGCCTTTCCCTGTGCGGACCTGCGCTGTGCCCTCCACTGCAGAGGTCACAGCCGGGAGGAGACCATCCCGAGCCCTGTGAGTCCTAGTAGAGCAGTGGCATGGGGTGGTCTTGGACGCCGCAACAGGCCTAGACAACGAGAGCAGGTCAGCTTGCCTTTATAGCACCCAGCCCAGCCAGAGCTCCAAAATCCTGTCGGACAACTGCAGCTCTGGGTGCTCACGACCATGTGTGCCTGTGGCCGGGGTTCCCAAACCCCGCAGGAAAGTCACACAGAGTTTTCCGGGCCCACCGGGTTTCTGCCAGGGGGTTGGGCCTTTATTTCTCAGACGACTTGACTTGTGGAGCTGCCATGTTCAGAGCAGAACTTCCCCAGCCTCCTGGCTGAGCAGCTGGTCAGGGGCGTGAATCACTGCAAAGCAGCACCCTGTCCTCTTCCCACCACACGCCCGCCTTGCTCAGCTGTCGATTGATCCGTTCCCAGCTGCTGTCCACCCACAAGGCTACAAGGTTCCATGTGCCATGACTCCATAGCCAGGGTAAACACAAAAACATCTTGGAGAGAGACGTTTTGAATACCACATTAACTTGAAACGTGCACAGAAAAGTGCTTTGTAGACAGTAACGTGCTTTACAGAGGCAGTGTATTATTAGGCTTAAAAGGCAGGTGTGTAGGCCATAAAATACAGTAACACCTTTGATGTAATGCTTCCAGCACTAAGTTATACCTCCAGACTCGCCCTCTCCCTTCTCTAATTACAAGTCACATAAAGGCTGCAAACACATTTAATTTTGGTTTCAGGTTTCAGTTTTGTTGATCTTGAAAAGTAAACATGACCTCCATGTCAACAAGAATCAACTTCATCCGCAAGAAGAGACCGCAGGCCCATCCCATCCATCTCAGAATTCCCTGCCTTACCCCTGGGACCCGTCCTCTGGGCCCTTTGCTTCTTCACACGTGTGCACACCCCGCCTCCACACGAAGCCTATTTTTATTTTTTATATATTTTTTAAAATATATTTTATTGATATTTTTCAGAGAGGAAGGGAGAGGGATAGAGAGCCAGAAACATCGATGAGAGAGAAACATCGATCAGCTGCCTCCTGCCCACCTCCCACTGGGGATGTGCCCGCAACCAAGGTACATGCCCCTGGCCGGAATCGAACCCGGGACCCTTCAGTCCACAGGCCAATGCTCTATCCACTGAGTCACACCGGTTTCGGCACGAAGCCTATTTTTTAAAAAATGTATTTTTATTGATTTCAGAGAGTAAGGGAGAGGGAGAGACAGAAACATCAACGATGAGAGAGAACCATCAATCGGCAGCCCGCAACCTGGGCATGTGCCCTGACCGGGAATCGAACCATGACCTCCTGGGTCATAGACTGACGCTCAGCCTCTGGGCCACGCCGGCCGGGCAACACACGAAGCCCATTTGATGTCTTTATTTCACCCTCCCTCAAGTTCAGGGGGATCTTACAACTCAACAGGACCTTCAAAACTCTGTTGGACCGAAGTTCTGAATGCATATGGCACTGGGTGCCGGTGGCCTGGGCGTCCCACACTCGGCAGGATAAGAGCCCTCTGGGGGAGTTTTCCAGGTCTCACCCAGACCAACTGAATCAGAAGTTCTACCAACAGGGTCTGGGCCTATTTATCCCAAGACTTTCTGAAGCGCATGTCAGGCAGACACACAGGGGCTCCATTTTGGACAAGTATGTCATGTGGCAGAGCGACGAGAGGATTTGATGAAAGGCCTTTAGGAATTGAAGGGTAAGGAAGGAGAATCCATAATCGACATTAGGACCGTTCTCCTGAGTGGCACAAGGGCCAGGAGGGTGGAACCACCGAGAAGAAAATGCACGTCGCTTGGCTCTGCAGCGGATGGCTGCGAGATCTAAAATGGGCTCCAACTTTATAACCAACTACAGGCAAAGGACGAAAGGCTCCATCACAGCTAGACAACCTCACACGCATCACCAACCTCGGCAACACAGAGGTACAGGTGAAGGAGCTGGAAGTAGGTGGGCAGGGGAGGTGGGGCTGACACCCTCGTCTTACGGGGGGAGATATGACTTACAGTTGACAGCACAGAGAAACAGCGGTTTAAGTGTATCACTTAAAGCTACAATGGGCCCTAGCCGGTTTGGCTCAGGGGACAGAACATCGGCCTAGGGACTAAAGGTCCCAGGGTTGATTCCGGTCAAGTGCACGTACCTCGGTTGCAGGCTCGATCCCCAGCCCACCAATCAATGTGTCTCTCCCACACTGATGTTTCTCTCTCTCTGTCTCTCCCTGTCCCTCCCACTCTCTCTAAAAAAAATCATTGGAGCCCTGACCGGTTTGGCTCAGTGGATAGAGCGTCGGCCTGCGGACTGAAGGGTCCCGGGTTCGATTCCGGTTAAGGGCATGTACCTTGGTTGCAGGCACATCCCCAGTGGGAGGTGTGCAGGAGGCAGCTGATCGATGTTTCTCTCTCATCGATGTTTCTAACTATCTATCCCCTCCCTTTCCTCTCTGTAAGAAATCAATAATATATTTTAAAAAAAATCATTGGAAAAATGTCCTTGGGTGCGGATTAACAACAACAACAAA
This sequence comes from Plecotus auritus, assembly GCF_963455305.1. Lineage (NCBI taxonomy): Eukaryota > Metazoa > Chordata > Mammalia > Chiroptera > Vespertilionidae > Plecotus > Plecotus auritus. The sequence continues at coordinate 4,278,245 of NC_137770.1, read as the reverse complement.
AAGCCATAACGGTTCACAATAAAATCACTAAAATAGCAATTTGATACAAGAAAGTTGGGAAGTAGAGAGGCAAGGTGACTTGCTCAGTTAGCTCGTTAGAAGGTCCTGAGGCCAGGGCCTGAACACGGCCCTCACGTCCAGACCCGAGTTCTTCCCCAGAATCGGGAGGAAGTCACAAGTCCAAGATTACACACCTGGTTATGGGCAGAGCCAGAAAAAGAAACCGATTCTCCAGCTTTAACATCATTTGAGAAAGTCATGACTAAAATTTTCAGGAAAGACCATTTGGAAAATGTCCCTACCTGCTCCTTCTGTCAACACACACCAAACATTTCTTAAAAGAAGCCCTCGCTTGGCACACTTCCCACCTCTAACCAGTGCCGGGCCTGCTCGCCAGCTCCACACCAGGTGCCAGAGGAAGCTGCCCTCCTGCAGGCGGCGTGGAGACGGCAGCCCACCGGCCAGTGTCTTTCAAAGCAGACAGAAAGCTCAGGACACGCACCCTGAAGGCACAAAGCCCGCTGCCTGCTCGCCTCTCAGCCCGGACACGGAGCCATCAGGCAGGCAGGGGCCAGGCCACAGCTGTCCAGACACGCCGGGGGGTGCTGCTCCGCTCCAGGTGACCCAGCGCATGGACCGGCTGCGGAGTGGTGAGACCCAGTGACTGCCTCTTTAAACTTCATAAAACGTTGTGAAATACTCACAGAACTAATCTCTACTAAAAAAAACTTCTTTAAAAATAAAATGTAACCGAAACTAATCAGTACTTGTGAAAAGCATCTTAAAATTTCAGTATAATTCCCTGCTGCTTACCCCGTTCTCAGCACGTTTCTCTCCAGGTACGTTTATCACATTCCTCTGGGTCCTCTGCTCTTGGGTCTGACGGCCACCTAAAGAAATGAGAGGACCAAACTTACTAAACATGTACTAGGAAAACAATGTTCTCTTTTTCTTTTTTTAAGGACAATTAAAAATATTTTTATTGATTTCAGAGAGGAAGGGAGAGGGAGAGATAGAAACATCCGTGATGAGAGAGAATCATGGATCGGCTGCCTCCTGCACGCCCCCCCCCCCCCCCCCCCGGGGATGGAGCCCACAACCCGGGCATGTGCCCTGACTGGGAATCAAACTGTGACCTCCGGGTTCATAGGTTGACACTCAACCACTGAGCCACGCCAGCCGGGTCCCCGTACTGGTCTCAACCCACCATAAGCCATGTGTCCGGTAGAGGAGGACACAGAGGCACAGGGAAGTGAGCCACTTGCCCGAAGTCCACACCCTGTAAGCAGCACAGCCAGCAGAGCCCCGGTGGCCTCGACCCTGGCACCATCGCGCCATTCCCCAGGCACTGGTCTGTGTCCTGCACATGACCTTTGTCGAGTCACTTACACACCAGGCTTCGGTTTCCCGAGTGTGAGAGGTGACTCAAGTACATGTCCTCTGTGCTGTCCTCCAGCTGCATATAGAGGACTCGCACCCTGCTAGGGAGGGGTATCTCTTACTTACACTCAAATCCGATCCCTTTTAAATAGCACCCATCGGTGAGAACTGCCTGCCCTCGGCTCTGGGGGAAGCACAGAGGAAACATGAGTCTTGGACCCTCAATTCTGGCTGCTCAGAGCATAAGCTGGAGAAGTCCAGCGAACAGAACAGAGCAGGGAGCAGATGCCCGTGAGCTGTTCTAACTGCCACTTTTCTCGAGTTGACAGACAGACAGACACACAGCACAAGCATGAGCACAGGCAGGAGCAGCAGAGGGCAGAGCATCACAGCTGGGGGATGGTCTCCTGAGTCAGGGCACGGGAGAGAATGACTATGCAAGGAAAGAGGAGGCAGAGAGGGGACAATGATCACCTCGCACCTGTCGGAATGGCTGTCATCAATAACTCAGCAAACTGAGTGCTGGTGGGATGTGGAGCAAAGGGAACCCTCGGGCCCTGCTGGTGGGACTGCACTGGGCAACCACTGTGGAGAACAGCATGGAGGTGCCTCATGCAAAAAGTTAAAACTAGAGCTACCTTGTAACCCAGCAATTCTACCTCTGGGTGTTTATCCAAAGAACTCTAAACACTAATTCAAAAAAACACGGGCGCCTCTTTGTTCGCTGCAGCTTTATTTACAATACCCACGCTATGGAAGCAGCCCGAGGGTCTATCGACAGCCAAGTGAATAGAGAAGATGTGGTACATATATACAGGGGAATATTACTAAGCCATAAAGAGAATAAAATCCTATCATTTGCGACAACATGAATGGACCTTGAGGGTATTATTCTAAGTGAAATAAGTCAGACAGAGAGAAACTAATACCATATGATTTTAAAAATATATATATTTTTTAACTTATTTCAGAGAGGAAAGGAGAGATAGAAAAATCAATGATGAGAGAGAATCACTGATCGGCTGCTTCCTGAACGCCCCCAAATGGTGATCAAGCCTGCAACCTGGGCGTGAGCCCCTGACCGGAATTGAACCCGGACCCTTTCAGTCTGCAGGCCGACGCTCTAGCCTCTGAGCCAAACCGGCTGGGCAACACCATATGAGTTCACTTATGTGAAATCTAAAGAACAAAACAAACAAAACAGAAACAGACTCACAGACACAGAACAATCTGAGGGCTGTCAGTGGGAGGGGGCTGGGGCCTGGGTGAAAAGGTGGAGGGATAAGAAGCACAAACTGCCAGTTAGGAAACAGTCACGGCACAGGGAATGGTCAGTAATGTTGTAATAACCAGGTGTGCTATCAGGTGGGCGCTAGACTCATCGAGGATCACTTTGTAACTATATACTTTCCTGATGACTCCAGACAGTTCTCTCCAGTATCCCGAACACTTCTGAGCGTCGTAAGGTGAGAAATGAGGCCTCCCCCTCGCCTCAGCAGCACAGGACATGCAGGGTTACGCACACATATTACAGTGGTAAGAGTGAAAGCTAAGGGAGGGAGGGCACTCGGACGTGGGGGGCTCGGGTAGAGGGTGCGTGTGAATTCTGGGCACGAGAGCACGGCTGTGGGACTGCACGGAGCTGGCAGATCCCTGCGGGAGCAGCTCTGGTCTGAGGCAGACGGGATGAAGAGCTAGGCCTGCAGCCGTGGTCTCCTGCCCCCGGACGCCCCGCAGCCAGGGAAGTGAAACCCAGAAGAGATAGCGCCCTCCAAACCCGCTGTGACAGGCTCTTAGAGAGCGGGCACCGTGTCCTGTCATGTGAAATACAACGAAGAGGAAGAACCTGCGTAAAGAAATCTTTTCACAGAAGGATGTCCTTTTGCTGTTGATTTTCTCAAACAGCAGAAGCAGGCCCAGTCACTGTCAGACAGCAAGCTGGGGTCTCTTCACTGCGGTTATACACTCTCAGAACAAAAGATTCCCTTTTTTGGTTCAATTTTAATTCTAAAAGAGGGAGTATATTCCCATGGTTCAAAATGCAAAAGGAACAAACAGGTAAACGATAAACAATCCCCAGCTGCTTCTTTTTTGTAATCTTCACCCAAGGGCATGTTTTAATTGATTTTTATTTACAGAGAGAGGAAGGGAGAGAGAGAGAAACACTGATCGGTTGCCTCCTGTACACGCCCCGACTGGGGATCAAATCCACACCCTAAGTCTGCGACCTGACAGGAGTCAAACCCGCCAACTACCGTGCATGGGGTGACACGCCAACTACCTGAGCCACCTGGCCAGGGCGTTCCCTTCCAAAGACACCGCAGACATGCACAGCCAACATGGACACAGGACTCTGTCTCTGTCACAGAGGTAACACGTGTGCGTACTGTTTCCCATGGTGCTTGGCCTCGTGGTGTGGCCAGGCCCTGGGTCGGGCACATGGCTTGTAGTCACGGCAGCGAGCAGCCCACTGTTGGGTGGCCCGTAGGCATGCAGGCTGCTCCCGTGGGCGGTGCCCCCGAGTGGCCATGCACCACCGCCCTTCCGTGTGCAGCGCAGCTTCAGGGCGCGCTCTCGAAAGTGAGGTCGCGGTGAAGGGGCTTGTGCTTTTGTAAGCGGAGCAGACGTGACCAAACCGCCCTCTGCAGAAGCTGTCACCGGCACGCCCACCAACACGGGGAGCTCCTGCTCCCGGCGCCCCCGCACGGTCACTGAGTGTCCCCGTCTTCCCCGGTGTGACAGTGCTGAGTGAGGAGTGCAGCTGGACATCTTTGCACATCCCCAGGGCCACGACACTTGCTTTCCTGAGAACTGCACGTTTGTACATGCTGCTCATTTTTTTACTGGGTTTTATTTTATTTCGTCTTTTGTATCGATTTTTAGGAACTCTTTATGTACCACCAATCGGCCCTTTGCTAAGGAGCTACGTAAATGCCATTCATTTCCCAGTTTATAGTTTGTCTTTTGAAACTGCTTAAGGTGGTTACTGCCAAACAGACAGCTTTTGCTTTTTCAGTAAGTCAGCTTGTCTTTTCTTTTTGGTTTATTGTTACACTTAGAAAGGTTCTGTCCACTTTAAAAATAAAAAATAAAACATATTTCTCAGCATTTTTCTAACCCTTTCATGGTTTTATTTACTCTTAAACCCTAGATATTTGATCCATCTGGAATCTATCAAAGGCAATTCCTTTGAACAGCATGTCTGAGTGCGTTCCTGGGCTGTGGTCCTGAGAAGGAGGCCAGGGCGAGGCGCCTGGACTGGGAAATAACTGACCGGCAGTGACAGAGGCCAAGGAGTGCGGACACCAACTCCCCTCTCACACTGAGTGAAGGGGCAACAAGCATAAGTAATTTATTTAACACTTATTCCTAGTTTAAATTACATTTTATGGCAAAAATTAACAAAGGGAGGGAAAGCACTCATCTACCTTGTTCACTGCTCTCGGCTGGGGAATCCTCATGTCGAAGAAAAAATTTCACTTCTTCCCTCCGCGGCCCCCACTTCTGAAGATGCTCATACATCATATGATCAAAGGGTATGGGGCGCTCTGGAAAAAACACATCTCATTTATCTCAGAAACAAACACAGTAATTCCTACCCAAAGCAAAAAATAAAGATACATTTAAATAAAAATACACATGAATTAGAATTCAAGAATATTACAAGCACTAAACTTTAACTTCAATGAAATAAAGCAGGAATATGAATGGACAATAATGTAGGTAACTAATAAGCACAAGAAGTAAACATAAAAGCAGTTTTCCAACCTTGAACAGGCACCACGGGGGGGAAATGCCCTTCACCATATTTGTCATGAAGTAGTATGCCTCCCCCCCCAAAGGACCGCACCAAAAAACCGGTGGGACCTGTTACTCATTACAGTGCTGCACGTGGTGATCGGATGTACGAGGAGCAGCAGCACCTGCCTCACCATGCAGTGAGCCCCACGAGCACTGTGCACCGCCGCTCCCACAGCATCATTCACAGGAGCCCAAGCGAAAACCACCCAAATGCCCATTAGCTGAAGGGGGATGGATAAGATGCGGCCTGTCAGACAGCAGTGACCACCCAGCCACACCAGGAAGGAAGTGCTAAGGAGGGATGGATAAGATGCGGTCTGTCAGACAGCAGTGACCACCCAGCCACACCAGGAAGGAAGTGCTAAGGAGGGATGGATAAGATGCGGCCTGTCAGACAGCAGTGACCACCCAGCCACACCAGGAAGGAAGTGCTAAGGAGGGATGGATAAGATGAGGCATATCAGACAGCAGTGACCACCCAGCCACACCAGGAAGGAAGTGCTAAGGAGGGATGGATAAGATGCGGTCTGTCAGACAGCAGTGACCACCCAGCCACACCAGGAAGTAAGTGCTAAGGAGGGATGGATAAGATGAGGCATATCAGACAGCAGTGACCACCCAGCCACACCAGGAAGTAAGTGCTAAGGAGGGATGGATAAGATGCGGTCCATCAGACAGCAGTGACCAGCCACACCAGGAAGGAAGTGCTAAGGATGGATGGATAAGATGCGGTCCATCAGACAGCAGTGACCACCCAGCCACACCAGGAAGGAAGTGCTAATACAGGCTTCCAACATGGATGCACCTTGAGAACGTTATTCTAAGCGTAAGCAGCCAGACGAAAGAGGCCACATACTGTATGATCCCACTTATACGAGGACCTGGAGTGTCAAATCCTCAGAGCCGGAGAGTGACACAGTGGCTGCCTGGCTCTGGAGGAGGAAGGGGAGGGGAGGTGCAGAGTTTGGTGATGGCTGCACCACAATGTGAACGTCCTAAAAACCACTCAACTGTACACTTTAAAATGATGATTTTTATATTATGTGAATTTTACCGCAATTTAAAGGGGGAAAAATGAAATCTTGAAATATTCCCACTATTGCTTTGCTTGAAAGTGTGAGGAAGGATACTAGCAAGTCCCAAGGCTTGTAGAAATGGTCTGGGAGAGACAGAACGAAACGGAACAGTGTTTTTCCTCCCTTCTGCTCAGTCTGAGAACTTGACTTTCAGCCAAGAGAAAGGACTTGGTGAGCGCACCCCATCACACACGCAGGGGTGCGGAAGGTGCCCCCGGTAAGCTCTAGTTCCCCTCGAAGGAAGCCCTGCCTCTCTGCTCCTGCTCAGCTGGAACAGGGGAGTCTGGCGGGACACACAGTGATCCCCCTTGTGGTTTAGGAGGCCGTCCTGAGGATAGGGCTAGCTCTTAAAGGCACAAGGGGACAATTCTAAAAAAGAGAGAAAAGAAAACCCTGTCACTCCCAGAGACGGGACCACGCCGTGCCGTGGCCTTGCGCCTCCGGCGTGTGCAGCAAGCTTCGCCTCACTCGGCAGACTTAAGGGCAAGGACAGAAACGGTCCCATCTCTGCTGAAAATGAAACCTGGGTAAGCGCAGCTCAAGTTCAACTCAGAGTGGGCATTACAGCAAAAAACGAGCGCCAACTGAACAATAAAGAAGTAAAAATTATTCATAGTTTTAGCTTTATAAGTAACACTCAGGTATATAGGCCTATAAGAATCTATTGTTTTCTTTTATGAATTAACAAAATTTATAGAAAAGATTAGTTTTAAGAAAAGCACACTAAGCTTCTCGCCCTTTATCTGCATAAGGAGTTTCAGTAGTTGTGTTTCAACGTGGAAACTCACGGCCTGACACGCGTCGTCCACACACACGGCACTCCTCAGGGGAGCCTGGGGCGTGCTTGGATAGGGCAGAGAGCAAACCAACCAGGAAATCCCGCAAAAGGAAGCTCGAAGGGTCCACCTTCCCTCCTGGTCTGCATGCGAGGGGACACTCTGTGTGGGGAAGGAACCACACAAGAGCAGGGTAACAAACCGGCCAAGTTCACGGACTGTCACGGGCTGAGTTCGTATGTTGAAGTCCTAGTCCCCGAGCCTCAGAACATGACCTCATTTGGAGAGAAAACCTTTAAAGAGGTAGTAAGTTAGTGAAGCCATTAAGGTGGCCCTACTCCAGTATGACCGGTGTCCTTAGGAGGAGATCGGGACAGAGACACGGAGAAGGTGGCCACTGACAAGCCAGGGCGAGAGGCCTCAGGAGAAACCAAGCTTGCTGACCCCTTGCTCTTAGACCTCTGGCCTCCAGGACGGAGAAAGCAAGTGTCTGCTGGGTAAGCCCCAGGCCGTGGTCCCGTGCTACGGCAATCCTGGCAAACGAATGCACAGGCCCACCGAGAACTGTTTTCTTCCCAAGGGCACCGGCAACCACACTGGGTGACATTATGACATAATGATTGCACTGGCATGCCATGAGTCACAGACGCAATGATTTTTACGCAGGGGCTCTCTGAAGCCCAAAACTTACTTTAAAGGTTCTTCTAGAGCAGTGTTCTCAACCTTCCTAATGCCGCGACCCTTGAATACAGTTCCTCACATTGTGGGGACCCCCAACCATAATATATTATTTTTGTTGCTGCTTCATAACTGTGATTTTGCTACTGTTAATGAATCATCATGTAAATATCTGTGTTTTCCGATGGTCTTAGGCGACCCTGCTAGCGGTTCGCTGTAGAGCCAGAGACCATCGGAAAACACAGATATTTACATGACGATTCATAGCAGTAGCAAAATTACAGTGATGAAGTAGCAACAAAAATAATATATTATGGTTGGGGGTCCCCACAACGTGAGGAACTGTATTCAAGGGTCGCGGCGTTAGGAAGGTTGAGAACCGCTGCTCTAGGGTAAAGAGACGGAGAAAGGCTGTTGGTTCTAGAGCTTCCCTTCCTTTGCATCTCACCTACTCGGACATATCGCCTCAAGACCCCGCTTTGCTGCTCCACTTCACTCAGGGACCCCAGTGTCTGCGAAGGGCCTGTTACGAGTAGCAGGCAGGGCACCGTGGATACCATGGTGAAGAGACAACTTCCCACCTCCTGGAATTTTAGTCTAATGAGAGCTATGAAAGCCACTTAGTCATGTTTTAATAAATCCCATGGCCGTACTGGAGCCCAGGGGAGGGGCATTTAACACCCTCCGAGATCCAAGGAAGGGATGCGAGGCAAAGAGTAGAGCTTAGCCAAGCAAAGCAGGGTGAGTGCCAGGGATTCTTCTAGACAACGGGAGGAGATGTAGAACAGCCATGGCAAATGTAGCACGCTGTGACCCTCTGCACTCCGAGGTGACCGTCCTCATTCGTGATGAGATAAAGTCACGGGTTATGATTTCAAATGGACTTTAGGAGCCAGGCCAATATCCCTGATGAACTCAGACGCAAAAATCCTCAACAAAATATCAGCAATCCAAATTCAACAATACATTAAAAAGGTTCCACACCATGATCAAGTGGGATTTATTCCAGGGATGCAAGGCTGGTTCCCACATAAATAAAATGAAGGATAAAAATCATATGATCACATCAACAGATGCAAAAAAAAAAAAAAAAAAAAGCATTTGACAAAATTTAACATCCATTTATGATAAAATCTCTAAGCAAAATGGGAGCAGAGGGAACACACCTCAACATATAAAGGGCACACATGACATACCCACAGGTAACACACTCAGTGCTGAAAATCTGAAAGCGTTTTCTCTAAGCTCAGGAACAGGAGAGGGTGCCCAATCTCACCGCTTCCATTCAGTGTAGCAATACTGTGAGTCCTAGCCAGGCAATTGGATAAGAAATAAAGGCATCCGAAGTGGAGAGGAAGAAGTGAAACTATCACAGTTTGCAGATGACATGATAAATATATAGAGAATACCCTAAAGATTCCACCAAAAAACTATTAGGAATAATAAACTAATTTGTATCCTCGGGCGTTCAAGGATACAAAATTAATATTCAGAAATTGGTTACATTTTTATACATTAATAATGAATCAGAAAGAATTTTTTTTAAATCCCATTTACAATTGCACCAAAACAATAAAACACCTAGGAATAAAGCTAACCAAGGAGGTAAAGTAGCTATACTCTGGAAACTACAGTATATTAACGAAAGAAACTGAAGAAGACACAAATAAATGGAAGGATATATCATGCTCATGCACTGGAAAAAATAATATCATTAAAATGTCCATATGAGCCAAGGCCATCTACAGAGTCAGTGTAATCCCTGCCAAAATACCAATGGCATTGTTCACATAACTAGAACAAATAACCCTAACATTTATATGGAGCCACAAAAGACCCCAAAGAGCCAAAGAATACTGAGGAAGAACCAAGTTGGAGGTATCACGCTACCTTTTATTAAACCACACTACAAGGTTATAATAATAAAAACAGCATGACACTGCACACAAACAGACAAACAGATCAACGGGACAGAACAGAGAGCTCAGAGACAGACCCATGCTTGAATGGTCACTCAATCTATGATAAAGGAAGCTCTGGAGTAAAGACAGCCTCCTCATTAAATGGTGCTGGGAAAATTAGATAAATGCAACAACAACAACAAAGAGAAACGACTCCACTTCCTTACACCATATACAAACAAACCCGAAATGGATTAAAGACTCAAATGTAAGAGTGAAAGCATAAAACTCCTAGAAGAAGCCACAGGCAATACACTCGTGGACATCGCTCTTAGCAATTCTTTTTGGATATGTCTCCTGGGGCAAAGACAACAAAAACCAAGATAAACAGGACGACAGCAAACTGAAAAAGCTTTTGCACCATGAAGAAAACCATCAACAAAACAGAAAGGCAGCCTACTAAACGGGAGAAGACGTTTACAGAGGACACATCTGATAGGGGGTTAATACCCAAAAGCGATGAAGAAGTCAGACAACTCAAAAGAGCAAACAGCATGATTAAAGAATGGGCACAAGACCTGGATAGACATGTCTCCAAATAGGACACACAGATGGCCAGACACATTAAAAGATGCTCAATGTCACTCACTAACCATCAGGGAAGTGCAAGTCAAAACTATGATGAGCTATTACCTCACCCGTCAGAAAGGCTACCATCAGAGAGACAACCAGCAACAGGGTGAGGTGGAGAAAGGGAACCCTCGTGCACCGCTGGCAGGAACACAAACTGCTGCAGTCACTGTGGAAAGCAGTAGGGAGGTTCCCCCAAAATTAAAAATAGAACTACCATATGCCCCGCCATTCCACTTCTGGGTATTTACCTGAAGAAAGCAAAAGCAGTGATTTGAAAGGATACACGCACCTATGTTCACTGCAGCATGTTTACAACAGCAGGATATGGAAGCAACCTGGGTGTGCACCGACAGACAAATGGGTAGGATGATGTGGTGTGTGTGTACAATAGGATATTGCTCAGCAATAACGAAGAAATAAATCCCACCATTTGTGACAACATGGATGTACCTAGAGAACATTATGCTAAGTGAGTAAGTCAGACAGAGAAAGACAAATACCACATGATTTCACTTATATGTAGAATCGAAAAAACAAAACAGAAACAAGCGCATAGACACAGAGGATAAACGGATGGTTGCCACATTGGGGGTGGGGCTGAGGGGCTGGGTGAAAAGGTGACGGGCAGTTATAAATCGGTCACAGGGAGGGCAAGCACAGCATGGGGCATAGAGCCAACAACACTGTAATAGCTATGTATGCTGCCAGGTGGGTACCGGACTTATGCTGATCACTTTATAAAGTGTCTTATCACTGTGTTATACACTTAAAACTGATAAAATATTGTATGTCAACTGTAACAGAAATAAAGAGTGCTAACTTCAGCAGACGTATACTAAAATTGGAACAGTGCAGAGACGATTAGCATGGTCCTTGTGCAAAGATAACACGCTGATTCATGGAGCGTTCCATATTTTTTATTGCATATTTGAAAGTTGCTAAGAGAGTAGATCTTAAAAGTTCTCATCTCCCCCAAAATATTCCATAATTGTGTATGGTGATAGATGTTAAGTAGATGTATGGTGGCAACCATTTTGCAATATATGCAAATATTGTATCATGTTGTACATCAGAAACTAAATATGTTGTCAATTACACCCGAATTTTAAAAAGTGGGGCAAAAAAAACACCACGGACGATTTCACTCATTATCTCCAGGCGCCCTTTAAACACTTCCATTTGGATGCTCATCTCATCACCACCCTGAACCCAAATGTCCCAGGTGCTCACTCTCCAGTTCCAACGCAGACCGCCCAGCGGTCCCCTCCTGCCGCAGACGGAATACAGGCTGCCCTCTGCCCTCTGCCCTCTGCCCGAGCCAGTCTAGTCTCTCCCCCGCTGCCTCCCTTCTCTCAATGGTCTCAGGAGCACACACTTTTTCTCTCCTCCATCCTTCGCATCGCTCAGCCGCTTAGGCTATCCTAATCTAGCTAAATTCAATCCCTCCTCTGAGAGCCCAAATCATTTGGCAGAACTTCCTGTATTCAGCAATCACATTACCTACACTGCCCAACTAGAGGACAAGGTCCTTGAACTTATTTACTATCTCACTTCAATGAACATGTATGGAGGACCCACTATTATACACAGGAAACACAATGATGTTCTGCCTTCATGAGGTCATATTCAGTAAAAGTAGATGAAACACTCGGCAGGGAACAAACCCAACACTGTAGGGCAGCAGTGGTCAGGAGAGACGTCACAGAGCTGGACCACGGCCCTGCTTGCTTCGGGTGTCCGCAGCAAGGGTCAAGTCACAGAACACCTTTGTATGAACAGCGTTTGTAAGACCCCATCCCCCCGTAATACAATACTGCTTTTATTTCAGTCACCCAGCTCCTTATTACCACAGAAAGCTGGAACCAGAAACAATACTGTGCAGTTGACGAACATTGAGTCTGAGGTCCTTGGCGATCTTAGGGCCTCACACATACCATTTCCCCTCCACACTTCAGCCAAGTGGCAACTGCCTTCTCCAGGTTCCTTGCAAAACTCCACGACATCTCGACACGTTGTTTCTGGCGTTATAGGAACTTCCGTCAAAATCTGTTCATTGTTGCTCAAGAACACGGTTAATATCATCTGTAAGAGAAAAGATTACGTCAAAGCTACAACTTAGAGTCATTATCATAAAGAGATTAATCTGAAATTGAAAGCAACTCCCCACAGCCACTCCACCCATCTCTACCCCCCACTCCCATCCCCACCAAAATGCCTACAGGATCGGTTTTTGGAACTACATCAACAGATTCTCAAGTTCATGTAGCAAAATTAAAATGTACAAACAGCAGCAACGTTCCAAAGAGAAGAGTATTAGAAGGGAACAGCACTACCGGACATCACCAGTGTCAGAACCACCCAGCCCCCGCACCCAAACGGACGGGGCCCAGACACCGGGGTGGTGGAGGGTGAAGGCGGCGTCTCAGTCGAGCAGGGACAAGACGACACAATGAATGGCGTACGAGCTCCTAACCACCTGCCTGCCACAGAGGACCCAGCCTGCACATCGCCGACCAGCACCGGTTCCTAACCGACCAACATGTGAACGTAAATCATAAAGATATGAACGTTCTACGATAAGTGGGGCAGATTCCTTTTTTTATAACCTTGGAGTAAGTACATAAGCCCTCTCCAACCATGACTCAAAAAACAGACACCATTTCGAAAATGATCTAGTCAAGTAATTAAATATAAGAATCTTTCACAAAGCAAAAAAGACAAAATGGGGGGAAATATTTGCAACTCATATTACAAACAGAAAGCTAATCTCTTCAATATATAAAGGACTCCTAAGTTATAATAAAAAGACCAAAAATCCAATTTATTTTTAAAAATTGGTTGAGATATTAATGTATCACAGTAAAAGAAATGCCAGTGCCCTTAAATATAAAAATACATTACAATGTATTTGAAACAATTAAAACTTTCTAGCATTTTTTATCTTTAAAAAATCCTACCACTTTGCCCTAGCCCAGTGGTCGGCAAACGTTTGCCGCTCTGCTGACTAATGAGTTTGCCGACCACTGCCCTAGCCGGTTTGGCTCCGTGGATAGTGTCAGCCTGCGGACTGAAGGGCTCACGGGTTCGATTCTGGTCAAGGGCATGTCCTTGGTTGCTGGCTCCTTCCAGCCTGGGCCGTGTGCAGGAGTCAACCAATCGATGTGTTTCTCTCACATGGATGTTTCTCTCTCTTTCCCTCTCTCTTCCACTCTCTCTAAAAATCAATGGGAAAATATCCTCGGCTGAGGATTAAAAAGAAAAATCCTACCACTTTGATCTAAGATCTGAAGAAATCATGTCGGAAGAGAATTTTTTTTTTTAAATATACTTTATTGATTTTTTACAGAGAGGAAGGGAGAGGGATAGAGAGCTAGAAACATCGATCAGCTGCCTCCCGCACACTCCCCACCGGGGATGTGCCCGCAACCAAGGCACATGCCCTTGACCGGAATCGAACCCGGGACCCTTCAGTCCGCAGGCCGACGCTCTATCCACCAAGCCAAACCGGTTTCGGCAAGAAGAGAATTTTTTTTAAAAAAGAACATTACTCTTTGTAATAATTTATATTATTGTAATAAGTATAATTTAAATCAAAGATTTTCTTTATCAGACAGCATTATAAACATTTGTAGATAATCTTTGATCAAAATCAACAATAAAATCGGCATTTGTCCCCAAATTCTCATCTTAAAATTCTTTTTTCTTAGAAGAGCCCTAAATTTCTAAGTTTTGCGATTAAACATCTTTCTCTCAACAATGAAATTTTATGTAACCAAAACGGATATAGTTATGAACTGGTCTCCTCACCACCAACCTGCCCCACTGCCACCTGCCCCTTCGGCTCCTGCCCTAACCCGGGCGAAGCCGCTCCCTGGCAGAGCGCTCAGCACCCCCTAACAGCAGCCCCGGCCAGGCCGCTTCTGGAACATCACCATGAGCCACGGGTCTCGTCCGGGTCTTAGATTCTAAGGCTGCTCTGTTCAAAGTCTCCCCCCACCGAGCTCTCAGCGGGCGTGGACTCCACGGAAGACCGTCCGGGAAGGCCTAGCCTACGGGATCTGCAGTCCCTTCCTCTCAGCCCTCTCAGCCTTACAGCCCCAGTGCCTCCCCACAGCGAACCTTGACCTTGCTCCCTCAACGCCAATCACATTCTCTCCGGCTGCTGGCCTCTGCCCATGCACCTGTCCTATTTGCCTGTGCACTCCCAGTCAACCTTCAAAACTCAGCTCATATGCTACCACCTTTGCAAAACCTCCCTTCGCCACCTCCTCTCACCAGGGAGGACTCACGGTCCCTCCTTTGTGATCCGGGAACTCTTCACAGGGATCTTTGTTACATCACAGCTAACACCCCTCCGCCCATCCACCTGGGAATCTTCCATTTACCGCTGCCTCATCAGTGTCTAACACGGAGGTGCGGGGGGGCACATTAACGTCTGGTCGTCTCCAGGAAAGGCGCACAAACAGAACACCTCCGCCATGCCATGGGACTGAGGAAATGCTGCAGGAATCTAAGGTACAGCCTGCCTGTAATAAACAAGCAGTTTTCCTTCTGTTCTTCTTGGATATTATGAACACATTTCTATCTTATAAGAAATTTAAGTTATGTCTGCTCGTTAACCCATAAGAGAATCGTATCTATATATATTTAAAAGCACACACAAAAAAAACCCCCAAAAATGGGGGCCCTGGCCCGTGTGCTCAGTGGTTAGAGCATCAGCCCATGCACCAAAGAATCACAGGTTTGATTCCCGGTCACGGGCATGTGCCTGGGTTGCAGGTTCAACTCTGGCCCTGGTCAGTGCACGTGGGGGCGGGGGGGGGGGCAACCAATTGATGTGTCCTCTCACATCAATGTTTCTCTCTCTCTCTCTCTCTCTCTCCCCCCCTCCCGCCCCCCGTTCCACTCTCTCTAGAAATCAATGGAAAAAATATCCTCAGGTGAGGGTTAACAACAACAAAAAACAACCGAGGGCTCTGGAGTATTGAAATAAATGTGCTGGAACCTATAGAATTGGGGTAAAATAGGTTAATTCCTGGATCCAATGCAAACAAGTGCAGACTGGAAGGGCCTGATGCTCTAAGTTCCACCGAACAGCTGGGGCATATGTTTAGCCTCTTTACACACACTTACTTTTCACTTCTAACGGAAAAGATCTTCCTAGTGATTTCACAGCCCAGCTCTCCAAGATCTAATAATGTCTATTCCCAAACCACGCTTTATAGATCAAGATTTCAAGTTAGGCCTGAGCCGGTTTGGCTCAGTGGATAGAGCATCAGCCTGTGGACTGAAGCGTCCGGGGTTCAATTCCTATCAAGGGCACATGCCCAGGTTGTGGGCTCGATCCCCAAAAGGCGGCATGCAGGAGGCAGCCAAGCAATGATTCTCTCTCATCATTGATGTTTCTATCTCCCTGCCTATCCCTTCCTCTCTGAAATCAATAAAAATCTATTTTAAAATATTTCAAGTTAGTAAGATATTCCTAACACTTCCCCGAGTGCTATTCCTACCGCTCCCTACTAACCAGCAGAGCGCCGCTCTCCTCAGCCTGCAGTCTGCTCTCCTCGTCCTGCCCACGGGCCTGATCTCTGTACATAAGCAGTGAGCGTTACACAATCATTTGCTTCTGGAAGACAGGGCTCTGGCCAGATCCAGCCTCACATGCTCACTCCCTCACTCCCCACCACAGCACACAGCAGGCCCTTTAACAGAAAGGCGAGGCCTCTGCTTACCTACGCTGAAAGGCAGAGTTCTTTATGAACTTGCTGCCAGAATGAATGACGGCAGGACACTATTCTGGGGCACTTTTCAGCTCATGAATAAGTTCAACATGACGGGGGAGGGGGAGAAGAGGTGGAGTGGCAGAGTTGGGAGGCTGGACATGGATTTTTAAAAGTTAAGAACAACCAGGAAACTTATACAAAGATCACTAAAACATTACTTTTTAATTCTATTTTACAGTCTTTAGAAAACCCTGTATTTCCTAATCTTAGCAAAATTCATTTCCCCCAATCTTTATTATTCAACCAAAGCAAGCTAATTTCATTACAATCATGATAGATTAAAAAGCTTTCAAGATCATGAAGTCGGCATTGACCTGACGGCACATACTTCCCTAAAGCAGCATCTAAAATTAAAGCTGAAAAGGCATGTGACTGCTACTGTTATTCTAGCAAGACTGCCTTAGCTTAAAAATACCTGAAGACTCTCCAACACCAACATCAGAGTATTGATTCCAGGAGCAGCGTGTTTTGTTTACATTGTAACATTTTAGAAATCACAATATATCTTACAATGACAGCATGTCACAATTTAATGAGTCGTGTTTTTTCCTTTCTTAAGAGAACATATAAAACAGGTGGAACCCAACAGGTTTAAGGACTAAGAACAAAAGAAAACAGCTACAGAAAAAAAGTTAATGTTTAACCTTCCTACAAGATTAATGTGTTGAAAATAAAAGATTTGGTTAAGTGCAGTTAGAAAAACACAGATTCATACAATGTGCTGTAACAAGTATTTGATGACAAGATGTATGTCTTTCCTCAACTGTTCCCTCTGTCCTGCCTCTGCTCCTCCTTCTCCACCACCCGCAATGTCCACCTTTCAGACGTGCTTCCTGACCTTGCCTGCCCATTCTGACCCAGTCCACCCGTCCTGACCCAGTCCACCCGTCCTGACCCAGTCCACCCGTCCTGACCCAGTCTATTCATCCTGACCCAGTCCACCCGTCCTGACCCAGTCCACCCATCCTGACCCAGTCTACCTGCCCTGACCCAGTCCACCCGTCCTGACCCAGTCCACCCGTCCTGACCCAGTCTACCCGCCCTGACCCAGTCCACCCGCCCTGACCCAGTCCACCCGCCCTGACCCAGTCCACCCGTCCTGACCCAGTCCATCCGTCCTGACCCAGTCTATTCATCCTGACCCAGTCCACCCGTCCTGACCCAGTCCACCCATCCTGACCCAGTCTATTCATCCTGACCCAGTCCACCCGTCCTGACCCAGTCCACCCATCCTGACCCAGTCTATTCATCCTGACCCAGTCCACCCGTCCTGACCCAGTCCACCCATCCTGACCCAGTCCACCCATCCTGACCCAGTCCACCCGTCCTGACCCAGTCTGCCCGTCCTGACCCTGTCTGCCCGTCCTGACCTTGTCTGCCCGTCCTGACCAGTCTACCCGTCCTGACCCAGTCTACCCATCCTGACCCAGTCTACCCATCCTGACCTAGTCTGAGACAGAGTCTCCTTCTGCTCTCCTGTAACAGACAGCGGCTATTTTTAGCAAAACATTCTTACACTAAATTATCAGTGGTTCTCATGATTATATCCTCTACTGGAACAGTGTGTGACTCACAGGAGTGAGTTGTGACCTCGTCTTGGAATCAACAAAACATGTCCCAATATGCACATATTTTTATTTTTTAAAAAAAGGCTTGTCCTAGCTGGTTTGGCTCAGTGGATAGAGTGTTGGCCTGCGGACTGAAGGGATTCTGGTCAAGGGCACATGCCCAGGTTGCGGGCTCAATCCCCAGTAAGGGGCGTGCAGGAGGCAGCCAACCAATGACTCTCTGTCATCATTGATGTTTCTCTCTCTCTCTCCTTCTCCCTTCCTCTCTGAAATCAATAAAAATATATTTTTTTAAAAAAGGGCCTGACAAACCCAGAATGGCTGTAATGTCATGAGGGCAGGACACGTGTTCTCTCTAACTCAGCGCTGGAGTAAGATGCTGCACACACATTGGTGCTCAGAAAATGAGCGAGGGAGGCCGACCAGCAGGCGGCAACTGCAGAACTACATCAAGTAACTTAAGAGGTCACCTTATCCTTACTTTCAAGAATGTTTGACCATGAAAGAAAATCAATTGGAATCAATAACTCATTTAAATACTCTACACAGAACCTTTAAAACGTTTACAAAGTTGGCACTGCCGCGTGGCTCAGTGGTTGAGCATTGACCTATGAACCAGGAGGTCACAGTTCGATTCTGGGTCAGGGCACATGCCCAGGTTGTGGGCTCGATCCCCAGTAGGGGGCTTGCAGGAGGCAGCCAATCCACGATTCTCTCTCATCACTGATGTTTCTATCTCTCTCCTTCTCCCTTCCTCTCTGAGATCAATACAAAAAAGGATGTAGAAACCATTAAAACATAGGAACTATCTGCAATACAGACATGCAACAAATCATCCAAGGTTTCACAATGCTGTATGTTCATTATACAATGACACAATGTTACATGTCATACATATATCAATAAAGCTCGGGGAACCACCCAGAACAAAGAAAAGAAAGGAACTCTCATATTAATAAAAAAGACAGACAATAACAAGTGTTGATGAGGATGTGGAGAAACAAATTCTTGTATATGGGTGGTGGAAATATAAAATGCTATCGCCATTTTGAAAAACCCTTCAGCAGTTTTAAAATGTTAAACACAGATTTACCATTTAGCCCATCAATTTCACTCCTAGTTACCTACCTAAGAGAATAAACTATCCATTCATACCAAGTCTGTGTAAATGATCCTGGCAGCCTTATTCATAGTAGCCAAAAGGTGGGGACAGCCCAAATGTCCATCAACTGATGAATGAAAAAAATGTGGTAATCATACGATAGACCATTACCCAGCCATAATAAAGAAGAACAAAGTACAGGCTACATGATGGACCTTGAGAACACGATGCCAGGTGAAGAGACCAGACAAAAAAGGCCACGTGTTATAATGATTCTATTTATGTGAAATGTCCGTATTAGGCAAGTCCACAGAGACAGAAGGTAGGGGAGTGACTGCAAAGAGGCCCCAAATTTCTCTTTTAAGGTGACAGAAATGTTCTAAAATTAGATTGTGGGGATGGTTGTACAACTCTGTAAATTCACTAAAGATCACCGAATTGTTCACTTAAAATGGCTGAATTTTAGGTCTATAAATTATACTCCAATAAAGCTGGTTTTAAAAAGTAAACTTCCAGAAGAGGAAATAAAAGGAACTCTACTGGCATGGCACAAAAAAGCCTGAATTAAGAAACTCAACGAACACACAATACGCAGACAATGTATTACAGAATTGTACACGTGAAACCTATATAGTTTTATTAACGAACGTCACCGTCAATAAATTCAATAAAAATTAAAACAAATAAAAAGGAGCCCTGGCAAGTTTTTCTCAGTGGTTTTGGGTTCGATTCCTGCTCAAGGGCACATATCTCGGTTACAGGTCCTGCAGCCCCGGTAGGGGCCCATGCAGGAGGCAACCAATCGATGTGTCTCTCTCACGTTGATGTTTCTCTCTCGCTCGCTCTTCTCTCTCTCTTTCCCCTTCTCCCTCCCTTAGGCTCTCTCTAGAAACCAATGGAAAAAGTACCTTTGGGTGAAGATGAAAAAAGAAGGAAGAAACTCGGGTTCTGTCCTTGGCTCTGCTGCTGACTTAGCTGCCAGGGGCGCTGCTTCCTTGTCCCTCTCTGTGTCTTCCCTTCTCATCAAGAGCTCAGAGAAAGGAGGTTGGGGCGCCCTTTAGGACAACCCCTCACTCAGGGCCAGCATTAGACCCCTCAGCTCAGCAATCCCCACCTACTTCCACTTTCTAATGGGAAAGGAACGCAGGGGTGACAAAAAAGAATCGAGGAGAAATAAGGTAATAAAAGCTAGAGCAAATGTTAGTGATGTGAAAAACTTACTGGGTAGCTTGTGAGGAAAGGGCACATGAAAGCCATGGAAAGGATCAGGTGGGGTGCGAGTAGGGGGACATCAAAAGCCCCTCTCAGCTTTCCTGCGGGCCACCTGCCCCATCTGAGAATCAACGCTAAGCTCCCTTCCCGCCTGAACGTGTTGCAACACTGTCCGCCAGTTTAGACTCGGCAGCATGAGGGCTGTAAGGCAAACGAAGCCCCAGACAGTGCCTTGCACGCCGACCCGCCTCTCTCCAAGAGTGAAGAGCGCACCGCCCGGGGCCAGGAGCACAGACCAGACACTGGGGAGCGAGGGCCCCCCGCCCCAATCCATCAGCAGTACCAGCACCCACAGGGGAAAGCTCACAGAACCCCCCCGGCCCACGCCCCCTCACCTCCAACTGGGCGTCGGCAAGAGCAGCCTGCGTCTCCACTCTTGCCCTTCGGATACCCTTCACGCCAAACCCTCCCGTGGTGGCCCCACTCGCTAAGAGTAAACTCCAAGGTCTCAGGTCCTGTCTACACGGTCCCACATGAGCTGCACCGCAGATGCACACCTCTGACCACACCTCCCTTCATCCCCTGCCCCTCGCATGCGGGCATGTTCACCGCTCTCCCACGCATGCGGGCATGTTCACCGCTCTCCCAACAGAGCCAGCCAACTCCTGCCCCAGGGCTTGTGCACTTGCGCTCTCTGCTTAGACCACCCTTCCCTCAGCTACTGACGGCCCATATGACTCCACCTCCAGCCTCTGCGCCGTCACCTCATCGGGGCAGCACTCCCTAACCCAGGGGTGGGCAAACTTTTTGACTCGAGGGCCACAATGGGTTCTTAAACTGGACCGGAGGGCCGGAACAAAAGCATGGATGGAGTGTTTGTGTGAACTCATATAAATTCAAAGTAAAGGAGCGGAGGGGAGAGCAAGAGAACCGGATAGAACAGCCGGATCCGGCCCGCGGGCCGTAGTTTGCCCACGGCTGCGCCCATCTGTTCAACAGCACCGTTCCACCCCTCCCTGTCCTCTCACTCTCCTCTACCTTTTCCACTTAGCACTCAGCACCGCCTAATCTATGGTTTGTGCCTACATGTTCACCCCCACCTCCTCCCAGCGGAACGTAAGCTCTGGGAGAGCCTGGCCCTCCGAGCGTTCGCTGCTGCGCCCTGGAGCCTGGAGCGGTGCCTGGCACACAGCAGGCTCACCATCGGCTCCCAGTTACAGGGAGAGTTCCTTTTTACAACAGGTTGGGACATGGAGGGCAGGTGGCTGTCTTCTCATCTTCAAGGTCTCAAGAGCAAAAGGTGTCTCCTATTCCACCCCCTTGTCCACATCAGAGAGAAGAAGAAAACACCTAAAAGTGTGAGCGCAGGCACAGCACTGTTTACCCGGGTTTCTCCAAGGCGGAGACGGAAGGCAGCCGGCCGCTCTCCGCACAGCGCAGTGATGCTGTTCCCCCGTGGCACCCTGAAGCCGCACACCAGGAGGCTCCTTTACCTGTGGCCTGTAATTCCACTGGAGACTCGGCACAACCTCTTTCTGCCCAGTTCTTTGAAGGCCAAGCTGAGGTGAAGAGGGAAAGTGGAAAGCGGTTCCTGAAACATCTAAGAAGGTGGGAGTGGAACCTGCCTCCCGATGTTTCAGAGGCCTGAGGGGTACCTGGGGAGCCGGCGTACCTGGGGAGGCTGCTCTGGAATGGGAAGACCAGTTAACCAAGCTCCTGCCAGACCTAAGGACACAGCCTCTGCCAACGAAGAATGTGATTTCGAATGCTTCTTGGGAAAGAAAGTTCAGGAGGAAAGCACAGACCACACGCAAATCCAGCGAGGATACCGTAGCCAGTGGTCTGCAAACTCATTAGTCAACAGAGCGGCAAACCACGGCTCACAAGACGCAAGTGGTTCGCGAGCCGCAGTTTGCCGACCACTGCCGTAAGTGATTAGAAAATCAGGCCCAGGAGGAGGAAGACCCCTTGAAAAAGCCTGAAGCGTTAGGTAAACAGACCTACAAAGCAAGCCTTCCCGTTGTGCTAGGTCCCAAAATCAGCTGCTTAGAATCCTGATCTTCTCCATTTGACAGAAGACTCTTTCCTTCATTGGAGTGTAGACAAATAACCCATTTTTGCATCATCAAAAAAAAGTTAGCGGAAACATCAGGGGCCGGCATGCACCTTGGTGATATTCGGCAGGATTCACTCGCACCCAGATGTCATGGACATGCCTTCCCGCCTTCCCTCTTTCCACAAGGCGGCGCTGCAGGGTATTGGTTGAGCCCCCCCCCCTGCCCCCCCCCCCGCCCCCGCCCCGTAAATTTCTGGGGAAAAGAATGACCTCTGAAGGAAATAGAGGTGCAGGTAGGATCATGGCAAGCTCAGTTTCCATAACTGGAATCTGTTATTTTGGCAAAGAAGCAGAACTGGCCCTTGGAGAACAGTGGTCTTTATATATATATATGAGCACTGTCTCGTCTGTGAGGACAGAGACAGGTAAATATTTGAGTAGCATCAAGTTAAATGCCCATTAAATTAGATCCTCAATATCCACATCAATTCTGTTTATTTCAAGTCGCTGCTTTTATTTTTTAATAATCTGACATCTTCAAATGGGGGGTGGGCGCGGGCATCTGTAATAGTGTCAACAATAAATAAAAGAAGTCCATCACCAATCTGAATCAATGAAATCTGGCTATACGCTATTCCTGGGAACACACACACACACACACACACACACACACACACACACACACACCCTGGCTTCCCTCCGCCTTACGTACTAACTCCCTTCAGCACCTAACAGCATATGCATTTCGAGGAAACCTGTCTAACCTTGTAGAAATGCAAAATTCATGAAGCTTTCCTTATCGCCTAGATGCGTCCTTACTACTGGGTGTGGAGGTGATACAGCTGATCGAGTTTTACTCTATTCACTGAGACTTAAAGAACCTTCTAGAACAAAAAAGGAGCATTATCGACTCTGACACCCCTGCTCATCAATGTTGGGAATCACCGCCTGGAACGACGGCTGCTTTACCAACATTGTCCACCTGAACGTTATGGAAGCAGAACAAACGCTGAGTTTCAAACCGCAGGTTGTGACCTGCCAGTGGGCTATGGAATCAAGTGCCTCAGGCCTAGTTTTGTGTTTTAATGGAACAGAGAGAATAATATAAAACAAGCTCTAAAGTGAAAAGGCAAGCTTCAGACTGGGAGGAAACATTTATAAACACAAGGACTTATACCCTTAACATATACTTAGAACTCTTAGACTCAACAATAAGAAAACAAAACACCCAGTTTAAAAAAAGGACAAAAGACCCAAAGGGACAGCTCACCAAAGAAGATACACAGACGGCCAATAAGCACAACAAAAGAGGCTCAACATCCTGCGTCATCAGGAAACTGAAAATTAAACAACGAGACGCATCTATCAGAATGGCCTCGCCCTGCCAGTGTGGCTCAGTGGGTCGGGTGTCGTCCTATGCCCTGAGAGGTTGCTCTTGGATTCCCGGTCAAGGCACATGCCCAGGTTACAGGCTCGATGCCCCGGTAGGGGGAGTGCAGGAGGCAGAGTGCAGGAAGCCGCCAATCAATGTTATGCTCTCACATCTATGTCTCTCTCTCTCTCTCTCTCTCTCTCCCCCCCCCCACTCACTTCCTTCCACACGCTCTCTAAAAATCAATTTTAAAAATTAATATTTTAAAAGAATGGCCAAAATCCACCACACTCACAACACCAAATGCTGGTGACGATGTGGAGCAATAGGAATTTGCTGGCGGGCATGCAAACGGTGCAGCCACTGAAGGCGGTCAGGCAGTTTCTTACGAAACTAAACACATTCTTACCAGAGGAGCCAGCAACCGTGCTCCTTGGCATTTACCCAAATGAACTGAATCTTATGTCCACACAAAAACCGACACACCAATGTCTACAGCAGATTTATTGGGAACTGCTAAAGTTTGGAAGCCACCAAAATGTCCATCCATAGATGAATGGATAAACGAAGTGGCACACCCGGACAATAGGATGTAATCTACAACTAGCATCCCTGCGCTCGAACCCGTGTGCCAGCAGCTCTCTGCGGGGCCTGGCCGCTCCGTGCCTGCTGCCCAGAGGCCCACCTGCGGCCAGGCGCAGAACGCTTGCCTCGTCACCGCGGCGACAAAGCAAGCATTCCGCCAGGCCGCTCACGCTGCCCGCTCTCAGTGGCCACCGCCCACCCCCTCCCAGGACTGGGGCACTCTGGTGGGGCTGAGAGAACTGGACTCCGCCATCTTGTGGCTATGGGCGCCTCCATCTTTGTGACAGAGTGATGATTAATTTGCATATTACCCTTTTATTCGATAGGATAATAAAAGTATAATATGCTAATTAGACTGGACATCCAGAAGACCTTCCGGACAAAGCCAGGGCTGCAAGGACCGAGCCCCTTGCATGAATTTCGTGCATTGGGCCTCTAGTTCAGTGATAAAAAGAAATGAGCTATCAAGTCACAGACAGACATGGAAGAAACTTAAGCACATATTGCTAAGTGAAAGAATCCATTCTGAAAGGCTATGTGCTGTATGAGCCCAACAACATGACATTCTGGGAAAGGCAAACAATGGGGACAGGAAGATCAGTGGTTGCCAGAGGCTGGAGTAGGGGTGTGTAAGTGGAGCACAGGGGACTTTCAGGCAGTGAAACTACTCTGTATGATGTTAGAATGGTGGATAAATGATATCACACTTAGGTCATAACCCACAGAACTACACAACACAGAGTGAACCCCCTTGTAGTAAACTAATGGACTTTAGTTATTAATAACCTGAGGCTCGGTGCATGAAATTCGTGCACAGGTAGGGTCCCTAGGCCTGGCCGGCAATCATGGCCAATTGGGGCCTCCCGACTGCCGGCCAGGGCCTCCCTTCCCTGGCAGCCAGCTGCTGGTGGTCAGTGCACGTCATTCCTGGTGGTCAGCGTACGCCATAGCAAGTGATCGAACTCCTGGTCTCCCAGTCAAACTCTCAAGGGGACACTTTGCATATTAGCCTTTTATATATAGAGAGAGACTAGAGGCCTGGTGCATGGATTCGTGCACTGGTGGGGGGCATGGCCTGCGGGGATTGCCTGCTGTGGGAGCACAGCTCATCCGGGTCAGCCGAGCGGTGGGGGGCATGGCCTGCAGGGATTGCCTGCTGTGGGAGCACACTGACCACCAGAAGGCAGCTCCTGCGTTGAGCGTCTGCCCCCTGGTGGTTCAGTGCACGTCATAGCAACTGGTCGACCAGTCGTTGTAGTCATTCTGCCATTCAGTCGCTGGGCTTTTATATATATAGATGTATCAACATTAGTTTATCAACTGCAACAAATGTACCACACTATTTCAAGATGTTAATAATAGGGGAAATGGTCAAGACTCAATTTTTGTATAAACCTAAAACTGCTCTAAAAAACAGTCTATTAATTTAAAGTAAAAATAAAATAGTCCATCACACATGGCAAAAGTTCTCTCCTGAAAGTCTGACTGTGCAGGGGTGGGCAGAAGTGGGTCTACAGTTGTGACACAGATAAATCATACAATCATCAATAATACAGAATAAGCTGTTCTGCAGACTCCCAGCTGTGAGCCTGTCTTTGCCGTCCTGTTTACCCATGCACAGAGAGGTGTGGATGTGTGTACGACTGAGTCACTCTGTAACGGTGTTTCCCCAAGCCGTTTGAAAACTACTGCTCTCAGGCCTTATGAAACCCACCAGGACTAAGTGAGGAATCATGCTTGGGGGGAAGGCACTCCCATCACATTAATCGGTGTCCATTATCAGGCACTGTGATGTCTACGTCGCATCGTCTCAATTCACACCAACTCTCTGAGACAGGTACCACCCTTCGTTTTGCAGATCAGGGGAAGAAGGACAAGGTATATGCCTTGTTCCAAGTCACTGAGCCAATTATAAATGTGGGCCGTATTTAACCCCGGTCTGACTCCAAAGCTATGGACTGAACCACTACTTCCAACTGTTTCAAAATAAAAAAAGGAAAGATAGCAAAAGTTTCAATAAACACTTTCCTACTTGCAATGTACTCCCTGTTATTTAATAAGCTCTCAACAAACTGCTTTATCTAGTTTTTATAGTTGAAACTATCTGAAATACAACATTAATCATTATACAAGGGCACCAGAACAAAGAATCATGCGTTCTTCTAAATAATCAACCATAAAGGTTATCTCATTAAAACTATGTAAATGATCTATAATTAAATTTTCTTGACCTTTACAAAATCTAACTTAGGTGTACCGATAATTCCCAGAATAAGACTTCCTCTTTCTACGTATTTCTTTGTAAAATTCAAGATCATATATTCCTATGTGTATTTTTTTAGAAAGATAGTTATTTTGTCTTAATATATTTTATTGATTTCAGAGAGGGAGGGAGAGAGATAGAAACATCAGTGAGGAGAGAGAATCATGGATCGGCTGCCTCCTGCACGCCCCCTACTGGGGATCAAGCCCGCAACCCAGGCATGTGCCCTTGACCGGAATCGACCTGGGACCTTCAGTCTGCAGGCCGACGCTCTATCCACTGAGCCAAACCAGCCAGGGCAATATATTCCTATATGTATTTAAAAAACATATCTACTCCTAGGTACATACCCAAGAGAACTAAAACATCTACACAAAAGCCTGAACACAAATGTTTATAGGGGCATTATTCATAATAGCCCAAAAGTGGAAGTAACACAAACTGATGGATAATTCATCTACATCTATCTATACAGTGATATGTGGTATATCTATGTGGTATGTCTATCTATACAATGAAATATTACTTCTCATAAAAAGGAATGAAGTAAATGCTACAACATGAATGAACCCTAAAAACATTATGCTAAGTGATAGAAGCCCGATACAAAGGTCACACACTGTGCGATTCCATCTACATGAGATGCTGAGACACGGCAAACCCATAGAGAAAGAAAGTAGATTAGTGGTTTCCAGAGGCTGACTCATAGACCAATAAAGTTGTTTTATTTTTCATTTTTGTGTGAATCCTCACCCGAAGATATTTTTCCATTGATTTTTAGGGAGAGTAGAAGAGAGGGAAAGATTGAGCGGAACATTGATATGAGAGAAACACACCGATTGGTAGCCTCCTGCCCTCTCCCACTCCTGTGACCAGGGTCCGGGAGGAGCCTGCAACCAAGGCACGTGCCCTTGACCAAAATCGAATCTGGGACCCTTTGGCCTGCAGGCAAACCCTCTATCCACTCAGCCAAACTGGCTAGGGCTAAAGTTGTTGTTTTAAAAAAATCTAGCTATGCTAATTATTCAACCTATATAATCAGTAAAGTATTTTTCCCAATAAAAACAACTTTAAATAAACATATAGTTTCTTTTGTATACATTTTTCTTTCCTCAAGTAATAAGCATTTATAGTTGTACAAATCTTGTTTTATAATGTCTATTAATACCCAAAGTTGAGTACTAATCCTTTTCCCAGCAAGAAATAAGGCTTTAAAACAACACAGATAATTAGCAAAATTATGTCCCTGAAAAAACACCTTAATGCAGCAATTTTCAACCTGTTTCATCTCATGGCACACACAAACTAATTACTAAAATCCTGCGGCACACCAAAAAGTACACTTTTGGATTCTGACCCAGAAAAGGGTATAATTTTGATTCATTCACACTGGACAACTATTGTGTTGGCTGTTGTCATTTTTGTTTGTCCATCTAGGGGAAAAGAGGTCAGGTATTGCATGTTTTTTGTTTTTGTTTTTGTTTTTAAATATATTTTATCGATGTTTTTACAGAGAGGAAGGGAGAGGGATAGAGAGTTAGAAACATCGATGAGAGAGAAACATCAATCAGCTGCCTCCTGCACACCTCCTACTGGGGATGTGCCCGCAACCAAGGTACATGCCCTTGACCGGAATCGAACCCGGGACCTTTCAGTCCGCAGGCTGACTCTCTATCCACTGAGCCAAACCGGTTTCGGCTGTTTTTGTTTTTAATAAGAGAATATTTATTTGGAGAGAGATCCAAGATGGCGGCGTAGGTAAACACCTAAACTGCTGCCTCGCACAACAATTTCAAAACTACAACTAAAAGACAAAACGTCTATCACCCAGAACCACGGGAAAGCTGGCTGAGTGGAAGTTCTACAACTAGAAGGAAAGAGCAAACAGCATTGAGGGGTGCACAAGCGCTGAAAAGCTGAGGTACGGAGACGCGCGAATCGGGCTGGCGACGGGTGACTGGGAACGCTGCTGTTTTCAACCCGAAGGGAGATAAGCTCCTGATTACTCCGAACTCGTTTCTGGGGAGACGCGGGGGGACCCAAACTCCTACGGGGAGAAGCTGGACTGTCTGCCGTGGGGTCGGAAAGTGAGGGAGGCTTGCTTGCAGGGCTGCGCGCAGGAACAATTGTTTATTGTGCTGGGGCGCGGGACGCGGGGACAGGGTCGGAGCCGCAGAGCCGGCTTACTGGCAGCCATCGTTGTTTGCCACGCCCTAGCCTAGTCACGCCCTAAGACCCCGCCCTGCACAATCTACGAACCCACCCAAGCTCCAAGCAGCGGCTTAGCATATGAATGGCCTGCCCTATCGCAGCTTAACCTAGCAAACTTGCAGCTCGGGTCAGACAGCTCCAAAACCTCCAAACCCCAAGCAAAGAGGAGAAAACTGTAGTTCTTGCTGTAGCTCCTGCTGGGTGGCCTCAGACAGTAGCTGACCTGCACCCCATTGGAGATCCAGAAGCCAGTGTACTTAGTGGTCAGTGTGAGACACCAGATTTCAACTCCTCACATCCATAAGTGACACATTCAAGAGGCAGACTCAGAGAGCACCAAAGCCCCACTGAAACAAGTCCTGCACCATAAGCGTGTCTTCAGCACAGCAGTTCTTCCATTATAGACACAGCGGGTCCTCACAGCCAACTGGCCTGGAGGTCAATTCCTCCCAGTGTACCAACAGCAATCAGGGCTTAACTACACCAAGAGTTTACACTCAGCCCACAAAGGGGTACACCAAGAGCGTCCACCTCAGGTGATTGGGGAGGCTGAGCTACTGGGCCCTATAGGACACCTACCACACAAAGCCACTCCATCAACATAAGGAAGCAACAAAATGCGGAGACAAAGAAACATGTCACGAATGAGAGAAATGGAGGAAAGCAAACTACTGGACGACATAGAGTTCAGAACCACATTTATAAGGTTACTCAAGAATCTTCTAAAAACCGCCGAGAAACTTGATGAGACCTCCGAGGAGCTGAGACCTTCAAGGACCTTAATAAGAATGCCAAAAAAATGGAAAAGGACCAGTCAGAAATTAAGCATACACTGTCTGAAATAAAGAATATACAGAAACTCAACTGTAGACCAACGTACCCCAAGAATCAAACCAAAGATCTGAAATATGAGGAAACAAAAAACACCCAACCAGAAAAAAAAAAAAAAAAAAGAAAAAATCCAAAAATATGAAGATAGTGTAAGGAGCCTCTGGGACAACTTTAAGCGTACCAACATCCGAATTTTTGGGCTGCCAGAAGAAGAGAAAGAGCAAAATATTGAAAACCTATTAGAAGAAATAATGACAGAAAACTTTCCCTACCTGGTGAAAGAAATAGACTTACAAGTTCAGGAAGCACACAGAACCCCATACAAGAGGAATCCAAAGAGGACCACACCAAGACACATCATAATTAAAATGCCAAGGGCAAAAGACAAAGAGAGAATCTTGAAAGCAGCAAGAGAAAAACGGTTAGTTACCTACAAGGGAACACCCATACGACTGTCAGCTGATTTCTCGGCAGAAACTATGCAGGCCAGAAGAGAGTGGCAAGAAATATTCAAAGTGATGAACAGCAAGAACCTACAACCAAGATTACTCTACCCAGCAAAGCTATCATTCAGAATTGAAGGTCAGATAAAGAGCTTCACAGATAAGAAAAAGCTAAAGGAGTTCATCAACACCAAACCAGGATTACATGAAATGCTGAAGGGTGTTCTTTAAGAAGAGGAAGAAGAAGAAAAAGGTAAAGATAAAAATTATGAACAACAAAATGACATCAAATACATACCTACCAACAAGTGAATCTAAAAATCAAGTGAATAAAAAATCTGAAGAACAGAATGGACTGGTGAATATAATAGAATCAGGGACATAGAAAGGGAGTGGACTGACAATTCTCAGGGGGGAGGGGGTGTGAGGGGTGCGGGAAGAGACTGGACAAAAAGCTTACACCTATGGATGAAGACAGTGGCGGGGGCGGGGGGTAAGGGCATGGGGTGGGGTGGGGAATCAGGTGGAGGGGAGCTAGGGGGAAAAAAAGAGCAACACCTGTAATAATCTGAACAATAAAGATTTATTTTTTAAAAAAAGAGAATATTTATTTGGAAAATCACAGAGGAGGAAAAAGTAATTTGTAGAAGAAATGGGCTTAGGAAACAAGTTATGGAGGTTAAGGAAGGGCCTTAGGAGCTTGGGAGTGAGGAAGGTCAAGGTGACTGGCCTGGGGGAGGAGGGGGGAGGGGCGGGCAAGGGAGAGGCTTGGATGTGCTCCAGGGAGGGCAAGCCAGGTATTGCCTATTTTAAAATTCCTGCAGCACACCAGTTGAAAAACCACTGCCTTCACGTAATCATGTCTATAGATCCACCACAGTAAATATTTGTCTGATCCAGAATCAGAATGCAGCCCTGGCCACGTAGCTCAGCTGGTTAGAGCAGCGGTCGTCAACCGATGGTCTGCGAAGCACTGGTGGTCCGTGAGATCCGGAAGGTTGGCGACCACTGGGGAAGAGTGTTATCACGATAGGCCAAGGACATAGGTTCCATTCCCGGTCAGAGCACATGTAAGAATCAACCAATTAATGCACAGCTAAGTGGAACAACAAAATCCATGTCTGTCTCTCTCTCGAAAAAAAAAAATCTATCATTAAAAAATATTTTTTAAATGAGAATGCAATTTATAAAGGAAAAGTCCAATAGAGCCCCTAACTTTTTACAAATGACTCTGTCTGTTTTTTTCCCCCAGATTTGAATCAGCTCTGGAAAACCAGATGCTACTTTGAATTTGCGTATAATGCTCTGCGTTACCATTCCCAAAATGTCTCTCATCTTTAGAAAACTAAGCAAAACTGAAGTGTAGAAAACAAAAAGTCTGAGAGTACCTGGGGACTTACAAGGGAAACACTTAAACAGAAGTCCCTTAGGCCCTGTGGGTCTCCTGCAGGCCCTAACGACAGGAGCCCTGATGAGACACACTGGCACCGGACAGACCACCACTGTCACAGCAGGCAGAGTGGGTCAGGTCTCACCTAACGAGGGAGTTGGGAGGAAGAGAATGCACAGTGTTAGCACTGTTCAATGACAACTGTAAGCAGGATCCAAAAGTCATTATGAAGAAGAAAACTAAACACTAATTCACTAATCTCCTTACAGAACCTGTTATAAAAAAGACTTACCTAAGCTCTGTTAGCAACTTTGAAAAGTAAAACCTCAAAGCTTTTAAGTAAGTTTTCACAGTAAGTGGCTTGCTCATATTTTATGCTTAGGAAAATTGGTTGTTGGAGCTAAGGTACTTACAGACCCACACATTTTTCTTTTTTTCATATTCTACTAGTATTGACATATTTTAAATGTCTAAAATCCGAATGAAGTTTATAACAAACCAGAGGCCCGATGCATGAAATTCGTGCAAGGTTTGGCCTTCCTTTCTCTGGCTTCGCAGTCCCGGCTTTGCGGCCCCACCTCCTGCCCACACCCGCCTTGGCCTGGCGCTGCCCGCATCCACCGCCACCCCCGTTCCCCAGAGCCTCCCGATTAATTGCCCCACCGGCCCATGGCCTGGGCCTCCGTCTGCGGGGCTATCATGGGGCGATGGCGACCCCCCGCCCCCCCACCCAACTGCATCGCACCCACCTTGGCTGGCCTAGTGCCAGTGCGTGTCATTGAATGGTTGTCAGGACTGCCGTTCTGCTGTTAGGCCATTCGGTTGATGTGCATACTACGCCTCTATTATTATAGACAGATACTCGGCATCCAAGGCCTTTACAATTTGTTAATTATAAAAACAGCTGTTATTTCAGTGCTCACTGTGGTAGCGGACAGGCCCTTTGTTTACCCACACTGGATCACTGAGCTCTCCCAACGGGCCTGCGGGGTGAGGTGCTAGGATGATCCCGCGGACAGACTGAAGGACTGCCCAAGGTCACATGACTAAGAAGTACCAGAGTGTCTGACCCAAAGGTGTCTGGCTCCAAAGCTTAAATTTCTGCTCCAATAGCTCAGGAACAAAACAGTGCTTAAATTCACAATCACTGAAAACAAAACAGCGACGACACAGTTCTTCAAGTTCTCCAACCTTATATATGAAACTATAAGAAACCATCTTTATCCAAACGTTTCAGATAGGAACACCAAGTCAAATAACTTTTTATAATGGAAGAACCCACTTTATACATCTCATGTACATGTACCTTTGAAAAGTAAAACATTATAAGTAGAATATAAAAGAGTAAATTAGAGAAGATTCATTAAAAAATTCAAAGATGAATGTACTTAATAGCTGAGACTGACTCAGAGGGAAAAAAAAGAAATCCTACTAAAGAAAAGCTAAAATGAAAACTTATGCCTTCCCACTCTTCTGAACTTGACTTTTTTTTTTTTTTTTAACCTGGCCTGGGTCCTGAGGTTTGTGTCTGCTCAGACGCCAGAGAGCCTTTTTCTAAAAGCTTGTGTACAATTTGCAAAGCTTCGACACCATTCCTTCTGAAGCGAGAACTATACATTCCATTACTTATTAAAACATTAGCTGCATGCGTTTTCCTATTACTGTGTGACCATACTTTTTCACCTCTCCCAGGGATAACCTCCACTATGGAGAACGACTGCATGCGTTTCCGAAAGGAAGAAAGAGCATTTGCTTCGCACCCACAGACAACCACACACCAGCTGACTGAGTCTTCACAGCAACCTCAGGGACCCCGACTGGGTGGCTTGCAGACAACAGTTCTCTCCCTTCCTCTCAGGGACTCACACGCGGGCACGTTCCCAGGGGTCATGCTGATTTTATACGCCCATCCCTGCTGACACTGCTGACGCAATGTAGGGAGGGGCTTGATTGACAAAAAAATGTTCATTCCGCAAGTATCTGTGAGCGGCTGCTCCGTGCCGGGCACGGGAGAGGCAGCCTGACAAGGCAGGCAGGGTTCCCGCCCTCGTGGAGTTCTGCTTTGCTTACAGTCTGGGGAAAGAGACAAAGGAAGGAGGGGGACATACAGCCTGATGGGGGTGATGGAGAGAAACAAAGCAGCAAAGACCTGGGACAGGACACTCTTCATTGTAAATAAGGGGTTAGGAAAGGCCTGGCTGCAGGAGGTGACGGGAGCCGGCAGGCAGCTGGAGGAGGAACACTGAGGCCGAAGGAAGGCCTGGTGAGATGCAGAGCCCGCAGGAGTCAGCTGGGCTGGAGCTGACATCAAGGGGGAACAGGAGTCCAGAGGTAAACTGCCACTTGGGCTTTTGCTCAGAGGGAGCCGGGAAGCCTTGGGGCTCTAACCTAGGAAGTGCATGCTTAGCACAATGACTCTGGGCTCACTCTGGCTGCTCGGTGGCGAGCAGGCTGAGCGGAAGGAGCGCAGACCCAGGGAGACCCAGGAGGCTAGTACAGGAGAAGCATCCAGGAGGCAGGGACACTCCTGGAGGTGGTGCAGCATGGACGCTGGGCAGGTTGGGGAGGCTCTGAGGAGACTGGCTGGTGGAGGGCGTGTGGGCTGTGAGAGACAGAGGCTGTGAAGAGAGGGGGCCTGCCACGCCTGCTGCCAGCCCCCCTCCCCACCCCCCCGAGCTGCCCGGGGCCCTGCGCCACCAGAAGATTCAGTTGTTCAGCTTTCCCTCCCGTGTCCTTCCGACAGATCCTCCCTTTTCTCGGATGTTAGAAGTAAGAGTTGGTTCCTGCCACTTGCAACCAAAATGGATTTAAGTACTAAAATCATTCGCGTTTACAAATGAGAAACCTGAGGCATGAAAATGGAGGCACCACAGTTACTGGGAGTTCAGATGTGAACACGGCCCAGCACACCACACTGCCTCCCAGGCCTTGACCAGCCCTCCACCTGCACAAAATTCAAACCGAAATTCAAACCCAACCAAAGGGGGCGGGCAGGGAGTAAAGGTCAGCAGAACACCTGCTCAGCGCCCAGTGCCACAGGAGCATGAGGAGCGGGCTGCGGGGCTGTGGAGCCCCTCCTGTCCCTCCGCTCCGCCGGGCCGGGCAGCCCGTGGGTGCCGGGCTGAAAGCTCTGGCTGCTTCCACCCAGAGGAGAGAAAATGGACCGGGCGGGGCAGCTCATCTTTCCCGGGGGCTTTCCGTCCTGCTGCAGCGCCCAAAGGCTCCCTCCCGCTGCTCTCAGAAACACTGACCATGTTATCGTTGGCTCAGCACTCAGGAAGTTCTCACAATGACCTGTATTTAACACAAAAGTAAAGGATTGTGTTCCCTAAGGTAACGCTCACACTAGTCCTATTAAAATCATCAAATTTGAGAACACAGCATATAGGTGCATCGATTTCCCCCCAATAGTCACTGAAGTTGTTTGCGAGGGGGAAGAAAATATAAAAAAAATTTGGGGGTAATTTATTTTAGAGCAAATGTAAGCTTCTTAAGTCTTAAGAGTAGATTAAGCTTTTTAATCCTTTGTAAGTATTCAATTCAATTATAAGAGATGTGTTGAGAGTTTCACATTAAGGCTCTCATAAAGAGCAGTTGTCAAATCTCAGCGCCAGAAGGAACCTCATCAAACCACCACTCTTTCCCCATTTTACAGACGAGGAAGCAGAAGCCCAGACAAGGAAATAATCTGTCAAGGTTAACAAATCTCATTAGTAACAAAACCAAGACTGAAATCAGGTCTTTGATTCTCAGCCGGGCAGGCTGCCTCCCTCCCAGCGGTTTATTTCGTTACACTGTTTACTTAATATGAAATGAGAAGGTCTGTGAAATGTCTAGCAAGAAGTCTGACAAGCAACCTGCTCTCAAATCTAATTTCCTTTCTCTCTGTTTATTTAAATACCTGACAACCATGTGGGGCACCCCAGGACTTGTAATGTCATAGAAACGAACTAAAATGAAGTAGCAAGAGAACCATGAAACAGAGCTAACACGGGGACACGCCATCGAGTGCAAATGCTGAACGGGAGCGGGTCACAGAGTCACACGCACTGACCGTCTGAGAAGAGGGCTCCGTGCCTGCCGGCGGGACCCTGGGGAAAGTAAGCTAAGCCACACCGTTTTGTTAACAGCAAATCAGTCCAAGGCCTGCGGGCGGGAGACAGCAGTTGAGGTGACCATCTAGTTAAGAATAAACATGGCCTCTCTGACCAACTCCCAGGACCACAGGCGAGATCAGGACGTCCCTGCACACCTGCATGAAGGGCACCCCCTGTGAAGCATGCCCCCAGAAAACTACATTGTTTCACCCACAAGAAAACACTCTCCAGAGAGAGTACCGCAAAGCAACAAATAGTTTAAAAATCAGATCTAAAGAGGAAACAAAACCCCCAAATCGTTTTCTCTTTTTCTTCATGAAGATTCATTCCATCTACTTCACAGGCAGATGGAAGGCAAGCCTTATAGGATGACCCATCGATACAACCTCAAAAAAATTCTTCTCCGATCCTTTAGCCAACAGGAACGAGGAAAAGAACAGGTGTGACATGTAAGTGGAAGAGGGGGGCACCATCCTCATTCTACCGGTGAAGCCGCTGCCCCAAGAGGCTCATCCTCGCTCGAGGTCCAAACCTAAGTCCAGGAATGACTGAAGGCCCACCACACCGCCTTGCCCAGGACAGTCCCGGCGTCACAACGTGGCAGGCCACCCTCCCTCCCTCCCTCCAGGGGAGGCAGCCCATGTTTTCATTCTCACGGGAGAACGAGGAGAGGGATGGAGAGGTGTGCGTGTGCACTTGGCACACCCGACCCGTGTGTACCTCGTGTCTCTTTCCCCCAAGGCCAGGGAAGTCCATGGGGCACAAGGACTCAACCCCCAGATCTGGGCCCCACCAGACAACCGAGACCCTACACGCGAGGAATCAACTGGCCTCGGAAATGCAAACTGCAGAACTCACCCACGCAGGGTTTAAGTCTAGCAGTCTTCCTTCCTATCAGCTGCCATGTCCAGCAACAATGCCAACAGTCTCCCTTCGCTGGGTATGTGCTAGCCCTCCCGCTGGACATTCTCCAGGGGCCATAGTGTTCAATCCTGGGCGGAGGGCTTTTTGCCTTTAAAAACTATTATCTTTATCATTTTGGGGTGGAAACTTAATAAACGTACATTATTTCTTCAAAAGAATCTAAGCCCTTGCCAGGTAGCTCAGTTGGTTAGTGTCGTCCTGATCCGCCAAGATTTCAGGCTCCATCTCCGGTCAGAGCACATACAAGAAGCAACCAAGGAGTGCAACCAATGTTTCTCTCTCAAATCAATCAATAAAAACTTTTTAAAAGAATCTAATAATAGAGGAAATTAAAAAGTCCCCCTAATGACCCCCATTTCAAACGCCTGGTAGCTATCCTTTCAGCTCTGTTTCTGCACCACTAAGTCTTCTTCTTATAGCGAGACCACGTGAAGTAGTGTGTTTTTTTCAGCCAACGCTATCTTTTGGGCATTTTTCCACGAGGACACACAGTTCGGCTTCACTCTTCCTTCAGGCTATAGATTACTTCCCTGTACGGCCCGCCATAATTGGCTTAGAGGCAGGCACTGTCACGTTCCCTTCCAGATGAGGAGATACGCTCCCACAGGCCCGGTATCTTGTCTCAGGCTACCCAGCTCGGAAGCCGCAGGGCCGGGGCTGGAACAGGCCACGCTGAGCCTGCGCTCTCACACACTCCTGTCCCACACTGTACCTATTTTGCATGTTTCTTTTTTTTTTTTTTTAATATATTTTATTGGTATTTTACAGAGAGGAAAGGAGAGGGATAGAAAGCTAGAAACATCGATGAGAGAGAAACATCGATCAGCTGCCTCCTGCACACCTCCCACTGGGGATGTGCCCGCAACCAAGGTACATGCCCTTGACCGGAATCGAACCCGGGACCCTTCAGTCCGCAGGCCGACGCTCTTTCCACTGAGCCACACCGGTTTCGGCTGCATGTTTCCATCAACTAGTCTACAAACCCCCTGAAGACGGGGTTCGGGTCTTTAAGTCCACAGTGCCTAGCACTGTGTTGGCACATTATAAAAGTTAACAAGTATTTGTTGTGTACATACCTGCTGGCTGCCACCTCTTCTGTACGACAGTTATCTTCCCTCCTATGCCATTCGCATTTCCATGATGCAGACAGAGGGGGCACGGACACATCTGTGGTAAATACAGCTCCAACACCCTGCAGAGAACTGCTCCCACTCTAGGCTTCTCTCGATTTCAGAATTCACATGTAACTCGAGCCTGGAGCCCCCCGGACCCCCAGAGCTTCCCTGAAGCAGAGCTTCGGCGCGGAGGCCTCTACCAGCCCTAGCGCACCGGCTAAGAAGTGAGCACTGAAGGCTCTTCGTTATCTGTGCGGCCCTCCTCGCTGGTAGGATCAGAGAGCGTAAGGAATGGTCTGACCAACAGCAAGGCTTCAACACACAAGACATGGAAAATTTCAAAGCAAAAGTGTACGCCAAGTAAACATAGGGTGTGTTAGGTGGTATTTGGGGAGAAGCGGGATATGAAGGCAGTGAGATTTTGCCAAGATCTAAATGTCTGTTTGAGCCTCCAAAAAACTGAGAACCTGAGTCTATAGTCTTTCCTGCCTGGTTCCATGTTGGTACAGAATGTTCACCGCAATACTCTCTAGCCCCAGGCTTCTCTGAATATTAGCTAAACCTGCCAGAAACAGGTTCTTTTGTATCATTAGCCATAAAGCGTCCCATGAAGAAACTTTAATAATAGTTTCCATATTACAAAAACAGCTGACAGCCAGGCCAGCGTGGTTGAGCGTCAACTTAGGAACCAGGAGGTCACGGTTCAATTCCCGGTCAAGGCACATGCGTTACAGGCTCAATCCCCAGTGTGGGGCGTGCAGGAGGCAGCTGATCAATGATTCTCTCTCATCATTGATGTTTCTCTCTCTCTCCCTTCCTCTCTGAAATAAAAATATATTTAAAAAAACCAGCTGACAAACAAACACAAAAGTTCATTTTTCCATTAAATTTAGTCATGGAACTTAGTTATTTTGACTTTAGTACCAAAAGCATGAGCAGCTACTATTACTACTGTAAAAATATCCCATTTTCCCTCTCAGTTACCCCATATAAGCCTTCGTATCTAATAACTAGCAATCTTTCAAAAGGACTCCTATCAGAAACCGACTGGACCATAAGCTTTCTTGTGATATTTGAGGATTTGTTCAATTCTAGAGACAAATAACCACGTAAGATTATAAACTGGGTTCTTGGGTTTGTTTTATGGCACGACACTGCAGTATAACAGACACAAAACCACCGTGCAAGGCCAAGTTTTACCTTGTGCATGACACACATTGGACACATTTACAAAACCACTCCATTTGTTTAGGAAAGTGTTACCGAGCCCATCCTGGCCCAGGGCAGGCTTGGCACACACACAGCCAACAGGACAGGCCCCTCCCTGAGCCAGGAGCTGAGGCAGAGACACCAGGGAGCTGCCGTGGGAAGCTGCAGAGAGCCATGCCAGCCCACAAAGACTTCCCAGAGGAGGCGGCCATCCGCTGAGACTAAGGGAGCTCTCCGTGGAGGGAGGGAGATTGTGAATGGGAGCCGGGGC
The DNA here is from genome assembly GCF_963455305.1 of Plecotus auritus. Taxonomy (NCBI): domain Eukaryota; kingdom Metazoa; phylum Chordata; class Mammalia; order Chiroptera; family Vespertilionidae; genus Plecotus; species Plecotus auritus. Next base: position 4,239,568 of record NC_137770.1, on the reverse strand, counting down.
GGGCAGATTGTGTTCTAAGTAGAGAATCCATTTCATTGTGCGTACACTGGGCAGCAGGGTGGGGCTGCCAACCAATGACAGATGGAAACAGCCCTGATCACATGCTCCCGCCCCAATTAGGCACTGCTTTCTTCTGTGCCATTTAATCGCCACACCTCAATGTGCTTGGTCCCCCCCCAACTGCCCTTCCCTGCAGGCCTGGTCGCCCCCAACTTCCCTCCTCTGCCGGCCTGGTCACCCCTAACTGCCCTCCTCTGCAGGCTTCACTCTAGAGCAGCGGCCGCCGTGGACCACTGGAGTCCACGAGGTCGGAGAGGTTGGCGACTGCTGCTCTAGACGATGATAAAGGACTTCCTTTTAAATGTCTTCCACTTGCGAGACAGTGATCTTCCCATATTTTGGTTTTATTTTTTATGCTTTTCTACTCTAAATACAAATAATATTAGAAGGTGCAACCCTGAAAATAATCCAGTGTGCTAGGATATACCGATGGAAAAACGTTAGCCTAGGTAGTTGCCCCCACACGCAGTAGGACTGGTAAAATATTTCAGAAAGAGGGTCATTTAATTATAGCACTAGTAATTAAATGCAGATAAAGTCATTATTTCAAATTTTTCCTAATTTTAATTATAATCCTAAATCCTTTCATTATTAATTACACTATTTCTGTGGTGGTTAAGCAGCCTCAATGTTGCAGCAAACAAGAAATTGATTACCCAAAGACATCGATTAGAGAGTATTCTCACAAAGTTAGAATTTAACATCTTTCTTTGCCTGTGAAAACCTGATCAATGCCCATCAGAAATTATGCAGTTTCCAAAGCAAGAATGACTTTAAAATGGACCACTGACACACCACCATCTAACGTTTTGGAAGAATGACTATTTGGGGGATAACAGCACCCATCTATAGTGCTTACTAAATGCCGGGGACTTTTTTTGTTGTTGTTAATCCTCACCCAAGGGTATTTTTCCATTGATTTTTAGAGAGTGGAAGGGAGGGACACATGGACACACACACACACGGGGCGGGGGGAGGTGAAATTGATGTGAGAGAGACACATCCATTAGTTGCCTCACACATGTACCCCAACTAGGGCTGGGGATTGAAGCTGAAACCCAGGCACTCGGCCAGGGCTTACAGGTTCTTTAAAGTACATAAGATGTGGCCATGAGCCACACACGGCTATAAAGAACTTAAAATGTGGGTAGTTCAAAATGAGATGTACTACATATGCGTAAAATATGTTCTGGAATTTTGAAAGGCTTAGTGTGAAAAAATGTTAAAATAAAATGTTCATTATTATTGAAATCTATTTTTATTGATTTCAGAGAGAAAGGGAGAGGGAAAGAGAGATAGAAACATCAATGATGAGAATGAATCATTGATCAGCTGCCTCCTGCACGTCCCAGGCATGTGCCCTGACCGGGAATCGAATCGTGACCTCCTGATTCATACATTGACACTCAACCACTAAGCTACACCGGCCAGGCATGAATAATGTTTAAATAATATTTTGGATACAGTAAAATAAAATATATTACTAAAATTAATTTAACTTGTTTTCCCCCCACTTCTTACGTGGCTACCAGAAATTTTAAAATTGCATGTGTAGCTCACTTTACGTTTCTATTGGACTGAGCTCATCTAGAATGTATCCAGCTGCTGTCTGCATTATTGATATTTACTCTTTTCTGGTGACTCGGTCATCATGATGAACTTCAACTACCACCGTGTGTGTAATCTGTAACTGTGACATCTTTGGTGTTGACCCAGGTCAGGCTGCCCACCCTCAGACCTCAGAACACAACCTCAGGTTGTACTTAAAGCTGTGTCTTTCTATGGTTTCCATCAGTCTGTCTGCCCACAGCGACACGCCTCTAGCAACCTCAAAAGCAGCGCCTGAAGATTTGGAATTAGATTGCGCAACATGGGAGGATAGAGGTTAAGTGAGGGCTGGTGAGGTTCTCCAAACAAACTGGCTTCAAGGCCAGACTCTCTGGTGACATTCTGACGGCTCAGAGACCCTTTTCTGCCTCGATTATCCTAGCAGACTCCAGACACCTCGCATCAACTGTAACTTCGACTGGAACACTTTACAGCTCTGCTTAAACTCCTTCAACAGAAGTTTCAGCTTGAGAAGATGAAAAATTTCTGGAGATGGATGGTGGTGATGGTTGCTGAGCAGTGTACTTGATGCCACAGAACTGTACACTTAAAAATAGTTAAAATGGTGAATTTTATGTTAGTTGTATTTTACAATTGTAAAAACCACCTTCAGCCCAGCCAGTGTGGCTAACTGCTCCCCTGCCAGCCTGTTTGCCCCTAACTGCCCTCCCCTGCAGGCCTGGTCCCCCCTAACTGCTCTCCCCTACAGGCCTGGGTCGCCTCCAACTTCCCTCCCCTGCAGGCCTGGTCCCCCCTAACTGCTCTCCCCTACAGGCCTGGGTCGCCTCCAACTTCCCTCCTCTGCTGGCCTGGTCCCCCCCAACTGCCCTCCCCTGCTGGCCTGATCGCCCACAACTGCCCTCCCTTGCAGGCCTGGTCCCTCCCAACTGCCCTCCCCTGCTGACCATCTTGTGTCCACATGGGGGCAGCCATATTTGACCACATGGGGGCAGCCATCTTCTGTGTTGGAGTGATGGTCAATTTGCATATCACTCTTTTATTAGATAGGATAAGTCCTTCCCCCGCCCTTCCCTATCACCTGCACCCCCTTTTCCTCATCCTTCTAAACTGCATCCCAATGTCATCTCCTTGGTGAAAGTTCCCGACACCCCAAGATGACTCCTATCACCACTGTGTCCCAGCTACACCTTGTGCTCTGTCACCTTGCAATCCTTACCTTTCGGAATGGCACTGTTTTATTTGTGCGACTGTGCCCCACTGGGAGCTCGCCCAGCCCCAGCACAGAAGCAGCATCTAATGGTGTCCCCTGAACGCCAGCCACTGAGGCCACTCAGTCAACAAGTCCTTCCTGGATGCTACCAGAGGTGGCACTGCCCTAAGCACGGGGAGCCTGGGTGGGAGAACAAAGCGAAGCCCTGCTCCCCCGGGGCGCCCACGAATGAACGACAGGTGAGCACAGGTGCCACAGAGAGGAGCCCCGGAAGGGGCGGGGCGTTTTGTACCAGGGAGCCTGGAAGGGGTCCTCTCGGCGGGGTGGAAAGACGCTCCTAGGTACAGCACTGAGTGCCTCTGTAAGTGATAGACCACTGAGCTGTGGTCTGCATACAGAAGGCACCAGGAAGGAAAGGTAAGCCTTCATTTTAAGAAAAGCAAACCATTCCCTCTCTACCCTATCAACGCGGCAGGTGTGCAAAAGCCACCGGGCCCCTCAGCATGAACAGAGCGTGGCCTCGCGGGGTGCAGTGCCCCAACAATCTTCCCAACTGCATCCCGTTCGCCAGGCAGCCTCGCGGTTGCTGGACAGAACTCAGGAAGAGCAAGCATTCGCGAGCTCATTCTGTATCTTAACACAGTGCTCTGAGCACCTGACGCCTCACAACCACCTGTAGAAATTGCGTTGTTAAGCCCATTTTAAAGAGGAAAATAAGGCACGGAGGTTAAATAACTCACCCAAGGTCACAGAGCTAGGAAGCGGCAAAGCTAGAATTTGAAACCAGGCAGTTTGGCTCCGGATCTGAGCTGATACTATGTCATACCCTTTCACATTTTGTGTTTCTTACCACAAGTCCTCTTTGTTCCTATTGGAGAGTGTGTGTTTTTTCCTGTTAATCCCCAAACTGTCTTTCCTCACACTGTGACCAAACTTCACTTCTCATTTCTAGTTATATCCAAAAATCTTCCTATACTTTGATCTCTTGTGAGGTTAACTATTACTTACTGATCGGTCTCTCGAGACAGCCATTAGAGAGAAATATGAACATTCAATCGTGAAAAGCAGGACCCCAGCCACCAGTGCAGACACAGAAGACACGGCTGTACAAAGTGTGTATGTATACACCACGGGAGGTGCTGGGAGCACTCGGAGGGGGCCCGGGCCAGCCACTGCCAGGGAAGCTTTGTCTAGTGGGGGTCAGGGTGGGGCTGGTAAGCAACGGACAAGCACAACAGCCGACGTCTGTGGTGTGCCACAGGTGCCCAGGAGGCAGCCGAACATGCCAAACCCTATTAAAAACCACCAGCACACGGCAAAACGCTTCCTTGCTTGCTACATTTAAGGAAAGATTTAGGGTTGAGGAGTGACGTCTCTTTGCATCTAGCAGGCATCTCAACACAGCAGCCAGCGTAAACCTCACTCTTCCCCCACAGGGCCCTCTAAATCTTTTCCTTCTCGAGTGTTCTCTATCGTACAGGAAGAACAAGCCTGGCCGCCGAAGCAACAAACTTGTTATCCTCAGTTCCAGCCACTGCCCTTCCTTCCTCTCTCTCTCAATCACAAACACAGTTACACATGGGCACACACTCACACGTATGCACACTTGCAAGCAATCACACTTATCTGCACGCACACTCACTCTCACACGCACTCCATCAAATCTGCTTTGCCTCCTTTTGACTGGACCTTTCTCTTGTCCTTCAGGCCTGCACCGACTGGTCTCCTGACTGCTCGTCCTGTTTCCTTTTATCTCCCTTACGCCGCCGTCTACCCTGCCCTGGTGCCAGAATTCTCCCATACAAACCTAGCTGTATCATTCCACTTCTTAAAAATGTTGATGGTATCTGATCACCCACAGGATCGAATGCAAACCCTATTACAGGACACACACACACACACGTGCCTCCTCACAACTGCGTCCAACACTACTTTCTGTATCATATCTTCTTTCTTTCTTTTTTTCCTTTATTGATTAAGGTATTACATATGTGTCCTTATTCCCCCATTACCCCCCACCTCCCATTCATGCCCCCTCCCCCGTTGTCTGTGTCCATTGATTAGGCTTATATGCATGTATGTGTATAAGTCCTTTGGTTGCTCTCTCCCCATCATACCTTCTTTCATTCAACAAATCATCACTGAGCACGGACTATGTGGCCAGCCATTGGGATAAGCACTGGTGGTAAACGGCAAATAAAAGGTGACATAAAAATTAACAGGACAGCCCTAACCAGTTTGGCTCAGTGGATGGAGCGTCGGCCTGCGGACTGAAGGGTCCTGGGTTCGATTCCGGTCAAGGGCATGTACCTTGGTTGCGGGCACATCCCCTGTGGGGAGTGTGCAGGAGGCAGCTGATCAATGTTTCTCTCTCATTGATGTTTCTAACTCTCTGTCCCTCTCCCTTCCTGTCTGTAAAAAAATCAATAAAATATATTTTAAAAAAAATTAACAGGACAAGAAACAGACATCCACCAAGCAGTCACACAAAGATTGTAACTATGCCAAGTACTGCAAAGACACACCAGACAAAATATTCTGAAATCAGATAGTGGTGATGGCGTGCAATCTTGTAAATACCCTAAAAACTCTGCTTGAATTATACACATTACAAGGTGCATTTTATGGTATGTGAATTACATTTAAAAAACAAAGGGGGGACACACCAGGTTGAATGCCTGTATTGGTGGATTTGGCCAAGGGAAAGATAGTGAAAGCTTTCCACAGGAAATGAAACTTATTGTAAACTAGAGTCCCAGTGCACAAATTCGTGTTTGGGTGGGATCCAGCCAGCCTGGCCCCAATCGGGGAGGATCATGGATGGGCCTGTAAGAAGGAGATCGGGGCCTGATCAGGGCTAGACTGGCCAGGGGGAGGGGCTGTGGGCGATTGGCAGCAAGCCCTGCCCCCAAATGGGGTGGGGGGGCACCTGGGGTCAAACTTCAGTGGCCCTGGGGAAGGGGCCGTGGGAGGTTGGGTGGCGGGCTCCACCTCTGATCTGGCAGGTTCGCTGGCAGCAGTGGGCATCATAGCGACCTGTCATTCTGGTCGCTGGCTTTTTATATATGTAGATAACTAACACAGAGCATTTACTACACAACAGGCACGTTTCCCTTTAAAAATCCGTTTTATCATCCTAACAACCCTACACAGTTACCATTGTTTTTTAAAATATGTGTTTAATATAATAATATATTTTTATTGATGTCAGAGAGGAAGAGAAAGAAGAAACATCAATGAGAGAACGTCACTGACAGGCTGCCTCCTGCACGACCCCTACTGGGGATGGAGCCGGAGACCCGGGCACGTCCTCCCACCAGAAATCGAACCGTGACCTCCTGGTTCACAGGCCCGACACAACCACTGAACCGCACCAGCCGGGCCGTGGTCGCCATTATCATCCTCTGCTAGAGACAAGGACCTGAGGGTTCAATAACCTCCCCGTGGTCAGAGTCAATAAACAGTGATGCCAGAATTCACACTTAGGCCAACTGACTCTTACTTGCTATAGTGACGTCATCTAGGCAATGCCTGCTACTCACTGACCTGTAATACAACTAGAGGCCCAGTGCATGGAACTCATGCACAGGTGCGGTCCCTAGGCCTGGCCGGCGATCAAAGCGCGAGCCTCTGGCATGGAAGGGTAGGTCCCAGCTGACCTCTGGGCCCTGGGCAGCTGGGCCCCACTCCACCTGAGTCATCGGGCCCCTGCCCAGCTCCCTCCGTGCCTGGGAGCCAGGCGGTGGCCCCGCACCCCGCCACCACCACTAGTCGCTGTCTGTGGTGTGATTGATGGGGCAATTGGGCCCCTGCACGGCTCCCTCAGCGCCTGGGAGCCAGGCAGCAGCCCTGCCTCCCGCCGCTCGTCGCTGTCTGGGGGGTGATCGGGCCCTGCTTGCACCCACCTTGTCCTGGCGCCGCCCACGCACCTGCTCCACCATCCCACTGTGGTCCCGCTCTCTTCAGGGCCCATGGTGGCTGGCAGCGCCTCTACTGCTGCTCGCTGCCAGTGCCGTGTCACCAATGCCCACCATGTTCCATGCCACCCACTGGTGGTCAGCGCACATCATAGCAAGTGATCGAACTCCCGGCGAGGGGACAATTTGCATATTAGGCTTTTATTATATAGGACTAGATGCCCGGTGCACGAAATTCGTACACTGGTGGCGGGGGGGGGGGGGGGGGGGAGGGGGGCAAGGGGAAGGTGGGGAGTCCCTCAGCCCGGCCTGTACCCTCTTGCAGTCCAGGACCCCTTGGAGGATGTCAAGCTGGCAGTCAGACATCTCTCTTGCAGTCCCGGGCTCTCGCAGTCCAGGACCCCTCGCTCCTTACCACCTGCCTGCAGCGGAGGTGGGAGAGGCTCCTGCCACTGCCGCTGCCGCTACGCTGCCAGCCGTGAGCCCGGCTTCTGGCTGAGTGCGCTCCCCCTGTGGGAGCACTGACCACCAGGGGGCAGCTCCTGCATTGAGCGTCTGCCCCCTGGTGGTCAGTGCGCATCATAGCGACCAGCCGTTGGGTCGATTTGCATGTTAGGGTTTATTATAGAGGATACGTAAACTGCTGTGTTTCATTTCTTCCAGTATAAATTTCTCTCCATGTTCTTTGTCTTTACCATAGCCTATTGAGGACCGGATCCTACACCAGCCCCCCAATACCACCCCCTTTCTGACTGCATCTCCTCCATTCTCCCCTCACATACTCTGTCTGCTCCAGCCACACAGACCTCCTCGTGTTTCTCCAGTATGCGGGGCACACTCCTACCACAGGGCCTTTGCATTTGCTTGAGCTATGATTATAATCACAGCATGTTATAAATCATGATGCTACCCAAACTTCCGTTAACATGTGCTCTATATACACTAACCATTCCTCTGGCAAGGTTCTGTACTGAACTGTATACTTAATATTTTGAATGTCACTTATTAATTTTAATAAAAACTACCTCATATTTTCAGTCTTCTACTGTTCTGCATGATGTCAAATGCAAGGATTTTTATTTTACAAAATCCAGTAACAGCAGATTTAACAGTAATGTCTTTTTGCAATCTAGCAAGCATCTCAAACAACACAGCCAACATAAAACTCATTCTTCCCCACAGGGCCCTCTAAATCTTTTTAATCAGTATGAACAACAGTCACACAGCTACCTCAGCAGCGAAATGAAACAAGCAAGACAGTGTCCCAATAGAACTCGATCACCACCATGCCTCCATTCAGCCTTGAGCCTTAGGTTGTGAAATAACCATGGCAACAGCACTTCAAGGCAGCAACCCCCCAAACTTTCACTGAAAAACTACTGCCCACCTGTACAAACACAGAAAAAAAATGCATGCTTATATAACTTCAATATAATAACCTGGTGATATTTTTAGCTCCCATCCTGCTGAAAACCCTAAGTATCTCGTAAGCATCTATACTGACATGGTCTGTTCAAAGTAGAATGCTGAGGAAAGAAAGATACATTTTAACACATTTACGTTTAAAATAGCATTGTCCCTCAAGATGGTGAAAACGATCACTTTTTATGAAAACGATTCACCTTGGGATTCTTTTCAATTGTAAGCTTCATGTGAACTGAGCACAAGGGGGGGCGGAGTTAGCCAACCTCCAATTACTAGCGCCTCTACCACTTGCCTTGACTTCAGCAAACTCCCGGAGTGACTGGCCCAGAGGCCAGGAGCAAAGGCTTTTGAGACAGTTTGTTTTCAAACCTTGCTTGACCACGGACGAGCTGGAGGGTCTTAGCCAAGTTTCCTCAGCTCACCATAAAAACGCAGACAGCACCACAAGACCTATGACACAGTGCCCTGGCACACAGTGACAAGCACCATTCACCGAGTGCTCACTATTACTACACTGCATTGTAGGGATTTAAAGAGCTGCAAAACTTTATGGCTGTCCTTAATACTGCAGCCTTTAGAAGAGTTATCCACGCAGACTGTTCTTCAGTTCAATAAAACTAATAATAAAAGCTTTTATATACACAACTCTGTAGGATCAAGGCTTTGCTTTTCCTTTGGTCAATTTTTTGGCAGTCCAAAGGCTAGAAGTATTACTATTTTAAATGATAATATTACATCTGTAATTTTTGTTTAAAAACAACTTCTCCATAGGTCATTTCAGAGAGAGCTAATGAGACCAAAACCAGGAGCTCTTAACACTGTGACCTAAGATTTAAGTTCTCCATAGGATGTAATAGACAATAGTGCTATGTTCTCCTGAGGGGATATAAGATTTAGCTACTCACACCAATGATTAGTGATGTGGGCAAGTAAATGAATGTTTTCCAAGTTTTAAAAAAATTATCTAGTCTTTGTTTACATAATTAGGCTATAAACTCAAGCCTATCAGTGACTTAATTACTAATTAACAATAATAGCGAACATCTACTGAGCTCTTCCTAGCTGCTCGATCATACAACGATACTTGGGCAGCTTACTAAAAGGCTGCCAACACAAAGTGGGCCAGGTTGCCTCAACCTTTGATGTAGCCAATATGAATATTATTGACCTTCATGAAAGTGTCTGCTATACATCAAGTTTGGGACCAAAATAACCACTTGGTAATCACCAGGACCAACTCATTTTACGAATGAGAAATGGAGGCCCACAGAGTTTAAGTTCAGAGGTCACACAGTTACTAACTAGAGAGGACTAGCAGCTAATCTCCCTACTCCAATTTGTTGTTTTATCAATTACTTGACCGCCAATGGTTCAAAAAGAGGAAGACCTATGCTAATACCTCTAAATGTTTCAACGTCGTTGGGAAGACACTGAAATAAGTGACTGTTTGCTTAATGGGCTTTAAATATTAAGCACAAAATAATGTGCCTCATAGACCATAGTTACATGTGGTGAAAGGGCTCTTGGGACAGAGATGAGTGGAGCCAGCTAGTCACACTGTGTGGGTCCGCTGGAGGTAAGGAGTACCACTGCTGACATTACCAAAACACTACCACCAGCCTGCCCTTCTTATGAATAAGGCACATTTTAGAGCCATACAACTTCCTTTACTCAAGTCAGTATTCCTCTGGAAGAGGAAAAAGTATCCTTAGCACCATTACCCATATATAATGCACAAGAAGACTTAGCAACTGCAAATGTTTGCTCTTTTTTTAAAAAAGAATGATGCTAATGATCAAGACAGTTTTCATGCTTTAGGCTCTGAATCAGGCGATTTTTATTACAATTCTTATTTCTATCAGAGTTCTTTACGCACAGCCTAAATGCTTTCAGGTCCAGATCTTAGGGACAAGTCAACAAATAATCTTTAAAATATAGCCCATTTTGTTTCTTGGGAAAACATCTTTAAAATGTCATCCACTGACAACAACAACAACAAAAAAGGCGAATAACTACAGATAACAGCAGGCAAAACTATTTTGATAAAGGGAAATTCCAAAATGTAACTTTGTTTAAAAGTAGACAGTCATGGGACTCTATGTAATGGGCAGACTGAAGACTTCCACGAAGACTTGAATGTGTCAGATGAGAGCACAGTTTTCCCACTTATTCCCAACAGCTGGGAGAATGGAAACCACGGGTCAATTCCAAGTCACCACAGACCCTGCACACGAACACACGCTACACTGCGTTCCCCCTGTGGTGGCCACTGAACACACGTGGCTGCTGAGCAGCTGGGATGTGCTGGTCTGAACGGAGATGTGCTCTCTAGTGTGAAACTTCCCTAACCCATACTGAACTCACAGCAGATTTCAATGATTTAGTACAAAAAAAAAGGGTAAAATATCGCATTAATAGATGTTTCATACTGATTACGTGCTGAGATGACAGTATTTCTGACATAAATGAGTTAATAAAACCCATTATTTTAAAAATACCACCCTTTTGCTCAGCAAGTGTGGCTCAGTGGTTGAGCGTCAACCTATGAACCAGGAGGTCACCATTCAATTCCTAGTTGGGGCACATGCCCGGGTTGTGGGCTCCATTCCCAGTGTGGGGTGTGCAGGAGGCAGCTGATCAATGATTCTCTCTCATCACTGATGTTTCTATCGATCTCTCCCTCTCCCTTGCTCTCTGACATCAATAAAAATATTTTTTAAAAAATAAATAAAATACCACCCTTTTAAGTGTATTTACTAGAAAATTTAAAATTGCATCTGTGGGGCTCACATTACATTCCTATTGGAAGTGCTGCTCTCTACAAACTGCAAAAAAATGACCCAATCTTGCTTCAATGATTCATCGTGATGATGAACACCAAATATACAATAAAGGAAGGAAATCTTATTCATGTCTTGGGTATGTAGTTTGCGATATATATATATATTTAATGTATTTTATTTATTTTTTTACAGAGAGGAAGGGAGAGGGACAAAGAGTTAGAAACACCGATGAGAGAGAAACATCGATGAGCTGTCTCCTGCACACCTCCTACTGGGGATGTGCCCGCAACCAAGGTACATGCCCTTGACTGGAAATCGAACCTGGGACCTTTCAATCTGCAGGCCGACGCTCTAGCCACTGAGCCAAACCGGTTAGGGCTGTAGTTTGCAATGCTATCAAGAATCACATGTCATTACATTTACAATCAACCCCAACTGTGTTAAGAGAGGAAAGACTCAATCCTATAAGCAGTATTTTTAGGGATCAAGAAGGAAATACAAAGTTAAAGGCCACAAAGAGGGACTAAGAGAAATACCATCTGTCTCTAGAAGGCATTTTAAAACAAAAGCAGGGTGTTATAGTTAATAGCCCTGTCTGTTTTTTGAAAGCAGCATTTGATTATTTTGAGTATCATGAAGAAATTTCCCAAATGCTAGCTAAGCAAACTTCTTTAAAAAGGAAAGCTGGTAGGGCAGACTAAAAACCAGCCATGCAGAGGTAAAATGTCTGAACGTATCATGTGAAAAATAGAAACCAAGTTTTTTTTTAAAAAAAAAAAAACAGGGTATTTAGAATGAAACATTATGCAATGATAAAATCAGTCAAAATTTTGTAGTTAACCTTCAATATTACTGCAGTATAATACATCAGCCCACTCTTACAGGTTTAACTAAAACTGCTTTCAAAATTCCAAAACAGCCTCATGTTCCAAACCCAGCCAGTGAGAATTAGGGAGGGAACAGTTTCCAAATACCTTATCTCCCAGGCGGTAAAATTAGAAACCGACACTTCAGAGCACACTAACGATAGTAAACATCTGCATGGCATCTGTCTGACAGGCACTTGGGACACATCATTCTGTCCGACTGCAGGGACGGCCCACGGACACGTCCCCACTAAATTCTGGGCGGGGAGGCCTTGACTTGTTCAAGGTCACCAAGCTAAAAAGTAGCAGAACCAGTACTGGACTCTGAACCTTCTGATGCTCATCCAATTCTCCTTCCCTTAAAGACAAGTCATTCATTGAAAACCAAATGTTTAGAAACACAACATGCCCGGATGTCTAAAGAAGGATCTAAGGATCAACCAGGTCAAACCTTAAGACGCTGCAAACAGGATGGATTGGCGGGGAAGAGATTATCCACAGAGGAAAGGACTTGGAAGATGGGGGTGGGGGTGGGGGGGTAATAAAAATGTCCTTGGGCACAGCACCGCAGAAAGCCGGTGTTCGAGTAGAAAACGCTGGTGGTTTTCAGTGCAGAGGCTGTAGATTAAGAGACCGATTTCGCTGCTTTCCTGTAAATGTGTTTGAGAATTTCACTAAATAAACAGGCACTAGGCAAACCAACCCATCCCTCTGGGTACCCCCCGGCCCGCATTCTCTTCCTGTGTCATGACCTTTGCTTCACAAGAAGCTGGATTAGAGAATATAATTCAGCACCCATGGCTGTTTAGAGGGCGGGAAGGGAAGACGTGGGGGGTGGGGGTGGGGCGCAGTGGCCAGTGTCTCCCGCCCAGCAGGACGCGTCCCGGATGGCAGGGCACAGGCGGCGCCACCAGCGATGGGCCTGCTCCGCCTCCGCAGCGCGGTGACAACGGGGGACGCAGAGGCTCAGACCCGGGCAGGGGCTCCTGAGCGGTCTGCGAGGCCGCCCCCCAGGTGAGCTCCTGCCCACAGCAGCTTCCAGAACCAGGGTCCAAACCCGCCCCCCAGGTGAGCTCCTGCCCACTGCAGCTTCCAGAACCAGGGTCCAAACCCGCCCCCCAGGTGAGCTCCCCACTGCAGCTTCCAGAACCAGGGTCCAAACCCGCCCCCAGGTGAGCTCCTGCCCACAGCAGCTTCCAGAACCAGGGTCCAAACCCGCCCCCAGGTGAGCTCCTGCCCACAGCAGCTTCCAGAACCAGGGTCCAAACCCGCCCCCAGGTGAGCTCCTGCCCACAGCAGCTTCCAGAACCAGGGTCCAAACCCGCCCCCCAGGTGAGCTCCCCACGGCAGCTTCCAGAACCAGGGTCCAAACCCGCCCCCCAGGTGAGCTCCCCACGGCAGCTTCCAGAACCAGGGTCCAAACCCGCCCCCCAGGTGAGCTCCCCACTGCAGCTTCCAGAACCAGGTTCCAAACCCGCCCCCCAGGTGAGCTCCTGCCCACGGCAGCTTCCAGAACCAGGGTCCAAACCCGCCCCCCAGGTGAGCTCCTGCCCACGGCAGCTTCCAGAACCAGGGTCCAAACCCGCCCCCCAGGTGAGCTCCTGCCCACTGCAGCTTCCGGAACCAGGCAGGACCGCAGACGCGGGCTCCAGCGCAGGAGCGCCGCACAGGGACCTGCGCCGCCGGCGCCGGGAGCGCGAGCCCAGCACGTTTCAGGCGGGGGCAGAGGCGCCGCAGCCCCGCACCTGGGCGAGCGCCACGCGACCCCGGCCTCGCGTTCACACCCGCCAGGCCGGGCGGGAAATGACGGGCCCCGATTCCACCTCCTGCCTCCCCGCCCGGCGGGAGGGACCGCGGCCCAGGGGGACCCGCCCCGCTCCCGCCCTCGGACCCCCGCCAGGCCCGCGCTGACAGCCCGGCGCGCCCCCACCTGCCCGCCCCGGGTCGCTGGGCCGGGCGCGCCCGCCAGGCCACTTCCTTCCCAACCCGCCCGTCCGCTCGGCTTCGCGCGGGGCCCCAGGCGGGGAACGAGGGAGGAAGGAGGCTTGGCCGGCGGCCCGTGGAGGAAGCCGCCGTCGCCCGCACTCACCGGCATCATCGCGACGCGAGTCCGCGACGCCCTCCGCCGCCTGACAGGACGCTCGGAGCCGCGCCCGCCGCTCCGACCGCTCCCAGGCCGCGCGCCGCCGCCGCGCTCTCGAGCCCTCAGTGGCGAGGTGGCGGATGCGGCGCCTGGCCGGCCTGTCGCGGCCGCGGGCGCGCTGCGTCGAGGTCCCGGGACCCGCCGCCGCCGCCGCCGCCGCCTCCGCCTCAGCCAGAGCACCTCGCGCCGCCCGGCCGCAGGCTCTCTCCTCAGCCCCGCAAGCCACGCCCCCAGCGCGTCGCCCCCACAGGGCCAGCCGCCCGCTCTGATTGGTCCTGCGGAGACGGGGGCGGAGCCTGGGCGGGGCCCCGCCCTCCGAACTCCCTCCGGCGGCGCCAGGTGCGTGCGCGTCCGCGCTCCCGCGGTGGGAGGGGCGCGCTGCGGACGCCGGGCCGCTGACCCCCCGCGTGGCGGCCTGTGGGCTCCGGGCCGCCCGGGACCGAGACTCCGGACTCTCTGAGGCCTCAGGCGTGGGAAAGCGGAGGCCCACAGAGGGAAGGGCCCGGTCGGGACCCCGCAGCGAATCACACCGAGGCTGGGACTCGAACCGCGGCTCCGGGAGGCCGGCGGGGGGCGGGGCGCGCCCACGTCTGACCGCCGCCTGACCCCTGCTCCCAGCGCCCCGGGGATCTGCAGGCGAGGGGCCTAGTCCGAGGGGCGTGGGTGCGCCCGGAACCACCCACGTGACCCGGCTCCGCATTGCACAGGGTGAACCCACGAACGTGCCTGCGCTGCGGCCCGTGGACAACCGAGCGCCCCCATGCTGTCTTCTTGCGGCTTCTGGTGCCCAGCTCCCTAGGCCAGGGGCCCCTCCAGGACTCGGCTCTGCCCTCCAAGCTTGGCATTGCACACAGGCGGCACCCCTGCCCCGGCCTAGGACGCCTGTGCCCACCTGTGCCAGCTCCTGAGCGCCAACGTCCCAGGGCAGGGCCAGTCCTCAGGCTCCAGGCCTCTCCTTACAGCCTTGTCTCCTTGACACCCTTCCCTCGGGCCCGAGTGCCTGAGCGACAGAGACCTGGACGGACCACCCGTGTGCCCAGGGCCCCGCGCAGGGCATGGAGCAGACCCAGGAAAGGCTGGCCAGCGGGCAGGCATCCTGCCTGCCCTCCACAGTGTGCCCGCCCCCGCAACCCTGTGCCACAGGCACCACTGGAAGGCCCGCAGCACCCAGAGCGGGAAGGCCTGTTTATGGCCCGGACACCAAAGGCCGCAAACTACCATTGGAAAGGCCCAGGTCCCGGGAGGAGGCGCGGGGTCTGCCTGTAACCTGTCTGCTCCTCAAAGAGGCCGGCTGCTGGGTGGGGCTGGGAGCAAAGAGCGAGGAGGCGGGGAGAAACCACTGTCCTCTTCCTGGGGAGCCACCTGGATCTTCAGAGGCTACGGTGTGTGTGCACGCGCGCGCATGTGTGTGAGTGCGTGTGCGTGTGTGTATGTGTGTGAGAGGGGAGACTTTTCAGTTATGCAGACATTGCGGCTGCCGTGCCCTCACTGTATGACCTTAGACAAGCTACATCTCCCTGATGTCAGTTTGCCCATCTCTATAATGGGAGGTTGTAATAGCGCCTGCCTCACGGGATCTGGGGAGCCTCAGACCGGATGTGTGAAAAGGCCCTCGCACAGTCTGTGGAGCCTGGCAGCTGCTCCTCCATAAATAGCGGATTTCTGGAGTGAGGCTGCCAGGAGCAAGCAGGCTCCCAGCACACGCCCCCCGGGATCTTGAATGTATGCACTTGGGCATCAGTGGCTAGAGGCAGCCCTTCCGGGAGCAGGGTTTGGACAGAAGAGGAAGCTCTAGGTCAGTGGTCAGCAAACTCCTTAGTCAACAGAGCCAAATATCAACAGTACAACAATTGAAATTTCTTTTGAGAGCCAAAATTTTTAAACTTCTTCTAACGCCACTTCTTCAAAATAGACTCGCCCAAGCCATGGTATTTTGTGGAAGAGCCACACTCAAGGGGCCAAAGAGCCACATGTGGCTCGCGAGCCGCAGTTTGCCGACCACGGCTCTAGGTGATGGAGATCCTAGGCAGGAACTCAGAGACCCAGGCTCTTGCGCCAACTCTGCTTCTTTTTAAAATATATGTATGTTCTTTATTGATCTCAGGGAGGAAGGGAGAGGGAGAGAGAAACATCCGTGATGAGAGAGAATCATTGATTGGCTGCCTCCCGCACGCCCCACACTGGGGATCGAGCCCACAACCCCGGCATGTGCCCTGACCGGGAATCGAACCCTGACCTCCTGGTTCCTAGGGCGATGCTCAACCACTGAGCCACGCTGGCCGGGCTCCAGCTCTGCTTCTGACGCCCACTGTGGCCCTAGGGACTTGCACCCCTTCTCTGGAACTCGTTTACCCGCATGTAACCAGAGAGGGGTTACATTCCATGACCCCCAGGCCTTCCAGCTCTGACATGCTCCTGTGCATGAGCTGTGCAGGGGCCCCCGGTCGCTCGCTGGCGCACTGCAGACAAGTGTCCCCCGGGGTGAGGTGATCAAAATGAGCCACTCTCCTGAGAAGGGGAGCCTTAGCCACTGGGGTCCCACTCTTGCCTGCAGGACCTACGGACACAGAGAGTGACAGGCCCCCCACCCTCACAGCAGGGTCCCTCTGTCCTCCAGGCAGGCAGGCATCCATTTGAGCCCAGGCCGGTCAGTGGCTCCCCGAAGAGGCTCTCCAGCGGCCCCCCTCCTGCTCCCCACGCAGCTGCAAACACCTGGCATCAGGCCTATCTCCTGGCATCTAGACCAAGGGCGTTCGCAATTGGCCTCCCCGCTCTAACCTCCTCCACACCCAAACCATCCCACACACGGCATAATTAGGTCACCCGTGCACACGCCTGCCCCGCAAAGCTTGTCCGTGTCTCCCTGTCACCCAGACTAATGTTCACAGGAGGCCCTTCAGGAGTCACCGTTGCCGGTGGGATAGGAACTTAGGGTGACAGAAGATGTCCGGATTGTTCAGGGGTGCCCGCTCACAGGTGTAAGGAGCCTGGAATCTGCTTTAAAACAGCTCAGCCAACGAGAGAGAGGGAGGGAGAGAGAAAGCGGGGGGCGGGAGGGCAGGGAGGGCTAGCTGAGAAAGCCTTGGTAATGGTTGAACACGGGTGATGGGTGTATGAGGTGCATTGTATTTTTCTCTCTAGTAAGTATCTTTGAACTGTTTTACATTAAAATGAATAAGTGCTCTTCAAAGGAAATTTTTAAAAGCCATTTGGGGAGAAAAT
Organism: Plecotus auritus; assembly: GCF_963455305.1. Classification (NCBI taxonomy): domain Eukaryota; kingdom Metazoa; phylum Chordata; class Mammalia; order Chiroptera; family Vespertilionidae; genus Plecotus; species Plecotus auritus. The sequence continues at coordinate 4,222,373 of NC_137770.1, read as the reverse complement.
CAGCATGGATTCACATTTGCATAAAGGAATTTTTTTTGAGAGTCTGTTTATTAAAGCTTGGAGCAACAGTGAAACAAGGGGGGTGTCTAGGATAGAAGCAGCAGCAGGAGAGAGCCAAGGTGGGGTGCTGTCAGCTCCCTGGAGAGGCAGAGAAGGGGCCTTGGGGACAGGTTGGGGGTGAGCCTGGGATGAGCTGCCGCTGCCCATGGCTCCCCTGGTTGCAAGTCTTGGGGGGACCCTTAAGAGTTTAGGAGAAAGAAAATCCACTCAAAACGGAGATTCAGATGGGTGTGCCCCAAAGAGGCTGTTCCCTGAGGGAATTCTTTTTTTTTTTTTTAATATATTTTATTGATATTTTACAGAGAGAGGGATAGAGAGCTAGAAACATCGATCAGCTGCCTCCTGCACACCTCGCACTGGGGATGTGCCCGCAACCCAGGTACATGCCCTTGACCGGAATCGAACCCGGGACCCTTCAGTCCGCAGGCCGACGCTCTATCCACTGAGCCACACCGGTTTCAGCATCCTGAGGGAATTCTTGAAGGATCCACAGAACACTGATAAAGCAGTGGCTGGAGGGGGAATGGGAACGGGGTAGATGAGGGACAGGAATCCAAGTGCCACTTTCCACTCTTTAAAAACAAACTTTATTTTTAGAACCATTTTTAAAATAATGTATTGATCTTTAGAGAGAGGGGAAAGGAGAGGGAGAGAGAGAGAAACATTGATGTGAGAGCGAAACATCCATCCGCTGCCTCCGGCACACCCTCTACCGGGGACCGAGCCGGAAACCCAGGCATGTGCCCTGACCGGGAATCGAAGCAGCAACCTTTCAGTGCATGGGACGATGCCCAACCCACGGAGCCACACACACTGGCCAGGGCTTTGGAACCATTTTAGATTTACAGAAAAAAAAAAAAACAACTGCAAAGGTGATACAGAGTTCCAATGTTACATGAATACCAAGCAGCTGGGGCATAAGACCTAGGTGTGGGATGCTGAGGGCTTGGGAGGTGAACTTGAACTGGCAACACACCTGTCTCCCCCAGGGGCCAGCAAGCCCGCTCAGTTAATAAGCGTGGGCTGGTTTCTAGTGGGTTCTCCGCACTGGTCTAGGCCCTGGCACATAACCTCCAGCCCAGGGGTGGGCAAACTTTTTGACTCGAGGGCCACAATGGGTTCTTAAACTGGACTGCAGGGCCGGAACAAAAGCATGGATGGAGTGTTTGTGTGAACTAATATAAATTCAAAGTAAACATCATTACATAAAAGGGTACGGTCTTTTTTATTTTTATTTCAATAGTTTTATTCATTTCAAACATTTTAACAAGAAGAATGTAAACACTAATTATTATAATTTGAAACTTCAAAAAATGGAGGAATCATAGCACAATAACATACCTTATATTGAAGATGGCAAAGGCAAAATAAAATTGCCTAACAAAGGAAAGGTACAAAAGCCTTTCAAATTAAACTTAAATATAATAAAATAATTTAAAACTAAAACAAATAGAAAAGAACAGAATGTGCAAACAGTAAATTAAACATTTTCTTTAGTGCAACTTCCAAATTATGCCCGGGATGTAGATGTAGATGGCAATGTAGACTGGGTTGAAAGGTTTTTGGTCTTTAAAACATCAACTTCAGTGGGAACAGTGTTGTTGGTCTCCTTTTTAGCTAATGCTCTGATACTGTGCTCTCCAGGGGCGTGTCTCCCTACATCACCACGATAACGTGTCTACGCATTCCCAGGGTGATGTCGGGGGACCGTCCGCGGGCATTCCAAGGAGCCTCTGGAAGACTGAGAGGTTGTTCCTTCTACTGAATGGGGATATAAATCCGCCCACTCAGAAGAAGGAGCTGCGGCCGTGTTTCCCGACTGGTCAGGGGAAAAGATGATAAACAAAACGCAGAGAAAGAACTTCCACCGGCGGGGAGCGCCTATGAAAGATAAAGCCATATGATGTGACCCAGCCGGCTGCTCTGGCCGGGAGGGGACGCTTGAGTTGGGGCCTGACTACCAAGCAGCAGGGGAGGGGTCATTGGAGGTGTGCCTTAACCCAGTATGGCCGGCGTCATAAAGTGACACGCAGCAGGCCCGGGGCCAGCCGGTGTGGCTCAGGGGCTGAGCGGCGACCTATGAACCAGGAGGTCGAGGATCGACCTGGACAGGTTTGGGCTGGATCCCCCGTGTGGGGTGTGCAGGAGGCAGCCAATCCATGATTCTCATCATTGATGTTTTTTTTTTATGTTGCTGATTTTCCAGGGGAGGCGGGGGGGGGGGGGGCTGATTTATGTTTCCTGACGCGCAGTGACCACCATGGGAGGCTGGCTGGCATATGGCAAGGACAGAGGAGTGCAGGTGGCGAATGGGGGGTGAGGCCCCATTTGGGATGTGCTGTGAAGGGTGGGGCGTTGGAAGAAGAGAAGTGATTCTGCCCAGCGCTTGGGGACGAGGGTGTGATGCGGCCAGTGAGGTGGACCCACAGGCTGACACCCTGCTGTGCCGGGGCGGGGACACGTTTCAGGACCCTTTCCTCTGTCCAGTCTGGGCTGGTGCCCCATCCTGCCATCCACCCAGCACTCTGGCCAGACGCTGGGCATGCTTAGGGCCTGGGGCGCAGGAGATCTAGCTACCCGCTGCCCCTGAGGGTCAGGGGAGCCACTGAGGGGTCTCACTGGGGCCTGGCCAGGTCTGATTTGCCCACCCCACCCCCAACTGCTTTTTTATTTGTTTTTTTATTTCATTTTATTTTTAAATATATATTTTTATTGATTTCAGAGAGGAAGGGAGAGGGAGAGAGAACCATCAATGATGAGAGAGAATCGTTAATCGGTTGCCTCCTGCACACCCCAATCTGGGGATCCAGCCCAAAACCTGGGCATGTGCCCTGACCGGGAATCAAACCGTGACCTCCTGGTTCAGAGGTCAGTGCTCAACCCCTGAGCCACGCTGGCTGGGCCCAGCTGCTTTTTTATTTGTACTTTTATTTATTGATTGACTTGAGAGAGAGAGGGAAAGCGGGGGGAGGGAGAGAAAGAAACCTCGATATGTTGTTCCACTTATTGATGAATTCATTGGTTGATTCTTGTATGTGCCCTGACCCGGAATCCAACCCGCAACGTTGACGTAGCCAGAGGACGCTCTAACCAGCAGGCTGCCCGGCCAGGGCCATTCCCAACTGCTCCGCCCCCACCAGAGTCACCTGCCTCATCAGCCCCTGCAGACGGAATGATGATCCTAAGCGCAAATCAGACCTGGCCAGGCCCCAGTGAGACCCCTCAGTGGCTCCCCCAACCCTCAGGGGCAGCGGGTAGTTAGATCTCCTGCGCCCCAGCCTCAGATCCCTCCTCCCTGCCAGACGGTCCCCAAACCTCCACCCCCCCATCCGGCGCCCTCATCTCCCCCAGGGGGCGGGGCCCGTGGGGACGCAGGCTCCGGTCCAGCCTTGCAGTCCCCGGACCCCGTTTCCGCCAGAGCTGGCTGCTGGGGGCATTAGGAGGACTTCTGTCCTCAGGGCGGAAAAGAAGGACGTGGTGCGAATGGCCACAGCCCGCCACCTGTGGTCGCGGTCCGGTCGCTCCCGCGGCCCTGGGTCTGGGCGCCCCGCACGCAGTGGGCGCTCATGATGCTCATGTATGGAGCGCTCACCCCACCGCCGCCTCCGGGGGAAACGCAGCTGAAAAGCCGGCGACCGCCTCCCCGTGGGGCCTCAGGGCGGCGTCCCGTCCTCATTCCCACGCAGGCCGCTGGCGCCCCGGGTGCCCAATTCGGGGTCCCAGCCCTGGGGGTGCGGCCTATGCGGGAGGGTCGGCGTGTGCAGGACGCAGCGAGTGCCCAGCTCGACCGGCCGGGACCGCCCCTCTGCGCCCCCCCCACCCCGCAGTCAGGCGCTCTCAGAAGCCCAGAGAGGTCTCCCCACATTCCGGGCCCCGCTCAGGGGTCAAGGGGAGACCCAGGCGGTGCCAGGCGCGCGCTTCCCCGTCCCGCGGGGCCAGCCTGGCTCCCAGCGCCGCAGGCTCCGCGCGGGGGGCGGGCTGACGCGTGTGGGGGCGGGGCCTCCTCGCCCTGAAGGTCTGCGGGACCCAGGCTGGCGGTAAACCGCAGCCCGCCCTCCTCCTGGTCCGCCCGCCCGGGGCCTAGGGGAAGCAGACCGCCCGGGCGGGGTCAGGACGCTCACGGTTCATTCATTTCTGACCTTCACGGTGGCCGCCGGTCGGAGGTCGTACCGTAGGGCGATTTAGCGTCAGGTCTTTCGTTCTTCCCACGCACCCCGCCCCCCCCCCGCGCCCCCTTCCAGCGCTCCGCTCTCTGGGTGCTCCGCGGTCTGCACCACCCCTCCCCCACCCCCCCACCCCCGCCCCGCCAAGCCGCTGCGCGGGGTCCCACGCGGCCCCGACACTCAGGTGCTTCCAGTTCCCGCTGTTCCTCACGGTGCTGTCACATCACCCAGGGTCCCGTGGGAACACAGATGGCGTCCGCCAATTAGGGAAATTCCAGGAGGGCTGTTTCCAAGCGGGACTGCTTACAGTGGGGTGGGGGTGGGGGTGTGGGGGAACCCCAGAGAGAGCCAGGCTCCAGAACCAGCACAGGTGGGACAGCTACCTCCCCAGGGCTGGAGGGCGGTGACAGGGAGGTCACCACAAACAGCAGGAGTCACTCAGGGGGGCCTGACCCTGACAGGGCCTGGCCAAGGCCCCCGCTGCCCCCCAGGCAGAAGCCAGGTCTGTTTCCTGACCTCCCACAGGGGCGTAGTGGGCTCTGTGCAAACCCCGCTGAGTTTGGCGCTGCAGGCCACCGAGAGGGCTCCCCAGGCGGAGAGCCGAGATTCAAACCCGGCATTCGGTGGGCACCTTGCTCCCTCTTAGGACTGTAGCATCCATGGTGCAGTAACTAACCGGCTATTTTGTAACAAGTTAACAAAATGTGCTTCCACGTAGGACCTAGGACCTCGGGCGGGAGCTAGACCACCGGCCACTTGGCTCTGCCTGGTCATCCGGGGTCAGTTGTGCAACCTCTCTGTGCCTCCGTCTGCTCATTGTATGGTGGGGATGTTGACAGCGCCTACCTCAAGGATGTTTGTCTGGATTGTATCAAACGATGGGCGTGGTGCGCGGTGCATGCCACACAGCCCCTGGGTGTGCCCCTGCCCTGGGTGCGCCACGGCTGCCAGGCCGGGAGGGTGCCGGCTCTCTGGAGCCACTGTGCTCATCCGATGACCCGCAGCCCCGGGTGCCCAGGCGTGCCTGCCAGTCTGACCTTGAAACTCCCACACCAGCTGAATAGCAGCGTCTTCTCTCACGGGCTCACGCACCTCAGCCTCCTCCGCACAGACGCACAGACATGAGGACAAGCTGGAACAGGGCGATCCGTCCTTTCTGCCGAAACCGGGAAGGCAGCTGGCTGCAGGGCTGGCCCTCTTGATACTTGGAGATGGTGTTTGCTCGTTTACACTGAGGCGCCGGAGACGATTCTGGACAGAGTCAGCAAACTCCTCCCACGTGTATGAGGACACCCGAAGTCATGGGCCCCTAAGCCTGCCTTGCTGAGCAGGGAGGGTGGCTCAGCTGACTGAGGCGTGAAGAATGTATCAAGGCCATCCAAGCCTGCTGGAGAACATTGGTCTGTGGGTGTGTTTCTTTTAACGTTTAAAAAATTTTACTGGTTTAAGAGAGAGAGGACGAGAGAGGGAGAGAGAGAGAGAGAGAGAAAGGGAAACATGGATTGTTGTCCCACATGTGCATGCATGCGTTGGTGGGTTCTTGTATGCGCCCTGACCAGGGATCAAACCCACAGCCTTGATGTATCAGGATGATGCTCTAACCCCGTGATCGGCAAACTGCGGCTCGCGAGCCACGTGCGGCTCTTTGGCCCCTTGAGTGTGGCTCTTCCACAAAATACCACGGCCTGGGCGAGTCTATTTTGAAGAAGTGGCGTTAGAAGAAGTTTAAGTTTAAAAAATGTGGCTCTCCAAAGAAATTTCAGTCGTTGTACTGTTGATATTTGGCTCTGTTGACTAACGAGTTTGCCGACCACTAATGAGTTTGCCGACCACTGCTCTAACCAACTGAGCTACCGGCCAGGGCTGGAGAATGTTGGTCTTGAAAAATGGGTCTGCTTGTATGCATATATGCATAACCCGTGGACACAGACCATAGGGTGCCGAAGGCCTGGGGCAGGGGGGAGGGACAGGCTGGGGGGGGGCAATGGGAGAAAAAGGGACATCTGTAATACTTGCAACAATAAAGAATTATTTTTTAAAAAAAGAAAGATGGGTCTGGCTGGGCGAGGGGAAAATTCTCATATACATGCACACACTCACACGCACACACACTCACATACACATGTACACACTCACACACAGATGCACACAAGCACACAGTCACATGCACACGCACACAGTCACATGCACACGCACACACATGCACACGCACATGCACACCCTGCTGGAGTGGGTGGTGGTGCGGCCTGGCTTCTTGTCCCCTTGAACTGGCTGCTGAGGTTCTCCACACGCACTGCAGTGATGGGCACCAGAAAGGCCGATTCACATTCCAACCCAAAATCCAAACGCGCAAACCGCTCTGTAGAAAGTAGCCACCTTCCTCATGTTTAAAGGAATTCTTATTTTTATCCAAGGAGTCCACAGACTTGGTTTTTATCCCCACGAATAGTGTGCCGGGGCCTCTGAGGAGAACCCGCAGGCCCAGGCCCATCCCTGAGTCACAGGTCCAAGGCCAGCGCCTCTCACTTTCGATTTTCACGTGTGTGTGTGTGTGTGTGTGTGTGTGTGTGTGTGTGTGTGAGAGATCTTGGCTTCAGATTTGTAAATAGTATGCTTACCCGGTGACGTCCTGATTTTTCCATTCTAGGTCACTGGCTGACGGCTCTGGCCGACGGGACTAGCAGTCTTACTCGCCCCTCCCAACACGCGTGTTCCCTTTTCACATACAGTGATAGCTGTTGGGGTGCCCTCCGTGTGCCCGAGCAACACTGCTCACTGCTGAGCCCGGTGGCGTACGGGCTGTTTTGCTACAACAGGTGCTGTATTCGCGCACACAGCTCACAGGTGACCGCAGGCCGGGGCCTCACGGCGAGGCAACCTGGAGTCAGGCAGCTCGAGCGCAACCTCCCCAGCAGGTGAGTGTGGGAATTCCCGGGACAAGGCGCCAGCAGCTGAACAGAGGCCTCCCCCGCCAGCAGGGCTCAGGGCTGAGCAGCGACCTCTGAACCAGGAGGTCACAGTTCCTCTCCCGGTCAGGGCACAGGCCCGAGTGGCGGGCTCGACCCCCAGTGTGGGGTGTGCAGGAGGCAGCCGATCCATGATTCTCTCTCATCATGGATGTTTTTTTCTCTCTCTCTCTCCTTCTCCCTTCCTCTCTGAAATCAATAAAAAAAAAAAGAGGGCCCCAATGATAATGAGCCTTAAAAAAATTGGTAAGCTCGCCCTGACCGGTGTGGCTCAGTGAATAGAGCGTCGGCCTGTGCTCTGAAAGGTCCCAGGTTCGATTCTGGTCCAGGGCATGTACCTTGGTTGCGGGCACATCCCCAGTAGGAGGTGTGCAGGAGGCAGCTGATCGATGTTTCTCTCTCATCGATGTTTCTGACTCTCTAGCCCTCTCTCTTCCTCTCTGTAAAAAATCAATAAAATATATTTTTTAAAAATTGGTAAGCTCAAAACCACAGAGAAGCTTTCCTCAGTGTGAGGTTAGTGGGGGGGAGTGGGCGTGCTCGGCCCCCAGTTCAATCTGCCTGGGGAAGCCGAGTGCGCAGAGACAACGCTGCCATGACGTTCCCTCCGATGGAAACATTTTATTTGGCCCCGGCCGGCATGGCTCCGTGGTTAGAGCGTCGGCCCGCGTCCTGAAGGGTCGTAGGTTTGATTCCCAGTCAAGGGCCTGCACCTGGGTTGCAGGTTCCACCCCTGGCTCTGTTGGGGCACGTGCAGGAGGCAATCAATCAATGTCTCTCGCACATCAATGTTTCTCTCTCTCCCCTCCCCTTTCCCTTCCACTCTCTCTAAAAAAAAAAAATAAATGGACAAAATACCCTCGGGTGAGGATGAACAACACCCCACCCACTTCACTTGGGCTTCGTCGATAAAGCAGGCTCCCCCTGGACTGGACTCTGACGTTGATGAAACTGGTCTCTTTCACAGGTGAACACCTCCAAGGGTCGGCCTCCCCAAGGAAGAAGCAGAAGCCAGGAGGCTGAGGCGGCAAGCAGGACCCGCTGTGACTTGAGGGGCTGATGTCGGAGGAGGATGGCCTGCGGGTGCCTTTCCGCGCACCGTCGCTTTTATCAGGGCTCCGGGTACAAAGCGCCAAGGTGCAGAGCACACCCAATGAAGGACTTGCCTGCAGACGCTACAGAGAGCGCTCGTGACTCACGGAAAAGACAAACAGCCTCTGAAAACGAGCACGAGACTTGACGAGACGTCTCAGCAGACGTGGGTCGCGCACACACACGCAAGAGGATGGGCAGCAGCCAAAACCGGTGTGGCTCAGTGGATAGAGCGTCGGCCTGCGGACTGAAGGGTCCCGGGTTCGATTCCGGTCAAGGGCATGTACCTGGGTTGCGGGCACATCCCCAGTGGGGGGTGTGTAGGAGGCAGCTGATCGATGTTTCTCTCTCATCGATGTTTCTAACTCTCTCTCCCTTCCTCTCTGTAAAATATCAATAAAATATATTAAAAAAAAAAAAAGATAAGCAGCATCCGTGAACTACCATCACGCACCTGCTTAAAGGCGCAAATGAAGGTGGAAGGTATCGGGTGCTGGCAAGGCTCTGGAGCACCCCAAACTCTCCGGCCCTGCTGGTGGGACGCAAACGGATGGAGCCAGCCCTTTGCAATACAGCTGGGTATTTTCTTAGGACAGTGGTCGGCAAACTCATTAGTCCACAGAGCCAAGTATCAACAGCACAACGATTGAAATTTCTTTGGAGAGCCAACTTTTTTAAACTTAAACTTCTTCTAACGCCACTTCTTCAAAACAGACTCGCCCAGGCCGTGGTATTTTGTGGAAGAGCCACACTCAAGGGGCCAAAGAGCCGCATGTGGCTCGCGAGCCGCAGTTTGCCGACCACGGTCTTAGGAGATTGTGTGTGTGTGTGTGTGTGCGTGTGTGTGTGTGCACGCGCGCAGTCCCCCTGCCAGTCACCCGCTTGAGAAACGAAAGTGTAAGTTCACAAAAAGACCTGCATGTGAATGGTTGTGGCAATGTTAATCATAATAACCCCAACCTGTCAACAACCCAACCTCCATTCAGGTGGGGAATGTGGCCCGGCCGGCGTGGCTCCGTGGTTGAGTGTCAACCTATGAACCAGGAGGTCTCCGGTTCAATTCCCGGTCAGGGCATATGCCCGGGTTGTAGGCTCGATCCCCAGTCGGGGGATGTGCAGGAGACAGCCAACCAATGATTCTCTCTCATCACTGATGTTTTTTTCTCTCTCCCTTCCTCTCTGAAATCAATAAAAACGTATTTTTAAAATGGTGACTGTGGTATCTATACAATGAAATTGACTTCAACAACAAAAGGAAACTAACCGATACACAACAAAATGGACACCTAAAAATAGCATTGTGTTAGTGAAAGGAAGCCTGGTGCATGAAATTCATGCCCAGGGGAGGGGGGTGTCCCTCAGCCCAGCCTGCACCCTCTCCAATCTGGGACATCCCTCTCAGAATCCAGGACTGCTGGCTCCCAACCGCTCACCTGCCTGCCTGCCTGATCACCCCCTAACCATTTCCCTGCCAGCCTGATTGATGCCTAATTGCTCCCCTGCCGGCCCGATTGCCCAACACTGCCCTCCCCCGCAGGCCTGGTGCTCCCCCAACTGCCCTCCCCTGCAGGGCTGGGTCTCCCCCAACTGCCCTCCCCTGTCGGCCTGGTCACCCCTAACTACCCTCCCCTGCAGGCCTGGTCCCTCCAAACTGCCCTCCACTGCCAGCCTGGTTGTCCCTAATTGCCCTCCCTGGCCGACCTGGTCTCCCCTAACTGCCCTCCCCTGCTGGCCATCTTGTGGCAGCCATCTTTGACCACATGGGGGTGGCCATATTGTGTGTTGGAGTGATAGTCAATTTTGCCTCTTTATTATATAGGATAGGACATTATGGACTGTTATAGGGACAGCATGAGCATAGGGGCAGAAATGGGATCAGTAGCGGCCGGAAGGTGAGGGGGACCTGGCTGTGACAGGGTCTGAGGGGACTGTTTTTGGGTAACGGACATGTTCTATATCTTGATAGTGGTGGTGGTTACAGAACTACTTACATTTTTCAAAACTCATCAAATCGTACACGTCAAAAGGAAAAATTTTACTGTATACAAATTATACCTCGATAAACCCAAGTTCTTAAAAATGTCCCATAGGTTTTGAGTAGTCGGTGTCTGACCCTCTTTCCCGAGTAAGCCCTGTTAATTTGAGGTAATGCGTTTACGGAAGGCCAGATTTTAAAGGCACATATGTATTTAATGGCAGCAGAAATATCTGTTATGATTACATTTTCTTTCCTCTGTAACTTTCCGTTCTTCTGGGAGTTAATCTGCCTCCGTCTGGATGGGTGGCTCTTGAGTCTGCTGCACGACTGAAGGGATGTGATGACAGAGGCCAGCGGTTGGGGTGGTGCAAGGACGGGTCGTGAGAGAAGGAGGCAGGTGGTCTCCGGAAGGTAGAAGAGACAAGGACACAGATTCTCCAGGAGTAACCAGTCCCGCCGACGCTTGGCTTCAGGCCAGCGAGACTGACGTCGGACGCCGGGCCCCCAGAACTACGGCAGAATAAACGTGGATGTTGAAAAGCACCAGGTTTGCAGCCACTTGTTACAGCAGCAGTTGGAAGCCGGTACACTCCCACAGTCTTCCTCCTGTCCGCCAAGGGCACTCCTGGGGTTCCAATCCCTCAGGCCCAACCTGGGGGCTGTCCCGGAGTCCTCTCTGCCTCGCACCCCATATCCAGTCTACCAGGAACTTCCTCCGCTCTGCCTGTCACCACCTCCCCCGCATCTTACCGGGTCTCGCACCTCCACTGCTCCCACCCAGACCCAGGGGGCATCACCCCTCACTCGGTCACTACAAGGGCCTCCACGCTGGTTCCCTGCTTCTGCTGGGCTGCCTGTGTATCTACTCCACCCCCACCCCCCAGGCCATTCTCAGCCAGCACCCAGCGTGAGCCTTTTACACGACTCAGATCATTGCATCCCCCTCTGAGAACTCATCTCGCTAGCAAAAGCCAAGTGCCCTCCGCAGCCTACAGGACCAACACCTCAGCCCCTCTCTCACCTCCGTCCTGGCACACTCCACCTTGCTCATGTGGACAAAAAAAAAAAAGAAAGTTCATAGAAAGGAACCCACAGGTGAGCTGATCACACACTCCTACCTGGGCGGGTCGTGGTGGGCACTCATGCCCCAGGCTTATGACTTCTTCTTTTTTTAAAAAAAATATATTTTAGCCGAAACCAGTTTGGCTCAGTGGATGGAGCGTCGGCCTGCGGACTGAAGGGTCCTGGGTTCGATTCCGGTCAAGGGCATGTACCTTGGTTGCGGGCACATCCCCAGTGGGAGGTGTGCAGGAGGCAGCTGATCGATGTTTCTCTCTCATCGATGTTTCTAGCTCTCTATCCCTCTCCCTTCCTCTCTGTAAAATACCAATAAAATATATTTAAAAAAATATATATATATATTTTATTAATTTTTTACAGAGAGGAAGGGAGAGGGATAGAGAGTTAGAAACATAGATGAGAAACATCGATCAGCTGCCTCCTGCACACCTCCCACTGGGGATGTGCCCGCAACCAAGGTACATGCCCTTGACCGGAATCGAACCCGGGACCCTTGAGTTTGCAGGCCGATGCTCTATCCACTGAGCAACACCGGTCAGGGCAGGCCTATAACTTCTTTACAAAAAGGTTCCTCTTTGCCTGAAGCACCCCCGTCCATGGTTCCTGTGCATCTGGGCGAACACACCTGTGACATCAGCCTGACCCCCCTCAGGAGAGCACCTCCTGTTCACTCTCCTGGCACCCAGTCCCCGCCTTGCTCACTCCCACCTCCATGTCACTCCCACCTTTCCTCCTTCACTGCAAATGCACAAACGCAGCTGCAGCCCTGGCCGGTGTGGCTCAGTGGATAGAGCGTCGGCCTGCGAACTGAAGTGTCCTGGGTTCGATTCCGGTCAAGGGCATGTACCTTGGTTGCGGGCACATCCCCAGTGGGAGGTGTGCAGGAGGCAGCTGATCGATGTTTCTCTCTCATCGATGTTTCTAGCTCTCTATCCCTCTCCCTTCCTCTCTGTAAAATACCAATAAAATATATTTAAAAAAAAATATATATATATTTTATTAATTTTTTACAGAGAGGAAGGGAGAGGGATAGAGAGTTAGAAACATAGATGAGAAACATCGATCAGCTGCCTCCTGCACACCTCCCACTGGGGATGTGCCCGCAACCAAGGTACATGCCCTTGACCGGAATCGAACCCGGGACCCTTGAGTTTGCAGGCCGATGCTCTATCCACTGAGCAACACCGGTCAGGGCAGGCCTATAACTTCTTTACAAAAAGGTTCCTCTTTGCCTGAAGCACCCCCGTCCATGGTTCCTGTGCATCTGGGCGAACACACCTGTGACATCAGCCTGACCCCCCTCAGGAGAGCACCTCCTGTTCACTCTCCTGGCACCCAGTCCCCGCCTTGCTCACTCCCACCTCCATGTCACTCCCACATTTCCTCCTTCACTGCAAATGCACAAACGCAGCTGCAGCCCTGGCCGGTGTGGCTCAGTGGATAGAGCGTCGGCCTGCGAACTGAAGTGTCCTGGGTTCGATTCCAGTCAGGGCACATGCCTGGGGTTGCTGGCTGGATCCCCAGTAGGGGGCGTGCAGGAGGCAGCCGATCAGTGATTCTCTCTCATCACTGATGTTTCTCTCTCTCTCTCTCTCTCTTTCTCCCTTCCTTTCTGAAATCAGTAATAAATATATATATAATAAAAAATAAAAGCAGCTGCAGACTCTCCTGTTCCAGAGCATTCGAGATCTTGCTGCCCGTCCTATGTCCTCGGCGAGGCCGTCCTCACTGTCCCCGCCACCTGGCATGCCCTTTGCCCTTTGCCCTTTGCCCTTGGACGCTCTCTGGAGAACCTCAGATGGCGTTCTGCACAGTGTAGTCTGCCTCTCACCTCTGAACAGAGGCCCCACCAGGGAGCAAATCTCCCCAGTGGCCGCACGTAACCGGGGCTTAATAAATACACTGAATGAACAAATAAAGGGGTGCGTGAGCGAGCGAGCGAGTGACTCTCCGCACACTGGCACCCCTCGAAGCTTCCTCAGACCTGCATCTCGCCTTCAACAGCAGGGCCGGGCTCTCCGGGGCTGTGTGCTGCCCTGCCGGCTCGCTGCCAGCCCGTAGGGAACCGGCTGTGGCGACCCACAGCCCTCTCTACGCAGCCGCCTCTGTTTCTCAGCCCCTGCCTCCCCCAAAGCCAGGCTCCCGTGCAGGCCCTTACTGACTTGGCAAACCTGTGACCCTCGGTCAAAGGTAGTGCAGTAGTCACTGCTGCTTTTCAGGTGAGGGCACAGAGTCAGAGAGGGTGAGCAACTTGCCTGAGGCCACACAGCTGCTGAGTGTCTGGGCAAGGACTTGAACCTCACCTGTGTGGCTCTCACCGTTCAGGTGCCCCTAGCCGGGGGGGGGGTGTCCAGATCCCAGATGGCGGGTGAGGAGAGCCGGCTGCTGGAGCCGCGTTGTTCCTGTGATCAGGCCCAGGGGCGGGGCCGAGGTACCAGCCGAATGCTGGGGCTGCCACCGGATCTTGCTGTGCTTTCCTGGTGCTTCCTGGCCTCAAGCTGGGCAGAGGCTGCGGAGGCCTCACCGGCTGGGCAGTGGCGCAGGCCCGGGGAGGCCCTGGGAGAGGGAGGGGGGGAGTGCAGTGGCCTCTGCCCTGAGGGTGACAGGCCACACCCGGCAGTGACAGGCTCCGATGGCCAGGTTCACAGGGCGGCTCGGCGCGGGCCGCGGGGAGATGAGGGCCTGGGGGCTGTAGCCGGGGGAGAGGCCAGGGGCTCCGAGGCTGGAGGGGCGCTGGGAGGGGCTCAGGCGGCCGAGTTTCAGAACCCGGGCTGCGGAAGCCTTCCCGACCCCTCCTGCCGCCCCGCAGCCCCGCAGGGTGAGTGGGCTTGCCTGGGAGCTGACGTGTTTTCTCAGCGCTGCCGTCTGTGAGCCCCTCAGGGCGCTTTTACTCAGTCTTTATTTCTGTATTTTATAACCCTCACCCGAGGGTATTTTCCCATTAATTTTTATTCTAAATCTAGTTCTACAAGAGGCCCGGTGTACGAAATTCGTGCATGGGGGAGGGGGGTGTCCCTCAGCCCAGCCTGTACCCTCTCCAATCTGGGATCCCTCTCACAATCCAGGACTGCTGGCTCCCAACTGCTTGCCTGCCTGCCTTCCTGATTGCCCCTAACCGCTTCTGTCTGCCAGCCTGATCACCTCCTAAACACTCCCCTGCCAGCCTGATTGATGCCTAACTGCTCCCCTGCCAGCCTGATTGCCCTAACTGACCTCCCCTGCAGGCCTGGTCACCCCTAATTGCCCTCCCCTGCAGGCCTGGTTACCCCTAATTGCCCTCCTCTGCCGGCCTGGTCACCCCTAACTGCCCTCCCCTGCAGGCTTGATCGCCCCCAACTGCACTCCCTTGCAGGCCTGGTCCCTCCCAACTGCCCTCCCCTGCTGGCCTGATCACCCACAACTGCCCTCCCTTGCAGGCCTGGTCCCTCCCAACTGCCCTGCCCTGCTAGCCATCTTGTGGCGGCCATCTTGTGTGTTGGAGTGACGGTCAATTTGCATATTACTATTTTATTAGATAGGATTGCTTTCAGAGAGCGAGGGAGAGGAAGAGAGATAGAAACATCAATGATGAGAGAGAATCACCAATGGGCTGCCTCCTGCACACACCCCAACGGGGATCGAGCCCACCACCCAGGCATGTGACCCTGATTGGAATCAAACCCGGGACCCCTCAGTCTGCAGGCTGACACTCTACCCACTGAGCCAAACTGGCTAGGGCTACACACAAATCTTAACCTCAGTTAAGCCCTCAGCAAGTGAGCACTGCTATCGTCCCATTTAACAGATGAGGAAACTGAGACCCAAAGAGGCCAGATAGCCTCCCCAGTCTGGACAGGGCCTGGCACCCCGTAGCCTCACACTCAGTTCTGGGGCCCCCCACAACGGGCAGCCGTGGCTGTGCCGCTCTCCCACCATCAGAGCACCCTTGCCCGGGCCCATCCACCGGAGCGCCCGCAGGGCCAGATGGGAGGCAGGGCTGCAGATGGCGGTCACACCTGGGCCTGCTGGCCTGGAACACAATCCATCTGGTTAGTTGTCAGACTCGGATTTCTCCTCTCAGAGGCCAGGCACCTCCTCCCCAGGCAGCGGGGCGGAGGCTGATGGAGCCCAGGCTCCTGGTCCCCAGCCCTGCCTTCCGCGTCGGAGGCCACTGACCAAGCTTGGTGCCATGGGCAGGAAGGCTGTGCCCGGAGGCTGGCCTGGCGGACAAACAAAAGTGGGGCCTCACCCTGACTGGTGTGGCTCAGTGGATAGAGTGTCGGCCTGCAGACTCAAGGGTCCCAGGTTCGATTCTGGTCAAGGGCATGTACCTTGGTTGCGGGCACATCCCCAGTGGGGAGTGTGCAGGAGGCAGCTGATCGATGTTTCTCTCTCATCGATGTTTCTAACTTTCTATCCCTCTCCCTTCCTCTCTGTAAAATATCAATAAAATATATTTTTTTAAAAAAGTGGGGCCTCTCGCCCTGGCTGGTGTGGCTCAGTGGATAGAGCGTCGGCCTGCGGTCTGAAGGGCCCCAGGTTTGATTCCAGTCAAGGGCACAGGCCCGGGTTGTGGGCTCGATCCCCAGTGTGGGGCGTGCAGGAGGCAGCGGATCCATGATTCTCTCTCATCATTCATGTTTTTTTTTTTTTTTTTAAATATATTTTATTGATATTTTACAGAGAGGAAGGGAGAGGGATAGAGAGCTAGAAACATCGATGAGAGAGAAACATCGATCAGCTGCCTCCTGCACACCTCCCACTGGGGATGTGCCCGCAACCAAGGTACATGCCCTTGACCGGAATCGAACCCAGGACCCTTCAGTCCGCAGGCCAACGCTCTATCCACTGAGCCAAACCGGTTTTGGCCATTCATGTTTTTATCTCTCCCTCCCTCTCCCTTCCTCTCTGAAATTGATAAAAAAAAAAAACAACAACAAAAAAAACGGTGGGCCTTCCTGGTGCCCCCTTCAGAAGTGCCTGAACCTGAGGATCCCCTGTGCTAAGGGGGCCCGGTGTCCCTGCTCCCTACTGCCTCTGGCTCCTGATGCCCTGGGTCCTCCATTCTAGCTCCTCAGGCCGACCTCTCCCCTCAGCCCTCCCCTCTGCCACTCCCTTGCCCACCTCCTTACCCCGAGCCTCTGCCCCTGCTGCCCCCTGACCCCGGGAGCTCTTGCTTCCATCCTCTCTGGTGAGAAGGTGGCTTCCATGGCTCAGCGCGGACACCCCCCCCTCCGTGTCCTGTCCCTGGTCCGCCCACCTCCTCACTGTGTCTTCCTCGGGCACCAGGCGAAGCACTTCGCAGGCTTTATCTCCCGGAATCCTTACAGCAACCAGACTCAGCCTCAGCCTCGCCTCCACTTCCTGCTCCCTAACTCAGGCCGGGCCGAAGGGAGGGGTGTGCGCTGGGCCTGGGCTGTCTCTCCTGGGAGGTCTCTCTAAGGGCTCCCCTACACTGGCCACCCAGCACCCTGCTCCTCTGAGTCCCAAGGCTGCACCCCCACCCACCTAGGCTCAGGGCCACCCTGCACCGCTTCTCTCTGACACTGCGTGACTGGACCACTCTGACCCTCAGTCTCCTCATCTGTGAGCTGGAGATCATGAGACTTCCCTTAAGGCCCAGGTGTGGCAATAGTCAGGCGTCTGTCACTCAAAGGCCAGCCTCCTGGTGTCACACCTCCTGGTAGGTAGTTCCTGGGAGACGCCACTGAGGATAACTTATCTGTTCATTAGCCAGGCCCGTGGGCACGGAGTCGGGGTCGGGGCTGGTGCTGGGGGGAGGGAGGTGATGCAACCCCAGGCTCTGCCTCAACTCAGCATCTGACCTGCTCCTCCTCCCGCTTCTCTGCCCCATGTCACATGCACCACCTCCTAGTGCACCTCTGTTCTCCCCTGTCTGCACCCCTCTGCGGGCCCATCACTCCGCGGGGCTGGCCCCCAGAAGTGCTCGGGGTCGGGGGTGGGGGTGAGGGTGAGGGTGAGGAAGGATCTTGGACCCCCTCCTTCCCCCCTCGCTTCACAGATGGTCAGCGGGCACCGGGAGCCGGGGGCTGGCCCGAGGACACGGGGAAGTGGGGCAGCGCGGAGGCGGCCAGCCAGGCGGGGACCTTAAAGCAGGTCTGTGGTGCGATCTCAGGTGGGGATCTGGGTTCCGGAGGCTCCGGGAGCTGCGGTTACAGGCCAGCTTTCAGGCCGGCGTGCGGGCCTCCTGGGGACACGGTGGCCGGCACTTGCCCCGACGGAGCTGGGTGTCTGGTGTCCACAGCACCCTGGGCAGCTGGGGTGGGGGTGGGGCGAGCACACTCCAAAAAGGGCTTTTGGGAAACGGAGCAGCGCCCGCTCTGCTGGGTCTCCAGGGACAGGGACAGGCCCCAGAGACCCACAGCGGCCTGAGCTGCCTTCCCCAGCCCCCAGCCCCACGGCCTCAGCTCTTCAGTCCCTGCCCAGCCCAGGCCCCCACTGCCCTCCCCACAGACAGCAGCGCCACTCACTGGCTACCTGTCCCCGACCCTACTCCTCCTGGGTTTTCACGGAGTAGCTGCGGAGCCCAGGTCTGACACCTGGCCCGGCTGGTGTGGCTCAGTGGTTCAGTGTCGACCTATGAACCTTGAGGTCATGGTTCGATTCCTGGTCAGGGCATGTGCTTGGGTTGCGGGTTCAATGCTAGTGGGGGGCATGCAGGAGGCAGCCGATCGACGATTCTCTCACCATCGATGTTTCTAGCTCCCTCCCTCTCTGAAATCAATAAACAAAGACTAAAAAAAATAGTCTGACACTTGTTCATGACGTTCAAGGCTTCCATCTCTGCCTCCAGTGTCTGAACTGCCCTTAGGAGGGGAGAAGGGGGTGCCCCCCAGGGAGGAGGTGGCGGGCCAAGCACAGCTTCCCGGGCCTCCGCAGGTGCCTGGGCCCCGTGGGTGTGGTGGGTGAGATGGCGTGGCCGTGAGAGTGCGATGGCGTGGCGTGGCCACGGTGGGGTATTCCAGAGCACCCGTGCTGCTGGGGCCAATATGGGACCAGCGTTCCCTCCACGACTCTTAGCAACCAGAGCTCCTGGACTCCGGCTCCCTCCCTTCCCGTTCCCCTTCCCCGGCCTGGGCCTCAGGGAGCTGGGCAGGAACGGTCTGGCCGTGGTCAGCGGTCAGGATGGTACGTGGGGGCTCAGAACTGGGCTCTGACCCACAGATGGCGTCTCGGGTCTGACCTACCTCCTGCTCCCGACTGCTGAGGTCACCTGACGAGCTCTCCCCTGCCCTCGCCCCTCCAGCCCAGCCCAGGGCCAGTCCCACTCCATCAGCCCATGCAGAAAAGGGTCACCCCTCGGACTCGGTCCTGTGCTGCGGCCTGTGTCCACCAGACCCCGTGTGAGCCTCGCCAGCTGCAGCCCTGCTCTCGGTCCACCACTGGCCACCCTCTGCCGGCTGGGCCAAGGGCACTCCCAGGCCTGTCGCTGGCTCTGGCCCCCTGCCGGGCGGGCCCTGGCACCACCCTCCCGGGCCGGCCTCTGGACACCGGCTGCGCAGGTGGGGTCACCCATTGGCGGAGCCGCGGCCCCCAGGTGTGCGCAGGTCACAGGTGGCGCGGGGATGGCTGGGCTGGTGTGCCTGTCCCACGTCTGGGGACACTGCTTCCTGTTCCCAGGAGGGGGTCCAGGCAAAGGGCCCGGAGCAGCTCATCGGCCCAGGTGTAGCCTCGGCCCTCAGGAGCTGCCGGCACAGCCTCCATCGGGCGAAGGTGCCTCCCTGGCGGCCAGGTGGGCAGGCCGAGCCTCGCCATTCCTGGGCCCCTCCGTGGTCCTGCTGGTCACACCTGGCCCAGGTTCAGAGCGGTCCACCTGGGGCCCCTCCTGAGGTCTGTGACTGTCCCAGGGAAGGAATGCGGGTAATGGGGCGACCCACTGTCCCTGTGGGGGGACCCTGTGAGCGGAGGAGCGCCAGGGCTGGGGCAGGTGGGCGGGCGGCCAGCACCTGGGCTCGGGTGTCCCTGGGGCCTGCGGGCACGGCCGAGGGCGTGGCATTGCTGGCGGCGTGGTCTTGACAGCGGGGCGGCTGTCCAAGCCCGTGGGCAGGAGGGGGTGGGGGCGGCTGTGGCTGCCACACGTCCTCCTGCTGGGTGGCTTCTGTCCGGTCAGGCGGGTCCTGCGAGGGCCCTCCACGCCCACAGCGCTGCTGCTCCTCTGACCGGCCTCCTAGACGGGGCGACAATGACGACGTGGACAATAAGGGGTGCTTGGCTCCCCGCCCTCGCAGCACCTTCCGCCTTTTCCAGGCCCTGCCTGGGGGGCCTTCGCAGATGTCCCCCTCGCCAGCTTCCTCCTCCTCTCAGAGCCTCCTCCTCCCAGGGCCTCAACAATAAAGATTTATTTAAAAAAACACACAAAACACAAAAGAAACAGAGAATCATGGATCGGCTGCCTCCTGCACGCCCCACCCTGGGGATCGAGCCACAACCCGGACCTGTGCCCTGACCGGGAATGGAACTGGGGACCTCCTGGTTCCTAGGCCGATGCTTAACCTGAGCCATGACAGACAGGCGTTTTTGGTGATGTTACGTACTATCCTTTCCACCACACCGCCCAGCAATTCCCTGCCAGGTACACACCTAGGAGGTGGCGATGCCACACAGACCCGCACGCGGCTGTCTCACCAGCATCATCCCTAAAGCCACGGGCGGAGCGAGCAGCTGCTGGATGAACACGGGGTCTGTCCGTGCCATGGATGCTGCTCAGCCGCCAAGGCCGAGGTTCTGACACACGCTGCCCCCATGAACACGCGGTGCCGCCTGAAAGAAGCCAGATGCGCCAGCACCACGTTTTCTGTTGCCGTGGGAAACGTCCAGGACAGGCCAATCCATGGAGACAGACATAGATTCGTGGTCGCCAGGGGCAGGGGGAGGGGGAATGGGTACAGAGTTTCTTTTTGGGGTGATGGAAATGATGGAATTAGAGCAGCCGTGGGCAAACTACGGCCCGCGGGATCCGGCCTGTTCGGCTGTTCTATCCGGCCCGCGGAGCCAAAAGAGCGGAGGGTTCTCTTGCTCTCCCCTCCACTCCTTCACCAGCAGCAGTGTTAACATGGCAACGTCGGGAAACACGGCCGCAGCTCCTTCTTCTGAGAGGGCGGATTTATATCCCCATTCAGTAGAAGGAACAACCTCTCAGTCTTCCAGAGGCTCCTTGTAATGCCCGCGGACGCGTCCCCCGACATCACCCTGGGAATGCGTAGACACGTTATCGTGGGGATGTAGGGAGACACGCCCCTGGAGAGCACAGTATCAGAGCATTAGCTAAAAAGGAGACCAACAACACTGTTCCCACTGAAGTTGATGTTTTAAAGACCAAAAACCTTTCAACCCAGTCTACATTGCCATCTACATCTACGTCCCGGGCATCATTTGGAAGTTGCACTAAAGAAAATGTTTAATTTACTGTTCACACATTTTGTTCTTTTCTATTTGTTTTAGTTTTAAATTATTTTGTGATATTTAAGTTTAATTTGAAAGGCTTTTGTACCTTTCCTTTGTTAGGCAATTTTATTTTGCCTTTGCCATCTTCAATATAAGGTATGTTATTGTGCTATGATTCCTCCATTTTTTGAGGTTTCAAATTATAATAATTAGTGTTTACATTCTTCTTGTTAAAATGTTTGAAATGAATAAAACTATTGAAATAAAAATAAAAAAGACCGTACCCTTTTATGTAATGATGTTTACTTTGAATTTATATTAGTTCACACAAACACTCCATCCATGCTTTTGTTCCGGCCCTCCGGTCCAGTTTAAGAACCCATTGTGGCCCTCGGGTCAAAACGTTTGCCCACCCCTGAATTAGAGGGTGGTGATGGTTGTCCAACCTGTTGAATATATTAAAACCACCAAACTGTACACTTGAAAAGGGTACATTTTATGGTAGGTGAATTATCCTAGCTAATAGAAGAGAAACATGCAAATTGACCGTACCTCCGCTACGCCCACAAGCCACGCCCACCGGCCAATCAGGCTCAAGTATGCAAATTAATCCACCCAAGATGGCTATTAATTTGCATATCTAGGCACAGAACGAAGACTGAAGACAACGTAGAAGGAAGCCAAGCGCTGCAGAAGGGAGCGAAGCTGTGGAGAAGCAAGTGGGGAGGCGGTGAAGGGAGGGAAGCAGACGGGGCGGCAGAGAAGGCCGCAGGAAGCCCTATTCTTTTTTTTTTAAATATATTTTATTGATATTTCACAGAGAGGAAGGGAGAGAGATAGAGAGTTAGAAACATCGATGAGAGAGAAACATCGATCAGCTGCCTCCTGCACACCTTCCACTGAGGATGTGCCCGCAACCAAGGTACATGCCCTTGACCGGAATTGAACCTGGGACCTTTCAGTCCGCAGGCCAACGCTCTATCCACTGAGCCAAACCGGTTTCGGCAGGAAGCCCTATTCTTGCAGGAATCTTCCTGCAACAGGCCTCTAGTATATCAATAAAGCTGTTATAAATATACTTTCTTTAAAAAATATTTTTCTAATTGCCCTGGCGTGGCTCAGTAGGTTGGGCGTAGCCAGCTCGATTCCTGGGCCCGTTTCGGGCTTGATCCCGGTAGGGCGTGTGCAGGAGGCAGCTGTTCCATGTTTCTCTCTCTCCCTCTCCCTTCCTCTGAAAATAAATAAAAAATACACATAAATAAACAATAATAAAAAATTTTTATTGATGGATTTGAGAGAGAAATCTCGATTTGTGGTTCCACTTGTTTATGCATTCGTGGATTGATTCTTGTATGTGCCCTGACCAGGATCAAATCCACAACCTTGGCGTACCTGGGGCAATGCTCTAACCCTGTGGTCGGCAAACTGTGGCTGGCGAGCCACATGTGGCTCTTTGGCCCCTTGAGTGTGGCTCTTCCACAAAATACCACGGCCTGGGCGAGTCTATTTTGAAGAAGTGGCGTTAGAAGAAGTTTAAGTTTAAAAAATGTGGCTCTCCAAAGAAATTTCAATCATTGTACTATTGATAGTTGGCTCTGTTGACTAATGAGTTTGCAGGCCACTGCTCTAACCAACAGGCGTCCTCAAACTACGGCCCGCGGGCCACATGCGGCCCGCCGAGGACATGGATCCGGCCCTCCGGGTGCCGCCGCCTGTCCTGCTTAGCAGCCGACTCGTCCCGGGCCCGCAGTGCGCATAGGAATTTGTTCATAGTTTTTTTTAAAACTATAGTCCGGCCCTCCCACGGTCTGAGGGACAGAGAACTGGCCACTGTTTAAAAAGTTTGAGGACCCCTGAACTAGGGCCATGCATGTACTTTCACGCCGACTCCTGAACCCCCAGAAGACAATGTTCCAGGTGCCCTCCCTTCCACCTCCTCCCTCCTCAGTCAGCCCTGGACAGCGAGCCTGGACGCTGCCCACCCTCACCCCACAGATGCAGGAGAGCAGGAGGCGGGGTCCGAGGACCCTGCAAAGGAGTAGGACCCTGCTGTGACCTCGACTGCGGTAAAAGTAATGGCGGCGTAGGGACCGCACCCTGCGCCCAGGGGACAGCGCGACCTGCCTTACGTGGTCATCTCAGTAAGAATCAGGATGACCTGGAGGTCAGGAACCAGCCCATTTTACAGGCGAGGACACGGAGGCCTAGAAACACCACGTGACAGCTGGGAGATGGCAGAGCTGGGATTGGAGCCGAGGCCTCTCTGAACGTAATTCCAAAGCTCTCGGCCACCTGGGAGCACAGCCCGCATTTGCTTTCTGTCACCAAATACGGGGGTTCTTCTTATTTTTTTTTTAAAATATATTTTATTGATATTTTTCAGAGAGGAAGGGAGAGGGATAGAGAGTTCGAAACATCGATGAGAGAGAAACATCGATCAGCTGCCTCCTGCACACCTCCTACTGGGGATGTGCCCGCAACCAAGGTATGTGCCCTTGACCGGAATCGAACCCGGGACCTTTCAGTCCGCAGGCTGACGCTCTATCCACTGAGCCAAACCGGTTTCGGCAATACGGGGGTTCTTATGCTGGTGCCCACTTACACCCACTCATTTCACCTGGTTTAGGTTCTGTGTGCCAGGCAGGGCCCCACCCAGCCCCCTGCCCGGGGCCAGGAGGCCCCAACCTCCCCGGCCTCCATCCGGATCTCAGGTGAACTTGTACCTGTGTAACTTGTACGGCGGCCTTGACCTGCCCTCCGACAGACAATGGGAGCCCTGTTTGCTGCCGCCGGGGCGCCCCATTAGACAATGTGGGCTCTCCCCTCCCCCCGGTTCCTGCTGGGCGGGCGCGCACCCTCCGCAGGCTGTGTTGGAGGGTTAATCATTAACGGCACGCTTGGCCTCAGGTTGCAGGTTGGCGTTGGGGAGCTGTGCCCGGGAGCAGTTACCTCTGACACGTCATTTTGTGTAAAATCACTCCCAGCCGCCAGCCGCTGATGAAGCTGGAGGAAGCAGGTCCATTAGCCAGGGGAGCCCCGGGGGCCACCTTTGGGGGGCCGAGGAGCAGCTGCTAGGGAACCTGCCTCAACACGCGGCCCGTGGCCTTGGCCCCCTCCTTGCCGCACCCCTCATGGTGTTTCGGGGTTTGGGCAGATTCTCCGCAGGCTGGGAAAAAGTTGGTGTCCACTCTGGCTGTTGGTTCTGGGGTCCCCGAGGGAGAAGTCGGTGAGATAAATGGCTCCCCCATGCTCCTGGCCCCGGGGCTGGGGTGTGGGGTAGGGGCTCTCCAGGCAGCAAGGCCCACCTCTCCCACCCCTGGGAGGAGGGGCTCCCCTCGGGGAGGAGCCGGCTGCTGACCCCTGAGCCAGCTGCTCTGATGTGCACGCCACTCTCATGCCCTCCCCTGACAGGCACAGGGCCTCCCACACACCACCCCCCCCCGCCCCGCCCCGTGTTTCTGCTGCTCTGGCATTTTGCGGGCAGCTGGCTGGAAGGGGTGGCTGGTTTAGAGAGGCCCGCAGGTGGGGGAGGGTGGTGGCTCTGCTTGACCCCCCACCCCGCCCCCAGGCTTCATCCCCAGGGGTCCCAGGGCACGGTCCTGCCTCTCCACACCCTCACTGCCCTGTCACCTCTGCAGACAGGCCCCCCCACCCCCCGCTAAAGCGCTGACCACCCCAGGGCCACCGTCAGGTCCCGCAGAGGCATCCCCTCCCTCTGCCCCCTCCTCCCGGGCACCTGAGACTGACCCCTCGGAATCGCCCTCCCCTGCCCTGTGCTGCTGTCGGTCCCAGCGCTGGGCCCGGGTCTGGGGACTGGTCATCTCGGTCTCGCTCAAGAGTGACTGCACGGCCAGCGGGCTGCACCGCCTTGTCCGCCGAAGGCCCTGGGAGCCGGTCAGTCAGAAGCTCCCAGCCTGGCAGGGCCGTCGGGTGGGGGCACCGAGGGTGCGGCCACAGCCACTGTCCGTTTTCCCCAAATGCCCCTGCGATGCGTGCAGCCCTGCCCTGCGACCCGGCCCCTGGCTTCCCTCCCCTCTGTCCGTCAAGGCCTTCCTGCCCGCCGCCCAGCTCCAGAGGCCGGGCCCTCCCAGCGGCTCCTGGTGGGGCTGCCCCGCTGCCGGAAGGCTGGCCGGGCTACAGGATGGGCACGCCCGCCTGGGGGTGGTCCACGGCCGCCCTGGGAGCCTTCCCGGAATCCAGGAAGCGAAGGAGGATGCGCAGGAGCCCCCAGGGGTCTGCCCCCTCTCCCCCGGCCCCCCTCCCGCCTCCCGTCCCTCCCGCTGCCATGAGCAGGGGTCACAGAGAAGCCCCTCCCCCTCCAAGCCCCTCCCTCCTCCAAGCCCCCTCCTCCTGTCCTGCCTTCGTGCCTGAGGCCTCCAGGCCCGGGGCGGGGGCTCCCTGCTTCGTGTTGCCTGTGACCCTGTCCACACTCCCCGCTCCCGGGATTAGTCTTTCCTTTAGTCTCTTGCTTTTAGGATCAAGTCTTTTTTTAAAAAAAATTTAAAAAATATATATATTTATTGATTTCAGAGAAAGGAAGAGGGAGAGAGAGATAGAAACATCAAGGATGAGAGAGAATCATCGACCGGCTGCCTCCTGCACGCCCCCCCACTGGGGATCGAGCCCCCCCCCCCCCCCCCCCGCACGTGCCCTGAGCGGGAATCGCACCATGACCTCCTGGACGCTCAACCCCTGAGCCCCACCGGCCGGGCATTGGGGTCAAGTGTCAGAGAGCGTGGCTCACACAGCAGCTCACCGGTCAGCGGGCGAAGGGCAGGCTGTGCGGTCAGCGGCTTCCCAGCGGCCAGGCTGCCCGTCAGGACCCTCACTTCACAGAGATGCCTCCCCACAACGTGGAAGACTGCAGCTTCGGGAGAAAGCGTGGCCGTGGGAGCTCTGGAGGGGAGGGGCGCTCTCGCCCAGGGCTAGGGCATGGCGCCTGCTCCGGGCCAGGCACCCTGTGAAAACAGCTCGGGGACAGGACGTGCCGCCTGTCCCTGCCGCCAGGGCTCCCCGCGGGCGGAAGGTGCACCTCCCCACACAAACAGGCTGCGTTATCTTGGGGCGCAGGCGGGAGCGATGCCATGCAGATGTTTGGGGTGCAGCCTCCGCTCCTGTTCCTGCCCTGCCCAGGCCGCTCTGTGCGCTGTGGATGCGCCAAATGACAACCCTGAGGACCTGGGGCAGGAGGAGCCAGCAGGGAGGCCGCAGACCTGCGTGGGGTCCCCTGGCCTTGCTAACACCCACGGTGTGGGTGGGGTGGATGTGTGAGGACCAGTGCTGGGGGCCCTGGCCTGGCCTCCAGGCTCCCTGCCAGGCTGGGGGACAGGCTGGGCCACAGCCCACGCTGGCTGAGTGCCAAGTGGGCCAGCAGGGCGGGAGGTGGCCTGTGAGCAGGAGGCCTGGCCGAGGGACGGTCACCCTTCCCTGCACGCCTGACATCCCCCTGCAGCCCCACAGCTGTTGTCTCCAGCGCCCAGCCTGGAAGCCACTGCCTGTGAGCGCCTGTGATAAGGGTGCTGCGTCTTTAGAACTGACACATAGTGATTTGCAAGCCCCTTGATTTCCGAGCCTCAGTCTCCTCATCTGTAAAATGGGGTGAGTGTCAGGGCCCTGCCTCAGCGTGCCCCTGGGGAGGAGACGGCTCAGTCGGGCGGCTGGCATGAAGGCAGGGCCCCGACCAGCCGTGGGCAAACTACGGCCCGTGGGCCGGATCCGGCTGTTCTATCCGGTTCTCTTGCTCTCCCCTCCGCTCCTTTACTTTGAATTTATATTAGTTCACACAAACACTCCATCCATGCTTTTGTTCCGGCCCTCCGGTCCAGTTTAAGAACCCATGGTGGCCCTCGAGTCAAAAAGTTTGCCCGCCCCTGGCCCAGACAATGCCCGGGCATATGGAGGAAGGGCAAGGGGCAAGGGGTTTCCCGCCTGCGTCTGCTCAGGATCAGCTGCGCTGACCAGGGGGACAAGGGCACCCTGATGAGGGGCACCTGGCGTCCAGAAACTTTGAGGCTGGGGCCTGAGGTTGAGCATGGGCGGGCCGGCCAGAGGGCCCGGGAGCTCGGCCGCAGGGTGACAGAGGCGGCCTGCTCCCCACTGTCTGTTGGGGCCTCAGGACAGCACCCACCAGCTGGTGGGGGTGAGGGGGTCTGGGCTAATATTTCCATCAAGGTGCCTACGTTGCCCCGAAGGACTCAGCAAGCGCCAACACGAGGGTTCGGAATGTTCCCGCGTCTCTTGAGATTCTCCCACCCTCTGTCCGCACCTCCAGCAATGCTGCTGAGGTTGGTCCTTGCTGTTTCTTTTCTATTTTTTTTTTTAAAGAAATAATGATTAGCCCGGCCAGTATGGCTCAGTGGATAGAGCATCGACCCTCGGACTGAAGGGTCCAGGGTTTGATTCCAGTCAAGGGCACGTACCTCGGTTGCAGGTTCCCTGGCCCGGGTCGGGGTGTGAGCAGGAGGCAACCAATAGATGTGTCTCTCTCACATCGATGTTTCCCTCTGTCTCTCCCTCTCCCTTCCACTCTCTCTAAAAATCAATGGAGCCGAAACTGGTGTGGCTCAGTGGATAGAGCGTCGGCCTGCAGACTGAAGGGTCCCGGGTTCGATTCCGGTCGAGGGCATGTACCTTGGTTGTGGGCACATCCCCAGTGGGAGGTGTGCAGGAGGCAGCTGATGGATGTTTCTCTCTCATTGATGTTTCTAACTCTCTCTCCCTCTCCCTTCCTCTCTGTAAAATATCAATAAAATATATTTAAAAAAAAATAAATAAAAACCAATGGAAAAATATCCTCGGGTGAGGGTTAACAACAACAACAATCACAAAAAGAAACAACGATTACATTTCTTTTCTTCTAATTTTAGAAAGAGGAAGGGAGAGAGACATCAATGTGTTGTTCCACTTATTTATGGACTAGCAGCCCTGCGCACGAATCCGTGTGCCAGTAGCTCTCTGTGGGGCCCAGAGGCCCATCCGCGGCCAGGAGCGGAATGCTTGCCTTATCGCTGTGGCGACGAAGCAAGCATTCCACCAGGCCGCTCATGCTGCCGGCTCTCAGCGGCCGCCCCCCCGCACCCCCCCTCGCCTCCCAGGACTGGGGAACTCAGGCGGGGCTGAGAGGACTGGGCGCCACCATCTTTGTGACGGAGTGACGGTTAATTTGCATATTACCCTTTTATTAGATAGGAGGATTCACTGGTTGACTCTTTTTTTTTTTTAATATATTTTATTGATTTTTTACAGAGAGGAAGGGAGAGATATAGAGAGCTAGAAACATCGATGAGAGTTAGAAACATCGATCAGCTGCCTCCTGCACACCTCCCACTGGGGATGTGCCCGTAACCAAGGTACGTGCCCTTGACCGGAATCGAACCTGGGACCCTTCAGTCTGCAGGCCGACGCTCTATCCACTGAGCCAAACCAGCCAGGGCCACTGGTTGACTCTTACATGTGCCTTGACTGGCATATCAGGACGATGCTGTCACCCACTGGCCACCCGGCCAGGGCTCCTGCCATTCTTTACAGAGAGGAAGCGCTGCCCTAGAGGGCCACCCTTTACCACCAGGAACTTGAGGGGACCAAAGAAGGCCCCCATGGCCGGTAAGGGGGGCCCCCACCCTGAACTGTATCCCAAGTCCTTTGGTTCAGAGGCTCAGCCGCCCCCACCATCAGGAGGTGAGTGGAGGCCTCACTCCAGGGGTCCCCCCACTACAAACTGCAGGGTGCTCGGGAGCAGCCGAGGTCAGGGCTGGCAATGCTGACCTGGAGAATGGTCACTGTCACCTCTGCTGCCTGCTCTGATGGCAGCGGGTCCGAAGCTGGTGGGGCGGCCGCAGCCGGGCTCCTGGGTGGGAGGCCGCAGTCAGTGCTGCAGAGGGCAGACACAGGACAGTCCCAGCGCGAGGGGAGGGTGTAGCGGAGCCCCTCCGGGTATCAGCCCCACTGTGGCTCCCCGCCACTCCCGGGGATTCCCTCACATGGGGCGCCAGGGCCTGGTCACCTGCCCACTGGCCTGCACTGTTGGTCCGGATGTGGGCCCCTGACTCAAGCTGACCAATCAGAACCTCCCTCTGGAAACCTGATTCTGTACTGGCCCACAGGGACATCTTACGCTCAGCCGGTGTGGCTCAGTGGTGGAGCGTTGACCTAGGAACCACGAGGTCACAGTTTGATTCCTGGTTGGGGCACATGCCTGGGTTTTGGGCTCGATCCCCAGTGTGGGGCGTGCAGGAGGCAGCCGGTCAATGATTCTCTCTCATCACGGATGTTTCTATCTCTTTCTCTCTCTCCCTTCCTCTCTGAAATCAAGAAATAATATACTAGTATATATATTTTAAAAATTTCATTTTACAACTGCGCTGACATACTGTGAATATATTTATTATACATTGAGATGTTGTCTTCTTTCCGACTTTAGAAGAAATAAAAACATTTGGGGGGCCCTGGCGTGAGCCTGCTACACCCCTGGAGGGCCTGCTGAAGGAGGAGGCCCCAGACTCAGCTCAAGCCCCTTGTCGCCCTGGAGATGCCTCACTCCTCCCAGTCGGCCCCTTTCTGCCTCCCGTGCCCAGAGCTGGCTTTCTAGTCCTGGGGGTGGGAGAACTAGGGGCCTGCCCGCCGTGGCCGTGGCCGTGACCCTGAGCGAGGCTGAGGTCACCACCGCTGCAGCCCCATTTCACAGGTGAGCACCCTGAGACCCAGGGCCCAGACCTGGGGTCCGGAGACGGGTTCCGAGAAGTCACGTTCAGGCTGCTCATTGAGAGAAAGGTGAGCAGCCCCCCCGCCCCCCCCCCCCGCGGTTCCACCCGCCCTGCCTTCCTGCCCCTCCAGGTCCTGTCCCCCTACGTTGGCTCATAGGCCGGTCCCAGCAGCCAGGGCTGGGGAAGGAGTCTGGGGTGAGAGGAGGGCAGCGGTCAGGACACACCGGGCAAGCGGGCAGTGGCTCCTCCAGGCCCCCCAGTGTCACCCCTCTGGGCACGAGGCAGCTCCTCCACTGCCCCTGGGCCCCCCACACCGTGACCCTGCGTGTTCCAGGAAAAGAGGCCCCGGGCCACGCTGTAGGAGGAGGGCCGCTGTGGCCATACGTGTCGGAAGCAGGCGGAGGACCCTGCTTGCTCGGGGCCAAGGGGCGGGCTGGCTGCCAGGCTCCTGGCTCCGCGCAGAGGCCCGGCCGCTCCCTGGAACAGGAAACGCAGCGGGAAGCGTGGAGGTAAAAATAGACGCTCAGGCCGGTCCGCAGGCCTGGAGCCTCGGCCTCAGTCTTTGTCTTCTGAAGGCTGGGCTCGGGCACGCCCAGCACCCGCTGCGTGCCTGCCGGGCCCCCTCCCTCCGGCCTCCCTGCCTCAGGCTTCCCGGGCACCTCTTGGGCTTCGGGCCCTGGATGGACACGGAGAGCCCTCTGGGCTGGGCACTGCGCTGGGGCACGGGGGTGCTGGCCAGGGACCCGTCAGGCAGAAGCACAGGGGGGCGGCCTGGGAACCAGCGTTTGAGGAAGAAGCCAGGCCCCTGCACCTTCCCACCAGGAGAGCTGGGGCACGTGGCTGTGCTCTAGGCCCCACCAGCACAGCAGCGTCCTCCCAGGCTGCGGGGTGGGGGTGGGGGGCTGGGTGAACCCCCACCAGCACAGCAGCGTCCTCCCAGGCTGCGGGGTGGGGGTGGGGGGGCTGGGTGAGCCCCCACCAGCACAGCAGCGTCCTCCCAGGCTGCGGGGTGGGGGTGGGGGGGCTGGGTGAACCCCCACCAGCACAGCAGCGTCCTCCCAGACTGCGGGATGGGGGTGGGGGGCTGGGTGAGCCCCCACCAGCACAGCAGCTTCCTCCCAGGGCTGCAGGGTGGGGGTGGGGGGGGGCTGGTTGAGCACACACAGCCCCCAGGGGGGTGTGAGTCTCCCTGCCTGTCTGGCTGGGGAGGTCGTGCCGCCTCACCCCTGCCCACCCTGGGCCCAGACAGGCTGACTCCTCCCTCACAGCCTCTGAACTCTAACCTTTGCCAGGCAGGTTACATGGAAGGCCTGGGGGCGGGCAGGGGCTGTGCTGTGAGGGAGGTGCCGGGACGCTCCTCCTGGGGCCTGGGGCCTGGGGCAGGGCGCAGCCTGGCGCTGGGCAGGACGGGGCCAGCCTGGGTCCTGCCAGAGGCAGCGGAAGGCGCTGGGCAGCCTAGAGGCCTGCTTCCCTCCACCCGTGGGAGCCCCAGGCCCTGCCTGACCCGAGCGCCGGGGGTGGGGGGTGGGGGGGGGGAGCGTCCCTCCGCATGGTGCCCTGGGCGCCTCCCCGTCACCTGGTCCTGGCCCTGCAGCTTCTGCTCATGGGGGAAACTGAGGCCCCGCGGCCTGCAGCCTGGGTCGGGGCCAGGAGTTCAGCTCGGTTCCCCTCCCGCAGGGCAGCGCCGGAAGCCGATCTGTCTGTCCCTCCAGGCAGGACGCGTCCACCGGCAGCCTGGGCCTCCGCCCCGGCGAAGGGGCTGAGACGCTCTGGATGCCAGGGGCGCTGGCGCAGCCGCCCATCAGAGGGCGGTGAAAGGGCGCCCAGTAATCCTACGGCTCCTCCAGGCCCGGCCACCCTGCTGGTAACACCAGTGCCCGGCACGGGGTGCCAGGCTGCCAGCGTGAGATGTGTGGGCACCGACTGGCCGGAGCCCCGAAGTCCCTTCCCGACGCCATCTCACGGAGGCCCACCCTGGCAGGGCTGGGGGATTATCACTCTATTGTTTTTCATTGATTTTAGAGAGGGAGGGAGGGAGGGAGAGAAACATTGATGAGGGAGAGAGAAACATCCATCAGCTGCCTCCTCCACACCTCCTCCTGGGGATCAAGCCCAGAGCCTGGGCATGGGCCCTGACCGGGAACTGACCCTGCGACCTTTCGGTGCACTGGACGATGCTCAGCCCTCGGAGCTATTGTTTTTAAAGTGCCTGCTGTTGTTTTCTGATGAGCACAGCCATGCGAGCTCCCATAAGCCCTTTCAGCACCGCGTGGGTGGTGTTATCAGCTGGGCTGGTGGACGAGGAGGAGACGAAGCTCCTTGCAAGTCACCAGCATCAGCAGCAGGATCTAGTCAGCATCCCTGGGGGGCAGGGCTGTCGGCTGGCAACGGGGTCTGCACCCCGGCCCCTCCGACCTGAAGTTGACCAAAACACGGGTATTTTCTGCACAGCCTGGTGGGGCAGGGGCAAGGCTGGGGGGATGGGGCAGTCCCCCGCTGCTGGCTGCCCCTGCCTCTCCAGCTGCTTCCTGCTGGCGTTGTGGGGTGGTGGCTGGTGGGGCAGATGCTGGGCTGCCTCCCCGGTTAGGGACGGCCCCTGAGATGCTGTGTGTGCGGGCCGACCCCCTCCTTCAGGGTAGGCACCTGCAGGCTGATTCTGGGCCCGCGCACGAGGCCCCCACTGGAGGCTGGTGGACCCTGCAGGAGCTCCGTGTTCTGACCAGTTCTGTGGCTCTGATTTTAGGGCTGAGCCCCTCCCCCTGCCCAGACCATCTGCCCTGAGGAACACAGGTCACCTAAGTTCATCCCACGTAGTCTCACCATCAGCCGCTGTTGTGACATTGCAACCCCATTTTACAGACCAGGAAACTGAGGCCCGGGGGCCAGGTCATCCGGCTGAAGTCACACATTACTCAGTGGCCGGATTTGATTTGATCCTGTGTCCTCCGGCCACAGCAGGCTCATTCTCTCCAGCTCACCTCACGCCTCCAGGCAGCGGGTCTGGCAGGGGGGCAGCGGCCGTGAGGCCCGAGGTGGCCGGAGGGTTGGCATCCTGACCGCCCTGCGGTAGTGCTTTGGGGTGAGAGGCACAGCGTGGCGCTGTGAGCTGCAGTTCTGGCCTCACGCCCAGGCCTGGCCTGTTCTCTGCACAGCTGCTTCTCCCCTCGGAGCTCAGTTCCTCATCTGGGAAGTGGGTCTGAGGGCCATCCTGCCTCATGGGCTGCTGTGAGGACGAGCTCAGTGGCGTGGGGCCTGGGTCAGGGTTGCTGGTGGCGGAGGTTAAGCCCTGCACCCTTGAAGGGAAGGTGGGTGGGTGGGAGGTGACCATCCAAAGACCTTGTATGCATATATGCATAACCCATGGACTCAGACAGGAGGGTGGTGAGGGCCTGGGGCGGGGGCGGGTGGGCTGGAAGGGGTCAGTGGGGGATAAAGGGGGACATCTGTAAGACTCTCAATAATACAGATTTAAAAAGAAAAAAAGAGCCCTGACCGGTTTGGCTCAATGGATAGAGCATCGGCCTGCGGACTGAAAGGTCCTGGATTCGATTCCGGTCAAGGGCATGTACCTTGGTTGCGGGCACATCCCCAGCAGGAGGTGTGCAGGAGGCAGCTGATCGATGTTTCTCTCTCATCGATGTTTCTAACACTCTATTCCTCTCCCTTCCTCTCTGTAAAAAATCAATAAAATATATTTTAAAAAATAAATAAATAAATAAAAAGAAAAAAAGAACATGCACCTTTGAGAGTGAGCCTGGCCTGGCGTCCCTGGCTGGCATCGAGGAGGCTCTGAGCTGGGTGGTGAGGGGCCTCCCTGCCTGCCCGAGAGCCATGCCTCCCCCAGACCCCTCCGAGGGAGTCTCAGGGGCCCGCACGTCCACCAGGGCTCCAGGGGGCAGCAGGCAGGAGGGGGGTCAGCCGAAAGGCGGGTCTCCCGACCTGGGCCGAGTCCTGCACTTCCTCTCCCTGGTCTGAGGTTCGGGCCCGGTCACGCGGGGGCCCCCTCCCCTCCCCCGTCTACCAGGGGGCTTCCCTGGGCTGGGCTCTCCTGCCCTTGCTCACACCCCTCCTGCCTGCCATTCCCAGCCCTCCCCCCCCCCCCAGCTCCCTCCCTACACGCGGTCTCCACCACTGCCCCGTGGACAGGGCGCTGCTGCCCAGCAGTGACAGCCCCCCCTCCCCCCAGCCCAGTGGGCACCAGGCAGTGGCTCGGGGAGGCTGACCTTGGCGTGGTTTCCCTGGTGCCCTCTGGGGACAGCGTTCCCCCAGGCCTGACGCACCGTCTCTCAGGCCAGCCGGGGCCCCCGGAGCCCGGGGCGGTCGGGAGGGGCAAGTCCTGCACCCAGGGTCGCCCCGGCAGGCCTTCCATGTTTGCCAAACAGGATCCAGGCATGTGCTGGACTGAGGGCAGAGACCCCTGGGGTTTGGGCCGGAGGAGAAATGGGCATCAGAACGGGTCTGGGTGCTGGGAGGGGAGCAGGGGGGATGCTGTGGGCGCCACTGTCAACCTGGGTGCCTGCCCGGAGGGGCCCCTGGGAGAGTCTGGAGTCGGAGCGCTGACAGGGTGTGGCAGGGGCTCGGCGAGTCCAGGCCACCTGTTCCCTGATCCTCCCGGGCTGGGAGCCAGGTGGCTGGCCTCCTTCATTCTGGTTGTGTGTGTTTCTGTTTGGTCAATTAGTTTTGGTCTGACCAATTCTCCCTCTCTCGTTAAATATATGTATATTTTTATTGATTTCAGAGAGGAAGGAAGAGGGAGAGATAGAAAATCAATGATGAGAGAGAATCATTGGTCGGCTGCCTCTTGCACGCCCCCTACTGGGAGTCGAGCCCGCAACCCAGGCATGTGCCCTTGACCGGAATCGAACCCGGGCCCCTTCCATCCGCAGGCCGACGCTCTCACTAGGGCCAACTTTCTCTTCTGAAGACACATTCCTGGGGGTTTGGCATGAACGCCGTGGCTGGGTCTCCCGCACCCTCAGACATTAAGGAGCTGTTTGCTGAGGGCAGGCTGGTGCCAAGTCCTCCTTCCGGTCCAGCCTGCTGCAGGTCCGCCCGCCGCTGACCCGGAGTCCAGCCCGAGGCCGGCGTGGAGGAGGCGGCAGCAGGTGCTTGATGAGTGAATAAATGACCTGGAGGGGCGGTGCTCTCGGATGGAGGTGCTGAGGGGTGGGGAGGGGCAGGACGGCGGGGCCACATTAGGCTCTGATGGGGTAACTCTCTCACACCCTTGGGTGCTATTTAAAATTTTATTTACGTCAAATAATATAGTCACTCTACTCACAGTCTCATAAAATGAAAGCACAGCAATGAAACTCCAAACCCCTTTAATCTGCCCCCCTCCCTCCCGGGTGTTTGTTGTTCTCGTTCGGTGTGTATTTTGCCAGCCTTTCCCTGTGTGTTACTTACACACAGGCACGTGCCTACGTAATCACACAGTCTGCATTTTGTGCCTGTGTGTGTGTGTGTGTTAAATATGTTTTTATAGATTTTTAGAGAGAAAGGGAGGGAGAGGGAGGGAGAGATGGAAACACTGATGAGAAACTTCATCAATGGGCTGCCTCCTGCTCACCCACTGCTGGGGATCAAGCCCCCAACCCGGCATGTGCCCTGCCTGGAAATCGAACCCTGACATCCTGGTTCATATGTTGATGCTCAACCACTGGGTGCATGGCAGGTCGCACCCCTCAGCCCCCCCCTCCCCCCCCCCCCGGTGGCCTGGCCTTGACGGCATGGCCTCGCCCTGAGCCAGTCCCGGGGACGGTGCCCAGCAGAGGCCACCGGCCAGGCCTGTGTTTTTAAACTCAAGTGGTGTCGCTCTGAATGTATCGTCCTATCAATTGCTTTTCCCTTAAGCAAACTAAATCTTGGAGATCTTGCCCCGTCAGCATATAGACTGTACCTTATGACCTGCAGGTGGCCAGGACAGGCCCATTTTATAGATGAGGAAGTTGAGGCTCAGAGAGGTCGTGTGACTCACCCAGGGTTCCTGGCATCGTGTGCAGGCCAGGGTCTGGCGGGGACCGAGGGGCAGGCCTGACTGAGGAGTGTGGGGCACCAAGGACAAGCGGCCGGTGAAGGGGGACCGAGGCCAGAGTCCAGACGCTGAGGGAGGAAGTCGGGGCCTCTGGGGTCTCCGTGATTCGCTGTAATTCAGGCGTCCTACCAAGTGCTCCGGCCAGACGCCGAGGAATCACACAGGAACTGTCCAGCCACGCGCTGTCCCTCCTCCAGGCCCCGCGCCCCTGGGTGGCGGGCGGGAGATGGCGGAGTGGACCCCACCTTCCAGGACAGGGTCCGAGCCCCCTTTCATGCCAGGCGGGCCCAGGTCCTGCGGCCGCGCCCCCACGGGAGAGCGTCACTTCTCAGGGTGACGCCCGCGCCCGTGGCCTCTGCTGGGCACCTTCCCCAGGACTGGCTCAGGGCGAGGCCATGCCGTCAAGGCCAGGCCACCGGGCGGGCCGAGGGGTGCGACCTGCCGTGCCCCCAGAGGCCCTAATTGGGGCAGCTGCCGGAGGAGGAGGCGCGGGAAGTGGCCTTTAGCTCCTCACCCGTTTCCTCCTCACTCATGGCACCAAGTCACCCCAGCTCAGGGCACCTGCCTTCGTTCATGGCACCGCCTCCTTGGCCTGGTTTCCCAGGGCCACGCCCCACCTGCCACTCTGTGCCTGTCCCCTCGGAGGTCACCGGCTAAAGGGCCCACTGCCAGCGGGTTGTTCCCCCTCCGACACCAAGGGTCCCGGGAAGAGCTCCTGCCCCGGGCCTGGGCGCTCCTTCCGGTCCTCTGGGCTCCGCAGCCCGCACGGCGGACCCTCACATGCACCTCCCGAGGCGGGGCTGGCCGTGGCGGCTGCAGGTGCAGCGGGCCCTGTGCCTGAGCCGCCATCCAGTCGGGGGTCCTGGGCCTGGCGCTGTTTCTCGGGAGCGTTGAGCTCGCCCTGTGTGGGCCCCGCTGGTGTTCCACGCGTGAAACTCTCTGGAGAGGCGGCTCCCACGGCCTCCCTGGCCCGCGCCCGGGGCCAGCTCAGCCCGCTCGTTGATGTGGCCGTCGCCCGGTCCCCCTTCCTAGATCGCTGTGAACCCACCCAGGGAAGGCGTGCGTGTGTGTGTGCGTGTGCGTGTGCGTGTGATCAAGTGCCCAGCTCCTACCCAGGAACTGACCCGAGTCACCCAGCCCGGGGCCAGGGAAAGGGTGTGTGAGTCTTGGGGGTGCCGTGGAGAGCGCTCTGAGGACCTGGGAGGCAGGGTGAGACCCCAGGAGGGTGGGGCCCAGGGCCCCCCAGGCTGCTCTGAGGGGTGCAGGCCACCTTCACTCAGATGAGGAGACAGGGCCCCCTCGCTGACCTGGGGGCTGAGAGGGTGCTGCCTGGAGGGGCTGCAGGGGGAGCAGAGACCCCGCAAAGCCAACCAACGCGAGAAGGGTTCACCGTCCTCCGCAGCTGCCGGCGCCGGGACGGCACCAGCCGGTCCTATCGCAGGAGCCTGGCGGGCCGTCAGCGGGCGACAAAGGCCGCTTTGTTCACCCGCGAGGACAAACACTTCCCCTGGCCACTTACTCCGGACGCCAGTGTAATGTGGGTGTAAGTGACTCTGACAGGGACCGGATCCAGGCCACCAGCTCTCCTGACTCATTTCCTGGAGTAGAGGCGCCCCACCTCCAGCCTCCAGGTGTGTTTATCAGCCCCCCGTAGGTGGAGGAGAAGGGGGCGCTGCTGTCCCTGGGCCCCGAGTTCACTCCTAGAGCCCGCCCAGCCCCCAGGAGCCAGCGGAGTCGGGGTGAGCCCTCCGCAGTGCGCAGTGACACGGGAGCTTCCTTGCTTTCCTGAGGTGAGAGGCCTGTCTGATCAGTTTCCCCTGGAGAGACGCAGAGTTCCGGGGTGGCTGTGGGGGGAGCCGCCCCCCCAGGCTCAGGCCGGCCCCCCGGCCCCTGGACCCAGCTCACAGCACACCCTCTGCCGCCCAGACCTGGAGTTTCAGGTCAGACTCGCCGGCGGACATGCCACGATGCGACCACCGTTAAAGGTTAAATAAAACTTCACCCACTTAGGGCTCTACCCGTGGAAGTGGGAACCCGGATGGGGTTTCAGGGCGGCCGGATAGGATCAGAGCCGTCGGGAAGGAGGTCACGCCGCTGGTTGAGGGCGGGCACCTGGCCCAGGCAGCTCATATCCCAGGCCGGCCGTGACCTACGGCAGCTGCGGGCGCCAAGCTGGCCTATCGATGTCCCCTCAGGTATTCTCACCAGGACAGAGGAGGCAGGTGCCCGTGGGAGGAGGGTAGTGAGGCCAAAGGTCATGACAGAGAGGAGAGGACAGGGCAAGGGCAGGGGCAGGGCAGAGGGGCAGGCGGCAGGGGGAAGTGCTGGCAGGGGGAGGCCAGAGGCCCGGAGGGACGCAGAGCTCACATCTCAGACCCAGTTCTGGGCTCCAGGGGGCCCAGCAGCCAGTTCCTTCCCAGGGGGCCCTGGGGACCCTCTGTCCCGCCTGGGCTGACGTGAGAGGACCCTCCGAGGGAGACCGTCTGTGGAACTGGGGTGCACCCTCCTCCCACCTGCCTACAGGCAGAGCCGGAACCAGGGGGCAGCGGAGCAGTCGGGGTCACTCGCACAAGACGTGGTGGCCCTGGGCGGTGTGTCTGGGGTGGCTCAGCACGCACTGGCTCGCCGGCTGGGAGCCCGGGACTGGCTGGTGGTTGGTTCCCGGGCGGGAGCAGCCTAAAGGAAGTGACCCCTGTGTGAGGGGCCTGCTGGAGGGACAGCCAGGGGAGGGCGTGGGGTGTGCGGTCCGTGCAACAGTGACATCTGTTAATGATCCACTTGACCACCGTGGGGCGGGAAGGGAGCCGGTCTCCTGGGGAGGGGGTGGACCAGGTGGAAGGCAGGGCCCCCAGGCCCAGCTCTGGGCTGGAAGTCAGAGGGCGGCTGGAGGGAAGTTGACCTCAGCCCAGGCCTTCCTGCCGTGACCTCAGGCCCAGTGTGACCTCAGCACGGTGGGGGTGGGGCTCCTTGCCTGCTCCCAGCTTTAATCAGGGCCAGTGGGGCCTGGCGGGTGGGCGGGAAGGGAAGGGGAAGGAAGGGAAGGGAAGGGGAGGCTAGAGTTCAGACGTGGTTTCCTGGTGAAGCCTGTGGTTTCCGGGAGCGGCTCGCGCGGGTTCTCGTGAGGGACCCTGCCCGCCTGGGAGTCATGGAGGGCGGACTGCAGGACTGCAGGCGGCTGCCGGCTTTGCTCCAGGCTTCCTTTCCGGGAAAGGCAGCTCTTCCAGGAAGTAGGTCTTGAACTTGGTGTGATCAGGACCTCCTGCAGGGCTCCTGGAAGCACAGGCCCCGGGCCCTGCCCACAGCGGCTGCTGCAGCCCCGGAACCCCACTTTGAGAAGAGTCGCTGGCTTGGCTAGGGTTCGACAAGCAAACCTCGCCCTGGATGGGAACAGCCGCCCTGACTGCCCGCTGGATGGGGCTCGGGCTCTGGGAGGGCCTGTGCTGTGAGCTGAGGGCCCCCCGCTCCCCGCTTCCTTCCTGCAGGTGGGCGAGCTGTCCTGTGGAAAGGGGGTCCTGGCAGGGGTGGGGGCCCAGGGACTGGGGGACGTGGCCTCAGATGGTGGGCAGAGGCCAGGTGGACGTCACTGCCCCTCAGGCCTGGTGGGTGCCTGGGAGGCCCTGGCGCTGGTCTCTGGGAAAAGCCGCTTGGGTTCAGGCCCAAGGGGAGAGGCAGACACAGGCTCCGCTCTGCCCCTTGAGGAGGGACAGCGCCCCCCCGCCCCCCCCCAAGCAGTCTGCGTGAGTCCTGCCCTTGGGCACTGCAGCGAGGCCTCCAGCCGGCCCTTGGAGGGGGGGGGGGGTGCTCCCCATCTCGTCTCCTGGACACTTGAGGACACTGCTAGACCCATTGGATGCTCCCTCTCACGGTGGGTGGTGGGTAGCAAATGGGGGACGAGCCCTGGGCCTCCAGGGGGTACGCTGGCCTGTGGCTCAGAAGACTATCTTGGAAATTGCTCACCTGGGCCCTGTTTCTCAGCTTGTCAGAACCGCCTGGGGCTGTTGCCAGGCCTGGGGCCTTCAGGGCCTGAGCTCTGTCTTTCTCACACGTTCCCAGGGTGCCGCCCGCACTGGGGGGCCCGGTTCCCCCTGCTCTTAGACTCAGTTCCACTGACAGGCTGTGCCCACCACCTCCATAGCCTATTAACACCGGGCCCCACCCTACAGCAGGCGGAGTCTGAGCCCTGGCTCTATGCTAGCTTGGTCACCAGCTAGTTATCCTCAAATGCAAGCGAATTGTCTTGTCGGGGCCTCCACTTCTCATCTGTGAAATGGGTGTCAGCAGGAGCTCACAGGTTAAGTAGGGGGCAGGATACGCCATCGTTGAAGGTGGTAGGAGGCACACCCTCCAGCGTCTCAAGCAGGGGCCCAGGGACCCTGGGACGGTGACAGGAAGGCTCCCGGAGGCTAAGTTGAAGTGCCGAGTGTAAAGCTACACGGTCAGATGCCCCTCCGATGCCTGGGCCCTCCGCTGAGCACGTGGCCAGGAGGGAGGTGTGTGTGGGTGTTGGGAAAGGCCTGCGTGGACTTCCAGAAGCAGAATGCTCCCTCCTGCAGGGCCGGGACCCTCTGCGGCTGCAGCACCCCCAGGGCTCCTTGGACAGGCCCCTCTGCCCAGCGCCAGCACCCAGCAATTCCCATGTGGGTGCTGTCACCCACAGGAAGCTGTGCCATCAGCTCCTGACACACGCTGGCTCCACCTACAGGCCACCCGAGGCCATGACCGGCTTGTTCCCAAAGCCCAGAGGAGCTGGGTGTGAATGGGTCCTGGGCCAGGAAGCCGCCTGTACGGCTGGCCCTGCAGAACTGCGGGGGCAGGTGGGTGGCATCTACCTTTGACGCCCTCCAGCTGCCCTGCTACAAACCGCCGTGCGGCAGCCAGCAGACCAGCCCACCTTCAGAGGGCACCCCCGATCTCGGCTCAGTCCCCTCACATGAGCCCCAAAGACCCCACCGCTCTGCACAGTGTGGTCCAGGTGCCGGCCCACATGGGTGACAAGCATCTTTAAGGAGACAATGTCACCTGCCCGGATGATAACTGCAGGAACCACAGGCGACAAGGGAACAGGCGCCCGGCCGCACCAGCCCTGTGCCTCCAGGCCCCTTCCCGGGGCCTCCCTGTGCCTCTCTGGGCGGGCTCAGGCTCTGGAGTCCAGGCCCAGGCCCTGCACGGGCTGGGTGACCTGCACGTCACGGCCTCGCTCAGC
Source organism: Plecotus auritus (assembly GCF_963455305.1). Taxonomy (NCBI): domain Eukaryota; kingdom Metazoa; phylum Chordata; class Mammalia; order Chiroptera; family Vespertilionidae; genus Plecotus; species Plecotus auritus. Next base: position 4,181,711 of record NC_137770.1, on the reverse strand, counting down.
CCCTTTCCTCCTCTGTACGTGGGCCTGGAGCCCCACCGTTCAGCTTGGAACCAACATGGCGAGCGGTGCCGTGGACATAAGCGCTCTGTGGGTGCCGCTGTCTGTAGGATCAGCAGTCCTCCGTTTTCCCAGTGGTCCCTGCGCATCGGCACGCCCGGGAACAGGTAAGAAAGACAGTTCTCGGGCCCCACCAGGCCAGCAGTCCTGAGGCCCCAGGTCGCTGACACCAGCTGGTCTGAGTGTAGCACCCAGTGAGTAACCCTAAGGTAGTCTTTCTGAACCAAGCGCCAACCCATCCCCTGGAGGCGGAACTCTTAGGAGAAAATGCGATTCCTGTGGGAAAGAGACCCCCCACCCCCGAGTTCCTGGGCCGCCAACGCCTTCACGCCAACTCCTGCTGGAGCCTGAGGCAGCGGCCGATCTGACCCACTCACAACGGACACGGAGGCACAGGAACCCACAGGACGCGGCGGCCACTGGCCGGGCTCCAACCGGGCCAGGCCCGACCGCATGCTGGAGACGCAGAGGAAAGGCAGGGAAAGAAACAGCCAGGGACCGGGCCACGGCATCATCTCTGTTCCACAGCCAGACCCCTGACCGCCAGGACAGGTTTCACCCCGGGCTCCCTGCAGCTCCACGCTCGCGGCTTCAGAAGGTTAAAGCACGCACCTCTACGGGCTGTGGTCACTGCTTTAGATGGAGGAAAGGCCACGCAGCGTTCGTGTGGCATTAGCCTCACTGAAGTATCGATGGTTCTAATGTCACGACTGCCTTCTGATGACACCCCGAGCTTCTAACTCCGCCCACACTGATCTAACGGGACCGTCTTTCCAAGCATGTTAGCTGGAATACAACGCTCCTCCACAGCCCTCCCAGCCTCCCAACGGCGCTGAGGCAGAGCGCACATCGTCACCCCGTGTGCAAGCTCATGGGCACTGAGCCCCAGACGGGAGAGCGCCTAGGCCTGACCCCCAACTCCTATGATAACCGAGATGTTGGCACCAATTCCTGGGGATCCCTAAGGCCGACCGGCTCGGAGCGCCTGGCTGCACCTGCTGTTACAGATCCGCGCGGGGTCGGCAGCCACAGGCGGAGGGAGGGACGGCGAGCAGCCGTGGTGTCTACAGGTATGTTTATTCATGCCAGCAAGGACCCGGCACTTCTAGATACAGCATGGTCCCCCCCGCCCCCATCTAACAGCCGAAGTGTGCGCCAGGCCGCTCCCCGCTGCGCACTCGGCTCAGCTGCTAGTGATGACCATGAGCAGGTGCGGGACTCGAACCTTTGGAAGAAGCACAACAGATACGGTCAGGAGAGCAGGCCGAGTGCAGCTACCGTGTCAGCATCAAGTGTAAGCATGGCCCGTCGTGTGAAGAGGCTGTTTCTACACGGGTCAGGGAGTGTGAGGGCTTCTGGCCCCACGCGTGCATGCAGCTCACTCACAGGCGCCAAGAGGGAGGGCAGGCCCCGTCTCCTCCCCAAGGGCCAGGGGCAGCCCTGGGTGTGCAGGGCTCAGATGACAGCGTTTCACTGTCACTCGGGAAGCAACGTAAGACCTGCCTAGTACCAGGGCCTAAATTCATGGGGCTCCCCCCACACACCGACTGGGCGGGGTGCTCCCAGCAACTGGGGCTCCCCTACAGGGGCGCCAGTTCCCTGCCCGTCCATGCTCCCTCCTGCTGCACACGCGTGAGCACCCCCTCTAACCTCAGACCCCGAGAAGCAGGCTTCACCTTCGCAAGCCCCCCATCACACCCTCTCGGTTCCCTTTGGGCCCTGACTCCCTTCCCGGTCCAATGGGGCTCTCATTCCCACCCACTTAGAAAGCAAGCCCCTTACCTTTCAGAGCTTTAGCTTTTTTATCTAAAAGGAAAAGAAAGAAAAAGTGGTCAATGCTTTACAAAAGCCCGGAGCCAGTTCACTGTGGGACCAGCATGTGGCGGGGGAGGTCACGGCCTGGGCGGAGCCGACAGGGAGCTCTCAGATACGGGCGCTCCTGTCTCACAGCGAGGGGAGCACCTGCCACAGACGCGCTCTGGGCGGTGACGGCGCTTCCGCTTCCGCGTGGCAGGGCTCTCACGCCCATCACATCCCACCACACCCCGAGCCCTTGTCTGGCAACTGGAAAGTTTCCTCCTGTTTTTCCCTCTGAACCAATGGCTTGTCAATACGTGATGGGGCCCACCGCTGCTCCTGAGAACGAAATGGTCACCCTGCCGTAACGGTTAGCGTGAAGACATTTCAAACACTCAGAACGATGGAACAGGAGCAGTGAACACTGCATCCCGGACGTCACCCCCAAACAGGTAGTCTGCATTCTTAACGCTGAGGGTATCGCCTATGCATTCGAAACACCACTGTCCCACCTAAGAAAAGTCAGGTCCCTGGTAGCCAAGTCTTATTCAAATTTCCCCAAACACTTCTTGGCCAATGTGTGCTCCCCACATTTTAACGGGGGCCCAATGGGTTAGGTAAGAACTCCAGTCCCGTCAATGTGCCTGAAGTGCCTCTGGAAGTAATTCTGCCCATAACCCCAAGAGCCCAGCCCGCGGACACTCACCCGCACTCCGGATCTTGTAAATGATGAAGCCCATCAGCCCCATGCCCACCCAGATCTCCTGGTAAACCTGCGTGTAGTAGGGCTTCATGGGCACCCACACATTTTTAATGAGGCTCTGAAACATCTGGAAAGGAAAGCAGTGATAAATGTTAACACGACCATGGTTTCCAACAGAAACGGCAAGAGATTTCCATCTATTCATGAAGTTCACCCTATTTCCCACGACTCTTCAGGGATCTGCTCTGATGTCAGATGCCCCCCTCCACCGCTACACCCCCACGGGCCCCTGCTCTCTGAGCTGCACCCCCAGCCCCCCAACGCCCGACCTGGGCCAGCGCAGCTCTCGGTCAGTCACCCTCATTCCTCAGGCCTGTGCCATCCTGCGGTGTCAGCAAATGTCCCCCAAGGGCTACCCTCCACGAATGTCCTGCCCCAAATCACACACCACCTTCACAGCTTTAAATTGAGAACCAGTGTGTTTGCATCACCATGCTAAGAGCAGTTGGCATTTAAAAAAATATATATATTTTTATTGATTTCAGAGAGGAAGGGAGAGGGAGAGAGAGAGAAAAATCATTGATTGGCTGCCTCCTGCCCGCCCCACACTAGAGGTCAAGCCTGCAACCCGGGCATGTGCCCTGACCGGGAATCGAACCGAGACCTCCTGGTTCATAGGTCGATGCTCAACCACTGAGCCACGCTGGTCGGGCAGAACTGTTGGCATTCAAAGCAGAACAAGAACGTGGTCAAGGCACCACGATTTCCCGTGAGAACAACACCCAGGTGGGTGCACAGCGACAGCTGCCGCTCCGTGCTTGCGCTTCAAGTTTCAGCGGCACCGAGGTTTACCCGATAATAGGAAAGGGTCAGATATTTAAAGTGTACACTGCGGTGTGGCTTCATGTATGTATACACTGTGTGAGGTTTCCCCACGCAGTTAGTTAACACCTCCATCACCTCGTGTGTTTTCTTTGTGAGACCTTTAAGTTCCATTCTCAGCAAACTTCAATCATACAACAAAGTACGGCCTTAACCAGGGTCGCGATGTTTTATGTGTGCCCCAGTCTCGAAGCCCATTGCTAAGTACAAAGCAGGCAGCTCAAGGCCAGCTCACTTCCTAAGAGCTACAATGGCAACTGATTTCATGAATTGCTGGATTTGATCGATAAAGCCATCAATTCCTCACCTTACACAGCGCACTGGTACGTGTAGGTCTCACAGTAACGCTTTGATGATGTTTACACTTTACTACAGACTCTCACTGAGCCGCCCCCACTGCCATCCGAGTAAGTTTGGTAAGAGCCCTGGGCGGCTCCGTGGGTGGGCGTGTCATCCAGCACACCACAAGGCTGCGGGTGGATTCCGGTCGGGGGATGTACGGAAGGCACCCCCTCGATGTTTCTCTCTACCCCCCCCCCCCCCGCCCCATCACCAAAAACCTACCCTCAGGTGAGCTTTGTAGAAACAGCTGGTCTGCTGCCCACACCCATTCAAACCACCCTCAGGAACACAGCCCTCGTCCTTGTCCTTTTGCAAATTAACTGTCACTCCGGTCACAAAGATGGTGGCACCCAGTCCTTTCAGCCCCCGCCGGAGTCCCCCAGTCCTGGGGGGGTGGCCGCTGAGAGCAGGCAGCATGAGCAGCCTGGTGGAATGCTTGCTTCGTCGCTGTGGCAACGAGGCAAGCGTTCTGCCACTGCAGAGGGCCTCTGGGCAGCGGGCGCAGATGGTCAGGCCCCGCAGAGAGCTACCGGCACACGGATTCATGCGCAGGGATGCTAGTTTTACTTGAAGACGCAGCTTTGCATCATTGGTGCTGCAGCCTCCCCCCACTCGGACTTCCTCGCCCCTCCCCTCGTGCTCAGAACTGTCCTGTTTCCCCTGATCCCCGCACGGACACCTGCACATGGGGTCCCTGTTCACCCAGCAAACGTGGGCTGAGCATGGACTAGGCGGCCGGGTCTGCGCTGAGACCCCAGGCCAGACCGGACTTGGAGGGGGGAGGACTGGGAAGGCCACTGTGCTGCCCGGGGTCAAACCCTGGCCCTGCACCTCTCCAGCTGAGTCAGACTGCCCCGGTTTCCTCACCTGTAAAGCAGGGTGAGAACAGCACCCCCCAAAGGGTGTGAAGATGAGCTGGTCGGTGCCAGGGATGCAGCATCGGGCGTCCGATGTGGAGCGCTTATTATACCAAATACCATGGTGGCCTAGGGAAGGGCCCTGGAGGCATGGCAGAGTGCAGCTTTTATTCTAAACCAGAGGCCGGTGCACGAAATTCCTGTAAGAGTAGGCCTTCCTTCCCCGGCTGCCAGCACCGGCTTCCCTCTGGCCTCTGGCAGACACCTGGGCCCAGGCTTCCCTCACAGCCCCGGCTTCATCCGGAAGGACATCTGATCTAATTAGCATATTGGCTTTTATTATTATAGATGTGACCCACATTTAACAGTGTCACCACGTGCTTTCCCCTTTATCCCTCCCCACTCCCCTCCCTGCGCATGGTACTGGAGAAGGCAGCCTGCCCTCCGCCAGCCCTGCTTCTGGTTACCACGAGAACCTGCCCCAGGCGCGGCTGCCAGGAGAGATCTTCCTGGGCCTGAAGCTTGGCGCTCGGAGGATGGGCCTCGGAGCACGGCCGTGTCCTCCCCCGGAGCCCTCACCTGTCCTGTCCTCACACGGTACTGAGCTGCTCTGTCAGGATGAGGTTCCACGAACCCAACAAGCTGACTTGGAAGGTGCCCGAGGGCAGCCTCGCCTCCTGCACCCGCAGTGGGTGGGGAGGAAGGTGCCAGGGGCCACGGGGCAGAAGCCTGGAACCCCGGGTTCCGTTGGACCAGCTCTGCCTGCTCTGCTCCTGACCTTGGTCAAGTCCCGACACTGCCGGTTCAGGAGATACCTTTCTGTGAAGCAAGCAGGGAGCCCTCTTCCTGCCCCCCAGGTGCTCCCCGGAATTTGAGGAGACATGAAACCCAGCGGGGTGCCTGGTGTGGAGTGAGAACTCAGTGAACCACCTGAGCAGCAGCAGAAGAAAGGCAACGGACACCCAGAGAAGACGCCCTGGGCCAGGCCCTCCCCGAGAGGCCAGATGAGGGTCTGGAGGTTGCACAGGAGGCAGGTAAGAAGGGACCCAAGAACCGCTAGTCACCCCGACATTCGGCTCAGGGCTCAGGTGTCCCGGCATCTTCTCACCTACAATTACCTTGGACTGCCACGGGGACACTGCCAACACTTACCTCCCCCAACTTTCCTTTTTAAAAAAACATGTTTTCATGTATTTCAGAGCAGAGAGGTAGAAGCATCAATGATGCGAGAGAAATCGATCGGCTGCCTCCTGCACGCCCTGATTGACGCTCAACCACTGGGCCACACAGGCTAGGCGCCCCGACTTTCCTTTTAACCAAAGTTGCCACAGTTGGCTGGACAGGTGACATGTCCTCAACATTTAATACTGACACCCCCACTTTTGCTGCTGGAGCCACCTGTCCGCCCACATCCCCAGCTCCGTGTGCGGGTCTCACGGCACCTTCCTTCCAAGGCCCGTCCTACCCAAAGGTCAGAGGGGTGTCCCCGAGTCCGTGTACCCCCCGCAAAGGCTTCGGCGCATTAGCAGCAGCCACTCCCACCCTGACCGTGGCGGCCAGACCCGGGCGCGCAGGCTCAGGTCCGTACAATCCAAGCGTCGCCCCTGAACCCCGTTTCCCTCCCCCACGTCAGAGGCGCAGTGTAACTCGGAGACAAGTGTGCGCGGGAAGTTGAGGGGTGCGGGGGAGAACGCACTACAGGCGGGTTTGGGTTCTCGGCTTGGACTCCGGCTCCATCACTAGCCCGCAGCGCGACCTCGGCTCGCGGCTGGAACCTACGCGGCCGAGGCGCTCGTCCAAGAGGGAGAGGGGCGGTTGGTCCCCACGCAACCTAACCCCCGGGCCACCGCCTCCAGCTTCGGGGGCCGGGCGGACCAGCTCGCGCCCGCAGGCGGACGGCAGGGGCTGGGCTGGGCCGCAAGGTCGGCGGGGGTCGAGGCGGGTGCGTCTGGGGAGGGTCCTGCTCGCCGCCGGCTCCTTCCGCGGGCACATCCGGCCCCGAGCCGCTGCCGGCGACCGTCCCGTTCCCCCATTGTCGCGGCTGCCCTGCACCAAGCACCGGACCGCGGTCCCCGCACTCACCTCAGCGCAGGACCAACGGCTCGGGCAGTACCGACCCGCACAGCCAGCTACTCGGGAAGGTCACTGAACGCGCAGGCGCCGCGCAAGGCCTGCCGGGAAGGCGGAAGGAGCGGCGCCCCAGAGCCAGAGCGCGTTCCAAGCGGCGCCTGCGCACCACAGCGCCTCCAGCGGCCGCGCCGAGGCTGCAGCTTGGGGGCGCGGCGGGGCGCGGCGGGGCTGGGGTGTCATAAGAAGGTGACAAAGCGTGTGGATCAGTCCCCGACGCGGGACTCCGTGCTGAAACCGGGAAGGGCCTGGACAGAGCGGACGAGCTGGTCAACCTGAAAAGGGGACCGGCTTTCCTTGCTATGTTGAAGCCCGGGAAGTCGCGTCTCCGGTCTCTGCGGTTTTCTTGCCATTTCTCCTTGAATTGTTAACATGTCTGCCCCGCGTGCCTTTATGCATCTACTCTGTGCATAGAAATGCTACCGAAGAGCCACTGTAAAGACGCGCCCAGGGCTCCAGACACTGGACCTGCAGACGCAGCCTTTAAAAAGCGCCACCTCCCTGGGCAAGGAGATAAAACCCAGCCTGGAAATTTCAGCAGAAAATTGCAGCAAGTGAAACAAAAGGAAAACCACTCACCGGATTTGAAAAAGAGCCAAAGAAAAATTGCATGTGTTCAGCAGCGGATGAGATAGTTGAAGACTTAAGTGCATTGGAAGATAGAAGAAACCATTCAGAAACGTAGCGACAGGAGTTCAGAGAGAGGGTACAGCAAGGGAGGCCGTCAGATGTGTAATGGGAGTCTTCAAGAATGAGAGAGGGGGCGGAAACATGAGAAAATAGGTGGCTGAGCAATTTCCAGAAGTGATGAAATAAAAGTCACACCACCAATTCAAAAGGCCTTATGGAAACCCAGCAGGCAGGTGCATGAAAATAAATGGATACCTTGAAACCTGAAAACAAAACCATAGAAAACTAAAAATAACTGCCCACTGCCCACCTAGAATTCAGTGCATAAGGAAATTAACCTTTGGTGGATAAGGTGATATCTCAGACAAACCAAGACAGGGAATAATCACCAGTAGATCCGCATTAAAAAAAAAAAAAAAGTCAACAGTTCATCATTCAGGCAGAAGGACATGAGCCCCAGCGGAAGGATGGGATGGGGGCGGGGGGTCCTGCTTCCAGGAGAAGACCGTTTGAATCACAGGAAGCCCCGTGCGAAACCTAAAGGCTGGCCATGTTAGGGCAGTGGTTCTCAGAGCATGGTTTGGGGGTTTCCATGCTCCTCCCGGGGCGTCAAATCCATTTGCATCACAATGGGAAGAGGCGAGTGTTCTTTTTCACTAGCATTCTCTCACAAGGGCATGCTGGAGTCTTCCAGAGGCTGTGTGACTTGTGATGTCACAAGAGAATGATATCAGGTATGAGCCCAGCTGTCTCCCAGTACGGCCACAGCTGTCTCCCAGTACGGCCACATTAAGAGATCACTGACAATGGAAAAGTGTCACTCTTCTCACACAGGAAAAATAATATTTTAGTTACTTTTCATAAAAAAATACCTGTTTAACATCACACGGCTTTATTTTTTGTAAGCTTTTAAAAAAAATTGATCTTAGAGAGAGGAAGGGGGGGAGAGAGAGAGAAATCGATCCATCAGTTGCCTCCTGCATGCATCCTGATGGGATAGGACCCGAAACCTGAGTATGTGCCCTGACTGGGAATCGAACCTTTCACTTTTTGATGTACGGGATGATGTTCCAACCAACTGAGCCACACCAGTTATTTTTATTTTTTTATTCTCACCTGAGGATATGTTTTCCTGTTTTTGGAGAGAAAGGAAGGGGGAGAAAGACAGAAGGAGGGAGGGAGGAAAGGAGGGAGGGGGAGAGAGAGAAACATCCATGTGAGAGAAAAGCATCCATGTGAGAGAGAAACACTGATCCACTCGTTGCCTCCCATACCCGCCCCGACTGGGACCAAACCTGCAACTCAGGCCTGTGCCCTGACCGGGAATCGAACCTGCGACTTTTCAGTGCCTGGGACAACGCTCCAACCGACCGAGCCATACCGGCCAGGGCAGGGCAAATTATTGTTAAGAGGAATCCTGAGACCAGGAGTCCTGAGACCCACTCTTAGAAAAAGAGTGTTTTAGACCCACAACGGGTTCGGAAAATGCCGAGGGCAACAAACCTTTAGGGGAAACTGGAAGAGCATCCTTGTAAGCTATTTCAAGACAAAGCTTTTGAACTTCCAGCTTGAATTGAGATCAACAGGTTTTTAACGTCTTTCATTGCAAATCCAACACACCTTCAAAGGAAACAATGTTTAAAGAACGGCCGCCCCAGCAGATTTACTCAAAGCCCGCCCCAGCAGATTTACTCAAAGCGCAGATGCTGCGTTTTGTGGTTGAGAAGGTCAGCAAAGACGTGAGGGAACGTTGACCTTGGCTTCTGCTGCTTTGCGGGAGAGGGGTGCTTCGTGCATCAGCGGCACTGTAATTGCTGTCAGCTGCTCTCCCTTTGGGTGAGCCGCGCAGGCTGCGCTGGGAACGCCGATAGGCAAAACCTGCAAGGCCCGCAGGTCTCCGCTGGCCGATGGAATTCCTTGGCCTCGGCCAACAAGCATGCCAGGGGCACGTTTTGGAGGCTGCCGTATTTGTCATAGTCGGCATACAAGGTCTGGAGCTCATAATATAAGTTAGCGGTGTGGCCAGGATTTGGGCCTGGGGTTCCCAGCTCCGTGCTGATCAGGATAATAAGAAGTTAGAGCCCTAACCGGTTTGGCTCAGTGGATAGAGCGTCGGCCAGCGGACTCAAGGGTCCCAGGTTCGATTCCGGTCAAGGGCAGGTACCTTGGTTGCGGGCACATCTCCAGTAGGCGGTGTGCAGGAGGCAGCAGATTGATGTTTCTCTCTCATCCATGTTTCTAACTCTTTATTCCTCTCCCTTCCTCTCTGTAAAAAATCAATAATAATAATAAAAAATCTAGAAAATTCCTTGGCGAGCAGAATGGGGCAGTTGAGAGCGCTGAACAAACGGGCCGAGTCATTCACAGCCGATAAAGAAGGTCGCCTCACCTAGAGATGACGTCTAGGCCTCAGCTGTATTTCAGCTCCAGGCCCAGAAAAGCAGCACAACCAAGTGGGTGAGACCAGGACCAGCTGCAGTCACCAATGCGCCACCTGCTCTGGCGCTGACCCATCCATGGAGACCACAAGCCCGAAAGAGCATGCCTGGAAAACAGTGAATAGTTTGCTAAATCCCCCCGAGACCTCCTGAAAATTCTGGCCTGCGAGAGAGAGAGAACGCGAAAGCAAAGGGCCCAGAGCAAGCTCTCCCCCTGGGGAGCACACTGCACCGTTCCTCCCCCCTCTCCTTCTCCCACAGGTGTGCACGTCCTAAACGCGAAGGGACCCGGAGAGACTAGCCACCCGGGAGCAATGGGCAGTGACAGCTCACCCGGGCCACCCCCTGACCCTGTCTCCCAGGCCCCTCTCTTGACTCCCAGTGAGCAGAGGGCTCTCCTGTGGCTGCTGCTATGCGAAGCCCTTCCTGGTTTCACCGTCCCCGGCGTTGATAAACGTACCCTCATAGTCACCCCGACTCGTGTTGTGAAGTTCCTCCTGCACCAGGTCAAGAACCCACACACGCCTGGCCAGCCCGAGGCAGACCGGCTCAGGGCTCAGGGCTCAGGGCCAGGTCCCCTGTCTGGTAACAGTGCCATGCTGGGCACCAATAGGACAAGCCTGCCTATGCTGACGTCTGCTGCACTTTCTCAGGCTGACCTCTTATTGGGGCATTTGGGGGGGCATATCCCAGTCCTTAACTGGACTTAACGCTGTTGGTCAGCGCCATGCTCTTGATGCCCAGACCCTGCGCTGGGTACTGACGGTATGATGGTGGCAGGCGGTCCTGGCAGGCTGCTGAGTCTCCGTGTCGCCTTCCTTCCTCTGGACCCCTTTGCTGATTTCCCCTCTGCCTCTTCCTTCGGGCTGTTTCCTAGGGTTCCGTCCTCCACCTTCCTCCACTCGTCTAGCGCTTGGCCGGGACCCTGTCAGCAGCTCTGGGGTGTTAAGCGCCATCCACTTGCCCAGGACCCCCACGCCAGTGCCCCTCGCCACCTATTCAGCGGTGGGCGGTTCAGTGCAGCGGAGATGCAGGTGTAAAAGGAGGAAGATGAATTCCGTTTGCTTATGCTCCGGCCCCACAGAACTTCTTCCAGGCCCTCAACTCAGCCAGGAGGGCTGCCTGCTTCGGGCGGGCCTTCACCCACCTGCGCCCTTCCTCTGGGATCCCGAGTCCTCTTCCGTCCATGGTGCCTGGTTGTCCTGTAGGTGTCCCGTTAGGGGTCATTCCTAACAGCCTCCCGTGACCTTCTCCCTGCTCCTCTCTCCCCAGATCGCGGGCAAGGTGCCCCCGTTTCGCCGCCAGTTGTTGACCTCAGCAAGTCAGCCACAACTCCCTGCCCGGCTTTGCTTTCACCTGAGCTCCATCCCCGCGGCCCTGCACTGGGCCCGGCGCAAGCCTCCCCTTAGAGACCCTCAGAGGGAGAGGGCGGACGAGCAAGAATGGGTCTTGCACATCCCGGTCCATTGACGCCTTGCGCCCGCCCCGAGGGCTGCGGGCCCTGGGGGTCACATCACGCAGACTCCGGGTCAGCGCAGGTGGCGGCGGAGCTGGCAGCCCTGAGGGCTTTGAAAGCCCACGTCTCTGGGTGGGGGCGGGGCGAGCCAAGCTCCCAGCAGGCCTAGCGTGGCCGGGCGTGGGTTGGCAGGCACGAGGCCTGGGCACGTGGCGCTGGTGCGCTCTGATTGGAGGGCCGGGAGCAGGGCGGGGCCTTGGGGCACACTGATTGGAGGGCCGGGAGCAGGGCGGGGCCTTGGGCACGACGCTGAGCCACGTTCGCACGTAGTCATCAGGCGGTTGAGGCGGCGCCGAGGCCAGGCTGCGACCATGCTGCGCAAGCTCACCATCGACCAGATCAACGACTGGTTCACCATCGGCAAGACCGTGACCGATGTGGAGCTGCTGGGCTCGCCGCCCGCCTTCCCGGCCGAGGCGGCCAGAGATGAGGCCCACCGCAGGGACAGAGGCCCTGGTGCCTGCCCCGTCGCCGCCCAGGCGCAGGCTGAGGCCCAGGCTGAGGCCCAGGCGCAGGCGCAGACGCAAGCACCCGCGCAGGCGCATCAGGCGGCATCCAGGAGGTAGGCGGCCGGGCTGCGGGTGGGTGCGGGGCCGGGACAACGAGGACTTGGGCCCCATTGGCACGTCCCTGGTCCCCGCTGCCTGCGCGATGCCAGGCCGTCCCAAAGCGAGCCGGCCACACCAGCTAACCTTCCCCTACCAGATGCGGAGTTCTAGTTTTTTTTTTTTTAATTAATAGAATATTTTGCTTATTTATTTTATTGATTTCAGAGAGGAAGGGAGGAGGAGAGAGAGAGAGAAACATCAATGATGAGAGAGAATCATGGGAGGGCTGCCTCCTGCACGCCCCTCACTGGGTATGGAGTCTGCATTCCGGGCATGTGCCCCGACCCAGTGACCTGGTTCATAGGTCAATGCTCAGTCACTGAGCCATGCCATGTGGCTGGGCTAGACGACTTTTTTAGAGCAGTTGAATTTTACATAAAAATTGAGTGCAGTGTGCCGTGGACCCCCCCAATCCCCCCCAGCATTGCCCTATTAACATTTTGCTCTAATGCGCTACATATGTTGCAACGGATGAAGCGGTGTGGTTACATCATAGCTAAGAAGGGGGGCCACTCTTGGTGTTTGTTGTACAGTCTGTGGGTTTGGGCAAATGTACAAGGACATGTATCCACCATCAGTATCATACAGAGCAGTTTCACTGCCCTGAAAATTGCTCTGCTCTGCCTATTCATGACCGCCCCCCCCCCCCCGCCTGGCAACCACTGATCTTTTTAATATCTCTATTGTTTTGCATGTTCCAGAATGTTCTATGCTTGGAATCACAGGTATGTAGCCTGTTCAGATTGGCTTTTTTCACTTAGCCAGATGCGATTAAGGTTCCTCCAGGCCTTGTCATGGCCAGAGAGCTCATTCTTCTCAAGTGCTCAGTAACAGCCCATGTCTGGGTACCACCTACTGAAGAACACGTTGGCGGCCTCCGAGTTTTGGCGATTACGAGTAAAGCTGCTGTGAGCACCCAGGCCCAGGTTTTTGTGGGGTCAGAAGTTTTCAACCCAATGGGGTACATACCCGGGAGCGTGGAAGCTGGAGCTTTGTTCAGTTTTATGGGCGCTCTGCCTCCCGCTATTGTTGGACTTAAGCAGCTGCTGTCTGTGATTGTGGTGGCAGGAGGTTGCCTGCTGTTTTTAGGAGACGTGGACCTGGTGAGTAGAAACACCTGCTCTCTCTCGGAAGGCCCGTGGAGGCACCTCCAGCTCTGGGTAGCTGCATCCCTGCTTGGCCCCTCCACGGAGTTCCACACCCTTTATGGTACAGTCCGCAGAGTGGTTTTGTTTTTATTTTTTTTTTATTATTATTTTTTAGAGTGGTTTTGTTTTTAACTTGTTAAGTTGACCTTGTCTGTTGCTCTGTCTGATCTATGGGTCAGGGTCCATGGTTGTTCCAGCCTTTGCAGGCTCAGGGGCAACTTGGGGCCTTCGGTGGGTTTGTGTCCTGGAGGCAGGGAGGGGACAGAGAGACCCTTGTGCCGCGTTGGGCGGCGGCGCTGCTCATGTTTTTGTGCACTTTGTTGCCTAGGATTACTCGGCTGAGTGACCCCGTAGGCTGCCCTCCTTACTGCTCCCTGCCCCCCCCCCCCCCCCCCCCCGCCCCAGCTTGCTCCCTAGACTTGGAGGACAGAACAGCATTGCTTTAAATACTCATTGTGGTGTGACATTGAAAGTAAATTATTAACCTTGTCAGAAATGATGTATAGATTTAAGTGTCCCTATAACTAAGGACCAGTTTTTTAAGTTTCCAGTCCTTTATGGATTGAGACTTTTGTAAAATAAATGAAAAGACAAAAATAAGCCCCATTCTAAAAATTAGTACAATCAGTGCGTGTGAAATTGCCAGGAGAGCGTCAGCCTCGGTAGTGAGGGGTGCAGGCACACAGTGTCAACCTTGTCCGTCTCCATCCTCCTCCTGGCAGGAGCGTCCTGGGCCTGCACCCTGCCCATCTCATGCCAGGGCCCCTCCCTCGTGTGGCAGGCACAGGGAAGCACCCTGGAGCCCTCCGGGGGGTGGATGGCGTTCTGACTGTAGATGAGGAAAAAGGTTGGGTGGTAAGGTGGCTTGTTGCTCAGCTTCCAGTGGGAAGTCCTGGGAAGTAGATGACCCCAGAGCTGTCCCCTGGACCTGTGCCTGTGTGACATGGCAAAGGGACTTGGCAGATGCAATAGAGGGTTCAGATCCTAAAACAGGGAGCTTACCTGGATTATCTAATCACATGCACCCTTCGGAGCAGAGGCCTCTGCCCAGTGGGGGTTCAGGCAGGAGAGGGGCTGGCCTGGTGGTTGTTAGATGAGGCCTCAGGGAAGCACGAGAAGGCTGTGGGCTGTGGGCGTGGCAGGGCCAGGCTGGTCCCCGCTGATGCTCCGAGCAAAGAAATGGGGCCTCAGACCTACAACCTCAAGGCACTGAGTTTGGCCGCATCCTGAATAAGGATCCAGTGGGGAACGCAGCCTGAATGAGGATCCAGTGGGGAACGCAGCCTGAATGAGGATCCAGTGGGGAACGCAGCCTGAATGAGGATCCAGTGGGGAACGCAGCCTGAATGAGGATCCAGTGGGGAACGCAGCCTGAATGAGGATCCAGTGGGGAACGCAGCCTGTGAGCACCTTGGTGTTGGCCTGTGGGACCCTAAGCAGGGGCCCAGTTGCGTTTCCCTGGATGTCCAGTTTACAGAACCTGGGATGGTACAGGCTGTGTTTTAAACTGCATTTGTGGCCCAGGCACACCTCGGAGATACTGCAGGGCAGTCCCAGACCAGGGCCGTGAAGCGAGCATCACAGTAAAGGGAGTCACGTGAGCGTCTGGCTTTCCCAGTGCATGTAAAAGCTACGCGCACACCATGCTGTAGCCTGTGAAGTAGGCCGTATGTTATGGTGAAATCTCTGGACATACCTTAACGGAAAACGCTAACCCTCACCTGAGCCTGTTGGAACAATGGCTTCCATGGACTTGCCCCATGCGGCGCTGCCTCACACCTTCTCTTTCTAAAGCAGCGGTGCCTGCCGAGCAGCACGAAGCCACGCAGGCTGCTGCTGGTTATGGCAGCCACAGGAAACGAGCCGGTGGAGCTGGCTCAGGGCCTGGCACGCGTGGATGGATGCGCAGGCCCTTGGCGGGTCCTGGGTCTGCCGCAGTCAGCGGCTGTGCGCGTGGGGACTGACCTTGCGCTCAGGGAGTTCCCGCGAGAAGTCTCACCGCCATGGAAGAGCCCTCGGCAACGCCTCCTGGAAAGGGAGGACCCGCACAGGAGCTCTGCTTGCAGGCCCTCTTCGGCTATCAGGTGCCTGTCTATCGAGCCCTGGTCGGCGTGACCCTGGTTATTGCACGGCTGGGATCAGAGGCCACAGTGAGGCCGCTCCCGGGTGTGCAGGGAGGACGGCCAGGAGGGTGCTTTGGCGGGTATGTTTAGTTCTGTTCTTTTTTTCTTTCTTTTTAGATGAAAAATAACCCCCCACAAATCTCCAAATATAAAATTATAGACATTAGGTCCCTTGGAATTACCTTTAAGAAGGTAAAGTCTAGCCCTAGCTGGTTTAGCTCAGTGGATAGAGCATCCGCCTACCGACGGAAGGGTCCTGGGTTTGATTCTGGTCAAGGGCATGTACCTCCATTGCAGGCTTGCTCTCCTGTGTGGGAGGCAACCAGCAGATGTGTCTCCCTCACATTGATGTTTCTTTCTGTCTGCCCCTCCCACTCTCTCTCTGAAATGCAATTCGAAAAATATCCTCAGGTGAGGATTAACAAAGAAACAAAAGAGAATGGTAAAGTCTAGCATCCTGTCTAATAAAGAGGGAATATGCTAATTGACCCTCACGCCATTGCAAAGATGGTGGTGCCCACAGCCAATAAGGAGGGAATATGCTAATTGACCCTCACGCCATTGCAAAGATGGCTGTGCCCACAGCCAATAAGGAGGGAATATGCTAATTGACTGCCCACCCTCAAAGATGGCTGTGCCCACAGCCAATAAGGAGGGAATATGCTAATTGACTGCCACGCCCTCAAATATGGCGGTGCCCACAGCCAATAAGGAGGGAATATGCTAATGGACTGCCATGCCCTCAAAGATGGCAGTGCCCACAGACACAAGATGGCGACGCCCAGTCACCTCAGCCCCCCAGCCACCCAGGGCCAGCCCGACGTGCAGGTAACCAGGGCCGGCTGAGGCTTGCACTGCCGGCAGTGGCAGCAACAGAGGTGTGATGGGGGCATCTCCTTCCCCTGATTGCTGGGTTGGCTCCCGCCCCTGACGACTCCCGGACTGTGAGAGTGGGCAGGCCGGGCTGAGGGACCCCCCTCCAGTGCATGAATCTTCATGCACTGGGCCTCTAGTTTGATCATAAAGATAAATATGACTAATGAATAATTTTCTACTTTAATGAAATTATGAAACGTTTAATTTAGATATTAAATATGCTGCTATTTTAAATGAACATAATATTGGTGTAAAGTATACGTCAGCATTGTTTTCTTTGAGAGTAGCAGCTACTAATGTTACAGCAGGCCATCTCTTTTTCCTGATCGGACACAGAGCTGTGTTTATACTTTCCCTTAATTTAGCTGAGATTAAAAATGAAGTGTCAGGATGAAGCTTTGTCCTCACGCTGCCCTCACTCCTGCCCCATGGCTCTCCCCTCTGAGAGAATGCCCTGGCGACACAGTCACAGGAGAGAGGATTCACGCCACTCGTTTATTTGTTCTGTGTGTAGCTCCCTCTTAGAATCAAAGTCCAGGTTGATGTCGAAGTGTCACACAGAATTTGTCAAATCTCTTACGACATAAATGCCTCACTTCCTGTGAGATGTTTTGAGGTATAAGAAAATACTTCAGATGTTTTTTTCAAAATATTTAGGAAACATTTTAGTTTTTGAGAAACATTGCACTGTTGGAGAGGTTCAAAGGGAGCACTGTCTAAAACAGGACACGCCCACAGGGGTCTTTAACTTTGACCTCACAACAGAGAGAAACGGGGTCACATCACCTTATTCTGAATATTAAGCTGTGACTGCGGTGGTCCTGAATCGCCGCCTCTGGTCACCAGCAGCCTAGCTGGGCGGGTGGTAATACGGCAGGTTCCACGTCCTGCGCAAGAATGTGGGGAGCCTGTTTTCCGCGTGTCGCTCCACGTAACTGGAAACAGTGGGAATCTCATCCTGGTCTGAACTCCGGGCGCTGGCCCCTGGACACGCAGGGTGAGTGGGACCCCCCACTGCCAGGCCCGGCTGCCCGCCTTTCTCAGGGCTACCCAGGGCGTCCTCCAGAACTTGCTTGAAGATGTAGACAATTTCCCAGGGCAGGACATCATTTTCTGCCAGAACTTCTCGAAATCTAGAGGGAAGCAGTGAGAATATGTGGTTCAGACAGTTCCCTTTGCCATCCCCTTGTCTCCCACATGCAGCATGTCCTGTGGCCGTGTGGCGGTGCCACCTGTGAGGGTCTGCACGCGGCTTAGTTTATGCGTCTAGTAAAGAGATTTCGGGGTGACTTAAAGCATTTCTAGCCAGTAAGATAGCAGCAGATATTGCCCGCTAGGCGTTCGGTTGCTGGGAATTGGACGCACACGGTTAAAGAGCTTGCCGATAGCGTGCACTTTCCCATGTGGATGCGTGAGTGCTTAGACCCACGGTATGCGCATCAGAAGCAAGAAGGGGGGCTGTTACCTGCTGAGAATGGCTCCCGCCTGGCAGGGCTGCACTTGCGAGCAGAGAGCTTCAAGGTGCCTTTGTTCAGTAGCTGGGATGGCCGTGTGGGGGTTCTGGTAGGTTCTCAGCCAGGTGTAATCTACCCCCGCGCGAGCCCCTTGGTGCCCATGGTCCACCTCTTGTATGAACCTCTCCCGCTCCTTCAGGTGCCACTGCAGCTCCCGCAGCAGCGTCCTGGCCACGGCCTCCGAGCCAGGGCGGCGTGCCGCTTGGCAGGGGTTGTGTTTGGGCCATCGCATCCAGCCGAAGAGGGGCATCTAGCCTGTGGGAGGGTTCTCACGCGTTTATTTGCATACAGTGTCACGGTTCTGACAGCACGTATTTGTCTCTGCATAATGCATTTTCCAGAGAAGTGAGTGCATTTTTCTCTGGGTAGATACACAGGTCAAAATAAGGTCGGAACATGGATGAAAGTCTTAATTCCTAACTAGGTCGGTGCCCAAAACCAAGCTTTAAAAATGCTTTGTGTAGCTAAGCAGAAATGAGATATACAACGTTAGAGATAACCTGCAGACTGAACATTCTCTGAGAATCACACTTCACACTTGCTCTAAAAGTTCTGAGGACACTTTAAAATATTAGCACAGCAAAGTGCTGTACAGAAACATGCGTGGCACGGGCGGGGACAGACACGGGTCAGCGTACCTTGAGGCTGCGGTCCACTCGGCGCTCGGCCGCCTCACTCAGGCCCGTCTGCTGCTCCCGCTGCGCCTGCGAGGCTGCCTCCGCTCGCCGCCGGGGCTGCGCTTGAATAAATAACTTTCTATGTTGGGAACGAGGTTGTGAAGTCTTCCTGTGGAGAGGCGCTCATTAATTCACCTTGTAAGCAGCGGAGGAAACGACAGAAATAGCTTACTACCGAAGCTGCACTGCTTACATAAGGTCAGCCTTTGACTGTGGCTCGTCGTCTGAAAAGACGCCGGCGGCCTGGTGCTGCCCTCGATGCGTGCAGATGTGGGGGGGAGGGAAGTGGATGCCGAGCGAGTGAGCACGTGCAGCAGATGTGCCCCCAGGACACGGGGGCTGTCTCCTGCGCTGCCTGCTGCGCGGCTGCGGGTCACAGTGGAGCTGAAGTTCGTGCCTCTGGAGCTCCAAAAATAACCTTGTTGCTTTGACTCTTCAGCTGTACTCTCAGGCCTTGGGAGCCAGGTCCCTGTCCTCTGTGGGGACAGCAGGGAAAGGGCACCAGGCTTGACTGTTGGCAAAGCACAGGTTCTGAGCAAGTGCCATCCCCAAGTAAGAGGCAGAGCCGCCGGGTCAGGGTGAGCTGCGGAGTAGCCGGGACTCCCCTCGTTTTCTTTCTGAATGGTAGTGTGTGCAAGCGGGTCACAGCACAGGATGCCTGCCACGCATGTGCAAGCAGGTAACTGAAACATGGCACCATGATCTCTGAAAACACGGTGGTGAGGCAGTAATGGAGTAAGGACCGGGAAAATGGAGCTGTGAGGACATGTGACTCACTGTAGCGACCACCTCCTGTGTGGTGGGTGCTGAGGACCAGGGCATCACTGTGCGGCCTGTGGTGCAGGCAGGTCTGGCTGAAGAGCAGGCGGGGTCTGCGCTCCAGGCCTGTGTTTGATGACAGCACAGTGGCTTTGCCTTGGATGACATCTAATAAAAGATAATACACAAATTGACCATACCTCTGCGATGACCACCAGCCAACCAGGAGTGAGTATGCAAATCAACCCAACAAAGATGGTGGGTTAATTTGCATATGCAGGTGCGGTGTGAAGACTGAAGACTGAAGAAGACTGAAGAGGCTTGGCTTCTCCGCTGTGGCTGGAGCGAAGGCCTGGGTCCCGGGTGCCAGAGGAAAACCGGTGCCGGCAGCCAGGGGAAGGAAGGCCTATTGCACAAATCTTCATGCAACGGTCCTCTAGTTTAACAATATTTCTCTCTGGCCCTTTCCTCCAAATGAACCATGAAGAAGAGACGTGGTTCACATTAGGCCTGCATGTCATGGTGAGAGAGGTTATGTGTGGCGTCTGCAGCACCAGCGGCTCACAGGGCAGACCGCGCCATCAGCTGCAGCCAGGAGGTTTCCAGTATACTGTGGCGGTCAGCGCTCGGGACAGCACCCTGCCAGCCGCCTGTGGCCTCCCGCTGCTGCTGCCCCTGGGTGACCGCCTCTGATGGCTGTGGTTCATGCTGCCTCGAACCTGGTGCAGGCCACCTGGAGCAGGTTGGCTGTGGAGCCAGCACGGCGTTTCTGCTCAGGGCTCTGCAGGCTTCCCGCGCCCCTCTATCCGGCCCCTCTGGCTCTGCCCACAGCACACTCTGTCCCAGGCAGGTTCGCTGTGTCCGCGTGCAGACCTGCACGGCCCTTCTCATTTTTCTCCTGGTCTTTGCCTGAATGCTCTTCGTCCTACTAACATTGCACCTCTGCTCGCCCCTCTCCTCTGCTGCGTTCTCCCTGGGAACCTGTCGCCTCTGGCACACGCCCCACTGTCCTTCACTCCCCAGCCGACTGCAGCCTCGAGGCCTGAGTGACTGCTTTGCTGAGGGAACGAAGGAGTAGATATCAGGGAAAGAGGGACCAAAAGAATGCTGACAGGCTGGTATATCAGGCCAGAGGTGCCTTTAATGCAAATCCATTGTGTTAAAGTGACTTCAAACTTCAGTGTTGGCATCACCGTCATTCCTCCGACAGCAGCGCATTCCAGGTAGGCCCTCTCCCAGAAACTCGGCGAAGTGCCGCGGGCCGTTTGCATGTCACAGTGCAGGTGTCTTTTCTCACTGAATGATTGGGACATTTAAAAAAATGATTTTAGAAAGAGAGGAGGGGAGGGAGAGAGAGAGAAACATTGACTGGCTGTCTCCTGTACGCACAGGCATGTGCCCTGACCAGGAATCGAACCAGAGCCTTTTGGTGCACAGGACGCTGCTCAGCCAACTGAGCCACACGGCCAGGGCTGTTTGGGACATTTGTGTCTATTAGTATGAGTATGGCCTCAGATGGCATTCTTTAAAAAAATGATACAGGTTGCCGAAACCGGTTTGGCTCAGTGGATAGAGCATCGGCCTGCGGACTGAAAGGTCCCAGGTTCGATTCTGATCAAGGGCATGTACCTTGGTTGCGGGCACGTCCCCAGTAGGGGGTGTGCAGGAGGCAGCTGATCGATGTTTCTCTCTCATCGATGTTTCTAACTCTCTATCCCTCTCCCTTCCTCTCTGTAAAAAAATCAATAAAATATATTTTAAAAAAATGATACAGGTTAAGTAAGAGCATGCCACAGGTTAGCGTGTCCCTCTGCTGGGCTTCCCCCCCCCGACCCCCCACCCCCCCGCTTCTAACTCTCACAGGTGTGATGAGAAGGCACCCGCCTCCCTGGAGCCCTAGGCCCTGCCTGTCACCAATGAGGGGCCTGCAGATCTGGATGTCTCCTCGCTTGGGAGGACGCTTCAGGCTGTGCCTCCGGCTCTGAGACGGCCTCCCGGGTGCTGGGACGGGCAACACTCGCTGAAAGGACCGAAGCCTCCGTGCCTCCTGTCCCCACGTGCTCTGCAGAAGGCGCGGAGGGGACAGGTGTTGGCTGCAGAGCTGTGCGTTCTAACAGACACGGCAGGCGGCTCGCCCTCAGAGGGAATGTCAGACCCATTACCACCCTCCCTATAATCTGAGTATTTGCCAATTTGAAGGATGAGAAAATGGTTTCGCATCACTTTAATTTGCATCTGCTTGGTAAATGACTACGAATTTAAGTGTATTTTTACTTTTTTGTTGTTGTGAATCCTCACTGAGGATATTTTTGCATTGATTTTTAGGGAGAGTGGAAGAGAGAGGGAAAGACAGAAACAACAGTGTAAGAGAGACACATTGATTGGTTGCCTCCTGCATGCGCCCCGACCAGGGCCTGGCCTTGGGCCAGGGAGGAGCCTGCAACCAAGCTTGGTATGTGCCCTTGACTGGAATCAAACCTTGGGACCCTTTGGTCCGCAGGCGGATGCTCTATCCACTGAGCCATACCAGCCAGGGCTCCCTTTACTTGTTTATCGACCATTTGCATTTCTTCTGTGACTTGATGAAGAGTGGTCAAGCATTCCTCGGCGCAGTGTGAGTCCAGGGCTTTTTGGAAACAGTGTGCTGAGTTTTGATGTTCTCTGCAGGTCACTTGGCCAGAAGAGTGGGGAACTGGAGTATATTAACAAGTACAGACAGCTCGAAGCACAGGAGTTCGACATGCATGGCAGTGACCACCCAGCCCGCGCGCCAGGTAACCGGCATCGTTCACTGTTACAAAATAGGAAGTGTGAGCTGTCCACTCGCTAAAACGTTAACTTTTTTTTTTTAATTGAATTTTTGGGATGATGGTTAATAAAATTCTATAGGTTTCAGTGTACAATTCCATAACACATCACCTGCATAATGTATGGTGTGTTTACCATCCCAAGTCAGGTCTCTTAAAACATTAAATTCTTAAAAGTCTAAGAAATGTAGCCTTTTGGTCAATAAAGAATCCATGCTGCTTGCTAATTTGGGATTTTGGGGACTAAAGTGTACATTTTTTTCTTTTAAATATAGATCCTAAAGAGTCTGTTCTTTGAAAGACTAATAACATTATCTTACTATTAATTAGAAACTTACTTAAAATTGTTAATAGTTTAAGAAAAATAAACATTAAGACAGAAACCTAAACAGAGGGTAAACTGGTAGCGTAGAAGGTGCAGGTCCTTCCTAGCACCCTCCCCAAGGACAGGCCGCTCTGCTCCGAGTTTGGGTGGAGCGACTTTCTGTAGCAGCAGGCGCAGGTCCCAGCGGGCCGCCGGCTTCCCAGGCTGGCCACCTGGACTTCCTGCAGGGCAGCGGCGAGGGTCCTCTGTGCTCCTCTCCCAGGCTGGCCACCCGGACTTCCTGCAGGGCAGCGGCGAGGGTCCTCTGTGCTCCTCTCCCAGGCTGGCCACCCGGACTTCCCGCAGGGCAGCGGCGAGGGTCCTCTGTGCTCCTCTCCCAGGCTGGCCACCCAGACTTCCCGCAGGGCAGCGGCGAGGGTCCTCTGTGCTCCTCTCGGCGGCGTGCGGCCTCCAGCTTAGGACAGAGGCCGGGGAGAGCAATAGTTCCTCTTCCTCAGTAGCCTGTAAAGGTCAGAAACAGTCCGCTCACACAG
Source organism: Plecotus auritus (assembly GCF_963455305.1). NCBI lineage: Eukaryota > Metazoa > Chordata > Mammalia > Chiroptera > Vespertilionidae > Plecotus > Plecotus auritus. Next base: position 4,158,992 of record NC_137770.1, on the reverse strand, counting down.
CACGTCCCTTCGTCCTGCGGGCTTAGCGGGGCTTCTTGACTCCTCGCTGGTACCCACCCTCAGTTCCGGAGGGTCGGAGCCGTTGTCTGCCCACTGCTCCCGTCGCTTTGTAGTTCCCGTTTCTGTCACTTGACGCACGTTGCTGTCTCATTGTTGGCTTTCACCTTTGCCTCCCCCCATTCTGGCGTGGCAGACTGGCCGGTGCCCCCTCCTGGTCTCCCCCCTTTGGTTCTTGAAGAGGATGTCTGTGGGCTTGGTTCAGCCTCTTCACTGCCCTCGGGGGTGGTGGTCCGGCACCCAGTACGTTGGTGCCAGAAGTGGTAGCTCTAAGTGCGCGTGCCCTTCCACCAGTTCCTGCGTCTCTAAGGGCAGTGCCAGCTGTGCGCGTGAGAACGGTGATTGCACCGCTGCTTCTCTGGGAAGCCATGACGCCGCCTAGCCGTCCGAGGGCGGGCGGGGACCTGATGGGGAGGGCGTGCAGCTGCAGCAGCAGCAGGGAGCCAGCAGGCTGCTGTGAGACCCGTCGTGTGGGTGTCCGTTTGGGGGAGTGCGTGGGGTCCAGGTGATGCGCTGGCTACACCTAGGTCCACTGGCCCTGGACACACCCCCAGTGCCCTGGGCCCGGAGCCCCGTGCATGCGGCCTGCGGGGTCGCCCCTGGGGAAGAAGCCTGCGACTCCAACGTTTGCCCTGTGACCTTGATTTGGACTCCCGTTGGAACGGCTGTCACTGGCCTGAGACCCCAGCTCAGGTCAGAAACCCTTGTCTGAGGACCCATAGAGCTGCCTTCAGATTTGCCTCCGAAAGCACAGCTGTGCAGCCGCAGGCGAAGGGGCAGCCTCTGCAGGGCGGCCAGGCCGTCGCCTAGCGCCGTGGTCGGCAAACTCATTAGTCAACAGAGCGGCAACAGAGCGAGCCGCAGTTTGCCGACCACTGGCCCAGCGGGTTCCCGCCACAGTCCCTGGCGTGTGCCGTGTCCATGCTGCCGGGGTGCCAAGGACAGAAGAAAACAGCAGCGCCCTGGGTAGGCATGGAACCCAGACCTTCTGGGGTGTGGGCCAATGCTCTAACCACTGAGCCACCGGCAGGGCACTAAATGAAGATCTAAAAAAGGTGCACTATTTTTTAAATGAGGTTTAACAGCATTTTCTAACTGTGAGCCTGGCTTCAGACCGGCTCCTCTCCCAGGGTTTCTGCTTTGACATGGCAGGTTCTCCTCGTCCTGGGTGTGTCCTTCGTTCTGGGGAAGGGCCGCCGTGCTGCGGCCTTTGAACTTGGGTCCTCGAGTGCTTGTGGCTCTTCCGGCGTGAAGGGCTGGCCTCTGCTGAGTAGTCAGGGCGGGCAGGGTAGCAGGTGTCATACCGGTTAGTGATGCTGTCGTTAGTGACAGCCCTGGAGTGAACGGTGTTCCCGCGCTCACAACTCCGTGGCGCCCCGCCCCGTATCAGAACCGAAAGGGGAACATTCTAGTTGTTGAATTTTGTGTTCAGAATGCCCTCCCACACTGGGAGAAAGGGACATGCAGATCCTTATTTGAAGATTTAATTTCGTGCTTAAATGAGCACCGCAGGAGGTAAACTCACTCTCTAGTGTAGTGTCTGGATTTTAAGGTGAGAAACGTTAATATGTTCTCCAGGTAAAGCCACCCCACCCTCTCGCCACTCGACTTCCTGGAAGGGGGACTTTGTGAACAGAAACCAGCGTGGCTTCTGGTTTCCAGACCTTTCCAGTCGATGTAAAATATTTTAATGTTGATTACCTAGGGCAGTGGTTGGCAAACTGCGGCTCGCGAGCCACGGTTTGCCGCTCTGTTGACTAATGAGTTTGCCGACCACTGCCTTAGGGAAAAACACTTAAAAAAACATTTTAATAATGTACTAATGTCTTTAACCTGAAGTCAAAACTTCTGGGTAAGGGTAATGCCTATGCAGTGGTCAGCAAACTCAGTCAACAGAGCGGCAAACTGCGGCTCGTGAGCCGCATGTGGCTCGTGAGCCGCAGTTTGCTGACCACTGACCTAGGGTAAAGAGACAACAGGAAACCGAACAGCCCTGGGTGAGGTTGGGGTACTTCTCATGTCACGTGGGGACTGCACTTGGCTGTGTGGAGTTTGTGATTTGCCTTAACGTATCCATTGTCCTTTCCTTGAGAGCGTAGCGGCGTTCCCTGCCAGCTGCCTTTGGCTTGCTGCTGGCGCCCAGTGAGAGACCACAGCGCGAACACCCTCTGCCCCTGCCCTCCCCCTGCCCCTGCCCTCCCTGTGCCCCTGCCCTCCCTCTGCCCTCCCCCTGCCCTCCCCCTGCCCCTGCCCTCCCCCTGCCCTCCCCCTGCCCCTGCCCTCCCCCTGCCCTCCCCCTGTCCTCCCCCTGCCCTCCCCCTTCCCCTGCCCTCCCCCTGCCCCTGCCCTCCCTCTGGTGCTGGACGGGAGGCAGGCCTGACCTGGGCTGGCTCTGCTTCAGCCACTGACCTGACAATGGCAGCTTGCCTCTGTGTTCCGTGCAGGGGGCGGGCCGGGTGTAGACAGTTGGATAGAGCTTCTGTCTGTTTGTTTGTTTGGAGTTTGTGTTTTGAAAATTCTGTCTTTGATGCCTGCAGCCAGGGGTGTACATCCCGTCAGTGCTGTCAGGGGCGGCCGCGGGGCCCCGGGGCCCCGGGCTCAGGGCTCAGCAGGACAGCTGCGGCCTTGTCAGCGTCTCTCCCCTTCAGAGCCCCTCCCTGTGCTCCTTACTGCTCCTCTGTCTTCCACACTTGCCTGCATATCCCTCCTGCAGCAGAGGCCGGCCCAGCAGCCCTCCCCTCCGTCGTCCTCACTCGGGCCCCGTGGATCTCATCCTTCCACATGTTGTGTGGAAAAGGCCTGTTCGTGATCGAGACGCCTCGAGCATCAAGAAGGTGTTTCCCTGTTGAATAAACATCGTGTCCTGCTTGCATTTGTGGGCGGGCCTAGATACCCAGCCCGGAGACCCAGCGTGCGTTCAGAGTTCCAGACAATTGAATGACATGTGAGTTAGCAAGTGTTCAACGTGGCGTTGGCTTTAAAAGGACTCTTGTTGTTGTTAATCCTCACTGAGGATGTTTCCCCAGTGGTTTTTAGAGGGAGGGGGATTGACACAGAGAGAGAAACATTGAGGTCAGACACATTGATTGGTTGCCTCCTGCATGTGCCTCAAACGGGGGCCAGGGATCGAGTGCAACCAAGATACATGCCCTTGACTGGACTTGAACTCGGGCCCCTTCAGTTCGCAGCCAACGCTCTAACCATTGAGCAACTGGCCAGGGCCGCTTTAAGGACTCTTTAGCTGAGAGTGCTCTGGTGGGGGTGGGGGGCACCCGGGGAGGGGCTCACCAGCTGGGAGGACAGGAAGGCAGCACTGATGTGTCTCAGCTGAGAGGAGCTGTGGAGGGAAGTGAGGTGAGGCTGAGGATTGGAAAGCTGTCGGTAGGAGGCAGCGGGCAGCCCTGAACCAGTGCCTCTGCTGGCCCAGAAGAAGCTCCTTTGGCTCTGAGAGATTTGACAGCTCTGCCTCTGCTCCTTTCAAGTTCAGAGCAAGTGCCCCACCGGGATTCACATACAGGCAAAGGGCCACACCCACCATCTGTTACTAGAGCAGCGATAAGCCGTATGCACGGGAGAGCACGGGAGAACTTGTGCACGCGTCGGACGGAGGGGCCCGGGAAGGTGGAGGGAGGGACGCTGGGGCAGAGGACGGGGCTCGAGGACGGAGGGGACCGGGAAGGTGGAGGGAGGGACGCTGGGGCAGAGGATGGGGCTGGAGGAGAGGCCGGCGAGCCGGGCAGACGTCTGGGGCGGGACGGCGCTCTGGCTGAGACTTGGGAGAGACAGGGAGGCCGCAGAGTTGAATTTGGAAGTAAAATTATTCCCAGTAAGAGTTCATATGCCATGAATTTTAACGTCAGTGTGTCAGGTGGGGTGCAGAGGTTCGGAGTTACAGGAGGAGCTCCCAGGAGCGCGGTGAGGGGGCTGGGCGCCCGTCATGTGTCTTTCCCAGCGGAGGGCGCCCCTCCCTGGTGCTGTACCTCCCAGCTACCAGCTGTGTTAATAGCAAGCAGCGAACTGAAGCACTTACCAGTGTGTGTTCTGTGGACGTTTCTATGAGCTTTGTTCTGTGCGCTCCCCTTTGATTGAGCCCCATTTCCCAGCAACGAGCACCGTGCCTGCAGGTCTCCTGTCTCTGAAGGGAGAGCTGAGCCCCTCTCAGATGTGCGACGCGGAGCGGGGACTAGGGAACTTGTGAATTACCCTCAGTGTGAGCCTGTATAGAGCATGCGTGTGCGTGTGTGTGTGTGCGCGCGCGTGTGCGTGTGTATGTGTGTGTGTGCGTGCGCGCGTGTGTATAAATGTGTATGTGCAGATTAGAAATAACATTGCGTTGTTTGCCTTGTCTTTTTTTTTAAAATATATTTTATTGATATTTCACAGAGAGGAAGGGAGAGGAATAGAGAGTTAGAAACATTGATGAGAGAGAAACATCGATCAGCTGCCTCCTGCACACCTCCCACTGAGGATGTGCCTGCAACCAAGGTACATGCCCTTGACCGGAATCGAACCCGGGACCCTTCAGTTCACAGGCCGAGGCTCTATCCACTGAGCCAAACAAGTTTCGGCTTGTCTTTTTTTTTAATCCTCACCCGAGGATACTTTTCCATCTATTTTTAGCGAGAGTGGAAGAGAGAGGGAAAGACAGAAACATCGGTGTGAGGGAAACACATCGGTTGGTTGCCTCCTGCCCGTGCCCTGACCAGGAGCCTGCAACCGGAGTACATGCCCGTGGTCAGAATCGAACCCGGGACTCTGGTCCGCAGGCCAGCGCTCTACCTGCTGAGCAAACCGGCTGGGGCTGCCTTTCTCTTTCCAGGTAAGAAACAGCCTTGTATTCATTTTGTCTGAATCCAGGTCCACGGCCCCCTTTGGCTAAGTCAAGCAATGTCACGTGCATCCCAGAGACAACGTATAAATACCCCGATTTGCCTATAAATCGGTGCAAGGAAGAGGTAAGAGTCTTGTTGTTGTGATGTGATTTTTGCGGTGTGAACAGGTGCCGGCCCAACCCTTTTGGTGGACAGTCTGAGTGTGGAGGGGCAGGCGAGTGCCCGCGTGCGCGGCTCTGAGCAGAGGGCGCAGCAGGGGTGTTGGCGTGGCCACGGCGAGCGCCGGGCGGGCCTTCCTGGGCTGTGCTTCGTTTGCTCGGCGTCCGCGCTGGTCTCCCACGTGGCTGCTGCCCCGTCTTCCTCTGAAGCAGCGTGAGCGGACGGCGCCACCAGGAGGGCAGCTCACTGCCTCTCACGCCGTGTGTGCCGGGGAGCAGCGGCCACAGGGAAACGGACGGCCAAGGGCCAGGTGGAGTTTTACTTTTGCTTTAGATGGAGGCACACGCGTTGATGGAGTTGACACACTTTGCTGGGTGTTAGAGGGCAGTATTCACACTGAGAGGTGCTCCCTGACCCCAGCACTGGCTTACAGAAGCCCAGGTGGCGTGGGGCCTGGGTGGGGGGGGACTATGCCCGTGGCCCCTGTAAGTGGGCAGTGGAAGCTGTTTAAACAGGTGTCTGTAAGGTTTTAAGTGGACTTTTCAAGCCACTTGGATGTAGTAACAGCTATGTTTCCATGTTTTTCTTCCTAGACTTTCATGTTTCTCAGTAGAATACTTAAAAACTTCAGAATAATTGAAATTTAGACTTAGCAAGAGCTGTAGAAACCCAGTTTGGTGTTTCGTTCTTCTAGATCAGTGGTCGGCAAACTCATTAGTCAGCGGAGCCAAATATCAACAGGACAACGATTGAAATTTCTTTTGAGAGCCAAATTTTTTAAACTTAAACTTTTTCTAACGCCACTTCTTCAAAATAGACTCGCCCAGGCCATGGTATTTTGTGGAAGAGCCACACTCAAGGGGCCAAAGAGCTGCATATGGCTCGCGAGCCACAGTTTGCCGACCACTGTTCTAGATGAAGAAGTTGAGAAGTAGAGGGGAAGTTGGCCCGGTTTCTGCAGAAGCAGTTGCTGGTTGTGGAGGACACGCTGGCTGAAATGTAGCAAACTTCAGCCTTCTTGCTCCTTGATGATGCCCAGGTGGTTATTCAGTAACTTAAAGGTGGAAGGACGGTCACCCCGAAAGCTTTCTCAAGAGAAACGTTGGTCCTCAGGTAATCTCATGTCCTTGTTCACTCTGCGGGAATGCTGAAAGACCTTTTTTCACTCGCAGGTCATTTCTTTGATAGAAAGTAACTCTGTGGTGATCATTCACGGCGCCACGGGCAGCGGTAAGAGCACGCAGCTGCCGCAGTACATCTTGGACCACTACATCCAGCGCGGCGCCTACTGCCACATCGCCGTCACCCAGCCGCGCAAGATCGGGGCCAGCAGCATGGCCCGCTGGATCAGCAGGGAGCGCGCCTGGACGCTGGGCGGCCTGGTGGGCTACCAGGTGGGTGGAGCCGCAAGGACTGTGTGAACTGACGTCCGACCTGACGTTTTCCTGCTGGGATTAAAACGAGCCCAGTTGCTCATGAGTAGCACTGTGGCATAATTTAAAAAACAGTGGAACTCTGAATTCCTTGAAAATAACTTGAGCTTTTTTCCAGTTTAATAGGGAAAAAACCTCTGACTTAGGCTTTTACGCTCTTACCTTTTCATTATATTCTTGTACGTAGATGTTCTCATACATAATGGTCTTAATGTAAAAGTGATGTAACCCCCTGATAAAACGGATGTTTTGGAGTTAAATGCAGCCACTTAAACCTGAACACTTGCCCCTCTTTCCTTTCCTTCCCCCCATCTAGGTGGGGCTGGAGAAGGTGGCCACGGAGGACACCAGGCTAATTTACATGACGACCGGGGTCCTGCTGCAGAAGGTCGTCAGCGCCAAGAGCCTGGTGGCCTTCACGCACATCTTCATCGACGAGGTGCGTGCACTGCCCTCGCTGTGCTCCGCTGGGTCTCGGCTCACGGCTCACAGCTCACGGCTCACGGAGCCGGTGCGGCGGCCTGACGCCTGTGCAGGGGGCCATGGGCCAGCCCGGAGGCCGGGGGAGGCGGGGTTGGGTCGGAACTCGCAGTGCGGGGCTGAGGGCCCTGCGCACCTCAGAGGAGAGGCCCGCGGGGCTTCGGTGAGGAGCAGCTTCCTGTTTCTCACGTGGGAGACGGTGAAGTGCGGAGGCCGTGCTCTGGGGTCTGGGGCGTCATGAGGGCTGCCCAGGCGTTGGTAGGTTCCCAGCCATCCTCTGTGAGCGTGACTTGGTCAGCGGCTGCTGATCTGTCCTCGGTGCTCCTTCCCCACGTGCACCGCGGGCTCGGAGGGCGCTGCGCGGGGAGAGACTGGCTTCTGCACGAGCAGCTGCGCGCTCCAGTCGGCAGAGAAATGTCTCAGCAGCTTCCCACTGTCCACTTGTGTGTGGAGGCGTCCTGACTTAAGCCCCGGGTCCTGTCCCTTTGCTGTCAGCTGGTGCTGGGGTGGGGCAGGCCGGGGTGGCTCCGGCCCTCCGATCGGCTCGGCCAGGAAAGCCTCTGCGTGAGGAGGGCCACGAAGCAGCCGCGCCCCAGCGCTCTGCAGCTCTCCCGGCCGCGCGGCTTCTTCAGGGCCAGCCTCCTGTCGCCGGTCCTACAGTGCCCGAGCCACAGCACATGTCCCGTCGGGCAGGGCACTGCTGCCCCGGCCGCTGCCGCTCTGCACTCACCGCTGAGCAGCCGTTCACTTGTGACCTGCGGAGGCGTGGACGTGGCCCGTGGTTCTCCAAGCTGGGGCCAGGGGGGGTTGGCTGTAACAGTGGTCTGGGCACTGTTGGCATTGAGTGGGCCGGGCCAGGGTTGCTAAACATCACTCCACCCCAATGCCCGTGGGCTCCCTCCTAGCCGGGACGGACCCAGCAGTGCCGCTGGCTCCCTGCCGGCCCCGCCCTGTCACTCAGCGCCGGTGCTGCCTGCGTCTGTTGCAGGTGCACGAGCGAACCGAGGAAATGGACTTCCTGCTGCTGGTGGTCCGCAAGCTTCTAAGAGCCAATTCCTGTTTTGTGAAGGTAAACTGACTTCAGGAGGAACAGCGAGACGTGGGACTGAGACTGACGGTAGCTTCGCTTCTCTTTGTTTTGTCAGCAGCAGGGACCCTCACGGGCCTGCCGTGCAGTGCTCCGGGCTGGCTAGCAGGGAGGGCTGCTCTGAGGGCATGGGGTCGGCCCTGGGCGTTGTGTCGCCTGAGGTGGTAACGCTCAGCCTGGAGGGGAGGACCCGAGAGTGGCTGGCGGATGAAACGCGGGTGGTGGAGCCCGCTTTCGTGGGGAAGCACTGCGTGGACAGGCGTGTGCACGCGGCTGCAGTCGCTGTTTTGAAAACAGCACCGGAGCGCACGGGAGTCTGCCCGGTCCGATGCACCACGTCCTAGAGACACACGTGATGCGGCACCCGAAGTCCCTGGGGGTCAGTGCTGTTCACCCTCCTGAACAGAAGGGAGGCCAAGCTCTCGCTGAAGGCAGCGGGTGGGGAGGGGGAGGGTGGCGGGGGTGCTTAATCATTATGCCCTAGACCAGGGCTGCCGTGCTGCCGGCCAGAGGCCTTGGGGGCCCCTTGAGAGCGGGGGGTGGGGTGGGGTGGGTGCAGAGCGGGGCTCTGTCATTGACGAGGGCTGCGACGGGCCCCCTGCCGTGGAGACAGGCGCCTCGGAGTCGGCCATGCTGGTCTTCGGGTGCTTCAGCCACTCGCTTAGCGGGACGGCTCCTCTCCCCCCACCCGAGGGGCCTCAGCCGGAGGCGTTCTCTGCACCGCGGGCTCAGGGAGGGTGGAGCTCGGAACCCACATTTGCAGCGCCTTGTCTTACGCTTGAGGTGACTGAACGCATGAGAAGGTTGGCCGTTGCTTTCCCTCTGGAGTTGTAACATAAAGGTGACGTTAAAGAGGGTTAGACCAACGGGAGCATTTCTTGATTGTCGTTTCCGTGACGTTTTTTGCTCTAAGGTAGTTGATTTTGTTTTAGTTTTCAGTTTTCAGTAGTCACGGGAGTCAGTGCCGGGGTCTTTACAGGTCACCGCCCCGCTGCCCGGCGGCAGGAGCCCTGCCTGCTGTGGGCGCAGGAGCTGGCCGTCAGTTCCCCAGCACCCTGGTTTATTTGAACACGGGAGCAGAGCGTTTTCAGATGTGGGGCCGCGATAGGGTGTGTGCAGCTGGGCCAAGAGTAGAATTCAAGTGCCAGAAGGTTTTGCAGTCAGTTTTTGAAACTTGAAAATTCCTTTCTTATTACTTTTTAAAAGGAGAGACCAGGTGCCGGAGCGCCGGCAGGCGGCCTTCCCACTACCTGTGGGGCCACTGGCTCCGGCCCTCGCCGGCCCCGGACCCTGCTGCTGCTGGCCGACCACGCAGACCAGCTGGGACGGGAGGGGTCTGAAGGCGGGGGGGGGGAGGAGGGGGGCAAGGGGCGCACAGGAGGCGGGGCCGGGGCAGCGCTGCCTGCACCTGGAGCCCAGGTCAGATTTGGCCTCAGGTTGGCACCCCAGGGGCTTCTGGGAGCTTCCTCTCCGCCCTGGGCCACGTCCTCCCAGTGCGTTCTGCTCTGTGTGGTTTTACCGTTTGTGTGGAGCGTCAGAGCGGGGAGCTCAGGTCTCCTGCTCCCCCAGCAGCCGTACCGAACGCCTGTGTTTGCCTTCCTGCTGAGCTGTGCGCGGCAGACTCCTGATGCCGGGCGACGGGTGAGGGCGCGGACCTTCGTGGGGAGCCGCGGGCCGCGCCGGCCTTCCTTGCCGTTGTGTGAGGACGTCACCAACGCACGCTTCCCTTGGGCAGAACAGTCCTGTGTCCGCAGGAGAGGGCGGCTCCCTGGTCGCCGCCCCCTGCGCCCGGCCATCCCGCCGTCCTCGCGGCTGCTGCACCTCCTCCTGGAGCGCCTCCTCCAGTCCCTTCCATTTCCAGTTGTTTCTGATGCAGAGGTTCCTTCTGGGGAGACGGTGCAGCGTCACTGGGACCCCGTAGCTCCTCACTCGATAGGTGTTTGAGGAGAAGAGGGAAAGCTGGCAGCCATCGCCTCCCACGAGAGGTCGAGTCCGCGCTGTTGGCGTCTCGGAAGGCGTGAAGCAGCGGCCCTGGGTGCGGACTCCCTCCAGGCCGCCCGCTCTCACTCTGCCCCCGTGTCCGCCCGCCCGCCCGCCCGCCCACAGGTCATCCTGATGTCGGCCACCATCAACTGCAGGGAGTTCGCTGACTACTTTGCGGTTCCTGTTCAGAACAAGATGAACCCTGCCTACGTGTTCGAGGTGGCCGGGCAGCCCCACTCCATCGAGGAGTTCTATCTCGGCGACCTGGAGCACGTGCCGCACGGCAGGGTACGCGGGCGCTGGTCCTCTGGGGGGTTCTCTCCGGGGAGTGGAGGGGAGGTCAGTCAGAGCGTAATGTCACCTCGTGGGGACTGCGCGATGGTGAGGGCAATCAGCAGGACTGGGCTCCGCCTCCCTTTAGTGCACCGCTCACTGAGGTCTGGTGGCAGTGACCCCTGACCCCTGACGAGGCAGCCGTTGGCGCGTGGACTGGGTGTTGCCTTGCCTCGGGACTTGTGGTTTTAGGGCGAGGTGCCATGTTGGGGCTCCTGGTGGTGACCAGGCAACTCTGGGGTCACAACTCCTGGCCCCATAGGTGTTTGGAGACACTGATTCTGTGTCTTCAAAGTCGGTTCCCTGCCAGACACGTGGCTGTGATGCCTGGACTCTGCCCCACCTTGACCTTGCTCTCAGGCGGGGAGGGCATCTGGTGACACTTGGTGCTCTGACGCTGGCTACAAACGCATGCCTCGCCTCTGGGGTCTAGGTCACAGTGCCGGCCTGAAGGGGGAGCCGCAGTCCAGCCCGACGCCCTCTGACCCCCTTGGTTTCCTCCTGCTTCCAGCTCTCCCCCCACGTCCTGGAGGAGCCAGTGATAACCAAGGACATGTACGAGGTCGCCATCTCCCTGATTCAGATGTTCGATGACACGGACATGAAGGAGAGCGGGTAGGAGGCCTCGGCTGCAGCCTCTGCGGGGGGGCGGGGGGGGGCCTCAGGGCGGGGCACTCAGCTGGAAGCTTTTGTGTGGCTGTCAGGGTTTAACGCAGAGACTCTGTCAGCAGTCACTCTACCTAGTTAGAGACGAGCTTAGCATCTTGTCAAGTTCACTGGCAGTTTCCCCTTGGAGTTTCCCCCAGATGTTGCCCAGAGAGTCTGCTGGGAGCCCTGGCCGGTAGCTCAGTTGGTTAAAGTGTTGTTCTGGCGCACGAAGGTTTCAGGTTTGACCCCGGTCAGGGCACGTTCAAGAATCAACCAGTGGCCGGCTGGCGGGGCTCAGTGGTCGGCCTAGGAACCAGGAGGCCATGGTTTGATTCCCAGTCAGGGCACGTGCCCAGGTTGTGGGATCCATCCCCAGTGTGGGGTGTGGAGAAGGCAGCTGATCAAGGATCCTCTCTCATCACTGATGTTTCTATCTTTTCCTCCCTCTCTGAAATCAATAAATACATATATTTTTTAAAAAAGAATCAACCAACCAATGTGTAAGTAGAACAACAAATCTCCCTCTCCCTCTCCCCCTTCCTCTCTCTAAAATCATTAAATAATTTTTTTAAAAAACGTCTGTTGGTAGCCCTGGCTGGGTAGCTTAGTTTTGATTTAGCTAAAAATGTCTTTATTTCATTCTCATTCTTGGAATAGTTGGGTTAGATGTAGAAGTTGGGTTGCCGTTTAATTCTCTCCGTACTCCCACTTTCCCTGAATCGTTATTTAACTTCATCGGGATGTAACTTACATGCATCGAATGCGCTCATTTTCATTGCTCTTCCTGTGCTTGGTGGTCTTGTCTCGTCATCATCTCATGACGTGAGTCGCCTTTGGTCTGCCTGTTCCTGCAGGGAAGCCTGCTTCCTGGTCGGGCTGACGTGCAACCGTGGCGCCCCTGGGGCAGCGCTGGCTGGAGCTGGGGCTCCCTTCACGCCGCCTCCTGCCCCGTTGGACTCGCGGAGTCTGAGCCTGGGCGACGCTGCCGACAGCCTTTCCTCTGGTGGCCTCGTCCTGCCAGCGGCAGCCTCCTGCCCACTGTGCTGGTTTCCCACTCGTTCTCATCCACTCCCTGAGCTCCCTCTGTGGAGAGGAGCTTCCCTCTCACCACCGCCTTCTCTGCCTCTCCTCCCTCTCTCCTGGTGTCACAATGGACTCGGGTCCCCCTTTCAATAGACTCCATTTTCAGAGCAGCTTTAGGTTCACAGCGAATTGGAACCGAAAGCACAGGAAGTCTTCCTAGTCCCATGCGGCCCCCCTTGGCCAGCTTCTCACATGGAGGCTGTCACCCACGCCCTGGGTCACACTCGGGGGCTCTGGGCGCCGTGCGTCATGTGGGTGTGACAAGTGTATAATGACACGTCTGCCACTGTGATGTCGACAGTCGTTTCACTGGGCGGAAAACCCTGGGCTCTGCCTGCTCGTCCCAGCCCCGTAACCCCTGGCAACCATTGCCTATTTTATTTTGTTTATTTTGTCCTTGAGGATGTGCTTATTGATTTTAGAGGGAGGAGAAGGGAGAAAGAGAAAGAGAAATGCTGATGTGTGAGAGACATCGATCTATTGCTTTCCCATCTGGGGGACCTGAAACCCAGGTACGTCCCCTGACCGGGCACGGGAACCCACACCTTTCAGTTTGCGGGAGGGTGATCCAGTCAACTGAGCCGCCCTGGCCAGGGCCCATGGGTCACCGTATTGTCACCGCAGTCTCGTCTAGTTGGAGTGCTAGAGCGTGCAGCCTCTTCAGGCCGCTGCTCCCACTTGGGCGTGTGCATTTCAGGTTCCCCCACGTCTTCCGGGGGGCAGCCCGTGTCTGGTTCTTGCTGAGTAACCGTCACGGTCTGCCGGGCCACAGCTCGTGTATTCGTCCCTCCTGAGGACTCGTGCTGGCTTCCGAGTGTGGGTGACTGTGAGCAAAGCTGCTCTGCGCACCCAAGTGCAGGTTCATGTTGGGACCCGAGTTTTCAGCTTCTTTGGGCAAATGCCCAGGAGCACAGCCCGATTGTGGTGAGTGCGCACTTGTGTAGGAACCTGTCCGACTCTCCCAGTGGCGCACCGTTGGCGTTCCCGCCGGCAGTGAGCGGGCGTTCCCGCCGGCAGTGAGCGGGCGTTCCCACCGGCAGTGAGCGGGCGTTCCCACCGGCAGTGAGCGGGCGTTCCCACCGGCAGTGAGCGGGCGTTCCCACCGGCAGTGAGCGGGCGTTCCCACCGGCAGTGAGCGGGCGTTCCCACCGGCAGTGAGCGGGCGTTCCCACCGGCAGTGAGCGGGCGTCCCGTTGCTCCTGCCCCGCAGCCCTTGGCGGTGCCGTGCCCGGGCCGTGCCGTTCGGTCAGTGTGCAGTGGGTCGCATGCTCCGATTCACAATGCTGGCGACGTGGCCGGAGCATCTTTTCACGTGTGCTTGTCCTCCGTACACCTTCGCTGAGGGGGTGTCTGTCCGGGTCTCTGGCCCACTTCTCAGCGCGTCGTTTCCTAGCGGTTGCACTGGAGGGGTTGTGTACGCGTTTCGGGAACAGCCCTTTAGGGGCCTTGGCGGCGGTTTTCGCTCAGTCGGTGCCTGGTCTTCTCATTCTCTTGAGACTTAGGTTTGTTTAAGTGTCCAAGTTAATCACAGTCACTTTTCCTTTTTGATGGTCAGTTGTCCAAAATTAGACCGCGGGGCCTTTGTAAGCTGGCTGCGTGCCGTTTGCCACGTGGCATTTCCTTGCTTTGGGTACCAGCTGCAGATCGGGGATCAGTGCTGTGATCTTTTCAAAGCCCCAGGCTTGGCACGGAGCGGCTGCCAGGTCTGCAGGGCAGGGTTCTCACTGCACACCAAGTCATGCAGGGGCAGGGGCTGGGTGGGGGGCGGCAAGGGGGTGGTTTGAGATCTTGTCCTGTAAAAGGGCTTCCTAACGACAGTTTGGACTCTAACTTAGAGTTTATCTTAAAGATACCTTTGTTGGTTTTAGAGCGAGAAAGGGAGGAAGGGGGGGGAGAGAGAGAGAGAGAGGAACACCGATGTTGTTGTTCCACATCGTGACGCCCTCATTGGTTGACTCTTGTCCGGATCGAATGGGTAACTTGGGCGCATCGGAATGACCCGCTAACCAGCTGAGCTGCCGGCCAGGGCGTGGAGTTCGTTTTCAGTGTTGTGGGTTTGGGGGTGGATCACAGTAAATTCCAGGGAAAACTTGACAGGGAGTGTGGAGGGAGTGAGGGGAGCCTGCGGCCTCGGGGCTCCTCCTGGGGACCTCGCATTTCCTGGTGTAGAGAACGTTACACGTGTGGTTGGGCGAGGCTGTCGGCATCGGGCGCTGCAGGGCTGTCCTCGGTGGTTAACGTGCGCACCTCACCTTTTTAACAGGAACAAGGCCTGGGCGGGCGCCCAGCTCGCGTGGGAGCGGGGCAGTGTGCTGGTGTTTCTGCCAGGTGAGTGCCAGCTTTCGGGCCGGGACTGCAGCGCCAGGAGAGGTGTCCTCTCTGTCTCGCTTCCTCTTAAATGTTTTCAAAAAATAGAGTTTAGAGAGAGAGGAAGGGAGAGGAGACAGAATCAGCAAGGCTGAGAGAGAATCAGTGATTGGCTGCCTCCTGCACGCCCCCCACTGGGGGTCGAGCCCACAACCCAGGCATGTGCCCCGACTTGGAATTGAACTGTGACCTCTTCGTCCATGGGGTGATGCTCAACCGCTGAGCCACCCTGGCCAGGCCTTCTTCGCTATTTTAATGTTAATAATACTTTAGAGTGATAACGTTTAATACTTTTTAACCACTACTTCGTGGCTGTGAAATTTCTCATGCTCGTTGTAGGAAATCAGGGAATGAGCGGGGGGAGAAGCGTAGCTGCTTCCCGCGCAGCCGTCCGGCAGCGCTGCTGGGGCTACGGGTGGTGGGGGGGAGGGGGTCCAGGTGTTTTCATCTGTATTTCCAGCGTCTGGACTCGGTGCTGTTGTGCGTCTCCGCTTGTTGCTCTTACACGCTCAGGTGGGGGGACAGAAGGCGCTGCAGTGAATGGGGCGGGCCTTTGAAAGAGGTGTGCTCTTCCCGGAAAGGGTCTGCAGCAGTAAACACACGTCTTTTTCTTTGCCTCCCCCTCTGCTTCCCAGGTCTGAGTGAAATAAACTATATGCACGAACTCCTCACAAACATGATCCAGAAAAGGTGTGTTAACGATGCCGCTAGTCCTCATAAGCACTGGCCGGCTTCTGCCTTAATGATGGACCGAGCGCAGTGTGCGGTCAGCCACTGGTGTGCGGCCCTGTCACCTGTGCTCATGGCCGTGTCCGTCCCCCAGGCTGCAGGTCTACCCCCTGCACTCGAGCGTGACCCTGGAGGAGCAGAACAACGTGTTCCTGAGCCCGGTGCCCGGCTACAGAAAGGTGGGCGCGTGGGGCCCTGTGCTGGGCGTCGGGCGAGGCAGTCCGCCAGACACGGGTGCCTGGTGAGCCGGCCTGCGCGTCTTGTCTGGCTTTGGCCAGTTCGCCAGGGTGCCGCTTCCTCTGTCACGTCTCAGAGCGCAGACCGCCTGGTGTCCCTGGCACTGCCCAGGCGGCGGTGGCGAGCGCCCTCCTGGCTCCTTCCGTTGCAGCCTGTGCCTGAGCGGGGGGGGGGGGGGGGGGGAGAGCGGGGGATGGGGGGGTGCCAGCAGAGCTGCTCGGGGGGTGGGGCCGGGCCTCAGTCAGCCTCCAGGGCAGGGGACTCGCTGGCATCCCAGGGCCACTGCTGCGCAGCCCTCCCACCTGTCCGGTGTCCCCTGGGCGCGGCTTTGCCCCTGACAGTGACCCCCTGGGGAGGAGCAGGTGCTGCGCTGAGGCGTAGGGTTCAGAACGTGGGACGGCCGGTGGCGTGGGTCCCACCTGCAGCGGTGTGATGAGCAAACCCCTGCCCCAAGACGGCGCAGCATCGCTTGGCGGTCCCGTCAGTAACGGCCGTGGCAGAGTGGTCAGGAAGGCGAGTTAGGGCGACAGGTGCCGCTCTTACAGGGGTGCCTCCGGCCACGCAGGCGGGTGTCCCGCAGAGGGCGCCGCACCATGACACAGCCGCTCCCTGACCTGGCTCTGCCGCGGGCCGGAGCTTTCACCGCCTGCTCGGCTAACTCAGGGTCTGCCCACAGCCGTGAGGGGGGTGCCATTGTCTCCATTTTATTCGTGGGAAAAGCGGGCAGAGCCGGCCCGGCCCGAGTCCCGCCCTGTGGAACGGAGCTGTTGGCCTCCCCCGACACTGAGCCTCCTCCCCAGCCCAGGCCCTTGGTCAAGTGTGACGTGGATAAGGGAGGGACAGGGTGCCTTTCAGAAAGCGGAGCCCAGTATCGGGCGAAGCTCGTAGATGCTGGTTGAGTGTGAGCTTGGAGATTCCCTGGACGGTAAGAGCGCTGGGCTCCTTTCTTGCTGTTCGGCAGATCATTCTGTCCACCAACATCGCGGAGAGCTCCGTCACCGTGCCTGACGTCAAGTACGGTGAGACACTGCTCGCGCCTGGGCGGGGGGGGGGGGGGGGGGGTGGTGGTGGTGGTGCGTGGGGGCTCTGAGGAGGCCTGGGAGCAGCGACCGCGGAGAGAGGAGATTCTGGCCCAGGACGGCCCGGGGAGCAGCAGGAAGGCGTGGGGTCAGGACAGACGGATGGGGGTGGGGGCGGGGGGAGGCCTGGGAAGAGCAGAACACGGGTCTCTGTTCTCAGGAGACACTGAGGGTGTGTGGGGGGGGGCGGGGACGGGAGGCCGGCCGGCAGCACCCTGGCGCAGCAGGAGCAGAGGCGCAGATGAGATGAGATGAGAGAGCTCGCGCCCTGCCAGGAGGCCCCGCGGGTTTCTCTGAGTGACAGGGTTGGAATAGAGGGCGCGGGCGTACCCCTGGCCTTGGGTAGGCGGCGGGGAGGACAGCGGGGCCGCGAGGAGCTCTGGTGGCCTCCGCATCCTCGGCCCAGAGGCCCGGCCTCAGTGAGGGAGGAGGGAGAGGGCGCCAGAGGCTTGAGGGCAGCCATCAAACAAGATGGAGCGCTCGGGGGTCTCTGTGGGCCCCGCGCAGCCGGTGACCAGGAGGTGAAGGGACCGGCAGCCTGCTGGCCTCTCGGGCCACTTGGCGTGTGCGTGTGGGGACAGCTGTCACTGAGCAGGGCTGGGCCTGGGCACACGGTAGAGCGAAGGCCAAGGGCGCAGGCGCTCGAGGGCGGGGCGGGCAGACTGCGCTTGGCAGAAGGAGCGAGGCCCTAAAGGGACAGGGTGGGGGCGGGTCCTCACGGGGCAGGTGGGCTGAGAGCGACTCTGTGGAGTGGAGGGAAGGGGAAGGAGGAGTGTGGTGGGGCTGGCCCGGAGGATAGGACCAGGCCCCAGGCTCAGTGCCGCCTCGGAGACGGCCCTCAGAGCCGGGACGGGAGGGTCTGCCCCAGGAGTGCAGGGGCTCGGTCACCGGGCACAGTGAGGACACTGCAGCACAGAGGCCGGCAGCTCCATGCCCGCCCCCCCCCCACCCAGCCCCGATTCCAAGCTCTGCCCGGCCCTGACCCCAGCTGGGCTCCTCCTGTGACAGTCGGGCTGCAGGGACCTGTCCTTTCTGCCCAAGACCCGGGTCCTTGGAGGCAGGAGCGACCCGCTGCCCACAGGCCTGCCCCAGCCCTGCCCTCGTGCGCTGCGATCGGCAGTCTCGCTGCCCCGTGCTCACACCCCGTCTTCGCGTGGCAGTTATAGACTTCTGCTTGACGAGAACCCTGGTTTGCGACGAAGACACCAATTACCAGAGTCTGCGCCTGAGCTGGGCCTCCAAGACCAGCTGTAACCAGAGGAAAGGTACGCTGGGCCGCACGCCTCCCACCCTCAGGTCTGCGCTTCCTGTGCGCTCGCTCAGCCCGCCCTCCCGTCACGGGGCCAGCTCAGGCTCTGCCCGAACCCTGGACCCTCGTGTCCGAACCCTGGACCCTCATGTCCGTGGAGTTTGGTGCAGGCTGTGCACACGTGACGGGCAGGTCCGTCCCCCAACGCTGTGGTTTCGCAGAGGATCTGTGAACTTCGGGAAGAGCTCCAGAGCCAGGGGCTGGCTTGGTCAGCTTTTGGGAACCTTCCTCCAACTCTGGCTCTTCCTACACGTCCTTCTGAGCTGGCCGCACGGGCCCACGGTGGCCGGGACGTGCACTCCTCAGGGACCTGCTCGTGGTGTGGCCTGGGGCGCGCTGCGCTTAGCCTTTGTGCGGGGGGCGGGGGGCGGGGGGGCGGCTCCAAGAGGAAAGCTGCTCGTCCAGCGTGGAGAAGGCTCCATTCCTGGCGCCCGCCATGCACAGGCGCAGCTCCGGTGTCCCTCCTTGTCCCCACGCCACCCCGCGAGCAGGGCCGCAGGCTGCCTGGGAGGCCGGGGCCGGGATTGGGGCCCTGTCAGCCAGGCTCTGCCGTGACCCAGCCCGAGGGGCTCAGGGGAAAGGTCAGGTGGTTGGGAAAGGCTTGGGACTGACCGCCGCCTCGCTTTGGAAAGCCTCCTGCCGAGCCGCGTGTCAGGAGGTCTGCTGGCCTCCTGCATCTCTCCAGGGAAGTGCCGCCCCACGGGCCCACCTCCCGACTGAAGCGCGGGTGTTTCTGCGTGGAGCTCGGAGAGGGTTGTCTGACCGGAGGCTCTCCTTGTCGGGACGTGGTGGGCAGGTACTCCCCGGTGCGGGCCCTGTGCCTTCACCTGCACGGCCTAGAGAGAGGTCGGGTCCGGGGGAGGGGCCTCTGGGGTTCTGCGTGCTCTGGTCATCTGTCTTTCCTGCCTCCTGACACTGCCTTGCCTGTGGTTAGTGAGTCTGGACACAAAACGCTTCCTCCTGATGGCTCTTCACCCCCAGGTGTGCAGCTCTCGTACGTGGCCCTTCCACGTGGATTTGAGAGAGAGCGTGTGCACATCCACGGAGGCGCCCGCATCCCAGTCGTTGCTGACCTCCCGCCAGCACGTGTCCTGTTAGTGCAGACCCTGCCCTGCCCGGGCCGCGCGGATGCTCCTGTGCTGGGGGGTCTCGGTGGCCTGCGTTGGCGCTGGGTGCTCACACGCTCAGTGCTGTACGAAGCGCCCTGATCTTGCTCCTCACGTGTCCGGTGGCTTCGCTGATCTCACTGATCGGTCCCAGGAGTTGTTTCTGTTTTGCTTTTTGTCATTACCTCGGGTTTTCTCCTCGAAAGTCTTGTCATTGGCAGATGAGGCGGGGGTGGGCTTGTGGAGTCTGGACTCTCCACCCAACCTCCTGGGACGGGAACTACTGGGGAAGGCTGGGTGCAGGGGGCAGGGCAGACTCCCCGCCGCAGGGTTGCATGCCCTGGGAAGGAGCACCTGCCCGCTGCCCCTGCTGTTTAAAGGCTGGGCACCGATGCAGGCAGCACACCCTCCCCCTCCTTGGGAGAGTTTCCGGTTTGGGGGTACACCCTCAGCAGAACAGCTGCTCGGTGGTGCCCTCCCCCTGCCGCCTGGTCCCGAACTCCACGTGGACTCGCTCGTTCACTACCAGCAGCTGCGGGGGGAGCGCCTCGAGGAGGAGGCAGGACGCGGAGGACCAGGTGGCCGCCTCCCGCATGTGTCTTCCCTTTGGCGAGGCCGTTTTCTGGGGAGCCACGTGCCGCTGGCTCGGTGCCTCTGTAGCTCGCTAGCGCGCAGGAGGCGTGGCCCCTGAATGTGCAGCTTCAGTGCGTGGGGCAGCGGCTGCTGCTTTAGGGACACTGGCCTCACTCCAGGGTCCCCAGGTTGCCCAGGGTTTGGCTGGCCTGTCTGCTAGAGAGACGGGTCCTCTCAGGGGTCAGGGGTCATTCTTAGCGCCTGCTGACGTTGACGGGACTGATGCACGCGGCCTCTGAATGTCTCCCCTGCAGGCCGTGCTGGGCGCGTGTCTAAAGGCTACTGTTACCGCCTGGTGCACAGGGATTTCTGGGACAACGCCATCCCTGACCACGTCATCCCGGAGATGTTGGTAATACGCTGGGGCCAGTAGCCGATGCACTTCCTTAGAGACAGTTTTACGGAACAGTCCAAGTCGGCGGCCGCCAGCCTTTCGGACCTCACGGACCACCGGCTGGCGGCCGCTGCTCCAAGAGATGTGACTTGGATTCCGTAAAACTCCTCGTCTGCAGCACAGTCACCGCTCGCTGCTGAGCGGGGTGCCCTGCAGGCTCCACCCTCATCAGCGAGGCAGTGCGGGCCGGGCGGGCAGTGTGCTCTGCTCCCCTCCCCCTCCTCCCCTTCCTGCTCGCTGTCTTCCGTTCTCTCTGTGTCTTCCCCCTTCTCCCTCTCCCTCCCCCTCCCCGGCCCCCTCCCCCTGGACTCGGCTCAGTCGCAGGACCACACTGAGTGCAGGCTTGTCCTCTCAGCGCTGTCCCTTAGGCAGCACGATCCTGAAGGTGAAGCTGCTGGACATGGGGGAGCCCAGGGCTCTGCTGGCCACGGCCCTGTCCCCTCCGAGCCTCAGCGACATCGAGCGCACCATCCTGCTGCTGAAGGAGGTAGGCCGCGCTGGCGGGAGCGGGCTTCATGCTGCGGCAGCTTTAAGGCGTTTTGTCGTGAATGATCAGCATCGGCTTAAAAAGCCGTGCAGGGACCGAGCCCTGACTCCGATCCCAGACCTGTGTACGTGAGCCTTGTTGGCTGTCTTCAAAACCGCGTGGCTTCCCCTCCCCGCACCCGGCGCCCACTCGCCTCCAGGGCCGGGGAGCTCTGAGAAGCGGAGCGTTGGCCACTGAGCTTCTCACCTCTGTCTTCACGCTGCTGTTAGAGGAACGCCCGCAGGAGGCGAGTTCACCCTGGGAGGGCTGTGCGGTGGTCTGCAGGCTGCGGCCTGAGGCCCGGTTTGGGGGCAGCTGTCTGCTTTCCATGGCCTGCGCACCCCTCTGGCCCTGCCCCTCCACTCTGGCTGCCCCCACTTCCTCCTCCCATGGCTGGAAGCTCTCACTCCACCCCCTCAGCTGTGCTCTTGCCACTGGCACCCTGGGCCTGGGGCCCATGCACCCCATTCCTGTCCTTCGTTGGGGCTCCGCCCTCCAAGCCGGCTAGTGTCTTGCCTTCATCTAACGTCTGCGGGCTTTCTGTGAAACACACTCAGTGGAGCGAAGGCGGTCTTTTCCTGCGCGCAGGTCACATGCTTTGCTGGGGGTGGCCAGCGTGCCACGTGAGTGGGTAGTGCAGTGCAGCCCGCTGCCACGTTGTGAGTTACGCGGGCCGCAGGGGCTGGCCTCGGGCGCCATCACCCTCTCTGAGGTCGCAGGTGTGCTCTGAGCTCCAGGCCGAGCTGTCAGTGTACTGGCAGCACCGTCTCCCGTGGTGGGCACGGTGCCTTTGAGAGCCTCTGTCCACCAGACCTCCCGCCTTGAGGAAATGGTGTCCGTCAGGGCTGGCTCACGCGCTCATCTGTCACCCAGGTGGGCGCGCTGGCCGTCAGCGGGCAGAGAGAGGACGAGAACCCGCACGACGGCGAGCTGACCTTCCTGGGCAGAGTGCTGGCCCAGTTGCCCGTCAACGAGCAGCTCGGCAAGCTCATGGTGCTGGGCCACGTGTTCGGCTGCCTGGACGAGTGCCTCATCATCGGTGAGTGAGGGGCGGCCCGCCCGGCGCCCGCGTGCCCGCCCTGACAGCCTGCTTTCTCTCGCCAGCGGCAGCGCTGTCTCTGAAGAACTTCTTCGCGATGCCCTTCAGGCAGCACCTGGACGGATACAGGTAGGTGACCTTCATATTTGGAACAGCCGCTTGGTTTTGCTGGTACCGGTGACCTTGCGTGTTGTTCGTTGTAGGAACAAGGTGTATTTCTCTGGCAATAGTAAGAGCGACTGCATCGCCCTGGTTGAGGCATTTAAAGTAAGTGCTCTGGCCCGGCCGGCGTGGCTCAGTGGTGGAGCGTCGATCTGTGAACTAGGAGGTCACGGTTCGATCCCCGGTCAGGACACATGCCCAGGTTGCAGGCTCCATCCCCAGTGTGGGGCGTGCAGGAGGCAGCTGATCAACTTGTCTCTCATCACTGATGTTTCTCTCTCTCTCCCTCTCCCTTCCCCTCTCTCTGAAATCGATGAACATACGTTAAAAAAATAAAATGTTGGAGGAAGTGGATGGGGGTGGGAGTCCAGTGTTCTGAAATTGATGGAAAAATTGAATTTGTAAACTTCCTCTGGTCCAACTGGGTCGAAAGTGAACGTGTAGAAGACAGTTTGAGTCGTCAGTGAAGCATTTTGAAACTCGGGCTTCCTTTCCTTTCAGACCTGGCAGTCCTGCCGGCAGAGAGGGGAGCTGCGGCACCCAAAGGTAGGGGCTCCCGGGGTGCTGGGGGCCCGGGGCGCTGCGAGACACGGAGCCTGAGCCTGAGCCAGGCCACTGTACTCCTCTGCTGACGCAGGCCGCGCACAGCCCGGCGGTCCTGCCTGAGCATAATGACCCTCGGAGTGTCGGGAGCCTCTCCCTGGGGTGCTCGGTACCAGTGGGGATGCGCGTGGACGCGGCTCCACTCAGAACCCGAGGCCTGTCCTTGGCTGTTCTTAGATAATGGGCTTAGAAGAACCCGGCCTGCCAGCGCCCACCCCCTCCTGGCCAGGTTTGGTTCTGGGCCGCGAGGCTCAGGCCTGCAGGCAGGTGTGTGTGTGTTTCCACCTGCCGAGCTCAGCTGTGTCCTCCCACTGGCCCAGCTCCCGCTCAGCCCCTTCACAGGCTCAGCCCCTTCACAGGCTCAGCCCCTTCACAGGCTCAGCTGGTGGTTCTCCTCTTGCCTGTACTCCTGCTGGGTGAGCTCCCATCGGCTGCAGTGACACGAGTGCTCTGCTTTATGTGTTTAAAGGATGAACTTGACTGGGGACGGTTAAATTACATCCAAATCAAGAGAATGAGAGAGGTAAGTGGGGGTCCCCAGGGCAGTAACGGGCATCCCAAGAGGCACAGCCTGTTCCAGCCTTCGGAGAGTCAGTGTGTGTTCCACAGCAGCGTGTGTACGTAAGGTCAGGTCTACACTCACGTAACCTGCGCCTCCTTCACGTGTTCGTGTAACACACAGTACAGCTACACATAGTTGTCCTTGTCCTGTCCTCTCAGAGGAGTGGCCCCTCTGTCTCATTCCAGGTGTTGGGTCCCTGTGTCCTCTCTGTTTCTTGATTAGATTGTGTGTTTGGGGGGGGCGGGGGGAGGGAGAGGGGGAGGGTCCCCATGGCCACCCTCGGGTTCAGTGATTGGCTAGAAAGACAGAGCTCAGACCAGCTGTTTGCTATGCGTGTGGCTGGGGGTTCCTACAGCTACAGGATGCAGAATAGAGGCAGCGCAGGTCCCAGGCCCGGGAGGAGCCAGCAGGGACCAGGCGCCAGGCCCCGGCGGCTCCCAGGAGTCGTGGGGCACGATTGGTTCTGCCTGTAGCGCTGTGCTCACCAAGGCCAAGTCCTGCTGCGGTCTTACCGGGGCGGGGTCAGGTGGGCTCGGTGGGCGTGGGTGCCGCGTGGCTGGTCTTAGCGACTTAGCAGCCCCTCCAGAGGTCACCGTGACCGCGTGGCCCGGGTCCTCTGTGCACAGAGGACATGCAGCCTGAAGCGCTGTGTCCAAGGCCTCAGCTAAACAGGCTCCCATGAGGCGGACCGTCCAAGGGCTCCGGTCCGTGAGCAGCCGGCTGTCGGGGACGTGCAAGGTGTGGACACGGAGCCTGCGGAGTCCGGGGCTGTGCCGCCCGGTGCACAGGCGCTCACCTGTTCATTGTTTCCAGAGAACTGACTCTCTGTGTGCTTTTCGTTTTGTTGGTCCTGGCTAGAGGGTATTTTTTCCATTGTTTTTTAGAAAGAGTGGGAGGGAGGGAGGGTGTGGGAGGGGAGAGAGATCCACCACGTGAGAGACACACAACCCGGCGACCAGGGCCGGGATCGAACCTGCAGCCCAGGTACACGCCCTTGATGGGGACACAGACCCGACCCCTCAGTGCCCTGGCGAGGCTCTGACCGCTTGGGGCACCAGCAGCCGGGCTCGGAGGATGCACTCCCGGTTTGAATTGACTGGGTGGGTTTTGGGGGAGGGGGAGGGCTTTAATGGGTTAATTTTTGCTTTCTTGTTAACGCAGCGCCCATGCCGCTGCTTGCTGTTGCTTTCCCAGATGAGTGGTGACCTCCTTAGCACCGGAGTGCCCTGCGGCTGGGCCGCCCGGCCTGGGAGGGCGGGTCCTGGGGGAGCTGCCTGCAGCGCTGGTCTCCCCTGGTCTCCCGATGCAGGAGCTTCAGAAGAGCGCTGGGTTTCCAGGGCGAGGAAGCGGTTTAGAACTTGTATTTTGTTGCTGGCTTCTGAGTTAATTGCTTTTGGCTGAGTGTCTTGCTTAATTTTAAGTTGGTTTTTGATTAGAGAGGTTGCACGTGACTGCAGCCTGGAGGAAGGCGTTCAGAAACCTGGAGACTCAGTGCTGCGTGCGCTGGGCGTGGCCTTCCTGCGGCCCCTGCGGCTCTGTCTGTCCTCCAGTTCCTTCACTTGTGTCTCCAGCGTGTGGTTCGTGTGGTGTTTGCTTTCTGTGACTTACTGAGGCAACTCGGCGGGAACTGCTCTATGATCAGCGCAGAGGCGCCTGGAGCGTGTTCTCGTGAGGGTTGCTGCGCACACCGTTCCTGCAGCGAGAGGCTGTTCAGAGCGACTGCTGGCCACTCAGCTTGTTTCCAGTCACAGGAGCAGCCGCACTCACGCGGAGGTTTCGTGCTCCGATGGCTTAAAGCAGAGGGCTGGTCATGGTCACTTGCTCTTTCGAAACCTCCTGGTGATGGTGGTTGTACGTTTGCGGTGGTTTCGCTGGTGTGCGCGTGGCGTGGGGATCATGCTGTGTAGGAAGGGAGTGTCCGTGCCGTGCTGAGCATCCCTGGTTCCTGATTAGTAAGCTCTCAGGAGACGCTGTGACACAGCTGTGCCTCCCGGTGGACGAGTGCTCCCGGGCCCGCGGTGTCCCTGCTCTGTGCCCCGAGACCGTGTCGCTGTCTGCGCAGGTGGCGGAGCTGTACGAGGAGCTGAAGAGCAGGATCTCGCAGTTCAACATGAATGCGGGCTCCCGGCGGCCGGCCCTGGACCAGGAGTACACGCACAAGCAGCGGTTCATCCTGCAGGTGCGCGTGGCCGGCCGGCCGCTGACAGCCCTCCCCTTCCTGACGCCGGGGCTGCCGCCCCACAGCTGGGTCCTCACCGCTCTGACGGCGAGGGCGTGTGGGCCGCACACTGCACTTCCCAGGACTGAGCCTGCGCTGGAGCTTCCAGGAGAAGAAGCCGCTTCGAGCATCCCTCGGCGTGTGCAGCCCACACTGACATGTCCTTGCAGCTCTGAGGCCGCGTCTGATGAGCGGGTGGGAAGGAACTGACCGCGACTGCGGGAGGGATTGTTCCGGAAGGTGGCGGAGCCCTTGCGTGGGGCCCGGGGGGCATCTCTGCGCCTGGGTGTCAGCTTGGGTGGCACTGGAAGGGGGGTGTGGTCAGGGGTGTGTTGTCACTGAGGGGGCCTCGCAGAGTGCTTTCCACGGGACCTGCTGAGCTGCTGCTCCGACCTCCGTGTGGCTGCGGGAGCCGAGCCCGGCCAGCCCTGAGGTGCCCGGAGGGGGCGTCTGCCTGCTCACCCTGCCCCCCTCCCCCGTTCTGCTCCCCGCCTTCTGCCCCTCCGTCAGAAGTCCTCTAGCTCCTAGGAGGCAGGTCGGCCAGGGCGCGTCTGTTACCGTGAAGTGACCAGAACCGTGGCTTCCTGCCCGAGTAGGGGTCTGGTTTCTATAAAACTCCCCTCACGTTACCAGCGTTGCATCCTGGGAGGAGGAGACGCTGTAAGCTGCTGCTGCTGCTGCATGGGGCACGTTTCCCCTCCAGGTGGTGTTGGCTGGTGCTTTCTATCCCAACTACTTCACCTTCGGGCAGCCCGACGAGGAGATGGCGGTGCGGGAGCTGGCTGGCAAGGACCCCAAGACCACCATCGTGGTAGGTGGGGGCAGGCCTTCCTGGGGAGAGCGGCCACGGAGGCCCCAGGGGCTCCCTCCCAGCACGGCTGGCCCAGCCTCTCGGTCCCAGGAGTCGGTCTGGGTCCTCAGTGGGCGTCCCCGCGAACGGGAGCCCGGCCGTCCTGCTCGTGCGGACCTGGCCGTGCGGCCGGGGCCGTGGAGGGGTGCTGCTCCGTGAGTGTAGGCGCGTTTCGTTCACCCTCCGCTTGTTTCACACGAAGCGAGGTGTTCCGGGTGGCCGCCCGCACTGCCCTCTGTGCCACTCGTGCTTGAGGCCCTGCCACCGTTTCTGAGCTAGGAGGTGTGGCCGGAAGCAGTGTTGGCCTCGGGGGTTAGGGTGACACCGACCGTCAGGCCAGCCTGTGAGGACACCTGCCGGCTGAGCCCTGGGAGCTCAGGGTGACAGCGTGGGAACGGGCCTCCTGGGCCTGGTGGTTCCGCTGCCGCCGGCACCTAACGGGCTGTGGGCACTGCGGCCTGGTGTGCGGCCTGGTGTGCGGCCTGGTGTGTGGCCTGGTGTGCAGCGTGCACGCGGCTTTCCCGCTCTTCCTGGTGACACTGGCCGTCGCCACTCGTAGGGAGGACATGGGCAGAAGAGGATGCAGACGGAGCCGGTGCTCAGCGAGGCGGCGAGCGCCTGGGAGGGATGCTCACCCGCAGGGGCAGTCACTGGCCGTTGGTGGGCCAGGCCTCCAGCAGCTTCCCCACAACCCTTCTTCCTGTGGTCCCCCCACCTGGGCGCCAGGGGTGGGCGGCCTCCTGCCCCCCATGCCTGCTGGAGCCCCAGCTACCTTCCTGCTGCGCACGTCGTGAGCACCCGCGTCTCCTTGGCGCTGCCTGAGGGGCCCCCTGAGAGGGATTCGTCATCCCTGCTCTTGGTGCTGTGCGTGCTGAGTCCGAGGGGCACCCCTGACCTGCCTCTGGACGTCCCACGGGGCAGGGTGTGCGCTCAGACCCGCGCCTCGCATCAAGGCGGGGAGGGCCGTGGTACATGGGACCTGGTCGCAGCCAGGCAGCGGGGGCGCCCCGGGCAGAGCCTGCAGCCACTCGGCTGGGACCGGGATGCAGGCTGGCTTCTGGCCACGCCGAGCGACCTCAGCCTCCCTGTGCGGCGTCCGGGCTGTGTGAGGCGAGCGTTAGCTTTTGTGTAGCGTACTTCCCGCTAAGCTTAGTGACCGTTAAGTGACTGGTGTTGAGTGCACCCGGCCGTGGAGTCTGCGTCGGGGCAGCGACAGCAGCAGGACGTGGGCCCGGCGTCAGGCTCCGGCCGGCCGTGCTCTGAGGGGCCGTGTGTTTGCAGCTGAAGCACACGCCGCCCTACGGCTTCCTCTACCACAAGCAGCTGCAGTCCCTCTTCCGGCAGTGCGGCCAGGTCAAGTCCATCGTGTTCGACGGCGCCAAGTGAGTCGTGGGTTCCTGTCACCGCCGCAGTGAGGGAGCAGCCATCGGTGGTCTCCATGGGTACAGTGCCGGCTGGCACCGCGTGGCATGGACATGGGCCTTCGTGTGGGTGGGAGGAAGATGCGCGTGGTCAGCACCTTTCAGTAGTCGGGGGGGGGGGGTTAGAAGGGGCCGTGGGCGGGGACAGTGAGGGGAAGGTCCCAGAGGCTCCCCTGCGGAGGGCTGGAGCAGGCCCCCACTCCCGTGAGGGCCCCGCGGGGCTGCCTGCCCTTGGCGCACTGCCCTCCAGCACGGGCGTCCCTCACTCGGTGGTAGTCAGGGGGGTGGGGAATGTGTTGACCCGGGCATTTGACATTCACGAGCCCATGTACTTGAAGGGGGGTGCCAGGCAGGTGCCCTGCAGCCTGACCCCCCAGGTGGGCGGGGGCGGGGCAGCTGCCACTCTGCTGGGTGATCACTTGGTGTCTGGAGGGAGGCCACCGAGACCCCCCGTGTGTGGGTGGTTTGCTCTTACCTGCGGCTTATTTGACAGTAAAATAGAAAGAAAGCCCAAATCTGCCATTCTGTTCTAATCGTGAACACGAATGTTTCTTGACCGAAAATTCCATCTGCCTCTTCCGTGGAGGATCCGTGATGTCAGTGAGAGGACATGTCACTGTAGTGGCTGCTTCTCTCGGTGAGGGAGGAGTCGCTGGTGTGACTGAGCATCTCTCACCTTGAGGGAAGCTGACTGCACTCAGCTGCTTTCCCAGGCGCCGGGTGACTTTACTTATATTTATTTATTTTTTAATCCTCACCTGAGGATATTTTTTCCGTTGACTTTTAGAGAGAATGGAAGGGAGAGGGAGAGACAGAGAGAGTCATCGATGTGAGAGAGACACATCGGTTGTTGCCTCCCGCATGCCCCCTACTAGGGCCAGGAGCCTGCAACCGAGGTATGTGCCCCTGCCGGAATCGAACCTGGGACCCTTCGTCTGCAGGCGACGCTCTTTCCACGGAGCCGGGCCGGCCAGGGCGGTAACTTGACTTTAATTGCCTTGTGGAGCAGAGCCTTCGTGGAGTTTTCCCGGAACCCGACCGAGAGGTTCAAGGTCCTGCCTGCGGTGTACATGGCGGTGAAGATGTCTCAGCTCAAGGTGGCCCTGGAGCTCAGCGTGCACTCGGCGGAGGAGATCGAGGGCCGGGTGCAGGGGGGCGCCGTGTCCAGGCTCAGGAGCACCAGGTACTGCGAGGGAGGGCCAGGCTCTGCCCCCGTTTTCTTACGCAGCCAACCCCACGCTCCCCGGAAGCACCGGCTGGGAAGCCGCCAGGCGGCCTGCGAATCCTGGCTCCTCACCTCCTGGCTGTGTGCTGGGCCCGTCACTCGCCTCTCGGAGCCTCAGGGTTCCATCTTCCCCCGTTTCACTGAGAAGTTCAGGGCTTGAGCGTGCTGGTGTGGTTCACATGGGTGGTGGAGCGACCACCACACGCTATTCACTGACACCGCCTCCCAGACAGTTAGAGCAGAGAAAGCAGAAACAGAAGGTCTTCCTGTGAGGAGAACCGGGTTCACTCCTAACACCTTCCTGTCTGCTGGGGGCAGTGTGGCGCTGGCACCTCCAGTGCTCAGGAGCCTGGGACCTAGGGTCTGCAGCTGGACCTTCCTGTCCTCTGAGCACCTTCCTCCAATTTCCCCTCCCCCCCCGCCTCCCATAACCCCAAATCTGAGCTCCTTTTCTTTTATTTTTTAAAATACGTTCTTACTGATTTCAGAGAGGAAGGGAGAGGGGGAGAGAGAAACATCAATGATGAGAGACATTGATCGGCTGCTTCCTGCACGCCCCCCACTGGGGATCAAGCCCGCAACCGGGCATGTGCCCTGACCGGAATCGAACTGTGAGCTCCTGGTTCATAGGTCGATGTTTATTCACTGAGCCAGGCCTGTCGGGCCTGAGAGAGTGTTTTGTGTGTGTGGTCTTGGTTTTTGTTTTAGGTTTCCCTTAGAGTAATGTCTTCAAGGTCCATCCACATTGTTTCAGATAAGATTTCCTTGTGTTTGATGGCTGAATGACACGGCACCCCTTCTCTGCCCGCTCATGCACCAGCGGGCACGTGGGCCGTCTCTGTGCCCTGGCTCCTGGGAACAAGGGGGCCGGTCTTGTTGCGAGTCAGTGTTTCCCTTGGCTAAAGGCACAGCAGAGGGACTGCTGGCCGCCGGGAGCTCTGTGTGTGAGTTTGAGGGCCTCCAGACGGGTCTCCAGCAGCTGCCCCCGTGCGGCCCTCCCAGGGCGCGGGGCCCCTGAGCCCCGCCCGCCCAGCACTCGGCTGGGGTCGTGTTGCTGCTGCCGCGGGGTGATATGGCCGCTCATCGAGGTTTGCTGGGGTGGAGCGCCTTCTCGTGCGCTGCGGGCTTCGCAGGCGTCTGCCCAGGTCCCTCCCATTCTGTGACGGCGTTCCCTCCTGCTTCCAAGCCTCCTCTGTGTGATAACCAAGGACTCACCTTGCTTGCGCTCCCACTAAGCGCACTGCTGTGAGCGGGCCGTGATGCTGAGTGTGCGGCCGCGGGTGGCGGGGCGCGTTCACCACTGGCTAGTTTAGCCTGAACCCCGGGCCCCTTCTTCCTCCTCGCCGTCCATCTCCTCTGTGAGCAAAGCGCACTGCGCTCCATGCTCAGCAGACGGTGGGCGGGCGGTGGGCATCGGAGCACCTGGCTGCTTGCCTGCACAAGACAGCCCTTCCCTGGTGAGCGGGCTCCCCTGTGCCCCCCGGAGGGCGGGTCTGCCCTGGCTCTGGTGCCCGCCTGTGGCCCTGGCTGCTGGGCAGCAGCCGTCGAGCTCCTGAACTTCCTTCTCCGGGACCACCTGCACTCTGGGTGACGTCACGTGGCCGCTGGGTCCTGTTCGCACAGCACGTGGCAGGCTTTCTCCTCTCTCCTTTCCTCCTCGGAATGTTTTACTCCACCCGGAGCTCGAGCTGGTGAGGGCAGGGCGTGCCGTGAGCGCCATCGTGGGCTGCCGGGTCCAGGCGTGGGGTGTGGTGGGTCTGGACCATCTGGGGTGCCTTTGCCTCAGCTGCTCTTGGTTAGTAAGGGGGACTGGACTGGGGAGAGTTGGACAGGATCTGCTACAATTCCTCATCTTACGGTGAAGAGAGGCATCGGGAAGGGCAGCGTCATTCCCAGCGAAGCTGCGTGTCACACCCCCCGGCGTTCGGGCGCTCTTACGCTTGGAGGGCGAGCCCCTTCCTGGTCTCCTGGGACCTGCCCCGCTGGCCACCTGCCGAGTTCTGGAGGCCCAGGCCACTCCCCTCCGAACCCCCGGGGACACGCAGCCTTGGCGTTCACCTGTGAGCTCCGGGCCGTAGACTGTGTCCCTGGCAGGCGTGGGGCCGTTCAGGAAGCAGCAGACACTCGAGCTGAGGGGACCAAGCCCGTCTCGGCGGGTGTTTGCCGAGCGCGTTCTTGTCCCGCAGAGGCGGCGGGCTGGTGCGGCAGTGACGTCACCCGCGCACGCCTTTTCCCTGCCACGCTGGACTGTGACTCCTTTTTCCAAACCGCGTGCAGGGTGAACGTGGACTTCCAGAAGCAGACGGTGGACCCCGTCCAGGTGTCGTTCAACACGACAGGCAGGTCCCGGCTGGTCCCAGACCTCTTCCTCACGGTCGACGTCACGGAGGTAGGCCCGCGAGCTTCCGCGCCTGCGTCAGAGCTGCCACGAGTGTGCACGACGTGGTCCTCGCACACCTCAGTCCCCAGGGAGCGGGCGTCAGCGAAATGTGGCCAGCCCACGAGGCCAAACACCAACGTTCGTTCTCAACTCTAAGTGGATTTCAAATGTTAGTTATGTGTAAACACCAAAAACCAGTTTTAGCCACAAGATGCATGTGGAAGTGTTAATTGGAGTAAGAGTGTATGCCTGTGCTATTCACGTCCGTTAATATCAACAGTTAGCTTCGGCATGTGCTTCCTGAGGGGTCAGCCAGCTAAAGTGTCAGTTGGAGAGCAGGCTCGCTTCCTGGTGCGCGGCAGCCACGCGACACCTGGCTCCGGGGCTGCCGGCCGGGCCTCCTGCTCCTGCCGTGGTGGTGGGAGGCGCCGGGCTCACCGTGGCTGCCGTGGTGGTGGGAGGCGCCGGGCTCACCGTGGCTGCCGTGGTGGTGGGAGGCGCCGGGCTCACCGTGGCTGCGGCGGTGGTGGGAGGCGCCGGGCTCACCGTGGCTGCTGTGGTGGTGGGAGGCGCCGGGCTCACCGTGGCTGCGGTGGTGGTGGGAGGCGCCGGGCTCACCGTGGCTGCGGTGGTGGTGGGAGGCGCCGGGCTCACCGTGGCTGCGGTGGTGGTGGGAGGCGCCGGGCTCACCGTGGCTGCGGTGGTGGTGGGAGGCGCCGGGCTCACCGTGGCTGCGGTGGTGGTGGGAGGCGCCGGGCTCACCGTGGCTGCGGTGGTGGTGGGAGGCGCCGGGCTCACCGTGGCTGCCGTGGTGGTGGGAGGCGCCGGGCTCACCGTGGCTGCCGTGGTGGTGGGAGGCGCCGGGCTCACCGTGGCTGCGGTGGTGGTGGGAGGCGCCGGGCTCACCGTGGCTGCCGTGGTGGTGGGAGGCGCCGGGCTCACCGTGGCTGCTGTGGTGGTGGGAGGCGCCGGGCTCACCGTGGCTGCCGTGGTGGTGGGAGGCGCCGGGCTCACCGTGGCTGCGGTGGTGGTGGGAGGCGCCGGGCTCACCGTGGCTGCCGTGGAACCCCTTTCCTGGGTGCTGCTAGGAGCCGCGTCCCCCTGCCGGGGGTGTGGTTGGAGCTGGAGCCCCGCAGGACCTGAGGTCTCATGGCGCCCTCTTCCTGCAGGTGGTGGAGGTGGGGCACTTCTGGGGGTACAGGATCGACGAGAAGAACTCCGCCATTCTGAAGAACCTGATGGCGGAGATAAAGCGCCTGAAGCTGGTGCCCTTGGCCGTCCACCCGCACCCGGACCTGGTCTGCCTGGCGCCTTTTGCCGACTCGGAGGAGCGGAGCTACTTCAGGGCGCAGATCCTGTATGTGTCGGGGAATTCTGCCGAGGTGCGTCTGCTGCCGCTCCCTCGGGGGGACCCCTGGGCAGTCAGGCAGAGTCCTCGCAGAGTGGAAGCTCATCAGGAAGTAATGAGCGTTAGACCGGTGGTCGGCAGGAGCGCGCTCTCCCGCAGGGACGTGTGGAGCAGAGCGGACGGCTGCACGGCCTGGCCGACACCGTGGACACGGGGAGGGACGCCGCGCTGGCCTCGCCCTGACGTGCGCCCTTTACCGGCAGGTGTTTTTCGTGGACTACGGCAACAAATCTCACGTGGACCTGGACCTGTTAATGGAGATTCCCAGCCAGCTTCTCGAACTTCCGTTCCAGGTGGGCGGGCTCCCGTGCGGTGGGGCCAGCAGGCGGCGGGCCGGAGCGGGAGGGGCTTGTTCTGTTACACCAGCCAGATCAGGCCTCTGCTTTTTCCTGCAGATGTGTCGCTGTAGGGTTTTTGCCAGTGTTGTTGGGGAGTGAGATAAAATAATGGATGGTTTCATACTTGGCACAAGGTTTCTGGTCATATTGAAACCAGGGAGACTTCTGGTGGCCGGAGACAGATGGACCCGCTGTCTGTCAGGATGAGACAGTCCTCCTGCACCTGCATTGCTGCTGAGGAGCGAACCCAGGCCTCCCCCCCTGGAGCCTCACTCAGCTCGGGTGCTTTGTTATCGGTTACGGAGCGGAAGGGAGAGGGAGAGAGAGGTAGACACATCCATGTGAGAGAATCATCGATCGGCTGCCTCCTGCACTCCCCCACTGGGGACCAGCCGGAAACCGGGGCCTATGCTCTGACCGGGAACAGAGCTAGTGACTTCCTGGTTTATGGGACCAGCTCAACCTTTGAGCCACACGGGCCAGGCTAGAGTGGGTTTACGAGAGCGCCGTGAATCACAGGGCAGACCCTTGGGGTGGCTGGCTCAAAGACCTGGCCAGCCCTGCCCTCACCCGCAGGCGCTGGAGTTCAAGGTCTGCAGGCTGCGCCCCTCAGCGAGGTCCCTGGTGTGCGGTGAGCACTGGAGCGGAGAGGCCAGCCGGCGCTTCGCAGCCCTGGTCAGCGGCCGTGCGCTGCTTGTCAAGGTCTTCTCCGTGGTGCACAGCGTCCTGCACGTGGACCTGTACCTGTCCTCGGGGCTGCAGGACTTCGTCAACGTCAGGGATGTGCTCATCGAGGAGGGCCATGCGGAGCTGGCCGAGGAGTGCTACGAGTCCCGGGTGTGCAAGGGCCCTGGGGCGAGCCGCGGAAGGGGGCGGGGCCGCGGAAGGGGGCGGGGCGCGGGGTGTGTGTCCTCCAGCTGCCCTCTTGGGTCTGCTAGGTTTCTCAGAGACTGTGGCGGCTGGGTGGTGATGGTTGGTTTCCTATCATTCAAACATTTAAAGTGTCACAATCCTCTCTGCAGCGGTTTCTTTTTTTTTTAATATATATTTTATTGATTTCTTACAGAGAGGAAGGGAGAGGGATAGAGAGCTAGAATCATCGATGAGAGAGAAACATCGATCAGCTGCCTCCTGCACACCTCCCACTGGGGATGTGCCTGCAACCCAGGTACATGCCCTTGACCGGAATCGAACCCGGGACCCTTCAGTCCGCAGGCCGACGCTCTATCCATTGAGCCAAACCGGTCAGGGCTGCAGCGGTTTCTCTTGGTCTGCGGGTTTAGAGGGGCGCTTCCGAAGCTGCTGTTGCAGGCGGGGGTTTCATCCTGTGATCCTGCTGGAGAGGAGGGGGTGTGTGGGCCATGAGCGAGAGCTGCCCCATGTGGGTCCCATCTGTGGACACACTTCCGGTCCTGGTGACATCCCCAGGCGACCAGCACCACGTGTGCAGAAAGCACTCCACCAGCTTCTCGCTCCCCACACCTCCTCGCTCTCCAGTGTTGGTGGCGGGAAGGCAGTGAAGGCGTGGGCTGAGCCTCTGGAAGCCCGTCCCGCTTCCGTGTTTGGTTGACAGGGTCTTTGGTAGAATTACCTCCGGACACCTCAGTCCCCGGAGATCAGCTGGGAAAGGTCATGCCAAAGAAACACTTGGATTAGTTTGGAATCAAGGGCTTTTCACAGAGTTTTCTTGTAGTAAAACGAGCTTTTCTCATTCTGTTCAGCAAAGCCACGAAGCTCTCAAGGGTCTCTTTTCCAAATCAGAACACGTGACCGACACGTGTGCACCTTCCTCCGCAAAGGACAGTGAGAAGCACCTGATCCGGGTCTTGCTGGACAGCTTTTCCTCCAACAAGCTGGGGCCCCCAAACCACAAGGTACCTCCCGACCTCACTCATGCTGCCAACCAAGGTGGGGCGTGGGCACGACCGTTCTCCTGGCTCCCCGGCCTCCTTCCCCGGGGAACCTGTTGCCAAGAGAAACCTGGGGTTTGCTGTAGGGAACGCTTGGACTAGTCTTTCTCAAACACAGTAAATAAGCACCGTATGTTATTTACTTACTAGAGGCCCAGCGCACAAATTTGTGCACAGGTGGGGTCCGGTGGGCCCAGCCCCAATCGGGACGGATCGGAGCCAGGCCTGTCAGGAGGAGGAGACAGCGGGAGGGTGGCCGGCCGGCCGAGCCCTCCCTGATCGGGGCCTGATCAGGGCTGGGCAGCAGGTCCTGCCCCTGATCAAAGTGGGGGGGCCAATTGGGGGCAGAGCTGGTGGAGGGGAGGGGCTGTGGGCCGATCTGGGTGGGGCTGGCTGGGGCAGGGGCCGCAGGAGGTTGGCGGCTGGCCCCACCCCCAATCGGGCCAGTTCGCTGGCTGCAGTGGGCGTCATAGCGACCAGCCCTTCTGGTCGTCGGGGCGTTCTGGTCGCTGGGTTTTTACGTAGATAGGTTTTTGTTAATCCTCATCTGAGGACATTTTCCCATTGCTCTTCAGAGAGAGTGGAAGGGAGGGAGGGAGATGGAGAGAAACATCGATGTGAATGAGACACATTGGTTGACTGGGGGTGGGGAGCGAACCACAACCTGAGCACGTACCCTTGACTGGGATTCGAACCTGAGAGCCTTCGCTGTGCGGGCTAACTCTCAGCACTGAGCCACACCAGCAGGGCTAGTCTGTCTTCAGACCAGCCTTTCCCAAGGTGAGCTGGCTTGTGTATCAGGAGGAAGCAGCGCACGTTGGGGTCCTGGGCCTGCCTGCGGGGAGAGCGCACCGGCTGCAGCGTCCCCCCCTGTCCCGTCCGGGCTCCGCCTCTCCTGTGCTGCCTGTGCTGCCCTGCGCCTGGCCTGCCCACCCCGCGCTAGGCGCCGCAGGAGAGGACGCCCCCCACCCCCCGCCCCTGGGGCTGGAGTGCTCGCGTGGCCTTGGGCAGAGGCTCTGCAGTGTGCACGGCGAGGGAGGAGCGGGTTCATCCTGTGATCCTGCCGGGAGTCCAGACAAGGACCTTCTTGAAAGCACTGTTCCCGCCGGATCTTGAGGACGTAGCTGCTCTTAAAAAGCTTTTTACTGCTCTCAGAGAGGAAGGGGGTGGGGGGCAGAAACATCACGGGTGAGAGAGAGTCACTGGTGGGTGGCCCCCCGCAACCCGGGCCTGTGCCCTGACCGGGAATGGAACCGTGCCCTCCAGGTTCATAGGCCGGTGCTCACCCACGGAGCCACACTGGCAGGCACACCTCCTTCTTTTAAAGCAGAGCTGACTTCTGGGTTTAAAGTGCACGTGAAGGGTGTCTTGCTTCCTGGTAACGTGTGTGTTGTGTGCACAGGCGGTACTGCACGGGCCTTTTAACCCCTACGAGCTGAAGTGTCACAGCCTGACCAGGATATCCAAGTTCAGGTATGACTCGCTCCTTCCCGTGGGCATTCACTCTTGCTCCCATGTGTACAGAGCTCGTCAGAAATGGCTCCCTGTACCCTAACGTGTGAGCGCCTATTACCTTTTCTGACGGTCCCAGCCTCTCCCTCCCTCTTCTTTCCCTCCCTTTCTCCCTCCCTCCCTCTCTCTGATCTGAAAGCCATTCTGTGTAAGATGTTTTTAGTATTTTCCATCAAAGACTTGGTTTTTTCTGTTCTTATTATCATTGTTACTCATTCAGCAAACGTGGGACTGCCCCCAGGTTCTGAGAACTGCACAGTTTGGGGGGGTCGGTAGTGAATAATGCAGTCAGTGACCTCCCAAAAATGATGGGTCCAGTGTGGGGTACGCAGGAGAAAGTGGTTGTTACACGGCAGGTGATGAGGGTCTTGGGGGGCCACAGCACTAAGCAAGCATCGGAGGGCCCCCACACACGGAGGTTTTTCGGAGACCATGAGGCCTCAAGGGTGCAGGCGGCCAAGGCGTGTGGTGGGGAGAGGTGAGGGCCAGGCGGGGACGGTCCAGCGCAGGGGTGAGCCTCCCTGGAGAGAGTGCGCTCAGTGGAGGGGGACGTCGGGTGGGGAGCAGAGGGGCTGCAGAGCTGGTGCGAGGTCGAGGTGCCAGGGCGCGGCCCTACTGTGTGCATTTTACTGCGGTCACTTTGGTTGCAAGGGAAGCCCTGCTCCTCAGGCCCCTGGACCAGGCAGCACAGGGTCCGGGGATCTGGTCCGAAGTGAGAGCTCCTGCCCGTCCTGCTGGCTGAGCACCTTCGGCCCCACAGCGGCCAGGGGACCCGCGGCAGGCGCTCCGTGGATGCGCTGGGTTTCGGGCGGAAGGGTCCTGGGAGGGAGCACACAGGCCAGTCGCTGTCACCCGGTGGGGCATGTGACTGCACGGCGTCCGGGGCCGGGCCCAGAGCCCACCGCTCTCCGCTCTCCCGGAGCGTGTGGGGGTGGCGTCCGCAGGGTGATGTGGGGGGACGCTAAGCCCCGAGTTTCCTCTGCATGCTCCTCCCTGGGGTGGCCTGCCTGGGACGGAGGTGCGGCCGCCAAGGTCAGGAAGAGAGATGGAGTCTGGGGGGAGTGGAGATTGGGGTGCTGTCAGCACATGGGTGATGCTTGAAGCCAGGGAGTGGGTGCGATCCCTGAGGTGGGGGTGGGAGGGAGAGGGGCAGTGGTGCAGGGGAGGGGTGCTCCCTGCCTCTGCGCCGGGACCCGTCCCGGGTGGGCATCCACATGCCAGGCGGGACCCACGGGCCTGTGCCCTCCTCCCAGGCGCGTTTGGATCGAGAAGGAGAGCATCAACTCGGTGGCCATCAGCGACGCCCCCGAGGACCTGCACCAGAGGCTGCTGGTGGCGGCCTCGCTTTCCGTCAACGCGACAGGTGAGTGCGGCGGGGCCCTCCCGGCTCCTCTCCCCCTCCGGCAGGCCCCCCTCCCCGTCTGGCAGGCCCCCCCTCCCCCTCCGGCAGGCCCCCTCTCCCCCTCCGGCAGGCCCCCTCTCCCCCTCCGGCAGGCCCCCCTCCCCCTCCGGCAGGCCCCCCTCCCCCTCCGGCAGGCCCCCCTCCCCGTCCCGGCTCCTCTCCCCCTCCGGCAGGCCCCCCTCCCCCTCCGGCAGGCCCCCTGTCCCCCTCCGGCAGGCCCCCCTCCCCGTCCCGGCTCCTCTCCCCCTCCGGCAGGCCCCCTGTCCCCCTCCGGCAGGCCCCCCCTCCCCCTCCGGCAGGCCCCCTGTCCCCCTCCGGCAGGCCCCCCCTCCCCCTCCGGCAGGCCCCCTGTCCGGGGTTGGTGCAGCATGTGGGCGGAGGCAGGTCTGAGAGGGGAGCCTCGGCCTCCCCTGCCCCAGAAGCAGCTGCCCCCTCACTCTTCACGCCTGCGCTGCAAAGGGGAGCCGTCCAAGCCGCGGCCCCGCAGACCCACCGCCTAGTGAGGAGGACGGGAGAGGAGGCCCCGAGCAGGGGTCCCCCAGCTGAGCACTGGGACCAGGCGTCTGTCTGCAGGGCCGTGAGGCCGGCCACGGGGCCCTTGGCTGTGGGTGTGACTGGGGCCAGGGCAGCAGCGGGGCTTCTGCTCAGGGACCCGCACGCCTGTCCGCAGGGTCCACCATGCTGCTGAGGGAGACGTCGCTGCTGCCGCACATCCCCGGGCTGCCCGCCCTGCTCAGCATGCTGTTCGCCCCGGTGATGGAGCTCAGGTACCGCAGGCCTCTGACAGGAGCCCGCCGGGGGAGCGGGGGAGGCGGTTGCTGCAGACTGGCCGCGAAGCACCTGCTGCCGGCGGGCGCCCCGTCCTTGTGGGCACCCTGTGCCGGCGGGAGCCCCGTCCTTGTGGGCACCCTGTGCCGGCGGGAGCCCCGTCCTTGTGGGCACCCTGTGCCGGCGGGCGCCCCGTCCTTGTGGGCACACTGTGCCGGCGGGCGCCCCGTCCTTGTGGGCACACTGTGCCGGCGGGCGCCCCGTCCTTGTGGGCACCCTGTGCCGGCAGGCGCCCCGTCCTTATGGGCACCCTGTGCCGGCGGGAGCCCCGTCCTTGTGGGCACCCTGTGCCGGCGGGAGCCCCGTCCTTGTGGGCACCCTGTGCCGGCGGGAGCCCCGTCCTTGTGGGCACCCTGTGCCGGTGGGCGCCCCGTCCTTGTGGGCACACTGTGCCGGCGGGCGCCCCGTCCTTGTGGGCACACTGTGCCGGCGGGCGCCCCGTCCTTGTGGGCACCCTGTGCCGGCGGGCGCCCCGTCCTTGTGGGAACACTGTGCCGGCGGGCGCCCTGTGCCGGCGGGCCGGGAGCCTCGGAGACCATGGGTGTCCTGTGCCTGGACTTGGCTGAGGGAGCTGGGGCTCAGGCAGGTCCACGCAGCCTCCCCGGGAGTGCGAGTGCAACGGGCAGAGGAGATGGGTGGAGCCGGCTCGTGGCTCTGACGCTGTGATGGCTGCGCTGGGTTCGTGGCTTTGGGCGTGGCTTGACGTCTAGCAGCCAGTTGTCAGCAGGAGCCTAGGCAGTGCCACTCGGGTGCTCTTCTCCAGCCTCACGGAGGAGGCCGCGGGGGCAGCGGCAGGGGCAGACACAGGCGCCTCACCTGCTGAGGGGGAGCAGGGGGGTGCTAGGCGGTGGCCGGCTACCGTGTCGTTGATGACAGCACTCCCCCGCCTGTGGCGTGGACCCGGATGAGAGCCGGCACCGGCTGCGCGTGGTGTGGCTGGGCTGGCAGGACCCCCTGGCCTCGGGGTCAGTGCCGTCCTGTGGAAGCAGCGCCAACCCCTCGCCTCGCCGCTTAGGGTGGACCAGGACGGGAAGAGCTACACCGGAGCCCTCTGCGGCCTGGGGTGGAGCCCGGCCACCGGGGCGCCCATCCTGCCCGAGCACGACATGGAGCTGGCCTTCGACGTGCAGTTCAGCGTGGAGGACGTGGTCGAGGTGAGGCTGCCTCCCGGCATGTCCCCTCCCCTCCCTTCCCGCCCCCCCCCCCCCCCTCCGCCCGGCAGTGGTCTGCACTCCTGCTCTGCTTGGACGCCGACAGTGCGCAGCAGGGCTCACTCAGGGCTGTGGGGATGCGGAAGGGACAGCTCTTCGTGAGGAGGTAGAGGCAGCGGCAGCCAGGCCCCGCGCACGCTGTAGGGTTCCGTGCACATGACCTGCTAGGCTCCCCGCAGGGGCTCCCGCACGGCTGCACCACCCAGGTTTCCCGCAGACCTCGCACGCACGCGGAGCAGGAGCGGGTCTGCGATCGGGAGCACAGCGTGTGCTCACAGCCACGTGGGGCTCCAGGCTGAGACGGGCTCAGGGAGTGTCTTGTGCTCAGTGGAACCTTTCTTGGTGATTCCGCCTCTTTTTTGTTACTGTTTCTTACATCGTGCAGTGGCTGTGGCAGTGACTTGTGTCTGAAATTAGCTCGGGGCGGGCGGGGTTGGGGGGTTGTGTGTGGCTCCGCTGGGCTGTGCTGAGCAGGAGCTGCAGTGAGTCAGCTGCCCCAGGGCCACCGCGTGCTCCGCCCCTTTCTCTGCAGATCAACATCCTCAGGGCCACGGTCAACAAGCTGGTGTGCGAGGGGCCCAACGGGGCCAGGCACCTGGGCCCAGAGCGGGTCGCGCAGCTGCAGGACAGCGTCCGCCAGAAGCTCCTAGGGTGAGTGATGTGCTCGCCCCCGCAGCCTCCAGCCCTCTGGGCCCTCCCGGAGTTTGGGGCGGGACAGGCTGGTTGGTGACTGACGCTCCAGGGCTGAGGCGGCTTTAGGTTTCAGCTCGACACCAGCTCACCGGGGAGCAGCCGCCTGTGACTGTCAGTGGGCCCCGGGCAGGAGCTGGGGGGCACCCTCACGTGGGGCGATCTGAGAAAAAGGAACCGAGGGACCCTTTCCGAGTGCGCTGGGCAGTGGGTCCCTTAGGGGCGGGGCCTGCAGGCTGAGCTCGGCCTTGTGAGCCTCCCCCAGGAAGG
This sequence comes from Plecotus auritus, assembly GCF_963455305.1. NCBI lineage: Eukaryota > Metazoa > Chordata > Mammalia > Chiroptera > Vespertilionidae > Plecotus > Plecotus auritus. The sequence goes on along the minus strand of NC_137770.1, from coordinate 4,118,488 downwards.
AGGTCAGGGACAAACATCCTGACCCCCTCTCCCCGCTGCCTGGACCCCCAAGGCCAAACCCAGCCAGGCCCGGGGCTGGTGGCAGGTCCCTCCGCCCGAGACAGCGCCCTGAGCTGCGCGAGCAGGAGGCGTGTGTCCCGCGTTGGGTGGGCGTCCTTGTTGTGGGCGCTGTGACCGTGGCGAGCAGAGCTGGGAGCAGCTGGGAGAGGCCGGTCCTGGTTCTCTCTCCTCCCTGCTCCTCACGGAAACACTCCCACGGCAGGTAAGGCAGCCTGTGAGGGGTGCAGGGCACGTCCGTGCGCAGAGAGAACCGCCGTGGCCGGCGCCCGTCAGAGTCGTGCTGTCGGGCGTCCCCGCTGGTCACCATGCTCAGGCAGAGGTGTGGGCACGGGCCATGCAGGCCCGGCTCCGGCCGCCTGCACGGTGGGGCGTGTGGGGCGCCTGGGGCCTGCCGCGCGTCCCTGGGCATAACTAGACTGCGGTTTGACCTTGGAAACTCATTGCAGTGCGATTCCGCAGGAAGGTGTAGGGTTGCCTCTTCAGGAAAAGCGCAGTGGATGACTGATTCTCTTTTGTAACTTCTAGTTTGTTCTGTCAGCTGAAGCCGAGAGCGAGAACGGTCCCTAAGTGGCCTGAGAAGCCGTATGAGTGGAACCAGGTGAGTGGCGGCGGGCCCTGAGAGCAGGCGGCTAGTTACCGAGGCCGCACAGACACCTCTGTTTCTGGTCCAGACACTCGGCCTGGTCCTGCCCTGGGGCTGTGGGTGGAGCAGGAAGCCTGAGTGTCAGGGGGCGTTGTCACCGTGCCCTGGCTCCGCTGTCACAGCCACCTCCCTGGGCGGGTGGGCCAACCAGCAGCCATTCATTCGCTCACAGGCTCAGAGGCTGGAGGCTGGGCAGGGGCCGGCGCGTGCAGAATCTGCTCCCGCCCGTGCACAGCCACCCTCGAGCTGTGTGGCGGCGGAGATCTGGGGTCCCACCCGCACCCCCTCGTCCAACCCTGGTCACCTCCTGGCCTCCTCGCATTGGGGTCTGAGCCTCAGCAGGGAACCTGGGCCCAGCTCAGCCCATAGCATCATGGCCTGGGCGGGGCCCTCCCCCCTCCCCCCGGGAAGGGTGGAAAACGGGGCACAATGTGGGGTGTAAGCTGTAACTCAGAGCTGGGTGTCGTCGTGGTGAAGGCAGCTGACGAGGCCCTTGCCCTCAGCCAGTCAGTGGGGGGGCCCTCCCCGGGGCCACTTGCCCTCACTCCGTGTGCCCTTGACACGCTTCGTCGTCAGAGCCTCAGGGCCATCCTGAGCCTGCTCTGCGGGGACAGGCTGTGCTGGGACGGGCTGTGCGGGGACGGGCCGTGCGGGGACAGGCTCTGTGGGGACAGGCCTTGCGGGGACGGGCCGTATGGGGACGGGCCGTGCGGGGACAGGCTCTGTGGGGACAGGCCTTGCGGGGACGGGCCGTGCGGGGACGGGCTGTGCTGGGACGGGCTGTGCGGGGACGGGCCGTGCGGGGACAGGCTCTGTGGGGCCCGGGGCGGGGCCCAGCCACCCCGCCGTTTCCCGGGGGTGAAGCTCAGAGCTGACCTTCATTGTGAGGTTGATTAGCGCTTTAGGAAACGTGCTGCTTTGTACGCTCATAGCGAAGTCACTGTCACGTCACGTCCACCCAGGAGCGTGGGGGAGCCCGAGGGAGGGCTCCGGGCCCTCCGGGTGGATTTGAAGGCAGGTGACTCAGCGGGGCTGTGCTGGGGGAGGTGACCTGGAAACGCTGCTTGGAAACACCTCTCTGCTGCCTTCACGCCTGTGCGTGTGCCTGTGTGTGTGCGTGTGCATGTGCGTGTTTTCTTCCTTCACTTGGCTTTCCTCTGTGCCCAGGGCCATGCTGACATGTGCTTTTGTGCCACAGGTGGACCCGAAGCTGGTCATGGAGCAGGCGGAGCGGGAGGGCGGCCGGGGCAAGAGCCCCTTCCTGTACCAGCTGCACCGGCTGATCGTGCTCAGCTCCTAGCGCGCGGGGCCCAGGGCCGGCAGCCACCTCCACGGCCGGTGTCTGAGCTCGGTCCCTGTCCTTTCCCGCCACGGCGGGCAGGAGGAACCCGGCCTGTCTTTCCTGGAAACAGAACCTGCGAGGCGCGGGGGCTCTGAAAGCCTCACCCGGACGGACGGAGAGCCGTGTCTGCTGTCCCTGGGGAAGCTCAGCAGCCGTGCTCACGTTCTTCCCCTCCCCCTCCCCTGACTCCCTGCCCCGCCCACCACGTGCCGCAGCTGCGTCTCCAAACCCTGTGTGTTCTCCAGTTCTTGTCCGTGAGGGAACATGTCTAATTTCCGTAAAGGAACCTCAGTTTTGTATAATTTAGGTTTTCATTTAAGTTACAATTCTTAGCTCACATTTTGGAAATCAGAGATTACCTGGCAACTGCATCTGTTAAAACAATAAAAGCATTAGACTCAGTTTCTGTTTCTGACATTTTTAAATCAGGAGACTGAAATGTATTTTAACCCAAAAAAAGTCCAAAGTTATAAAACCGATAAAGGAATACAAGCTTATTTTTTAAATGTTTTTATTGATTTCAGAGAGTGTAAGGGAGGGGGGGAGAGAGAAACACCAATGATGAGAAACATCGATCGGCCACCTCCTGCCCCGCCCACACGGGATGGAGCCGGCCACCCAGGCTTGAGCCCTGACGGAACCCACTGCTGGGCAAGAGCCAGCTGAGCCCCTTGTGGCCACGGGCACAGGCTGTTGTTCTCAGAGCTGCTTTTTAAAGAGGCCTCACGCTGAAACCGGTTTGGCTCAGTGGATAGAGCATCGGCCTGCGGACTGAAGGGTCCCGGGTTCGATTCCGGTCAAGGGCATGTACCTTGGTTGCGGGCACATCCCCAGTAGGAGGTGTGTAGGAGGCAGCTGATCGATGTTTCTCTCTCATCGATGTTTCTAGCTCTCTATCCCTCTCCCTTCCTCTCTGTAAAAAATCAATAAAATATATTAAAAAATAAAAAAGGCCTCACCGGCCAGCGTGGCTCAGTGGTGAGTGTGGACCCAGGAAGGAGGTCGGGGCACATGCCCTGAGGGCTGGGGATCGAACCTACAACCCAGAATCGAAACCGTGACCCTCCAGTTCACAGCCGGCGCTCTAACCACGGAGCACGCCGGCCAGGGCACAGGAGGAGCCTTAAACAAGGGTTGCTCTTGGGTACCTGGGCTTAGAAACTGCCTTCAGCGCTCACACCCTGTCTTCTCGCTTCAGTCGCCGTTCGCTGTGAGCTGCTCGTTCTCGGGTTTCAGCTACCAGTTCCAGGGGAGGGAGCACTGTTTCCTCGTGAATGGGGGCGTCAGGACGGGAGCACTGCCACCTGCCGCCTCAGCCCCGCAGGGTCGCTCGCTGCAGGTCTGGGAGCTCCCCCACGAGCCTGCGAACCGTTGACAGTGGGGACACCTTGTACGTGTAACAAGGTGGGACACGTCGATGAGGAATTTCAGCAAAGCAGGACTTCAGCTTGGCGGAAGCATTTTCATGAACAACTTGGAGAATGGTTCCAGGCGGTGTGATGGGCTGGCTGGGTTTATTCTAGAGGAACACGGTTTAATATAAAACTAGAAGACAGCGGTCTCCCTGCCCCTCGGACGGAGGCTCGTCCCTTCGCGTTGTTTAGGTGGAATTTACGTGCAGGTCTGAGGCCTGGTGGGTTCCGGTGAGCCCACACCGTGCAGCCGCCTCTGGGTAAGCCGTCACCACAGCAGTTCCGCCCACGTGCCCACGTCACTGTGGCCTCGCCTGCCTGGCGTCCGCGTTCGTGGACGTGGCGTCTGCAGCTCCCTCTCCTTCCTGGGTTGTGAGCTTCTTTGTTCTCCGGCCGATGGGCCCCTTAGGAAGAAAGCTGCTGTGAGCAAGCCGCATGGACGGACGGGCCACACCTGAGTGGGTTCCCTGGGTCGTCCAGCCGGTGGCGTTGAACTTACACGCAAAGGGCCCGGGACGCGTGCGCCCTGCTAGCTGGAGCCCTAGCCCGCCTTCCCTGGCTGCCCCCATCGCGCTGGACCTGCCGCCTCCTGCCTCCAGGGGTGCCACGCCAGGCCTCGCCAGCAGAGGGCCCTGGAGGACGCGCAGGGACGGCTCCTGCTCCTGTTCCTTCCTGCCAGAGCCTCTCAGCGTGGAGCTGTGGGAGGTCGCTGTTCCTTCCGGAGACAAGTCCTTGGCCAGACCTGGGTGGTGAACATGCTTTCCTAGTCTGTCCGTGTGACTCGTTTTACTGAGATGAAAACAGCGTTTTCCATCGTAACCGTTTGCAGGTGTCACGGGCATCGTTACGGACATTGTTACGCACATCGTTACGGACATCGTTGAGACAGTCTCCAGGACTCGCATCACGCTGTCTGAAACTCCCCTTAAAGAGGGCCCCCCCAGCTCCCCGCCCCGCTCCCACCCCACGTCCCGCTCGGACTGGGTCCCTCCTGTGAGCGGTGAGCAGCTGTCCTGCCCAGACTGGCTTCTTCCCGCAGCACAGGCCCAGGTCCGTCCTGCGGCACCCGGGGCAGGCTCTCGAGGCCGGGCGTGTCCCGAGTGCGGCACACACCACGGCTTCGTTCATCCCTCGTCCTCAAAGGGCCCGGGGCTCCGCCTCGGCTGCTGGGAGGTGCAGCTGTGAGCACGGGTGCTCGTGTGTCCTCAGGACCCGCCAGCACCTTGGGCACAGCCCGGAAGCGGGGCTGCTGGGTCGGGGATCCGAGCTTCCAGCCTTGATGGGCTGTGTGACTGGCACATGTCTTCCCTGATCCCACACGTTGCTTTTCCACTCCGCTCCTGTGCCCTTCGATGCACAGAACGTTTTGGGCAGCTGTGTCCCATTTGGCTGTGTTTGCGTATCTTGCCTGTGCTTTGGTGTCACATCCAGTAAACCACTGCCAAGCCCAGTGCTGATGGGGGTGAGCACCCCATGGGCGCAGGGAGCTGCAACCGGGTGCAGCCGAGCGGAAGTGGCCGGCAGAGCAGCGGTGGCCCAGAGACCTGGCATCTGTGAGACACCCTCCGCCCTGGTCCCGCATCTGGTGCGGAAACGTGCGGCCGGCCTGGGTCCCGGGAGGCCTGCACTGCCCCCCTCCCCACCCCGCCGCCCACGGGTGGAAGCCCTGGTCCCAGCACCTCGGAATGCGACTGTGCTTGGAGGCCAGGCCTTTAAGGGGGACTAGAGTGAACAGAGGTCGAGAGTGGTGACCTTGTAAGAGGGGATTTGGACACAGACACCGGGGATCACGTGTAGGAGGGGCCTGGGGAGGAGCCGAGCCTGCCCCCAGACCTCAGACTCCCGCCTCCAGGACTGAGGCCCTCTGTGTGTAAGCTGCCCATCTGCCCTCCTGCTGTGGCGGCTGGAGCAAACTAATACAGACCCCCCAAAACTAATACCCCCCCAAACTAATACAGACCCCCAAACTAATACCCCCAAACTAATACAGACCCCCCAGGAAACTAATACAGACCCCCAAACTAATACAGACCCCCCACACTAATACAGACCCCCCAAACTAATACAGACCCCCACACTAATACAGACCCCCCCAAACTAATACAGACCCCCCAGGAAACTAATACAGACCCCCCCACTAATACAGACCCCCCCAGGAAACTAATACAGACCCCCCACACTAATACAGACCCCCCCAAACTAATACAGACCCCCCCAAACTAATACAGACCCCCCCCACTAATACAGACCCCCCAGGAAACTAATACAGACCCCCCACACTAATACAGACCCCCCCAAACTAATACAGACCCCCCCAAACTAATCAGACCCCCCACACTAATACAGACCCCCCCACACTAATACAGACCCCCCACACTAATACAGACCCCCCAAACTAATACAGACCCCCCCAAACTAATACAGACCCCCCAGCAAACTAATACAGACCCCCAAACTAATACAGACCCCCCAGGAAACTAATACAGACCCCCCCACTAATACAGACCCCCCCAGGAAACTAATACAGACCCCCCACACTAATACAGACCCCCCAAACTAATACAGACCCCCCAAACTAATACAGACCCCCCACACTAATACAGACCCCCCAAACTAGTACAGACCCCCCAAACTAATACAGACCCCCCCAAACTAATACAGACCCCCCACACTAATACAGACCCCCCAAACTAGTACAGACCCCCCAAACTAATACAGACCCCCCAGGAAACTAATACAGACCCCCAAACTAATACAGACCCCCCCAGGAAACTAATACAGACCCCCCACACTAATACAGACCCTCCCAAACTAATACAAACCCCCCAAACTAATACAGACCCCCCCACACTAATACAGACCCCCCAAACTAATACAGACCCCCCAAACTAATACCCCCCAGCAAACTAATACAGATCCCCCAAACTAATACAGACCCCCCACACCAATACAGACCCCCCAAACTAATACAGACCCCCCCAGCAAACTAATACAGATGACCCCAAACTAATACAGACCCCCCAGGAAACTAATACAGACCCCTCCTAACTAATACAGACCCCCCAGCAAACTAATACAGACCCCCCAAACTAATACAGACCCCCCAGCAAACTAATACAGACCTTCCAAACTAATACAGACCCCCCAGGAAACTAATACAGACCCCCCAGCAAAGTAATACAGACCCCCCAAACTAATACAGACCCCTCCAAACTAATACAGACCCGCCAGCAAACTAATACAACCCCCCCAAACTAATACAACCCCCCCAAACTAATACAGACCCCCCAAACTAATACAGACCCCCCCAAACTAATACAGATCCCCCCAGGAAACTAATACAGACCCCCCAGCAAAGTAATACAGACCCCCCAAACTAATACAGACCCCTCCAAACTAATACAGACCCCCCAGCAAACTAATACAGATCCCCCCAGCAAACTAATACAACCCCCCAGGAAACTAATACAGATGCCCCCAAACTAATACAGACCCCCCCAGCAATCTAATACAGACCCCCCAGGAAACTAATACAGATGCCCCCAAACTAATACAGACCCCCCCAAACTAATACAGACCCCCCCAGCAAACTAATACAGACCCCCAGGAAACTAATACAGACCCCCCCAAACTAATACAGACCCCCTCAGCAATCTAATACAGACCCCCCAGGAAACTAATACAGATGCCCCCAAACTAATACAGACCCCCCCAAAACTAATACAGACCCCCCCAGCAAACTAATACAGACCCCCCCCCCCCCCGACCTCCGGGCAGCATTAGTTCGCGGATCAAAGAAACTTCCACGGAACCAGAATCCCGGCTCTTTCCAGACGGCGTGGGCGGCTGGGGCTGTGCGGGGAGGGAGGCAGCTCCAAATCCCGCTCCTTTCCTCCTGGCCCTGCCCTGGAGGTGCCCGTCCCCTCGGGCCCTTCTGACGGGGTGCAAGGGGCGGGCTGGGGCCTCTCTCTGCCCACGCCCCGCCGCCCCAGGGAGTGGACCCCGAAGGCGGTCAACAGCGCCGGCTCTGCTGGGCACCGGCGTCCATGCGGCTGCTGATGCCACTGTCCGTGGGGCGCCAGCCTACGCCCCGTCACAGGCCCTCGGACACCGGGATCGCCGGGCGCTCAGGCCCCGCCCGCCAGGCCCGCCCCGCCCCAACAGGCCCCGCCCCAACAGGCCCCGCCCCCAAGCAGGTGCCGCAGGCTCCGCCCCACCAATCCGGACCTTCTCAGGCCCCACCATCTCCCCCTACTTTCGGGGTAGACCCAGCCCGTGAGTCCCCACCGGCGCCGCCACAGCAGGCCCCGCCCCCCCCGCCCCCCCAGCGAGCCCCACCATCCCGGGTGCCCTGGGCGCTCTCCTCCTCAGTCCCGGTTCCCGCCGTCCCCACAGCCCCCCGAAGTCCCCGGGCTCCCCGCACCCTTTCCTGCGCCCGCAGCCCTCTCTGCCCCCTTCCCCCGGGTCCCTGCTGGCATGGCGCGCGCGGCGGGCCCCGAGCGGCGGCTCCTGGCCATCTACACGGGGGGCACCATCGGGATGCGGAGCCACCGCGGCGGTGAGTCGGCGGCGGGCGGGCGGCCGGGAGGGGCGGCCTCCGGTCGGGGGACGGGGTGGTCCTCGCGCCCGGCCTTTCCGAGGTCCCAGCCGCGGACCGAGCCGCTCCGGCCCAGGTGCCTGCCCCTGGAGGGCAGGGAGCACAGCGGCCAGCGGGTCCTGCGGTGACTGCCCGCCTCGGGGTGGGGGGTGGGGGGTGGGGGGTGGGGGGTGGGCCGGGCACCCGTTCTCCCTTCCCCGGGCCAACCAGCCGGCGGGCAGGGCTGTAGGGGCTGCGAGGCGCCTCACTAGGGCCCCTGAGCGCTGAGGTGGCCCCAGCCATCCCTGCTGCTCTGAGCGCCTGGCCGCCTGAGGGCTCTGACCCCTTGGGGGAGGTCAGCGCAGGGGCTTGGGGAGCTGTGTTTTGTCTGCCTGTGGCGTTGGCCTGACCGGAGTCGGCAGGAGTGACCGCTCGGTGTGGGGCGTGGGCCAGCCAGGGCTCCCAGGGGGAAGGCTGCGGGCCGGGTGCTGCCTTCGGGGAGGGACCCCGGGGAGGCCGGGAGCCCCCGGGGGAAGAGCATCGGCTGTCGGGTTCTGGGTCAGCCGCGCTGCATGTCCCTGCGGCAGAGGCTCCTCTGAGCGCCGTGACTGACCCGTGGGGTGTCCCTCCCCGGGCGGGCAGGACAAGCCCTCAGCCTCATCCTCGAACCCTTTCCCCTCCTCGCTGTCCACGATGCCCGGTCCCTCAGGAGCCCCGTTTCCCACGGCACTGTCCTCTGCCACCTTCCTCCTCCCTCTGCCCAGCGCTCCTCCGCGCGCTCCCACCTGCCGGCCACACCTGGGCGGCCCCACACCTGGCCCTGGGCGCCCTCCCCGGACCACTCCCAGCAGCCCTCCGGGGCCTGGCCACTGCCTGCAGCCTGGCCTCTCCCTGCCTCAGAACTAACTCAGCTTCCCCCCTCCCCCCTCCCCCGGGTCTAACCTTCTCCTTTGCCCTTGCTGGTCCTTGGGCCACTTCCTGTCCCTTCCTCCCTCCTTCCCAACGCTGCCCACTGAAGCAGCCACTCAGGCCCTCCGCCCTCTGCCCTCTGCCCTCCGACAGTGCTTCTGGGGCCTCGGCCCCTGTTAGTCCATCCGCCACACGTGATGGTCACTTCATAGACACCCTCAAGGCGCCCAGTGGCTGGGCCCTGTCAGAGGGGCTCGGGTGCTGGGACTGGGTGGTCCGCATCCTGGCCGGTGGCTCCCCCCAGCTGCCAGGAGCCTGCTGTCCGCTGCTGTGCCTCCTTATCCCCGATCTGGACAGTTTGCCGCCGGTCCCGCCACACGCCCACCACAGGGCTGCTGGTCCCTCAGCTTGGACCTTAAACCAGCAGCCCCCCAGGACTGCAGCTGGTCCCAGAGGACCCTGCCGTGGGGCCGCGGGGCCGTGGGCACCTGACTGCTGGACCAGCCTGTGTCTGGGAGGGCTGGACCTCGTGGGGCGGAGGGGCGGGGGGCGGTTGCAAGGCTGGGGAGAGAGGCCTCTGCTCCCTCAAGGGCTGGCCTGCCCACTCGTCTGGGGCCAGCCCACCCTGTCGTCCCCTCCAGGCTCAGAGCAGCCAGCCTGCCCCAGCCAGCGGGGATGCCGGCCTCCTGAGCCCTGGGGTCTCGGAGCAGGCACCCCAGCCTGGCCCACTGGGATCGTGGCGGCGTCTCCACTGAGCTGAGGGCTGCCCCAGAAGGAACCAGCCACTCGGCACCTGCCTCCCCCGCCCCCCCAATGCCTCCTGGCCGCTGCCAGACCCTCCCCCTCAGGAGGCGGTGGTGGCCCAGGAGGAAGGCCCCAGGGGGAAGGAGGGGAGGCCTGAGCCTGTCCCTGCTGCCCCCCTAGGAGAGGAGCAGCGAGGGTCCCGGTGCCCCTGACCCCGAGGGACATCGGAGGCCTTCCCTGTGCTGAGGTGTCTGGCGGTCCTCGGACACGGGTGGCGTGGACCTTTCCACGCCCAGAGCAGAGCCGGCCTGGGGCCTGGGGAAGCCCTGCCCTCCATGAGCCGGGGGGGGGGGGGTGACCTTGGCACCACAGGCCCCCCGCCCGGCGTTTCCTCAGGATGGTGTGGGTGTCAATGATTAACTGGCCGCGCTGCTGACGTGGGCTCTGCCCCCGGGAGGTCGGGAGGGAGGTGGCCCGGCCTCAGCAAAGCTGCCTGGATCGTCACTGTCGAGGGCACTTCTGCGCCTGCTGGTAAACAGCAGGCGCCAGGGCACACGGTGCGGCCAAGCCGTGCCAAGGCCAGGGCAGCGAGGGGGGAGCGAGGGGGGGCAGCGAGGGGGGAGCGAGGGGGGAGAGGAGGGCTTAGGATGCAGCCCGTGCAGGACGGCTCCTTCCCAGCAGGTGGGCTGGTCATGTGACCGCTGCCCTTGGGTCTTACTGAGGGATCTTTAAGAAATGTGTCTGTCTGTGTTTGTTTCTGTTTGTTTGTTTTTTTAAATATATTTTATTGATTTTTTACAGAGAGGAAGGGAGAGGGAGAGAGAGTTAGAAACATCGATGAGAGAGAAACATCGATCAGATGCCTCCTGCACACCCCCCACTGGGGATGAGCCCGCAACCAAGGTACATGCCCTTGACCGGAATCGAACCCGGGACCCTTCCGTCCGCAGGCCGACGCTCTATCCACTGAGCCACACCGGTCAGGGCGATGTCTGTCTGTTTTTATTGAGTTTTAGAGAGAGGAAAGGAGACGGACAGAGAGAGAAACATCAACGAGAGAGGAACATCACTGATGGGCTGCCCCCTGCAGGCCCCACCCTGGGGATCGAGCCTGCAACTTAGGCCTGTGCCCCGACCGGGAATCGAACTGTGACCTCCTGGTTCCTAGGTCGACGCTCGCCGGGCTCACTGAGGGAACCCTAACGACCAGGTATTACGCCAACAGGAGAGCTCTCCCAGCAAACGGCTATGTTCCGTGTAGACATTTTTCTAAGGAAAAGGGTCCGTTGTCAGGCCTAGGGCCTGCCGCGGCTCCAACGATGAGCCGTTTATGGGAAACAAGAAAGTGGAGGAAGTGGGGCCCTCTGTTTCCAGCGTGAACAAGCAGCAAAGGTGGACAGGACAGGGCCCCTGTGGGCTGGGCCCCCCGACACAGTGGCCTGGGAGCTGGCTCGGCCGGACCCAGCGGGGCTGGAACCGCAGCCCATGCGCCTGGCCGCCCGCTGCACCCGGTCAGTGCGCCTTCCAGACGGCGGAGACCAGAGAACGCACTGCCCTGGTCCGAAGGCCAAGCTGTGGGGACACATAACAGGACAGAAACTGGTGCCCCCGGGGAGCGAGGCCGGAGCCACGAGCAGGAGGGGCATTCGGGCCCAGAGGGCCTGGGGCAGCGGCTGAGGGCTGGGGGCCTGAGCTCAGCTGCTGACCCCGAGGGAGGGAGTGGACTGGCCCCGGGCCCTGAAGCAGGACCCTCCGGGATCAGGTGAGCGGGCTTTCAGGCCCCTGAAGGGGAAAGATGAGCAGAGGAGGTCAGAGAGGTTCGAAGTGTGAGGGAGACTCGACCTGGCGTTGAAGGCAGAGCCAGGGGCCCCGGCCTGGGCGCTGGGAGCCGGAGAAGCCGAGGTGGCGGGTCAGAGGCAGCCGGGACAGGGGTCCACGCATGGGACCGGATTCTGACAACAACCGAGGGAGCCTGGACGCAGCCCCCAGCACCCCCCGAGCCGTGAGGCAGCAGCGGTGCTGTTTTGAGCAGCCCGGCTGGGGCCGTTTGTTACACAGCAGCGGGGACTGATACACCCGGCAGATTCCAAGGCCGGGAGCAAGGCCATCACCGGGAGTGACCACTGACCTTGGTCCTGAAGGCCTTACATGTTCCAGCCGATGGGGGTGGGTGGGGACCTTGTCCTTGCTGCTGAGTCCGGGTGCCCAGACGCCCACAGAACCTCCGCGAGGAGTGGCTGCGCCCGAGGGCGCGGTGCTGGGAGGGAGCGCCGCGGGGCGGAGGCCTGTGCTGAGGAGTGGTGTTTCCAGGAGGCACACTGTGACCGCTTAGGGCAGGGCGGGCCCCTTTTCCCTGCCAAGGGCCGTTGGATATGTATAACGTCACCCTCGGGCCATACGAAATGACCCACTTAAAAATGAGCTGCTCCACGTGGTCGAACATTTAATTAACTCGCCCCTGATGCCGGGGCAGGGCTGGACGCCCCCACCCCTATTTTGGGGTTTGCCTAGAACCCGGCGCCCTCTCTGCCAGGGCCTCGGTAGAAGCATGTTTCTGGGGCACGGACGCTGCAGGCATAGGCCTGGGCTGGACCCTGGAGGGGTGGCACACAGCCCAGCAAGGGAGCAGAGGCCGTGGAGGGCATGTGGGAAAGGCAGCAGGGCCTGGGCATCATGGAGGGCTTCCTGGAGGCAGTGCCCTGAGCTGGGGTGAAGCACCTGACAGGCTGGGAGAGGGCTGGGGCTGAGGACTCCTGGCAGAGCCAGGAGCGTGTCTGTGGGTGCTCTGCGGAGCGGGGGCAGGGGAGTGGCATCTGAGAAAGAGGCCACAGAAGGCCAAGGCCCCAGGAGCCTCAGGTGGGCTCCCCTGGAGACGGGGCCCTGGCAGCTGCAGGCCTGTCCACCTGGCCTCCGAGCTCACCTGGGCCAACCCTGCTCCCTGCCCACACGCCTGCCCAGGCCTGACCCCCGGCACAGGGCAGCAAATGCCCAGCACAGAACAGAGGGGCCGTGGCTGTGGGAGCTGGTGGTGGCTGCCAGCCCCTGACCCCGTCCCCCGCCTGCAGTGCTGGTCCCCGGGCGGGGCCTGGCCGCCGTCCTGAGGACCCTGCCCATGTTCCACGACGAGGAGCACGCCCGGGCCCGCGGCCTCCCGGAGGACACCCTGGTGCTGCCGTGAGTGTGGGCTCCCTCGGGGTCGGCCAGGGAGGCGGCCCGCTGTCCTGGGGGAGGGCCATCAGGAAGCTGCGTCTCTCAGGGCCTCCCTCCAGCGATTCATTTGCAGAAGGCCGTCACTCATGTCCTCTTCCACGGCTTGAAACGGACCAAAGTCCCCTTTGGAGAGCGCCTCAGAACCCCACCCGCTGGGGGTGGCCCGCGGGCCCCTCCTCCCTGTGCGAAGGCCCCTGCTTCCCGGCTCTCGGCTCTCGGCCCAGGCTGCCTGGTGCCCTTCACGGCTGGCAGGCGGTGGGGAGTCGCCCTGCTGGTCACTGACCTTCCTCCCAGGCGGGCTCTGGCTCATCCCTCAGGGCTGGGGTGGAAGGTGGCTGTGCTGCTGCAGCTCTTCCTGGCCCGTCCGTGGCCCCTCTCAGCACCCACGGTCCCCGCTCCTGGGAAGTCCGGTGAAGGGAGGCTGGGCCCTGTACTCCGCTCCGAGTTTGTGGATGCGCAGACACAGGCCCCGGTGCAGAGGCCCTGCGGGCGGCGGAGGGGGACGGGGTGGCCAAGGCGGGAGTCAGGTGGGCACCGCCCTTCTGCCTCCGCAGGCCGGCCAGTCCTGACCAGAGGATCATCTACACGGTGCTGGAGTGCCAGCCCCTCTTCGACTCCAGTGACATGACCATCACTGAGTGGGTGCAGATTGCCCAGACCATTGAGGTAGCAGGGGGTGTGGGCTGGGCTGGGGCTGTGGGCGGGGCTGTGCATACTGAGCAGGGCTGTGGGAATGGGCGGGGCTGCAGCATGTGGGCGGGGCTGTGCATACTGAGCGGGGCTGTGCATACTGAGCAGGGCTGTGGGAATGGGCGGGGCTGAGATATGGGTGGAGCTGGGACTGAGTGGGGCTGCAGGATGTGGGTGGGGCCAGAACTGTAGGCGGGGCTGAGATATGGGTGGGGCTGGGACTGTGGGCGGGGCTGAGATATGGGTGGAGCTGGGACTGGGTGGGGCTGCAGGGTGTGGGTGGGGCCAGGACTGTGGGCGGGGCTGAGATATGGGTGGAGCTGCAGGATGTGGGTGGGGCCAGCACTGTGGGTGGGGCCGCAGGATGTGGGCAGGGCCAGCACTGTGGGTGGGGCTGAGATATGGGTGGAGCTGCAGGATGTGGGTGGGGCCAGGAATGTGGGCGGGGCTGATATGGGTGGAGCTGGGACTGTGGGCGGGGCTGAGATGTGGGTGGAGCTGGGACTGTGAGTGGGGCTGCAGGATGTGGGTGGGGCCAGCACTGTGGGCGGGGCTGAGATATAGGTGGAGCTGGGACTGTGGGTGGGGCTGCAGGATGTGGGTGGGGCCAGCACTTGGGCGGGGCTGAGATATGGGTGGAGCTGGGACTGTGGGCAGGCTGCAGTCAGGCAGGGCTATTGGGCGGGGCGGGGCCAGCCCACCCACTCGCTCTGGGTATGTGGTGGGTCTGCGGCTTCAGGAAAGTGCCAGGCCCTCAGGTCACATCCCAGCTGCAGGGCCTCTGAGGCCCTTGCCCACCTTATCCCGCCCCCCATTCCCCACTCCGTGCAGGGGCGGTAGCTCTTTCCGGTGACGGACAGCCGTCCTGGTTTGTCCATGCGCTTGGTTTGTCCCAGGAGGAACTTGGGTCCAAGTGTGTGCTACCTGCCCGCAGACTGACAAGCTCACACCTGGCCCTTTCCCCGCTGTCCACCCCCTGCCCGCCCGCCCGCCCGCCAGTGAGGCAGGGCCATAAAAGGGTGCAGGACCCCGAGGGGTGTCTGGGTTCACAGCATGCTTTTCCTGAGGCCAGGGCGCCCTCCACCAGCTGTCCTCTCTGTCCCCGCTCCCCACCCCATCCTGCATGATCCTGGTCCTGGCTCCTGGGGTGGGGGGGCCTCCCATCCTCCAGGCCCACTTCTCACCGGCCCCCAGGGGTTCATCACACAGGCTCCCCTTCCTGGGCAGCCAAGGGCCTGACCCCCGGCCATGGCTTGTCTCCTGCCCCCCCTTCATTGTGAGCACCTGGGACAGGGTGTGTGGCCCTGGGCCTGGCCCTTCTGTCCCTTTGGGGGCCACCAGCGGCCAATGGGCATGTCTGCGGCCCTTGTCCAGGTCAGGCTCCCTCCCAGGGGCCTGTGCGCTGCTCAGCACATGGCCGCTGTCCTGGCTGCAGTGTCCAGCCAGCCCAGGACTCCCTGCAGGCAGGGCCTTTGGAGCCGGGCCACCAGCCTGCGGCCGAGCCCTGTGTGGCCAGCAGATGGCGCCCCAGCCCGCCCTGTGGCACGGCTCTGCCATCCCCACCAGCTGCTGGTCTTTCAATCATGGTCCCCTTGTCCCGTAACTGGGCCCCTCGCAACCGCTCCGAGGTTCAGTCTTGGCGGCCCTCCAGGAGGTGGTGGCCGGAGGCTGTCCCCGCAGCCACCCTCACTCCTGCAGAGCTGGCCAGCAGGGCTGTGCCTGGAAGGACCCTTCCCCGTTGCCCGCCAGCACCTGCCCGCCTGCCCACATCTCCTGCCACTCCCAGTGCTGCCCGTGCCTCCGCCCATCGCTGTGCCCATGCCTGGCCCACCCGCTGGACCTCCAGGCTCCAGGGCTTGCTCCCCACCCTCCTGCTGCCCTGGGCAGTGTCACTCAGCACAGGGCTCTCTGAGCTGGGTCCTCAGGGGTCCTGCCTGGGAAGCCTAGGGCGCCCCGCTTGTCCTCGGGGGCCGTCCACCGCCCCATCACGGTGGGCTCCCACCAGGAGCCGGGGAAGGAGCCGTCCTGGGGCGGGGAGAGCGGGGCCGGCCTCCAGCCTGCCCAGCCCGGCCTCAATGTCAGGGTCCCGGGCCCACCCCGCCCCGCTCTGAGCCGGGGCCCTGCCGTGTCGGTGGCGGCGGAGGGGAAGGCTCCCGCTCCGAGGAGGAGGCCGCCGGCAGCCGCGAGGGGTGCCTGGTGCCTGGCTGAGCGGGCCGCCTCCCGCAGACACACTACGAGCAGTTCCACGGCTTCGTGGTCATCCACGGCACCGACACCATGGCCTTCGCCGCCTCCGCGCTCGCCTTCGTGCTGGAGAACCTGCAGAAGACCGTGGTCCTCACGGGTGCCCAGGTGACCGCCCTCCTGCGGCCGCAGGCCCCGCGCTCTGCCCTCTGCCGGGGCCCTGTCCTGCCCGGGGCAGCGAGGAGCGAGGTGCCCTGGGGACCCAGGGGCTGGGCTGGCCGTGGTGTGGTCCCTGTGGGCGGCAGGAAGCCAGGCGGAACCCTCCTGGTGTGGGGACCAGCGGGGGCAGCTGAGGGGAGGGGCCGGGCTGGGCCAGTAGCATCAGAAGGGCAGTTCTCGGGGGGAGAGGGGGGGCAGGACCCGCTCCCCCATCCTGAGCTGCCCGGCCCCTCTGTCCTTCCGGAGCCTCAGCCTTAGCTCCGTGCGCCCCCCCAGGTGCCCATCCACGCCCTGTGGAGCGACGGCCGGGAGAACCTGCTGGGGGCCCTGCTCATGGCCGGCCAGTACGTGATCCCCGAGGTACCCCACCCCCGGGCGGCAGGGGCTCGGGCACTGGGGGCTGCCCTCACCTGTGACTGACGCACGGCCCGTGTTCCGTGGGAGAAGGGAGGGGCGGGACAGCCGCCCACGTTGCCCTCGGGGCACGCGGTCGTCCGTGGGGTCCCCCAGACCTGCCTTTCTGTTCCCCTGGGTGAGCTCCCACGAGGCACACGGTCCTGGCCGATCCGAGCCGGCCTTTCCCGCCTCAGCATCTGGCACAGCCGTCACTCACGAGGTTCCCCGCCCCCCACACAGCAGGGGCCTGCACAGAGGGGCGGTCGGCCCGTGTCACCTGCTGCCCCCCCCACCGCCCCCCGCAGGTCTGCCTGTTCTTCCAGAACCAGCTGTTTCGGGGCACGCGGGTGACCAAGGTGGACGCCCGCAAGTTCGCCGCCTTCTGCTCCCCCAACCTGCCGCCGCTGGCTGTGGTGGGCGCTGACGTCATAAGTAAGCGGGGTGAGGGGTGAGGGGTGCCAGGGCGGCAGGAGGGCGCCTGCGGACCCTGCGGGGAGCTGGGCGGGGAGACTGGGCCGGGAGCACCCACCGCCCCGAGCTGGGACAGTGCAGCTCGGCTCTGCCCGGGGCTGCGTGGGCTGCGGGGGGTTGGGAGGGGTTGGGGGGGTTGGGAAGGGTTGGGAGGGGTTGGGGGGGTTGGGAGGGTTGGGAGGGGTTGGGGGGGAGCCCGGGCCAGGAGTCAGCCAGAGGAGGAGCAGTTTTGGGGGGTTTGCCCCTCGTGTCCCCCCCCACCCCCGGCCAGGTGGCCCCAGCCCAGGAGTCCCTCTCAGAGGCCATGCACCTTGGTCCTGGGGCCCTTCTCTCTGTCCCCCGGGCCTGGCAGGCAGCCCGCACCCCTTGTCTCCAGCAGGTCATGTGTCCTGACCCCCGGGAGGACGCCCCACCCCTTGCTTTGGGTGTGGGAGCTGCTTGACCAGGCCGCTGGGCCAAGCTCAGGGCCACCTAATGGCCCCGGAGGGTCCTCTAGACCTGCAGGCCCGTGGTGTCCCTCACTCTCCAGGTCCGAGATGGGCCTGGCCAGCGCCTCCCTCCCCTCACACCCTGGCAGCCCTCCCGGGACAGGCCAGAGCGTCCCCACGCCCCTGGGACCTGTGGGTTCCCCCAGGGGCCTGGCCACCCCTGGCCCCGTGTGTAAGCGACACCCCAGCCTGCTAGGCCTGTGCTTCCGATGGCACAGGGGCTCTGGAGCACCTGTTCCCGCCCCGCCCCGCCCTGCCCCCAGCTGTGACCCCTTCCTGGGGGGCGTGTGGGGCCTGGGGCCTCGCTCCCGGCGGGGCCGCTTCTGTGGGACACACAGGACCCAGCTCTTCAGGTTGGTCCGCCTGCCCGAGCGTCTGGCCCTCGGAACACGGAGGTGGCCTCACCCACAGGGCCTCTGCCCCTGCGAGGTGGAGCCCTCGGGGTCTGCAGGGCGGTTCCCAGAGGCAGGCAGCGGGGAGCCGGGGAGGGCTTGGGGTGCAGCCCCTGCAGGGGCGGGCTCTTTCCCAGCAGGTGGGCTGGTCATGTGACCCTGAACGCCCCCAGAGCCTTCGGATCTCCGGTCAGGACACAGCTGTGGGGTCAGGCACAGTGACGGGCAGGCCTCTCTGCCAGGGGGTCAGGGCGTCAGGGCAGGAGGACCCCATGGTGGGACCGAGGTGGAGAGGGGCAGGGAGGCATTGGCTTGGCCCCGAGCCCCGACTCCCTTTCCCGAGCTCTGACCTGCACTCCGGCTGGGCCCACCCTGTCCATTCCCCGGGGGCTTTGGGGTGGAGGGGGGGGGTGAGGCCCAGAACACGTCAGTGCACCTCATGCCTGTGCAGCGCTCCCAGGGGTCCGGGGGCGGGGAGGGCCCTCCTGCTCGCTGAGAGCTGGAGCAATCCAGGGGGCTTCCTGGAGAGGGCGGCACCGATGCTGGCGCTGGTGGAAGGCCTGGCTTCCCTGCCCATGCTGGGTGGTGGCACTCAGCCCCTCTTGCCTGTGTCGGGAGACCCAGCCCAGCTGAGGAAGGAAGGAGCAAGGACCCCTCCCCCGTGGGGGCTGAGTCACCCCTCATCTGGAGCTTAGGAGTGGAGCTGGGGGGTGAAGCCTGCTGGCGGGCGCGGAGGAGGGCGCTGGGTCCCGGGGCCCCTGGCTGGGTCTCGCCAAGCCCAGGCAGGCCGCGGGCACAGGACCGCCTGCTCTGCCAGGCTCAGAGGCTCGACGGGTGCAGGGCTGAGGCTGGCCTCAGGGAAGAGGCCCCCCCGGCCCCCAGGCCCAGGTCCCCACTGGCTTCCCACCGGCTGGACTGCGTGCGGGTGTGAGAACCCGGCCTCGCGCGCCCAGGCCTGTCCGGTTTGGCAGCTGCTGCTGAGAAACAGGGAGCTCTGCCCGGGTCCCGGGTGTGGCTGGCGGGGCCCCGGGTGACTGGGGTGTGGGCACGCAGCCGGAGGGCTTCTCCACACTGGGCCCCCTCCCGGGTGGGGTTGTGTTTTCACCGCCCTTCCAGAGGCCCCGTCCGAGGGGGGCGGCCAGCTCCTGGCCTGCCAGCCCCTGACCCCCCGGCTGTGGACCACAGCTGCCCAGCGGCCGAGGCCCGTGGTCCACCCTGGGCCCCAGGAGGCCATCCTCTCTGGTGGTGGGCAGCGCGCCTGGCCGGGCGGGGGACATGGGTCCCGTGGGCTCTCGGGGTGGCCGTCTGTGGGGACGTGGCCATCTTGGTCTCTGCGAACCCCTCTGCAGCCATCACTCCTCCGTGGTGTCAGCCCCCACCCGCCGCTGTCTGACCTCCTCCCCCGCCGGGGCCAAGGGCCCTGAATTAAAGGCCGTCTGGTTGATGCTCTGGCCCCGGGGTCTCCTAGCCTCTGGCCCCTCCCGGCTGCCCACCCTCCAGTGCCCGCCCGCCCCCCCAGCGCCCTGTGAGAGGGTGGCGTGTCTGGAATGTCCCTCAGGTCGTTATCAGGTGTGCACTGCTCTGGGCTCTGGCGGGTACAGCGGGCACAGAGGCTGGCACCCACCCCGTCGGGGTGGAGGAGGCCCGGGTGGAGCTCCTAGAACCCCGTCCCCCCACTTCTGCCCTGACTCTCCAGCAGCCTCAGCAAGGCTCCCCACTCCGGGCCTCCGTGTCCTGGGGTGGGCGGGCCTCTAGGTGCCTGTGCCCGGGATGGGCTCTAATGGCATCGGTGCTGGGGGGTCAGCAAACCACCCCCCCCCCCGCCCATCCAGGCCGCCGGGGCTGAGAGGGGCCCTGCTGGGCATGGGCTCCTGAGGCTCGCAGGCCGGACCCGCTGCCCAGCCCTCACCCCGGGGACGCCGTGGTCGGTCCTGGCGGAGCAGCGGCCTTCAGACTGGGGACCCCGAGCCTCTGCGTGGTGGCCTGAGGGGCACCGGCCCCAAGCATCTGCCCCTCCCTCCACAGGGCTGGGACCCGTCACCCACCCTGGCGTGGGGAGCGGGTGGGCACACGTTAGGCCTCTGAGGCTTTGGGGTGAATCCGATGGAGGCTGTCTTTCCCCAACGGTGAGGGGTCCGGAAGACTCACTCATTCACTCACTCATTCATTCGCCCTCTCAGCTGTGGCGGGGTAGGTGCCTGGCAGGGGCAGGTGCGGCTGCTGTTCTGAGAAGGCCACCCCGACTTCTCCGGGGGCCCCGGACAGCAAACTTGGCTTGGGATCCCGTGGCTGGGCCCATCTGTTGTGCCTCCTGCCTTTGCACCTGCTGTTCCTCTGCCTCCAATGCCTTTCCTCCCCCGCTGCCTACGCAGCCACAGCTCAGGCAGGCCTCCACCCCCGGGGTCCTTCTCCCCCAGAGCACTGTGCCCCAGGGACCTGGCACACGCCAGGGTATTCGTGAGCCCAGGGCTGGGCGTCAGGAGGGCCCGGTGGCCGGGGGAGGCTCGGGGGGAGCCGGCAGCACAAAGGGCCGGAGGAGGTGGGCCGGGGTCTTGGCCCGAAGGTGGCTCCCGGGCCCCACGCGGCCCTCTGTCCTCAGTCAACCGGGAGCTGGTGAGGAAGGCCCGCGGGCAGGCCCGGCTGGTGGTGCACAGCCGCATGGAGCGCGACGTGGGCCTGCTGCGTCTCTACCCCGGGATCCCCGCCACCCTGGTAGGTGCCGCCGAACCCCCACCGTCGTGTGCCCTCGCTCCCAGGCCCCCCATGGCTCCCCAGGGCCGGTACCAGCTGGCCCTGCCCGCCCGCCTTGCCATCCTGTCCCCGATGCACGCCCTGCTGGGCACCCGGAAGCCGGCCTCGGGCATACGCCCCTCGTGCCGGGAGCCGGGAGTGTCCCGGGTCGGGCATGGGGACCTGCACCCTCCCGCCTCCTCGGGGCTTTGGGGCCGTCTCACCGATTTGGGATGTGGGCCGGTAACGCGACCCCGCCCGCATGCTTAGCTGCCAGGCCTTCCCCAACCCCGGCTGCTGGGAGCCTCCTGGGTGCGGGTGCGGGCGGCAGAGCTGCGTGCCGGGCGGTGGGCTAGGCCGGGAGGGAGGTGGGCAGCCCCCCCGAGCCCTTTCCCGTGGCCCGGGCATCTCCACCCCAGCCGCAGCCCCGAACACATGGCAGAGACCAGGGGTCCCGCGGGGAGGACTCGGTGGAGCGGCCTCTCCACGCGCCCGCGCCCGGCCGCCCTGGAGCACCGCGGGCAGCCGCTTCCTCCGGCCGTGCGCGGGTGCGGGCCGAGCTGCTGGCGGCCGCTGGGCAGGGAGCCCAGGCCTCACCCCCTCCTGGCCCGCAGGTCCGGGCCTTCCTGCAGCCGCCCCTGAAGGGCGTGGTCATGGAGACCTTCGGCTCCGGGAACGGGCCCACCAAGCCCGACCTGCTGCGGGAGCTGCGGGCGGCGGCCGCGCGGGGCCTGCTCATCCTCAACTGCACCCACTGCCTGCAGGGCACCGTGACCTCGGACTACGCAGCGGGCTTGGTGGGCGAGGCACAGGGCGCAGCGGGCATGGTGGGGGCCGGGCCCGGAGGGGGGTGGGCGAGGGCACCGCCACCCCTCCCCCATCACCCCTTCCCCCCCCCCCCGCAGGCTGCAGCGGGCATGGGGGGAGCGGGCCTGGAGGGGGGTGGGCGAGGGCACAAGGCGCAGCGGGCATGGGGGGGGGCCGGGCCTGGGGGGGTGGGCGAGGGCACCGCCCCCCTCCCCCATCACCCCTTCCCCCCCCCGCAGGCTGCAGCGGGCATGGGGGGGGGGCCGGGCCTGGGGGGGGTGGGCGAGGCACAGGGCGCAGCGGGCATGGGGGGGGCCGGGCCTGGGGGGGGTGGGCGAGGGCACAGGGCGCAGCGGGCATGGGGGGGGCCGGGCCTGGAGGGGGGTGGGCAAGGGCACAGGGCGCAGCGGGCATGGGGGGGGTGGGCGAGGGCACAGGGCGCAGCGGGCATGGGGGGGGGCCGGGCCTGGGGGGGGTGGGCGAGGGCACCGCCACCCCTCCCCCATCACCCCTTCCCCCCCCCCCGCAGGCTGCAGCGGGCATGGGGGGGGGGCGGGCCTGGGGGGGGTGGGCGAGGCACAGGGCGCAGCGGGCATGGGGGGGGGCCGGGCCTGGGGGGGGTGGGCGAGGGCACCGCCCCCCTCCCCCATCACCCCTTCCCCCCCCCCCGCAGGCTGCAGCGGGCATGGGGGGGGGCCGGGCCTGGAGGGGGGTGGGCAAGGGCACAGGGCGCAGCGGGCATGGGGGGGGCCGGGCCCAGGGGGGGTGGGCGAGGGCACAGGGCACAGCGGGCATGGGGGGGGCCGGGCCCGGAGGGGGGTGGGCAAGGGCACAGGGCACAGCGGGCATGGGGGGGGGCCGGGCCTGGAGGGGGGTGGGCAAGGGCACAGGGCGCAGCGGGCATGGGGGGGGGCCGGGCCCGGGGGGGGGTGGGCGAGGGCACAGGGCACAGCGGGCATGGGGGGGGGCCGGGCCCGGAGGGGGTGGGCGAGGGCACAGGGCACAGCGGGCATGGGGGGGGGGCCGGGCCCGGGGGGGGGTGGGCGAGGGCACCGCCCCCCTCCCCCATCACCCCTTCCCCCCCCCCGCAGGCTTGGTGGGCGAGGGCACAGGGCGCAGCGGGCATGGTGGGGGGCCGGGCCCGGAGGGGGGTGGGCGAGGGCACAGGGCGCAGCGGGCATGGGGGGGGGCCGGGCCTGGGGGGGGTGGGTGAGGGCACCGCCCCCCTCCCCCATCACTCCTCCCCCCCCGCAGGCTTGGTGGGCGAGGGCACAGGGCGCAGCGGGCATGGTGGGGGGCCGGGCCCGGAGGGGGGTGGGCAAGGGCACCGCCACCCCTCCCCCATCACCCCTTCCCCCCCCCCCCGCAGGCTGCAGCGGGCATGGGGGGAGCGGGCCTGGAGGGGGGTGGGCGAGGGCACAAGGCGCAGCGGGCATGGTGGGGGGCCGGGCCTGGAGGGGGGTGGGCAAGGGCACCGCCACCCCTCCCCCATCACCCCTTCCCCCCCGCAGGCTGCAGCGGGCATGGGGGGAGCGGGCCCGGAGGGGGCGGGCGAGGGCACAGGGCGCACTGGGCTGGGACCCACACCGGTTTACGGCCGCCCCTCCCCCGCAGGCCGCGGCGGGAGCTGGCATCATCTCAGGCTTCGACATGACGTCCGAGGCGGCCCTGGCCAAGCTGTCCTATGTGCTGGGCCAGCCCGGGCTGAGCCTGGACGACAGGAAGGAGGTGCGAGCCCCTCAGGCTGTGGGCATGTCAGCGGGATCCTGAGGGCGGGCCGGGGTGTGACACGGGCAGAGGGGCGGGGGGGGGGGGGCGGCCCAGGGCCGTGTCTGCGTTTGGAAAGGGGGCAGGGATACGGGCCTCCCACGGTGCAAAGGGCCCGCTCTGGGGCCTCCGCTCCCGCACCCTTTGCCGACCCCCACTTGTCCTTTCACCTTCTCAGGGAGCCCGAGGTCAGGCACACACGGAGGCTCCCCAAACTGCCCCAGAGAGCCCCCCCGCCCCAGGCAGCCCCAGGCACAGCCACCAGGCGCTCTGATTGAGGAGGGGCCTGGTCTTGGGGACCCTGAGCCAGGAGGGGTGGGGGGCGGGCTGGTCTGCAGAGCCTGGTGCTCAGGCTGAAGGATGGAGCCCGGATGGGGAGCTGCAGGCCCCGGGCGCCCCTCACCGCGTGTCCACGGGGCCGCGTTGGGGCCCGCCCTCCTGTGCTCCCCCAGCTGCTGGCCAGGGACCTCCGGGGAGAGATGACGCTGCCCGAGGCGGACACCTGCCGGCCCTCCCCTCAGAGCAGCCTGGGACTCGGGGTGGCCCAGCTCCTCAGCCTCAGCCAGGTATGCCCGGTGCGGGGGCGGGTCCGCGGGAGCTGCCTGGCCGGTTCTGGACCCAGGTCCCCCCGTTTCCGGGGTCGGGTCCGCAGAAAGGGTTTGCGGGGTTCGTGGAGCAGTGAGGGAGGAGGCGGGGCAGCCGGGGAGCCTCTGTGGCGTGCCGCTGGTGGGATGGAGCAGGCTGCCTCGTGAGGTGCGGGTCCTGAAGGCTGGAAGGGAGGGGCCGCCAGCACAGGGGTCTCTCAGGCTCCACGGGGTGAGGCTCCAAGCCCCACGGCCTTGGGCCTCGAGCTCTCTCTCCTCCCCCTTCTCGGCCAGGCTGCCGGGACCAGGAAAGGGCAGAGGAGTGGGGGCTGGGGGCCAGGTCTGCAGGGGAGGTTGGGGCCTCTCAGTGCCCATTCACACACCCAACCTCGGGGTGAAGTGAGACCTGGCGGGGTCACGTCCCGTGCCTCAGTTTCCCCTCAGCACGGCAGGCGTGGGCGGACCTGTCGTGGGAGCTTCGGAGCGTTCACTGCGGCTCCCCCGGGTGGCGGTCAGATGAGAGCCGGATGCGTGTGGTCAGGCCCGGCCACAGGTGCGGGCTGAGCGTGGGCTGGGCCAGGTGCGGGGCTGCCTGCCGCGGCCTCTGCTGGGACCCCT
Source organism: Plecotus auritus (assembly GCF_963455305.1). NCBI lineage: Eukaryota > Metazoa > Chordata > Mammalia > Chiroptera > Vespertilionidae > Plecotus > Plecotus auritus. The sequence goes on along the minus strand of NC_137770.1, from coordinate 4,094,246 downwards.
GGCCTCTGGCATCGGGGGAGCTCCTGGATCGCCCCCACATTCCTGGTGTTGGGGGCTCTGGAGACGTGTGGAGTGGGGTTCTTTCGGGGGGGGGCGGGCCTGGCTCCTTCCCGAGAGCCCCAGCGCCTCGTGGTCGTATGTCCCGGAAGGTGGTGCCGGAAGCGGTCTCAGGGGCAGGGACCCTGGGCCCAGCTGGTGAGAAGAGCGGGTGGCAGCCTCACGCCCTGGACTCGCTCTGGGGGATGCTGAGAACCCAGGGCAAGGCATGGTCCCAGATGCTGCATCCCTGCCCCCCCCCCAGGAGATGGATGCTGTGCGAGACGCCTTGACCCCCAGCCTGGCCTGTGCTGCGGCCCACGCCGGTGACCTGGAGGCCTTGCAGGCCCTGGCAGAGCGGGTGAGCCCCAGCCCCGCCCTGGGGGGGCAGGATGGTCTTTCTGGGGCTCCATAGCGCCCCTGTGGCGGGGCCACAAGGCTGGGCAGCCGGCTGCAGCGAAGGGGAGCACAGTGGCTGTGCCGGGCCCCGCCCCGGCTGCACCCCGCCCCCGCCTGTCCCTTCCCTGTGGCCCACCCGACCCTGCCCAGCCCTTCCTCAGTGGGGGACATGTCCTTACGTCACCCCAGGGCAGTGACCTGAGCCTGGAGGACTTTCAGGGTCAGACTCCGTTGCACGTGGCCGCCCGGAGGGGCCACGCCGCAGCGGTGAGCCTGCTGCTGAGGAGTGGGGCGGCGGTGAACGCCCGGGACCAGGAGGGCCTCAGCCCCTTGCTGCTGGCCGTGAGGGGCAGGTATGGGCCCTGCGTGCACACTGGGGCGGGGCGCCCTGTGGGGGGCCTGGACCCAGCTACCTCCGGGGGCGGGCAAGCTCTGGGCTGGGGCACGTGTAAAGCTGGCTGCACGGTGCCAGGCGTCGGGCTGGGTGGGCACAGGTGCCCTCGGACAGGCTCAGTTCCCCTGAGTTGGCCCCACCCTGTTTCTTAGAGGCAGGGGCCCAGCCTGAGGTGTTTGGGGGTGCCAGTGTGGTCTCCTCAAGGGAGGGGGCAGAGGGCACCGGGCAGAGAGGCAGTGGGGGTGTTCTGTCCGGCGGGCAGGCCGTGGCCTGAGGATCCGCGTGCCTTCTCTGGGCGCCTCCTGGCCCTCCCCAGGCCTGGCCTCTCTCCGGGGGCCGACCTCACCTGCCCTGATGGACAGTCCAAACCTGGGGGGGGTGCGGTGGCCCTGATGTGACCGGACAGGCAGGTGCCGGGCCCAGGCACCGTGGCTGCCCAGCAGGTGGGGCGGGCCTGCTGGCGTCCCGGCCCCATTGCCCGTGTGTGCCAGAGCAGCCCCAGACACAGCTGTGTGCGCGTCTGTGTGAACACGCATGAACATGTGTGTTGGGCAGTAGCCTCAGCTTCGCTCTTCATCCCTGGGAAGTCTTCCTCCCCCAGAGGCAGAGCCCCAGCCCCACCCCCAGACCCCACCCCAGCCCCGGCCCCTCAGCATTCCCTGGGGGAGGGCATGGGGCGTGCCTGCGGGTCCTGGGTTAGTTCAGGGAGGGGCTCCGGAGTCTGAGGGCAGGCGGTGGGGGTGTGGGGCCTGGGCCCCCAGACGGTCAGGGCCAAGCCCTGGTGCCCTCCTCCACTGTGCGCCCTGGGTGGGTGCATCCCCTGGTGAAGGGGTGAGGGGCTCCACCCTCCTTCCCAGGCTCCTGTGAGCACGGGGCCTTCAGAACAGGCCTGGCGGGGGGCGGGGGGCGGGGGGCCTGGAGGCTGTACCCCAGCGCCCAGGCGATCTGGCTGGAGCTCGCAGGGGCGGGGTTGGGTAGCACAATGAGATCACCCCACCCGGGTCCCGCCCTCCTCCCCACCCGCCTGCTGTCACAACACCCCCCAAACCGGTCTCCCCGCTCCTCCCCTCCCACCCTGCTGTGCCCTGGGGTGGTTCTGCAGGCTCTTTGGCAGCGTGGGGGGGCAAGGGCTGGGGTCACACCCTCCTCCCAGCTTCCTTGAAGGGGAGGCGGCCTCCGTGGGGTTTATTGTCTACCTGGACACTGCGGGGGCGGGGGTCTCTGCCCCCCACTGCAGCGGGCTGCTCTGCCCTGACTTCTGGAGCCACACCCACCTACCCTCCCCATGGCCGGCTCAGCCCGGCGGGCCCAGGGGACTGGCCTCTGACAGCTGTCCACACCAGCCCTGCTCCCCACCAGCACAACCCATGTTCGTCCCCTCCCCACCCCAAGGGCAGAGTCCGTCCCGTTGACTCAGTTTGCCCAGGCTCAGCGCGGCCAGGGGGGTGTGCCGTGGGGTGGACAGCTGGGCGTGGGGACTGTCCCCCAGGGTGGGCTGTCCCAGGTGCTCACAGGGGTGCCGCAGCCCCAGCATGGGGGGCGGGGAGACCTCAGGGGGCGATGCAGGAGCTTCCCAGGGGGCTGGCGGGCCCGTCCCCTGGGGAGCCAGGGTGCCCTGGACTAGCGGGGGGCGTGGGTCTGGTCTGGGGCAGGGGCTCTTGTCCCGAGCGCAGGAGTGGAGCCCCGCTGTGTCTCAGCACCCCTCCCCATGCAGGCACCAGGGCACCATCGGGCTCCTGCGGGCGGCCGGGGCCCGCCTGTCGGCCCGGGAGCTGGAGGACGTGGGGACGGAGCTGTGCAGGTGAGGCCTGGGGCTGGGCCGGGGAGGCCAGGCCTTGGCGGGGGGCCTGGAGGGGGTCTTTGGAGGCCCTGTGCCCATGGCCAGCATGACTGATCTCCCAGCCGCCCTGAGCGGCCACCACGGCCTGCCTAGGGGACAGGCACAGGGCGGGCGGGCCTGGAGGTCCCCGGCGAGGGAGCTGCTGGCTGCGGAGGGCAGGCCAGGGCTTCCTGCGTCCCTGGGACCCTCCCCAGGGTGCCCAGGCCCCGTCGCTGCCCCCCTGCGCCCCCAGCAGCTCCCACATCCAGCCCGGGCTGCCCACAGGCTGGCCTGCGGGCGGTGGAGGTGGGAGGATGGCGCTGGGGCAGCGTAGAAGACAGCAGGGCGAGGCCTGTCCCGTGTGGCTGGGGTTGGGGCGCTGGCCATGGCTGGGGTGTGCCCCCCCGAAGCTCAGAGCCCGGGCCCAGGGGTCTCGGGACGACTGGCGGGGAGTGAGGAGGGGTGAGCTGCCCGCTCACAAGGAGAAGACCCCGAGCTCTGCCCCCGCACCCACCCCAAAGCCCCAGCCTCCCTCCAGCCCTGGCTTCAGGGTCGTGGGTCACGTCCTGCGCCTGACCCCCCTGCCCCTCTGTCAGGGAGGAGGGGTGTGCTGGGCCAGCAGATGGGTGGGGGTGGGCCCGGAGGGAGGGACTCAGGCCGAACCTGTGAGGCTGCCCACAGCCTCTGGTCTGGACTCGAGAGGGACTTCTGGTTCAGGGCTGCACCCGCAGGTGGACCTTTCTGGCTTTATTGACAGATGGGGAAACCGAGGCAGGGAGCGGTCGGGTCAGCCAGGTCCCAGAGGGGCTGGTGGGTGCACCCAGAAGTTACCCAGCACCGCCATGGGGACTGCTGTGGGTTCCTGACTAGGAGAGGGTCACTAGGGCCGCTTTGTGGGGCTGCCCCTCCCAGCCCCGCACCCCCAGGTCCCAGAGCTGGGGGTGGGCTCCTCCGAGAGGGCAGGGGTGCGGGGTTGCCACCTGCCACCTCGTCCTCCAGGGCGGCAGGCCCCGCCAAGCCAGGCCCCTCCGTGAGCTGCCGGGTTCACTCCCGTCCCCCCACGGGTCGGCCTCAGACACTCCTGGCCCGTGGGCCCCACCCAGGGAGAGCGTGTTGTGAAATGTGAAACTGGCACGCAGCTCTCAGCACGGGGTGTGTACGTGTGCCCGGGCCTGCATGCCCGTGTGTACGTGTCCCCGCGTGCGCGCGCGTGCATGTGTGTGTGCGCGTGTGCGTGCATGTGTGCGTGCGTGTGCACCCCTGACCTGAGTCACAGGCACCCGCACTGGGTGAAACCAGACCCAGGCTGCCCACCCCCGCCTCCCGCCCCCGGGCCCGGCGCTTCTGGGCCAGCTGTTTGGCGTTGGCTCTGTACGGACGCTGCCAGCACCCGGGCAGGCAGGTGGGCAGATGGCCGGCCGGCGCCCAGCAGGCCCTGATGGCCCCCTTGGCTCCCCTCCAGGCTGGCCTCCAGGGCGGACGGTGAAGGCCTGCGGGCGTGGTGGCAGGCGGGGGCCGACCTGGGGCAGCCGGGCTACGATGGGCGCAGCGCCCTGCTTGTGGTGAGTGCCACCCGGGCTCCAGGGCCGCCGCCTCCTCCAGGAAGGCCTCCCTGAAGCTCCGCAAGCCCCCCTGCCCCTCTCACAAATGCCCACACTCTCCTGGTGAACACACTTCCCACTTGGGAGCCCGGGGTGGGGTAGGGAGGGATGACCCCCTTCCAGCGCCCAGAGCTGTGGGGACGAGAGTGACACATGGGCCCCGTGTGTCTGGGTGGGAGGAGGCGGGGAGCGGGGGCTCCTGTGCTGGGGAAGGTTGGGTAGAGGCCAGGCGGCAGGTCAGTAACCCTTCAGCAGCCCCTCCCTCGGGCTCCCTCTTGCAGGCAGAAGCCGCTGGGAACATGGAGGTGGTGACTCTCCTGCAGAGTCTCCAGGCTGCGGCTGGGGCCCCGGCCCCGGGGCCGGTAAGTCCCCCCAGGCAGGGCTGACCACTCCCAGCCCTGTGGCCAGACCCCAGCGTGGGCCAGAGCCTCTCCTGTGGGCAGGCACCCACTGTGTAAGGGCAGGTGAATATGCTGGTGGAAGATGGGAGCAGTCAGGGAGGGCTGCCTGGAGGAAGGGGCCACCTCAGGCCTTCTGGATTCTGTCCTGTCAACCGCCCCTTGACAGACCTACCACAGCCCCGGAGGGCACGGCCATGGCCAAGCAGGTCCTCCAGCCCCAATGGTGCTTGGATGCCTCTGCTGTGTGTACTGCCCGCCCTGACCCACTTACCCCCGCGCCCCCCTGACTGGGCGCCCCCACTGCCTCCCAGGCTGTGCTGGCCAGGACCCCGCCAACAGCCCCCCCCCACCCCCCAATGCCCTCCGCGGCCTCTGGAAGAGTCTCGAGGCTGGTGGATGTGTTTGGGCCTTGGGTGGGCCCCTCTGTCTGCCCTGGGCCTCAGCAGACCTCTCGTTTCAGGAAGTGCTGCCTGGTGTCTGACCCGAATCTGTCTGCCGCCGCATCAGCCATCCCTTCCTGTGACCTGCAGGCGGGGTCGCGGGGGGGGGCACCCCTCCCCGTGGCTCTTGACTGATGTGCCCCCGCTGCCGGCACTCTGTCCGTCCTGTTCCCGAGACTGGGCTGGTGTCTGTGTTGGGTGGCGTGACAATAAAGTCTCAGGGACACTCCCTCCCGGGTCCCCCGTGCTGTGTGTGTGTGTGGGGGGGGGGGGTGGGGGGGGGACGGGCGAGGTCCAGGCTCTGGTTCACAGGCTGGCTGCCCCAGGCAGCAGGAGTGAGCGCCAGGCCCTGCCTCGGCGAGGGCCAGCGGTCCCCTTCCCCCACTGCCCGTCTCCCGCCTGCCTGCGGGCTGTTCCCTCCTCCAGACAACCTCTGCCCCATCACCTCCCTCCGTGGGAATCCTTCTCATTCTTAGAGCTTGGAGTCACCTCCTCCAGGCAGCCCCCCGCCCACGCGGCTCCCCAGTAACTCCCGAGGAACCCTCTCTCGGGGCCTCGCCTGCCTGCGGCTGCCTGGTTTGCCCAGGGCCCTGCAGGGGGCCGGCCCTTCCGAGGGGTTCATTCCAGTCCCCATCTGCCGGGGGCCCTGACTCACCACACACCGTGAGCCCCCCTCCCCTGCCACCAGGCCACCTGCCTGGGGAGCTAGAGGGGCGTGGCCTGTGCATCCCTGGTTCTGAGTGGGCAGATGGCAGCCTCCCTCGCCCCCCGCGGCCCCCAGGTGTGAGGTGGGCGGGCAGGCCCCGGCTGGTGGGCGTGATTCTCCAAGGCCAGTGGCAGCTCCATCCTCAGAGGCCCAGGTGGAACTGAGACCAGGCGTCCGGTCCCCGGGCTGGTCCCCTGTCCATCTACGTGGTCCAGTGGGCAGGGCACACCCCAGGCTCGGCCCCATCTGTGACTCTGCCTGGGCTGCCCGGGGGGCTCCCTTCCGGCCCCCCACATCCCCCAACCCCTCCCTGATAGGCCTGAGGAGCCGGGGGCTGCCTCCTTCCAGGTCCCGCAGCACCTGGTACCTCTTCAACTACCCACAGGACGGTTTCCGGCTGTCTGTCCATCTGTCCGTGTGCCCTGGGCGGAGAGGCCGTGCCCTGTAGATTTGGGGCAAAAGCATGAAGTCAGAGCTCACCCTGGGCACCCACTGTGCAGCCGGGGCCTCTCCCAGGTGGGCCAGGCCGGGGGCGGCGCCACCTGCGCCCCAAGGCTCCTCAGCCTGGTTCCCAGGCCCGGCTGGCAGCCTCCCAGATTCTCACCCAGTCTCGGGTGTGCCAGGGCCTTGCACAACCAGTGACACCACGTGGGCATGGTGGGTCCTGGGCCTCTGCCCCACACCTGATGGTGGGGTGTGGGGGCCGTAGGGGGAGGAGGGGTTGGGGGAGCCCTGCTGCTGCTGGTGGGCTGGGACCCTCAGAAGGCTGGGGCGGGGGGCCCGGTGGAGGCCCACAGCGGGGCACCCGTCCTCTCCGGCTCCCCCTCTGCCTCTGGCCCTGCTCGGAGGGGACTGGGGACGAGGGATTGTGAAAACCGCTCCTGTCACCCCACAGGGCACCGCCCGCCAGAGCAGGTGCCGGCCTGCTGATGCGGAGCCCTGTCCTGGGCTGGGTCCTGCCAGCCCAAGACGCCCACTGTCCTGCGTGCCCCGCGGAGGAGACACTGCCAGCCGGCCCTTCTCCAAGTGGGTCATGGGCGGCTGGGGCGGCTCGGCCAGCAGATCCCGGCACTCTCCCTCACCCCCAGGGCCGGGCGGCTGACCCCATTCTCGGGCCCCCACACTCGGGGGGGACACGGAGCCCTGTGGTGAGCGGCCCCGGGACCGGCAGGCGCCTCAGAAAGCTGGGGGAGTCGCAGGCACAGCGGGACAGCTCCTCGGCTGTTTTGTGTCCGGGGCCAGGTCAGCTCCTCCGAGGACACTGTGGCATGGGACAGCCCCACCCAGGACAGTGCCACATGCAGCTTATTCTGTCCCGATCGCCCCTGAGGGGCCTGCCCCCCCCCCTTTACAGCTGAGGAGACGAGGCCCAGTCTGCACGCAGGGTCCCCACGCGGCACATGGCGATGCGCGCGCCTGGCACTGACCGGGCAGCCTCCTCAGCTCCTGGAGGTGGTGCCACCAGGGACGTGGAATGGGGCTGGAGTGAGACAGGAGCAAGGCCTGGCATGGCGAGGGCGGGGGAGCGTGGGAGGCAGCTAGGGCCCCTCAGGGTCCCTGAGGGACCAGCCTCCCCCGTGAGCTCACACCCAGCAATTCCCTCTGGGTGGGGCTTGGCTCCTGCCTCCCTGATCCCAGCCTATCTCTGAAATCTCGCTCGCCTGGGCTGCTGTTACCATCACCAGCGTTTTCCATCAAAGTCAGGCTTCTCGGCAGCCCCGCCCAGGGCCACCCCGCCCCGCATCTCCTCCCCTCTGCTCCCCGCAGTCCCTCCCGCTGCCGGTGCTCATCCCGTGTCCCGTCTTCCTTCTCACCAGCCTCTCTGGTGCGGGAGACGGTGCTGGGCAGGACAGGGCAGGCAGGGGGGTCTGCCTTGGGCTGGGCTGTCCCAGGGCTTCGAGCTGGGGACGGAGAGGGGTTCCCCTGGCCCGTGAGGTGGAGGTATGGGGGCAGGAATTCCTAGGCTCCTCTTGGTCACACTTCTGTGACAATCACACCCCACCCTTGCCCCAGCCCCTGACCCCACACACAGACCCTCAGGCCTGCGGACCAGGCACCCGGGCCCAGCTCCACCACCAGCTCCACCACCAGCCGGTGAAACCTCCGGGAGGCGCTGCCCCTCTCTGAGCCTCAGTTTCCCTAACATGCAGTCCCTGGGCTTAGGCGAATTAGGACGGCCCTGCGCCCACCCCCATCCCATGCAGCCACACCCCTGGCTCAAGGTGGCCAAGGACTTTGGGGACCCCTTCCCTCCAAGCTTTCTCTTCCCTAAAGCTTGAACTCACTGTCTTACCGCCGCCCCCCCACCCCCAGCATCTCCAGGTGACCGGGAGGCCAGACCCAGGGCATGGGGCATGGAACAGTGTGTGTGTGTGGGGGGGGGGCATGGCTGGGCCCCGTGGGAGGGAAGGGGGCCGGACGGGGCGCCCAGTGTGGGTCCTGGGCTGGACTCCGCGCCCGCCCTCCCTCTGGGAAGACACCGGGTCTGAGACCTAGAAACCTGGGCTGCTCTCGCCACCTCTGGTTTCACTTTCTCTTTGTTCCCCTCCTCCCTCCCTCCCACCAGCTCCCTTTGAAGTGAGAGGGACAGGGATGGGCGCGCAGCCCAGGCCGGGCCCCCGCCCACAGGCTGCGTCCTCCCGCCGGCCTCCCAGGGCCTGTGTCACCGCCCCCGCCCCCGCAGGGAGTCTGGGCGCCGGCCCCACGCCAGACGGTGCGGGCGTGCCCCCCCCCCCCCACCAGAAGCGAGACCCCGGGGACGCCAGGTGCGCCGGGCGGGGCCACGGCCGGTGAGTCAGGGCCACCCCCGCAGGGGCGCGTCCGCCGGTACCGGCCGCGGACGACCCGCCGCGCGACCCACGGGCCGGCGGGAGCCGCCCCGCCCGGAAGAACCGGTCGGGCCAGCGCCGCGCGGGCGCATTCCGGGCGGGGGAGGGCGCCTGGGCCTCGGCTTAAAAGGCGCCGCCGCGCTGGCCTCCGCGGCACCGACGCACCGCCGGCCGCGCGCAGGGACGCCCGGGATTCGGGGGCTCCGCGGAGGACGGACGCGGCGCGGCGGATGGGCCGGCCCGAGGCTGTGCTCCCCTGCGCTGGGCCGGGGCGTCTGCGCCGTCGGGCTGTCGGGGCGCACGGAGCGCAGCGCAGGCCCCGGACGGGGAGGCGGGCCTTCTCTCCACAGCGCGGCGGCCGCGTTCCGCGCGCCGGGGCCAGTGGTTCTCAACAGTTCAACAGTCTGTAGCGCAATTGTGAAATGTTTAGGACCACTAGCCCCGGCGGGCCCGGCGGCGGCAGGACACGGCGGCGCCGGCGACACCGACGGGGCGTCCCGCGCGGCCGGCTCAGCGCAGAGTCCGGGGCAGGGGCGCGCCGGATCCGGGGAGGAGCCCGCCCAAGCGGTCCACGCACCCGGGTCTCCTCCGAGTTCCGCGTGCGGCTCGGCAGCCCCGGCCCTGGCGGAGGAGCGCCTGCTGCTGGGAGGCGGCCGGACTTGGGGATGCCCGGCGCTGGGACCGCTGGACCGGGGAACCGCCTGGCGCTGCGGCCGCCCCCGCGCTCCTGGCGCGCTGTCGGCCTGGAGACGCCACCGCCGCCCTCCAGCGCCCGGAGGGCCCCACCCTTCTCGAAACTCCGCAGAATTCCCAGCCGGGACCTGGCGGTGGGCCCCGCGGAGGGAGGGCACGCCCCTGCTTCTGCTTCCTAAGCTGGCGAGGTGCGCCCTGCCCTCCTGGAGCTGGGGAGGTGCGCCCTGCCCTCCTGGCCGGGAGCTGGTCACCCCCCGGGCGCTGGGAGCAGCTGGGATTGTGCAGTCGGAGCCCGCACTTCCCCGGGGCGTGCAGGCGTCCGGTGAGCGCGGAATGAATGAGGGGTCCCTGGGACAGGGACTGGGGTGCGGAGGAGGGCGGGGCACCTGGTGGCCGGAGCCCTGGGCCCGCAGTGGGCCGGGAGTCTTGGGGAGCGGGTGGGCCTGGGAGCCTCGGGTGCTGTTTGGGGCTGGGCCGGTGTGTCCGCGGTGGATGTGCACGTTGTGATCCACGAAAATAAACACCTGATCCAACACTGAAGCGTATCCTGGGCTGCAGTCCTTCCTCCCCCAGGCGGCATCGTCATGTGGCGTCTCCGCCGCCCTTCTCATCCCTGCCTCTGGCTCTGTGGTCTCCGGAGGCCCCCACCCCTGCCACAGCGTCCCCTCCCCAGGGAGGGGCTCCGGGACTCAGCAGACCCCTCCTGCCTCCCTGAGACCGGCCCTTGCCCCCCCACCCCCTTTCCGCTTGAAGCTGCTGCCTCAGGGAGCAGGTGGGGAGGGGACCCGGCCCCGCGGCCCACTGCACCCTGTTCCCAGCCTCTCCCAGGCCCCTGGCTGCTCCCCTCACGCCTGGCTGGGGCCCTGGTCCTCGGGAGGGGGCGAGGCTGGAGGGTTAGGGTAGGAGGACTGAGGATCCCCCCCTTCGCCCCCCGGTGCCGGCATGGCACAGGCAGAGAGTCCGAGGGGTTCAGGTGGCCTGGCCAGTCCCTTCTCCCCTCCGTGCAACCCCCCCCCACTCTGGTTAAGGGGAGCGGCGCCCACCTCGTGGGGCCACTGGAGGGTCCATGGCAGCGATGCAGCCCAACCCCCAGACGCTGGCCTGGGTGCGAGCTCATGCTTGTCTGGGACCGCATCGCCTCGAGGTGGGAGGGCTGGTGGGGGAAAGGCAGGTTGGCAGTGGGGTGGCGTCTCAAAAGTGGCCCCTCCAGTCCCGGGGCCTCTGGCGGCTCCTGCTTGGCAAACACAAGCCCAGTCCTTCTGGGTCTCGGCCCCAGTGTCCCAGCCTCTCCTCTCTCCTTCACCTGCGGGGATGGGAGTCCGCACCCCTTCTTAGTGCTGGGAGCCCCGGGTAGCGGGCACATGGCCCCCTGCGCTGCTGACACGGGGCTCTGCCCGGTGCACCTGGCCTGTCCTCCCCCTCCCAGCCCAGCCAGGCCCCCGAGGAGCCGAGCTAAGTGGACGGAGGGCCACGAAGATGGGGCCGAACACGCGGTGAGCCGGGACTTCCCTGCTGCAGCCCCGAGTCGGTCCTGGAGCCCCGGCCCGGGGGACACGCACCCTCGCTCCTGGGACCGCTTGTCTTTTCCACCAGAGAAATAAACCTCTGTCCTTCCCAAGCCGCTGCTGTCTGTTCACGCTCCTGAGCCAGCGCTTCGCCCAGAGGGCCGGCAAGGAGCGCCAGGCCGGGCTGGGGAGGTGGGCTGGGGAGGCGCTGGGGCTAGGGAGCATCTGCCCCAAGTCCAGGGTGACAGGCCTGAGGCCTGAGGCCGAGACCTCGCTGAGGTGCTAGACTTCAGCCAGAGAACAGGGTGGACGGAGGGGACCCAGCCCCGGCCTGGGCCTTTGGGGGATGCCTGCGTCCTGCCAGCCCTCTGGCCCTCAGCCGCGGAGCCCCCAGGGGGGTCCAGCATCCCTGCCTGAGCCCCCAGTGGGCACAGGTCCCTGGCCGGGCCCTTAGCAGGCACAGCCTCTCTGCCCGGGCCCCCAGCGGGCACAGCCTCCCTGCCCGGGCCCCCAGCGGGCACAGCCTCCCTGCCCAAGCCCCCAGCGGGTACAGGTCCCTGCCCGGGCCCCCAGCGGGCACAGGTCCCTGCCCGGGCCCCCAGAGGGCACAGCCTCCCTGCCCGGGCCCCCAGCGGGCACAGCCTCCCTGCCCGGGCCCCCAGCGGGCACAGCCTCCCTGCCCGGGCCCCCAGCGGGCACAGGTGTCTGCCCGAGCCCATATGCACGGGCTGCCCGTGAGGGCTTATGCCCGCTGCCGCCACTGCCATCCAGTTGCCGCTGTGGGAGGAGAACAGGGGGCAGCTCCTCACTTTCTCCACACCCTCAGTGACAGGTGAACCCCGAGAAACAGACCTGTCCACCTGGGAGGGCTCTGGGCCAGCGGGGACCTGGCTGAGCTTCTGCTATGGTCTGAGAGGCTTTGGGGGACACGGATGGGGGAACACGGATGGGGGGACACAGATGGGGGGACACAGGGGAACATGGATGGAGGACATGGATGGGTGAACACAGATGGGGACATGGATAGAGGGACACAGATAGGGGTACATGGATGGGGGAACACAGATGGGGACATGGATAGGAGACGCGGATAGGGGTACATGGATGGGGGGACACGGATTGGGGTACATGGATGGGGGAACACAGATGGGGACATGGATAGGGGGACATGGGTAGGGGTACATGGATGGGGGACATGGATGGGGGTACATGGATGGGGGAACACAGATGGGGACATGGATAGGGGGACATGGGTAGGGGTACATGAATGGGGGTCATGGATGGGGGACACGGTTGGGGGACACGGATTGGGGTACATGGATGGGGGCACGGATTGGGGTACATGGATGAGGTACATGGATGGGGGAACACGGGGACATGGATAGGGGGACATGGATGGGGGACATGGATGGGGGTACATGGATGGAGGAACACGGATGGGGACATGGATAGGGGGACATGGATAGGGGTACATGAATGGGGGTCATGGATGGGGGAACACAGATGGGGACATGGATAGGGGGACATGGGTAGGGGTACATGAATGGGGGGGTCATGGATGGGGGACACGGTTGGGGGACATGGATCGGGGGACACGTCCAGGTGAAGTTTCCTCGAGCCTCCATCCAGTCCTTGGGGAAGACCCTGCTCTTCATTCTTCCAGTTCACAGCGGAGTGAGGGACATGGCGAGGTGCACGTGTTACGGCGTGAACTGATGACACTTGACGTGTGTGCGCCGTGAAGCCTCGCGCAGTCGAGAAGCCAGCAGACGCACCACCCAGAGGGCTGCCCTGGCTCTCTGTGGCCCTCCGGTCCCTGCCCCTGAGTCCCTGCCCCTGAGTCCCTGCCCCTGAAGTTGCTTTTCCGTTGGGAGATGTTCAGCTGCGCATTCAGCGTCTTGAACAGGCAGGCTGTTCAGGCTGTGTCTTCCCAGTTGAGCTGTAGCAGTTCATGGCTCTCCAGGAATCTGTTAAGCTAAGCTGTCAGCTTTACTGGCATAAAACTCCATTATTGCCCCCGTCCTGGCTCCGTGGGTGAGCGTCGGCCTAGGAACCAGGAGGTCACAGTTTGATTCCCGGTCAGGGCACAGGCCCGGGTTGCGGACTCGATCCCCAGGGCGGGGCGTGCGGGAGGCAGCGGGTCCATGATTCTCTCTCATCATTGATGTTTCTCTCTCCCTCTCCCTCTCCCTTCCTCTCTGAAGTCAAGAAAAAACTCCATTATGATCTTTTTAATATCTGCAGGCTCTGTGGCCATGTTCCATCTCATTCTTTTTTTAAAAAAATTGATTTTAGAGAGAGCACGAGAGAGAGAGAGAGAGAGAGAGAGACATTGACGTTCCATTTATCTGTGCATTCACTGGCTGCCTCTTGTACTGTATGTGCCCTGACCGGAGATCGAACCCGCAACCTTGGCGCACCGGGTCGACGCTCTAACCAGCCGAGCTCTGGCCAGGCCCCTCCTATTCTGAGTACTGATGATGGGTGTTTCCCCGCCTGGCTAGCGGTTTGTCCTTCTTCCTGATCTTCTGCGAGAACGGCTTCTGGTTGTGCTGGTCACTGCTTTCCGCTCTGGCCGCTGCTCCTTCCTGCTCGCTTCCGGCTGCCTTTGCTTCCCTTCCTCTTCCCTCAGCAGCTGCCTGGGGTGGACTCGCCGTCCCCCGTCGCCCGGTGCCCGGCTCTCCTCACGTGCATAGTCTCTCCTTCCTGCTTCATCGTGAACGGTTTCTGAGAATGCTACCGAAATGTGTTTTCTGCCGGGTCTGCTTCGCTATCAGCCCCCCCCCCGCCCCCCGCGTCCTTTTCATCCTGGACACGACATGTCCCACCGGCGGGCGTCCGACCGGGTTTCCTCTACCGCGTCTCAACCTCCGTCCACCGGATTCAAGCCCCCGCGCGCCCCCGCGAACACGCGGACATCCAGTCGCGAGGTGGGCTCCACGCTCTTGTCCAGCCGTGGGCAAACTACGGCCCGCGGGCCGGATCCGGCCTGTGCGGCTGTTCTATCCGGCCCGCGGAGCCGAAAGAGCGGAGGGTTCTCTTGCTCTCCCCTCCGCTCCTTTACTTTGAATTTATATCAGTTCACACAAACACTCCATCCATGCTTTTGTTCCGGCCCTCCGGTCCAGTTTAAGAACCCATTGTGGCCCTCGAGTCGAAAAGTTTGCCCACCCCTGCAATGCTGTCATCGGCATCGTTTGGTCTTTTTCCTCCGCCTGTCATTTTGTTTCTTTGCATGTCTGGTGATTTTTAAACTTAAAAAAAAAAAAATCCTCACCTGAGGATACTTTTCCCATTATTTTTTTCAGAGAGAGTGGAAGGGGGGGGGGGAGAGAGAGACATCGAAGTCAGAGGGACGCATGGACGGGTTGCCCCCCCTCAGGAGCCCCAACGTGGGTGTTTTGTAAGGAAGACCTGCCAGAGTCTGTTTCAGTGGGTGAGCGGCGACCTCTGAACCAGGAGGTCGGGAGGGAAGCGGCGAGGCCTAGGCCGTGTCTGGCGTAGTGACAAGGTTGCGATGCCGCTGCCCTGGGGGCTTTTCCAGAGCTTTCCGGACTACAGCCTCAGGCAAGGGTCCCCGGGAACTCCGTGGTACCCCAGCCCCCATGTGTCCCTCCACCCCGCTCGTTGCCTGTTCTCAAGCTGGAGGCCGAGCTCAGGACTTGGGGTGGGTAGAGGCAGAGGCACAGGTACCAGAACGGAGCAGGAAGGCAGGGGGGTGGGATGGGTGGGCCCAAGCCTGTGGGGTGGGGTGGGGTGGACACAGGGAGGGTGTGGAAGGGATGCTGTGTGGGGGGGGGCCCCACGGGGCTGGCAGGGCCTCTTGGCACCTCTCTCCCTCTCAGGGGTGGAAGGCAAGCCCTGCCCCTCTCGGGGCCTCCGTTACCCTGTCTGCAGAAGAGGGAACCGGAACCAGGCGATCGCTTACATCCTTTCCTTCCACCAGAGACTGTGGCCCAGGCGTGCCACCTGCTGGCTGCGCTTGGAAGTGCCCCCAGTCCCGATGCGGCTGTGTAAGCACAGGTGGGATCCAGGGTCCTGGCTCCCCGTGTCTGACCCCAGGGGGGGTCGGAGGGAGGGGTCTGCTCCTGCTATCTCCCCTCCTTCCTGCCTGCTTTCCTTAAACCAGTGGTCGGCAAACTTCGGCTCGCGAGCCACATGCGGCTCTTTGGCCCCTTGAGGGTGGCTCTTCCACAAAATACCACGGGACCTGGGTGAGTCTATTTGGAAGAAGTGGCGTTAGAAGAAGTTTAAGTTTAAAAAATTTGGCTCTCAAAAGGAATTTCCATCGTTGTCTTGTTGATATTTGGCTCTGTGGACGAATGAGTTTGCCGACCACTGGCTTAAAGGATCACTGACACCCGGGAGTCTGGGCGCCCGGAGGTGGGTCTAATCCAGCTATGGCAGGAGAGCGAGGACTGGGGACCCATTCTGCCTGGGGCTGGGGGCCTTGCTGGAAGAGGTGGCACCCGACTTTGACCTGAAGTTGGAGTTGGCCAGCTGTGAGGGAGAAGCGCAGGCAAAGTGGGCAGGCGATCTGTAAGGACTTAGGGGTTGGGCATGGAGGGGGTGGGGGTGATGGGCCCAGAGAGCTGGAGATGCCACCTGGGCGCCCTGGTGGGCAGGCGGCAGTGGGCGCAGAGCCTCGGGGCAGGGGCTTCGCAGTGAAGAGGTGGGTGGCCGGCTTGGGGCCTGAGCAGCGCAGGCTGAGAGGAGGTCTGACTGCGGACACACCTTTAAGGGACAGGAGGTCCTGGAGATAGAAAGCGGGGCGATGAGAGCAATGGGAGTCAAGGCGGACTCGGGGCGATCCAACTGAGCGAATGAAGGAGTAAATGAAGGAGGGACCACCCATCACCCTTTCCAGAAGCCCAGCCCACCCACGGGAGGAGGACGGGCGGGGGCGCTGGCCGAGGTGCTGAAACCGTGGCGCCCGCAGCGCTGAGAGTCTGGGCCTGGGCCTCCGGATGTGAGGAGCTGGTCCGGGTGGGCAGTGGGCTGGCTGAGTGACCCATCTCCAGAGGCCGGCCTGACCCGCTGGCCTCTCTCTCTCCACCGGACCAACCCTTACCCTCAGTGGCCGTAGGGCTGACCATCCTCTGCACCTGCTCCTGCCCCGGCCCCTTCGGTGAGCTCCCAGGTCACACCCTTCAGGCGCTGGCGCCCAGGAGGGAGGACGCAGAAGAACACAGGGGTGGCAGCCTCGGTGCAGTGCCTGGGATGAGTCCCGACGAGTTACTTCCCCACTCTGTGCCTCAGTTTCCTCATCTGCAAAATGGGGGTCAGGATAATACCCCTGACGGATGGGGCTCCCCCAGCAGATGCCCTTGAAGGAGGATTGGTGCAGTGACAGCTCCCCCCTCCCGCCGGACACCTGCCCTCTGAGCTGCGGGGGTGGGGGAGGGCGCCACAGCCTGAGCAGAATGGCTTCCCTCCGAAGCTCGCTGGGCGGTGGTCGCTGGCTGCTCCCCTAGGCACCCTCCCCCCACCCTGGGTGCGAGTCCAGCCTCCAGGAGGGGTGTGACAGGGGCCCCGGGGAGCTGACCAGGCCTGGGAAGCACCTTGAGATGAGGGAGGAGGTCTCACCCTGCCACCCTCGAGGGGACGTGGATGGGTCCATGCCCAATGTGGTCCTGGCACGGGACCTCAGGCATTGTCTGGCCGCCGGGGCGCTCCAAGCCTTCCTAGCTCCTTATCAAATCCTACCTGTTCTGGCTCAACACCCCACCGCACCCTGTGAAGAAAGCTCCCTCCGGAGCCCAGCCTCTCCTCTCCCCGGAGGTGAGGACTCTCACGGGCTCCGCGTGGCTGCCAGGGAGGGTCCCGGTCATGTACACCTTGTGTTTGGGGCGACTTTGCACGAACTCTGGTGTTTTTTTTTTAAATTCCTCACCCGAGGATCTTTCCCCATTGACTTTTAGAGAGAGTGGGAGAGAGAGGGAAAGACGGAGAGAAACATTGATGGGAGAGAAACACATGGATGGGTTGCCTCCTGCATGTGCCCCAACCAGGGCCCAGGCCGGGGAGGAGCCTGCACCCGAGGTCCGTGCCCTTGACCCGAATAGAACCCGGGACCCTTCGGTCCGCCGGCCGAAAACGAGCTCTGGCTTTTGACCTGTGTCCTCTTTGTCCATTTCCCTCCCGGCCCAGGTTTCCACGGTCACAGTGTGACTGCTGCCAGGTCTCCTCCCCACAGGCACTCCAATTGCAGGCTGAAAGGCCCGGTCCCTTCTTGGAAAGCTGGCTGGGGTGGGCCCAGGAGGGACTGTCTGCGTGTGGAATGCATGTGTGTGTGTGTGTGTGGGGGGTGGTCCCTGATGTCCCCAGCAGGTGGGGGGAGGGGGTATGAGGACTCGTCTCCTCAGGCCTGTGCAGGAACCTGACCCTCCAGCCCCCGTGTCCCCCTGCCTTCCTGAGGTGTCACCACCGAGCTGGTTGGGAGGCGAGTCCAGCAATTAATGGGTCTGAGCTGCGCTGGGGTGAGGTTTGCCTCAGTGCTCCAGGGCCTAGATTTCCCCGGGGGCCGCTCTGGCCGCCCGGGCGCCTGGTAAATTAAATGTTCAAAACAACCCTGTGATGACTTTAATCAACCCGCTGAGACGGCGGCTCCTCCCAGGGCGCCGGGTCCCCAGGAGGGAGGCCCCTCCCGGGGCTCAGGGGCCTGGAGGAGAGGAGGGGTCAGGACAGGCTCCTGGGTGCCAGCTGCGGGGGGAGGAGGGAGGAAGGTGGGGGCCCAGGTTGGCCTCCAGGAGCCTAGCTCCTCCCAATCCAGACCAGAGGGGCTGGCCGGGGGCGGTGGAAAAGGGACAGGGAGGAGGGGGCATGAGAGAACTCCCCCTCTATCTATGGCTTGTCCTGATCTCCGCCCCAGGCCAGGGGTGGCCCTCGCTCCTGACCCGAGGCCTGGGGGGGGGACTCTGTAGCCCACGGATGTGTTTATGATGAGCTGGTGTGTGTGTGGGGGGGGGGTAGGAGGGAGGTGGGGAGTGGGGAGGCGTAGGGGTTGGAGACACAGCCTCCAGCTGCCACTTGGGGGAGTCGGGAGGAACCCGGTGAGTAGGGAGCGGGGTAGGGAGGTTCCATGGCCCTCCCTAGGGGCCAGAAAGGGCGCAGCCATAGCACCCCAGCCAAGCTGTCCTGTCCTGCCCTCTGAGAGGCCCCAGCGTCCTGACCTCCGGGCCTCCTTTCTCAATCTTCTCCGCGCCTTGCCGTTTAGGTACAGGCCCCATCAAGGCCCATCTCCCCCCGGGAGTGTTCTCTGACCCCTTCACTCCCCAAACCTTTCCCGCAGGCCTAGCTTATTTAGGCGACCCCGCCTCTATGCTCCGCTCTCCCCAAGCAGGCGGCTGGCGCGCTCCGCCTGAGCCCGCAGAGGGCGCCTGCGAGCACGCGAGACCGGCCGGGCACAGAGCGCGCAGCAGGAGCGCGGGATCCAGGCCTGAGTTTGCAGCCGGGCAGGCACCGCGCCCGCCCCTGATTCCGACCTGATGTGGCCGCGCCAGGAGCCCCCTAGACCGAACCCTCGAGCCGCAGGGAGTTACTGGAGCGGCCCGAGGGGTCCGAGTCCAGGGCAGAGAAGGCTGCGGGTGGCGGTGGAATCGGGGTTTTGGAGTGGAGCACAGCGGGGCAGGGGTCCCACTGCGCTGCTCTGGGGTCCTGGGGGGTGGGCCTTGGGGTCCATAGACCGAGGCTGCGGCGTGGTGTGGGGGCTAACAGGGGCAGAGTGGGGAGCTCAAGGTCACTGTGCTCCGGACACGTCTCCAGGAACTGGGACCCCAAGGTGCGGAGACTCCGGGACTGATGGGAGCGGGGAGCGGGGGGAGGGGGAAGGGCCTGCGATACGCCTCCTGTCGGCAGAGGTTTCTCGGAGCTCAGCTCGGCAGCGCGGCCACCTCCCTCCCTGAGCCGCGGGGCCGTGGCACCAGGCAGGGGCGTGCGAGGCAGGCGGATGAGGTCCCACAGCGAGTGGGGCCCTCGTCCCCTCCCGACTCTCGTCCTCGGGGGCGCGTGTCGGGGTATCTGGCTTGCCGCCGGGGCGGAGGGGGCGCTGTCGGGCGGGGCCGAAGCGCGGGGGCGCGCGGCGCGAAGCGAGCGCAGGTGCAGCGGGCGCGGGCCGCCGAGGATCGGGGGCCTGGCAGGCGGCTCTGCGCCGTGCGGGGCGCGGCGGCGGCGGCGGCGGCGGGCGCGCGGCCAGTGAGCGCGCGGGCGGGGAGGTGGCGGCGGCGGCGGCGGGAGGAGCTGGGAGCCGCTCCTCGCGCTCCGCTCCTCCATGGCGCTGCCCGGGCCGCCCGAGCAGCCCTGCGGCGCGCCCCGCAAGGCGCCCAGCCTGCTGGAGATGGGGGCGCTCTGCCTGGACTCGGAGATCATCCTGGGCTTCACCAACCACCTCCTGCGGCGGCGAGCCAAGGTGAGGGAGGGCGGCGGGACCGCTGGCGGCAGAGGCGCTGTCCCGCGACTTTGCGGCGCGGCTCCCGCGGCTCAGGGTGCGGCGCGGGGAAGGAGGCACCGGTCCTGAGCGGCGGGACTCGCGGGCTCACTCCTCGCCCCCCCCCATTGGTGCCGCCCCATCTCCTTCTCCTCTTCGGGCTGCGTCCTGAGCCGGAGGCGGTCGGCCGGGGCGGAGAGCGCAGCGCTGGGACTCGGGGTCCCACCGCGCGCCTGGCTGGGTGGGCGAGGCATGGAGTCCGAGGCTGGTGGCTGAGCCTGAGTCCCTAGGTGACTCCACGTCCCGCGTGCACCTCCGGAATCTGCGGGGCTGTGTCCCGTCCCCTCGGGGGACCCGGGTGTGGGGTGGGAGGGTGTGCTTCCCGAAGCGCCGCAGTGGTGCGTGTGGACAACCGAAGTTGCGGGTGTGGCCGGCCCTGGTCTTAGGACCCGGGCTCCGCGTCAGTGTTTCCGGGAGCGCATGTGGGCCGTGAGTGAGCGTGTGTGTGTGTGGGGGGGGCGGGGGGGGGAGACAGCCGCGCTTTCCCGCCCGGTGTGTGTGTGCGTGTGGCCCAGAGCAGCTGAGGGGCGGGGGCGGTGCTGTCTGCAGGCAATGGGGGTGTGGGGGGGTGGGGATCGGTGGTGGTGTCCCGGGTACCCGGATCCAGATGCGGGCTGACGCCTGTTGTCCTCAGCGAGGCTGTGTTGACACTGAGCTTCTGGCCCTCGGGCTGGGTGTTAAGGGACTGGAGGCTGTGGGACCCCAGTGTGAGAGTGGGGAGCCCCTTCCCACATTATCCCCCGCCCCACTCCCGCCACGTACAGGTCGGAAACAACTCGGAACGCCAGGGGGAGACGATCCACCTCTCTTTTGGGGAGAGTGCGTGCGCGGGTGGGGAGCACTTTCCAAGTAAAAGGGTGGTGGGTGAAACGCAATGAAGAAGGCAGCTTTGAGGGGCGCAGGAGAGGCGGGAGCGCCGCTAACGTGTGCGTGGGTCTCTCTGTGCGCGCGGGGAGCCGCGGGCCGCGGTCTCCGCCGAGACCACAGCCCCCGGGCCCCGGGGAGCGCCTCCGCGCCCTGGAGCAGCGGCACCAGGTCCCTCTCCAGGCTCCGGCGGCGGGGGCGCGGTGGCCAGCAGGGGTCGCTCGCGTCACGGGAAGGCGGGCATCCCCGCCCGCCCAGCCTGACCCTGGTTTCGGGCGGACCCGGAACGGGGTCCAGGACCTCCCGCCGCCTCGGATAGCCGCGACTCCGAGGGCTGAGCTGGAGCGCGAGCAACTGGTCGCCGGAGACGGGGGAGGGGGAGGGAGACCTCCCAGCCGGAGACAAACAGGCAATTAATTCCGGAGCTCAGTTCCCATCTGCCGGGCCGGCTGACAACAGGTCCCGCGCACAGCCCAGGGCCAGCCGCGCCACCGCCTCCCGCTTCCCGGGCACACAGCTCGCACACCGACCTCCCGGCACACGCGCGGCTGCAAAGACACGCGTGCCGCTCGCAGACACGCCTTGACACGGGGACCTTGCCAGGGGCACTGCACGTGCCGAGGCGCACACCGTGGAGTCACTCACCCGCGCGTGGCCAGCGACACGCGGAGTGCGCCGGCTTTGCTGGAGGAAGTGACTGGGAATCTGGGGCCTGGATTCGGCCCCTTCCTCGTCCCACCTCCTTGTGTGACTTTGGGCAAGACCTTCCCGGCCGGGGCCGCAGTTTCGCGCGGGTAAAGTGAGGAGGGCGTTGTGCCTCCGCGGAGACTCGCAGACCCCAGTGTCCCGGCAAAAGAGCAGGAAGGCGCATGTGCGAGCGCGTCCCCAGCGCCCCTCCCTGGGCCTGGGACTCGCCCAACTAGTTGGGGTCCTTGGAGTGGGAGGGGCGCGCGGCGGGGCAGGGTCCTCTCCCCTCCCCTCCCCATCGCCGAGCGGAGGGCAGGGGCGGGGCGGGGCAGTCCTCCCCGCGCCCCGCCCCCGGCCCGGGCCCCGCCCCCGGCCCGCCTCCCGCCCGCGCTCCCGCCGCCTGCGCGCGCTCTCCGCCACTCAACCTCCCGCGCCGCCAACTTCGGAGCGGCCGGCGGGACCATGGGGGCGCCCCCGGGCCGGGTCACGTAGCCGCGCCGCCCCGGACAGCCCGCGCGGCCCTTCCTGCGTCGGGGCCATGGGCAGCCGCGGCGTCCCCCTGTGCGCGGTGCACCCCGCGGTACGCGCGGCCGGGCCCGAGGGGGAGGCGGGCGACGGGGCCAGAGGGCACCGCGGCACAGAGTTCTAGACGCTGGAGACGGTCGCGGGGTGCGGGGCTCCCGGTAGGGGCTGGGCCTGGAGGGGGCGCAGGGGCTGCGGGGCCTCCTGCGGGGAGCACCCCCTCCGGACCTCCTGGTGTGGGCGGCAGGTCCGCGCCCAGCGCTCCTAACTTTGTCGAGTGTGTCACTGGCGGGGGTGGTGGGGGCCAGGACGCGCTGAGGGCTGGGGTCCCCGCTGCTGGGCGGCGGGATCCTGCCGCAGCGGCCTGGGCTCACGGTCCCCTTCCGCACTCACTTCCCGCAGGTGGTCGAGGCTGGCCCGGCCCGGGAGCCGCTGCAGCCCGTGGACCTGCCCCCCTGCAAGAGGCTGCCCGCCGGGCCCGAGCGGGACCCCTGTGGCAGCCGCCCTGCACCCGAGGGCGCCGGGGCAGGCGCCGAGCAGGGCCACTCGGCCGGCGGAGGTGGCTGGTGCCGCCACTGCCACACGAAGCTCGCCGAGCTCAAGCGACAGGCCTGGAAGCTGGTCAGCGGGCCCGGGACGCCCCTCCGGGTATGTGACCTTGCCCGTGGTTTTGGCTAGCTAGCCCCTTCTCTCTGGGCCTCAGTTTCCCCGTCTGCACCCATGTGTAGGAGTTGGGGGGTGGGGTTGGAGGGGGTGGGTGGGCGTTGCTGTAGCTGGAGCCCGGGTCAGTTTGAGAGGGGGAGGGGAGGGGGAGGGGGAGGGGGAGGGGAGAGGGAGGGCGAGGGCAGGGACTCCACCCAGGCGGGGCAGCTCCTGCCCTGCCAGCAGCGCGGGGTTACCCGGTGTGATGGTGCCCTGGAGGCCCCAGGGCCTCCGTCCCCGGGTCTGGAAGTTGTACACCTGGGGCAGGAGGGCTTGGAAGGAGAGGGGGGGGGGCCCGCCTGCCCCCTCCTAGCACCATGGATGAGAATTGTGTGTGGGACCCGGCCGAGCTCTGCCCCCTAGGCAGCGGCCACCCATCTGGGAATTGAGTGGCTGGGCCCCTGGGTTTCCCAGGCTTGGGTCCCAGCTGCCAAGGTGTTTGGGGGAGGGGTGGGGGGTGGGGGGCACCCTGCAGCCAATGGGCTCGCCGGGGCCTTGGAAGGAGCCGGGACCATTGTTCGAGGAACAATGCCCCTGGAAGTTGGCGAAAGGGAAGCTGGGGGTCTGCAGAGGAAGCCTTCCGCGACCTTCAGCCTTGGAAGGTGGTTCGTCCTGGGAAGTCGGCAGAGGCCCCACTGAACCTAAATATAGTTCCCCCAGGAGGCCACGGGGCGCGGGGGTGGGGCGAGACCCCGGGCGCCTGGAGTCCCGCGCGTTCCCGTGTGTCCCCTGTGTGCCCCCGTCTGGAGCAGGCCACTAGGGCAGGCGGGGTGGGGTCAGTCTGGTTCCTGCCCTGGCAGGGGAGGGGACCCGTGGCCCGTCCTGGGGTGGGGCTGGACTCCCCCTCCGCTGTGACCCGAGAGTGAAGCTGTGCCAAGCTCTGTGCCCAGATGGCTGAGCGGGGTTGAAAGGAACTGGCGGACCTTCAGGCCCTCAGGAGGGCGAGTTCAAGACAGACTCCTCGCGGCCTGTCTGCTACGGAGCCCTCAGGGGAGGCAGGCCAGGGAGGAGGGACTTTCTGACTGAGCTGGCTTTGCCCGGTGGCCCTGGGCATGCGGCCAGCTGGTCCAAGGTGGGTGGGGGTTCTGATGGAGAGAGCTGCAGGTCACCCCAGTCACTGGTCAATTCCTGGGTCCCTGGTTGTGGGGGGGGGGGGCTAGTGGTCTCTTTCTGCAGACAGCTCATCAGGGAAGCCCCAGACCTCCCCGCCTCCACCTCCCCTGGCCTCTCCCTGAGCCTGGCCTTCGACACTGGTACCCCCCCCCCCCAGTGCCAGGTGGGTTAACCCCGCCCCCTGCCTCCCCTGGCACCCAGTGGCCCGCTCACGGGGCAGACCAGGGCCCCAGGCTTTGTTCCTGCTCTGCAGCCCCTCCCCCCCGTTTCCTGTGTCAGATGGGCAGCTCCAGGGGCTGGGCTGGGAGTGCTGTCCACCCTGTAGGGTGCTGTGCCTGCCGGGGAGGAAAGGCCCCTTGTCCGCTGTTCGTCCAGAGAGGATGGGACAGGGCCGTGGGGGGCTTAGGCACCTGGGCCACGGGGCGTGGGGGTTGGGCCTGCAACCCCGGGCCTTGGCCAGTGTCCCTGTCCTGTGGACCCTGACTCCCCCGTCCTGGCTGACCTGCAGCCTGCAGCCCGGCCAGCCTGCCCCGGGGCTTCCCTCAGGGAAGGCGGGAGGCGTGTCCGGATGGACAGGCGCACACGCAGCTGCTGCTGCTGCTGCTGCTGGTTGGGGGGTGGGGGGGCGCTAGGGCAGTGGGCAAGGCGAGCCAGCGCACAGGCCTGCTTCTGGGAGTTTCCCTCGGGGCTTGTGCGCGTCTCCGCAGGAGATGACTTCAGGAGGCCAGCGCTCAGCCCACAGGGGTGCCTGTTAGCTCGCCTGGTCCGGGCCTTGCTGGGCTCCCGTGGCTGGGCGGCCTGAGGCCCAGGCTGGTCTCAGGTAGACCCCCTGGGCCCCTGCCCACCCTCCTGCCAGCACACAGGTCCTTGCTGTGGGACACTGGGCAGGTGCGCCCAGACCCTGGCCTCCGTTTCCCTCTCTGTACCCAGGACACAGGGGCATCCACCGGGCTGGGCCCAGCACAGGCGACTGCACACCTTCTGATGCGGCTGGAGGGCCTGTGACGGGTCTTGGGGGGCGGGGCGCGGGGTGGGTGGGTGGGGGTGGCCATTAGAGTGGTCCTGGGTGTAAAGCCTTCCTCTCCTGTGCTGCCCTGTGCTCTCCGCCCTGTGCCTGCCGTTTCCCCATCTGTCCGTGGCAGCTGACCGCGGCAGGGGACTCAGGCCCTGCTGACCGCCTCTCCTTGACTTCACAGCGCAGAGGTCTGGGCCCCCCACATGCATCCGGGCTCCCCCCTCCAGCCCAACCCAGCCTCCTCAGGAGGCCGCCCCCGGCCTCGGCCCTCCTCAGCCCCTCCCACCTCCTCGGCCACGGCGTGGGCCGTGCCCGAGTGCAGGGCAGTGCAGGGCCGGTCACCCGCCATGTTTGCAGGACGACTGAGGGGCCAGGCCCTTCCTCCTGCGCCTGCTGAGTTCACCCCAGGGCAGCCGGGCCAGTCCAGCCCTCTCCCCACCCCACCGAGGCCGCAGCCGGCTCCTGGCAGCCGTGGGGGCGGGGTCCTGGCGGGGGTCTGGTCCAGCTGCCACCCAGATGCGCCGTGACAGAGGCGGCGAGGTGGCGCTCCTCTGGAGCCCCGTGAAGCAACATCTGACACGCGACACGCGAGGTGTCAATACAGGTGCTGAATTGATTAGCGCCGCCCTGGGCAAAGTGATCAATTCTCATTTAGTGCCTGCAGATCCCCTCCCCCTCCCCCAGCAGGAGTCTGGCAGGGGTCTCGTCCTGCTGCCCCGAGATGCTCGAGATGCTCGCTGACCTGCCCCGGCCCTGGGCCCCTCCTCCCGGCTCTGGGCCTGGCCTGGGAATGGTGGCCCAGTAGCTGTCCATTCCCCTGGGAGGCTTCCCTCCGTCCCATCTCCACACGCCCACTGCAGAGTTCACCGGGGTGTGGCGGGGTGGGGGGTGGGGGGTCTTGGGTCTGTCGTTTGATGGCTATGGCCCTGGGTGGGCAGGGGCGGCGGAGCCCAGCTGGTGTTGGCTGTGGGCTGCCGGATGGGGTCAGCGTCCCCGCCCCCACCTGTTTGGAGTTGGGCCTGAGCTGCACCAGCTCCTGGGACCACCCGGAACCAGGGCCACAGGGCCTGCCTTCGGGCTCCGGGGCGGGCACCAGCGGAGCCAGGTGTTGGCAGGTTCCGGAGCAGCCGGAGGTGTGAAGCGGCGGCCCTCCCCGGGGCTGCCGGGCAGGCTCCCAGCTGGCAGGGGACGGGGTGACTCAGCCAAGAAGGGATCCGTCTGTGGGACTCCAGGCTCCCAGGCCACTTGGGGGACGGACCTGGCAGGGGAGAGGGGAGGCTGGGCAGGCCTGGCTTCCTCGCTCGTCTCTGTGTGACCTCAGCCGGCCCCTCTCCGGCTGGGCCTCTATGTCCCCGGGGACCCACCTTGTCCAGGGATGGAGCGACGGGCTCCCGGGCTCCCCTCATCTTGTTGCTGGTTCCGGGTCTCGGGGTGAGGGCTGAGCGGACGGTGCCCGCTGGGCCTCAGCCAGGGTGGAGGTGGGGCCTTGGGAGTGCCAGGCGGGCGCTGCCAGGAGCTGCGGTTCTTGGCCGAGGAGTCCAGCTGCCGTCGGAGGTGGGGCTGAGCAGGGACCTGGGCTGTGCCTGGCCTGGCTGTCCCTCTGCTGAGAGGAGGGGGGTCAGGGAGGGAGGTCACCCCTGAACCTCAGGCTGCTCAGAGCCTGACCTGGGGGTTTGAGGATTTTTTTCCATTGATTTTTTTGGGGAGAGTGTAGAGGAGGGAGGAGGGGAGAGAGAGACACACATGGATGCGAGAGAGACACATCGATGGATTGTCTCCCACACGCATCCCATCCCGATTGGGGCCAGGGATTGAACCTGCAACCGAGGTACGTGCCCTTGACCAGGAATGGACCCCGGGACCTGCCGACGCTCTAACCACTGAGCAGCCAGCCAGGGCGAGCTGGGTCTTTTCTTAAATAGCAAGGAGAGTCTAGTTTGCATTTTCCTTTGCCTGCCAGGAGGCTCACAGCTCTCCAGCGTCCCCCAGCCACATGGCCCTGTCTCACGTGTCCGTGGGAGCCGGTCCCTCCTGTGGGTGCTGATGTGGCTGTGGTCGTGGGTTCTGTCTTCAGTCTGTGCTGAGTCTCCTGGGAGTGTCCCCTCCGTGTGGGGGAGGGGAGCGGGAGCCGATGCTGGGTCGTCCCTGTGGGGTCCCAGTGGCAACGGTCGGGTACCCAGGCTGGTCCTCCTTGTCCCCCACAAGCTCTGCGCTCCAGGCCTCCCTCCTTCCCTCCCTCCCTCCCAGTGAACTCCCAGCTGGAGACTCCCCTGGGCCGAGGGGAGGCTGGGCCATCCCCGGCGCTGCTGCTGCTGCTTCTGGGGTCTCAGCCTCCTCACTGAGAGCAGGTCCTGGGACTGACTGCCCCCCCCCCCGGGTTAGGGGCACTCTCACTTCTGTGTCACGTGTTGAGGCTGGGGGACCCCTCGGCTGGGTGGCTTGAAGGCTGTCTTCGAGGTGCCTGGTGCTCTGTGGGAGGCCCCCTCGGCAGCACCCCAGGCGGCCTGTGGGGCGGGGGAGCGGCTCAGCCAGGCGCCGGGGCTGGTGGATTCGTGGTCTTGCACGCCCAGCGCCAGGCCGCCCCACGCCCGCCGTGTCCGGTCTGGGACGATGGCTTTACCCCGCTGTGTGCGTTCACCCCTGACCCGCGTTTCCAGGCGGAGCGTGCCAGGCGCTGGCCCTGCCTCGGGCCCAGCTCAGGGATGTGGGCTGCAGGATGGCCCTCCCTAAAGGCCTGGTCCTCCCCCACCCCCTTGGCGCCAGGCCACAGCCCAGCACTGGCTCCCGGACCCCGGCCAGCCCCATACCCCGGGCCGGTCCAAAACCAGGGGCGCGGTGGCCAGACATCTCAGCTTGGCCCGCCCCGCCCGATGGCCGCCCCTGGCTCAGCGCAGCCCCTCCTGGGCTTGTCCCTGGGGCCCCGCTCCTTGGTCCCTTCCTGTGCCTCCCACACTCTGAGCTCCAACTCTGCTGTGTGGCCTGAGCCAAGTGTCTTAGCCTCTCTGAACCCCGGTCTGTCAAGAGGGCATGCTCGAGGCAGCCAGCAAGTAGGGCAGTTCCCGGTGGGGTGGGTGTCTGGAGGCGGGCGCCCGGCACTCTGAGGGGCTTTATCCAGCCAACACAGGGGGGCTCTGGGAGCCTGGGGGGGCCGGGCGGTGGGTGACGGGTGAGGACTGCCTGCAGGGTGGTGCCCTGACCCTGGCGGAGGGAGCCTGCTGTTGCCATGTTCGGATGAGGGGACAGGCCCACACCCCGCACCCACGGTGCTGGGCTGAAGTGAGTCCGGGTGAGGCCAGGCCCCCGAAACATGCTGAGCCCCTCCTCTGAGCGGCGGGCGTCCTGAGGAGGCCATCGCCCTGCCACCCCTCCCCCACCCCGCGAAGGCTGTCCTGTGCTCTGGCCTTTAGCTCCCGGGCCCCTCAGTGGCGTGGGGCAGAGGACAGGGGACCCCACTGAGGAGAGGAGTCTCGGTGCACCAGGGTGCCGTGAGCTGCCCGCTGGCTGGCACAGGGCCTCGGGTAGCGAGGGCCCCGGGCGGCAGGGCCCTTGGTGAGATGCCGGGGGAGGGGGGCGGGGGGGGGAGAGAGGGGGGAGGGAGGGGCCGGGCCGCCCAGAGCCGGCCACAGGCTGGGGGCTTCCAGCTGGAAAACAGCCCTGAGCCCTGACCTGCCCCAGCCCAGCCCGGCCCAGCCAGGCTGCACCATCGGAATGTCCTCAGTCCTGGACAGCAGGGTCCGGGGCGGGGCCTGGCCCGGGGCAGGGGTCCCTTCCTGGACCTGTTGTCAACTCCGGAAGCAGTGGCTGTGGCTGCGGGGTCACTGCTGGCTCTGCTCGCTGTGCTGGGGGGGGGGCGGGGGGAGGGGAAGCAGGGGCTGTGCTGGGGGGGAGGGGAGGCAGGGGCTGTGCTGGGGGTGGGAGGAGGCAGGGGTTGTGCTGGGGGGGAGGGAAGGCAGGGGCTGTGCTGGGGATGGGAGAAGGCAGGGGTTGTGCTGGGGGTGGGGGAAGGCAGGGACTGTGCTGGTGGGGAGGGGAAGCAGGGGCTGTGCTGGGGGGGAGGGGAAGCAGGGGCTGTGCTGGGGGGGAGGGGAGGCGGGGGGCTGTGCTGGGGGGGAGGGGAGGCAGGGGTTGTGCTGGGGGTGGGGGGGAAGGCAGGGACTCCCGGGGAGGACCCTAGCTTGGACCCAAGCTCACCCCCACCTGCAGGCTCACCCCCACCCGGGGAGGGGACCCTGGGCTCGGGCACTCCTCCAGGCTGGGCACCTGGTCAGTTTGCCCTCCCAGTGGCCCTCCCTCTGGGTTCTGTGGCCCCCTTTCTAAAGACGGGGTGATGAGGACTTGGAGAGGGTTGTCCCACAGCCCTGAGGTCTCGGGGCTTCTCTGAGTTGGGGAGCAGACCCCTCCCATCCCTCTTGGTGGCCTCAGTGGGGTGTGGTCAGCTCCTGCCCAGCTCCCGGGGCGGGCGGGCCTGGGGCCGGGCTGGGAGGAGCCCTGGGCCCAGCTGGGAAGATGGAGGGGTTACCTAGACCTGGAGCAACTTAGAGACCCAGAAACGGCTGGAGTGCAGTCATTTTCAAGGGGGAAGGCTCCCTAACACCCGGGTGGCTGAGGGGTAGGGCTGTACGGTGCTAAATTGAATCAAATTAAGAAAAACATTTTCAAATGCAAGTAAAACGTCTGTTTAATCAGGCCATAAAGAGGAGATTAAAAGTAATATTTTGCAGCGGGGTGATTACTGTCTTTCTGGAGGTGCGGGCTCCCTGGGGGGGTGGGGGATGGGCTCACCCTGTGGTGCACTGCCTGTCCTGCCCGGAGGCTCAGGGTGGGGCTCACACGGTCGCCCCAGGCAGGTCTCTCCCCGTGGGGCCTCTGTGGGTGACCTGAGACAAAGGCGGGAGAGCTGGCCCCAGCTCCAGGCCAGGAGCCCGCAGCCAGGCTCTGCAGCCAGGAGGGGGGGGCCCTGAGAGGGGGCTGGGCTGGGCTTTGATCATGGCCCCCCCCCCCCCCGCCCGTGCACCTGGGCGGGGCCTCCTGCAGCCTGAGGCTGTCAGGGAAGGGCTGGTGGGAGCAGGGCGGCGGGGGGGGGGGGGGGCGGCCCTAGCTGAGCAGGTGACCAGGCCTTTCTGTGACGGGTGCTCCCCACTCTCCAGGGCCTTTGATTAGTGCCCAGGCCTGAGTGGGCGGGGCCTCCTGACAGCTGCTGTCTGAATTCCTCACGGCACAGCTGGGAGGGGGCGGGTGGGGGCAGGGTGGGGGCAGGGGAGGGGTGTGTGCTGCTTTGGCTTCTGGTCGCCTCTCCCGCCTGTGCCTGGCTGCCTGTGGGGGGTGCCGGGGTCAGCCGCCCCCGTCCTGCCTCCTGGTAGCCCATGGAGGGGGGCTGGGCGCTCCCCTAGGGGTCTGAGATCCCTAAGACAGGCAGAGCCCCTAGAACAATGGCTGCCGGCCGGCTGGCAGGGGCTGGGACGCCTTTCAAGTCGGGTTAACGGCTCTAGCAGGCACTTCCTTCCCCTCCCCCCCACCATCCGTGGCCTCCTGCTGAGTGGAAAAACCAGAGTAATCAGAGCCAGGACCTGGGAAATGGGGGGCGTGCCGGCGTCTGGATTCCATCTGTGGCCCGAGCCCGTTTCCATGCCCCCGCCCCCCGCCCCCCGACAGGGCTCTTGTCCACCCTCCTGCCTCTCCCCAGGGTGGCCGCAGGGAGGGTCACCAATCCCAGCCAGGCTCCCGGCTCGCAGAGGCTCCGCAGAGGCTCCGGGCCTCCCGCCACCGGGCCGAACCGTCCAGGCCTCCGCGTGGCCCAGGTCAGGCAGCGGGACCAGGCGTGGCCGGGTCACCCTTTCTTCCCACCTGCCTGCCGGGTGTGCGGGGACAGCGCCGCGGCTTCCGCTGCCTGGGCTGTGGGTGGTCCTGGGACGTAGGGGCGGAGGGGTGCCTCCTCACAGCAAGGCCACCTGCTCCCACTGTCACGCACGTGAGCTTCCCAGGCACCGTGGACACGGGCAGGGCCGCCACAGGTCAGGCTCCGAGGAGGGTGTGTGTAGGGGGCCCTGGTCCCTTCCGTGGCCAGCAGGGCAGCTGGGCTCACAGGCCATCGCTTGGGTGCTGCACGAGGCCAGTGTGGTGAGTAGGGTGCCTGTGGCCAGGGAGGCAGGGAGGCCCTGGTCTGCGGTGGGGGTGAGGGGCCGGGGGCCGGGCCAGGGGCTGGGGTGCAGGGCCACGAGGCGGCCAGCTGGCTGGGAGACAGGCCCGCATTCGGGATCCGCCTGCTGGGTCAGCACTGGGAGGGTCTGGGTGCGCGTGGCCGTGTCCGGCGGGGCCGAGGCTCCGTCGAGGGTCTGTCCCGGCCGGGCCGCTGTGGTTGGAGCTCAGTCCTCGGGGAAAGGCCTCGGACCCTGACCCCGACCCTGCAGGGCTGTCCTGGGAGGTGGTGAGTAGAGTCGGGTGGGGAGTGGGGGAGCAGGGGAGGGCCCTCCAGTGAGGATCGTCCTATCAGAGGTGGCACTTCCTCCAGGAAGCCCTCTCTGACCTCCAGGCTGGGCAGGGGTCTCCGCTCGGCTCGCCCTCTGGGACACCAGGGTCCCGGTTAGGGAGATCTGTGAGTCGTGTCCCCCGCGCCCCCCCAGAGGGCAGGGGGCAGCCACCAATGAGCACGGCCCCTGGGCGGGCCTGAGCTTTGCCTCCCGCCTCCCTGCAGGCTGGCACTGGTGGCCGGGGCTGCCCGGCTCGCTGCTGAGGATCCGCAGGGTCATCGACGCCGGCCCCATTTCCTTTTCCTCCCGACCCCGACGGGCCGGGGCCTTCGCAGAGGCAGGGAGAGGGTGTCCAGGCGCCAGGCCCGGGAAGCCGCTGTGGCTCTGGAATAGACGGGCTTTGCACCGGGGCCCTGGGGCGCTGACCCGTGGGCAGCCCAGGGCCGGTGGCGTCTGCCCCGCTCTGCAGCCTCCCGACGGCTCCTCAGCCGCGTGGCCTTGGCTGCTCATGGCCTGGTGGTCGGGGACACACAGATGCCTCGTTAGCGTGAGCGCGCCCAGTAGGGACGGCAGGCAGGTGGGCCGTGCGGGCACCTGGGCCTGTGGTTACTTCCCTGCAGGGCGGGTGCCGCTGAAACCGTTCGGGGCTGGTTAGTTGGTTATGGATGAGGCACGGCGGGGCGGGCGGGGCGGGCTGGGCCTGGCGCTGAGCTCTGACCACTGTCCCTTCTTCCCCAGGACCCTTGCTTCTCTGCCCTGCTGCTCGACAAGCTTCCAGTGCCCGGGGCCCTGCCATCGTGCCACCCAGAGGCCGAGCGCCGCTGCGCCGTCTGCGCCACCCACCTGAACCAGCTCACGCGGGAGGCCCTGCGGCTGCTGCAGGCACCTGCCGGCCGGGAGGACCTCGACGCCCCGCATGGAGGCCCCAGCCTCGCGCCATCCGGCCCCGGCCCCATGACCGGCCCGAGAGATGGACCAGCGGTGGCGGGCCCAGCCGGGAGGCCGCCGGGCCGAGTGGGGCCGGACAGGAGGAAGGGGCTGGCCTGGCCCTCGGGCCCCAGTGTCCAGGTGTCGGTGGCACCTGCCGGCCTGGGCGGGGCGCTGAGCACGGTCACCATCCAGGCTCAGCAGTGCCTGGAGGGCGTGTGGAGCGTCTCCAGGGTCAACAGCTTCCTGCCCCCGTCCTGCCTGGTGAGTGCCCTGGCGGGGTGGCTGCGGCCCTGGCACCGCCAGGCAGGGGAGGGGGTTCGAGCCAGGTTCCCTCCTGGGGGGCCGTGTCCACACCTCACCGGCAGCGCTGGGCTGTGGGCATGGAGGCGGCCCCAGGCCAGTCCTGAGGCCACAAGTCTGCCCGCCAGGTCACCGTGGGCAACGGCCTCTCATGCCCCCGGGGCGTTGCGCCCACACAGCGCCAGCATGGGGGTTGCGTGGTGGCACTGTGGCTGGTGGAAGGGCCCCGGGGACTCCTGGGATGAGGTCAGCTCTTCATCCTCGGGGGGTTGGGGGCGGGGCGAACATTTCCGCATGGGGTGGGTCCCCAGTGGTCCCTCCCCCTCTGAGCTCTCCTGCCAGGCTGCCCCCGGGGCGTGGCCAGGGGGACCCAGACCTGACCCACGGACGGGACATGGCTGGGGTGCAGGGTCTGTGCCGCTGCCACGGGGTCTGTTCTCAGGAGCCCCCTCTCTTCAGTCGGTTGCAGATGCCTGTCCCCCGCCCCGCTGGCCACCAGACCGTCCCCGCAGCAGGGGCATGGCCTCCAGAACCAGCCCTGCACCCGTGGGGCCCGGACCCGGGCCGGGTGTTCCAGGGAGGGCCCTGACCGGGGTCAGCCCCACAGTCTGAGATGAAGCCACTGGGGCGGGGGGGCGGGGAGCAGGTGCCCCACGTTCCCAGGGGCCACGGAGCTTTGCTGGCGGGGGTTTCTCCGGGTGTCCTCTGTGTCCCCGGTTTTCCAGGAGAAGGGGTGCCACGGTGGGGTCAGGAGAGGGTGGGCTGAGGGGGAGAACATGCCGTGTCCAGGGTAGGGCTTCTCCACGCAGAGGGAACGGCCAGGGGAGGCCTGGAGTCCCCCCTGGAGGGTGAGGCGTGGGGCCTTCCCAGGGGACAGGGCTGGGGGAGGGGAGGGGGTGCGGGGCATGGGCTGCACAGCTGTGTGCGGGTCCATGGGGGAGCCCCGCTGTGTGCCGCCCACCCCACAGCCCCGGGCAGAGGGGTGGCTGTTGGGACATTGCTCGGCGCTTCTCACACCTACAAGCCGCCCCCAGGCTCTGACCCAGCAAGTGTCTCTGAGGCAGAGCGATGGGGCAGCCTCTGTGCCTGGCGGGGCTGCGGGGCACACAGGACAGGTCCGGCGACTGGACAAAGCCCCGTCCAGTCTCAGTGCCCTGCCCCCCCACCCCCACCCCGGGGGGTCCGGCCCCTCTGAGGTCAGCGGGATGGGGATGGACGTTGCACTTCAGCGTGGCCTGAGGAGGTCTTGGCCTTGCTAGGCCTTGGCCCCATGCCGCTGCTGTCCTGGGCCCCGGCTCCTGGTGGCTTGGGGAGGGGCGCATGGACGGCTCTGGGGAGAACGGGACCTGAACCAGTCTCCGTTGGGACGATGTGCCCAGGGCCCGGCACCGCAGCTTCCACTCCTCCCCTTATTCTGCTGGGCGAGGCCGGCAGCGGGAGGCCAGCCCACCGCAAACGGGTGCTTCCTGGCCTGGGAGCTGGGTCGCGCGGGAGGGATGTGCCGGCAGCAGCGCCAAGGTGGGGAAGCAGCTCAGGAGAGCTTCCTGGAGGAGGTGGCGTTGACCTGGGCCTAGAGGGAGGTGTCGGAGAGGGTGGCCCGGTGCAAGGTGTGCTGGGGACAGTGGAGGCCCCTGGAAATAGTCCGGGGGCTCCTAACCTGGTGAGGGAGCCACGTGCACGTCTTACCGGGGCCTCCAATGCCAGGTGGAAAGGGCTTGGTGGCTGCTCCCGGGGCAGACGGGGGTCATGAGCTGCAGTGGGGGGGGGGGGGGTGCGGGGTTGGTGTAGCCGCAGTCCATGCCCGGGTGGGGTCACTGGCCCCTGCCGGGCGGCCCTGCCCGTGGTCTGTGCCCCATGAAGCGTGGGCATGTACGGCCCCTGTTCGTTTTACTGGCGCATCGATCGCCTCCGGCGGGGGGAATGGATTTATAATTAGGCGACAGCCGTGGCGGTCGATGGGGAGATTATTAGAACCATAAATAGGACTTTAGGACTCCGATGAGGTCATTTCCTCTGAACCAGGGCATCGGTCATTAGCGGTGGCCCTGGGACTGGGCAGTAACATTAAACACTTCTGGGGGACGTGCTGTGAATCCCCGACAGGGCCCGTCACACGGGGCACACGGGGGTCTGTGCCCGTGGGGGCCCACCTGTGGCCCATCTGGTCCAGGGTAGGGAGAGCAGGGGCAGGAGGGGCAAGGGGTGCTGGAGGAGGCGCCGGCCCTGGCCGGAGGGGTGGCCTTTGGAGCTGGGACCCAGAGCTCCGAGGGCCCAGGGCGTTCTGGGTTCTGTGGCCAGGAGCCTGCCGTGTGGCCGCTGGGGGTCCTGCCGTGGGCACGGCCATCTGGGGAGCCCATGTCCAGGTGAGGCAGCCCTCGGCCTGCCATGGCCTGAGTCAGACCGCAGCCGTGTCGGCGGCGCAGAGCTCGGTCCTTTCCGGGCCATTCCGCCTCCCGCGTGTCTGGTGAGGCCGCTGGCTGTCTCCCAGACGGTCCGGTGCCTGTCGCCTGCACTGCTGCCCTGAGAGTGCCGCCAGTGGCCGTGGGCCACCCCAGACGCCCTGCCGGCCCGCTGCACCGGGACACGCTGTGGACTGCGGTGTGTGTCGCCGTGCCAACGGCGTGCCGGGCAGGTGCTGCCAGGACCTGTGCGCGTTGACAGCCAGGTGCCAGGATAAGCTTTGGCCTCCGCCCCCCCAGAGGCTAGAGGTCGCCCAGCAGGGTGGGGCGAGGGACAGGTGGCTGGCTGCCGCCGGGGCCAGGCCAGCGGGCCAGGCAGACCTTCCGAGTCCCATGGGCGCAGGTCAGGCCCTGCCTGGGGTCCCAGTGCTCTCAGTCCAGGGAGGACCCGGAGCAGAGGGTTTCCGGCCGGCCACGGGCCTGGGCTGGTGGAGGCCGGGCCTGGATGGGGAGGGTGGAGGGCTCCCTGGAGGAGGTGCCGCATGCGGCCTTGACTGCCGGGTGGGAGGGGAGGTCATTTTGGTGGAGGCCCAGGAGGAGGCAGGGCTTCCCTCTACCCTTAGAGGTTGGGGGGCACAGGCGTGGGGCGTCCCTCCTGCTGCACCCCATGCCAGCCTGCTTGCGTCCCTGCCTCTCGGTGAGCCCTGGCGGGGTCCCTGGCGGGTGCCCACCTGTCCTCAGGGCCGTGGCTGGGACGGTGGGGTGTGGATGGAGCTTTGTGTGGGTTCTGGCCTGCTTCTCTAATGTGACTCATTGCTGGTGCCCCAGTCCGGGCCTCAGTTTACCCACCGTGGAGGGAGGTGGGACAGGAGGTCCCCTTTCCCGAGAGGCTGCAGCAGAGCTGCCCCGTGACGGGTGGGAGGAGGCACCCGTCTGTGGGACCGTCCCAGCTGGGGGCCCTCTGGGTGACCAGGCGGAGCTTTGAGAGAGCAGCCGGGGCTGCCCCACTGGGGCCCTGGTGCCTGGCAGACGCTCACTGAGCGATGCCACCCTTGCCCCGTGCAGGGTTGATTCTGTGCCTGCGAGGTCCACCCGGCTGCCCCTTAGGCCCTGCCCCTCCGCCCCCCCCTCCCGGCCCAAGTACCCCCGGGAGGTGTGGACGGGTGCCCGCTGCCCTCCTCATGCCAGAATCAGACCCACGTGGACTTAAGGCCTAGAGGGTCCCTAGGAAATGGCTTAACGCGGTGTTTCCCAAACCATGTTCCGTGGAACCTCAGCGTCCCCTGTGGGCACCCCTGGAGGGTGCCGGCGGGACCGTCTGCTGGGCAGGCCCCTCCGGACAGTGGCCTCACGCTCTCCGCTCTCCTCTCGCTTTTCTTTCGTTGCTGCCCTGGCACCTCCATCACGTCTTCTGTTCGGCCACCTGCCCACCACTCGCCCCTCTGTCTCCTTCCCTGTGTTGTGGTCTTCCCTCCCGCCGCCCCCCCACCCCCTGGCTTCTTTTGGCATGCCCGGGTCTGCTTCTGGCAGGAGGCGGCAGCGGCTGTCCCAGTGGCCGGAGCCGTGTCCCGGCAGCTCGCGGGACAGCGGAGCCGAGGCATGCGGGACGCCCGAGACAGGTCAGTGTGGGGCTCAGCCGCTGTGGGCACGCTGGGTGGCCTGCACTTCGCCGGCGGGAGGCAGAGGCGCCCGCAGGAGCCGGCGGCATGGCTGGGCCCGGTGGGGGCTTGGGGACTGGAGGGCGGGGTGCGGCCCTCCATCCTGCCCTCAGGACACCCCGTTGAACGTGACCCGCCGGGCCTGGGCTGTGGGTGTGGACCCCTTTCCCGGGGCTGGTGGGAGCCAGTGTGGGTACCAGGGCCCCGGCCGTGGTGGGTCTCAGTTCAGCCGGCTCTGCCCCGAGCAGCCAGGCCCTGGGGGTGGCACCAGCGTGACGTAGCCCTCGGCCTCGTCTGCACCCCCCTGGGCGGGGGCCGAGAGCTCTCGTAGGCGCACATGCTGAGTCAGGCGTCCTCAAACTACGGCCCGCGGGCCACATGCGGCCCGCCGAGGACATGTATCCGGCCCACCGGGTGCCGCTGCCTGTCCTGCTTAGCAGCCGATGCGTCCCGGGCCCGCAGTGCGCATAGGAATTTGTTCATAGTTTTTTTTAAAAACTATAGTCCGGCCCTCCAACTGTCTGAGGGACAGTGAACTGGCCCCCTGTTTAAAAAGTTTGAGGACCCCTGTGCTGAGTGATGAGGGAACTCGGCTCCCGGTTCTCATTGCCCAGGCCGGGGCCTGGCTGACCCTCCTTCCGGAACGTTCCCGGTTAGCTGTGCCCGCTCTGCCCCTGCAGCCCCATTTCCCTCTGGTGTGGGGCCCGCCTCCCGGCCGTGGGCTGGGGGTCTGTCTGGTTCTGTGTCCCCACCGGGCTGTGTGCTCTCGGAGGACAGGTTCATGGAACACCTACTATGTGCCAGGCCGGGTGCAGGCACCTCTAGGGCCTCCTGCCCAGCGTGCTCTAGGTGCCCGTGAAAGTGGGGAGAATGGGAGAGGGAGGGCTGACGAGCTGGGTAGACAGACGGTGGGGAGCTAAGGAGAGGTCTCAGGCTCGGGGGAGGCGGGCAGGGCACTGGGCGGGCGCGGGGAATGGCCTGGAGGGGGGAGGGCCGGGTTCCGGGGGAGGTAGGGAGCCCCTGCCCGCTAGGCGGAGGCGAGGTCGGTGGCAGGGCCCGGCATGCTGGCACCGTGCCCGCCCGGTGAGGGCCTGGGCTGCCCCAGGTGTGCCCGTCTCTGCTGCCAACCTTCAGGAAGCCCTGGAGGAATGCTGGTGCCGGGCCAGGTCGGGGTGCCTGGCTTCCATCCCGCCTGGGGCTGGGGCTGGGGCTCCTGTGTCCCAAGAGCGGTTTGGAAGCCATGCCGACCCCCGGGTGAGGAACGGTGCCGCCCTGAGGGGGCAGGATCTCCTTCCAGAACATTCCTCCTGGCCCGTGTGTCTCATTCTGCTGAAGTGCCCCCCCCACCCCCCCCGGCCTCTGGCTGTGTCACTTGGCAGACCCTCCAGAGCCTGGTGCCACCTGAGTTCTCACCCAAGCGTCCCTGCCAGGTCCTCACAGGGGCATCCCGGGCTGGCTGGGCGTGGCCGCGCGGGGCCTGGGGGGGCCAGGACCGCCATGTGCAGGAGACGCAGCGCGGCGGGGCCTCCAGGTGGCTGGCGCCGTCCCCCGAGCACGTAATCACATTTGTGCCTCATTACGAGGCTGTCCTCCTCCCTGGGATTTATTTTAGCTAATTAGCGGGAAATGCCAGGGTAGTATTTCAGGCACGGAACCTCATACATTACCATCCGCGGGGCCATTAGCGCTCGTGACAAATATTTATCGCAGCGTCTCCTCTAATGATGCGTCTGGGTGCCCCCAGCTGGACAGCCCAGGGTGAGGGGCGCGGGGCCCCGTCCATCTGGCCTGGCCACGGCGGCCAGGCGTTCCTGGGACTCGATGGAGGAGGGGCTGCAAAGTCAGGCCCCAGGCGGGCACCTTCCCCTCCCTGGGGCCGAGTGCCCGGCGCCCTGAGCTGGCGGGGCCTGTGCGGGGCCGGGGGCTGCCGGGCTGGGGTGACAGGTGCTGTGCCGTGGCGTCTGTCCCTCACGAGGCTCGCTCTCTCCTGCAGGCGGAAGCGGCGGTGGCCGCGGTGGCGGTGGCAGACACGGTCCGAGATGGCCCTCCCTCCGGGGGCCCTGATGGCGTGTCAAGGATGTGGGGCCGCGGGGGGGCCTGCACCACAGCCCTGGTCTCCCCGGCCCCGGGCACCCCGGCTGCGGGCTCTGCAGGCCCGTCGGCTGCAGCCTCCTTCTTCGTCAGGTACGTGGCGCGGGGCCGCTCGGATAGGAACGGGGGTGGGGAGTGGGGGTGGAACAGGGCCCGAGGGCGCATTTATGGGTGACAGACAAGAGGTTGGGGTGAACAGGGAGGGTCCTGGAGGGAGGCCGCCACGGTGGTGCGGTCCAGACCCACAGCCAGGAGCCAGGGGGTCCCTGTCCGAGGCGCGGGCCCTGGTATGTGGGCGTCACTGGAGCCCAGGGCCGGCTGTCTGGGTCCCAGGATGCCTGGCTGTGTCCTGGGAGGCCAGCTGGGGAGGCCTGCCTGGCGGGGGGAGCTGGGTGAGCCAAGGTGTGGGGTGGGAGGCAGGGGGGCCAGCTTTTGTCCTGCGGATCGCGGGGTGGGTGGCGGTGGGGAGCCCAGCGCGGGCCCCTGTCCCAGGAGCAGCCCTGCGTGCCGATGAGCTTGGCCATGGCGGCGGGACTGGTGCCTTATTGGGGGCCCAGGGGGCTGCATGGCCTGATTGGGGGGTGGTGGGCGGGTGTGTGATGAGGGTGTTTTTGGGGTGCAGGGCCTGCTGCCCTAAATATAAGGCTGAGATGGGGGCTGGGACCCTGTGGGTGCGGGGACAGGCCCGCAGCTGCGCATGTCCCCCCCAGCTCGTCTGCCCTGGCCGTGGGCAGCCGCGGTCCATCAGGCCGAGGTGGCCGGGGAGCCACGCCGAGACCCTCTGGAAAGGGGGCGGACGGGCCCCAGAGTCCCGGGTTCGGGGGCTGCACTGGCTCATTGGAGACCTCCGGCCCCACGGAGCCACACGCCGCCTTTTGTCTGGAGCCTGGCGAGGCTGCCGCTGACCTTGGGGAGTTGCCATAGAAACCGGCGCCTCGGCAGGGATGGGAGGCAGGTTTTCCGGGGTCCACGGGGAGGGCGCTGCCCGCGGCCCTTACTTCCAGCCTGTTGCTCTTCCCGAGTCCCAGCAGCGTCTGGAAGGGTTACGGGCCCAGGGTGGGGGTGGCGTCCGGGCCGGGGACACGGTCCCCAGCTCCTGCCGGACTCTTTGGGGCTGCAGCGGCCTTTGCTGTTGCGTGAGATGGGGTGCCCCGCAGGTGAACGCCCGCCTTCGTTTTGTGGGGGCTGCCGCTCAGAGAGGGAAGGGGCTTATGCGGAGTCCCAGGAGATGTGGAGCTGACGGACCCCGCCCGGACCCTGAGATTCCCTCTGAGCTATGCTCTGTGCTCCCGGGACTGGGGGGCAGAGCTGACCCCGGCCCCTATGAGTTTCTGGCCAGTGTGGGTGTCTGTGGAGCGGCCTTAGGGCAGCATGGAACTGAAGCGAGTGCCGTCCACAGGGCTGGGCACCGCGAGGGGGCTTTGAGGGTTGAGTAGGAGCCTGGTGTTTGCCAAGGGGAGGCAGGTGGTGTGCGGGTCAGGAGCTGGGGCTCTCCGCTGGCCCCCGAGCACTCCCCCGGGGCCCTCTCAGGAACCTCCGAGCTGCTCACCTCCATGCTGGGAGGCCGAGGTGGGGGGGATGTTTTGTGGGTGCTTCGGAGCCTGGGGTGAGGCCTGGCCCCGTGCACCCCTGAGCTGGGTCCGGGTTGGCCACGGGGGCTCAGCGGCCACAGCTGGACCAGAGCTCAGCGCGCCAGCCCCCACCGGAGTCGGCGCAGGCCGGGCTTCGGGGCGCTGGTGACCTTAACTCCCCTTCCTCACCCCCCACGCTGCCTGTGATGTCCCTGTTCTTCCTGCCTCCCCTCCTTCCAGACGTCTCCATTCGCGGTCTCTCCACCTGTCCGCCCTCCTGGGCCTTTCTGGGGGGGCACCTCCCTGAATCTAGAGGCTCAGCAGGTGTGGGAGAGGGGTGCCCCGGGCAGCCT
Organism: Plecotus auritus; assembly: GCF_963455305.1. NCBI lineage: Eukaryota > Metazoa > Chordata > Mammalia > Chiroptera > Vespertilionidae > Plecotus > Plecotus auritus. Next base: position 4,054,267 of record NC_137770.1, on the reverse strand, counting down.
CAGTGCAGCACCACCCCCCCCCCACCCGTGTCTGCCTCCCGGCTGGGCACGCAGAGCGGGAGGGCGGGGCCGAGGGTGCCAGCCAGGCAGGGGCCAACGCTCAGGATGCCGGACCCGGTCCCGGCTTCCGGGCTCCGGGCCCCCTCAGCAGCCCTGTCCCCCGAGTCCCCGAAGGCAGATCCCGGGCCCTCAGCGCGTGCGGGTGGCAGCTCCCCGGGGGGACGCCGATGGGTGCGTGGGGCGTGGCCGGGTCCACCCGCCTGGTGACGTCCCCTTGGAAAGCCCTGGCTTGCCCGTAGCTGACCCACCCCGTCTGAGCAGGCCCGCGTGTCTCCGGGGCCAGTCGGGGCCCCACGTCCCGCTGCCTGTCTGCTGGGACATTACCTTCCTGCTGGGAAGAGGTAACTTTTCTCTGTAAAAAGGCAAAACGTGTCTCTCTCCGTTGCGTCGATGACCAGGGCTGGCGAGCCCGGGAAAGGTGTCCCGGCTTGCAGCGAGGGGCCGGCGGGCGGACGGTCCAGGAGCCCTCACTCACTCACAGCCACGTCCCGCACTGCCCCTGCGTCCCAGGCCTGGCTTCCCCGAGCCGCTGCCTGGGGGTGGGGGGCGCAGCCATGCAACCGGAGTTCAGGGCAGGAGTTTCCAGCAGTCGCCTGGCCTTCAGGGAGGCTTCCTGGAGGTGGCGTCCTGGGGACCAGCGGGCTCTGTCTGTAGGTGAAGGTCCTGCTTTTCCATCTTCCCTGCGAGCCAGACCCCTCAGACTGCCATCCTGCCCCCGCGTGCCTCTCCTCCCAGCATTCCTCACGCCTGCGGGTCCCACTTTGGGCCTCCCACCCCCCAGCTGTGCCGTGGGCGTTCATGCTCCCCTCTCCACCCCACCTCCACCCCCACTGCTCAGAAACCAGGTCTGTGTGCCCAAAAGGCTGGGGCCCACGAGGGCAGGGCAGGCCTGGCCCCACAGAGGGTCCCTCAGAGCCCCCAGGAGGCTGGGCCAGCCAGGGTGCCCTGGCCACCAGGCCCAGTTCACAGGGACCTGGCTTTCATCACAGGAGAGGGTGCCTCGGGGACTCGTGTGGTGACGGAGCCGGTGGGAGCCGGGACTGGGGGCCGGGCAGGCTGGGGTGCACTCCTCCGCCCTCTGCCCTGCAGGCCTGGCAGGCGTTGGGCTGGGGGGGAGAGGCACCCTGAGTTAGGTCACCCCGTGGGCGGAGACGCCCGGCCTGTAACATTCCAGACTCCGGCGCTGGCAGGACCTCAGAGGATCGGCCCTGCGTCTGCGCAGGTGGGGCCTGGGCGTGTCCGGGGGGTGGGGGGACACCTCCCTGCCCTGCACGGCTGGGCCGAGGGGGCCGGGGCCGAGGTCTGTGCTCAGCTCCTGGCTCCCAGAGGGTCGCAGAGGCTCGGAGCCCTGGTCCTGGCCTCTGTGGACTGGAGGCTCCTGTGTCCCCTGGCCTCCCAGGCGCCTCACCCTCGGCCAGGGGTCCTCCCTGGCCTCCTGTCCCCAGAGGCTTGGGAGTGTGGGTTCAGGATGCTCTGCCCCCCGCAGCCTCGGCGTCCCTGGCTGACCCTGTTGAACCTGGGGGTGCAGGGAGCCAGCTGGGGGGTTAGGGGAACACCTCCCCCGGCTGTTTGCTGACCTGTCACGCCAACCTGGGAGCCGAGCCCACGCCTTTCAGCTCAGGCTGGGGCCGGCGGGCCCTGGCGCTGCCCTCCCCCAGGTCTCAGGGTGGGCACCGCTGCCCGGGCACAGGTGGGCGGTGAGTCCGCGGGCTCCGTGAGCTTCAAAGTCAGGCCAGGCCCTGCCTCCCTCCCACAGCCACCCATCCTCCCTGGCGCCCCCAGGGCAGTGCCAGGCAGGGGGCGGGGCTGTCTGCTGGGCGATGTCCTTCCTCCCCGCCAGGCCACAGTTCCTCCCACCTCTGTACCCCCCCAGGGGGTTGGCGGGAAGCTGCAGCGAAACCCATGGTGGCTGGGGCCCGGGACAGGAAGCCGGGCTGGGCACTGGGTGGGGCAGGGGGAGCCCCTGAGCTGAGGTTCTGGGGCGATGGCCGGACTTCCCCCGCCTGGCCCAGGTCTCCTTGGTCCCACCCTGCCCTGCTGGCTACCCCCCCTCCACCCACATCACCTGCCCAGCGTTCTCAGAGCGCCCGCCCCCCCTGCCCGACTCACCCTGTGCTCAGGTCAGGCTCACGGCCTCCCTTCTGCCCTTGACCTGTGTGTGGTCGTCCAGCAGGGGGGACGGGGAGGCTTGAGGGGGGCGGGGGCATGGGGGGAGACGCGGGGGATGGGGAAGCTCAGGGGGCTCTTGTGTGTAGGAGGCTTGGGCTGGAATCGGTTATCTACTGTGGCCAAGGGCACCCAGCGTGGTCTGGGCCCCTGCTGAGCCCCATGGGGTGCACTCCGGGACCCCCCCCCCCCCCGCCCTGCCCTGGCCCCCGTGGCACTGCCCCTGCAATCGAGGCCCGCCAGCGTCCTCGCTCACTTTCATTTTCCGTGATGACACCTCGCTAGGAGGAAAGCATCCCCGGGGCCTCTTCAAAGACAAGCCCTGTTACCGACGGGAGGGCCACGCCAGCGCCGCTGTCGATCTCGCCGAGCGGGAGGCGGCGGGTGCCGGGCAGCAGAGGGAGTGGGCTGGGGGGCCGGGGCCGGGCCAGCGGGCACCGCAGGGAGCGGGGAGGGGGCGCCTGGTGGGCGGGTCTCCACCCGAGACCAGCTCTCCTCCCTCCAGCCCTTCCGTGGGGGCGCCCCCTGTGTGAGGGTGCACTGACTCGTCCGGGCCACCCACCCTAGAGAGAGGGACACAGAGGCAGGAGAGACTCGGGCAGCATGCCGGGGGCTGGGGCCTGTGAGTGGCTGGCGGGTCCTGCTCCCCCAGCAGCTGTGGGGCTGGGGACACGGGGCAGGTCTGAGGCGGCCGGGCAGGTGGAGGAGGGGCACCTGGCCAGGCCCCCGATGTGGCAGCCCTGCCCCGGGCCCCTGCTTCCCTGGGAGAAATGGAGTCGGGGCGGGCAGAGACATGTAGGGCCCGGTGCTGGGACGGCTCTGAGCGCCCCGCCCGCCACCTGTCCCCCTCCAGGGCCGCCCAGAAGCTCAGCCTGGCCAAGCGCAAGAAGCCCCACCCGCCGCCGGCCCCCGCCGCCCGAGGCGCCTCCACCTACCCCACGGACTTCAGTGGGGCCCTGCAGCTGTGGCCGCCCCCCGTGCCCCCCTGCCTGCTCAGGGCCGCCTCCAAGGCCAAGGACAACCCCAGCAGTGCCGGAAAGGTAGGCCTGGCCTTGACCTGGGGTGACTCCTGCTAGGGCTCCTGCCTCCTTCCCCAGGTTGGGGTACAAATGGGAAGACGGAGGCCCAGGCCAACCTTGTTGGCTCCAGGTGGTGGGCACGGAGCCTGGGAGACGGGGTGGGGTACGGGAAATGGGCGCGGGGTCCCGGGGCCGCGTGCTGGTCTCAGTGTGGGGCGGGACAGCCAGGGCGTCCTGGGACTAGGGGTTGGGGTCTGGCCCCAGGAACCCCTTTGCCTCGCCTCTGTTGGGGCTGGGGGCTCTCCCGCCTGGGTAAAGGGGGAACGTGTTTCGGTTCAGATGTGGAGACTGAGGCCCACAGGGGAGCGGGCGGCCACCCTGGCTCTGAGCCCTGGCCCGTCGGGGTCACGGCCCCGGTCAGGACCCTGTGTGTGCGGGATCCGTGTGCACACTCGGGTTCAGGGCCCGTTTAGTGAGCTGGGCCCCTTGTGCCGTGGAGGCGTGGCATCGGTGCCGCCGGGAGCTGGTGGAGGGGGGCCCTGAGCCCCCCTGGGCCAGGGGGCGGCTGCCAGCTGGACAGAGCTAGCTGGCTTTGGGGAGGGGCTCTCAACACCCTGGGCCAGGCTCTGACGTGGGCCTGGTCGCTTCGGCCTCTGTGGCGTCTGGGCTCTGTCTGCGGACGGTGGGGAGGGACGGGCCGGGTCTCAGGTGGGCGGCTGGAGGGTTCTCCCCGGGCATCAGCAGGCCCCCCTCCTCCTGGGCAGGGTCCTCCCTTCTCTGTGGGTGATTCTCCCTCTGCCCCCCTCCCCCTGCAGTCAGTCCTGTCACCGCCCACCCAGGGCCCCTCCCTGCCTCCCTGCCTGTCTGCACCACCGTCACCGTGAGAAGTGCCTCCTGAAAGGCATTTAATATTGTCGCAGGAGGAAGTCAGGTTAGGCTCCGTCCTGACGTTAACGTGCCACGGACGGTAATCCGTCACCTTGCCGTCACCTGGACGCTCCCCTCCCCCTCGCGCGGGGCCACCCCTTAGGAGAGGAAGCCCCTTTTCCGTGTAAAATACGTGCCTCCTAACCACAGCGATGCGGTCCGGGGCCTTGTCCTCTCTGCACCCTCACGCTCCCAGGCGGTGGGCTCCCGCGGCCACGGCAGGGTTCTCGCGGACACCGGCCGGGCCTCCTCTAGCTGGACCGTGGCTGCGAGGGCTGGGCTGTCCCCACCCCCCGCCCCGGAGCTCCTCAGTGGCGGGAGCGCACGCTGAACCAAACGGCCCAGAATGACTGGGCAGAGCACAGAGCACAGGGCGGCCGCTGGGCCGCGGCGTTTGGCAATGAAGGCGTTGTGTTCGGCGGCCGGGGAATGAAAGGATCGATTTGGGCTAATGGGGTCGGCCGAGGAGCCGGCGGAGGGGCCGCAGGAAAGTGCCCCGCGTGTCCCCGAGGACGGGCACGCTCCTTCCTGGGTGGCTGTGCACGTCACGCCCCACGCCCGCGCCCCGCCCACGGGAAACCCCTCTGCGGGCGCGCTGCCTCTGCCACTGACAGTTAACCCCCTGAAAAGTGCCGGCTCTGAGACGAGCTGGTGATGTGGATCCGCTGTGGTGGAGACGCGGGGCGGGGACCGAGGGTCCTTCCCAGAGAGCAGCCCTGGTGCCTTTTCCCCGCGGAGGGCGGTGGGGGGGACCTGGATCAGAGTGGCTCCCCCATCGGAACCTTGGGGAGGGGGGGCGCAGGCTGTGCACAGGGGCGCCCTTTGGGGGTTGCTTCGGCAGGTGTGGGCATGTTGGTTCCCAGGCCTCCGCCCCCAGCCGCCCGTTCCCTCGAGGGCTGGGCCCGCCTCCAGGACGCTGCCTCGCGCCAGGGCACACGTTTCTGCACCTGTTCCTTGTGCTTTGGGGAAACGGGCAGAGGCCGCCTGGCCGCCTGCTGGCTGAGCTGGACCACCCTGCTCTGCCCTCCCTCCCTGCCTGGCCCGTCCTGGCCCCCAGGCTCTCCACTCCCCACCCGGGGCCGGCAGGGTTCCCTTCCTCCCGGCCCGTCCGCTGGCTCACAGCAGCCGGGACCCCGCCTGCACCCGGGGTGGCCAGAGCCGCCTGGTCATCTTGCCACGACTCCACCGCCTCCTCTGGCTGCTTGGCCTCTGCGCTCGGGCTGGGTGGGAGGAGGGGCCCCAGGGAGGAAGGCTGCACTGAGACATCTGGGGGGGGAGGGCTGCTCCCTTCTTAGCCAGGAGTGAGCTTTGCTTCGGGCTGAGCGCCTCTGCCTTCGGTCCCGGCCCCAGTCCAGGGGGGTCCCTCCTCCCACTGCGTTCAGTTCCCGAGCTGGTCCCCACATCAGTGGGCCTGGCTGCCGCCTCCTCCCCATGGTGTGTGTGGGGGGGTGGTACAGAGATGGGCCCTGCTGGGAGGCGCGTGGGCCAACCTCTTCCTTGGGGGGGGGGGGGGTTGCCGCCCCCTCTGCTGGCCTCTTGCTCCCTCCCTCTGCCCTCAGACATGGGGTTGGGGCTTTAGGAGACCACTCTCAGGCTGTGACCCCAGCTGACCTCTCTAAGCTCTAGCGTAGGGGGTCCGGGTCAGGGGGTCGCCATGTGGCTGTCCCCTCCATCCAGGAAGCTGGCCGAGCTGTGGGGGGTATGTGGGGTTGACTTGCTCTCAAACGTTCTGAGCCTCTGGGGTCCCCTGTTCTGCATTGGAGCCCGCGAGAGGGTGTGGACGAACCCCCGTTGAGGGCAGGCAAGGTCACTGGGTTCAGTCCCTGCACTCTACTCTGTCCCTGTGTCTACGGGGGTGTCCAGAGCCTGCCCCCTGCCCCGGCCTCACCACCCCTGCCCCGCGTCTTCCCTCTGTCCCGTGGCCCCGTCCTGTCCACTGCCCCTGTGCCCAGCCTCGCGCTCTGCCTGTCCCGCTGACCTCCCCAGATTCTGGCCTGGAGCAGGGGTGCGGGCCTGCATTCCTGCAGCGGGCCCCCCGCCGAGGCCCAGCGTGCTGTCCGGATTTCCCTGGCTCTGCCCGCCCCCCTCCCCGCCCTGTAATTAACGGCACCGGGAGGCAGGGTGGTGCTCAGAGGCCGGCCCGCCTGCCCCCCCAGGTGAAGGTCATGCTGCGGGTCTGGCCCGCCCAGGGGGCCCAGCGCTCAGCCGAGGCCACCGGCTTCCTGAAGGTGGACCCACGGAAGAAGCAGGTGACCCTCTACGACCCGGCCGCCGGGCCCCCAGGCAGCGCGGGCCCCCGACGCGCGGCCACCACCACGGTCCCGAAGATGTTCGCCTTCGACGCTGTCTTCCCCCAGGACTCGGAGCAGGTGAGCCTGGGGGCCGGGGCCGGGCCCAGACCTGTGGGCGCTGGTGGGCCCGGGTCTCTCCCTGCCTCCTGCCGTCCCGGCCTCTCGGGTCTCCGCCGGCTGCGGGCCTGGCTCTGGGCTGTTTCCCTGGGAAGCACCACCCTCCCCGGGGCTCTCGGACCAGCGTGTCTGGCCCTGGATGTGCGTGAGCCCCGGAGCGCTCTCCATGTGCCCTGGATGTGCGTGAGCCCCGGAACGCTCCCCTCGCGCTCCCCACCCCCCACCGTGTGCTGTGGTCTGGGTCCCAGCTGGGTTCCCCATGGCACTGGGACCCCTGTGTTCCTGGCAGCCGTGTGTCTGGCCATTTCATGCTGCGTGTGCATCCGTGTCCTGTCTGTGTGTTCTCTGTGCACAGTGCTCTGTCCTGGTTCTGTGTGTGCTGGCCTGGCCGCCTGGGACACGCGGACGTGGAGGGAGGCGGGTGGCGGATCCATGACTCGGGGCCCCTGACTGTTCCTCCCCCAGGCCGAGGTCTGCGCGGGCAGCGTGGCCGACGTGCTCCAGTCCGTGGTCAGTGGGGCCGACGGCTGCATTTTCTCCTTCGGCCACACGAGCCTCGGTGAGTGCCCCGCCAGCCACTCCATCCCTGTGCCCTGTTTCTGCACGGGCAGAGGACATGGGGTATCCCACATGGGCAGGGGGTGGGCACCCGGGATGGCGGGCTCGTGGGGAGGCAGCCAAAACCCTGCCGGCATGGAAGACGGGGCCTGGGAGCAGGTCCGAGGGGGCCCCTGGAGGCTCAGTGGCCCCAGGTTGGCCCTGAGAGCCCCGGGCAGGGCCAGAGAGGCCACCGCCAGGTTAGCTAGCCTCTGAGGGCCCCTCTAGCTGAGCGTGAGGGACCCTGACCCGTCGGCGTGGCTCTTAGGCAAGTCTTACACCATGATCGGGAGGGACAGCTCGCCCCAGAGCCTGGGCATCGTGCCCTGCGCCATCTCCTGGCTCTTCCGGCTCATCGACGAGCGCAAGGAGCGGACGGGCACCCGCTTCTCCGTCCGCGTCTCGGCTGTGGAGGTGTGCGGCCGCGACCAGGGCCTGCGGGACCTGCTGGCCGAGGTGGCCGCCTGCAGCCTCCAGGACACACAGTCCCCGGGCGTGTACCTGCGGGAGGACCCCGTCTGCGGAGCACAGGTAGGCCACCGCCTCGGCCGTCGTGCGGGGAGCAGGGGCGGGCGGCCCGGGAAGCGGGCGGGGGGTGGGGGGAGGGGCTGCGTCCTGGCCCTGAACCACTGAGGCACCGTATCCCCCCCCCGCCCCCCCGTCCAGCTGCAGAACCAGAGCGAGTTGCGGGCGCCCACGGCCGAGAAGGCGGCCTTCTACCTGGACGCGGCCCTGGCGGCCCGCAGTGCCAGCTGCCCCCAGGATGCCCGGGGCTCCCACATGCTCTTCACGCTGCACGTCTACCAGTACCGCGTGGAGAAGTGCGGCAAGGGCGGAAGTAGGTGCCCACTGTGTCCACCGCGGGCTGGGGTCGGCCGCGGGGTCGCCGTCTTGACCGCGCCTCACCCACCTGCCCTGTGGTTTCAGTGTCCGGGGGCCGCAGCCGCCTGCACCTCATTGACCTGGGCAGTTGCGAGGGGGCGTCCGGCCGGAGCGGGGAGGCCCTCGGTGGGCCCCCGAGCCTGTCCCTGCCGGCCTTGGGCAGTGTCATCCTGGCCCTGGCCAGCGGCGCCAAGCACGTGCCCTGCAGGTGAGCGGAGGCCTCGGGCGCCGGTGCAGGGGAAGCAGGTGCGGTCGGGCAGGTTCTGTGTCCAGCCCGAGCCGCGGGGTCAGAGGCGGGTGGCAGACCCGCCCCCGGCGATGCAGGCAGGGCCCTGGTCTGGCAAGGGGCCCGCCTCCCCCACCGCAGCCCCGTGCCCCGTGCCTGGCCGGCCTCTCACCCTGACCCTCGGCCCAGGGAGCACCGGCTCACCATGCTGCTGCGGGAGGCCCTGGCCCCCGGCTGCCACGCCACCATGATCGCCCACGTCTCCGCCGCCCCAGCCCGCCACGCCGAGACGCTCAGCACCGCGCAGCTGGCCGCCCGCATTCACCGCCTGCGCAGGAAGAAGGTCAAGGTCGGTTCCCTCTCTGCCCGCCCCTCCCACCCGAGGGCCGGGTCCCTGTCCTGCCAGGGCCTCTGTCCCACACCCTGGGGGACCTGAGACTCCCCGTGTGTCCTGGGGTCCCGGGGCCAGAGGAGGCAGGCCTTTCGGTGGCCTGGCCGGGGTGGGTGGGCAGCTGGGCGCTCCCTGGGTGAAGGGGCGGAGGCGGGCCAGAGGGACCGGGGTCTAGGCCCGGCTCACACTGGCCTGCTCTGCCCCTAGTATGCATCCAGCTCCTCCGGGGGGGACAGCTCCTGTGAGGAAGGCCGCGCCCGCCGCCCCCCGACCCTGCCTCCCTTCCACCCCCGCTCCGGGGCCCAGGACCCCGGCCGCCTGGCCCCCAGCTCGCCTGGCGACCCCGACTACTCGTCCAGCAGCGAGCAGTCCTGCGACACGGTCATCTACGTGGGACCCGGTGGGGCGGCGTTGTCGGACCGCGAGCTCACGGACAACGAGGGCCCGCCCGACTTCGTGCCCATCATTCCGGCGCTGAGCCGCCGCTGGCCGTCCGGGGGCCCGCGGGATGCCGACCACTTCCGCTGCAGCACCTTCGCGGAGCTGCAGGAGCGGCTGGAGTGCATCGACGGCAGCGAGGGGCCCCCCGGCCCAGCCCACGGGGGCAGGAAACCTTCGCTGCCCGAGGCCGCGGCCCCCAGGACGGCCGTGGGCACCCCACTGGCCACCAGCACGCCTCACGGCAGCCCTGGCCCAGACCCCCACCGGGGCGCCCCGGAGCCCCCCCAGGCCACGGGGGACCTGCGGGAGGACGGCAGCTCCAGGCCTGAGCTGCCGGGGCCAGACAAGGTCACAGGCAGCGGAGGCAGGAGACCATTGCCCAGCCCGGCCCCTCCGCCACCTGGGAAGCCGGACGCTGGCCGAGCCCCCGACCAGCCCGCGGACGGCGTGGTCCGGACACCCCCGGTGGGCATGAGTGGACAGGGGGGCCGCCCCCGCCCGTGCACGCGGGGCCTGCTGACCACCACGGTGACCCTGCAGCAGCCCCTGGAGCTGAACGGGGAGGACGAGCTGGTGTTCACGGTGGTGGAGGAGCTGGCCCTGGGCGGGCGCCCCGCCAGCCTCACCAGCCTCAGCAGCGACTGCTCCCTACAGGCCCTGGCCTCGGGTTCGAGGCCCGTGAGCATCATCAGCAGCATCAACGATGAGTTTGACGCCTACACGGCGCAGGCCCCTGGCTCCTCCAGCAGCTCCCGGCTCAGCGAGCTCAGCGCCTGCACCCCCAGCCGCGGCCCCACTCCGCAGCCGCCCTCGCGGGCCAGCCCGGACCCTTTCAGCCCTGGCTCCGTGGGACCCGGCCCTCTGGACACCCCGATTCCGGACAGCCCCCCGGAGGACAGCAACTTGGGGTCCTCAGAGTGCGGCAGCCCGGATGGTCCTGGCCCCATGGCTGCAGCAGCCTCGGTCCGGCCGGGCAGGGAACCCTGGGCCGGGTCCCCACACGGGGCAGCCCCGGCGCAGACCATCCACTCCAGCCTTCCCCGGACACCCAGAGCTACCTCCGCCGCCAGCCATGCGGGCTGCCCGCGCCTGGCGCTGAGCCCGCCGGACTCCGGAGGCCTCTTCGAGGACCCCTGGCTGCGCCGGGGGCACGAGTGTGGCGCGCTCCCGGGGGCCGCCGGCAGGATGCCCAGCCCGGCCCCTGTGCTGCCTTGCGCCCGGAGGGTGGTGGATGGCTGTGAGGTGGCGGCCAGGGTGGCCCACAGGCCGGAGGCCGTGGCTCAGATCCCTCCGCTGCGGAGGGGGGCCACCACCCTGGGCGTGACCACGCCCACCACGCCCACCACGCCCTGTGGCGAGGTCCCCGCCGAGGCCGCGGCTTGTCTGGGCGGCGCGAAGACTGCCCCCAGCAGCAAGAAGAGCGTGGCTCCCAAGGGGACCCTGTTCCCCAGGCCCGGCAGCGCCGCCCCTCCGGCCCCGCCCGTGCGCAAGTCCAGCCTGGAGCACAAGGCCGGCCCGGCTCCCGCCCCCTCCCCGGCCGGGGCCCCGAGCAGGCCTGGGGCTGCTGCCTTCTTCCGGGGGGAGGAGGAGGCCAGGCCCAGCGGACGGGCCGATCACTCCGTCTCTAGGGCCACGTCCAGCCTGAAGGTCCGGGCGGGAAAGGCGGAGGCCGCATGCCGCCCCGCCACCCACGGGTCCCTGGAGCGGAGCGAGGGGCTGGTGCACGGCAGCGGCAAGGCCCGGGAGGCCGCCGGGAGGCCCGCTCGGGCTGTGCCCAGGTTGGGTGTGCCACCCACCAGCGCCCCGCCCGGGTCCGCTCCTGCCTGTAGGGGCAGCCCGGTCAAGGGCGTGGGGCTCCCCAAGTCCCCAGCTGGTGGCAGCAAGGCCCGCAGCCTGGCCGCCGGCGGGTCGAGGGCTCTGGGAGCGTCTGCGAAGCTGCTGGCCCCCGTGGTGGGCAGGGGCCCTGGCGGCCCTGTGGCAGGACCGAGGGCGGCTCCCCGGGCCACCCCGGGCACTGGGGCCAAGGCCAGCCGGGGCACCATCATGGGCACCAAGCAGGCGCTCCGGGCCGCCCACAACCGCGTGAATGAGCTGGCGGCCAGCGGGGGCCCCTGCCGCGGCGGCCCCTCCTGGGGCTCGGCCGACTCGGACAGCGGCAATGACAGCGGCGTGAACGTGGGCGAGGAGCGGCCGCCCACGGGCCCCACACTGCCCTCGCCCTACAGCAAGGTGACGGCCCCGCGGCGGCCCCAGCGCTACAGCAGCGGCCACGGCAGCGACAACAGCAGCGTGCTGAGCGGGGAGCTGCCCCCCGCCATGGGCCGCACGGCCCTCTTCTACCACAGCGGGGGCAGCAGCGGCTACGAGAGTATGATGCGCGACAGCGAGGCCACGGGCAGCGCCTCCTCCGCGCCCGACTCCATGAGCGACAGCGGGGCCGCCTCCCCGGGCTCCCGCGCCCGCAGCCTCAAGTCCCCCAAGAAGAGGGCCACAGGTGGGTGTGCTGCCTGCCCGCCCCCCCTGGCACAGCCCCTATAAACACGCCCCGTGTGCCCGTCTCTGCCCCAGAGGGTGGCCGCACGGGTCACCCTGATGGGAGAGGACCTGGGTTTGGGGGCTGGGGCCCCTGCCTCTGTTCCTTTTGCCCTCTGTCTCTGAGGACCTGTGGGGTGGGCCCATTCCTCACACTGGGGGTTGGGGGGACCTAGTCATTGGCTGATGTGCAGGAGGGGCCGCACGCTCTGGGGCTGAGCTGGGGGACAGGACAGCGGTGGGGAGATGGGGGCCTGGCTTGGGGGGTCTGTCGGGGCCGCAGCAGCCTGTAGGGCCGTGAGCTCGGACATGGTGTGGCCAATCGGGGTGCTTGTTAGCAGCTGGAGACTGAGGCTGCATCTACCCCGCGGGCAGGGGTGGCGGGCAGTTATGATTTGGGCCTGTGCGGTCCCCGTCGGGAGCCTGGCTGGGGGCTCACCCGCGCCCGCTCTGTTCCAGGCCTGCAGCGCAGACGGCTGATCCCCGCCCCGCTGCCCGACGCCGTGGCCCTGGGCCGCAAGCCCAGCCTCCCCGGGCAGTGGGTGGACCTGCCCCCGCCCTTGGGCACCTCGCTGAAGGAGCCCTTCGAGATCAAGGTGTACGAGATCGATGACGTGGAGCGCCTGCAGCGGCACCGGCCGCCCCCTCGGGAGGCCCTGGAGGTCAGGGGCGGGTGCGTGGCGGGAGGCCCGGGGGGCGTGGCCGGCGGACCTCTGACCTCACCTTCCCTTCTTGTCCGCAGCCCTCCCAGGACACGGGGAAGGTAGGAAGTCGCCCTGAGCCCGTGGTGGCCCCGATGCCAGCTGTGGGCAGGGGGGTGCTGGAGGGATCCTTTGGGGTTCCCGCCCCTGTGCCCATCCATCCCAGGCCAGTTCCAGATGGGCCCTGGCAGGCTGCTTGGGAGAACCGCCTGGTGCCAGCCCCACCTGAGGGTCCAGGCCCACCCCTGCCCACCTTCGAGGCCCACTGTGCCCACCCAGGCCCGGAGGGGGAGGGAGGCTCATGGGCCCACTGTGCCCACCCAGGCCTGGAGGGGGAGGGAGGCTCATGGGCTCACTGTGCCCACCTAGGCCCGGAGGGGGAGGGAGGCTCATGGGCTCACTGTGCCCACCTAGGCCCGGAGGGGGAGGGAGGCTCATGGGCCGGGCTGGGGCGCCGGGGCCCCGGGGAGTCCTTCCTGCCTGAGACCCCACCCCCTGCCCAGGGCCTGGCGTGTGCCAGTGCGCAGCTGCGGCTGGCCGAGCGCAGACAGCAGAGGCTGCGGGACTTACAGGCCAAACACGAGCTCCTGTGCATGGAGCTGGCGGAGACACAGGGCCGGCTGATGGTGGAGCCCGGCCGCTGGCTGGCACAGTGTGAGTCCTGTCCGCCCCCCCCGCACCCCCCGCTGGCTGGTGCAGTGTGAGTCCTCTCTCCCCCACCTGTACCCCCCGCTGGCTGGCTCAGTGTGAGTCCTCTCTCCCCCCCCCGCACCCCCTGCTGGTTGGCCCAGTGTGAGTCCTTTCTCCCCCCCTGTACCCCCGCTGGCTGGCGCAGTGTGAGTACCCCCTCCCCCCGCTGGCTGGTGCAGTGTGAGTCCTTTCTCCCCCCTGCACCCCCCGCTGGCTGGCTCAGTGTGAGTCCTCTCTCCCCTCCCTGTACCCCCCGCTGGCTGGTGCAGTGTGAGTCCTTTCTCCCCTCCCTGTACCCCCCACTGGCTGGTGCAGTGTGAGTCCTTTCTCCCCTCCCTGTACCCCCCGCTGGCTGGTGCAGTGTGAGTCCTGTCCGCCCCCCCTCCCGCACCCCCTGCTGGCTGGCGCAGTGTGAGTCCTTTCTCCCCCCACCCTTGCACCCTCCCCACCCCCGCTGGCTGGCGCAGTGTGAGTTCTGTCGGCCCCCCCCCCGCACCCCCCGCTGGCTGGCTCAGTGTGAGTCCTTTCTCCCCTCCCTGTACCCCCGCTGGCTGGTGCAGTGTGAGTCCTTTCTCCCCCCACCCCTGCACCCCCCGCACCCCTGCACCCCCCGCACCCCCCGCTGGCTGGCTCAGTGAGACCCTACCCCCGAGGCATAGGTTGCAGGCCTCTGACCCCCTGGCCCCAGTTCCCCTTGCCCACCATGCGCCCCAGTCCTCCCTCTGGGAGTGCCAGACGCCCCGGCCTGACCCGCTGCCTGCTGTCCCTCCCAGTTGAGGTGGACCCTGCGCTGGAGCCCGAGTCGGTCGAGTACCTGGCGGCCCTGGAGCGCGCCACGGCCGCACTGGAGCAGTACGTGAACCTGTGCAAGGCCCACGTCATGATGGTCACCTGCTTCGACATCAGCGTCGCCACCCCGGCCGCCACTCCAGGGCCGCAGGAGGTGGACGTCTGAGGCGGGAGACCGTGACTCGGGGCGGGGACGTGCAGGCGAGAGGCGGGATGTGGGACGGAGGAGGATGTGGGGGGGGCTGGGGGGACGTGGATGCAGGGGGCCCCGTGCAGGACGGGGGCTGGGAGCTGATGGAACACGAGGGTGAGGCGTGGACGGAGGGCGGAGTGTGCACGTGACGAGGGGACTGTCGCCACCCGACAGCAACGCAAGTGCCTTTAACTGGAATTGGACTTCTCGTCCTTGACGTTCGGTGCTAAGGACTCCAGACACCAGCAGCCGCTGTGCCAGGCCCTGGCCCTGGCCGTGGGGGCAGGCGTGGCCGTGGGGGCGTGGCCGTGGGGGCCCGCTGTGTTTGGGGGATTTGTCTCCTTTGCAGCAGGTTCACGTGGCTGCAGGCTGGGCCCCCAGGTCCCATCAGGAGTCAGGCCTGTCTTCTTGCTGCCTCCTCCCGGCAGGGCCACGTCGGCGGGGTCCCTCTGCTGGACACCCTCAGGGTCCGCCCGTCCCAGAGGACCCGCTCTGTCCCGGGACCCGGGAGGCAGTGCCCAGGACCACGCCCACGTCACGTGGCACCTTCTTCCACGGCAGGAATTCTTACCAAAACCACAGCAAAAAGCAAAGCCCCCCCCACACACACACACAGACGATAAGGGGCGGGTTTGTAACGGTTCTGTCGGGCCCGTATTTTTGTATCATTTTGCCTATGAACGCGGCGTTTGCAGCGGCGTTTGAGACAAAGGATCTATGTTCTTACCGTTTTCTATGGAAGGTGCCCTCGGGCGGGGCTCTCTCTGGGGACCCCCCTGGCAGTTCGGGGGCGGGGGTCCAGGGCGAGCCTGCGGTGTGCGGCGTTCCGCCACGACGGGCTGGTTTCTGACCGTGGTGCGTTTTCCTGGGGGCGCCCACCGCTTTGTACAAATGTGTAGATCACACTTTCCGTGGCTTCTATTTGTGAATAAAAGACGCATCGGTTGTTCTCGCGGCTCCTGAGTCACTGGGCGCTCAGCCCTCTGAGGGGCCTCGGGGTGGGGGAGGGAGGCGTCCGGGGGTCCAAGGGCTTTGGGACGGCAGGGGACTCGCAAACCCTGCAGCGCCCGAGCTGGACCAGCCTTGCAGGTGACCCCCCTTTCTGCTCTCCTTCCCCAGCCGCTCTTGGAGCCGCGAGGCTGAGGCAGGGGACGGGCTGGGCTGTGGGGAAACTTATGTTTCCTGCTGGCTCCTGGCTCCCCGGGATTCTGTTAGCTGGGGAAACCGAGGCAGGGGTGTGGGGGGTGCCCTTGGAGGCCCCTGGTCTCCCCGCTTCGCCCCTGGCCTCTCCAAGAGAGAGGCAGCAGGCACCCTGAGGACACGCCAAGGCCCAGGGCCCAGGAGCCGGCAGGAACCCAGACCCGCTCAGCCGTCCCCGCCGGGGCCTGGGGTTGGGGCTCATCCCTGGAGGACGGGGCCCCTGCTCTGCGTAGACACAGGGCCCCTGGACCCTTTGGGGTAACTGTCCCCGGCGTCCCTCCCCTGCTATTGGGGCCTCCTGGGGTCTCGGGGCCTGGAGCTCCGCTGTCCCAGCCGCACGATGAGCTGCCCTCTGCTCCCCACCCCCTTGCTCGGAAGGTGCACCCCGGCGCCGCCCCACCCCGCACACCTCAGCCTCAGGCTGCTCTAACAGGCCCGGCCCGGCCACCTTAGTGCTGTCCACCCGCTGGGGCCGGGCCCGGGCTCCAGGCACCTCAGCCCCCCCGGCCCCGCGCTCCGTGCAGCTCCTGTGTCTGGCCTCCCTCTCCAGGCAGTGAGTGGGGGGTCTCCTTGGTGGCCCTGCTGCCCTGGCCCCTCCAGGTGCGTCCCCCCTTGTGTAGTCTAGCCTGTCTCCCACCCAGGGGGCACCCAGGGCGGGGGCGGGGTCTGAGTCACTGCTGCTCCCCATGTGGGTGCAGGGCGGGGTGGCTGGGGTGGCTGCTGAGGGGAGGAAGGAGGGAGGGAGGGAGGGAGGGAGGCCTCGCCTCACGGAGGGTCCAGCTGGCCAGAAGCGGCCCAAGACCCACAGCACTTCAGTTTGCCGAGTGCCTCCTGGACCCCCCTTTTGGCCTAAAGCAGGCCTGGTCCTCACGTGGCCCCTGAGGGTCGGGCCCCAGAGCTGTCTGTGCCCAGCCCCCGCCCAGGCCACCTCCTCTGTGGGCTGCCACCGGCACCAGGTGGGCCGTCCCCTCCCCCTCTTCCCTCTCCTCCCCCTCCCCCCTTTCCCTCTCGTCCCCCCTCCCCTGCTCTCCCTCCCTCTCTGTTCTGAGGCCAGATGGGGTTCCCAGCCACATGCCACCCTCCCGGCTTCTCTGTTCCTGGATTTAGGGGTGGGGGCCGGTGGGTGTGGTGGGAGATGGGTCCTTTAGGGACCTGATGTCTAAGGGAGGCTCTCGGGAGCCCACCTGGTCCAGTCGCCGCCGTGACCCGGGCTGTATGGGTGGGGGCGGTGTGTGGGGCTTGCTGGGTGGGTCCCTTCCTTCTGCAGAGAGCAACCCTGCCTCCCCTCCCCTCCCCCCTCCCCTCCCCTCCCCTCAGTCAATCACTGGACAGGCCCAGGGCCTGCTTCTCCGGAGCCCTGGGATGGGTCCCCCGCGCCCAGCAGGGCCCTGGCGTCCTGGCTGGGGCCTCGCTGGAGCGGACCTGGCTGAGCTTTGGGACTGTCTGGTGGAGCCCACTTCCCACAGCCTCGGGGAGCCGGGGAGGGCGGTGCCTGCGTCTGGAGGGCACCCCTGTCCCGGCCCCCGAGCGAGACTGCTTTCATCTGGGACATCAAAGCCCTCGGCCCTGTCATTACCGGCTGGGAGCCAGGACGCCCATTTTATGGATGGGAGCGGCGAGGACCAGCGGCTGCCAAGGCCGTCCGCAGGCCTGCTGGGGAGCATCTGGGGAAACGGCCCCAAGCGGGCACTGAGCCCCTTCTCCCTGGCGGGACAGAGTGCGAGCTCACAGGCTGCGGTGGACGGTGCGGCCAGGACCATCCGGTGTGGGGGTGGGGGTGGGGGTGGGGGTGGGGGCCAGCGGCCTGGGAGCCGGCGGGAGGAGGCTGGGCCCCGCCTGGGCCGTGCGGGGACAAGGGCATGAACTGGGTCCCAGGCACCGTGCCTGCCTGACGCACGCGGCAAGTCCAGGCCTGCTCCGCACCCTGCCCGCCCTGCCCGGGCCCCCGGAGGCCATGCGGGGAGGCAGGCCAGGTGGGGTCAGGCTGGGCGGGGGGGGACAGGGCTCAGCGGGTGGCTGGGGGCCTGTGGAGGCAGGACCTGAGCCCCTGTCCTGCAGGCTGAGCTGAACCACGGCCGGGGCCCCAGGGCCCCCCTGTCCCTGTCCGGGTGCCTCCTCCCTGGGTCTCATCCAGGTGGGGGCCCCCAGGGTGGGGCGGGGGTGGGGCGGGGAGCAGTGGGCAGCCTCCTGAGTGTGGGCATGGCCCCGGCCTCCTCTGGGGTCGTGGTCGCTGCCATGCGGGCGGCGAAAGTGAGCACAGCAGTGGCGGTGGAGGGGTGACGTCCGTGTGGTGTGGTGACAGTGGGGGCGGCAGCGGTGATATTGGGGACGGGGACACACAGACGGGTGAGCCTGGAAGACAGCCTGCTGCCCTGGGGCCGGGCCACGCTGCCCCAGCCTCAGCCCCTGCTCGTCCCTGGCCCCTGGCCCCGGCGCTGCCCAGGGAAGCCAGATGTGGCCTTGCCCTCTCCTGACCGGTGCCCCCTGGGAAACGGGGTGAGGTCACAGCAGCACCTCCGTGGGGCTCCCACTGGGCCTGAGCCCTGCAGGTGGGGGAGGGGCCTGGGAGCCAGAGGTGAGGGGTCACAGCAGCGCCCACCTGCCTGCCCTCCCCTCGGACACCTGGCACCTCCCTGAGGTCCGAGGCAGGGCTGTGGAGGGCAGTCCTCATTCATTCCTCCTCTGTCCGGCTGTGGGGTCCAGGGCTGCCCCCCACCTCCCCCCTGGCTCCCCCACCACCTGGGTGTGCACGGCCCATGCTCACTGGGTCTCAGGGCCCGGCTCCACCTCCCAGGGGAGTCTGAGGCCCCGGCACCGCCCGGCCGCTGGGGTGGAGGCCGCTCCTGGGACAGCAGCCCCCTGCCCTGCCCCCCCCGCCCCCCCCCCCCGTGCCCGAGCCCTGGGGGCGGGGCATGGCCGGTGTCTGCTCCCAGCAAACAGGAAACTGGACAGCGACCTCCCTCCCCACATTGTGTTCGCAGAGGCGGATCCAGGCCGTTTCCTCACAGGAAGCAGGAGGCAGGAGGGGTCCCCCGGCCGCCAAGGAGCCGCTTCCTGTGGGTCAGGCCTGCGAGGGGGCGGGTGGGGGGGCAGCCGGGAGCCCGGGACGGGGCGGCCCAGCAAGTCCTCGTACCCCTTCCCCTGGACACCGAGGCCCAGGCCGGGGCGTCTTCCCACCAACAGGACAGGTCATGGGGTGTCCCGCTGCCTCCAGGGTCATCTGAGGTCATCTGAGGTCACCTGAGGTCACAGCGAAGGTGCTCTGGGCTGGGGAGGAGCAGAGGGGAGGCAGGTGGGCACCAGCGGGGGCAGCCAGAGGGCCCCCCGAACACCCCTTCCAGGTGAGAACCACAAATGCCCTCCTCAGCCTCCAAACAGAGGCGGCTCTCAGCCCGGCCCTGGGAGCCTCGGAAGGTCTTCCTCCTTCCCTTCTTCCCCCTCCCCTCCCCTCCCCCCTCCCCTCCCCCTCCTCCCTCCCCTCCCCTCTTCCCTCCCCTCCCCTCCCCCTCCCCTCTTCCCTCCTCCCCCCTCCCCTCCTCCCTCCCTTCTCCCGCCTCTCTCCCCTCCCCCTCTCCCTCCCCTCTTCTCCCTCCCCTCTCCTCCCCTTCCCCTCCCTCTCCCCCCTCCCCTCCTCCCTCCCTTCTTCCCCCTCCCCTTCCCCTCCTCCCTCCCCTCCCCCTCCCCCCTCCTCCCTCCCCTCTTCCCACCCCTCCTTCCTCTTTTGAAATGCCCCCACAGAGACAAGCAGAATTTCACTGGCACCCACCACCCAACCCCGCCCTTTTCAGAGCCATCTTTTCTTTTATCTTTTCTTTTATCTTTTATTTGGTTGGTGGGTGTTGTTGTGAATCCTCACCAGAGGCTATTTCCCTTGGTTTTCAGAGAGCGGAAGGAAGGGGAGAGACAGCGATGTGAGAGAGACACGTGGATTGGTTGCTCCTGCATGACCAGGGTGGGGGTTCAAATCTGCAACAGGAGTCGAACCCAGGACCCTGTGGCCCCCCGGCCAGGGCGGCCAGAGCCACTTTAGGGTCCTCCTCGTGCATGGAGCCCTGGGTCCTCCCATCACCGCCAGGGCAGGTGCCGCCCGCTGGCCTTGCCCGGCCTCCCAGCTCCCACGTGGCGCCTGGGTGCAGGTCTGGGCGGCGGGAGCCGCGGCCTGGCCCCGGCCCCCCTGAGCTGCGGTGCCGGGAGCAGCCGGGAGGCCAGGAAACGGGGTGGCCATGGGGCTGCCTGAGGCTGAGCGGCCCCTCCGTGCTCGGCGGGGGAGGGCTGTGGCCGTGGGGCGAGGGCGCAGTGATGGCCCGTGTGCCTGTGTGGGGGGCGGGGGGCTCGGCTGAGCACCAGGAGGCTCCGTGATGAGGTCACCAGCCGGCACCCCTCGGACGCTGGTCAGTTGGGACACGCCGCCTCCAGTGCCAGCCCCTCCCCCCCCCCCCCCGGCTCCCGCTTTCCAGTCACTCGGGAAAACAGGGTGCAGCTAACAGCAGGGCTCCCCGGCCTTAGAAGCCCCCGCCTCTGAGCCGCCCACGGCGGGTGTGGGTGGACGACTCCCCGCGGCTCGCTGGGCCTGTGCCTGCCCTCCTCCTGCAGAGGCGCGGGGTGTCTGCGCAGCCCCAGCGGCCCCGTGGCGGGAATGAACGCTCCTGCTCCTCCAGCCCCGCAGACGGCGGCCGTATTTCTCGGGCCTCCCGTCCCGGAGCCCGTCTGGCGGAGGGGACGCTCGGAACCAGAGCCCCTGATTTGTGGCCGCCGGTGGGGGGGCGCTGGCATCTTTACGAGGCAGGACGGCTGGGCGAGGACCTGGGACAGGACGGCTGATCTACAGCCCCTGCCCGCCTCTCACACGTGTCCCCCGCCACCCTATGCACGCACCCACAAATACACATAGATGTACACGTGTACCCACACATACACACACATGCCCATGCACATACCACAAGGCACTCACATGCACTCACACATGCACACATTTACTCACATGCACACATGCACTCACATGCACTCACATGCACTCACATGCACTCACACACACATGATTCCTGGGCCCTTTGTCCCCAGAGCCGCTCAGCGTCTGAAGCTGGGCCGCCAGAGGACGTGGGTCCAGAGGTCAGGGAGGGGCTGGGTCAGGGAGGGGCTGGGGGAGGGGCTTGAGATGGGGAGGGGGTGGGCCAGGGCGGCTGAGAGAAGGAGCCGGAGGGAGGGCCAGGTGCAGGGGGAGGGGGGCTGGGATCTGTGCTGCCCTGGGCACCCCAACTGGCCTGTGGCTTCTCCAGACCTGCGTGGGGTGGGTCCCACCGTGAGCTGTGGAAGTGGAAGTGGGAGAGCTTTGCCCCTGCCCCCTCCCCTCCAGGAAACCCCGGGCCCCAGTCTGGCCTAGGCCTGCACCCCGCTTCCTGCCTAACCCCAGGGTCTCCCCCAGAGCCAGGGCTGGGACAGCCTCTGCGCTCTGGGCGGTGCGGAGGGGCCCCAGGCTTCTGAGCAGTGGGGTGGCGGCTCCCCAGGCAGGCGGCAGGCAGGGCTGTGAGCGCTGGTGTGTGGGGGTGCGGCTGGAGCTGGCGGGGCCATTGGACTCGCAGATGGCCCACAGCCGGCCTGCAGGGCGGCACCCCTTCTTCCCTCCCCGCACAGGAGGCCGGCGGGGGGGGGGGCTGCTCCCTAGGGTGCAGGTGAGGGCCACATGCCACCCCTGGAATCAGGGGCCCCCCTCCCCTCCCCTCCTCTCTCTGGGAGTCCTCAGCCCGGGGCCACCTCACTCCCATGAGTGACGTCATGTCTCCGCGACGCTGGGGCCCCCAGATCCCACATCTGTGACTCCATAGGCCCCCCATCTCGCCGTGGACTCCCCAGATCTGCAGGGTGGAAACCAGAGCCCCCTGTGCCCCGGAACCTTCTCTCACTGTAAGGCCCCCCCCACCCCCACCAGATCTCCTCCCCTCCAGGCCCACAGCCACACTGGGTCCTCACGCCAGGCTCCCAGCCTCTGTCCTGGGGAGGGAGCAGGAAAGGGG
Organism: Plecotus auritus; assembly: GCF_963455305.1. Classification (NCBI taxonomy): domain Eukaryota; kingdom Metazoa; phylum Chordata; class Mammalia; order Chiroptera; family Vespertilionidae; genus Plecotus; species Plecotus auritus. Next base: position 4,033,034 of record NC_137770.1, on the reverse strand, counting down.
GGCTCGTTGTTCGGGGTGCCTCTCTCTGGTCATGGCTGTCTGTTTGCCGAGTTGCTTCCTGAGGGACCAGCGTGGTCCCCGAGTGAATCTCGTGGCTTGTCTCTCCGTGGGTCCCCCACAGCGGACAGCCCGGGAGGACGCGGCCCAGCGGAGCGGGTGTAGGAGGCGTGGGCGGCTGCGGGCTGCCAGCTCTGGGGACCTGCTCGGCCTGAGGTGCATAGCTGTCCCCCGACTCCGACCGCGGTGCCGGGCTCTGGGCTGAGACCGGGGTGCGGAGGGGATACGCCCTCCTGGCCCGAGAGCCAGTGCTGAGTCTGCAGGTGTGGGAGCCACGTGGTAGTGTTCAAACACAAACCTGCAGGGAATTGTGAGTTTATTGGAGCCAAACTATGGACAATGGCTGGGAAGCAGAGCCTCAAGGGACTGGGGTGATGCCCCGGAGAATGGCGAATGGCGGGCTACATCTGTGTTTATACATGGCCATCAAAGGAGGGACGGAGGTGGGTGACATGAAATCCATTGGTGACAGACTAGAGAGGCGGGAGAAAGCAAAGCGGGGAGACCCCTGGGATTGGATAAAGGGTACAATGATGGACACACACTTAGGTGGGTGCAGGAACCATTAGCATGATAACAATGAAGGAATTTGTGGCCTCTGTCCTGGTGCCCCAAGGGGTCACAGTTACCCAGACATTTCAAGGGTGTGTTTTTATAGAAGCAAAAAGACAGACAGGCTCCGTGAAGGTCAAGGTTGACCTTGTCAGGGAAGACACCGGCCTAGGAGGTGACTACCCACCATCACTGCTTTTATTTTATTTTTATTTTTTTTAAATACATTTTTATTGATTTCAGAGAGGAAAGGAGAGGGAGAGAGAGACAGAAACATCCATGATGATGAGAGAATCATTCATCAGCTGCCTCCTGCACACCCCCTACTGGGGGGTCGAGCCCGCAACCCGGGCATGTGCCCTTGATGGGAATCGAACGAGTGACCTTTCAGTCCACAGGCCGACACTCTATCCACTGAGCAACACCAGCCAGAGCCACCATCCCTGCGTTTAGTTAAAGTTTAATGTCAGACCATCCTTTGTGGTGACTGTAGGTCTCTGAGTCTGCAGGACGGCCATGCAGGCCTCCCCTGAGCTGGTCGGGGTAGCACGTGACCCTTCGTCCACAGTAGCGTGTTTGTCCTGGAATCCTGAGCCGTATGACCCGTCCCGTCCCCCCTCCTCGGGACTGCAGCGAGCGGGGAGAAGGCACTGGAGGAGTTTCTGCTGAGTGAATAAACTCGCCCTCACAATTATTTTTTTAAAATATATTTTTATTAATTTCAGAGAAAGGAAGGGAGAGCGAGATAGACACATCAATGATGAGAAAAACATCATCATTCGGCTGCCTCCTGCACGCCCCACCCTGGGGATCGAGCCCGCATCCCGGGCACCTGCCCTGGTCGGGATTCGAACCGTGACCTTTGGTCCTAGGCCGAGGCCAGCACTGAGCCACGCTCACGTCGGCCTGAGGGCGGGATCCCTGCAGCAGTGAGTCCAGACTTCGGGCGGCCAGCTTCCTGGGAAGGGACTGCGTCGGGGGGCGGCTTCCTTCCTCGAGTCGGCTACGGGGACTCGAGTGGGAGAGCCGTGGGGCGCCTGCGTGGGACAGGGCTGGGCGGAACCGCAGGGGAGTCTCCATCGGTTCTGGTGTAAACTGCGTTTGCATCCCTTGTCGCAGCGAGGGTGGTGATGAACTGTGTGTGTGTGTGTGTGTGTGTGTGTGTTACTTACCAGCACGCCCGTGGGACAGGCTGGAGGAAGAAAGAAGATGGGGGGCGGTAAATGAGGGACAGAAGAGAGGGTCCAGGATGTAGGGGGAGGAGAGGCTGTGGCTGTGGCTGGGGGCCGGGGGGAGGCAGCCCCGGACGGAGCTGGGCAGCGGTGGCGCTGTGGTCCAGCGGCCGGCGTTTCCTGTCCAGTTCCCCTTCAGGCCATGTCTGTCCACCCCTTGTCCTTTGGCGCGACAGGCGGCAGCCGCCAGGGCCCCCTTATTAGCGCCGCCCCAGACAGGCTGCCTGCCCGCCCAGCCCGCTTCTGCCTGTCCCTGGGGTGACAGGAGCCCCTGAGCACCCCGTGGGGGGGGGGGGGAGGGCGGGCATGAGCATTGCAGCTTCGAGGACACTTTAACGGGCTCGTCACTCGGTGGGGGGACCTGGCAGTGCTCCCCAGGGGGCCGCCGGCTGGCTCCCGCTCCCCCTCCGGGGACCAGACAGGCCCCCTCCCCCCGCCCCATGTTGGAGCCAGGTCCTGGAGGGTGAGAGGGGTGGGCGAGGGGCCACTGCCCGCCTGGCCTGAGCTTGTGGCACCTAGGGACCCTGGCCGCAGGGGACCCTGAGCCGCAGGAGGGAGCAGAGACAGGCAGGGCCGAGCCAGGGCCGCTGTGAGGCCTGGCAGCCCCTCCGGCTGGGCCTCCTGTCCGGCGGGGCCCCCTCTGGGTGCTGGCCCTGCGCTGTCTCAGCTTTGCCTACACGATGCTGGGACACACAGCGGTCAGAGCCTCCGGTCCTGCCGATACAGCGCGAGGGTGGGCTTGCTTTCCAGGGACCCTGCCCTCTTTCCCCCCTCCGGTCCTGCCGATACAGCGCGAGGGTGGGCTTGCTTTCCAGGGACCGTGCCCTCTTTCCCCCTTCCCCCGCCCCTCTCCCCGACTCCCTCACCCACTCACTCATCCATCCATTCCACTCATCCATTCACTCATTCACTCTTCCATTCACTCATTCACTCATCCATTCACTCATTCACTCATTCACTCACTCATTCACTCATTCACTCATTCATTGGTTGGATCTAGCACAGGTGTGGTCCTTGGGCCATCCCTCCCACGTGCCCACCTGCCCGTCTGTGCAGCCGTCTTCCCTGCCCCTCGTTCTGTCCACCATTCCCCGACCCCAAGTCTGTCTCTCCATTGCTTCCTGGCCCCTTGACACCCAGCTGTGTGCCCAGCTCTCTACTGTCAGTTTTCCTCATCCCCACCTGTCTCTTCAGCCATGGGTTACTCATCCTTCAATCCATCCACCCATCCATCATCCGTCTACCCATCCACCTACCCATCTACTTTCCACACCCCCCACCATCCTCCCATCCATCATCCATCTACCCATCCACCTACCCATCTACTTTCCACACCCCCACCATCCTCCCATCCATCATCCATCTACCCATCCACCTCTCCATCCACTTTCCACCCACCCACCATCCTCCCATCCATCATCCATCTACCCATCCACCTATCCATCCACTTTCCACACCCCACCATCCTCCCATTCATCCTCCATATACCCATCCACCTATCCATCCACTTTCCACCCACCCACCATCCTCCCATCCATCATCCATCTACCCATCCACCTCTCCATCCACTTTCCACACCCCCCACCATCCTCCCATCCATCCATCCATCTACCCATCCACCTATCCATCCACTTTCCACCCACCCACCCACCATCCTCCCATCCATCATCCATCATCCATCCACCTATCCATCCACTTTCCACTCACCCATCCGCCATCTTCCCATCCATCCATCAGCCACCTGCTGACTCACTCATCCATCCATTTATCCATCTTTCACCCACTCACCCACTCATCATCCATCCATTTATCCATCCATCTATCCATTCACCTATCCATCCACTCACCCATCCATCCATCCACCCGCCCATCCATCTACCCGCCCATTCATCCATCTGTAATACCCAACCATCCACCTTCCATCTATTCACCCATCTATCCATTTATCCACCCACCCATTCATCTTTCACCCATTCATCCATCCATCCATCCAACCACCCATTCATCTACTCATCCACCCACCCATCCATCTACCCACTCATTTATCTATCTGTAATACCCAACCATCCACCCACCCATCTATCCACTCATCCATCCATTTATCCACCCACCCATTCATCTTTCACCCACCCATTCATCTTTCACCCATCTATCCATCCATCTACCCATCCACCCACCCATCCATCTACCCACCCATTTATCCACCTGTAATACCCAACCATCCACCTACCCATCTATCCACCCACCCACCCATTCATCTTTCACCCACCCACCCATCCATCCATCCATTCATCCACCCACCCATCCACCTACCCACTCACCATCCTAACCCATCACCCTTAGAGCTACTTGGTGCTGGACTCAGGGTGGGGTGGGGGGAGGCACAGACACCAGGTAGACACGGCCCCTGCCTTTGGATACCCTCTGTCGGCGGTGGGAGAAGCATCTGTGAAATGCGGGAAAGTGTTCGGCCATCTGTGTCTTCATGGAGCCGGGCTGGGCTCCGGCCCCCGAGGGCAGGGGAGACGCTGCGGTGGGTGGGCATGGCTCCCCACGGGCAGTCATCTGGAGCTTCTGTGCTGTCAGTTGAGGCTGAATGAGAGGAGGGATCCTGGACCACCGCCCACCCCCTGCCCACAGCCCAGGGGACACAGGGCTTGGAGAGGCACTTAGGAACCGGGGGGAAGGCCAGCGGGGAGGCCACACCCACGGCTACTGGGTGAGCCAGGCCCTGCACCACCTCTCCCACAAGGCCCGGCGCTGGCTGCCACTTTCTGTTCAGAGCAGATGTCCCGGTCCCCAAAGAGGCCTGAAGTGGTGGCTGTGCCTGGGCTGCCTGCCAGGCCCCAGGGCCCTGGCTCCGTGTCTGCCTCCCTCTGCATGGATGCCGGCCTCTCCAAGTGGCTGGGTGGTCCGAAGCGGGGAGGGGTCAGCGTGGGCAGCCCGGACCTGGTTCTTCCCCCGGGGGTGTGACCCTGGGCCGGTCCCTCCAGCCCGTTTCCTCATCTTTCCAATGGGGGTGGCGGTCCTGAGTGCATGTGCACACGCCCGGGCCCCCTGAGCTGACTCGGGGTGTGCTGGGGGCACCGAGCGGCTGTGGGGGCTGGGGAGGCTCTGGAGTCGGGGGGCAGGGAGCTTGGGGACTGAGGCTGGAGAGCTGCCCCCAGACCTGCAGGACTGACGCCAGACGTTTCTCTGCGGACGTGGCCGTGGGCGTCTGGCCAGGAGCCTCCTGTCCCGCTGGGCCTCCTCTGGGTGCTGGCCCTGCGCTGTCTCAGCTTTGCCTGCGCGATGCTGGGACACACAGCAGTCAGAGCCTCCGGTCCTGCCGATACAGCGTGAGGGTGGGCTTGCTGTTCCAGGGACCCCGCCCTCCCTCCACCCTCCCCGACTCCCTCACACACTCACTCATCCATCCATTCCACTCATCCATTCACTCATCCATTCACTCATCCATTCACTCATCCATTCACTCATCCATTCACTCATCCATTCACTCATCCATTCACTCATCCATTCACTCATTCATTCACTCATCCATTCACTTATCCATTCACTCATTCACTCATCCATTCACTCATCCATTCCACTCATCCATTCACTCATCCATTCACTCATCCATTCACTCATTCACTCATCCATTCACTCATTCACTCATCCATTCACTCATTCACTCACTCATTCACTCATTCATTCACTCATTCACTCATTCATTCACTCATTCACTCATCCACTCACTCATTCACTCATCCACTCACTCATTCACTCATTCATTCACTCATTCACTCATCCATTCACTCATTCACTCATTCACTCATCCACTCACTCATTCACTCATTCACTCATCCGACCCGGATGGACCCGAGTCGGGGCTCAATGCCAGCTTCGGAGCCCGCTCGGCAGGAGGGAGACAGCAGGAGCAGCCCTTCCTGCGGACGGACGGACGGACGGACGGACGGGCGGACTGACGCGGGGACCGCTCGCCTCCTGTGTGGCACAGGCTCCTGGGCGGAGGCGCTGGGCCGGGTCTCACACTGGCCGGTGGCTGAGCCCTGCTGTCCCCTGAGGTGCCCTCCGCGGGAGGGGCGGCCAGGCCTGGCGTCGGGCGCAGGGTCAGCTGGCCGGGCGCTGGCTTCTGCCTCCCCTCGGGCCGAGGAAGCGGGCGGGCCTCGCGCCATCTGTCTCCCGGTGATTTGTTGGGCAGCCGCTGTGTAACTGGTCCTGAATCATGTCCCGGTGTCGCACACGTGTCCTGAGCAGACTTGTTCCTAAATTATCTTTTATGATCGCCCGCGACGCTGCGGGGAGGCGGGGGGGCATCTGTACCCAAACCCGCCGCAGACAACGATGCGGCATTCGTTATTGACGGCCGCCCACCCCCGCGCCACCTCCAGCGAGAATTCATGGCCCGGCCACTCGGCAAATATTGATTCTGACCCAAGTGGATGCCTCCCCCTTAACGTTATTATAATGAGGGATAAAAATCAAATTGCCTTCGCCGAAACTCAATCATTCTTCCGCCCCCGGCCTCATCGATCTTTCTTTCCCCAGGTTTTACCATAAATTATTCTATTCAATTAAGTAAACTCACACATAATGGCATTTTGCAAACTGAATAATTTATTGACTGTGTTTGGCAAAAGGCTGATTGGGGGGGGGGGCCGGGGGAGGAGGGCTTGTCCTCGGCTCCCGGAGGCCGGTCGGTCGGGCTGGGGATCCAGGGGGCTGCCTCCTCTCGGCCTCCCCGAGGGGGTCCCAGTGGGCGGGGTGCTGGGGCAGGACACGGGAGGGAGCAGGCGTGGAGAGGGAGGCTGCACCTGGTGGGTTTCAGGGTGAGGGAGAGGGAGGGGGAAGCTCAGGCGCAGGGCCTGGGGCGGGTCCAGCAGCCAGGCAAGGAGTTCAGAGGTGCCCCCCATCTTGTCCTGCGCCCCACTTCCTGGGACAGGTGTCGGCACTGGCTTGCTCGGCTGCCCTACCTGTGCCGATCGGTCACGGTAGACAGCAGGCGCTTTCTCACGCTCCGGTGGCCGGAAGCCCCGGTGGAGGTGGCGGCGGGGCTGGTGTCTGCGAGGCCCGCCGCCTCCCGCCATGTCCTCGCGTGGCCTTCCCTCTGCCGGGGAGCCCTGGGGTCTGTGTCCGAACCTCCTCTCCTCCAGCTCGGCCCCCCAGGCTGTCTCAGCCCACTTCTCTCCTTGAGATGGGAATAGGGGTCCCCCCTCAGGAGTCCAAGGCTGGAGGAGGGCGTGGAAGAACCCTGAGATGCACAAAGGGCTGGTGGGCCTGGTGGGGAGGGGCAGCGACCCCCTGTGGTTGTGGGTGGGGTGGGGGTGGGGATGGGGGTGCTTCCCTGCCCCCCATTTCCTACCTGGAGAGTCAAACCCCACAGCCAGGGGATCTGAGGCCAGAGGGTGGCACCTGCAGGGCCCCAGGCCTCAGACCACAGACCGGCCCTGCCTCTCTCCTGTAACCTGGGGGCGGGGATTGGGGAGGCCCTGCCTCTCTCCTCTAGCCTGGGGGCGGAGATTGGGGAGGCCCCGCCTCTCTCCTCGAGCCTGGGGGCGGAGATTGGGGAGGCCCCGCCTCTCTCCTCTAGCCTGGGGGCAGAGATTGGAGAGGCCCCGCCTCTCTCCTCTAGCCTGGGGGCGGGGATTGGGGAGGCCCCGCCTCCTCTAGCCTGGGGGCGGGGATTGGGGAGGCCCCGCCTCTCTCCTCTAGCCTGGGGGCGGGGATTGGGGAGGCCCCGCCTCTCTCCTCTAGCCTGGGGGCGGGGATTGGGGAGGCCCCGCCTCTCTCCTCTAGCCTGGGGGCGGGGATTGGGGAGGCCTGCCTCTCTCCTCTACCCTGGGGGCGGGAATTGGGGAGGCCTGCCTCTCTCCTCTAGCCTGGGGGCGGGGATTGGGGGTCATAAGGGAAATTGCTCCTGGCACCTGCCCTGCCGAGGGAATGAATGGCAGGCTCTGAGCTGGGCGGGCGGCCTTCCCAGGAGGGGGCGCTCTGCTCTCCGCCTCCCCACAGACTGAGGCCCCACAGGTCCGGCCACACAGGGTGATCGCTGAGGGTGGATGGGCAGGTCCTCAGGGGACACTCGGAGCCCCGAAGTGGGGAGTGTCCTCAGGGGACCCTGGCGCCGCCCCAGGGGCGAGCGAATGAAGGGAGTGAGCGAATGAGTGACGCGGGCCTGCCCGTCGGGGAGTCCCACAGGGTCCTGGGCACCGAGGACCCCGGAGCGGGAGCCCACTGTGCAGCCCCGGGCATCCGGGGTGAGCAGGGGCGCCCCTCTGCAGGGGGTGGGAAGGGCAGGCAGGGCCCTGTCTGCAGGGGGTCTGCATGGGGCAGCCGCCAGCCCTGAATCTGGGGGCGCGGGCTCAGGCAGCCGGAGGCGGGGGGGGGGGGGGGGAGTTGGCAGCTGCCCGTGTGCACGCGTGTGGGGTGCCTCGCACAGCATAAGCCTCTCTGGCTGACGAATGTTTGTGAAACGCTAATGATGTAAACACGGCCCACGAGCAGCAGATGGGGGACGGGGGACAAGGGGGTGGGAGGGGGGTGGGGGACTAGCGGATGGGGAGTGGGGGGACGGGGGGAGGGGAGGAAGAGTGACAAAGCAAAGCTGCCTCTCCAGGCGGACTCGGCGCCCCGCAGGCGCTGCTGACCTTCCTTCTGACCTGCCGTCCCCCCTCGGCCTGGGGCTGAGCCGAGGGACGCGTGGCCATAGGGCACGTGCAGGTGTGACTGGGGTGCGTGTGGCCTTCCTCCCCCTCAGCTCCCCGGCGGCCCCAGCCTGGTGGCCGGGCGCCGGGGGGACACAGAGGGGCCCCACACTGTCCCGTGCTGTCCGCCGACGGCTGGGACTGGGGCCCCGCTCGGTGGCCGCGGCTGTGGCGGCAGCTGCTCAGGTTGGGGTGATGCTCCAGCCCTGCCTCTGCCGCTGGATCGTGGGGACCAGCCGGGACCCCGTCCTCTGTGTCTGGCGCCTGGCTGTGCAGGAGCTGCTCATGTGCAGGACAATGGCCCTGATGCCTCCCTGTGGGGGGACACAGGACGGGAGCCCCACCCCCACCCCCACCCTGGGTCCTGGGGTACAAGGATCACAGGGGACTGGGGGCCGGGGACATGGGCAGTCTGCCCCCTTTTCTGTATTGGTTGGGTTTTCCTCAAGGACCTTGAGCTGTTTTGAAACATGAAAAAAACACTTAAGTGTAAGGAATCCCACCTAAATATTTGATTTTAAAATAGGTTTCGTTTCTAATCACCCTGCCACACCTCCAGGGCCCCGGCCGTGCAGACCACGGCTCCCGCCGGCGGCACGGGGGCTCCTGGCCCGCAGCAGCAGGTGGGCGGACGCTCGGCGGAGGGCGCAGGGCAGGTGGTGACGCGGCCGGAAGGGTCAGCTGTCAGAGGCTGAGGTGGCCGGCACCTCTGCGTCACAGAAGGAGCCCCTCTGCCACTCAGCCCCCCAACACTGGAGGTCAACTCGGGGGCACCACACCGCGAGGGCGTGTCTGTGGCTCTGTGGAAGCGGAATGTGGGGCCACGTATGAGTTCCTTTGAAAACATATATATCTTTATGGATCTCAGAGAGGAAGGGAGAGGGAGAGGGAGATGCAAACATCCGTGATGAGAGAGAATCATGGACCCGCTGCCTCCTGCACGCCCCCCACTGGGGATGGAGCAACCCGGGCCTGCGCCCTGACCAGGCATCGAACTGTGACCTCCTGGTTCCTAGGTTGACGCTCAACCACTGAGCCGCACCGCGGGGCTGAGTTCTTATTTCTCGCCAGGACACTGACCCCCCACTACCCCCCTCGCCACGCTGAGCTCTGGCACCTGCTGGAGCGGCTCAGGGATGCTGCAGGGAGGTGAGGGGCGTGAGCGCCTTAGACACGCACTCCCTCCTTCAGCAGCTCCTCCATCCCGGGCGGAGGCAGCCCCCCGCGGAAGGGCTCAGTGTCCCGATGCGATGCGGGCCCGGGGCGGGGGGGCGGGAACGAGGCTCAGGCTGCTCAGGTTGGGGTGATGCTCCAGCCGCCCCCTCTCTGTCTGCCTCTGGTCATCTGCCGGGAGACACACGCTTGAGGACGGGTTCATTTTCGGTGTGAAAGGCTGCCTGGGGTGGAAGCCTCCCGCCTCCCGGGATGGGGTGGCCCAGAGGGCGTCGCCCAGCCAGACCCCTCCTGGCGATGTCGGGGAGGAGGGAGCGAGCGACACTCCTGGCTTTGGGCGGGCCTGGGGGGAAGGTGGGGCTCCCCAGCATGGAGTTCTGGGGAGACGGGGGCCAGACAGGGGCTCGGCCAGGGGGTGCTGGGCTGGGGGCTGTGGACACCTGTGGAGACGGGGCCTGGGGAATGGGAGTTGGGTCTGAGGCTGGTGGGGGGGACGGGGGGTGGTTGTGGAGAGCCGGGCTGAGGGCAGAGCAATTCTGAGGGGTCCCCCGAAGCCACAAGATCCTGGAATCTCTGTCTCCCGCCGTTGCAGCGAGTGGAAGTGGCTGAGTGCCGGGGCCAGACTGCAGCCACCTGTCGGGAGTGGCGAGGGCCGGGAATCGGCCTGGGGTACCGGGGTGATGGGCAGAGGGCAGACAGGGCCGGGAATCGGCCTGGGGTACCGGGTGATGGGCAGAGGGCAGACAGGGCCGGGAATCGGCCTGGGGTACCGGGGTGATGGGCAGAGGGCAGACAGGGCCGGGAATCGGCCTGGGGTACCGGGTGATGGGCAGAGGGCAGACAGGGCTGGCCCCATGTCTCAGACCCCCGCTGGGTGTGTGGCCAGCCTGCAGGTCGGCGTGCCAGCCTCCACACCTGGCCTGGCAGCTCCGGTGTGCCCACAGCCCGGCCCTCGTGGGCTGAGTGCAGAGGGCGGGCCCCCGAGGACCCAGGAGGGACTTCCAGGGCCAAAGATTAAGTCGTTCCTGCAATCAAGCCCAGCAAAGCCGTTAAGTGAATTTTCCTGGCAGATCAATTGCGCGATGGCTTCCGGGCTGGCTGGTGGCCTGGCCTTCTCCCCGAGACCCCTCCAGGGTCCCCCAGTTCTTCTGGCGTTTGTTCCACTTTGGGGGAGGTGAGCTGGGGGAGGTGTGCGGGGGGAAGGGGTGTGCGGGGGGAGGTGTGCCGGGGGGGAGGTGTGCGGGGGGGAGGTGTGCGGGGGGAGGTGTGCGGGGGGAGGTGTGCGGGGGGGAGGTGTGCGGGGGGAGGTGTGCGGGGGGAGGTGTGCGGGGGGAGGTGTGCCGGGGGGGAGGTGTGCGGGGGGGGAGGTGTGCGGGGGGAGGTGTGCCGGGGGGGAGGTGTGCGGGGGGGAGGTGTGCGGGGGGAGGTGTGCGGGGGGAGGTGTGCGGGGGGAGGTGTGCGGGGGGGAGGTGTGCGGGGGGAGGTGTGCGGGGGGAGGTGTGCGGGGGGAGGTGTGCCGGGGGGGAGGTGTGCGGGGGGGAGGTGTGCCGGGGGAGGTGTGCCGGGGGGGAGGTGTGCGGGGGGGAGGTGTGCCGGGGGGGAGGTGTGCCGGGGGGGAGGTGTGCCGGGGGGGGAGGTGTGCGGGGGGAGGTGTGCCGGGAGGGAGGTGTGCCGGGGGGAGGTGTGCGGGGGGAGGTGTGCCGGGGGGAGGTGTGCGGGGGGAGGTGTGCGGGGGGGGAGGTGTGCGGGGGGAGGTGTGCGGGGGGAGGTGTGCGGGGGGAGGTGTGCCGGGGGGAGGTGTGCGGGGGGAGGTGTGCCGGGGGAGGTGTGCGGGGGGAGGTGTGCGGGGGGAGGTGTGCCGGGGGGGAGGTGTGCCGGGGGAGGTGTGCTGGGGGGGAGGTGTGCGGGGGGGAGGTGTGCGGGGGGGAGGTGTGCCCGGGGGAGGTGTGCGGGGGGAGGTGTGCGGGGGGAGGTGTGCCAGGGGGGGTGAGCCGGGGGGAGGTGTGCCAGGGGGAGGTGTGCCGGGGGGAGGTGTGCGGGGGGGGAGGTGTGCTGGGGGAGGTGTGCCGGGGGGGAGGTGTGCGGGGGGAGGTGAGCCGGGGGGGAGGTGTGCGGGGGGAGGTGTGCGGGGGGAGGTGTGCCGGGGGGAGGTGTGCGGGGGGAGGTGTGCTGGGGGGAGGTGAGCCGGGGGGGAGGTGTGCGGGGGGAGGTGTGCGGGGGGAGGTGTGCGGGGGGAGGTGTGCTGGGGGGAGGTGAGCCGGGGGGGAGGTGTGCGGGGGGAGGTGTGCGGGGGGAGGTGTGCCGGGGGGGGAGGTGTGCGGGGGGAGGTGTGCCGGGGGGGAGGTGTGTCCGGGGGAGGTGTGCCGGGGGGGGGGGAGGTGTGCGGGGGGAGGTGTGCCGGGGGGGAGGTGTGTCCGGGGGGAGGTGTGCCGGGGGGGGAGGTGTGTCCGGGGGAGGTGTGCCGGGGGAGGTGTGCGGGGGGAGGTGTGCCGGGGGGGGGAGGTGTGCGGGGGGAGGTGTGCCGGGGGGGGGAGGTGTGCGGGGGGAGGTGTGCCAGGGGGGGTATGCTGGGGGGAGGTGTGCTGGGGGAGGTGTGCCGGGGGGAGGTGTGCTGGGGGAGGTGTGCTGGGGGAGGTGTGCCAGGGGGGGTGAGCCGGGGGGAGGTAATTCAGGGGGACCTCCTGGCCAGAAATATCATTAAAGAAAAATGGGTCTCGGACCCTCTTTTGGTTTTCCCATTAAACCCTGTTCGTTTCCATTTCACGAGATGGTTTTCTAATCCTGTTTGACATGCCTGTGAGCCGCAGATAAAAGCGGGGCATTTGCATGAGGGAGGGAATGGATGGAGCAGGCCTCTCCCCTAAGATAACACGGGGCTCCCGCCGCAGCGCGCTCCCCGCCGGGTTATGCGGAGGTTTAAGTGTGGAGGCCGGCAGGGCCCCCGCCCGCCCGCGGCCACAGGGGCGTGCGGTTCACGGCACCTGACTTGTCAGCTTGTCCCGCGTTAATGGAGGGTGAATTACACGTGTGAACGGAGCGGGGGGCCTTTGTCTCGCTGCACGGGGCTGTCGGGTTCGCAACGGGCACAATTAATAGTCGATGTTTCACGCTCTGCCCGCGGGCCCCCGCCTGCACCGGGTCACCGGTTACCTCGGGGGCACCTTCTTTGGGGAGCACCAGTGGGCCCCGCGGCGGGGGGGGGGGTCAGTCATCAGCCCCCCACCCCCAGGTGGGGACTTGAGCAGGTAACACAGAGAGTCAGGGTGGGCTGGCCCTGGGCATCCGTCCAGCAAGCAGGGCGCACGATGGAGAATGTCCGCCGTGTGTGTGTGTGTGTGTGTGTGTGTGTGTGTGTGTGTGTGTGCACGCGCGCGCAAATGCATGTGTGTGTGTGTGTACAAGTGCTTGCATGTGTATTGGTAGACACACACGTGCAATGCAGTGTGCACACGAGTGTGTGCATATGTATATCTAGTTGCATGCATGCACATGCATATGCCCATGTGTGTAGGTGTGCACATATACGTGTGTACCCGTGTGCACCTGTGTGTGCGTGCGTGCATGCATGCATGTGCCTGGGAAGGGCTCTGCTCTCAGTTGGCCTGGCGGGCGGGCCCTCCCGGGGTGTGCAGCCGGGCCTGGTGCGGTCCCTGTGACCCGGAGTGTGTCCTCTCGAGCACTGTGGAGGCCAGTGTCCCGGACGACTCCCCGGGGGGGCCCCAGCGACCCTCAGAGGGGGAATCAGTGGGTGACAGCGGGAAGGTGAGGACAGGGCTCGGGGGGTGGACCTGGGCCTCCGGGAGGAGGGCCTTGGGGACGGGGAGTGTGACAGGTTGGGGACCCGGGGAGGTGGCTTGCTCTGCTGGAATAGGGGCGTCCTGGGGTTCTGACGGGGCACAGGGGGGGGTGTCCTTGGGGGCAGGAGCTCCTGGTCACCACCCGTGGGTCTGGGACAGAGTCTCACCCGCTGTAGGCAGCTCCCCTCGGCGGGCACCAGGCAGACATGCGGCCGGTCTCCCCACGGACAGAGAGGCGGGGTTCGGGCCGGGACACAGACTGGGAGACGGGGGGCTCCTGTCTGGGACACAGACTGGGAGACGCGGGGTTCAGGCCCGGGACACAGACTGGGAGACGCGGGGGCTGGTGCCCGGGACACAGACTGGGAGACACGGGGGCCGTGCCCGGGACATGGAAAGAGCTGCTGCGGAGCTCGGAGGGAAGGCGGGAGGGTGGCGTGGGCGGTGATGGACCAAGGACCTGTGTGCACATCGGCATGGCCCATGGACAGACAGCAGGGTGGGAGGGCCCGGGGCAGGGTGGGGCGGGCTGGAGGGGTGAATGCGGGACAAAAGGGGCATCTGTAAGACTCTGACAATACCGAGTTAGTTAAGAGAAAGAAAAGAAAACGAGAGGCGCTGCTGAAAGCCCCTTCTGCCCGGGAGAACAGCACAGTGTGACCCCCGACCCCTCCTGTCGGGGCCCTGGGTGCCGCCCGCCCCCTCTGGAACAGCAGCCGAGGCCGCGGGGTCCGCATGCACAGTACACCCTAAGGTCCTGAGCGGCTCTGGTCCTGGGCCAGGGGTGGGCAAACTTTTTGACTTGAGGGCCACCATGGGTTCTTAAACTGGACCGGAGGGCCGGAACAAAAGCATGGATGGAGTGTTTGTGTGAACTAATATAAATTCAAAGTAAAGGAGCGGAGGGGAGAGCAAGAGAACCCTCCGCTCTTTTGGCTCCGCGGGCCGGATAGAACAGCCGAACGGGCCGGATCCGGCCCACGGGCCGTAGTTTGCCCATGGCTGGGATCTGGGCCCACGCAGACCCTCCCCCTCCAGACAGAGGGGCCCCCCCAGCCCTGGCTCCACCCCCCTCCACCTGCGCCCCAGAGCAGCCCTGGGGACCCGCCCCATCCTGGGCCTGCCAATTAGAGTCTCTTAGTGGAGGTCTGGCCGCCGGCACCTGGGCCCCCTCCAGGGAGGGGTGAGGATTAGGGCCCAGGCCCGGCCTGATCTTCACTGGGGACCGGTGTGTGTGGGGGGTTGTGTCCTGGCAGCGAGGTGTGCCTGTCAGTGGGGCCTCCAATGGCAGCCCGCTTGGGAAAGGGGCGGTGGGGAGTGTGGGGGTCCCGGGTCTTTGCCTGGGAAGAGCCCCCCAACCCCCACCCCAGGGTCCCCAGCCACACCCCTGGCTGGAGTCTGAGCCTGGGCTTTGTCCCGGCAGCCACAAGGCCGCCACAGTGCGGGAGGGACGGCGGGTGCAGGGCCAACGTGGGGCCTGTCCTGGGTGTGGGGCGGGGGAGGGGCCCCAAGCTGCAGGGAGGCCTGGGTGGAAGCTGCCCGCCCCGGCTGGGGGTTTAGGGGGCTCCACCCTCGTCCTGCTGTGCTGATGCCTCGGGGGCACCCAGCAGCCATAGGGGTCTGCCCAACGGCTGTCCTGGGGGTGCTGGTCCCCCCGCCCATGTGGAGGCAGGTGGCCATGGTCCAGGCGGCGGCTCCTGCGCCCGTCACCCCAGCCTGTTGGGACTTGACGGGCATGGGCACGTAGTGGCCTCACAGGGCTGGGCTGGCCCCATGGCCCGGGCCTTGGCACAGATGACACTGCAGGAGGGAGGGAGGGAGTCGTGCATGGCAGGGCGGGTCAGAGAAAGTTCTGGAGAGAGGGAGGAGGATCAGGGAAGGCGCAGGGAGGAGGGGGGTGAGCCTCGGTCCCCCACTATAGGTTCCCTCGCTAGGCTGAGTGTCTGTCTGCTCCGTGGCTGTGTGCCCTGCCCACCCCAGGGGTCAGCGGGGTTTGGAGGGGTGCTGGGCAGGGCACCTGCAGGGCACAGTTAGCTGGGGTCCTCCGGATCCACACCACCCACAGCCCGGCCCAGGTCACAGCACCCCTGGGGCAATGCCCCCTCTGGAGGGGTGGGTGGGGCCCTGGGTGCAGTGAGGCGGGTCCCCGGGAGAGCTGACCCCTGGGTGCAGTGGGGTCTCTGCCTGGAGGTTTGCTAGCTCACCCCTTGCCCGAGGACCGAGCAGCCTGCACCCCCCCCATCCCTGCCCTGTCCTCCTGCCGCCACCACCCACAGCCGGCAGCGAGGGTGGGACCGGGGTCCTCCCGCTCCGCTCGAGCGATCTCCATAGAAACCCAACGACGTCTAATTAGACACGAGTAAGTGCCTCCCGGTGCCTTCTATCGCAGCGCTGCGCACCGAGTCAGACGGGGGGCTAAAGGGGCGCCTCTCCCTGCGGCCCCTCACCCCTGCTTGTTTTCTGCCTGGGCCTGCACCTGCGGTCCCTGAAGCTTGCCAGGGAGGGTCCCCATCCCCCAGAGGGGCAGTGGCCCTGGGGCTCCGGGCGCAGTGACGGGGCCCGGGGCGTGCAGAGTGGGGTTGATGCCAGGAAGCAGGGTTTTGGAGGGGCCTGGGGTCCCTGGGAGGTGCGTCTGGGCCACCGGGCCAAAGCTCGGCGCTGGGCAAGGCGCTGACCCTGGCGTGCAGCCTGGAGCCCGGAGGGTCCTCCTGCAGCTGGGTCCTTCCTACCTGGGGGCCTCCGGGGGGGCATCCCTGGAGAACCGACTGCACCCCACAGCCCGCTCACACCCAGGGTCCTTGCCTGCAGGCGGGGTGATGCCCCAGCCCCGGGGGCTCCGAGGCAGGCTGGGCCGGGAGAAGCCAGGGCAGAGCAACAGGAAGCACCGGCCGGGGTGAGTTTATTGTGGAGAAATTGCTCAGGACGGACACCCACTTAGAAACAGGCTTTCCGTCCGTACATCTGCGCTCCTGCACACCAGGCCCCGCTGGGAGGGAGTCCCTGGTGACAGCCGCGTGGCGGTGGGTGCATGGGCTGTGTGGGTGCCAGGGGGGGTGTGTGTGGAGACAGTGAACTGGGTCCCGGGAGGCCGAGCAGCCACCCTGCTTCCGAGGGACCCTGACTGGCAGGGCGGGTGCAGGGCCCAGGGACGAGGACTTGGCCAGGGTTGGGGGCGGGAGAGCCGGCCGTGGGGATACAGAAGGCGGCCCTGGAGCCAGGCCCCAGTGTGGCCCGCCCCCCTCTTGCAAAGGACCAGTTTTGGGTGGTGGGTGGGTGATTTTGCTTCTCTCCCTCAGTTTCTCCAGGTGTGAAGGGGGCCACACCCTCTGAACTCAGCCTCTCAGCGTTGGGCTGGGTGTCCCCAAGAATGCGCCCTGGGACTCGGGGAACTGGTGCATTGGGGAGCCACCCCCCGGGGCCAGGCCAGTAAAGGGGGCGGGAGGGGGAGCCAGCAGCCGCGTCGCTCAGCTCTTAGAGGTTATTTTGCAAAGGGGATTTTCAAGAGAAAGACAAGCATCACGTGATCTCCCTCACACGTGGGGATCTCGTGAACAAGATAAACGGACGAACAAAAGAGACGCAGAGCCGTGCGAGCGCGGAGCACGCTGAGGACTCTCAGCGGGAGGGCGGGTGGGCGGGTGGGCGGGGTGGGGGGAGACGCCGGGGCTGACAGGCCCGTGTGCACAGCCCGGGACACAGCGAGGGCCTGGGAGGGCGGGCGGGGCCCATGGAGGAAACATCAAAAGGGACGTCTGTCATGCCTCCCACGGCGAAGATGCGTTTTAAGAAAAGAACATGCGTGTGGCCACAGGTTTGACAGATTTACACGTCGTATTAGGTGAAAAGAAGTCAAACGCTCCATTAACGAACAGAATAAAAACATGCGGGCAGCAGAGCGGAGTGGGCCCAGGGGTCTGCCGTGGGGGGAGGCGGGGGGCCGGCTGCAGGAGCAGAGGCTGGAGGGTGCCCCCCATCCCCCGCCACAGGAGGGGTCCCCCACCCTCATCCTCTCAGCCCCGCCTGGGAGGTCGATACCTAGTTTGCATAGCGCGGTCCTGAGCCTCTCATTGATGTGAAACGACCGAGGCGATGCTGTGGGTGGACGTCCTCCTGTGGCCCCTCCTGATGTGACAGCGACAGAGGTCCCGCAGGCGGCCACGCCTCAGCGATTGGCCAGGCAGGCGCCGGCCTGGGTCAGGCAGCCGGGAGCATGGCGATGAATGTTAACGCGCTCGGCCAGCTTGGAGCAATTAGCGGCTTGTGGCGGCGTCTGGGTGGGCTGCGCTGGGGGTGCTGAGTGGGGCTGGGGGGCCGGGCGGGGCTGGGGGCCAAGTGGGGCTGGGGGCTGAGCAGGGCTGGGGTGCCAGGTGGGGCTGGAGGGCCTGGTGGGGCTGGGGGCCGCTGGGGCTTGGGGGGCCGAGTGGGGCTGGGAGGCCGGGCGGGGCCCAGGAGGAAGTGCTGGGGCAGATGATAGGAAGGCCGTTTCCGGCTAATCGGCTCAGGTGGGCCTGTCCCTGGACTTCAGCCCCGTTCCCAGCTGGGACAGGGCAGCTGTGGCCAGTGGTGCGTGCAGAGCCCACAGGTCCCCGGCCAGGCAGCCTCCAGGGCAGGGCCCGGGGTCAGGCAGGGTTGGGAGGGACAGTGGTCGGGACCCTGCACCAGGTGGTGCTGCCAGACGTGGGCTGGGGTCCCCTCCTGGGGGCGGGGCTCCTGGGGACATGTGAGCCCCGGGCTGGGGAGGGACCCGCCGATAAAGCTGGGTAGGAATTGCCCTGCCCAGGCCTCCTGCTCTTCGCTCCTGTCGGCCCAGCCAGAGCGCACCCGTGAGCCCACTGGGGGCTGGCTCGGTGCTTAGGGCTCCGGCCCAACCGCGTCCACATTAATTTATTTTTTATTTATTTTGGTTAGTCCTCACCCGGGGATATTTCCCCCTTGGTTTTTAGAGAGCGTGGAAGAGAGAGGGAGAGACAGAGAGAAGCATTGATTGACGTGAGAGAGACACATCGATGGGTTGCCTCCTGCACACACCGCAGCCAGGGCTCCGGACCGGGAGGGGCCTGCAACAGAGGCCTGTGTCCTTGACCGGAATCGAACCCGGGACCCTTCGGCCCACAGGCCCCGACGCTCTATCCACTGAGCTAAACTGGCCAGGGCCTGTGTCTACAGTTAGATTGAAATGGGCAGGGAGGCGCGCCCTTCTGTCCTGGAGGAGAGCAATGGGACACACAGGGGGTGTCCTCCTGGGAGCAGCCTGGAGCGGGGGGGGGGTCCCTCCTCCTGTCCCTCAGGAGGGGCCACGTCCGCGTGAAGCCCGACCCCGTGGCTGCCGTCCTCTTCATGGTCGCATTGTCCCCGTCCACCTGCTGCTCCGTGGCCTCCCTCAATGGATCGGACCGGGTTCTGGGGGGCGGGCGGCGTGAGGCCCTGGCTGAGCATCTTGGGGTGCCATTCGCTTCCCGGGCAGGGATATAGTCACGGTTTCAGCTGCGCGGCGTTTATGGCGTTTGCTCGACTTGCATCTTGCCATGTGGCCCGCGTGGCCCGCGTGGCCCGCGGCGTTTGCAGAGAGGTTCCGTGGAGCCCCAGGGCCTCCAACACGGGTGGGCACCGCCCTGCCCGGAGTCCCACGGCCGCTGGCACAGGTGGGCCTGTCCCTGGACTTCAGCCCCGTTCCCAGCGGGGACCGGGCAGGGCACTGGCCCCTGGCTTGTGGGGGCACCTCTGCGCAGGGGGGAGGCCTGCCCGCCGGGGTCCTAGGGGCTTGCATCCCTGTGGCCTTCACAATGGGACACGTGTTGAAGGCAGCGTGGACCTGGTGGGGGCGGCCCCGTGAGCGTCTGTCCCGTGGTGAGCAGGTCCGTGACAGAGCCTTGGCCTTGGTCTCTCCTCGGCCTCCCAGCACCGTGAGGCAGGGGCCCGAGGGGAAGCCGAGGTGCGGGGTGGCAGGCGCCCTGCCCAGGGGAACCCGCCTGGGACTCCTGAGCCCCCTCCTCTGTCTCTTACGGGGAAAGGCCCTGGCGCCCCTGCTGCCTGCCCCTTTGTGTGTCTGACGAGGGAGCCGCCGCCAGGAGCCTAATGTGTCCTTTGTTCCGGCCCAGAGCGGCCGGATCACGCAATCCCACGTGCGTCTCTGTTTCGCCCCCACGCCCCGCTGCCCATGGGAGAGGCGGCTGGCCAGCGCCAGGCTTGGTACACGGACGGACATGGGGCTGGAGAGGAGGCGGCGCCGTGGCTAATGCGCAGACAAAGACGGCGCGGGTGGGCAGCATATGTCGCGGGCGGCCCCTCGCTGTGAGCTGCCGGCCCAGAGCAGTCAGGGCCTTTGACGAGGCCCCCGCCTACGTGGGAGGGGGGGCCCCCTGTGCCCGCTGCCTGGGGGAGGGGGCAGACTGTCAGTGGGATGGAGGGGAGGAGAGGTGATCAATGGGGTCCATCGATTTGGTCCTGAGCAAGAAGGAGATGGGGGTGGGGGGGGCAGGAGCAGGGGCTGAGGGGGCCTTTCATGTTGGGGGCGGGGGTGGGGGGGGTGGGGGGACATGCGCTGGGCGCTGTCAGGTGCCTGGTGGGTATCGATTGATATTAGAAATGATAATGAGCCCATTGGGGGGATGGGCGGGAGACCTTAACCATTTCACGGCTGGCTAGGCTGTCCCAGGAGGTGCTGGGCTGTCCAGGTGGGTGCTGGTGTGTCCAGGTGGGTGCTGGGCTGTCCAGGTGGGTGCTGGGCTGTCCAGGTGGGTGCTGGGCTGTCCCAGGTGGGTGCTGGACTGTCCAGGTGGGTGCTGGTGTGTCCAGGTGGGTGCTGGGCTGTCCAGGTGGGTGCTGGGCTGTCCAGGTGGGTGCTGGTGTGTCCAGGTGGGTGCTGGGCTGTCCAGGTGGGTGCTGGGCTGTCCAGGTGGGTGCTGGTGTGTCCAGGTGGGTGCTGGGCTGTCCAGGTGGGTGCTGGGCTGTCCCAGGTGGGTGCTGGTGTGTCCAGGTGGGTGCTGGGCTGTCCAGGTGGGTGCTGGGCTGTCCAGGTGGGTGCTGGTGTGTCCAGGTGGGTGCTGGTGCGTCCAGGTGGGTGCTGGGCTGTCCAGGTGGGTGCTGGGCTGTCCAGGTGGGTGCTGGGCTGTCCAGGTGGGTGCTGGGCTGTCCCAGGAGGTGCTGGGGGAGGCCCGGCCTCAGGTACCCCTCATCCTGCTGATGCCCTGGCCTGGGCTGGGTGTGGCCTGAGCCCTTTGATGGGCCTGGAGTCCGGCAGAAAGGGCAGGGGCACTGGGCTGGGAGCCACAGGGCTGACTGAGGCCTACGGCTGCCTGGAGGTCGGTGAGGATGGCTGTGGCTGTTACTCCGAGGTGCCGGCTGCGCGTGGTCGACCTCCTCCTGCCTCTTCCCCAACCGGATGCCGCTGCTCACACTGCCGGTCACAGACAGATGCTGACCCCCGGCCCACTGTCCTCATCTGTGAAGTGAGACCCATGACAGGTTGGCTGGCAGAATTCTCACAATGCGAGGAGATGACATACCCCAGGTCCACGCCGTGCTCACCGTAGGCCTGGCCTGAGCCGCCGCTCGGCTCCAGCCCTAGTGGATGTATAATGCTACGGAGTCTGTGCCTCTGGGGGAAGGGAGCACCATTCACCTTTCTGAATGGTTGTGAGAATCAAATGGGGAAGGCATGGCAGTGCCAGTGTGCAGCTGGTGCCTAATAAAGGATGGCTGTCATTATTCTCATCATTAGAATTGTCATCCTCACCACCATCATCACCACCATCATCACCATCTTTATCACCACCATCATCACCATCATCATTGTCACCACCATCACCATCACCACCATCCTCACCACCATCATCACCACCATCACATCTTTGTCACCACCATCATCACCATCATCATTGTCACCATCACCACCATCATCACCACCATCACCATCACCACCTTTATCACCACCATCATCACCATCATCACCACCATCACCACCACCACCACCATCATCATCATCATCATTGTCATCACCATCACCATCATCACCTTTATCACCACCACCATCACCATCACCACCTTTATCACCACCATCATCACCATCCTCACCACCATCACCATCACCACCACCATTATCACCATCACCATCCTCACCACCATCACCATCCTCACCACCATCATCATCCTCACCATCATCACCATCACCACCACCATTATCACCATCACCACCACCATCACCATCCTCACCACCATCCTCACCACCATCACCATCACCACCACCATTATCACCATCACCATCCTCACCACCATCACCATCACCACCACCATTATCACCATCACCATCCTCACCACCATCACCATCCTCACCACCACCCTCACCACCATCCTCACCATGGTTCCTGCTGGAGGGGCCTGGGGGAAGCCCCAGGTGGGGTCTCCTTGAAGTTGGCTGGGTTTGGGCACCGCAATGACACTGTCTTCAATTGCTCGCTTGGGCTGGGGCCTCCTGCGCCCGAGTTATTTCGGATGGGCCTGCGGGTCCCAGCGCCTGCTCTCAGCTTCCCTACCTCCACCTGTGTGCCCCCCAGCAGCTCGCGGCTTGAGTGGAGGGGCCGGAAGGAGGAGCCCCATTCAGAGTGCTGCTCACTGTCTCCCGCTTGCTCGGGGCTGTGGGTGCTGCTCCCTGCTCCCCCCCCCCAGGTCCCCCCTTGCTCAGGGCTGCGGGTGGGGGTCTCAGTTACCTCTGTGGGGCACACTCAGGTCGCCTCTTGGTATTTAACAAGGGGTTGTTGCGGGGCCCGCCGAGTGGGAAAAGGATGCCCACATAGGCCCTCCGGACCCTGAGGTCCGACAGGGCCAGCCACCGTGAGGACCAGGCTGGTGCCCCCAGACAGCCTGACTCGGGGCCAGGCAGGCAGGGTCACCGCCCTTTGACCCGTCTGCAAGGTGAGGACCCCACCTCCTCACAGGGAAATGCTCCCAAGGAGGCCAGGGGGGCCCAGGCTGGGGGTTGTGGGGTTGTGGGGGGCCATGGGGTGCATAGGAGGCCAGGGGCACTGCGTGGAGGCCAAGAGAGGACATGCACAGGGGGGTGGCCTTGGAGCAGATCCATGAAGTCCGGGGGGACAGGGTGATATGCGCTGGGCACGGGGGGGCGCAGAGCTGTGAGGACAGAGGGTTGGGGGGGTGAGGAGGATGGAGTGAGGGCTGGCAGTGACCCCGATGCTGGTGGCCTCACCGCAGCAAGGACCCTCCTGTCCTGGCAGGCTGATGCCCCCCTCCAGCCGAGAGGAGGAGGGAGACAAATGGATCGGGGGCTCCGGGGCAACTTCAGCAATCAGCTCCTTGTCAGGCAAAGAAAATGCTTTTTAATGTTCAGATTAATTATTGATCAGCTCAGCGCATGCCGATTGCTGCTTCCTGGCGGCCCACACGGGGCTCCCGCCGCCGCCGGCGCTGGCGGAGCAGTGGGGGTCCTGTGGTGACAGCGACACCCCATTCGTCACCCTCTCTCTGCGCATGTGGGAGGGGAGCTCAGACGCGCGGTGAAGGCGCCGACATGGAGGGTCCCTCGGGGATGGCAGGTCCCGGGGCCCCTGGGGCGCCGCCCACAGAGCCTCACACCAGCTGGGACCCGGAGCCACGACAGGGCCTGTGACTTGTGCCTCGAGTCAAGCAGAACAAACCAAATCACAAAACAAAGCACATGCTGTTTCACACTCACGTCACCGTCCATGTAACAGGCAGAACCGTCACGCCGCGAAGGTGCGAGATGAGGAATGGCTACACAGCGCATCTGAGCCACCATCATCGAGCCGCGTGGCCGCCCGCTCCCGGCGCCCCTGCCCCTCGCTGCCCCCCCGGACGGCTCCCTCGCCCCGTCCCGCTGTGTCAGCCGCTCGGCGGGCTCGGCTGCCGGCCCGTGGTGGGTCGTCCAGAAATGGCGACTCGGTGGTGACATCAGCGCGTCCTTCTGACATTGTGTCTTCCGACACAGGACGGGTCCTCTTCGCCGGTCGCCGGTCTGTGACTTCCAGCTGGAGTCCTCGGCGTGGTGGCCCCGCAGGACACGCCCCGTCTGTCCCTCTGTCCCCGCGATGGACCGTTAGGCTGGCTGACGGGCCTGGGGACCATTCTCCCCCCGGGCCTGCTTCTCCAGGGATTGGATGCTGGGGTCCAGGCCGGCCTGTCGTCAACCCTTCTGGCGAGTGACGGTCTGTTTCTTCAGTTAGCAAACTTTATTTCTTTTTTTTCATTTCTTTTTTTATTTTTTTATTTTATTGCTTTTTTACAGAGAGGAAGGGAGAGGGATAGAGAGTTAGAAACATCGTCGAGAGAGAAACATCGATCAGCTGCCTCCTGCACACCTCCTACTGGGGATGTGCTCGCAACCAAGGTACACGCCCTTGACCGGAATCGAACCCGGGATTCCGCAGGCCGACGCTCTATCCACTGAGCCAAATGAGCTAGGGCAAAACTTAATTTCTTAAAATATCTTTTTATTGATTTCAGAGAGGAAGCGAGAGGGAGAGAGAGAGAGAAACGTCAATGATGAGCGAGAATCATGGATCGGCTGCCTCCTGCACACCCCCCACTGGGGATCCAGCCTGCAACCCAGGCACGTGCCCCGACCGGGACTCAAACCATCACCTCCTGGTTCATAGGTCGACGCTCAGCCACGGAGCCACACCGGCCGGGCAAGAACTGGCATCTTTGACAATGTTGTCTTCCAACACACGGACATGCTTATCTCTCCTTCTTGGTGTTCCTCCATTTCCTGCAATGCAACCTTTAGTCTGTCTCTGTGGGGTCTTGTATAACATTGTTGGCTGTCACCCTGGATATCCATGTTCTCTGATGCCTTTAAGTTACATGTCTGCTTGCTTGTTGGTGTGGAAATGCAATGTGGGTGTGTACCCTCCGCCACACAGTGGGCTGTGCTGCATTCTAACCGGAACCTTCCGGACGGTCTCCAGCTTACCCGCTGTCGAACCAGTCCACCGGGGTCTGATTGTTGGTGGTTTTTCAGATGGAGACGTCTTTCTTTGCTTCCGTTTCAGGTCTGCTGGGACAGATTTACCAACCGGCCCTCCTGAAACACAAGTCCCGATGGGCAGTGTCTGCCCGTTGCCCTGGTGTAAATACGCCCTCCGTGGCTGCTTCGAAGCCGCGCCACGGCTTCACATGGACTGCGGCCGCGCACAGCCAGCTGTCGGGAGCCACAGGGGCCGCTGCAGGCACCCCTGGCCACCCCTCGCCCGCTGCCTCCCGGGCCAATCAGCATGGCCGGCTTCAGCCAGGCTGCCCGGTCCTGGGCAGCAAAAACCCATTAGACTTTGGGGCTCACCCTGCTGGCCTCTGGCCACCTCTGCGGTTCGGCCTGGAGCTCCATCCCTCACTACCGATTATCAGCCGTGGGCAAACTACGGCCCGCGGGCTGGATCTGGCCCGTTCGGCTGTTCTATCCGGCCCGCGGAGCTGAAAGAGCGGAGGGTTCTCTTGCTCTCCCCTCCGCTCCTTTACTTTGAATTTATATTCGTTCACACAAACACTCCATCCATGCTTTTGTTCCGGCCCTCCGGTCCAGTTTAAGAACCCATTGGGGCCCTCGACTCAAAAAGTTTGCCCACCCCTGGATTAGCTCGTTTATGCCTTAAAGACGATTGAAGCTGCTCATCTCCAGCGTCCCCAGGTGCTCCCTGGAGGGCTGGTCCTCCCCACTGAGCCGCTCTCACTGGACGGACGCGCCCCATTGCCTGCTCTCAGCACGAGGAGTGGTCACTGTGGGCGAAAGCGGAGGTGACAGGAGGAGGAAGCGGCGAGCATGCTGGGAACACGCACACCGGGGTCTGTCTCCAGCCTGGTGGTCTCTGTTTGTGCAAAGCAGGGCCGGCCCGGCCTGGGCTGTGCGGGGGGCGGGCAGCCTCGCCCAGAGCGAGCGGGGTCAGCGCTGACCACGGGCTCCCAGCCGCCTCCCAGCCGCTCGGAGCCTCCGCCCCGCCCTGGCGAGGACCGTCCCGCGTCCCCCGCTGCTGAGGTGGGCCCACCCGAACGGCAGTCACTGTCGCTGCTCAGGGGACATGGGCCGGGAGGCCGGCTTCCCACGCCAAAGCGGATTGGACCGTGTAATTGGCCACGGCGACCAGCCCGGCGGCCCGGATCCGGGGGCCCGGCCAGCTGCCGGCCTCTTTGGAATCCTGGTTTAGGGGGAGCCCGTGCCTCATAGACGTCAAAGAATGTGCGCTCGGGCCCAGGAACTGGGGGTGCGCCTCTGAGGGCGGCTGCTGCCGCGGGCACAGCTGCTGCCCGTGTTTATGCTCCAGCCATAATTAGTCCTCGTCCCTGACCCCGGATTCCGGCCGAAGCCAAAAATACGCGTGGCCACCAGCACTGGCCCCTGTGGCACCGTGTCCCCGCTGTGCTCCCGGGCCTGGGCAGGCGGGGCCGACACCCTGGGGCCCGGGGCTGCAGGCTGTGGGAGGCGACAGTCCTCTCTGGGCTGAGATGAGCCTGTCACCCTCCCCAAGGGGGGTGGGAGGTGGACAGACCACCAGGGGCCAGGTGGGGGGGTGCCCTGGCCCCTACAGGACAGCGCTCAGGCCAGGAAACGCCATCGTCGCTTGGAGTCAGCACTTCCACCCCCACGGCCGGGGGGTCGTCTTCCTGTCACCGTGGCCGAGCGGGAGGCTGGGGTGCCAGGACACGGCAGGGGCCGCCAGTGTCACCCCCCCGCCCCCCCCCCTCCGGCTGCAGGCGGTGAGGGCTCCTCCTGAGGGCACTTCCTGGGCTCTGAGGCCCCGCGGCTCCCTTCCCGAGGGCTGGGCTCCGTCCACGGAGCGGCGGCCACTATGGTCTCGCCTCCCGGGCAGGGGGGGCAAGGCGGCCGGCAGATGGAGGGGCTGCCCCAGGCAGGGGCTTCCACACAGGCCGGGGGCATCCAGCCACGGAGCCCCGCACCTCGTCTGGGGGGGGGAGGGGGGGCAGGCACGCCGTGTCCGCTGTCCTCACTGCTGGCCTGAGCCCTCTCCCCGGGGCCCTGGCGCGTTTATGTGCGGGGCAGGGGGAGGGGTACGTCTGCTGGGTTCCCAGCACCGGCCAGCCACAGGGCGGTGTTGGCTGCGGAAAGAATGGCAGGGTTAGGGGGAGATCCCTATTTCACGGGGGAAACTGAGGCTCAGGGGCGTCGGGGAGTCGGATCGTTGGGCTCCTGGCTGGGCCCTCAGCCCAGAGACCCAGTGGTCACGTCACAGGAGCCACAGCGCGGCCCCGGGGCCCCCAGCCTCAGCCTCAGCCTCTCCTGGCGGGCAAGGAGGGGCCCTTCTGCTGGCACGGGGCCGCAGTGAGAGGTCACGTGGTCAGTGCTGCAGCGGCCGTTGGTACGGAGCTGAGCCCCTGCCCCTCAAGCCTTTGGCGGGGACACAGGGACCGGCGGACAGACGAGAGGCAGACCTTTTAACGCGCTGACACAAAGCGTCAACACTCACACGGACTGGCTGTGCCCGCTGCGATGCGGGGAGATGCCGGCGGGAGCTTGTCTGCGAGCGTGTCCCCCTCCAGGTGGCCGCCGGCCTGGCCTGGAGCGGGGCCAGGTCCCAGCGCAGAGATGACCACAGGCCGCATGCCTCAGAGGCCACGGGCTGTGCAGGGAGCAGATAGAGTGGTGAGAGTGGGAGAGCGCCCGGCACCGTCCCCCCCACTCCCGTCCCTTCCTCCGAGGGGGCCCGCGTGGAGGCTGCCTTGCTGCCTGCTCCTGACTGGGGTTCAGGGACAGTCAGGGTGCGTGTGCGGGGCACGCTGACCCTTGAAGTCACCAGGACCCAGAGCTGTGGGCAGAGAGTACAAGGGGGGACCGTCCTGGGTGCTGGGTGAGAGGGGACAGTGGCCCTGGATTGGCTGAGGTGAATTGGGGGGCTGTGGACGGGCAGTTTATCATGGGCAGCCTACTGCTTCCTCCCCAAGGGCCTCCTGGTCAGGTGGGGGTGTGGGCGGGGGAGCTGAGCCCTGGGGCCTGCCGGGGCCGATTCCCAGGGGGCTCCCAGCTCAGCACCAGGGCGCTCAGGCTGCGGCACAGCCCTCCCCGCCAGCCAGGGCTGAGGGACTCTGTCTGGCAGCCCGACCGCGAACTTGCTCTTCGGGGGAGAGCCGCGCCTTAGAGCCTGGGGGAGGCCGGGGAGGGAGGTGACAGGCTGGACGGGAAAACCCTTAGCTGGTTCCTTTCTCGGGTCTGCATTAGGGGACCCCGCTGCGCGGCAATTTGGATGTCATCAAATCTGCTGGGCGGCAGACACAGCTCAGCCCGAGGGGAGGGCGGGGGGGGCTGGGCTCCCAGTGCTGAGTGGAGGGGGCCGGGGCGCCCAGTGCTGAGTGGAGGGGGCCGGGGCGCCCAGTGCTGAGTGGAGGGGCTCCCAATGCTGAGTGGAGGGGCTGGGGCTCCCAGTGCTGAGTGGAGGGGCTCCCAGTGCTGAGTGGAGGGGCTCCCAGTGCTGAGTGGGGGGGCTGGGGCTCCCAGTGCTGAGTGGAGGGGCTGGGGCTCCCAGTGCTGAGTGGAGGGGCTCCCAGTGCTGAGTGGAGGGGCTGGGGCTCCCAGTGCTGAGTGGAGGGGCTCCCAATGCTGAGTGGAGGGGCTGGGGCTCCCAGTGCTGAGTGGAGGGGCTCCCAGTGCTGAGTGGAGGGGCTCCCAGTGCTGAGTGGGGGGGCTGGGGCTCCCAGTGCTGAGTGGAGGGGCTGGGGCTCCCAGTGCTGAGTGGAGGGGCTCCCAGTGCTGAGTGGAGGGGCTGGGGCTCCCAGTGCTGAGTGGAGGGGCTCCCAGTGCTGAGTGGAGGGGCTGGGGCTCCCAGTGCTGAGTGGAGGGGCTCCCAGTGCTGAGTGGAGGGGCTCCCAGTGCTGAGTGGAGGGGCTCCCAGTGCTGAGTGGAGGGGCTCCCAGTGCTGAGTGGAGGGGCTCCCAGTGCTGAGTGGAGGGGCTGGGGCTCCCAGTGCTGAGTGGAGGGGCTCCCAGTGCTGAGTGGAGGGGCTCCCAGTGCTGAGTGGAGGGGCTCCCAGTGCTGAGTGGGGGGGCTCCCAGTGCTGAGTGGGGGGCTGGGGCTCCCAGTGCCGAGGAGGAGGGGGATCCCTGGAGGGCAGGCCCGGCTTGTGTGTGGCGGGACGGAGTGATGGAAGGTGGTCTCCTGTGGCCCCCAGGCTGGAGTGGGGGGCAGGCTAGCCCCTCCCCAGGGCAGCGTCCGTCCCCTCCCTGGGTGGGGTCTGCACCTGGGGCCCCTCGGGGTCAGGAGGTGGCAGGGCCTCCAGGACCCCATCCAGCGCACGGCAATCGAGGGGCTGGGGAAGGAGGGTGGTGTGCCAGGGTCCGAGGGCCTCTGTGACCAACCACCACGGCCGGGCAGGCGGCTGGACACGCTTCTCCCCTCGCGCTGGGGCCGGAGTCCCGGGGCCGGTGTCGGGCCCAGAGCAGGTCTCATAGGCTGGTCCCCCGAGGCCTCTCTCCTGGGCGTGTGGACGGCCACCTTCTCCTGGGTCCTCACGTGGCCGTGGCCGTCGCTCTGCGTGCCTGTGTCCCATCTCCTCTTCAATCAGCCACCTAAGGACTCTGTTTTAGCTCAGTTAACCCTTTAAAGACCTCTCCACATGCGGCCACACTCCTGTGCTGGGGCGAGGGCTTCCCCAGAGGGTTTGGGGGGCACCGGCAGCCATAAGGGGTGGGAGGTTGGATATTCCTCCTGTAGACAGAGGGGGGTGTCTGTGGGGCCGGAGCCTGGCCGTGCGGCGTCCCCGGTGGGTTCCCTGCACCCCCACCTCCGCCTCCGGGCCCAGGAAGTTGTGTCGGGGAGCAAACCATCCAGGCGATTTCCCATAGACACATTCCCCCACTTTTAATACGTTTTATTGGTTTCAGAGAGGACGGGAGAGGGAGAGCGAGAGGAACATTAATGATGGATCGGCTGCCTCCCGCACGCCCCACACTGGGGATCGAGCCCGCAACCCGGGCCTGTGCCCTGACCCCGGTTCATAGGTCAACGCTCAACCACTGAGCCACGCTGGCCGGGCCAGAGACACATTTTAAGTCCCTTGTTCAGAAAGTGGGCCTTGGGGCCTCCCCGCTCCTACTCATCTCTCCGTGACCTCGGCCCCATCCTGACCCTCTGCTGACCGCTTCCCGAGCTGGCAGGCCCTCACCTTCCCTCTCATACCAGCCCCGCAGCCTGGGAGGGGGTGATCGCTACCCCCCAACCCCCCGCCCCCAGAACACTGGCAATCAGTGCAGTTGTGCCCACGATGGCTCAGCCAGAGCCAGGGACACCCCAGGCTGAGCCCCGAGCCTGCCATGGGGACGTGGGACCCCAGCAGTCCCTGGTAGCTGGGCCCTCGCAGCTGCCCGAAGGCAGGGCTGTGGGGTGGGGGCTGTCCTGACCTGCCTCCCAGCCCCCGCCCAAGAGGAGGGGTGCCCGCCTGCAGGCTCACTGCCCACCCCAACCTCGCCATCGGAGGGGGGGACACCGAAGAGACGCAGTGAGGGAGCCGAACTGCCCTCTGGCTCTGCCACGTGCCCGTCGGACTGAACCGCGGCCTGAGCCTGTGAGAGGAATGACGCCCCACGGCGACGAGAGGCTTTGAAACGAAATGGACCGGTCACTTGCTCACGGGCCTTTTTACGGGGACGTGTGCCCCGGCCCCTCCCCCCAGCTCAGGGGTGCCCGTCCCCGGGGGAGCGAGGGAGGGCGGGGGGCGGTTGGACCAGAGTGGGCTGTCCCCTCCCGAGGCCCTGACGGAGCATGCCTGGCCCTGGGCACGGTGTCTCAGCGGGGGCCGGGGCTGGAAGTGGGAAGGGAACTCGAAGATACCCCGTCCCCGTCCCCGACGGCCCGAGCCAGAGGCCCCCGCCGCCCCGCCCCCCTGCCCCCGCCCCCCCCCACCTCCAGAACAGCCGCCCGGCCTCGCTGGGCTCAGGCCTGCACACTCCTCCCAGGGCTGGCGGTGGGGGCTCGCTCAGGCCCTCTCGCGGCTGCACCTGTGTGCTGGGGGGGGAGGGGTCCCTGCCTGTGCAGGGGGGGCCCTGCCTATGAAGAGGGGGCCCTGCCTGTGCAGAGGGGTCCCTGCCTGTGCAGGGGGGGCCCTGCCTATGAAGAGGGGTTCCTGCCTGTGCAGGGGGGCTCCCGGCCCCCCGCCTTTGTTAGCAGGCCTTCCAGCTGCTCCCCAGGACAGCTCCCCCCGCCCCTCCTCTCCGCGTCTCTCCTCCGGCAGTGCCCCGCCCGCACGGACACCTCAGAGCGGAGCCCATGACCGCAGCCCACAGCGGGCCCTCAATCTGCCCGCAGTTTGCAGGCAGCCCTTTGTCCGGCCTTTGTCCGGCCGCTGGCCGCGGGCTTCCCCTTGGGGGGTGAGAGGATGGCGGCTGGCCCCGCCTCTGGGCTAATTGCCCCCCCGGCTGGAGCTGCTCCCACACCCGCATCCGGGCAGGGCTGCGAGTGTGGGCGCCTGTGTGAGGTGCGGGGTCCCGCCAGCACCCATGGGCTCAGGGCCCGGAGAGCTGCGCCTGGTGCGGGGAGCCCCGAGCCCGCCCTCCGGGTGTCAGGCCGAGCCTGGGAGGCCCCGATGCAGCTCCACAAGGCGGTTCAGACCTCACCCCGCGGCCTGGGAGCGGAGGCCCCGCGGTGCCTGCTCACCCAGCCCCGGGCTCATGGGGCGCGGGCCCAGGGCGGCCGCCAAGCGGCAGGGCTCCTTCTGCAGGGCCCGCTGGGGCCGGGCTGGCAGGGGGAGGGGAGGAGAGAGGGGGTTCTGAGTGTGTGTCTGTATCTATGTCTGTGTGTGTATCTATGTCTGTGTGTGTATCTGTGTCTGTGTGTGTGTGTATGTGTGTGTGTGTATCTGTGTCTGTGTGTGTGTCTATGTGTGTGTGTGTGTATCTGTGTCTCTGTGTGTCTATGTCTGTGTGTGTATTTATGTGTGTGTGTGTCTATGTGTGTGTGTGTATCTGTGTCTGTGTGTCTATGTGTGTGTGTGTATCTATGTGTGTGTATCTATGTCTGTGTGTGTATCTATGTGTGTATCTATGTGTGTATCTGTGTCTGTGTGTGTCTATGTGTGTGTGTATCTGTGTCTGTGTGTGTGTCTA
Source organism: Plecotus auritus (assembly GCF_963455305.1). NCBI lineage: Eukaryota > Metazoa > Chordata > Mammalia > Chiroptera > Vespertilionidae > Plecotus > Plecotus auritus. The sequence goes on along the minus strand of NC_137770.1, from coordinate 4,001,444 downwards.
TGTGTGTGTGTATCTGTGTCTGTGTGTGTGTCTATGTCTGTGTGTGTATCTATGTCTGTGTGTGTGTCTATGTCTGTGTGTGTATCTGTGTGTGTGTCTATGTGTGTGTGTGTATCTGTGTCTGTGTGTGTCTATGTCTGTGTGTGTATCTATGTGTGTGTATCTATGTCTGTGTGTGTATCTATGTGTGTGTATCTATGTGTGTATCTGTGTCTGTGTGTGTGTCTATGTGTGTGTGTGTATCTGTGTGTGTATCTATGTGTGTGTGTATCTATGTGTGTGTGTATCTATGTGTGTGTGTGTCTATGTGTGTGTGTATCTCTGTGTGTGTGTATCTATGTGTGTATGTATCTGTGTGTGTATCTGTGTGTGTATCTATGTGTGTGTATCTATGTCGCTGTGTGTATCTATGTGTGTGTGTATCTATGTCTGTGTGTGTATCTATGTCGCTGTGTGTATCTATGTCTGTGTGTATCTATGTTTGTGTGTGTATCTATGTCTGTGTGTGTATCTATGTCTGTGTGTATCTATGTGTGTGTATCTATGTCTGTGTGTGTATCTATGTCTGTGTGTGTATCTATGTGTGTGTATCTATGTCTGTGTGTGTATCTATGTCTGTGTGTGTATCTATGTGTGTGTATCTATGTCTGTGTGTGTATCTATGTCTCTGTGTGTATCTATGTGTGTGTATCTATGTGTGTGTGTATCTATGTGTGTGTGTATCTATGTGTGTGTGTATCTATGTGTGTGTGTGTATCTATGTCTCTGTGTGTATCTATGTGTGTGTATCTATGTGTGTGTGTATCTATGTGTGTATGTATCTATGTCTGTGTGTGTATCTATGTGTGTGTGTGTATCTATGTGTGTGTGTATCTATGTGTGTGTGTATCTATGTCTCTGTGTGTATCTATGTGTGTGTATCTATGTCTGTGTGTGAATCTATGTGTGTGTGTCTCTGTGTGTCTCTGTGTGTGTATCTATGTGTGTGTCTGTGTGTATCTGTATGTGTGTATGTATGTGTGTATGTATCTATGTGTGTGTCTGTGTGTATCTATGTGTGTGTATCTGTGTGTATCTCTATGTGTGTATGTATGTGTGTGTGTGTGTGTGGATCTGTGTGTGAATCTATGTGTGTGTGTCTGTGTCTGTGTGTATCTATGTGTGTATCTATGTCTGTGTGTATCTATGTCTGTGTGTATCTATGTGTGTGTGTCTGTGTGTATCTATGTGTGTGTGTGTATCTATGTGTGTGTGTGTGTGTGTGTGTGTGTGTGATGCCTTTGGCAGGGGCACAGAACAGGACGGGGGAGATGGGCCTGGGAGGGTGGGAGAGGGACCGGAGGGTCAGAACGCAGGGCCCTCAGGGACAAAAGCCACCCTTGGTGGTGCAGGTGGGAAACTGAGGCCGGAGACAGAGGGAGAGGTGGGAGAGGGAGGCCGAGCGGAGGGAACCCTGGGCCAGCCCCCCTCCGTGCCCCGTGTCTCCCTGCTACCCTCCCGCAGCCACGATGCGGCCGCTCTCTAGATCCAGTGCTCGCTCGGCTGTCGGCCCCGCAGCTGCCGATTCTGCTCACTCTGCTCGCTTGTGCTCTGGGGAGACGCCAGAGCTGAGGGGGGTCAGGAAAAGGCGGGAGCAGCCGGGTCCCCCCGGGTCACTGCGTCAGAGGGAGCCTGTGCCAGCCCCGTGCCCGCTGCCTGTGCTGCCTGCGCTGCCGGGGACTCGGGCCCCGGGACCCACGTGGAGACATGGCCGGCCACGGGCAGGTGTCAGCCTCCAGCCCTTAGGATGGTGGGGAAACAGACCCCACACCCTCTCTGTCCCTTCATGCCATTTGTAAGTGGCCCTCAGGGCCCTGTGTACACGGTGTGTACCATCACCACTGCCGACACCCCAATTCCGCGTCACCCCAACAGCCCTGTCCCCATTAAACCAGCCCAGCCCAGCCCCTCCCCCCGCCTCCTCTCTGTCCGTGGGCCCGGCAGGGCCCTCCTGTAAGTGAGAGCACAGGGCTCCGTCCTCCGTGTCTGGCTTATTCCTCCCAGCAGAGTGTCCCGAGGTCCACCGGTGTGGCCGGCGTCCGTATGGCCGTCCTCTGAGCTGTGACTCTCCCTGTGACAGACACATTAGGGACCCACTCCTCCGCCCGCGCCCTGGGTTGCCCCGCCTCCTCGCTGCTGCAGACACGGGGTGGGCGCCTCTACTTAAGTCCCGTTTTCAGTCCCCTGCGTCTGCGCCCAGTGGAGCTGCTGGGTTGTCGGTCCCTCTCTTGACCCCTGAAGCCCCGCCCCCGTGCAGGGTGCCCGTAGCCAGCTCCAGCATGTCACAACTGCAAGAGTTTCATCGAAAGGTTGATGGAACTTGGGGACTCAACAAGGGCTGAGTCACATATGTTATCACCTGTTGGGAATGGCTAAAGGCATTTCCCCAAACCTGAAAGGGACTCATAAATTGATTAGTTGCTGCCAGACAGCTCAGGGCATCTCAATCTACATGTTATTGCCTCCTGTTGGCCAAACACCTGAACAGCCGAAGGCAATTCCCCAATCTGACAATGGATTCTGGACCTAACCCTACCCTTTGATGTGTATATCTCCACCTGGCCTTAGGACAAACTGTGTTAATAAAAAGCAAGGGGTTCTGAGACAAGGAGAACTTGGTTTCTTCAGCCAAGCTCCTCTGCACCCCCAATATGCCTTTCAAAATTATGTTTCGTCTCTGGACTCTTATTTAATTTACACACAGCCCTTCTCCAGGTTCCTGGACCCTTCTAGATGCCGGATCAAGACCCACCGGCGCTAAATGTCGCCCAATGTCTGGCAGCAGGGTCCCTCCCACGGCTCAGGGGTCCCTCCCCTGGCACAGGGTCCCTCCCACCATTCGCACTCCCGCCGACTTCTGTGCGTCCTCGCCACCTGTTCTGTTTTTCCGACAGAGCTCCCCTCCCTTCCCCATCCCCCCTCATGGGTGTGAGTTGGTGTCTCGCGGCGGCTTCATTTGCATTTTTTTTTTTTAAATTTAAAAATATATTTGTATTGATTTCAGAAAGGAAGGGAGAGGGAGAGAGGGAGAACCATCAATGGTGAAAGAGAATCATGGATCGGCTGCCTCCCGCACGCCCCACACTGGGGATCGAGCCCGCAACCCGGGCCTGTGCCCTGACCCCGGTTCATAGGTCAACGCTCAACCACTGAGCCACGCTGGCCGGGCCAGAGACACATTTTAAGTCCCTTGTTCAGAAAGTGGGCCTTGGGGCCTCCCCGCTCCTACTCATCTCTCCGTGACCTCGGCCCCATCCTGACCCTCTGCTGACCGCTTCCCGAGCTGGCAGGCCCTCACCTTCCCTCTCATACCAGCCCCGCAGCCTGGGAGGGGGTGATCGCTACCCCCCAACCCCCCGCCCCCAGAACACTGGCAATCAGTGCAGTTGTGCCCACGATGGCTCAGCCAGAGCCAGGGACACCCCAGGCTGAGCCCCGAGCCTGCCATGGGGACGTGGGACCCCAGCAGTCCCTGGTAGCTGGGCCCTCGCAGCTGCCCGAAGGCAGGGCTGTGGGGTGGGGGCTGTCCTGACCTGCCTCCCAGCCCCCGCCAAGAGGAGGGGTGCCCGCCTGCAGGCTCACTGCCCACCCCAACCTCGCCATCGGAGGGGGGGACACCGAAGAGACGCAGTGAGGGAGCCGAACTGCCCTCTGGCTCTGCCACGTGCCCGTCGGACTGAACCGCGGCCTGAGCCTGTGAGAGGAATGACGCCCCACGGCGACGAGAGGCTTTGAAACGAAATGGACCGGTCACTTGCTCACGGGCCTTTTTACGGGGACGTGTGCCCCGGCCCCTCCCCCCAGCTCAGGGGTGCCCGTCCCCGGGGGAGCGAGGGAGGGCGGGGGGCGGTTGGACCAGAGTGGGCTGTCCCCTCCCGAGGCCCTGACGGAGCATGCCTGGCCCTGGGCACGGTGTCTCAGCGGGGGCCGGGGCTGGAAGTGGGAAGGGAACTCGAAGATACCCCGTCCCCGTCCCCGACGGCCCGAGCCAGAGGCCCCCGCCGCCCCGCCCCCCTGCCCCACCCCCCCCCACCTCCAGAACAGCCGCCCGGCCTCGCTGGGCTCAGGCCTGCACACTCCTCCCAGGGCTGGCGGTGGGGGCTCGCTCAGGCCCTCTCGCGGCTGCACCTGTGTGCTGGGGGGGGAGGGGTCCCTGCCTGTGCAGGGGGGGCCCTGCCTATGAAGAGGGGGCCCTGCCTGTGCAGAGGGGTCCCTGCCTGTGCAGGGGGGGCCCTGCCTATGAAGAGGGGTTCCTGCCTGTGCAGGGGGGCTCCCGGCCCCCCGCCTTTGTTAGCAGGCCTTCCAGCTGCTCCCCAGGACAGCTCCCCCCGCCCCTCCTCTCCGCGTCTCTCCTCCGGCAGTGCCCCGCCCGCACGGACACCTCAGAGCGGAGCCCATGACCGCAGCCCACAGCGGGCCCTCAATCTGCCCGCAGTTTGCAGGCAGCCCTTTGTCCGGCCTTTGTCCGGCCGCTGGCCGCGGGCTTCCCCTTGGGGGGTGAGAGGATGGCGGCTGGCCCCGCCTCTGGGCTAATTGCCCCCCCGGCTGGAGCTGCTCCCACACCCGCATCCGGGCAGGGCTGCGAGTGTGGGCGCCTGTGTGAGGTGCGGGGTCCCGCCAGCACCCATGGGCTCAGGGCCCGGAGAGCTGCGCCTGGTGCGGGGAGCCCCGAGCCCGCCCTCCGGGTGTCAGGCCGAGCCTGGGAGGCCCCGATGCAGCTCCACAAGGCGGTTCAGACCTCACCCCGCGGCCTGGGAGCGGAGGCCCCGCGGTGCCTGCTCACCCAGCCCCGGGCTCATGGGGCGCGGGCCCAGGGCGGCCGCCAAGCGGCAGGGCTCCTTCTGCAGGGCCCGCTGGGGCCGGGCTGGCAGGGGGAGGGGAGGAGAGAGGGGGTTCTGAGTGTGTGTCTGTATCTATGTCTGTGTGTGTATCTATGTCTGTGTGTGTATCTGTGTCTGTGTGTGTGTGTATGTGTGTGTGTGTATCTGTGTCTGTGTGTGTGTCTATGTGTGTGTGTGTGTATCTGTGTCTCTGTGTGTCTATGTCTGTGTGTGTATTTATGTGTGTGTGTGTCTATGTGTGTGTGTGTATCTGTGTCTGTGTGTCTATGTGTGTGTGTGTATCTATGTGTGTGTATCTATGTCTGTGTGTGTATCTATGTGTGTATCTATGTGTGTATCTGTGTCTGTGTGTGTCTATGTGTGTGTGTATCTGTGTCTGTGTGTGTGTCTATGTGTGTGTGTATCTGTGTCTGTGTGTGTGTCTATGTCTGTGTGTGTATCTATGTCTGTGTGTGTGTCTATGTCTGTGTGTGTATCTGTGTGTGTGTCTATGTGTGTGTGTGTATCTGTGTCTGTGTGTGTCTATGTCTGTGTGTGTATCTATGTGTGTGTATCTATGTCTGTGTGTGTATCTATGTGTGTGTATCTATGTGTGTATCTGTGTCTGTGTGTGTGTCTATGTGTGTGTGTGTATCTGTGTGTGTATCTATGTGTGTGTGTATCTATGTGTGTGTGTATCTATGTGTGTGTGTGTCTATGTGTGTGTGTATCTCTGTGTGTGTGTATCTATGTGTGTATGTATCTGTGTGTGTATCTGTGTGTGTATCTATGTGTGTGTATCTATGTCGCTGTGTGTATCTATGTGTGTGTGTATCTATGTCTGTGTGTGTATCTATGTCGCTGTGTGTATCTATGTCTGTGTGTATCTATGTTTGTGTGTGTATCTATGTCTGTGTGTGTATCTATGTCTGTGTGTATCTATGTGTGTGTATCTATGTCTGTGTGTGTATCTATGTCTGTGTGTGTATCTATGTGTGTGTATCTATGTCTGTGTGTGTATCTATGTCTGTGTGTGTATCTATGTGTGTGTATCTATGTCTGTGTGTGTATCTATGTCTCTGTGTGTATCTATGTGTGTGTATCTATGTGTGTGTGTATCTATGTGTGTGTGTATCTATGTGTGTGTGTATCTATGTGTGTGTGTGTATCTATGTCTCTGTGTGTATCTATGTGTGTGTATCTATGTGTGTGTGTATCTATGTGTGTATGTATCTATGTCTGTGTGTGTATCTATGTGTGTGTGTGTATCTATGTGTGTGTGTATCTATGTGTGTGTGTATCTATGTCTCTGTGTGTATCTATGTGTGTGTATCTATGTCTGTGTGTGAATCTATGTGTGTGTGTCTCTGTGTGTCTCTGTGTGTGTATCTATGTGTGTGTCTGTGTGTATCTGTATGTGTGTATGTATGTGTGTATGTATCTATGTGTGTGTCTGTGTGTATCTATGTGTGTGTATCTGTGTGTATCTCTATGTGTGTATGTATGTGTGTGTGTGTGTGTGGATCTGTGTGTGAATCTATGTGTGTGTGTCTGTGTCTGTGTGTATCTATGTGTGTATCTATGTCTGTGTGTATCTATGTCTGTGTGTATCTATGTGTGTGTGTCTGTGTGTATCTATGTGTGTGTGTGTATCTATGTGTGTGTGTGTGTGTGTGTGTGTGTGTGATGCCTTTGGCAGGGGCACAGAACAGGACGGGGGAGATGGGCCTGGGAGGGTGGGAGAGGGACCGGAGGGTCAGAACGCAGGGCCCTCAGGGACAAAAGCCACCCTTGGTGGTGCAGGTGGGAAACTGAGGCCGGAGACAGAGGGAGAGGTGGGAGAGGGAGGCCGAGCGGAGGGAACCCTGGGCCAGCCCCCCTCCGTGCCCCGTGTCTCCCTGCTACCCTCCCGCAGCCACGATGCGGCCGCTCTCTAGATCCAGTGCTCGCTCGGCTGTCGGCCCCGCAGCTGCCGATTCTGCTCACTCTGCTCGCTTGTGCTCTGGGGAGACGCCAGAGCTGAGGGGGGTCAGGAAAAGGCGGGAGCAGCCGGGTCCCCCCGGGTCACTGCGTCAGAGGGAGCCTGTGCCAGCCCCGTGCCCGCTGCCTGTGCTGCCTGCGCTGCCGGGGACTCGGGCCCCGGGACCCACGTGGAGACATGGCCGGCCACGGGCAGGTGTCAGCCTCCAGCCCTTAGGATGGTGGGGAAACAGACCCCACACCCTCTCTGTCCCTTCATGCCATTTGTAAGTGGCCCTCAGGGCCCTGTGTACACGGTGTGTACCATCACCACTGCCGACACCCCAATTCCGCGTCACCCCAACAGCCCTGTCCCCATTAAACCAGCCCAGCCCAGCCCCTCCCCCCGCCTCCTCTCTGTCCGTGGGCCCGGCAGGGCCCTCCTGTAAGTGAGAGCACAGGGCTCCGTCCTCCGTGTCTGGCTTATTCCTCCCAGCAGAGTGTCCCGAGGTCCACCGGTGTGGCCGGCGTCCGTATGGCCGTCCTCTGAGCTGTGACTCTCCCTGTGACAGACACATTAGGGACCCACTCCTCCGCCCGCGCCCTGGGTTGCCCCGCCTCCTCGCTGCTGCAGACACGGGGTGGGCGCCTCTACTTAAGTCCCGTTTTCAGTCCCCTGCGTCTGCGCCCAGTGGAGCTGCTGGGTTGTCGGTCCCTCTCTTGACCCCTGAAGCCCCGCCCCCGTGCAGGGTGCCCGTAGCCAGCTCCAGCATGTCACAACTGCAAGAGTTTCATCGAAAGGTTGATGGAACTTGGGGACTCAACAAGGGCTGAGTCACATATGTTATCACCTGTTGGGAATGGCTAAAGGCATTTCCCCAAACCTGAAAGGGACTCATAAATTGATTAGTTGCTGCCAGACAGCTCAGGGCATCTCAATCTACATGTTATTGCCTCCTGTTGGCCAAACACCTGAACAGCCGAAGGCAATTCCCCAATCTGACAATGGATTCTGGACCTAACCCTACCCTTTGATGTGTATATCTCCACCTGGCCTTAGGACAAACTGTGTTAATAAAAAGCAAGGGGTTCTGAGACAAGGAGAACTTGGTTTCTTCAGCCAAGCTCCTCTGCACCCCCAATATGCCTTTCAAAATTATGTTTCGTCTCTGGACTCTTATTTAATTTACACACAGCCCTTCTCCAGGTTCCTGGACCCTTCTAGATGCCGGATCAAGACCCACCGGCGCTAAATGTCGCCCAATGTCTGGCAGCAGGGTCCCTCCCACGGCTCAGGGGTCCCTCCCCTGGCACAGGGTCCCTCCCACCATTCGCACTCCCGCCGACTTCTGTGCGTCCTCGCCACCTGTTCTGTTTTTCCGACAGAGCTCCCCTCCCTTCCCCATCCCCCCTCATGGGTGTGAGTTGGTGTCTCGCGGCGGCTTCATTTGCATTTTTTTTTTTTAAATTTAAAAATATATTTGTATTGATTTCAGAAAGGAAGGGAGAGGGAGAGAGGGAGAACCATCAATGGTGAAAGAGAATCATGGATCGGCTGCCTCCCGCACGCCCCACACTGGGGATCGAGCCCGCAACCCGGGCCTGTGCCCTGACCCCGGTTCATAGGTCAACGCTCAACCACTGAGCCACGCTGGCCGGGCCAGAGACACATTTTAAGTCCCTTGTTCAGAAAGTGGGCCTTGGGGCCTCCCCGCTCCTACTCATCTCTCCGTGACCTCGGCCCCATCCTGACCCTCTGCTGACCGCTTCCCGAGCTGGCAGGCCCTCACCTTCCCTCTCATACCAGCCCCGCAGCCTGGGAGGGGGTGATCGCTACCCCCCAACCCCCCGCCCCCAGAACACTGGCAATCAGTGCAGTTGTGCCCACGATGGCTCAGCCAGAGCCAGGGACACCCCAGGCTGAGCCCCGAGCCTGCCATGGGGACGTGGGACCCCAGCAGTCCCTGGTAGCTGGGCCCTCGCAGCTGCCCGAAGGCAGGGCTGTGGGGTGGGGGCTGTCCTGACCTGCCTCCCAGCCCCCGCCAAGAGGAGGGGTGCCCGCCTGCAGGCTCACTGCCCACCCCAACCTCGCCATCGGAGGGGGGGACACCGAAGAGACGCAGTGAGGGAGCCGAACTGCCCTCTGGCTCTGCCACGTGCCCGTCGGACTGAACCGCGGCCTGAGCCTGTGAGAGGAATGACGCCCCACGGCGACGAGAGGCTTTGAAACGAAATGGACCGGTCACTTGCTCACGGGCCTTTTTACGGGGACGTGTGCCCCGGCCCCTCCCCCCAGCTCAGGGGTGCCCGTCCCCGGGGGAGCGAGGGAGGGCGGGGGGCGGTTGGACCAGAGTGGGCTGTCCCCTCCCGAGGCCCTGACGGAGCATGCCTGGCCCTGGGCACGGTGTCTCAGCGGGGGCCGGGGCTGGAAGTGGGAAGGGAACTCGAAGATACCCCGTCCCCGTCCCCGACGGCCCGAGCCAGAGGCCCCCGCCGCCCCGCCCCCCTGCCCCACCCCCCCCCACCTCCAGAACAGCCGCCCGGCCTCGCTGGGCTCAGGCCTGCACACTCCTCCCAGGGCTGGCGGTGGGGGCTCGCTCAGGCCCTCTCGCGGCTGCACCTGTGTGCTGGGGGGGGAGGGGTCCCTGCCTGTGCAGGGGGGGCCCTGCCTATGAAGAGGGGGCCCTGCCTGTGCAGAGGGGTCCCTGCCTGTGCAGGGGGGGCCCTGCCTATGAAGAGGGGTTCCTGCCTGTGCAGGGGGGCTCCCGGCCCCCCGCCTTTGTTAGCAGGCCTTCCAGCTGCTCCCCAGGACAGCTCCCCCCGCCCCTCCTCTCCGCGTCTCTCCTCCGGCAGTGCCCCGCCCGCACGGACACCTCAGAGCGGAGCCCATGACCGCAGCCCACAGCGGGCCCTCAATCTGCCCGCAGTTTGCAGGCAGCCCTTTGTCCGGCCTTTGTCCGGCCGCTGGCCGCGGGCTTCCCCTTGGGGGGTGAGAGGATGGCGGCTGGCCCCGCCTCTGGGCTAATTGCCCCCCCGGCTGGAGCTGCTCCCACACCCGCATCCGGGCAGGGCTGCGAGTGTGGGCGCCTGTGTGAGGTGCGGGGTCCCGCCAGCACCCATGGGCTCAGGGCCCGGAGAGCTGCGCCTGGTGCGGGGAGCCCCGAGCCCGCCCTCCGGGTGTCAGGCCGAGCCTGGGAGGCCCCGATGCAGCTCCACAAGGCGGTTCAGACCTCACCCCGCGGCCTGGGAGCGGAGGCCCCGCGGTGCCTGCTCACCCAGCCCCGGGCTCATGGGGCGCGGGCCCAGGGCGGCCGCCAAGCGGCAGGGCTCCTTCTGCAGGGCCCGCTGGGGCCGGGCTGGCAGGGGGAGGGGAGGAGAGAGGGGGTTCTGAGTGTGTGTCTGTATCTATGTCTGTGTGTGTATCTATGTCTGTGTGTGTATCTGTGTCTGTGTGTGTGTGTATGTGTGTGTGTGTATCTGTGTCTGTGTGTGTGTCTATGTGTGTGTGTGTGTATCTGTGTCTCTGTGTGTCTATGTCTGTGTGTGTATTTATGTGTGTGTGTGTCTATGTGTGTGTGTGTATCTGTGTCTGTGTGTCTATGTGTGTGTGTGTATCTATGTGTGTGTATCTATGTCTGTGTGTGTATCTATGTGTGTATCTATGTGTGTATCTGTGTCTGTGTGTGTCTATGTGTGTGTGTATCTGTGTCTGTGTGTGTGTCTATGTGTGTGTGTATCTGTGTCTGTGTGTGTGTCTATGTCTGTGTGTGTATCTATGTCTGTGTGTGTGTCTATGTCTGTGTGTGTATCTGTGTGTGTGTCTATGTGTGTGTGTGTATCTGTGTCTGTGTGTGTCTATGTCTGTGTGTGTATCTATGTGTGTGTATCTATGTCTGTGTGTGTATCTATGTGTGTGTATCTATGTGTGTATCTGTGTCTGTGTGTGTGTCTATGTGTGTGTGTGTATCTGTGTGTGTATCTATGTGTGTGTGTATCTATGTGTGTGTGTATCTATGTGTGTGTGTGTCTATGTGTGTGTGTATCTCTGTGTGTGTGTATCTATGTGTGTATGTATCTGTGTGTGTATCTGTGTGTGTATCTATGTGTGTGTATCTATGTCGCTGTGTGTATCTATGTGTGTGTGTATCTATGTCTGTGTGTGTATCTATGTCGCTGTGTGTATCTATGTCTGTGTGTATCTATGTTTGTGTGTGTATCTATGTCTGTGTGTGTATCTATGTCTGTGTGTATCTATGTGTGTGTATCTATGTCTGTGTGTGTATCTATGTCTGTGTGTGTATCTATGTGTGTGTATCTATGTCTGTGTGTGTATCTATGTCTGTGTGTGTATCTATGTGTGTGTATCTATGTCTGTGTGTGTATCTATGTCTCTGTGTGTATCTATGTGTGTGTATCTATGTGTGTGTGTATCTATGTGTGTGTGTATCTATGTGTGTGTGTATCTATGTGTGTGTGTGTATCTATGTCTCTGTGTGTATCTATGTGTGTGTATCTATGTGTGTGTGTATCTATGTGTGTATGTATCTATGTCTGTGTGTGTATCTATGTGTGTGTGTGTATCTATGTGTGTGTGTATCTATGTGTGTGTGTATCTATGTCTCTGTGTGTATCTATGTGTGTGTATCTATGTCTGTGTGTGAATCTATGTGTGTGTGTCTCTGTGTGTCTCTGTGTGTGTATCTATGTGTGTGTCTGTGTGTATCTGTATGTGTGTATGTATGTGTGTATGTATCTATGTGTGTGTCTGTGTGTATCTATGTGTGTGTATCTGTGTGTATCTCTATGTGTGTATGTATGTGTGTGTGTGTGTGTGGATCTGTGTGTGAATCTATGTGTGTGTGTCTGTGTCTGTGTGTATCTATGTGTGTATCTATGTCTGTGTGTATCTATGTCTGTGTGTATCTATGTGTGTGTGTCTGTGTGTATCTATGTGTGTGTGTGTATCTATGTGTGTGTGTGTGTGTGTGTGTGTGTGTGATGCCTTTGGCAGGGGCACAGAACAGGACGGGGGAGATGGGCCTGGGAGGGTGGGAGAGGGACCGGAGGGTCAGAACGCAGGGCCCTCAGGGACAAAAGCCACCCTTGGTGGTGCAGGTGGGAAACTGAGGCCGGAGACAGAGGGAGAGGTGGGAGAGGGAGGCCGAGCGGAGGGAACCCTGGGCCAGCCCCCCTCCGTGCCCCGTGTCTCCCTGCTACCCTCCCGCAGCCACGATGCGGCCGCTCTCTAGATCCAGTGCTCGCTCGGCTGTCGGCCCCGCAGCTGCCGATTCTGCTCACTCTGCTCGCTTGTGCTCTGGGGAGACGCCAGAGCTGAGGGGGGTCAGGAAAAGGCGGGAGCAGCCGGGTCCCCCCGGGTCACTGCGTCAGAGGGAGCCTGTGCCAGCCCCGTGCCCGCTGCCTGTGCTGCCTGCGCTGCCGGGGACTCGGGCCCCGGGACCCACGTGGAGACATGGCCGGCCACGGGCAGGTGTCAGCCTCCAGCCCTTAGGATGGTGGGGAAACAGACCCCACACCCTCTCTGTCCCTTCATGCCATTTGTAAGTGGCCCTCAGGGCCCTGTGTACACGGTGTGTACCATCACCACTGCCGACACCCCAATTCCGCGTCACCCCAACAGCCCTGTCCCCATTAAACCAGCCCAGCCCAGCCCCTCCCCCCGCCTCCTCTCTGTCCGTGGGCCCGGCAGGGCCCTCCTGTAAGTGAGAGCACAGGGCTCCGTCCTCCGTGTCTGGCTTATTCCTCCCAGCAGAGTGTCCCGAGGTCCACCGGTGTGGCCGGCGTCCGTATGGCCGTCCTCTGAGCTGTGACTCTCCCTGTGACAGACACATTAGGGACCCACTCCTCCGCCCGCGCCCTGGGTTGCCCCGCCTCCTCGCTGCTGCAGACACGGGGTGGGCGCCTCTACTTAAGTCCCGTTTTCAGTCCCCTGCGTCTGCGCCCAGTGGAGCTGCTGGGTTGTCGGTCCCTCTCTTGACCCCTGAAGCCCCGCCCCCGTGCAGGGTGCCCGTAGCCAGCTCCAGCATGTCACAACTGCAAGAGTTTCATCGAAAGGTTGATGGAACTTGGGGACTCAACAAGGGCTGAGTCACATATGTTATCACCTGTTGGGAATGGCTAAAGGCATTTCCCCAAACCTGAAAGGGACTCATAAATTGATTAGTTGCTGCCAGACAGCTCAGGGCATCTCAATCTACATGTTATTGCCTCCTGTTGGCCAAACACCTGAACAGCCGAAGGCAATTCCCCAATCTGACAATGGATTCTGGACCTAACCCTACCCTTTGATGTGTATATCTCCACCTGGCCTTAGGACAAACTGTGTTAATAAAAAGCAAGGGGTTCTGAGACAAGGAGAACTTGGTTTCTTCAGCCAAGCTCCTCTGCACCCCCAATATGCCTTTCAAAATTATGTTTCGTCTCTGGACTCTTATTTAATTTACACACAGCCCTTCTCCAGGTTCCTGGACCCTTCTAGATGCCGGATCAAGACCCACCGGCGCTAAATGTCGCCCAATGTCTGGCAGCAGGGTCCCTCCCACGGCTCAGGGGTCCCTCCCCCGGCACAGGGTCCCTCCCACCATTCGCACTCCCGCCGACTTCTGTGCGTCCTCGCCACCTGTTCTGTTTTTCCGACAGAGCTCCCCTCCCTTCCCCATCCCCCCTCATGGGTGTGAGTTGGTGTCTCGCGGCGGCTTCATTTGCATTTTTTTTTTTTAAATTTAAAAATATATTTGTATTGATTTCAGAAAGGAAGGGAGAGGGAGAGAGGGAGAACCATCAATGGTGAAAGAGAATCATGGATCAGCTGCCTCCTGCACGCCCCACACGGGGTGGAGCCCACAACCCTGGCCTGTGCCCTGACTGAGAATCGAATCCTGACCTCCTGGCTCCTAGGTGGCCGCTCAGCCCTGCGCCACGCAGCCGGGCTCATGTGCATCCACTGAGCCACAGCAGAGTCCCCCCGGGGCCTTGCATCGGTGGTGGGACACCCAGCCCCAGACTAAGCACCACTCTCATGCTGCCTAAAGGGCTTACAAGCAATTCCCAAAGGCATCAAACTAGTTCAAGGGACTTCCCTGCGTCTCAGGAGAAGCTCAGGAATGTAGCGTGTGGCCCGGTAAAATCCACAATGTCTGCGGCAAAGAATCCACACGCTCGCAGGGAAGAAGGACGAGGCAGCTCACGTGGGAGATGATCACCCAGTCCTGCCCAGGATGGACACAGGACGAGCAAGGAGATGCACCCAGATGGCCATTACACCTGGGCGCTTCGTGTTAGAAAAGCTAAGCAGAGGCATAAAAGACGAGGGAAGGACCCACATTAAACCTCCGGAGGTGAGAGATGCAGGGTCTGAGACGGAAAACAGCAGGCGTGATTCATGGTGGATTAGACACGGCGGAGGCCGTGATCAGCAAACGTGAAGATTAAGTGGTAGGAATAATCTAAGATAAGATGTTAATTTAAAAAGAAATAAGGTATCAGTGAGCTTTGGGAAAACTATACGTGGCCTGTGTGTTTAATGGGAGTGTCTGAAGGAGAGGAGAGAGGGGGGGACAGGACAAATACTGAAGACAATGGGCAACTATATTCCTTGTAGGATGAAAGCTATAAACTCACAGTTCCAGGAAGCTCAAGAAAGCCCCGGTGCGAGAAATAGGAAATAGAACCACACACCTTACACCAAAGCACATCCCGGTCAAATGGTTCAAAACCAGCGGTCAAGACAAAAATCTTAAAAGCAGTCGGAAAATTAAATGCAAGGATGGCCTCAGTCGTCTGTGGAAAAATGGAGCCGGACACCTTTAAAGTCTCGAAAGGGAAAAAAAAAAACATCTGTCGATCTAGAATTCTATACCCAACAAACATATCCCTCGAGCACAAAGGCAAAATCAAGAGTTCTACAAACTCACCGAAGAGCTTTGGACCAGAAGACTGCACCGCAGGAAAGGCGGACATCCGTCCTCCGGGCAGAAGAGAGATACACCAGGTGGACATGCGGACTCACGTCCAGAGCGACACCCCACCAAATCGCAGCCGACACTGCCGAGACCCCGTGGCACAAAATGCAGCCCACAGCCCAGCCCGGCCCGAAATGGTGGCTGTGGGCGCCAGGTAATGACATCATGTAGCAACGCCCGGCTTCCTCTCCGTAGCAATGACTAGCCTTCTTGGAGTTTCTTCAGCCCAGGAACACGACTTGCTTTACAGCCAGGTGGAAACATTTTACAGTTTAACCAAATGTCTGTGAAGTGTTTTCCCTGTGCCTCATCTCATTTGATCCTCACAGAAGTCCTCGAGTGGGTAGATAGGAGACTCGGTGGAATCCTATTTTCTTTTCATTAGCCAGAAAACGGAGATTTAGAAAGCTTAGAAATTGGACCCGACTGAAAAGAAGTAAGAAATGGTGGACCTTGAAAATGACTTCAGGTTTTCTCACTGCACAGAATATAGTCAGACACTGCTGCAGTTAAATATTTCACCCTTTGTTCTCCCTGCATGATCTACAATCATAATCTGCTTCATGTTGATATTTACTGCTGTGTGGCTGACAATTACCTGAAAGAGAAGTTGGGGTGCTTCACTGGGCTGGAAAAAGTGTAGCCAAATCAGAAAGCAGGTCTAATTAAGCAAATGTATTCTATGTCTATAAAAGGCTAAGTTAACTCACGCATGCACAGTACATATAAATCTCTCGCTGGCACCAATCGCACACGTGTGTTTTTATCTGTCCTTGTCGACCGTGAATTTGGTCGACATTTCTATTATAGAGAAAGGGCAAGCAGCGATATTAAAATATTTCTTCTTCTAATTAATTTCCTTTCAATGTGCACGAACCCGTGCACCGGGCCTCTAGCTAAAGAAATAAATAACAGCCCAGCCCGCAGCTGCAGTAGCTGCGTGTCGTGGTCAGCACAGACTGAGCGTGTCTTTGCTCTCGTGCAGATGCATCCTGGATGCTCCTCAGACGGAAGGACACACGTGAGGTGGACGGGGCGTCCTCCACTCAGCAGGCCCGGCGACCTCTCCTTGCTTTGTCCCATCTGTGGGCCCCTGAGAGGGACTTGGGCAGATGCTAGGGCAGCCGTGGGCAAACTACGGCCCGCGGGCCGGATCCGGCTGTTCTATCCGGTTCTCTTGCTCTCCCCTCCGCTCCTTTACTTTGAATTTATATTAGTTCACACAAACACTCCATCCATGCTTTTGTTCCGGCCCTCCGGTCCAGTTTAAGAACCCATTGTGGCCCTCGAGTCAAAAAGTTTGCCCACCCCTGGGTTAGAGGCTCCTTGGGCCCTGGAGGACCCTCAGTGGGGACAGGGCAGAGGTGTGGTGGCTCTGAGCAGGTGGGGGCGACGCCAAGCCTCCGTGGTGCTGAGGGTCCCACTCAGGGGGCAGGTGGTGCTGCTGGGGCTGGAGGAGCAGAGGGCCACCTGATCCGCTCAGGGCGGGGGGGCAGTGACACCTCCGTCCACTGGATGTTGCCCTCGTCTCTCGATGCCCACCCTCGGGACAGGACACAGGGAGGGGTCTCTGGGAAGGTGGGCCCACCCCTGAAAGTGTGACATCTGGGGTTACAAGCAGTGACAGCAGGGCTTGGGGTGTCCCTGACCCTGGCTCAGGGGAGCTGCCCTGGGGGCCGACAAGGGGCCCAGGGTGGGTGAAAGCATTGGGGAGCCCCCGGTTCTGAGGTGCTGCCTCCTGCCTATGTCTGGGGGGCCCTGTCACTCAGGAGGAGGGGCTGAGCCTGGCTGGGGTTCGGTGTGCCTGGCTTTCTGCACCCCAACACTGTCCTGTGGGGCGGGGACCAGCTTTGGGGTCAAGTGCTAGGGCTGGGGCGGCAGTGATCACGGCTTAGCCCCGGGGCCTCACCAGGAACGGAGGAGAGAAGGCAGCGGCGGGGGGGGTGTCCCGGCCTCACAGAGGGAGGGTGGCTGCATGGGGGGGCTGCATCGTGACAGACTGTCCCACAGGCTGGGGTAGGGTGCAGGGGGCAGGCCCAGCGGGGTGTATGGCTGAGCCTCTGGCAATACTGCTGGGAGGGGTGCAGGCAGAGCGGGCAGTATCCACGCCAGGGCTGGCCGCCCGGCTCCGCCCGCCCTCCATCAGCAGGCCCGGCGGCCTCGCTCTGCGTGTCCCATCGGTCCCTTGGGCGAGATCGGCGAACCCATAAAAGCCAAATGACCGTGATTGCAGGGGACGGCCGCGGCCCAGGAGCGGCTGCGGGCCGAGGAGATAACAGGCGGGGAGCCCCGGGCAGAGCCGGTGACGGCGGGTGGCGGGGCCTGGGTGACGGCCCGCGATTGATGAACGTCCCGCGCTCGCTCGTTAAGCTCCATTATTTATGGGGCGGACGCGGCACCGCCGGGCGAAGTCACGGAAGGGAGGACGCGATGAGAGCCGGCCGAGGTGGCCTGCACGAGGCCCGCCGGGCGTCCCCGGTGCGTGGCCCGGCCGGGTGTGCGGGGAGCAGCTGTGGACATCGGCTCAGTCCTCACGTGATTGGAAATAATTGTATTTGTGGTTCGCGCAGAAATTCTGCTACACATTGATTTTTCAATTACGCCGGGGAGGGGTGAGGGCGAGGCTGAGGAAGCAGCTGCGGGGGGCTGCCCCGTCCCCACAGGGGGCCCTGGGGGCCAGCACCAGCCTCAGCAGGGACCCCGACTGGCCAGTGACCTTGAGGTCGCGGTCTCAGGCCTCGGAGCTACAGGTGCCCTCAGACTGTCGTGTGCAGCTGGGACGGTGGCGCGGGGCGGAGGCTTGCCCAGGGGCTGGAGGCAGGGGGTGGGGGGACGGGGTGCCCCTGCCGTTGGTGTGCCCCCCACTCTGAAGGAGCACCCCCTGTGCCCAAACATCGGGGCACCTCTCCTGGGCTCTCCTCGAGGTCAGCACAAGCTGGCATCTTCTGAGGGGCCCCCTCGCAGCCCCAGGACACGGCACCCCCGTGAGGACACAGGGGGGCACCCTCTGCACCCCATTCCCAGCGTCATCGCCCCGAGGTCCTGCCACGGAGACATTTAAAGCTTGAGTCTGGGACCCTCTGTCCCGCCTGCCCCCCCAGGGTGGACCCTCAGAGGCAGAGCCAGCCTGCACCCCCGTCCACAGCGAGGGCCTCATGGGCAGACCCGCAAGCCGGGCCCCCGTTTCCTGGCCAGGCCCCCACTTCTGAGCACCCTGTTCCCCTTTTCTGTTTGGGGTTCAGCTCCAGCCACGGGGCCCGGGGGGAGGGTCTGGACTCTGGGGGGTGGGCGGCTGCGGAGGGGGCTCTGATGTCCACCCCGGACAGAGGGAGGGGAGGGGCCCAGGGAGACCTCACCCTCCGGGGCTGTGACTCACCCCCCCCCCCCCCCCCGCCTGGTGAGCAGGGCCAGGCCCTTCCTTGGTGACAACAGGGCCCCACCTGCCTTGGGGCCAGCGCCAGGGACCCCAGGGTTCTCGTGGGCCCCACAGCCTCCTCTGACCCGGGAGCCGGGCCCCCAGCCACCGGTCCTTCCTGCACCTTCTCCAGCCTCTGCCCGCCCCAGCCCTCCTCTTCCTCTCGGGGGTGGTGCTCACCCGGGACCCCACCAACCAGCGGGCTCTGCAGGGCACGGAGGGGGGTGGCACTGCCTGGGACAGGGCGGGGGGACAGCGGGGGACAAAAGGGTCCCCTACGAAGGGCAGGATGGGCCTGACCTCTGGCCGGGCACTGGGGCTGGCCCCATCCCAGTCGCCGAGGGGGTGCCTACAGTGGGGTGTCCTGAGTACGGGGGTCACGGGGTAGGCACGGCTGGGGCTGGGGTGGGGGGAAAGGGCACCGTGGGGGGTCAGGCCCTCACTCACCCAATCTCATCTGTCTGTTCCCCTTGTCACAGAGGGGTTATCTGAGGCTTAGTCGGGGGGGACGTGCCCAAGGTCACAGGGGGGTTATCTGAGGCTTAGTCGGGAGGGGGGGGACGTGCCCAAGGTCACAGAGGGGTTATCTGAGGCTTAGTCGGGGGGGGGGCGTGCCCAAGGTCACAGAGGGGTTATCTGAGGCTTGGGGTGGGAGGGTGATGTGCCCAAGGTCAGAGGGCAGCAGGGAGGCGGCTGAGCAGGTCCTGAGCAGGTCCGGCCCCCTGCTGGGGAGGGGCTGACCTGCAGGGAGGGGGCGGGCAGAGTCCCAGGGCCGAGGCTGGGTCCCGGGAGGACTGTCGCCCGCGTGGGGAGCGCGTCGGCCGAGCCCGTAAATCCCCGCGGGGACAGGGTTTAATTTCCTCCCGCGGCCGCGTTCCGAGGCTCGTAACTCAGCGGTCACGGCTCCTGGGCACTGGGCACTGGGGCGGCGGCGATAACGGCCGAGAGCGTGGCGGGACGGTCGGTTCGGCCGCAGGTTCTGCACAAGCGCGCTCCCGCCGCAAACCGCTAAGCGGAGCCCAGAGGCACCCCGCACAGTCACCCCGCGCCACCGCTACCCCCCCCAGGGGCCGGCGTGGGGGTTCTGGGCTCCCCACGGGGGGGGGGGGGGCGGTGCTCAGGGTCGGGGACATCCTGTTCCTGGGAGACATTGGGCACAAGGGACAGAGACCCCCAGGGCCAGCGCGCACACGTGTGCATGTGTGTGTGCGTGTGCGTTCTGTGAGGGGCCTGTGCACGCGTGTGGGGTGGAGCACAGGGGCACGGAGAGTCTGCAGGCTCCCAGCGCCTGAGAGGCACCGCCCAGAGAGGCTGCTGCTCTGGGGTGTCCCTGCTCTGGGGTGTCCCCACTCTGGGGGTCCTTGCTCCGGGGTGTCCCCGCTCTGGGGTGTCGCTACTCTGGGCCATCCCTGCTCTGGGGTGTCCCCGCTCTGGGGCGTCCCGGCTCTGGGGTGTCCCCGCTCTGGGGTGTCGCTACTCTGGGCCATCCCGGCTCTGGGGGTCCCTGCTCTGAGGTGTCGCTGTTCTGGGCCATCCCTGCTCTGGGGTGTTGCCGCTCTGGGGTGTCCCCGCTCTGGGGTGTCACTGCTCCCCACTGTGGGGTGAACGTGGCACAGAGCCCCACTCACAGTGCTCAGCCATCCCAGGACCCCTATTTCCTGGCTGAAGGGGGCAGGGCTGGGCCCAGCCTGCACTGCTCCCCACCCCGTCCCCCTGAGAGCACCCCTGGACTGCTGCTCTCAGCCTGAACCCCTGACCCCCTGCTCTGGACTTGGCTACCTGCCACCAGGGTCCTTCCCACTCAGGGCCTCGCTGGGGAGACCAGCCAGCCTGACGGGAGGAAGCAGGGGGCCCTGAGGGGCTGGGGGGCTGGGGTAGAGGCCGGACTGGAGGCGGGGAGCCCCTTGGCCAGGCTCCGGCTGGGGGTGGAGCCGCAGCTTCTGCACATCCCAGGCCCCTCCCACCCCGTCTCCGGCCCAGGACCATCCTCTGCACAAATAGTGGGTGGGCGGCTCCCACGCACACGCACACGCACCCACACCTGCACACGCACACGCACACGCACCCACACCTGCACACGCACACGCACACGCACACAGTCAACTACACGGCGCACCCACAGGGGAAGCCCCATGCTACCCCTGGTCTGTCTGAAGTTGGCCCGACCCTCGAGCCGGCCAGGCCTCGGCGCCCCCGGGCGGGACCCACGGCCGCTGTTTATTTTCTGCTAAAACTCGCTCCGCCGACGGGGGGCTGGAGCGTGTCCGCGTAAAGCCGCCGACGGAACTGACACGCGGAGCACCCCGAGGAAACGCTGTTAGAGAGGCACAGCCGCCTCATAAACCCTCCCGTATTTCTTCTTCACGGCGGTTCTAAAATTGGCGAAATAAATTCCCTCGGGCCCATTACACTTAACGCGGTGCTCGAGGCGGGCCGCGGGCCGGGGCGGGGGGGGGGGGGCCGTGCTTCCCCGCGGTGGGCCCGGCCGCCCCACTGGGGGCCTGTGTCCTGGGGAGCCGGTCCCCTCACGCTCCCACCTCGCCGGCCCCGGGCCCGGGGCTGCCAGCGTGGGGGAGCAGCCGTCTTCCTGGGAGAAACCCAGATGCCACCGGACCCCCCCCCCCCGCCCCAGCTGCTCCCACGTCTGCGATCCCCGGGGACCGGTTCGCCAGCCACACAAGCAGCGGCTCAGGGCGGCCTCGAGGCAGGTCAGAGGCAGGAACACAGGCAGAGAGAGGCCCGCAGGCCGTGCCCACGGAGGACGTGCGTTGGGGGACATTCCTCACGGGACCGAGGAGGCTGGGAGGCCCCACACCCCGTCTTCCTCCAGGATGCTGGGGACCAGGAAGCCGGCGGTGTGGTTCCGGCTGCGTCCGAAGGTCTGAGACCCGGGGAAGCCCAGGGCCCACGTCCCAGGCCGAGGGCGGAAGAGGAGATGAGATGTCCCAGCTCGACGCTGAGACGGGGAAAGGGGCAGATCCCTCTCCGCCTTTTCGTTTGATTCAGGCCTTCACCTGATTGGGTGAGGCCCACCATTGGGAGGGCAATGCTCTCCTGAGCCCCCGATTCAAAGGCTGACCCACCTGGCGCCTCCCTCACAGAGAGACACGCCAGCATCACGCTCGCTCTGGGCCCCGTGACCCGCCAGGTGACCCACCTTGGGCTCACACCGATGTCCCGCCGCTCACCCACCACCCCCCGGACCACTCAGCCTGTGCCCGGCGGATCTGTGACCCCCGCTTCCAACAGGGAAACTGCTCCCACTTACCAGCCTGTTACTCACTCGTTGGGGCCCAGTGTACGTGGCAGCCGGTCAGCACCCCTCACCGCACCCCCAGGGAGAGGCTGGCTGCGGAGCGCAGAGTGTGGCTGCTCCCCTGCCGTCCGTCGCCTCACAGACCCCTCGTGTCGGAGGGACCAGGTCACCACCCTCCCCTCCTCTGCTTCAGCCAGACCGGCTCGTACATCCCTGTCACAGTTCCCGCTTCCTCCTGGGAAGTCCCCCCGACCTCCTGAGCCATTTAAAACCATTTGCACAGCCCGGCCGGCCTGGCTCAGGGGTTGAGCATCAGCCTATGAACCAGGAGGTCAGGGTTGGAGTCCTAGTCAGGGCACAGGCCTGGGTGGTGGGTTCGATCCCCTGGGTGGGGGGTGCAGGAGGCAGCCGATCCATGATTCTCTCTCAGCATGGATGTTTCTCTCTCTCTCCCTCTCCCTTCCTCTCTGACACCAATAAAAATATTTAAAAATGACAAAATCATTTGCCTAGATCAGCCGTGGGCAAACTACGGCCCGCGGGCCGGACCCGGCGCGTTCAGCTGTCCTATCCGGCCCACGGAGCCGAAAGAGCAGAGGGTTCTCTTGCTCTCCCCTCCGCTCCTTTACTTTGAATTTATATCAGTTCACACAAACACTCCATCCATGCTTTTGTTCCGGCCCTCCGGTCCAGTTTAAGAACCCATTGTGGCCCTCGAGTCAAAAGTTTGCCCACCCCTGGTAGATGGAAGTTCCCTGTTTTTGCTGTCAAGCTTTAGGGGTGACCCCCCCCCGCCCTCGTGATGTCATGGAGAATGGTTTCACGGCCCTAAAAATCCCGGAGCCTCACCCACTCAACCTCCCTGTCGGCCCTAGGGCCCGGCGGCCGCGGATCTGTCATGTCTTTAACGTGTCGCCTTTTCCAGAATGTTCCACAGCCGGAGCCCTCCATGCCCAGCCTCTCCGGACGGCTTCTCGCTCGCAGCGATGTGCATTTCGGGTTCATCGCGCCGGCTGGCGGGTTTATCGCGCCGGCTGGCGGCTCACTAGCTGGTTAGTTTATCGCTGACCGGTATTCCACGGCCGGGTGGACCCCTGCTGGCTTACCGGTCCCCGCCCGAGGGCCTCTTGCACGCCCAGCTCTGGGTAATCCTGCACAAAGTTGTGTAGACGTTTGCACGTGGCTTTGTGTGCACCTGTGTCCTCAGAGCGCTGGGTAAACACCGGGGATTCAGCTGCGGGGTCGTATGGAGAGACTGCGTTTAGCTTCGCCAGCAACTGCCAGGCCGTCTTCCAAGGTGGCTGCACCGGTGGGTTCCGCCCACAGTGAGCCAGGGTGCCCGTCGCCCCGCCCCCTCATCAGCCGGTGGCACTGTCCACCTTTGGGCGTTAGCCGTCCTAACAGGCAGGCAGCAGCATTTCCTTGGTGCTTTGATCGGCATTTCCGGGTGACAAAGGACCCTGAGTATCTTCTTATATACTTACCAGAGGCCCGGTGCACGAATTCGTGTACGGGTGGGGTCTGGCCAGCCCACCCTGATGGGGGCCAATCGGGGCTGGGCTGGAGTGGGGGGAGGGGATGCAGGAGGTTGGGGGGGCGATTGGGGTGGGGCTGGCATGGGGGGAGGGGATGCAGGAGGTTGGGGGGGCGATCAGGGCTGGGCCAGCGTGGGGGGAGGGGATGTGAGGGGTGGGGGGGTGATTGGGGTGGGGCTGGCGTGGGGGGAGGGGATTCGGGAGGTTGGGGGGGCGATCAGGGGTGGGGCTGGCATGGGGGGAGGGGATGCGGGCGGTGGGGGGCGATCGGGGCCACAGTACACGTCACAGTGACCAGTCATTCCGGTTGTTCTAGTCGTTCCGCCCTTCTGGCCGCTTGGCATTTATATATACGAATTCGCTTTTGTTTTTTTAATGTTTTTTTTTTTAATTATTATTGATTGTTATAGAGAGAGGAAGGGAGAGGGAGAGAGAGATGGACACACCAATGATGAGAGAGAATCACGGATCGGCTGCCTCCTGCACGCTCCCCACTGGGGATCGAGCCTGTAACCGGGGCCTGCGCCCTGATCGGGAATCGAACTGTGACCTCCTGGCTCCTGGGTCGACACTCACCCACAGAGCCACACCAGCTGGGCAGCAAGGGGGGGTGTGTAGCAGTGCACCCCAACACCACTGCTCTCTCATGAGGGGGTCACACCCTGCAGTTCTCCAGCCATGGTCCACACACATGCAAGCAATGCGGGGGGAGGGGCGATGCCACACCCGAGCAGAACCTTCACAGCATGGCGGGTCGGCCGCCCTCTCAGATGCCCTTAACGCCCCACTTGCCATCCTTTATTCCAGGGGAGAGAGGAGAGGACAGCAGGAGCCAGGGAGGCCCTCGCTGGGTGGACACTGCCTGGGGGCCGTCCTTCGGGCAGGGTTGACTCGGGCCCCTCCCAGGACCCCGGGGCCCCGGGTCCTCGGCACCCACAGGCTAGAGTCTTCCAGTAGAGGCGTTCTGCTGCCGTTTGAAGGTGCGCTTTGGGGTGCTTGACAGATCTGAGGGTGCTCACCTGCTGTTCCGACCGCGGCGACGGGCGGGAGCGGTTGGAGTTGCGTGAAGATTAAGGAGAAATTTCTCTGCGGGAGGAGGAAGCGGAGAGCAAACGCCCATCCGTACAGATAGGTTCCGAGAGCCCCAACGAGGCCGCACGTGACATTTAAGAAATATTTGATCCGTGTTCTGGCTTCAGGGCTGCTTCTGGGAGCGGGCGGCGTGTAAATCGCATTCAAATCAGGGTTAAATATAGCGCTCCGGGAGCGTGTTCGATTTAAGCCGCCTAATTATTTTGGGGGAAATCTGTTCTCCAATAATTAGGAGAGCGAGGGGTGTTTGGCTTGTTGGAGAGAGAGTGGGAGAGGGAGAGAGAGAAAGATCTGAAAAATGTGTGCTTTTCCCGCTGGGAGGCCTGGGGTACTTCTGGGGGTGCCATCTGGGGACGGCTGGGACAGGGAGACCGCAGACAGGCCGCAGGCCCGGCCGGGGGGCACCCTGGCCTGACTCCAGCCGCCCTGGGTCTGCGTCAGGAGGGGCCCGGGACTGGCTCAGGCCCGGGAGCAGCAGCCTCGCCAAGCCGGGCGCGGGCGCCAGCTCCCCTGGCAGGGCTGCGGGCATATGGGAGCGCCCGGGCTGGGGCCAGACGCCGCGGGAGGGGGTTGGCAGTGCCGAGAGCCAGCCATCCTTTAATTAGGTGATATGCTTAAAAGTCGCGTGGGGGCGGGGGACACGGCAGTCTGCCTTCAGGAGAAACTTCTCAGCCAAGGGGTCCCGCCCACTGAGCCCGGGAAAGGGGGGTTGGAAGCGGCGGCGGGGGGTAGGGGGTGGGGAGGGGAGGGCTCTCTGAGTCCCCGATGCAGGTGAACATGGCGTGCACCTGTGGACCTTGCTGAGGAGGACACAGGCGGTGTAGGAGCCGAGCCGGAGGCAGACAGCTGCCCGCGTCACCGCTGTGTGACTTGGGACCAGTGACTCGCCCTCTCTGAGCCTCAGTTTTCCGTGTGGAGAACGGGGAGGGCCCCGGCAGCTGCCTCGCAGGCTGGGGGGGGGGGGGTGGTTTAACCGGATGCTGTCTCTGTAATGAGGTCAGCACGTCTGGGGCGCAGGGCGCTCGCTCCTTCACCCACAAATATTTCCTGAGCCCCTGGGAGGTGCAGCGTCTCCGAGGGGCCAGCGTTTCCCAAGAGCAGGTGGAGAGGCGCCGCTCTCCCGCCAGCGAGGGCATCAGTGGGGCAGGAACCGTGCTGAGCGCTGCGGGAGGTGACTGAGTCGGGGCAGGAGGCCTGACGGGGGGTGGGGGTGGGGGGGTCTGTGGGGGGGGGTAGATGTGGGATGGCTCGGGCTCAGGTTCATGGCTCTGTCCCCTGCAGGGCTGCGGGGCAGGGCTGAGCTCCGGGTGGGGTTGGGGTTGTTGAGGTGGGGGGAGCAGGTGGGTGGACACAGTGCCCCCCTTCCGAGTGGGGACTGGCTGAGAGCCACAGCGCCCCGAGCCCCTCGAAGCGGGCGCCTCCGCGGGCAGGCGGTCCCTGGGCTGTGCCAGCTCCCTGGTCTGGGACCCGCCCCCAGGACCTGCCTTCGGGCTGGCGGGGGTGGGGGGTGCCCTGTGACGTGGACCCTGTGCTCACCTCTGACGCCCAGGTTAGTGAGGGAGGGGGGAGGGGTCTGGAACACGGGCCTCCCTGTCGTGGTGATGGTGCGGGTCAGAGCTGAGCCTGGGCGGGGGCCGGAGGGCGGGGGCCGGAGGGTGTGCGGTCCTGGGAAGGCCTCTGGGCGCCGGGTCACTGTGCACGGGGCCGGGCGTCCGTGCCTGCCCGGAGGAGGTGACATGGAGGGCGACGCGCTGTCCCTGGGCCCCGAGACGTGAGGGACGCACCCCAGGCGGCCCAGCACCCCCGTGACCATCCCCGGCAGCAGCGCCGCTGGGACCGCAGGGCCGTGGGCCTTGAGGACAGGCCATGGGCACTGTGCCCGGGCCTCTGCTCAGACTGGAGGCCAGCGGGCTAGGCGGAGGCAGCGCTGGGCACGCCTGGCTGGGGCCAGGGGTCGGGGTGGGGGGGTGAATTATTTCGTTGCCGACGAGGTTGCGTTAGAAGCTAATGAAAAGTGATCGATCCGCAGCGCCTCGCGGTAAGGGAATCCTCAACTCCCACCCGTCTGTTCAGGCAGCTTCCTCGGGTGCCGAGCCCCAGAAACGGTGCCGTACTCACGCCTTGTCTGCGCGGCCAGACGCCTGCCCGCGGCCCGGTGAGGGGGTGAGGGCGAGGGCAGCTCCTGAGGTCTCCGGGCGGGCAGGGCGGGGCTAGGCTGGCTGCGGGGGGGGACGGGGGAGGGGGGGGGCAGGTGCGGCTGTGTGGGTCCCAGTGAGAGGGGCAGGGACAGGCGGGGCTCGGGGCGCTGGGCAGCCGCCTCGCTCAGGACGGGGAGAGCTGATGGGGAGCGGGCAGTGGCTCTGCCGCCTGGGGCTCCTGTCTGTCTAGGAAGGAAGGAGGCGTGCGAAGCCCCCGGCAGGCAGGGCCCAGCACCTGGATGGGGGGGGCGCTGGGGTGGGGCTTACAGGGAGGGACAGATGGCTCCCCAGGGGCGAACGAGGACCAACGGGGCTGGAGGCAGGACTTGCTGTGCCCCTACTGTGTGCAGCCCTGGGACAGGTGCCCCTCCAGGCCCGGGAGAACCCTGGGGGTTAGGGGTCCGAGTCGGGAAAGCCTGCATTTGCCCATGTTGGCCCTGGCTTAAGTCCAGTGTCCCGGCCCCTCGGGGTCCCCCAGCCGGCCCCCCGGCCCCAGGTGGCGGCAGCTGGCTTCCTGTCCGGTCTGAGCAGAGGCAGCTGGGGGTTCTGGCAGCCTTCGGACACACGCGTTAGCCTCCGGCCCCAGGCACAGGCTCCCGTCCGGCTCCTCCCTCCGTGGGCTGGAGCCGCCGCCAGCGCCTCAGTCCCCTCCCTGCGGGTTGCGGTTACACCCGTGGCGGCTTTGCTGGGTTTTGCGAGGATGTAGGGAGTGTGTCGCATGCCTGGTGCTGAGCAGGGGCTCCCCAGGGGCCCAGGAAGACGGGTCCCCAGCCCCAAACGGGCCAGCACCCCAGCCCCGTGCGGCAGGACACAGAGGCGGGGCCGGTCCTTCATCCTGCAGCCACAGAACGTGGTCTCTGACTCGCCCCTCTGCTCCCAGGACAGACCGGGCCCCAGGCCACTGAGATCACAGGAAGCCCAGCCCCGGGCCTGGCCCCCTCCCCCGCCCATCAAGGGAGACGGAGGGGGTGCACAGGGGACCCCGAGCGAGGAAGGAGGAGAGGCCAGAGACCGTGGCCTGCATCTCCTGGACGCCCTCGGGGGGTCCCGCCTTCGCCGGGCAGGCGGCCGGCTCCCACCCTCTGCCACAGCAGCTGTAAGCCCCGCCTTGTGTCCGGCCAGGGCCGGCCGAGGCGGCTCTCAGCTCCCAGGCAGGCAGGGCTGCGAGGGGCGGGGGGGCGGGGGGCGCGGTCGGGATAATGGGGACAGGAGTTCAGGGCGGGTCATTCGCGTGCGAACCGAGAGCTGCAATTTGCTGTCCTCTGGTCTGATTCCTCCGGCTGCTGGCGGCAGTCCTGCGGGGAGACAGCGTCGCCAGCCCCGGCTTTGTCCCTGCCTGTCAGGCGTGGATTGATTCTCTGTCCCCATTTGATCAAATTGCCCACACGCAGTGGGGGTTCGGGAGGAAAGGGGAGATGAGGGAGCCACGCTGGGAAGTCTGTGTCCACCGCACGCAGGCGGCGGGGGGAGGGGGGGCGGCGGGGGGGCGGGGGACAGGCAGTCCGGCTGCCCCAGCTGTGGAGGCTGCAGGGAGACACACGCACACACACACACACACACACATACACTTGCACACACACAGATGCACGCACATGCATGCATACATATATACACAGAGACATGTAGATGCACATGTATGCACACATGTGCATATATACATATGCACACACATGCATACGCATGCACGCACATCCTATGGCTCTGTCCCTCTGCAGAGCCCTGAGTACCCAGGCGTCTGTGGGCACCACGGCCGCGCCTTCCGGAGCTGAGGGCTGCCCTAATGGCAGCAGGGGGCCTGGGTGAGGAGGTGACCACCAGCATTTCCCGTGCGACCTGCCCCGTGGAGATGGTTCCGGAGCTGGGCCACGAGGGAGTTTGCCCCGGTTAGCGGGGCAGGGCTGGCGGGGACAGGCTGGGAGGGAGGTGTGGAGGCTCCCTGGGCGCGGCAGGCCTGGGGCCCAGCTGCGATGAGGGAGGAGGGCTGGGCTGGGTGCGCGGGGTGGGGCAGGCTCTGGGAGGGAGGGGAGGAGATGGAGAGGCTGTCGCTGGTGGGCACACAGGGAGGGGCACGGAGGGGTCCCTCCAGGCCTCTGGGGTCCCCGACCACTCCTGGAGTCTAGAACTGGGCAGAGCGGAGGACTGAGGCCGAGGGAACGGGAATGAACTCTGGGCGGCCAGGCGCTCCGGGACGGCGCCTTCCTGCCCTCCTCCTCCCCTTTGCCCGGCGCTGGCGGGCCATGGCCCAGGAGGCTGCCCGCCGGTCTGGTCAGCCTCCCCACTTCCAGCTGTTGGCGCAGGAACGTGGCCCATCGGCCCCGGCAGCCGGGACAGGGCCGGAGCCTGGGCCGCCCGCTGAGTGGGCAGTCACAGACCACGCTGCCCACACGACCGGGTCAGCGAAAATGAGAAATAACGACCAGGCCAGGGCGGCGGGCCGAGAAAGCCTCCTGGTCACGCAGATCGGCTTCTACCCACCAGGGCGCCCCGAAGAGACGCGAGCTCGTGGTGGGGGATGGTGGGCGGGGCACGGGTAAGGGCGGGCTCGCTGCTTCCTGCTTCTGAGGAAGCTCCAGACACCCAGGGGGCCTTGGAGAAGGGGGCGCCTGTGAGGGCGACTCCACACGGGAGGGGTCATTCTTGGCCCCGGCTCAGCGTGGCCTCTCCCTCTTCCCGGACGGACAGAGCAGAGGCGTCGGCGGGGATGGGTCGCAGCCCCACTGCAGGCGGCCGTGGTGGGTGGGGACCCCGGGAGGCCGTGTGCCTGTGCCCTGGGTGGGTGGGGACCCCAGGAGGCCGTGTGGCTGTGCCCTAAGGGGGAGGGACCCCGGGAGGCCGTGTGGCTGTGCCCTAAGGGGGAGGGACCCCGGGAGGCCGTGTGGCTGTGCCCTGGGTGGGTGGGGACCCCGGGAGGCCGTGAGGCTGTGCCCTGGTGGGTGGGGACCCCGGGAGGCCGTGTGGCTGTGCCCTGGGTGGATGGGGATCCCAGGAGGCCGTGTGGCTGTGCCGTGGTGGGTGGGGACCCCAGGAGGCTGTGTGGCTGTGCCCTGGGTGGGTGGGGATCCCGGGAGGCCGTGTGGCTGTGCCCTGGTGGGTGGGGACCCCGGGAGGCCGTGTGGCTGTGCCCTGGGTGGGTGGGGACCCCAGGAGGCTGTGTGGCTGTGCCCTGGTGGGTGGGGACCCCGGGAGGCCGTGTGGCTATGCCGTGGTGGGTGGGGATCCCGGGAGGCCGTGTGGCTGTGCCGTGGGGAGGAGAGGCCTGGCTGGCTGACTGGGTGCAGGAAAGAGCTGGTGTGGGGAGCGGCTACCGTGTCTGGACAGGTTCAAGCCTCGGACTAATGAGAGGGCACAGTCCACGTGCAAGTCCCCGCGTGGAGGGCAGGGCCCTCCCAGCACCGTGATGGCCAACAGCTGTGGTTGTGAGCGTGAACCTGTGGTCCGCACACCTGGCCCCACGTGCCTGAGCGAGGCGGGCTGGATAGAGTTCAGGTGCAGGTACTTGAGGAGGATCGAAACCCACGAGGATGTTGTAAACACCTTGACCTCGCCCTTCCTTTGCCTCGTGGCAGCTGCTGTAAAATAAAGACACGGCTGGTGGACGCGGGCGCTGTCTCTCCATCAGAGAAGCAGCGTCCCACCCAGACCCAGCTTTCCTCTCTCGTCTGTCTTTTCTAAGCCTTTCACCGCCTCCACTCAGGGTCACCGAACCGGGCTGAGCTGGCGGCACATAAGGCCCTTGGGGCTGAGTAGGCCATGGCCGTGCCGGCTCGCCACAAGCCGGGAGACCCCGAAACCTGGCCCGCTGCCCTTCTCCCTCCATCCGTGTTCCCGGCCTGCGGGGAGGCTGGGCCCAGCTACGGGCCTAGGCTGTGGGCTCTGCCGGCTGCGGCTTGAGACCCAGAAGCACCGGAGTTTCTGGGCTCAGATGCTGGGGGCGGGGTCTGCGGGGGCCCCTGGGCTGGGCAGGAGCCAGAGGGTCTCGGCGGCCCTGCTCCTGGGAGCTCGCTTGGGGGTGGGGAGGCCGGCCAGCGAGGGGTTAAAGCAGGAAGCGGCCGCAGGATGAGTTAAGAAGATGATGTTCTGCGGCTTGACGTCATTTTAATTCCATTCAGGAGCGTTTAATCTCGTTTGCGGATGACTGATCCCGCCGGGGATGATCGGCGCCGCCCTCCTCCGGGGAAGCCGGGCTCCAGCAGACGTGGCATCATCGCCCTCCTGGCCTCCCGGTGGCCTCTGGGTGGGGCGGCACCCAGGACCTGGGCTGGGCATTTACTCAGCACCCGGAACTTTCCAGAAGCCTGCGCCTGCCCCTCCTCACAGCGGCGGCTGGGACACGCCTGCTCCTCGGCCCAGGACAAAGGCCCAGGACACGCTTTGCGCAGGCTCTGGGTCCCGTGACAGCGCGTCCGTGTCAGCCGCGTGGCGCTGTGGGGTCTGAGACCTGGGCCCGTGGAGGGGAATAAGACCCTCTCGGGATGGCCCCGACAGGCCTGAGCTGGGGCCACTGCACCTTCCCGGGGTCCCACGCACCCCTCCATCCAGGTGCTGTCCCCTCCTGCCCCAGGCCTGGAAGCAGCAGCAGCCCCAGGCCCAGCCCCAGCCCCAGCCCCAGTCCCAGGACCAGGCTCAGGCCCAGGGAGGGGAGAAATGGCCTCTGTTATCATCTCCCCCTCTCCGGCACATGGTTTCCTTCCTGCTGGTAACGCCACACTTTCCAGAACCTTCTGCAGGTCACAGGCACTGCTCGCTGGGCCGTGCACTTAGCTGAGCTTGGCCGGGGGGGGGGGGGGGGCGGGGGCGGGGGGGGTGAGGCCCGTGCTGGACACCAGGGCCTGTTTGCATAGGAGCCCCCTGTGAGCTCTGGGGGGACGCAGGGGTCGGCAGGCCAGGCAGGGGGCCGTGCAGGGCTCCCTACATGGCCTGGCAAAGGCCGTGACCCCAGGACTCAAGCCATTGTCCCACCTGAATGAATCCCGAACGCCTGGACATGGGGGGCCGGGTGTGGCCAGAGACGGGTTGTGCTCAGAAAGAGGGACCCTGACATCTCAGACCCACAGGTGTGCCCCGTGGCCGGCACAGGGTCGACCCCAGCACCCAGGCAGCCGCCGTGCCAGGCCCATGCCCATGGCGCCTCGTTGCCGTCGCCCAGGGTGCAGGCCAGGAGGCTTGCTCATGCCTGGGAAGGAAGCCAGGACCCGCGCCGGGCTGGGGGGACAGGGGCTGGAGTCAACGTGCCTTCAAGGTGACCCGTCCTGAGACTGAAGCTCTAGGGCAGTGGTCGGCAAACCGCGGCTCCTTGGCCCCTTGAGTGTGGCTCTTCCACAAAATACCACGTGCGGGCGCGCACGTACAGTGCGATGGAAACTTCCTGGCCCACGCGCAGACGTCGGTTTTCGGCCTGGGCGAGTCCATTTTGAAGAAGTGGTTCTAACGCCGAGCCACACTCAAGGGGCCAAAGGGCCGCATGTGGCTCGCGAGCCGCAGTTTGCCGACCACTGCTCTAGGGTGATTGTCCATCTCTCCACCCACACATCTACCTATCCACCCATCCATCTCCCTACCCACCCACCCACCCACCACCTCATCCATCCACCCACCCACCCACCCCCTCATCCATCCACCCACCCACCCCCTCATCCATCCACCCACCCACCCACCCCCTCATCCATCCACCCACCCACCCACCCCCTCATCCATCCACCCACCCACCCACCCCCTCATCCATCCACCCACCCACCCACCCCCTCATCCATCCACCCACCCCCCCCCTCATCCATCCACCCACCCACCCACCCCCTCATCCATCCACCCACCCACCCCCTCATCCATCCACCCACCCACCCACCCACCCACCCCCTCATCCATCCACCCACCCACCCACCCCCTCATCCATCCACCCACCCACCCACCCCCTCATCCATCCACCCACCCACCCACCCCCTCATCCATCCACCCACCCACCCCCTCATCCATCCACCCACCCACCCCCTCATCCATCCACCCACCCACCCACCCACCCACCCCCTCATCCATCCACCCACCCACCCCCTCATCCATCCACCCACCCACCCACCCACCCACCCCCTCATCCATCCACCCGTCATCCAACATTTATTGGGATCCTGCTGTTTCCTGGGCCTTCTGACAACCAGAGCTGGGTCCTGGGAGCCGAAGGGAACACCCCACGGACAATCTCTCTCTATAAAAGCCCTCGGGAGTTCGACTGCCCGGGAAGGAGTTCGATCG
The DNA here is from genome assembly GCF_963455305.1 of Plecotus auritus. Taxonomy (NCBI): domain Eukaryota; kingdom Metazoa; phylum Chordata; class Mammalia; order Chiroptera; family Vespertilionidae; genus Plecotus; species Plecotus auritus. The sequence goes on along the minus strand of NC_137770.1, from coordinate 3,968,908 downwards.
CTTGCTATGACATGTGCTGACCTCCAGGGGGCGGCGCGGAACGAAGGGAGGTCCTGGCCGGCAGCCGGCAGCCAGCAGCCGCTAGGGACCCTGCCTGTACACAGATCTCGTGCACTGGGCCTCTCGTAATTTTAGTGAGAACAGTGACCGGCCTGAGGCTGGAGCCAGCATAAGGTGACTGCCCACCTCTCCACATCGGGCACAGGTGCCGTGGTCACAGAGGTCTGTGATTGGAGCAGCAAAGCGTGAAGTTCAAAGAGAGCTGGCTGCCGCCCTGCCCTGCCCTGCCCCTCAGCTGTGTGACCCTTGACCTCACTGAGCCTCCCCTGTCTCCTTGGCAGCCTCGGGATGGCAGTCTATCTTCTCAGGTGGCTGGGCCAACAGGTGCGTGTCTGTGGTGGGTGCAGAGGCCCTGCCTCATGCGCCTACTCGGGGGGTCGCTCCTCAGGTGTCCCCTCAGTCCTGGCTGGACTGGACACCAAGGCCTGGGGAGGAGGGCAGGGCCAGAGGCGGGGCGGGGTGGGGGGGCTCTCCTGTCATTGGGTGATCTCATTTGCAAACAACTAATGTCGACAGCAGGAGACCGTGTCCGACAGCCCTCCCGCCCTCCCGCCCCCAGCCCCCCAGGGTGCTCTGTCGCCTTTATCTGCCTCTGCCCTTATTAAACCAGCCAGGAGCCAGCCAACAAACAAGACGATGACATGTAAGAGATGTCGCTCCCCCCTCCTCCATCGCATTCATGAGGCCCGCCTGGCAGGGCGGTGGGGGCCGGAGGCTGCGACTAAGACGCACCCAGGGCCACACTGACCTTTCGCTTTAAGGACGGACGCGAGGACAGGGCTGGTGTGAAGCTGGGCAGTGCCTGGCCTCAGCGATTGCCCTTCATCAGTGAACATTCGTGTCCCCCTCAGGCCCGAGGGAACCGGAAGAGCTCACCCCACCCCCCACTCGGAGAGGCTTGTCTCCTGGCCTGGGAGGTGCCCACCCCACACCCGAGGTGGAGGGCCGGGTGCAGACAGGTGCCCCGCAAACAGGAGGAGAGGCTGGGGGGCCGGGGAGATGGTGGGTTCTCAGGGGGAAGGGTCGGCAGCGGGGAGACGTGGGTGGAGGGAGCAGCGTCAGAGGGCAGGACCACGGAGGGAGGCGGATCCCACGCCCCCTGCGGTGGGGAGGGAGCCACCCGCTGCTCTCCCGGGCCGCTGGCGCCCTCACTGTTCCCGCCACTCCCACTGCTGCACCCATTGCCGTCACTGCTGCGCCATCGCTGCTCCTAACTCCTGCGACCCCGCTCCTACTGTCTGGGTGTTGGGCAGCAATCGGGTGCACCCGATGCTCACGGGCTTTCTAAGCACCAGGCCATCTCGTGACATCACCCCCTCGCTGCCCCGCCGGGAGCTGGGGTCGCAGCTGCCCCAGGGGCATCCGGGAGACTTCCGGGCCTCCAGGGCAGGTGGGGGGGCCGGGGTTTGCCAGGCCGGGGCTCCTCCCGGGAGCCGGTGCCTAGACCTGCGTGCGGGGACCCGGTGGACTCCCCTCCAGGCACGGTCGCCTTCGCGGAATGAGGACCCACGGGGGTTTGCCGGGTCTGGTGCCGGCCCCGGGCCCCCTGGATCGCCGTGGAGTGGGGGCTCGGCCGCTGTGGGGGGACTGCATGCCGACCCTGGGCACCTTCTGACACCCCCGCACCTCCCGTGACAGCAGGCGTGTCCCCGTCCTCAGAGTGTTCGTCCTGACCCCGTGCAGTGCGGCCGGGGCTCTGCCTGGCGCAGGCGGGGTCGGCTCAGCTGCTGGTGCTCTCATCTGTCTGCAGGTGACACGTCTCAACAGAGTGTGCATGTGACATGCCTGCTGGACCCAGGAGCTCACCTGTGCTGTGCTGGCCTGATCACAGACCGTCCAGCCCCGGGGGCACCCCACGGGCTCCTCCTTCTCCAGGCTGCCCCCCCAAATGCTCGCAGGAGCCCTGGTGGAGCCTCCCCTAATTTCTGCAGTTGTTTCTGCCTTTTATGGGGCAAATGGAGAGGAGAGGAGAGCAGGCACCCGATGGCCCGTCCCTCAGGGGTGTGGCCCCCGCGTCCTTGTCCCGGGCCAGGGTGCGGGGGGGCAGACCCAGACTCACTCCCACTGCGAGCTGGTGCCCGCTGAGCCCGGCCAGCCGGCCAGGGTCCACCTGGGGGCCAACGCTGGTCAACAGCACAGACTCTGGACCCAGGCGCCGGGTTCAAGTCCCAGCGCCTCGGCCAGCTGTGTGACCTCAGGCACGTGGCTCGCCCTCTCTGGGTGGCAGCTGCTCCTCTGTGGAGCGGGGAGACGCAGCACCGCCCGCCCTGGGCCGGGTGAGGGCTGCAAGCGGGGACCCGGCAGGACAGCCACGGCAAGCGCTCGCACCATCGTCACGTTACCGCAGACGGCTGGGCCGGAGGTTCAACAGCCGCCTTAGCCACGCGGCCAGTAGCCCTCCCGGAGGTGAGTGAGGCTGCCGAGCTGGGTCCCGGGCCCTGCGGCACCCCAGGAGCCCTGTCTGTGTCCTTCTGTCCTTCCGTCTTTCCGTCCTGCAGTCCCGGGGCCTGAGGATGAGCAGGTCTGGGGAGACTGGACCCCCTACCTGTCTGCCCTCTCCTCCTGGGGCGTCTGCACACCCCACTGCGGGTGCCCCGGGCGGCACCTGCCTTTTCCATCACCCCTCCCTGGCTTCCTGCCCCCCCCCCCCGCCACCCCCTCCCCTCCCGCTCCCCGCCCTTCCTCAGGCCAATCAGGGTGGGGCTGTGCACCCAGCTGGGCCCGGAAACAGGTCCAGGGCAGACAGACAGGAGCGGCCGTCCATCACGGCGGAGGCTGGAAGTGACCTGCTGCTGGGGACATGGGGAGAAACAGGCGTGGAGGCTGGCGATGGACAGGAGCTTCCGGTGGCGCTGGCACGCCTGGCACAGGGCCCAGGAGTGCGGTCACTGGGGCTGCCTCTTACCCAACCCCCGCCGGCCTCCCAGAGCGGCCAGCTGCCCCCCTGCAGCCCTGGGGTCACTCATGCTCTGGGGGGGGGGCGGGCAGGGAGACGCAGGGCGGGGGGACGTGGGGCGGGGAGACGGGGAGCGGGGGGATGTGGGGCAGGGAGACGTGGGGCGGGGGGATGTGTGGGGGGACGCGGGGCGGGGAGATGTGGGGCGGGGGGATGTGGGGCAGGGAGACGTGGGGCGGGGGGATGTGGGGCGGGGGGACACTGGGCAGGGGGATGTGAGGCAGGGAGACGGGGGGCGGGGGGGCACTGGGCAGGGGGATGTGGGGCAGGGAGACGCAGGGCGGGGGGATGTGAGGCAGGAAGACGGGGGGCGGGGGGGTGTGGGGGGGGCTGTGGGGCAGGGGGATGTGGGGCGGGGGGACACTGGGCATGGGGACACTGACCCCTGGAGGTGGGCAGGACCTGGGCCACTCGGGCATGATGAGGTTAGACATTTTGGGGGTCTTGGAGGGTAGGCAGGAGTTTGCCACTTCGGGGACCAGCGCTGCCCTGAGCAGAGCCCCACAGCAGGCCCGGCTGCTGGGGACACGTCTGGGGCTGGTCCCTTCCTGCGGAGAGCTGGGGATCCCTCTGTTCACATCCTGGGGCCTCAGGGACACCCCTGCCAGCCTCAGCCACGCGGTCACTGCCCTCAGCACGGTCCTTCCGCCTGGCCGGCTGGCCTGTGCCCCTGCTCGCTGTTCTTGCAGCCGCCGGGCGTGGGAGTAGAGCCACATGGTGGATGGGACCCCGTGGTCACGAAGGACACATCCCAGCTACCTGGAAGCCACATGCCTCCAGGAGCAGGCGCTCGGGCCGAGGCTGCCACTCAGGACCCCCCCCGGGCCACCCACCCCAACGGGAGTGGGGAGTTGATGGACGGGCACTGCCACATCCTGGGCAGGGGCACCAGTCCTGGCCCTGCAGGCAGCAGCTGGCCCACGCCCCCAGGAGCCGCCAGCCCCTGCAAGGGCCCGCGCCCCGGCGGTCAAGGCCTCCACCCCGGACACAGCCGCATGGCCGAGCCTGTGGTCACTAACCGGAGACTCGGTGAGCTGCAGGCGCAGACAGGCCGTGAGCGCAGGGACCCTCCACGGATGAGGCCACTCTCCCCGTGGAGGGGCCGCCTGTGCCCTTTGGTTGATGCGGGGACACCCACTGCCAGCCAGAGAGGCCTGGGGTCCCCCAACCCCCACAGGGGGACCCCGACCCCAACTCAAAGGCCCCTCCCTGAACCTTGGGTGCCGACACCCGCAGCGGCCGATCATCACGGCAGACAGCGCCCAGCCCCGTGAGGCCAGCACAGGGCGTCCAGCCTGGCTGCGTGGCCAGGAGGCCCTGCCAACCTCGGCCTCACAAGGACGCCCCGCAGCTCCCGCCGGCTCCCTGCTTCCTGCTCGCAGCTGCCGCGCGGCGGGAGGCCGCCACCTGCCCCCCCTCCCCCCCCCCCGCCAGCCGGATGCAGGCAGCCCTGTGGCGTGTCATGAGGCAGACTTCAAGGTCAAAAGGGGTGCGGGCACGGCGCTGGGTGACAGCCCAGGTAATGAGACCTGACAGGTGGAGGTGGAGGCGCTGGGGGAGGCGCGCGTGTCTGCGGGGGGGCCGCCAGCCCAGCCGGGGCGCCTGTCTTCCTCGGCCCCCTCAGCCTCCTTCACACTCGGCTGCTCGTGGGACATTCAGGGTCAGTTCTGGAGGCTCTGAGCCCAAGCGGCCAGGCAGGGCCCGGGCTCCTGGGAGCCACCGGCCTCGCGCCCAGCCTGCCCCCCCCGCCCCCCGCCCCGTACCAAGGAGAGGCGATCGTGCCCACAGACGCCTGGAGGGGGGGCGGGGGGGACTGTCCCCTGCCTTCCAGCCTCTTCACAGCGTGACTCCCGCTGACCAGCGGCTCCAGGAGCACAGGGCCAGGCCCTCAGGGCCTCAGCTCTGGCCGGGTCAGGGTGGGCACTCAGGGTGGGCGCTCAGGGTGGGGGCTCAGGGTGGGGGCTCAGGGTGGGGGCTCAGGGTGGGGGCTCAGGGTGGGGGCTCAGGCTGGGTGTGTGGGAACACTCCTTGGCTCAGTGAGCCTCCTGGGACGCCCCGTTGTGCCTAGGCTTTGGCTGGGAAGAGAGTTGGGGGGCCAGGGAGCCAGGCACCCCCTTTTCCTCCAGTGCCCTCCCTGCCTGCCCTACAGGCCCCTGGAGGTCTCTCCCAGCCGCCTGAGGGCCATATCCTCCCAGCCCGGGGCCCGGGAGGCCCCCTGACCCAGCCCTGCAGGTGAGGGAGGCCGCAGAGCCCTTTCCCAGCAGTCAGGGAGAAGGAAGTGGGGTGCGGGCCTCTCTGGCTGGAGCTGCCCCAGACCTCCCCCTCCCGCTCACCCCTCCCTGTCCCCTCCCCTCCTCCTCCCCCCTCCCTGTCCCCTCCCCTCCTCCTCCCCCCTCCCTGTCCCCTCCCCTCCTCCTCCCCCCTCCCTGTCCCCTCCCCTCCTCCTCCCCCCTCCCTGTCCCCTCCCCTCCTCCTCCCCCCTCCCTGTCCCCTCCCCTCCTCCTCCCCCCTCCCTGTCCCCTCCCCTCCTCCTCCCCCCTCCCTGTCCCCTCCCCTCCTCCTCCCCCCTCCCTGTCCCCTCCCCTCCTCCTCCCCCCTCCCTGTCCCCTCCCCTCCTCCTCCCCCCTCCCTGTCCCCTCCCCTCCTCCTCCCCCCTCCCTGTCCCCTCCCCTCCTCCTCCCCCCTCCCTGTCCCCTCCCCTCCTCCTCCCCCCTCCCTGTCCCCTCCCCTCCTCCTCCCCCCTCCCTGTCCCCTCCCCTCCTCCTCACCCCTCCCTGTCCCCTCCCCTCCTCCTCCCCCCTCCCTGTCCCCTCCCCTCCTCCTCACCCCTCCCTGTCCCCTCCCCTCCTCCTCACCCCTCCCTGTCCCCTCCCCTCCTCCTCCCCCCTCCCTGTCCCCTCCCCTCCTCCTCACCCCTCCCTGTCCCCTCCACTCCTCCTCCCCCCTCCCTGTCCCCTCCCCTCCTCCTCCCCCCTCCCTATACCCTTCCCTTCTCCTCCCCCCTCCCTATACCCTCCCCTCCTCCTCACCCCTCCCTGTCCCCTCCACTCCTCCTCCCCCCTCCCTGTCCCCTCCCCTCCTCCTCCCCCCTCCCTATACCCTTCCCTTCTCCTCCCCCCTCCCTATACCCTCCCCTCCTCCTTACCCCTCCCTGTCCCCTCCCCTCCCCCTCCCTGGCCCTCCCCCTCCCCCCCACAGGTGTGGGTCTTTTAGAATTCATCCCTCCCCCACTCCTAAATGCACAGAGAATGGGTTTTAAAGCCTTTTTACTGGGACATTTGTCAAGGGTCATCTTCCATTACAGAGAAGACCGCTCTCCAGCTGGGTGTGGAGGGGGGTCCTGAGGGCACCTGCTCCCTCCCGTCAGCCCCTGCCACCCCCAGTTCTTCCTCCCAGGCTGGCCCGGCTGCATCCTTAGGAGCAGGGCGCCCAGGACATGGGAGGTGACTATGCCATTGGCAGGGGGCTGTGCCCAGAGGAGGGAGGCAGGGCCGGGGCTGCACATGCACAGCTGGGGGTGGGAGAGCAGAGGCCGGGCATGCGGCCCTGAGGCAGAGACCGGGAAGGGGGGCCGATGGGTACCTGGGTAGGGAGTGAGCTCCCTGCCAGCAGAGGTATGCGAGCAGAGGCAGGCGGCGGCCTTTCTGGTGGGGAGGTGGGTCGGGTGGTCCCGGGCAGGTCTGGGCAGGAGGAGGAGGGTCTCCAGTCCCCGGGGGGGGGGGGCTGTGTGAGTTGAGCAGGGTTGGGGCTCAGTGTTTCTCACAGAGCCTGCGCAGAGGTCATGGTGCCCCTTAACACCTGGTAATTAACACCCTCCCTGCGCAGCCATAGTCCAGGGCTCAGCCATAACCCAGGGCTCAGCCATAACCCAGGGCTCAGCCATAACCCAGGGCTCAGCCATAACCCAGGGGCTCAGCCATAACCCAGGGGCTCAGCCATAACCCAGGGCTCAGCCATAACCCAGGGCTCACCCATAACCCAGGGGCTCAGCCATAACCCAGGGCTCAGCCATAACCCAGGGCTCACCCATAACCCAGGGGCTCACCCATAACCCAGGGGCTCAGCCATAACCCAGGGCTTACCCATAACCCAGGGGCTCAGCCATAACCCAGGGCTCACCCATAACCCAGGGGCTCACCCATAACCCAGGGGCTCACCCATAACCCAGGGGCTCACCCATAACCCAGGGCTTACCCATAACCCAGGGGCTCACCCATAACCCAGGGGCTCACCCATAACCCAGGGCTTACACATAACCCAGGGGCTCAGCCATAACCCAGGGCTTAGCCATAACCCAGGGGCTCACCCATAACCCAGGGGCTCACCCATAACCAGGGCTCAGCCATAACCCAGGGCTCACCCATAACCCAGGGGCTCAGCCATAACCCAGGGCTTACCCATAACCCAGGGGCTCAGCCATAACCCAGGGCTCACCCATAACCCAGGGGCTCACCCATAACCCAGGGGCGCCGCCTTCTTGTGAAAACGACCTTGCGAGATGATTTCCAGCTTCATCAGCGTCCCACCCATACACCCCAACCGCAGCCTGGCTCCTCCTGACTTCCCGCACGTGTGCGTGTGCGTGTACGTGTGTGTGTGCGTGCGTGTGCCTTCCTCCTGGCGGGCCCCAGGTGTGGGTCCCTGTGTGTGGGTCTCCCCCGGACCCTCCTGCCTCCGGGGACTCAGGAGCCCTCTGCACGGACGGGAGCCAGGCACCGTGTGGCCCCCCTGATGGTGGGCAGGGTGGACCCCACGGAACAGCCACGTCTGGGCCACGTGTCCCCTCGTGTGCCTCTGTGCTCTCGCCGCGGGAACACGCAGGGCTTTGAGGTGGTGAGGCAGCAGGAGTTTAATGCCTACAGGAACATAATTGTGTTTTTATTGCTCGTTCCAGCTCAGTTAATTACATAGCAACCGCCGGTGCGTTTCGCTGTCACAGGCTCCCGCCCCCGCCCCGGTCCTCCCACACGCTTCCCACACACCCGCCTCTGATGCCCGGGCGCCCTCATCCGGGTCAGGGCAGCGAAGGGCAGTGCCCAGGGACTGGAAGGGCGGGCAGTGCCCAGGCCCCATCTGCCAGGTCCTTCCAGAGGGTTCTGCCCGGGAGGCCCGGTGCCTCTCGCCCCTGCCTGCTCCGCCCCTGCCCATTTCACCCCTGCCGGGGGGGTCTTCCCGGGTGGGGCGACCCGCTGGGCTCAGCTCCGCCACCAGCCGGGAAACGGCTCCACACGGCGCCACGGCTGGGCCGGCGAGAGGGGCAGGGCCGCGTGGGCCGGGCGAGGACGTGCGGGCGAGCAATGGGCACGCGCCCCCGAGCTGATGCTGAGGCCGTCCACGCCACTGTGGGGCCCACCAGCCGGGGCGCTGCCCACAGTCCCAAGAGCAGCTCGGAAGCGAGAGCCTCCGGGGACGGGGCTGCCTCCCAGCTCCTCTGGGGAGAGATCGCGACCAAAGTCCTTCTAATTCATCTCCGGAAAGCAAGCGAGAGCCATTCCCAAGGACGCCGCTCTGCTCGCATGAGTGGTGGGAGGGGGCATGACGGGTGTGTGTGTGTGTGTGTGTGTGTGTGTGTGTGTGTATGTGTGAGCATGCGGGACTGTGTGAGCGTGTGGGATTGTGTGTGTGTGTGTGTGTGTGTGTGTGTGTGTGAGCATGCAGGATTGTGTGTGAGCGTGTGGGATTGTGTGTGTGTGTGAGCGTGTGGGATTGTGTGTGTGTGTGAGCGTGTGGGATTGTGTGTGAGCGTGTGGGATTGTGTGTGTGTGTGAGTGTGTGGGATTGTGTGTGAGCGTGTGGGATTGTGTGTGTGTGAGCGTGTGGGATTGTGTGTGAGCGTGTGGGATTGTGTGTATGTGTGAGCGTGTGGGATTGTGTGTGAGCGTGTGGGATTGTGTGTGAATGTGTGGGATTGTGTGTGAGCGTGTGGGATTGTGTGTGTGTGTGAGCGTGTGGGATTGTGTGTGAGCGTGTGGGATTGTGTGTGTGTGTGAGCGTGTGGGATTGTGTGTGAGCGTGTGGGATTGTGTGTGTGTGTGAGCGTGTGGGATTGTGTGTGTGTGTGAGCGTGTGGGATTGTGTGTGTGTGTGAGCGTGTGGGATTGTGTGTGAGCGTGTGGGATTGTGTGTGTGTGTGAGCGTGTGGGATTGTGTGTGTGTGTGAGCATGCAGAATTGTGTGTGTGTGAGCGTGTGGGATTGTGTGTGAGCATGTGGGATTGTGTGTGTGTGTGAGCATGCGGAATTGTGTGTGAGCGTGTGGGATTGTGTGTGTGTGTGAGCATGCAGGATTGTGTGTGAGCGTGTGGGATTGTGTGAGTGTGTGAGCATGCAGGATTGTGTGTGAGCGTGTGGGATTGTGTGAGTGTGTGAGCATGCAGGATTGTGTGTGAGCGTGTGGGATTGTGTGAGTGTGTGTGAGCGTTTGTGTGGGATTGTGTGTGAGCGTGTGGGATTGTGTGACTATGTGTGAGTGTGTGTGATTGTGTGTGAGTGCACAGGATTGTGTGTGAATGTGTGTGAGTGTGCTGTCCACGGCCTCACCCGCGGCCTCACCCAGGACCAGGGGGGGAGGTGCCAGAGGCCTCACCGGGACCGGGGGGGGGGGAGGTACCCACAGAGGCCTCACCGGACCAGGGGGGGAGGTGCCACAGGGGCCCCTCTGCCTCGAGGGAAGGGCTCGGTGGGCTCGGTGCTCGGGCGGGCGCTGCGCCAGGGCTGCTCGGACAGTGTCTGTCCCGCCGGCGGCCCGGGGACAGGCGGGTCAGCCAGCAGAGAGGTCGCCGTGACACCGATCTCCCGGGAGGCAGCGTCCCGGCAGCCGGTGATTGGGCGGCTCAGGAGTAAATTACCTGCAGCTGCAGCGAGGCTGCCCCTCAGCTGGGGCATCCCAAGGTCAGGCTCCGAGGCGGCGCGGTTACCGAAAAGCAACGGAAACGGAATTTAAAATTCAAAGCCGCGGAGCGAGGGGTGGGGGCCTGGGGGGTCAGGGTCGTTCGCATCTTTATTTTGCCGACGGAGAGCTGCACCAGAAGCGGCTCTGACATCAATCTGACGGGAAATAAACCTGGAACGAAGCTGACTCCGTTTCCCCAACGCCAGTCCCCCTCTGCCTGGGCCGTCTCACCCCACCCCTCGCCCCAGCACCTACGTGGCCTCTGCCCATGTCCTCCCTGCCACGCCCTCCGCTCTCTGCCACCTCACCCTGTGTCCAGGGACCTTCCCCCCCCCCCCCGGGCCCGTGGTGTCGGGACTTCCCAGGGCTCCTCCATGGACCACGCCAGCCCATCAGGACACGCTCTCCCCCCACGAGCATGTCCCTCCAGCTGCCGCTTTACCGTCACACCCATGTCCGCCTGCCACCGCCTCGTCCTCACGGCCTCACCCTGCCCGTGCCATCACCTCGTCCTCACGGCCTCACCCTGCCCGTGCCATCACCTCGTCCTCACGGCCTCACCCTGCCCGTGCCATCACCTCGTCCTCACGGCCTCACCCTGCCCGTGCCACTGCCTCGTCCTCACGGCCCCACCCTGCCCGTGCCATCACCTCGTCCTCACGGCCTCACCCTGCCCGTGCCATCACCTCGTCCTCACGGCCTCACCCTGCCCGTGCCACCGCCTCGTCCTCACGGCCTCACCCTGCCCGTGCCATCACCTCGTCCTCACAGCCCCACCCTGCCCGTGCCACCACCTCGTCCTCACAGCCCCACCCTGCCCGTGCCACCGCCTCGTCCTCACGGCCTCACCCTGCCCGTGCCACCATCTCGTCCTCACGGCCTCACCCTGCCCGTGCCACCGCCTCGTCCTCACGGCCTCACCCTGCCCGTGCCACCATCTCGTCCTCACGGCCTCACCCTGCCTGTGCCATCACCTCGTCCTCACAGCCCCACCCTGCCTGTGCCATCACCTCGTCCTCACAGCCCCACCCTGCCCGTGCCACCGCCTCGTCCTCACAGCCCCACCCTGCCCGTGCCACCGCCTCATCCTCACAGCCCCACCCTGCCCGTGCCATCACCTCGTCCTCACGGCCTCACCCTGCCCGTGCCACCGCCTCGTCCTCACGGCCTCACCCTGCCCGTGCCACCGCTTCGTCCTCACGGCCCCACCCTGCCCGTGCCATCACCTCGTCCTCACGGCCCCACCCTGCCCCTGCCACCACCTCGTCCTCACGGCCTCACCCTGCCCGTGCCATCACCTCGTCCTCACGGCCTCACCCTGCCCGTGCCACCGGATGTCGCTTCTAGGATGCGCCCTGAACACTCACACCGCAGGTGGCTTTGAGGCTGGCTTTCACGCGGCATAACTGACAGCCACGCATGTTGTTGGCATGTCCATGACGTGCTCCTTTAAAAAACGTGTGGATTGATTTCAGAGAGAGAGAGAGAGAGACAGAGAGAGGGGGACACTGGCTTGTTCATGGCTGGATGCACTCACTGGGCTCTGCCCTGCCACCCCCTCCCGACCCCCCCAATCCCAGAGGCACCGGCTCTGCCCTGCCCACCCCCCCGACCCCCCAAATCCCAGAGGCACCGGCTCTGCCCTGCCCACCCCCCCGACCCCCCAATCCCAGAGGCACCAGCCCTGCCCTGCCCACCCCCCCGACCCCCAACCCCAATCCCAGAGGCACCGGCTCTGCCCTGCCCACCCCCCTGACCCCCCCAATCCCAGAGGCACCGGCTCTGCTCTGCCCACCCCCCCGACCCCCCACCCCAATCCCAGAGGCACCGGCTCTGCCCTGCCCACCCCCCCGACCCCCCCCAATCCCAGAGGCACCGGCCCTGCCCTGCCCACCCCCCCGACCCCCCCAATCCCAGAGGCACCGGCCCTGCCCTGCCCACCCCCCTGACCCCCCCACCCCAATCCCAGAGGCACCGGCTCTTCCCTGCCCACCCCCCCCGACCCCCCACCCCAATCCCAGAGGCACCGGCTCTGCCCTGCCCACCCTCCCGACCCCCCAATCCCAGAGGCACCGGTTCTGCTCTGCCCACCCTCCCGACCCCCCAAATCCCAGAGGCACCGGCTCTGCTCTGCCCACCCTCCCGACCCCCCAATCCCAGAGGCACCGGTTCTGCTCTGCCCACCCTCCCGACCCCCCAATCCCAGAGGCACCGGTTCTGCTCTGCCCACCCTCCCGACCCCCCAATCCCAGAGGCACCGGTTCTGCTCTGCCCACCCTCCCGACCCCCCAATCCCAGAGGCACCGGCTCTGCCCTGCCCATCCCCCCGACCCCCCAAATCCCAGAGGCACCGGCTCTGCCCTGCCCATCCCCCCGACCCCCCACCCCAATCCCAGAGGCACCGGCTCTGCCCTGCCCACCCCCCCGACCCCCCAAATCCCAGAGGCACCGGCTCTGCCCTGCCCACCCCCCCCGACCCCCCACCCCAATCCCAGAGGCACTGGCTCTGCCCTGCCCACCCCCCCGACCCCCCACCCCAATCCCAGAGGCACCGGCTCTGCCCTGCCCACCCCCCTGGCCCCCCACCCCAATCCCAGAGGCACTGGCTCTGCCCTGCCCACCCACCCCCCGACCCTCCCCACCCCAATCCCAGAGGCACCGGCTCTGCCCTGCCCACCCCCCCGACCCCCCAATCCCAGAGGCACCAGCCCTGCTCTGCCCACCCCCCTGACCCCCCCAATCCCAGAGGCACCAGCCCTGCCCTGCCCACCCCCCTGACTCCCCCAATCCCAGAGGCACCAGCCCTGCCCTGCCCACCCCCCTGACCCCCCCAATCCCAGAGGCACCAGCCCTGCCCTGCCCACCCCCCTGACCCCCCCAATCCCAGAGGCACCGGCTCTGCCCTGCCCACCCACCCCCTGACCCCCCACCCCAATCCCAGAGGCACCGGCTCTGCCCCGCCCCAGTTGAATCTTCTCGAGGAGACACAGGCTCCGCCATCTCCCTCGTTAGCCCGGGATTTATCCTTCGCCGGGGCTCAGGCAGCTACGACGCTGTTTCACGTTTGAGCTCCCGGATCTTGTTGTTTCTCTCCTGCTCCGTTCTTCTCATCCCTAATGGTTTATGTCATAAACACTCTCATTACCGCCGTGGCAGGGGGAGTTTGGAGAGAAAATAATGAGGTGCATACGCGCAGCCTGCGGTCTGAACGGGAACCCCGCGGGGGCAGCGCGGCGTCTCCTGGCTGCCAAGCGCTTACAAGCCCGCGCCCCCTCCTCTCCCGGGAAAGGCTCGCCCCCAGGCCCGCCCCTGGGGTCGGCCGCCTTCTCTTGCCCACCGGTCGGCGTCCTTCTCTGTTTTGTGCGTCATCTCTCGTCATCCGGATGCGATGCAGGTATGTGGCCCAGACTTCTCCGACTTCTCTCTCCGCCGTATGCTCTCCTCCGGGCAATGGAACCTCCATCAGAACGTGGGGAAACGCGTCAGAATGTTCCTCGACGGTCTGTCCTTGTGGGTCTTCTTGAGGAATTCTTTTCTCTCCCACTGTCGTTTCTTTATTTTATTTTTTTAAAATATATTTTATTGATATTTTACCGAGAGGAAGGGAGAGGGATAGAGAGTTAGAAACATTGATGAGAGAGAAACTTCGATCAGCTGCCTCCTGCACACCTCCCACCGGGGATGTGCCTGCAACCAAGGTACATGCCCCTGACCAGAATCGAACCCGGGACCCTTCAGTCCGCAAGCCGACGCTCTATCCACTGAGCCTAACCAGTTTCGGCTCATTTCTTTATTTTTATTTAATATATTTTTATTGATTTCAGAGAGGAAGGGAGCCGGGGAGAGAGAGAGAAACATCAATGATGAGAGAGACTCATTAATCGGCCGCCTCCCGCACGCCTCCTACTGGGGATCGAGCCCACACCCCGGGCATGTGCCCTTGACAGGGAATCGAACTGGGACCCCCCAGTCCGCAGGCCGACGCTCTCTCCACGGAGCCACACCAGCTCTGGCTGGCCCCTCCCGTTTCCATCACGCTTCTCGGTTCTTGTCCTTGATCGCCGAGATTTATTCCTAAGCCCGGTGTGAGGTAGGGATTCATTGCTAGGTGTTTTCAAATATGTAAAGCCAGTTTCCCAGCATCTTCTTCAAAGAAACCTCCATTCTTCTTCACGCTGACCTGCACGGCTTAGCCTAAGCGAGCTGCGATCTCCCACGGAGACGCATGGAGCGGGCCCCCTTCCTTCCTGCTGTGCTGCTGCCATTCAGCATCGACACCCACGGGTCCCGGGGCCTCCGCTTCCTCAGAATCCCCGATGCGCGTGGGGCAAGCCCCAGCTGTCCCGCCTCCGGCACCGCCTGGCTGATCTCCCTCCTCTGCTCACGTACAATATTTAAAATCAGTGTGTCGGATTGCATGCGAAGACCTGTGGGATTTTTGCTCTAATTGTATTCAGCCTTTACGTCAGTGTTGGGGAAGTTCACGTCTCTCGGGAACACACACGCGGTCCCTCCTCCTTGTGCTGAGGGTTCCTGTGAGGCCTTGCAATCGCGCTGTCATGATCTCCCCATAGAGCGTTCACATACTTCTTCTTGCTTTGATTCCTCGGGACTTGGTGTATTTTTTTGTTGGTATTATAAATGGCATTTCACATTTTTCCATTTTTCTAACCGATTGTGGTTGATGCTGACGTGTGGGAATGCAACTGGGCTTGGGATATTGGTTGTGTATCCAGCAAATTTGCTACATTTCTTATTGTACATGAAGTTTCTTACTTATGTGCACACAGACGCACACACGGATGATATTTTCTCTACTTCTTTTTTTTTTAAATATATTTTATTGATATTTTACAGAGAGGAAGGGAGAGGGATAGAGAGCTAGAAACATCGATGAGAGAGAAACATCAATCAGGTGCCTCCTGCACACCCCCCACTGGGGATGTGCCCGCAACCAAGGTACATGCCCTTGACCAGAATCGAACCCGGGACCCTTCAGTCCGCAGGCCGATGCTCTATCCACTGAGCCAAACCAGCTAGGACTTTTCTCTACTTCTTATGCGTTTATTCATCGCCTTCCGTGGCTAAACCGGGTAGGAACCTGGGTTCACTTCTTAAGAATTGTGGTCAAACACACCAGTAGCCTCGCATTTCCGTGCACCTTCACTCTGTGCAGCCATCCTCCCATTTTCTCCAGAACTTTCTCTCCTTCCAAATGGAACCTCTGTCCCATTGCACATCTCCCCGCGCCCCGCCCCAGCACCACCATCGCTGTCTGCACCCAGGAAGCGGACTCCTGGGGGACCTGAGGGAGGGGTCACCCACCCTGTCCTGTGAGTAACTGTTGACTTTGGAATGAAATGTGAGTAACACCTGAAAGAGAGCAAATAGTATGGGTGACAGCCAAACCAGCCGAGGGGGTAATAAGAGGGAAAAAAAGCTGAGTCCACGTGAAGGCTAAAAAGAGAAGAAAAAAGAACAGAGGGAAAGCACCAATAGGAATGAGGATGGAGAAATTAGGGGCGGAGCCTGTGACCCCACCCCCCCACACAGGTGAGTGCCTGCAGCGCCACCTGTAGGCTGGAGGAGCACATGGCAACCCGCTACCCACCCTAGCTCAGTGCCTTGGATCCCTGGGGCCCAGCTCTGGGGTTCCGGAGGACAAGACCCCTTAGAGGCAATGCCACCCACAGCACCCAGGGCCCAGGCTGGATGCCCTGCCACCCACAGCACCCAAGGCCCAGGCTGGGTGCACTGCCACCCACAGCACCCAGGGCCCAGGCTGGGTGCACTACCACCCACAGCACCCAGGGCTCAGGCTGGGTACCCTGCCACCCCCAGTACCCAGGATCCAGGCTGGGTACCCTGCCACCCACAGCACCCAGGATCCAGGCTGGGTGCCCTGCCACCCACAGCACCCAGGATCCAGGCTGGGTACCCTGCCACCCACAGCACCCAGGGCCCAGGCTGGGTGCCCTGCCACCCACAGCACCCAGGGTCCAGGCTGGGTGCCCTGCCACCCACAGCACCCAGGGCCCAGGCTGGGTGCCCTGCCACCCACAGCACCCAGGGTCCAGGCTGGGTGCTGCCGGCTTGCAGAGGACTCTGCCAAGGATTCCGAGAGGAGCAGTGGTCCCGCCGTAAAGCAACACGTGACGCTGTAAAAGGAGTTTAATCGCGCGCACGGGCGGGCCTTGCACTTAATTTATCGCTCTGCAAAATTAAAGCCGTGCGGCTCCCGTTACTCATGCGGCTCCGAGTTATTCATGGGACCCCGTCAGAGCCGGGGGGATTCCACGTTAGGCCGCGGAACGCCACGTTTTACAAAGGCCCCCCGAGTCCCCAGGGTCCCGGCCAGGGCTGGACAGCGCCCTCGAGTCCCTTTGGAAGGGGCAAGGCGTCTGTCTGTGCTCGCCCCCCTCCCCCCGCCCCCACCCCGTGAGAAATCGAGGCTCTGGGTGCCTGCCTCTCCCACGCACCCAGGGGCCAGGTGTTTGCCGTGCCTGCTCCCCCTCGCCCAGTCCCAGGGCCCAGATTTGAATTCAGGAAACACGCGGCGGGAGCTGTCCGCGCCGGCGGTGCTGACCGCGGTGCTGACGCGGTGACTCGGAGACCCGGGCATGGCTTGGTCCGTCCTTTGGTCCGTCCTTTGGCCCGAGGAGGGGCAGGACAGGCTGGAGGCCTCTCTCACGGGAGGAGAGAAGCTGGTCCGGTCTGCGCCAAGGCGGACACTCCCTGCGAGGCACGTGTTCAAGCCGTGACACCAGGACGGAGGGGCAGGCCGGAGCCTCCGGCCGAGCCCTGCGCCTCATTAGCCGGCTGGTAAGGCTGTTGGTGTCAATACGCTGGGGAGGGGGGCCGGGGCGGGCAGAACGGCTGCTCAGCGGCTGCCTAACCAGGCGGGAAGTTGGGGTGAGCGGCCCCGGCGAGGCCCATCGGCTCACCAATGGGCCGTGGCAGCCCCTTCACGCTCCTGTCTGCAGGGCCCGGGGAAGGGGAGTGGAGGCCCCGGGGAGCCCAGGGCAGGCAGCCCCTGGCGGCCACTCACCCAGACCAGCCAAGCACCCGTCCCAGTGGGAGGCGCTGTGCCACCCAGGGGGGTGCTCACTGCCCGCCCTGCCGGGCCCCCCACCTCCGAGTCTGCTGCTCACACTGGCTCCTTCGAGGGGCGGGGATGGAGGCCGGTTGCTGAATGGAGCCTCTCGTCCGGCCGCGGCACCTGCCCTCACCCTTCCCTGGGGACTCAGCAGAGGCTAAAGGGGGGGGGGCCGCTCGGACTCAGCCTCCAGCCTCGCAGAGGCAGATGGAGCTGGTGTTGAGACAGGCTCCCCTGCTGGGCACTGGGCGACCGCAGGTGAGTGCCCTCCCTCTCTGGGCTGAGTGTCCTCTGGCGGCATGATCGGGGTCTTCCGCTCTGCCCTTCAGGGGCTTGGCCTGCTGGGTGGCCTGGGAGTTGAGGGGCACAAGGGTGGGAGGAGGCCTGAAAGGGGGTGACTCCCTGTGTCCCCAGGTGAAGTTCTGTCTTCTCCAGCCTCCTTTTCCTAGGCCTGTGGTCGGCAAACCGTGGCTCGCGAGCCACCTGCGGCTCTTTGGCCCCTTGAGTGTGGCTCTTCCACAAAATACCACGGGGCCTGGGCGAGTCTATGTTGAAGAAGTGGCGTTAGAAGAAGTTTAAGTTTTAAAAAAATGTGTCTCTCCAAAGAAATGTCAATTGTTGTGCTGTTGGTATTTGGCTCTGGTGACGAATGAGTTTGCCGACCACTGTCCTAGGGAGTCCCCCCCGCCCCCCGCCACCCCCACGCCATCACCTTCAGGCTGCATGCGGGACGGTCCATCAGGGCCCCGGGTGAGTCAGGCGGCTCCCTCTCTCTCACCTGCACACACCTCGCGTCACCTTGGACCTGCGCCCAGCCCTGCCTGCCTCCAAGGGCCCCGGGGGGGCGGAGCCAGAGGAGGCCAACCTGGGAATGTTTTTAAATGTATTTTATTGGTTTCAGAGAGGAAGGGAGAGGAAGAGAGACACATGTCAGTGATGAGAGAGAATCATGGACCCGCTGCCTCCTGCACGCCCCACACTGGGGATGGAGCCCGCAACCCAGGCCTGTGTCCTGACCGGGAATCGAACCCTGACCTCCTGGTTTCTAGTTCGATGCTCAGCCACGGAGCCACGCCGGCCGGGCTGGAGAGGGTTTTTATGTGACAAAAGCTGGCATTTTAAAAGGTGGTTGGCCAGGCCACACCTCCCTCTCCGTGTCCTGCTGTGGACAAGTAGCAGCGATACGCTCTGGACAAAGTCCTCGTCGTCAGCAAATCCCCGGGACTTCCTGCTTCCGCCTAGCACCTGGGGCTCAGCGTCCTCCCTGCTGCGCAGACAGAGGAGAAAGGTGGGCCGGCTGGAAATGAATGGCTCTTCTCGGGCGCATCGGAGAACGGAGGTTGCAAAGCAAGCCCTCGGCGAAGGCAGGGCCGGTATCAGGCCCTCCCAGCACCCTCAGCAGGCCTGCGGCCCCTCCCTGCCCATCTCCCCCCTGCCCCGCGCCCAGCTGTGGGGGAAGCCCTGGTCCAGGCGCAGGGCCCAACCTGGGGGCCTGCCCAGAGGAAGGGCCCACAGACACCCCGCACAGTGCATGGCCACGCCCGCCCCCCCCCGCCCCAGCCTCTGTGTCACAGCTGAGTCTGCCCCAGAGCCACACATCTCTTCAAAAGGCGTTTTCTGTCTCCTGCTGCCTTGTCCTTCTCTGCTGAAAACCTGGCATTGCACTGGGCAGTGGCAAGGGGCTTGGTGTGAATGCGGCCAGGAGCGGCTGCGGTGAGGGCCTCTCTGCCCCGAGTCCAGGCAGCCAGGACCGCCCCTCCCTGCAGCCCGCTGTCTCTCCCCCGGGAAGTGCTGGCCTGAGTCAGCCGGTCAGCTCGGGGTGGGGGGCCGGGGCTATGTCCCCACCGCGGCTCAGGGTCCCGTCCCGTCCAGGGTCCTGCCCTGGAGCTCGCGGGAATGAGCCTGCCGGCTGGGCGGGGCCTGTGCCACGCGGTGCCGGGAAATTCATGGTCATTGCCGTCCACCAAGTGTCAGATGAACCCGAAATGGTGGCGGAGCTGAGCTAAAATACTGCCCGTGTTTCAATGACTGTGGTTTATGGAAACCGCACGCCGCGGGACAGGGGGCGAGGCGTAGTGGCTGCGGGCGACAGACTGCCTGCGTCTGTGACTGTGGCTGAGGGAGGGGGGCTCTGAGGCAACAGGTCCCGGAGCCAGGCTCCGCCCCTGGCCCTGCTGGGTGGGTCCGGCATCGGCAGCCAGGGGGCCCCAGCACCTGCAACAGCCCCAGCACCTGCAACAGCCCCCCACCGCCACCCCCGCCCGCCATCCTGGCTCGGGAACCCACCCTGGCCCGTCGCAGGGGACCCGCGGTCACCTGGAGGTGATGCTGAGCTGGTCCCCAGAGCAGGCGAGGTGTCCGCCCCCCAAACCGCCCCCCGTGTGCAGCTCCCTCTCAGCTGGCACCCTGAGCTGCTCCTGCGGGCGTGGGGGTGCTGGTGATGAGGCCACGGAGTGAGGAGCTGAGTTCCTGGCAGGTGGAGCCCGCCTTCGGAGGGTGGGAGGCACGGGCCCCAGAGGCAGTCACTGGGCCCCCAGGCCAGCCATGCACCAGGGCTGCCCCCACAGTGCCCTGCGGGCAGGCACCTCGCAGCTGGTCCGTCACCCAGGCCCAGCCCGGGTCTCCCCGCTGCCCTGGCCCGCCCCGCTGCCGCCCTCGCCCCCTCCCTCAGCTCCGCGTGCGGCAGCCCCGCCCGCATCGCCTCCTGATGTTGTTTCTATTTATCCACCTGAATCCGCAGAACAGCTGCTTCACTGAGACTCATCCATCACAGGCCTTAATTAAAGGAACGCCGAGCCGCCTACTCCGCGTGGATCACCAAAGCAAATGTTTGTTTTGTGTCGTCAATTAAGGGAACAGCAGTCCTGGCAGGAAGCCCTGCGTGGCCCTGAGGCCCTCACCGCCCTGGGATGCAGGAAGGGGTGCTGAGAGGGCAGGAGGGAGCCCGTGGCGGGGGGGGGGCAGGGACTGGAGGGTGAGGGGAGGGTGAGTGCTCACTTACCCGGCCGTGACGGGGTGCAGCGGCCACAGGCTGTAACCGAGAGGGAGGTGGATCTGGACGGGGCAGGAGTGAGGGGACACAAGAATGACAGTCACGGTCCAGCTGAGGGGGCTGAGGGGCGCGGGGTGGGCTAGATTCCGGGGTGCAGGGCGTGGAGCCCCGGTTCCCCATCTGTGCCCGCCGCCCGGATGGCCAGGGCTGGGAACCCATCCAGAGCCGGCACCAGGTCGGTCCCTGGGAACTGCTCACGGCTGGGCGGGTGGCTCAGGAGCTGCGTGAGGCCGGGCGGGGCCCGCTGTCTGCAGGGAGCAGCGCTTGGACCCTGAGCAGCTCCCAGGGTGAGGCAGGCAGCTGAGAAGGAGGGCCCCCTTATCGGACAGGGGACAGGGTGCAGTGGGAGTGGGGTTGGGAGCCAGAAGGACGGGGCTTGGGGGCCAGAGCTGGAGGGCCGGGAGGAGCAGGAGGAAAAGGCTCTCTGACCTGGGACTGGCCTTGCTCGCATGTGCAGGACCCGCCTTCACGTCCCTGGTCGGCACACTCCCCGCTGTCCGGGGCGGTGAGGTGGGGTCCTGGCCTCTGTCACCTGCCATTCGGTCCCCATCCCACAGGGCGGGGGCTCTGGGGCCAGCCCTGTGGGAATCAGTCTTCTGTGGGACCCCTTCTCGCCGTCCATCACACCAGCCACCACCCAACACCACCCAGTCACCACCCAGACACCACCCAGCCACCACCCAGACACCACACCAGCCACCACCCAGACACCACCCAGACACCACACCAGCCACCACCCAGACACCACCCGGACACCACCCAGACACCACACAGACACCACCCAGCCACCAGCCAGACACCACCCGGACACCACCCAGACACCACCCAGTCACCACCTGGACATCACCCAGTCACCACCCAGACACCACCTGGACATCACCCAGTCACCACCCAGACACCACCTGGACATCACCCAGTCACCACCCAGACACCACCTGGACATCACCCAGTCACCACCCAGACACCACCCAGACACCACCTGGACATCACCCAGTCACCACCCAGACACCACCCAGACACCACCCGGACACCACCCGGACACCACCCAGTCACCACCCAGCCACCACCCAGACATCACCCAGCCACCACCCAGACACCACCCAGCCACCACCCGGACATCACCCGGACACCACCCGGACACCACCCAGTCACCACCCAGCCACCACCCAGACATCACCCGGACACCACCCGGACACCACCCGGACACCACCCGGACACCACCCAGTCACCACCCAGCCACCACCCAGACATCACCCGGACACCACCCGGACACCACCCGGACACCACCCAGACATCACCCAGACACCACCCAGCCACCACCCAGCCACCACCCAGACACCACCCAGGCACCATCCAGCCACCACCCAGCCACCACCCAGACACCACCCAGGCACCATCCAGACACCACCCAGACACCACCCAGTCACTACCCAGACACCACACCAGACACCACCCAGCCACCATCTGACCACCACCCAGCCACCACCCGGACACCACACCAGTCACCACACCACCCGGCCCCTGCTGTTCCTGCCTGGGCCACTCCTTCTCCCTGAAGCAGCGGGGCCCCCTCTCAAACATGCTCCCCCTTTCCCATCTGGCCCAGGATGTACTCGGCCACTCTCGGTGCTGAAACTGCCTCACCGGTGAATATTTCTCTCTTTTCCGCGTCCAGTGCAGCTAGACAACGGTCCGGTTCCGGAGTGGGGGCGGCTGGGATTGAGAAAATGAAAGAAAGAGACAGACACAGAGATGGAAGGAAAAAGCTGGGGCCGGGTGGGACCACTGTCCTCTGGTGGAGAGACAGGGACCCCAAGCCAATACAGCGTGTTTGTTTTATACAGCAAAAACCCAGGAAGTTTTACTAAAAGTCAAGACCAAGGAGATTATGAGCATTCTTGGGTGGGCCCAAGTCGAATTCATTCCTGGTGCTTGGCTGGATTTAAATAACAAAACCCACCCCCTGGCACCTGGGCTGAAGGTCAAGCTGACAACACTCCTGCCTCTGGCAAAGCGTGTTTCCAGGACATGGCTTTGAGGACGCCACTGGATTCAGCCGACAGTAATTAAAGAAATGCCCACGTGCCTTCCCAGGCGCTCTCTACTCTCACCCAGGCCCTTGGGAGTGACCGAGGGGCCACCGACCACTGTGCAGGGACAGCAGGAGCCCTCAGGGCTGCACCAGGGAGCTGGGGTGCTCAGGTCACCCTCTCGGTTCCTTGGGGTTGTTTGTCCTTCACCAGCTGGGTTAAGGTTATGGTTAGGTTAGGGTTATGGTTATGGTTAGGTTAGGGTTAGGGTTTAGGGTTAGGGCTAGGTTAGGGCTAGGTTAGGGTTAGGGTTAGTTTAGGGTTAGGGTTAGGGTTAGGTTAGGGGTTAGGGTTAGGGGTTAGGGTTAGGGTTAGGGGTTAAGGTTAGGGATATGGGTTATGGGTTAGGGTTAGGGTTAGGGTTAGGGGTTAGGGATTAGGGATTAGGGTTAGAGTTAGGGCTAGGGGTTAGGGTTAGAGTTAGGGTTAGGGGTTAGGGTTAGGGATTAAGGTTAGGGTTATGGGTTATGGGTTAGGGTTAGGGTTAGGGTTAGGGGTTAAGGTTAGGGTTAGGGTTAGGGGTTAGGGTTAGAGTTAGGGTTAGGGGTTAAGGTTAGGGTTAGGGTTAGTGTTAGGGTTAGGGTTAGTGTTAGGGGTTAAGGTTAGGGTTAGGGTAAGGGTTAGGGTTAGGGTTAGGGTTAGGGTTAGGGTTAGGGTTATGGTTAGTGTTAGGGTTAGGGTTAGTGTTAGGGGTTAAGGTTAGGGTTAGGGTTAGGGTTAGGGTTAGTGTTAGAAACAGGATGGGAAGGGTTAGGGTTAGTGTTAGGGGTTAAGGTTAGGGTTAGGGGTGAGGGGTTAGGGTTAGGGTTAGTGTTAGGAACAGGATGGGAAGCACGCTTCAGGAGGCCTCCTGGTTGTGTGTTATCTTGATGGGGAGATGTTGGGGTTCAAAGAGAAACATTAAAGGCAACCTGAAGGCACTGTCTGTGGGGAGCAGTGGGTCCGCTGATCTACATTCAACTGTGAGCTTGTGTTCATTGTCGATGTCCCTCGGGAGCAAAGGCGTGAGCCCCTGGCGGCGAGTGGTGACCGTCCTGTCGCCAGGGACTGAGGCTGTGTCTCCTTCCCGCAGTCGCCTGCGTGCAGGGACGAGGAGGAGGCCGGGCCCTGGCCCACTCAGCACAAGCCTGTTCGGGGGCTCCCTGTGGCGCTGGTCCTGCCAGTGGCCAGCAGGAAGCGGGGCATCCAGCTGTGTCCCCGGACCAGTGCCCCTCGCAGGGCCTCTGTGGGTGAACTTTGGGGCCAGATGAGCTCGCAGCCCCGAAGCAGCTCTGGCCTTGGAGGCCTGGGAATGGCCTTCCTGGTGCCTGGATCCCCTGGGAGGTGAGGGGTGGGGTCGGCAGGCTCTGGGCAGCTTGGGGTCCATGTCTGCACCCTGTGTTCTCCATGGGTTGGAAGAGTTGCTCTCTGCCCTCCTTACCCCATCCCGCACTGATTTCTATTCTCAGGGTGTGTTTGTGGGGCCCTGGGCACCTGAGCTCTGCCCTATGTCGGGGGTCTGGGCACTGGCATCCGGGGCTCCCAGCATGCCGGCTTCACCTGTCGCCTGGGCCCACTGTGACCACAGACTCTTCCTCTGGAACATGCCTGTCAGCACCTGCCCTTCTCCGTGCTCAGCCTGGGTCTGGACAGTCCTTCCTTCTGCCTCTATCACTCCTGGCCAATCAGGCCGGACTCCAGGGCCGGACACCCTCAGGGCGCCCACCCACCTGCAGGGCCAGGTGATCACCCAGGCAGCCTGAGGCCAGGCCAAGGCTCCAGGTGCCGTCCCTCCCCCACAGGGAGAGCATGAGCTCCCGTCCCTCAGGCCCATGCCCTCTGCCCTTCCCCAGAGCCGGCCCCAGCACCGCACCCCCCTCCTGGGCCCAGGTCCCCCGCCCCTCGGCCTCCACTGGGTTCTGGCCCTGGGCCGCCAGGAGCCAGGCCTCCCCGAAGAGGGTGTGGGAGGACGGTGACAGGACTGGGAGGGTGTACATGGGGCCCGCCCTTCTCAGTCCCCTCCCCCCGCCCCAGCCTCCGCGCTCCCCACCCCAGAGTGTGAATATGGATTTGTGCCTACGGACAGGAGGTGGCAGACTGGGCCCTAATTAGTGCTGCTGGCTGCCTCCCGAGCCCCTGAGAGCTGGGGCACATCAAAGGGGAGCCCGCTAATCCCCTCTTCCAAGGCCAGCACCTGCCCGCTCCCCTCCCCCCAGCGCCTCTCCGACAGTGGCCACCACCGGCGTCTTGGCTATTTAATTAGGACCGAAAGTTCCCCCAACCCTGGAAATGATTTAATTTCACTATTTCCTTTGCTGAGCGTCAGCCCCCCCGCCGCCCCCCGCCCCCACCCCTCGCCGTCCTCCAAAGCCTTCCATCTGCAGCTGAGCCCATCCCCCACAGCCCTGCTCCCCTCTCATTCCCTGTTAGTGCTCAGGGGCCGCACCGGCTGGGGCTGGCCTGGCGCATCTCTGCTAGGGCCCCCCGGGCTGCTCGCCCCCCAGCCTGGCCTCCTGACCACTCGGAGCCCTGGCCAAGCAGTTTCCCTTCCTGGCACTCACCCACCCAGGCAGGTGCCCCCCAGGCAGGTACCCACCCAGGCAGGTACCCACCCTGGCAGGTGCCTCCCCAGGCAGGTGCCCCCCCAGGCAGGTACTCACCCAGGAAGGTGCCCCCCCCAGGCAGGTGCCCCCCCAGGCAGGTACTCACCCAGGAAGGTGCCCCCCCCAGGAAGGTGCCCCCCCAGGCAGGTGCCCCCCCAGGCAGGTACTCACCCGGGCAGGTACTCACCCAGGCAGGTACCCACCCAGGCAGGTGCCCCCCCAGGCAGGTGCCCCCCAGGCAGGTACTCACCCAGGCAGGTACCAACCCAGGCAGGTACCCACCCAGGCAGGTACTCACCCAGGCAGGTGCCCCCCCAGGCAGGTGCCCCCCCAGGCAGGTGCCCCCCCAGGCAGGTGCCCCCCCAGGCAGGTGCCGCCCCAGGCAGGTAACCAGGGAGGTGAGGGCCTCCCCGGAGACCTGGGCCTCAGGCCACACTCACTCACCTGGCCTTGCCTGGAGATCACAGCCTTCACTTGCTGGGCCACCCACTGTGCATGTGTAAGTGTGCATGTGTGTGTGAGTGTGCACATGTGTGTGAGAGTGCACACATGGGTGAGGGTGTGCAAGTGAGCATGCTCACAGCCTGTGCATGT
Source organism: Plecotus auritus (assembly GCF_963455305.1). NCBI lineage: Eukaryota > Metazoa > Chordata > Mammalia > Chiroptera > Vespertilionidae > Plecotus > Plecotus auritus. The sequence continues at coordinate 3,943,587 of NC_137770.1, read as the reverse complement.
GTGTGAGTGCGCACACGAGTGAGGGTGTGCAGGTGATCATGCCGTGTGCTTGCACATCTGTGTCAGTATGCACGTGTGATGTGTCCACGCCTGTGTGTACATATGCATGTGTATGTATGTGCATGTACTGCATACACATGTAGTGTGCAAGGGTGTATATGTGCACTTCCACATGTGCATGTTTATGCGTGAGTCCATGTGCGTATGTGCATGTATGTTTGTGTCTGTGTGTGCATATACATATGTACATGCATGTGTGCGCATGTGTGTAAAGCCGTGTGCATATCTCTGTGTGTGCGCATACATCATGTGTGCATGTGTGTGGCCATGTGTGTCTCTGTGTGCACATGCATCGTGTGTGTGTGTATGTATGGCCATGTGCGTGTCTGTGTGTGCATATGCACATATGTGAGTGTGAATCCAGCTAGACTGGGGGCTCCCTGAGGCCCGAGCCTGGCTCCCCCACTTCCTGTAACAGCTGGGTGCGCATGTCCACCGCTCACCTGTCCGGGGCCGCCCAGCGAAGGCCATGGCAGCTGCTGCAGGAACGCTGAGAGCAATGCACGCGGGGGCGCAGGACTGGTGGCTCCCACAGCCCTGGCCTGCTCCTGACTCAGTTTCCACAGCTGTCCGTCCCCGAGGTCAGCGCCCAGCACGCAGCCAGAAGCGGAGTTAGGCTGGCTTGGCGGGGACCTTGGGAGCAGTCCGTCCCCAGTCCCCCACCTCGTCCCAGGCCCCCTTGGCACCGGCCACCGCCCCTGGCGTGTTCTGCACCCTCCCTCCCTGCTGGTCCCCACCTTCTCCCACTTGGGCTGCAGCAGCCACAGCAGCTAATGAGGGGGGTCGGCTAATGAGGGGGGTCGGCCGACTGGGCGCTTCTCCAGGGCACTCGCCCTCCTGAGTGGTTCCTTAAAAGGGAAATTCTAACCTTAAAGGGCCCTTTGAACTCGCCAGGAGTGAACAAGGAGCAGGGCTCCGAGGAGCTGAGATTAGAGACAAGATTGATGCCGCCTCCCGGCTCGCAGCCTGTGCGTGCGCCTGTCCTGGCCGCGAGCGAGCGAGCGTCCGGCTAACAAATCACCAGCATTGTATTCCCCTCCCCGCCCATCCCCCACGCCAGATTTATGCCTTTTCCAGACAAAAACTCGCTTTGCAGAGAGGCGCCCGCGCAGTCCTCACGGCTTTGAGTGCCGGCGGTATTGATCCCTCATCTGGCGAGCTCTCCTCCGTGAATCCCCACCGCCCGCAGGGGTGCAACGCAGGCTCCGCGGCCTGACCCTGGCCCTGGCGAGCTCTCCAGCTCCGGCCCCGTCGCCCCACAGGCACCCACTCCTCAGCTGGCCATCTGTGTACACAGGGTCCGTGTACAGCCGGCCTGGCCCCCAGTGGTCACTCCATAGATACTTGATGCAAGAGTGACTGTGTGAGCAAGCAAATGAATGAATACGTGTGAGTGAGTGAATGAATGAATGAATGAGTGAATGAATGAATGAATGAAAGTGTGAATGAGGGAGAGTGGATGAGTGCATGAATGAGTACAGGAATGAATGAATGAGTACAGGAATGAATGAATGAATGAGTGAGTGAGTGAATGAATGAGTGAGTGAATGAATGAGTGAGTGAATGAATGAGTGAGTGAGTGAATGAATGAGTGAGTGAATAAATGAATGAGATTGAGTGAGTGAGTGAATGAATGAATGAGTGAATGAATGAGAGTGTGAATGAGGGAGAGTGGATGAGTGCATGAATGAGTACAGGAATGAATGAATGAGTACAGGAATGAATGAATGAGTGAGTGAGTGAATGAATGAGTGAGTGAATGAATGAGTGAGTGAGTGAATGAATGAGTGAATGAATGAATGAGATTGAGTGAGTGAGTGAATGAATGAGAGTGTGAATGAGGGAGAGTGGATGAGTGCATGAATGAGTACAGGAATGAATGAATGAGTACAGGAATGAATGAATGAGTGAGTGAGTGAATGAATGAGTGAGTGAGTGAATGAATGAGTGAATGAATGAGTGAGTGAATGAATGAATGAGATTGAGTGAATGAATGAATGAGATTGAGTGAGTGAGTGAATGAATGAATGAGTGAATGAATGAGAGTGTGAATGAGGGAGAGTGGATGAGTGCATGAATGAGTACAGGAATGAATGAATGAGTGAATGAATGATTGAGTGAGTGTGTGAATGAGTGGGTGCATGAGTGAATGGGTGAGTGAGTGGATGTGTAACTGGAAAGAGGACCCGGACTCCCCCGGCTGGTGGGAGATGGACTGTGTGATCCTCTGGGCTGGAGCCCCCTCGGGGGTGCCTCTCTCTGCCCCCTCCACTGACACCTGGGGAGGCCTTGGGGCTCCCGGAGACCCCTGACTCCCCTGCCCAGGGCGCCACCGTCTTCCCGCCAGGATCTGGGGGGCAGGTGTGCACAGAACTCCGTGAACCGCCGCTCCGCTGTTCCGCGAGACTCTCCTCCAAGCGCCCGCGTCTTGCTCCCCTGAGGGACAGGGGGCACAACAGCAATGAAAGTCCCGTCACCCGCGTGCAGGCCGCAAGCTGTTCGGTCTCGCAGAAAACACCGCGCGTGTAGTGAACGCGGAGGAGCACCTGGACACGAGGCCGTGACGGTAAATCACGGGAGCGCGCCCGCCAGGCCGGGCAGGCCCCTCGCACCCGTGGGGTCGGCTGGGACCTCGGCCCAGGGTCCCGGGCAGCGGGAGAGCAGGCAGCTCCCAGGCCCTGGCCAGGCCTCCCCGCCGTCTCCGCGACTCACCTTGGCGAGGCCGCTCGCGGGGCCATCTGCTCGGACACACACGGCGCCCCGGGCAGCACCGCCTGGCATCTGGGCCGCCCAGGCAGGCCGCCACCTGGAGCCGCCACCTGGAAGCCCTGGGCGGGCGGTGCTGAGAGCAGGGCCCGCGTCCCTCTCTCTGGGCAAGGGAGCAGCCCTCCCCCTTGCCCCCCGCCCAGGCGTCCTCCCCTGGCCGGGCGGCCTCCAGTGCTCTAGGCCCCGTTTCACGGCGTCTCAGGAGAGAGTTGGCTCAGGCTAGCCTCACCCCTGCAAGCGGGTCCCCTCTTGTGACACACGTGGTTTAGTTCCAATTATTTATCCTGACACTGGAGAGGCCCATAAACGCGTCCGAGTGTTTAACCGCAGCCGGGCGAGGGTGGCCGGGGGAGGGGCGCTCGCCGGGGGAGGGCGGGCAGCGGGCAGTGGGGCGGGGGGGGGGGGGGAGACCCTGCTAGAGGAGGGTGGCGCGGCGGTGGGGGGGGACCAGGGCCCGGGTGCGGCACCGACGGTGTGCTCCGTGCACTGGGAAGGGGCGTCTTGTTTCAGGGAGGACGGTGTGCTCCGTGCACTGGGAAGGGACGTCTGTTTCAGGGCAGACGGTGTGCTCCGTGCACTGGGAAGGGGCGTCTGTTTCAGAGCGGACGGTGTGCTCCGTGCACTGGGAAGGGACGTCTGTTTCAGGGAGGACGGTGTGCTCCGTGCACTCGGGAGGGGCGTCTGTTTCAGGGCGGACGGTGTGCTCCGTGCACTGGGAAGGGGCGTCTGTTTCAGAGCGGACGGTGTGCTCCGTGCACTGGGAAGGGACGTCTGTTTCAGGGAGGACGGTGTGCTCCGTGCACTCGGGAGGGGCGTCTGTTTCAGGGCAGACGGTGTGCTCCGTGCACTGGGAAGGGACGTCTGTTTCAGGGAGGACGGTGTGCTCCGTGCACTCGGGAGGGGCGTCTGTTTCAGGGCGGACGGTGTGCTCCGTGCACTGGGAAGGGAGTCTGTTTCAGGGAGGACGGTGTGCTCCGTGCACTGGGAAGGGACGTCTGTTTCAGGGCGGACGGTGTGCTCCGTGCACTGGGAAGGGGCGTCTGTTTCAGGGCGGACGGTGTGCTCCGTGCACTCGGGAGGGGCGTCTGTTTCAGGGAGGACGGTGTGCTCCGTGCACTGGGAAGGGGCGTCTGTTTCAGGGCGGACGGTGTGCTCCGTGCACTCGGGAGGGGCGTCTGTTTCAGGGCGGACGGTGTGCTCCGTGCACTCGGGAGGGGCGTCTGTTTCAGGGAGGACGGTGTGCTCCGTGCACTGGGAAGGGAAGTCTGTTTCAGGGCGGACGGTGTGCTCCGTGCACTGGGAAGGGGCGTCTGTTTCAGGGCGGACGGTGTGCTCCGTGCACTGGGAAGGGGCGTCTGTTTCAGGGCGGACGGTGTGCTCCGTGCACTCGGGAGGGGCGTCTGTTTCAGGGCGGACGGTGTGCTCCGTGCACTCGGGAGGGGCGTCTGTTTCAGGGCGGACGGTGTGCTCCGTGCACTCGGGAGGGGCGTCTGTTTCAGGGCGGACGGTGTGCTCTGTGTACTGGGAAGGGGCATCTGTTTCAGGGAGGACGGTGTGCTCCGTGCACTGGGAAGGGAAGTCTGTTTCAGGGAGGACGGTGTGCTCCGTGCACTGGGAAGGGACGTCTGTTTCAGGGCGGACGGTGTGCTCCGTGCACTCGGGAGGGGCGTCTGTTTCAGGGCGGACGGTGTGCTCCGTGCACTCGGGAGGGGCGTCTGTTTCAGGGCGGACGGTGTGCTCCGTGCACTCGGGAGGGGCGTCTGTTTCAGGGCGGACGGTGTGCTCTGTGTACTGGGAAGGGACGTCTGTTTCAGGGCGCAGGAGCCGGGTGGGACCCGCAGCCCCATGTGGCCAGTGGAGACCGGGCTTTCTTCCCGCGCAGCTGCAGCTTTAAATGGCCAAGAGCCCAGGACAGCCCAGGAGGGGCCGGAGCCGGATTGTGAGAGTCCCAGCCTCAGAGTCCACCTGTGCATCCACCTCCTGTCCCCGTGTCCACCCACCTCCTGTCCATCCACCCTCCTGTCCCCCTGTCCACCCACCTCCTGTCCATCCATCCACCCACCTGTCCATCCACCCACCTCCTGTCCATCCACCCACCTCCTGTCCATCCATCCACCCACCTGTCCATCCACCCACCTCCTGTCCATCCACCCACCTCCTGTCCATCCACCCACCTCCTGTCCATCCACCCTCCTGTCCCCCTGTCCACCCACCTCCCGTCCATCCATCCACCCACCTGTCCATCCATTCACCTACCTGTCTATACATTTACCCACCTGTCCATCCATCTACCCACCTGTCCATCCATCTACCTACCTGTCCATCCATCCACCTCCTGTCCATCCATCCACCTTCTGTCCATCCATCCACCTCCTGTCCATCCATTTACCCACCTGTCCACCCATGTACCCACCTGTCCACACATTTACCCACCTGTCTATCCAGAGCAGGCTGCCTTGGCCTCCACCCTGGGGGCCGGGCCACCTGCTCCTCCCCCAGCCATGCCTTTCCTGAGGTGTGAAGAGGTATGCGTCTGAGCCACACGCAGCCCCGACCTGGGTCATGCACGCCCGCTCTGGTGGAGGAAGAGACAGTGGGTCCAATGGGACCACAAGCCGGCCATTCTCCCGGCACAGCAGCGTTTTCCAGCGGAGAGAGACTCAGAGGGAGATGGCCTGCAGGACTAGCTGGCCCGGGCGTCTCCTGCAGCGGGTGGGGAAGCAGCCTCCGGAGAGAGGACAGCCTGTCAGGCACGCGACCAGGTCCCGGCTCCCGAAGCCGCAGGCCCAGGCGTCCTCTGCCCTGGGCATGGCCTGGGGCCCCGGAGGGTCCACTATGCTTCTGGGCCCACAGTGTCCACCCAACACCAGCCAAGATGAGAGCCCCCCGTTATGTTACGCCCACAGAAAGCAGCCTCGCACCCCCCCTGACTGCGGGCGGCCCGCCTGCCCTGCGGCTCCCGGCGCTCCGCTGGTTGACGAAGCATTTGGCCGCCGCTGGGCGCCTGTCTCTGCGCACCGTCCTGTTCCTGCTCCCGCCGGAGTGTGACTTCGGTGCACACATGGGGTTGTCTCCAGGGCTTCGGGGCAAGGACGCATGAAAGCCCCTCCCCGCTCCCGAGCCGGCTGGGCGGGGGAGGGGCCTCCTGAGAGGCTCATTTAGATTTTAATTAAACCGGCTTTCCCAAACAATTTGCCATAAATTAGCGACAACCAGGCTGCAGGGTCCGGGCGAGAGGCAGGCCAGGCTCTGCCAACCGGAGTCTCCAAGCACAGGGCCTGGCTGCACCCCACGGTGGAGGGGCCGCCGGCAGCCTCCCACACCTCACACCTGGCCTGCCATCCAGGCTGGCCCCCACCCGGCCACCCGCCAGGGGTGGCCAGAGCGGAGGGGCCCCTGGAAGGAGGGCCAGGCCCAGGCTGCAGCCCAGGGGCCCGAGCGCCCCCCGCCGGCCAGGAGGGCCCAGGACACCTGCTGAAGGAGGGCGCCTGGGCTGCTGGCCGGGAAGGTGCTGGGGGTGCGCTGTGAGTAACAACGCCCTTTAGGGACGGGCGGCGCGGGCGGCTGCTGCTCCTGTCCCCTCGCCAGCCTGCCAGGCCGCAGCGTATCGCTTGGCGACTCGGTGGCTCGGCTGGAGGAGTGGCAGCCCGCTGGCTGTACACCGCCTCCCGAGTTCCTGGGGGGGGGCGGGCGGGGGGAGGCCAGCTGTGTCCTCCGCTCCGAGGGCACCCCAAGGTGTCAGCGCTAATCAAGGGGGAAGGACTCCCTTCACCAGCACCTCCGGCCGGCGGCAGCTGCTCTTGGAGCTTCGCGCTGTGGAGGGCGAGCAGGCATCAGCCCCTCCCACCGCACACACGCCGTCGGAGCAACTTCCCAGAAGGACCCAGGTTTAGGGGCCCCTGGAGATGAGAGAAGAGAATCCGGCAGCTCTCCATGGTGGGGGCCGAGGTGGAGGTGGCCAGTCCCTGGGGGGTCCGGGCACAGCCAGTCTGTGGGGGCTCTGAGACACAGCCAGTCCGTGGGGGCTCTGAGACACAGCCAGTCTGTGGGGGCTCTGGGGCACAGCCAGTCTGTGGGGGCTCTGAGGGCACAGCCAGTCTGTGGGGGCTCTGAGGGCACAGCCAGTCCGTGGGGGCTCTGAGGGCACAGCCAGTCCGTGGGGGCTCTGGGGCACAGCCAGTCTGTGGGGGCTCTGAGGGCACAGCCAGTCTGTGGGGGCTCCAGGCACAGCCAGTCCATGGGGGCTCTGAGGCACAGCCAGTCTGTGGGGGCTCTGGGCACAGCCAGTCCGTGGGGGCTCTGGGGTGCAGGTTTGCACCCTGGGACTTCTCTGGGGGCACCTGGCAGGGTGACGGGGCCACAGCCTGGGCGGGGTGGGGAGACATCAGCAGGGCCCAGCTCTGCCCTGACCCTGACGGAGGCGCCTCCACAGGCCTCCCCCCCCCCCCACCCCCCGTGGGCACGGGAAGCCCCAGCCCTGAGGCAGGCGCTCAGTCGGGGTGAGCAGCAGGAGCACTGTGAGGGGCAGGGGCCCAGGGGGTGTGGCTCCGGGAGGCGGGGTGGGGGCTCAGGTGTGCCCTCCCCAGCCTCACAGCCTCCTTGGTGGACCTCCAGGCCCGTGACAGCCCCCCCTGACAGCCCACACCTCGGCTCCCCTCCAGGCCTCTGGTCTGACTCAACCTGCGAGGGGGGCTGGGTCAAGGGGGGACTGGTCACAGGGGGCATGGGTGACAGGGCAGCTGGGTGACAGGGGGGCTGGGTGACAGGGGGGCTGGTCATGGGGGGACTGGTCACAGGGGGGACTGGGTGACAGGGCGGCTGGGTGACAGGGGGGCTGGGTGACAGGAGGGCTGGTCACAGGGGGGACTGGTCACAGGGGGGACTGGGTGACAGGGTGGCTGGGTGACAGGGGGGCCTGGTCACAGGGGGCATGGGTGACAGGTCGGCTGGGTGACAGGGGGCTGGGTGACAGGGGGGCTGGGTCAAGGGGGGACTGGTCACAGGGGGCATGGGTGACAGGGGGGCTGGGTGACAGGGGGGCTGGGTCGGGGGGGCTGGGTGACAGGGGGGCTGGGTGACAGGGGGCTGGGTGACAGGGGGCTGGGTGACAGGGGGCTGGGTGACAGGGGGCTTGGTGATAGGGGGGCTGGGTGACAGGTGGCTTCATCCCCACAGGCTGGTCCTGGGACCTGAGCCAGCGCTGCCCCCCCCCCCCCCCCCCCGTGCTGTGCTCCAGCCACACCCACTGGGGAGGGCTCTCCCTGGAGGCAGGCCTGGCCTTTGCCCCGAGGACCCGGGCAGCGCTGCCGTCGGAAATCTTCCGGCACATTCTTCCTCCCGGGCTCCTGCCGCCGACTCCAGGCCAAGGCGCGTGGGCTAAAGTGATTCACGGCGGCGCTTCCCCCGGGGGACAGGGCTCATTGGAACGCTTGCTTATGCCGGTGGAAGAAATGGGATTAGTGTCCGAAACGTTTGAAAATTAACTGGAAACAGCCCGTCGAATGACGGCGAATCAGCATCCCGGGAATTCTGTCAGGACTGGCGTCCGACCTTCGGGCAGGAGCGAGTGGCTGGGGCGGCCGTGGGGCTGGGCTGCGAGGCTACCCCCCAGGGCATGTGGGCGATCGGCCGGAAGACAGGCTGACCGGTCCGGGCCGCTGCCCCCAGGCTGGGGGTTCCGGTCACTTTGAATGAATTAACGATGGGATGGGGGTCTTTGTCAGCTCCGGCTGCTGTAGCAAAGCACCACAGACTGGGGCTGGGGCTGGGGCTGGGGCTGGGGCTGGGGGTGCGGCACTGAGGCCTGATAGTCCTGGAGGCTGGAGTCCAAGGTCGGGGCTCCTGGGGGCGGGGGGGGGAGTGGCTTCCTGGCTTGTAGGCTGTCTCCCCGTCTTCCCGCTGTGGCCTCGCCCCGAGGGAAGAGGGAGCCCCGTCTCCCCCTTACAGGGGCACCGACCCCATGGTGCCCTCACGTTACCCCGACCCTCCCACAGGCCCCGCCTCCACAGCTGGGCTCGGCAGGGCCAGGGCGCTCACCGCCGCTCTGCGTGGACCGTGGGCGAGGCCTCGCAGGGGCCACAGGTCGGGCGGGGACCCCTGTGAACCCCTGGCTGCGGACGTGAGGTTTGCATTGCCTGTGCTGTTTGTTTTGTTCTAAACCCCAAACCAGCCCAAGGAGAGGCTCTGTGCGTTGAGAAGGGACCTCCCCTCGCTCCCGAAGATGAGGGACGGGCGGGCCGCCCTCGCGGAGAGAGCCGCCGCAGCTCCTGCCGAACGTGGGCCGAGGGCAGCCGTGCCCGCCCCGCCGGCGGGACCCCGCGGCCTCTGCACGCAGGCAGCTTCACGCAGCAGCAAACCGGCCAGGCGCCCAGCAGGCCCTCGGAGAATATCGCAGGACGAGGAGGAAGGTAATGAGAAAAGGAAAAAGTCAAAGACGCGGAGGTTTGATCGGGAACTCCAAGAGCCAAACGAAGACATTTTTCTAGAAAACAAAAGCCAGGACCAGCTTAGGTGGGAACAATAAGACGGCAGGAGAGGGAAATCGCACCGCGTGGGGAGGTCACACCACGTGGGGAGGTCACAGTGCGTGGGGAGGTCACACCACGTGGGGAGGTCACAGCGCGTGGGAGGGTCACACCGCGTGGGAAGGTCACACCACATGGGGAGGTCACAGCGCGTGGGGAGGTCACACCGCGTGGGGAGGTCACAGTGCGTGGGGAGGTCACACCACGTGGGGAGGTCACAGCGCGTGGGAGGGTCACACCGCGTGGGAAGGTCACACCACATGGGGAGGTCACAGCGCGTGGGGAGGTCACACCGCGTGGGAGGGTCACAGTGTGTGGGGAGGTCACAGCGCATGGGGAGGTCACACCACGTGGGAGGGTCACACCACGTGGGGAAGTCACACCACGTGGGGAGGTCACGCCGCGTGGGGAGGTCACACCGCGTGGGAGGGTCACACCACGTGGGGAGGTCACGCCGCGTGGGGAGGTCATGCCGCGTGGGGAGGTCACGCCGCGTGGGAAAATCGCACTGTGTGAGGACAGAGCAGTGTCAGGGGAGGAGTGGAAGCTGCAGAAGGGCCTGTCCCAGGGAGGAGCGGTTTCCCCGTGGCCGTGTGAGCGGTCATTTCCACGAAGGCTGTGGAGGGAAGGGCGTGAGCAACCCAGCAGAACAGGAAGCTGGCAAAGTCTTAGCCGACCGGACTGTTACATGTCAGTCACCAATGAAGGTTGAGCCGGCCGGCGTGGCGCCGCGGTTGAGCGTCAACCTATGAACCAGGAGGTCACGGTTTGATGCCCGGGTTGCGGGCTCGATCCCCAGTGGGGGGCGTGCAGGAGGCAGTCGATCCATGATTCTCTCTCATCACTGATGTTTCTCTCTCTCTCTCCCCCTCTCCCTTCCTCTCTCTGAAATCAATAAAAATATATATATATTAAAAAGAATGAAGGTTAACTACCTAAAATAGGGAGAGGATGTGGAGCCAGTCAGCTACAGAAGGAAGATGGAATAATAGACGTAATTCATTCATCTAACAGGGACATGACCGAGTTCACTGTTGTCTATTAATAGTGTGGGACCCTGGGCAGAAGTTAGACCCAAAAAAGCAGCTTTAAATAAACCGGCATAGGGCTTCCAGGGGTGGGCAAACTTTTTGACTCGAGGGCCACAGTGGGTTCTTAAACTGGACCGGAGGGCCAGAACAAAAGCATGGATGGAGTGTTTGTGTGAACTAATATAAATTCAAAGTAAAGGAGCAGAGGGGAGAGCAAGAGAACCGGATAGAACAGCCGGACCCGGCCCGCGGGCCGTAGTTTGCCCACGGCTGGCTTAGACACAAGCTATATTGTGAGGGGGGCGGGGAGAAACACAACAACACAGCTGGCCGGAAAAAATGCAATTGCTTAACCATGCACAAATCAGATGGGCTTATTGTTATAGGTTAGATATTTATATGCAAATAGGTGGAAATGTGTCCTAAAGAAAATACGCCAACTGTAACAGTGTTTTGGTTTTTTCCCCCCGAGGAAGCAACTAAATTAAGGGTGGAGGTGAGAGGTATTTTACGTTTGTATTTATTATGTATCATATATAACCACATTGTATGTTATTGCATTTTTATTGCAATGAGAATATAATCGTGACTGCTTGGGCAATTAAAAATAGTACTTCAAATGATCAATGGAAGATTTCCAAACAAGAGATTTTTTTTCCCTAGGCAAGTAAATGAATAAATAAATACTTCCATATATTTAAAAAGTTACAGTTATACAAATGAAAATATTTCAACTTAAAGGCATAGAACTAGAAACTATTAACAAACATCTAAAGAAAAAAAAAATCCTTGCCAGCTGGTTATTAGAAGGCATGCCTGTAAACATAACACTGGAGGAGAAATGAAAAGAGAAATATTTAAATTTTAGAAAATCAGGAAAATAAGAAATTGCTGACAACAAAGGGATTTCTACAAAGCCGTCCTCATGGGAAAGCCGCGCCATTAAAAGCTTTCATTATCAAACACGCGAGAAAGAAGGTGAAAACTTGCCGAGTCTTTTTGAAAGGAAGATTAACGTGCTGGAGATAACGTCAGAAATGATTAAATTAGAGGAGAGAACAATGAAAATTAATGTCAATGAACGAGTGGAGCTTTTTTTTTTTTTAATATTTTTTATTGATATTTTACAGAGAGGAAGGGAGAAGGATAGAGAGCTAGAAACATCGATGAGAGAGAAACATCGATCAGCTGCCTCCTGCACACCCCCTACTGGGGATGTGCCCGCAACCAGGGTACATGCCCTTGACCGGAATCGAACCCGGGACCCTTCAGTCCGCAGGCCGACGCTCTATCCACTGAGCCAAACCGGTTAGGGCGAGTGGAGCTTTTGAAAACTCCAGCAGGCCACACTCTGGCCCATCTGGTCACCACAAAGGGGGAGGAGCTTCAACAAAAATTTAAATCACATAAAAAATAAAAACATGCAGGCCATTTAGAAATTACCCCAGATTACTCGCACAGTCCTGCAGCCTGAGAGAAGAGAAGCAAGAAAAAAAAGTACCTCTGATTTCAGGACTTACTATAAAGCTACAGGAACTAAGACAGCGTGTTTGGTGTAAACATGGAACCAAAACCCAGGTGTGGCCGCGTGGCCCAACAAAAGCCAAAGTCATGAGACAGGTGCTGGTGGAAGGAAAGCGGTTTATTCAAGTGCTGGCCGCCGGAGAAGATGGGGAACTCTCATCCCCAAGCCCCTCTCCGCATCTCAGTGCAGGCAGAGGTTTTTATAAGGAGGGAGAGGGACCGCAGAACGAGAGATAAAGGGGGTGGGGGGTGTTGAAAAATTCTCTGTGTGGAGACCAGTAGAGTCTACAGACAGTCCTCGGGTTACGTCGGACTCAGCGTATGTCATTTCGTGGTTACGTCGCAATCTATTTATTTATTTATTTATTTATTTATTTATTTATTTATTTTTAAATATATTTTATTGATATTTTACAGAGAGGAAGGGAGAGGGATAGAGAGCTAGAAACATCGATGAGAGAGAAACATCGATCAGCTGCCTCCTGCACACCCCCCACTGGGGATGTGCCCGCAACCAAGGTACATGCCCTTGACCGGAATCGAACCCGGGACCCTTCAGTCCGCAGGCCGACGCTCTATCCACTGAGCCAACCCGGTTTCGGCTCCCATTTATTTATTAAAAAAAAAAAAAGAAGTTCCGTCCTTTCGACATATGTACGTATGTGCTTTATGTTTTTTATCATTTATTTACCACAAGTAAAGGTCAGGAATTGTTATCTTTCTTTTAAATCTTTTTTTTTTTTTTTACTGTTTCACTTCATTACTGCCGTGTGTGTGCTCCGTGTGAGTGACGTCGGTGCTTACGTAGGTGGGTTCTGACTTCCGGCGAAAGTCGCGTTACGTTGCGCCGGGGAACGGATCTCCGATGTAACCCGAGGACCTACTTTATTCAGATAAGGATCTCAGTGATGGTTTAGTGTATGTCATCCTGGTTTTTTGTGCTGTTTTGTTGTTGTTGTTTTGCTAGGGTTGGGGTTAGGGCTAAGGCTTGGCCTTGGGGGAGTAGGTTCAGGGCTAGTTTTAGGGTTAGGGCTAAGTTTAGGGTTCCGCCATCCTGGTTTTTATCATCCCAGTTTTATGTCATCCTGGTTCTATGGCTGAAGGTCAGCACGTCTCCCAGAGCTGGGGTGACTGAAGGTTGGGGCCTATGTCTTCTGAAGTCAGTTCCTAGGATTCGTATACAAACATGCTGTTTATTTATAAGCTACACATTCACAGAAACAGTGTCAAAAGAATGGGGGGGGGTGGGTTATAACTCCCCACTGTTACAAAAGCGGGTGAAATAGAACCCCAAACAGACCCATATTTACACCATCAACTGCTTTCTTACTAACTACCCCAGCGATTCACATATTAATTGGGAAGGAAGCATTAATTAACAACAGATGATGCTGAACCACCTGGATAAACATCTGGAGGGAAAGAGACTCCATTCCTAGGAGGAACCACATACAGGGCCTCCTCTGCGCTGGGTTATGTATGCCAACCTGCACGCTAAAGGTCACGGAGAAACCGCGGGAATGGCTTCGTGACCTCAGAGAGGCAGCGCTTTCGTGGACAGAGAACAAAAGCAACAAGCCTGTGAGCCACAGGCCCCTGGGCAGAGGGGGCTGAGCCCTGTCCCGCGGCTTAGGGTTCGGGATCTGGAGAGGGGCCGCGCGCAAATGGTGAGACGAGACGAGAAATAATAATTTGGAAACTGGGGGCCAGGCGGAGAGTCCCACCCTAGGGGAAGGACTTTGCTGGTGCCCAGGCCTTGCCAACCTTTTATTCAATTCTGGATACACATCTAGCCCTTCGTCAGGCACGTAATTGTGGTAACAGACAGACTCTCCCAGTGGTCGGCAAACTCACTGGTCCACAGAGCCAACTATCAACAGGACAACGATCGACATTTCTTTGGAGAGCCACATTTTTTAAACTTAAACTTCTTCTGCCCTAACCGGTTTGGCTCAGTGGATAGAGCGTCGGCCTGCGGACTGAAGGGTCCCAGGTTCAATTCCGGTCAAGGGCATGTACCTGGGTTGCGAGCACATCCCCAGTGGGGGGTGTGCAGGAGGCAGCTGATCGATGTCTCTCTCTCATCGATGTTTCTAACTCTCTATCCCTCTCTCTTCCTCTCTGTAAATAATCAATAAAATATATTTTTAAAAAAACAAAAAACAAAACTTAAACTTCTTCTAACGCCACTTCTTCAAAATAGACTCACCCAGGCCGTGGCATCTTGTGGAAGAACCACACTCAAGGGGCCAAAGAGCCGCAGGTGGCTCGCGAGCCGCGGTTTGCTGACCACCGGTCTATCCTAAAGGTCAGTAAATATCAGGACGATTTACTCTGAGACTGTTTGGTCAGGAAATTGCTTGAGCCACCATTGTCTGGACCAGGGGTGGGCAAACTTTTTGACTCGAGGGCCACAATGGGTTCTTAAACTGGACCGGAGGGCCGGAACAAAAGCATGGATGGAGTGTTTGTGTGAACTAATATAAATTCAAAGTAAAGGAGCGGAGGGGAGAGCAAGAGAACCGGATAGAACAGCCGGATCCGGCCCGCGGGCCGTAGTTTGCCCACGGCTGGTCTGGACTAAACAATGGGTCCACAGCTCTGGCCCTTGCCAGGGCTCAAGGTTCACCAGCCTTCCATGCTCCTGTTTACACTTCTCTGATAGCGGAGACAATGGGTCGCTTCCCCCAGCTGGACCCTGTGGGGTTTTTTCCATGTGAGCCCAGGGCACCACCAGAAGGGTGTCCCCTTTCTCAGTCCCCCACGTGACGTGGGGGGTCTCCTGGTGACGCGTGGAGTCCGCGCCTTCTCCTGTTCTTGGCCGTTAGTATTAGGCGTTTGCTCAAGTGTTTGCCTATTTTATCCCTCTTTGTCTTTTTTTAAATACGTTTTTATTGATTTTTTAGAGAGAGAGGAGGAAGGGAGGGGAATAGAGAGATAGAGACTTTAATGAGAGAGAAACATCATCCTTCGGCTGCCTCCTGCACGCCCCCTACGGGGGGGGATGGAGCCTGCAACCCCGGGCATGTGCCCTGACGGGGAATCAAACCAGTGACCTCCTCTCCTGGTTCACAGGCTGACGCGCAGCCCCTGAGGCACGGGCCGGCCCGCTGTGTCTTTCCAGTGGTGACGTGCGGGGCTGCTTCATAGACGTCTGAATGCAAGGCGTTCCGCGGAACTCGAACTGCGAGCATTTTCTCCCAGCTGACACTCGCCTTTTTTTGTTTCTTAATTAACGTCGCTTGAAGACCAGAAGTTTTTTTGTTTGACAAAGCCACACGGACAGACAGACAGGCGGCCAGCTCCCTCCGCATCTCAGGAACCCCGTTAGCCTGCAGCACCCACAGGTCTGGGGTGGGGTTGGGTCTGAACCCCGGCTCCCTGACGCCCCGCCCGACACCCCGCCCTTCCTCCCAGCTGCATCCCGAGGGCTCCTCCCACTTTACAGAGAGGGGGACTGAGTCCCAGTCACAGGGGGAGAGGCAGCCGGACCCTGCGGAGGGTGGACCCACGGACCCCAGGCCTGTGCAGTGGGCAGCATGGGAGAGGCCCCCAACCGGAGCGGCCAGGAGGTCTTCCTGGCGGAGGGGGCTCTGACTGGCGGCGGGATGGTGGGTGGGGCAGCGTTTCTGGAGCAGAGACAGGAGCGGGGCAGCATGGGCCTGGGGTGCCCGGCCTGGCCCGGGGCGCAGCACCATGTGGATGCCGGAGGCCTTACCTCGTGTGTGTCATTACAGACGCAAAGCGCATCTTCAGCAACCGGCTCCGCGTGAGAAAACGCCGCCATTTGCCGAGGCCGGGCTCAGGGATCCGAGCGGCCGCGCCCCTCCCGCAGCTGCCGCAGCCCCTCTGCGCCCCACAGAGACGAGGCCCCGCGGTGGGGCTGGGGGACGGTCCAGCGCAGACGCTCCCGAGAGAAACGCCGGCCGGTGACATGCGGAGTGGACACGGGCGCTCCTCTAGGCGCCACGCCCCGGCTCCTCCTGCCCCCCAGCCACCGCCTCCGCCCCCCAAGCCCATCCGGGTGGAAATCCAGGAGGGGAACCCGTCTCGCCCGGCCCCACAAGGCCACACAGTGTCCCCCAGACTGGGGGTGACCAGGCCGGCGGCCCCTGCACCCCATCCCCTCCCCAGGCGTGTGGGGAGGCGGGCACGGGCTCAGGGCCAGCACCTCCATGCACAGTTCACACCAGATTCTTGGGCGACCCCCATGGCAGCGGAGGGGGGTGGGCCCTGGGTTAGGCCAGTGCTCTTGGGGTCCCCCACCCACAAGGCCAGGCCAGGCCAGGCCGTCCTGGGAAAGGATTGTGAACACAGACCTCGGGCTGGCGGCTCTGCAGGGACCCACAGGGCTGTGGGGTGTGGGCCCTGGATTCCCAAAGCCCTACCCGGACCAGCTGTGGAATGAATGAATGAATGAATGAATGAATGAATGAATGAGGCAGGGACAGGAGGTGGGGAGGGCCTGCCCTTCCTCCCCTGTCCACCTGCTTCCTCCAGGGAGCACGGCCGGGCAGGAGGTCCGGGAGGGAGCCAGGTGGTCCTGGCCGCCGGGCTGGGGAAGAGACTAGGGAGGTTATTGGGGAATTGCACTGTTTGTGGGGCGCAGGGTGGTGAGGTGGGCCCGCGGGAGCCCCTCGCTGGGGTCCGAGGGTGAGCTGCAACAGCCGGGTCGTGACAAGAAGTGGGTCACACGAACCTCGGCGGCCTGCGGGACAGGCAGGATGGGGGTGGGGGTGCCTGGGGGTCAGCTGCCCATCCCTGAACCAGAGCCTCTCCCGGGAGGGCCTGTGCTCAGCTGGGGAAACGGAGGCCAGCCCCCAGCCCCAGTGCACAGGACCTTAGAGGGGAGGCCCAGCGCCTGTGTTCTGACCCCAATTCCGGGGCAGCTGCCAGGCAGCCCAGGCCCCTCAGACACCCCTCCTGGGCCCTAAGCATCGCCCGCTCCCTCCGCCTCGGCCGGGGGCTTCCCCGGGCGCCTGTCACAGGCCACAGAGCCGGCTGCTGGAGGGGGGAGCGGGGAGGAAGCCCCCGTGTTCGGGAGAATCACCCCCAGATGCAGAGGGGCCAGGCCTCCTGAGGGGCGGGAGGGGGGGGCTCAGGAGCGGGCCAGGCCCTTGGGCCGGCCCCTCCCCCACACCACAGGAAGATGCTCATAAAACATTGATCTGGCACAGCCGTGTTGTCAGGAGGAAGGGCTGGAGCCTGCATGTAAATTAGGTTTGTTCGGCGCCTCCTTAACCTCTTCCTGCCCGGCACCTCGGACACCTCGGCGGGTTCCCCAGGCGGCGGCAGGAGGCAGGGTGGGCGCGGGCATGGAGCGGGCGGCCCTGGGCATGGAGCGGGCAGCCCTGGGCATGGAGCGGGCATGGAGCGGGCAGCCCTGGGCATGGAGCGGGCATGGAGCAGGCATGGAGCGGGCATGGAGCGGGCATGGAGCGGGCGGCCCTGGGCATGGAGCGGGCATGGAGCGGGCGGCCCTGGGCATGGAGCAGGCATGGAGCGGGCATGGAGCGGGCGGCCCTGGGCATGGAGCAGGCATGGAGCGGGCATGGAGCGGGCGGCCCTGGGCATGGAGTGGGCATGGAGCGGGCGGCCCTGGGCATGGAGCGGGCATGGAGTGGGCATGGAGCGGGCATGGAGTGGGCGGCCCTGGGCATGGAGCGGGCATGGAGCGGGCAGCCCTGGGCATGGCGCGGGCAGTGCCCAGCATCTCCTCTAGAGGCCTTCCTGGGCTGAGGCCGCCTCCCTCCCCACTGGCCACCTGGTCACTCTCCCTCTGGATGCAGGGACCCGCCTGCCAGCACCTGCCCGGGCCAGCGCCAGGCTCCGTCTCTGCTGCAGGCGTGGGCCCAGGGCTGCCAGCCAGGCCTCGCGCCCCGTCATCTGGATAGGAGCCCCGGCTCGGCTCCGAGGCTGGCGCAAGCTGCCGCCCCGACTTAAATGTCATTTTCCCACCTTGTCATCCCGCCGGGACCCATGGCGGCACCCTCGGCTCAGGTTCCAGCAGCCGGCGTGGCGCCGGGGAAGCAGGCAGGGCGAAGCGGCAGCGCCTGGTTATCTTTTTTTGTTTCTTTACTAGAGGCCCGGTGCACGAAATTCATGTCCCTCAGCCCAGCCTGCACCCTCTCCAATCTGGGACCCCTCAAGGGATGTCCGACTGCCCGTTTAGACCCAATCCCGATAGGATCAGGCTTAAATGGGCAGTCGGACATCCCTCTCACAATCCAGGACTGCTGGCTCCCAACTGCTCGCCTGCCTGCCTTCCTGATTGCCCCTAACCACTTCTGCCTGCCAGCCTGATCACCCCCTAACCACTCCCCTGCCAACCTGATTGATGCCTAACTGCTCTCCTGCCAGCCTGTTTGCCCCTAACTGCCCTCCCGTACAGGCCTGGTCACCCCTAACTGCCCTCCCCTGCAGGCCTGGTCCCCCCTAACTGCCCTCCCCTGCAGGCCTGGGTCCACCCAACTGCCCTTCCCTGCAGGCCTGGTTGCCCCCAACATCCCTCCTCTGCCAGCCTGGTCACCCCTAACTGCCCTCCCCTGCTGGCCTGATTGCCCACAACTGCCCTCCCTTGCAGGCCTGGTCCCTCCCAACTGCCCTCCCCTGCTGGCCATCTTGTGGCAGCCATCTTGTGTCCACATGGGGGCAGCCATCTTGTGTGTTGGAGTGATGGTCAATTTGCATATTACTCTTTTATTAGCTAGGATTGATTTCAGAGAGCAAGGGAGAGGGAGAGATAGAAGCATCAATGATGGGAGAGAATCATTGATCAGCTGCCTCCTGCACGCCCCACACTGGGGACTGAGCCCGCAACCCAGGCATGTGCCCTGACCAGAATCAAACCTGGGACCCTTCAGTCTGCAGGCCGATGCTCTATCCACTGAGCCAAACCGGCTCGGGCAAGTGCCTGGTTTTCAAAGCCCATCCCCTCCCTGGCTGCCACCACTGTGCGGGGCATGGGGCCCTTGGGCGTCACAGCGGGGACTTGCCAGTGTCCTCCCATCCATCTGCCCAGCCACCCCCCCATACATCCGCCCATCCATTTATCCAGCCAGCCAGCCACCCCCCCCATCCATCCGCCCATCCATTTATCCATCCAGTCACCCCCCCCATCCATCCGCCCATCCATTTATCCACCCAGCCACCATCTCTCCATCTACTATCCATCCACCTGCCCAACAGCATGCCCCGGTCCCAGTAACTGTGAGTTCACTGACTTTGGGGTCCCTTGGAGGGTCTGGACAGGGAGGAGCTGGAATGACTGCCCCCCCAGCATGGGCTCTGGGTTTTCTCCATGCATGAGCGGGGGGGGGGGGGGGGGACCTGTCAGGGCACAGTCACATTCCAGGAGACAATGACATCAGACCTGCCTCCGCCCTGTTCCGTCATGAGCCCTGCAGCTCCCGCCGGCCCCTGACAGACAGACGCCTTTGTTCCCCTAGGTCTGCGTCACTCTCTCGTCCCGCCCTGTCTCCACCGCACCCACACGTGTCCACCCTCATGTGCTAACCACCTGCCTGGGGCGCGGCCTCACCTGGCGGGCTCCCAAGGCGGGGCTGGGACCTGGTTGTGAGTAGCACAAAACACACGCACAGTGACATGTGCACCCTTCTACACACATGCAGACTGCACAGTCCCGTGACATGTGCACAGGGGCACACACACGTGCATGCACACCCATACTCCCATGAACGGGTGCACACGGGTACACTCACATGCGTGCACACACATACACACATGCGCCCACACACTCCCATGAGCAGGCATACAGGGCGCACCCTCATGCACCCCCTCAGCTCCGGCTGGGTCACCACTCACTGCCTTCTGGGAGCCGAGCTTTGGGGGAACCCCTCACAGGCTCGGGGGGCTGGGCCTCTCCGTGGGTGACCTTGGCCCAGCCTCGCTCTCTGGATTCCACTCTTCCCAGATGGAGAACCGGAGTGGGGCCCAGCGAGCTTCCCCAGGCCCGCAGGTCCGCTCGCCAGGAGCCGCCATGGCAGGCGCAGGCAGCAGGGAGGGTGCCTGTCACTTCAGGAAGAAGTGGGACAGCAATGGGAGCCGGGGCCCTGTGGGAGGGCCTCGGGGAGCAGGGCCTGGAGGGGCCCTGGGTGATAAGAGGGTCCCTTCCGCTGTGCTCCCTGGACCCAGCTCCATCCATCTGTGCCAACGGTTCCTCACCCTCACATTGCAGGTGCTGAGCCCTGGACCTGCCGGGGAAGCCCCCCCCCCACCCCCCCACCACACACACAGCAGCGCCTCCGCTCCCCCCCCCCGCCCCCCCGCGACACACACACACACACACAGCAGCGCCTCGGGGTCATTCATCTCCGTCTGTTGCCCTAGGAAACGCTGACTCACAGCCCAGGCACCTACCTCCTGATTCGTTCCTTGAGGACAGACAGGGTTGGTCCCTGTTATGAAGGATGAAACGCCACGCGCCCTAACACGACTCACCCGAACGCCGGACCCCAGTCCCGCAGACCTCAGGCTGCACCCCGCTTTCCTGCTGGGGAGGTTGGTTTAGTTCTGTTTTGTGAGTGTAACTCAATTTTCCTGCTTTGCCTCTTGGCTGGTCTTTAAATAGAAGACCAATAAGTAGCATTTCGATAACAATGTAAAGGTTACATGGTATCGAGCGCAATGGTAATCTCGATACAATGTAATCTTTACGTTGCATCGAGATTGCCATTCAGATACAATGTAAACATGACGGGCAGACGCCTTCCCGCTCAGACAGAACTCCCACCCTACCGCACTAAAACACGGGGTGGAATGGTATGTAACAACGGCCCGGCGCCCCGAGACAGGTGCAGGGGAGCAGCTTCTGAGAGAGGAAACCAGGGAGGGCACCCTAGGAGGCCCGCCGCCTGCCTGGAGGTGGTGTCTCGGACTCACCACGGAGCCCCGGTTCCCTGACTTGAGGAGACAGAACTGAGAACTCAGGGGACACGCGTGAAGAATTTGCAGAGCAGGGGGTCTGCGCGGACAGAAATGCTGGGAAGCAGAGCGCTGCCGAGGGGCCTCCCTGGAGACAAAGCAGAGGGACCACCTCACAGACAATAAGACTCAGGGCATGAACCTACCGCTCTGATGTGGTTTGGAGCCAAACAGGCAAGACAGCGGTGCTAGAGCGGGAGCTGGGACCAGACCAGGGGGAGCTGGGACAGACCAGAGGGAGCTGGGACCGGACCAGGGGGAGCTGGGACCGGACCAGGGAGAGCTGGGACCGGACCAGGGGGAGCTGGGACCGGACCAGGGGGAGCTGGGACCGGACCAGGGGGAGCTGGGACCGGACCAGGGGGAGCTGGGACAGACCAGGGTCCCGCGAGCGGCACAGGGAGGGGGTACGTCCCTCGTGGCGAGGGCGGGCCTCCGGCAGCGGCGCTCCCACAGCAGAAAAGGGACCTCCCGTCACGGGGAACGGGGTTTTACACCAGCATCGCAGAACAGGAGCGCCGGTCCCGTGCCTCAGACGCATCAACATTTAACATTCCGTTCGGCGGAAGCCACCATCCATAAAGGGAGCAATACCAGCCTGGGTCTGGGAGGCTGTATTTGCAGCCCTCAGAGCAATAAAGCATCGCCCCCGCCCCCTGCCCCCCGCCCCCCGCCCGCTCCATAAATAACCCTGGAAATCAATCGGACACGCGCCGCCCGATGGGACGCGAGCCGAGGGCGCTCCAGGGACTCGAGGCGAGCGCCGCGCAGTAAATCCGGGAAGATGCTCAGCTTCACGCCGACGGAGCAGCGCCAATGAGGACATCGAGCTGCCCGTCTGTCTCCCGTTAGAGGCGGGAAGTTGACGAGTCTGCCCGGCGGCGGGCGGGGATCCGCGGGAGGCAGCCCACGGCCGGCGGAGCGGGTGGTCAGGGTGCCGCGCGTCGGATTCACAGGAAACTGGAGACCCGCCTGGCCTGCGGGGACCTCCGCATACAGCGCGGGGAGGCGGAGGGGCGCCACGAGGCGCGGAGGGTGCTGCCCGGGAGGTGGGAGGGCGTGGGGGTTCCTCCGCGGGAGCCGTCCGCCCCGCACACCCTGTCCGACCCTGGAATATTCCATCGCGCTTCAAGGAACGCGCGGCGTTTGCATCAGTCAAATGCCTGCAGCTCAGAACCGGGGTGTGCAGCGGCCGGTGTGGCTCCGTGGTTGACCGTGACCCCGGAACCAAGAGGTCACTGTTCATTCCCGTAGGGGCACAGACCCGGGTGCGGGCTCCATCCGCATGCGGGGCGCGCGGGAGGCAGCCGGTCCATGACTCTCTCATCATTGATTCTCCCTCCCTCTCCCTTCCTCTCTCTCTGAGTCAATCACGACGTATTTGTAAAAGAGCCAAGGGGATGTCTGAGGCGTAAGCGTGGACACTGGGTGGTGTCCCGTGACCCACGCGGCCCAGCGCACCCCCGTGAGTCCCCACTGCCCGCAGGCGAGTCCCGGGCCTTGGCGGGTCCCCACGAGCACGCGGGTGCGGACGTGGGGCGCTGCCCACTCGGACCCAGCCTGGAGCGGCGGGCACTCGTGGGGGGGGGGGCCCTCGGTGCCAGGCAGGGCCGGTGACACGTCGCGGTGGGGAATAGCCACGCGGAGCGAGACCTGAGCACGAAGCTGGGTTTGCCAACCGGGTTCTGGGCGGGACGTGGCTCCGGGGGGACCCGACCAGGAAGAAACACGTCCCCACCCTCCACCCCCAAGGCCCCAGCCCATGCCAGGAGCTGCAGCTGAGGCGGCCCCCCTGAAATGGAGGGCATCTTCCTAGCCAGGGCCCCCCACTAAGTCCGCGGGCACCCCGAGAAAAGCCACAAGCCATGCGTAAGGGCTTGCGTGTCAGCAAACGCCCTGGCCTCAGATGCGCCAGGAAGCAGCCTCGCAGCCTCGCAGCCTCGCAGGCCCGTGGCCCGTCCCCTCCGGGGTGAAAGGTGACAGGTGGTCTCAGTAAACGGGAGAATCACGCAGCGTGTCCGTGGCCCCGTCAGTTTTATTCAGAGCGAAACGCCATGGCGCTAAGTAGCCGGGTTTCCTGTGCTCGTTAAAAGCCTTTCTAATGACCGCTTGGAGGAATCAGTGAGGTTCATTCCTTTCTTGAACATCCGAGGGATCCATCAAACAATCAGAAAGCCGTCTCCCGGCCTGTGGGAGAGGCCGGGGCTGGTGGGTCTGCCTGTCCCGACCGGGTGCCCGGGAGGGGTGCAGGCCCAGGTGGGAGCAGGCGGTCCCTGTCGGCTGCCCCTGAGCTGCGACATGAAGGCCTCCTCCTCCAGGCAGCACTCCCTGACTGCCAACCTCAGGGCGGGACAATGGCTGTGCAGGGGTGGGTGGATCCGAGCCCGGCTCAGCGCGGGGAAGGACTGTTCCAGCACCCCCGCCCCATCCCTGGAAATGCCTCCTGCGCACATCGGCGAGTTCGGGTTCGAGATTACACTGGCACCACGAGTAGCATTTCAGCACCTGGGGGTCCACACAGTTTGTTACTTTCATTTTTTAAAGATTTTTAAACTGATATTTAAAGAGAGGGAGGGAGAGGGAGAGGTAGAGAGAGATGTAAACATCAGTGATGAGAGAGAATCAGGGATCGGCTGCCTCCTGCACCCCCCCACTGGGGATGGAGCCCACAACCCGGGCCTGTGCCTTGACCGGGACTCCAACCGTGACCTCCTGGGTCCTAGGTCAATGCTGAGCCTCGCAGCGGCGGAACCGGTTTGATGGTTGGAGCGGCAGCCCCTTGCCTGTCCCCATGTGTCGGGCACAACGTGTGTGATGATGGCGTGTCCTCTGCCTGCGCTGGGGGCCACGGCCACGGCCACGGCCACGGCCACACGGCTCAGGCAGTTTGCTGCCTCCATGCACATCCCCCAGCAGCCACGCGAGGGCGCCCCGGACCCCTGTCCCCCCAGGTGACGGGAGGCTGGGTCCCCGCCAGGAGAGGCCGCAGCTGAGCCCACGGCGCTGGGACAAAACGAAGGGCTTGTTTACAAACCTCCGTGGACATTTAAGTCGCGACACGGCATCGGCCTCGCCTGCGGCCGGGCTGCGGGTGGTGGGTGAGCTCAGGCCACTCCTCCCGCCCAGCCGGCCGCCTTTCCCGGCGGCAGAGCCCTCCCTGGGCCGCAGCAAAGTCACTGTTGTTTAGGATCCGGCCGCTGTGTGATGGCGAGCGCGGCCCGCAGCCCAGCCGTGGTGGTGGAGGCGCGCCCTCCACGCCGGTTCCGCGGATCCGGGGTCCCTGAGCTCGGGGTGCGGCCAGCGCCACGCCCTCCGTGCAGGTCCCGGGCGACGCTGCGTGGGATCGCGTGTCCGTGCAAACTGCCCCGCCGACGACCTGGGCCTGGTCGCCGGGGAGCGGAAACGTGAGACTTTCTCTGCTGGTCTCGCCCTTCGGGGCCTCCCTGGTGGGACCGCTGTGTCCCGGGAGAAGGGCACCCCTCCCTCCCCGCTGCTCCGGGTCCCGTGGCCCCCCCCTCCCCGCTGCTCGGGGTCCCGTGGCCCCACCCCTCCCCGCTGCTCCCGGCCACATCCGGGCAACACTTTCCCCACACGCCAGCCCAGGACAGAGCACAGTTGCAGCCCCTGAGACGTGCACTCAGCAACATAGAAACTGAACTTGGCATCGAACCGGACTTCAGGGAAACTGAGACTGAACTGAACAGGCATCGGAGGGAGCGGCGGTCCCTCCTCATCCTGCACAAACGCCGCACCCGCTCCAGAGCCTCCAAGGGCAGGGACATGGTGCAGGGACCACCCTCCCCAGGGGGCGCCCAGCCTGAGCCTTGTCTGAGCCCCCACGCCCAGGGCGCTGGGCCGCTGCTGGCCCCCGGGCTTCCTTAAGGCGATGAGGATAAACATGGCTTCGCCTGCACTTAAACCCGGCTCCCCGGAGAGGACCTCTCCCCACGCCATCGGCTCTCAGCTTCCTGTCTGTGACGGAGTGACCACACCTTGGCCTGCTCTTCCGTCGGCTCCTTTCCTGCCTTGTCTCACCCCCGGGCTCCGTCATAGGCGGGGAGAGGCATGGGCAGGTGGGCGCCCCCACGTCCTCCCGCTGCTTATAAGGCAGGCGGCTCACCAGGCTTCTGTGTCATGCTCGTGTCTGCTGCGTGTCATGCTTGTGTCTGCGTGTCATGCTCGTGTCTGCGTGTCATGCTGGTGTCTGCTGCATGTCATGCTGGTGTCTGCTGCGTGTCATGCTCGTGTCTGCGTGTCATGCTCGTGTCTGCGTGTCATGCTCGTGTCTGCTGCGTGTCATGCTGGTGTCTGCTGCGTGTCATGCTCGTGTCTGCGTGTCATGCTCGTGTCTGCGTGTCATGCTCATGTCTGCTGCGTGTCATGCTCGTGTCTGCGTGTCATGCTCGTGTCTGCTGCGTGTCATGCTCGTGTCTGCTGCGTGTCATGCTTGTGTCTGCGTGTCATGCTCGTGTCTGCGTGTCATGCTCATGTCTGCTGCGTGTCATGCTCGTGTCTGCGTGTCATGCTCGTGTCTGCTGCGTGTCATGCTCGTGTCTGCTGCGTGTCATGCTCGTGTCTGCGTGTCATGCTCGTGTCTGCTGCGTGTCATGCTCGTGTCTGCGTGTCATGCTCGTGTCTGCGTGTCATGCTCGTGTCTGTGTGTCATGCTCGTGTCTGCGTGTCATGCTCGTGTCTGCTGCGTGTCATGCTCGTGTCTGCTGCGTGTCATGCTCGTGTCTGCGTGTCATGCTCGTGTCTGCTGCGTGTCATGCTCGTGTCTGCGTGTCATGCTCGTGTCTGCGTGTCATGCTCGTGTCTGTGTGTCATGCTCGTGTCTGCTGCGTGTGCTGTGAGAGAGCTCTGCGGCCTCTGACGTCCGGAAGCCAGTTCCGGAGTTTCTCCCACGTGTGGAGGGTTCTGTTTCCTACGCAGGACGCCAGCCGGTCGGAAGCGCGTTCTCTGCCCAGCAGCAGAGCGGGCCTGATTTCAACGCTCTGTGTTTTGGTGGGCGGCCATCGACGGGGTAGTCACCGGCCCTGCTGACGTGGCGGCACCGGGAGCACGCGCCTCCGTGTGCAGGGGCTGGGCCAGGCTCACTCCGTGTGCAGGGGCCGGCTGTTCACTCCGTGTGCAGGGGCTGGGCCAGGCTGTTCACTCCGTGTGCAGGGGCCGGGCTGTTCACTCCGTGTGCAGGGGCTGGGCCAGGCTCACTCCGTGTGCAGGGGCCGGGCAGTGTCTCACTCCGTGTGCAGGGGCCGGGCAGTGTCTCACTCTGTGTGCAGGGGCCGGGCAGTGTCTCACTCCGTGTGCAGGGGCCGGGCAGTGTCTCACTCCGTGTGCAGGGGCTGGGCTGTTCACTCCGTGTGCAGGGGCCGGGCAGTGTCTCACTCCGTGTGCAGGGGCTGGGCTGTTCACTCCGTGTGCAGGGGCCGGGCAGTGTCTCACTCTGTGTGCAGGGGCCGGGCAGTGTCTCACTCTGTGTGCAGGGGCCGGGCAGTGTCTCACTCCGTGTGCAGGGGCCGGGCAGTGTCTCACTCCGTGTGCAGGGGCCGGGCAGTGTCTCACTCCGTGTGCAGGGGCCGGGCAGTGTCTCACTCCGTGTGCAGGGGCCGGGCAGTGTCTCACTCCGTGTGCAGGGGCCGGGCAGTGTCTCACTCCGTGTGCAGGGGCCGGGCAGTGTCTCACTCCGTGTGCAGGGGCCGGGCAGTGTCTCACTCCGTGTGCAGGGGCCGGGCAGTGTCTCACTCCGTGTGCAGGGGCCGGGCAGTGTCTCACTCCGTGTGCAGGGGCCGGGCAGTGTCTCACTCCGTGTGCAGGGGCCGGGCAGTGTCTCACTCCGTGTGCAGGGGCCGGGCAGTGTCTCACTCCGTGTGCAGGGGCCGGGCAGTGTCTCACTCCGTGTGCAGGGGCCGGGCAGTGTCTCACTCCGTGTGCAGGGGCCGGGCAGTGTCTCACTCCGTGTGCAGGGGCCGGGCAGTGTCTCACTCCGTGTGCAGGGGCCGGGCAGTGTCTCACTCCGTGTGCAGGGGCCGGGCAGTGTCTCACTCTGTGTGCAGGGGCCGGGCAGTGTCTCACTCCGTGTGCAGGGGCTGGGCTGTTCACTCCGTGTGCAGGGGCCGGGCAGTGTCTCACTCCGTGTGCAGGGGCCGGGCAGTGTCTCACTCCGTGTGCAGGGGCCGGGCAGTGTCTCACTCCGTGTGCAGGGGCCGGGCAGTGTCTCACTCCGTGTGCAGGGGCCGGGCCGTCCCATCGGCCGCTCGCTGGCACCGGCTGTCCGAGTCCTCCCATCTGGTGGGACAGGTCCCTGTCCTTTCTGCTCCTTCTGCACACACGTTCCACGGAAGCGGCAATCCGCCTGGCCAGGTGCCACGAGGAATGCTGTGAGGATTTCAAATGAAATTGCATTTAATTTCTAGATTGTTTTACGGGAAAACGGAACATTTAAAACCGAGTTTTCCTACTCGCCTGTCCAGTCGCTAAAGCTCCGCGTGTCCTCCAAGGAAAGTGCGATCTTTTCACGTGTGCGGCCGCGGCTGTTTCCTGCCCAGCGCCCAGGCTCCGTCGCTATGGCGACGGGTGTGTTTCCCGCTGCATTTCCCCGGGAGGGTGGCTACCGGTGGCAATGCTCTTAGCACCTCCTTCTGCCACCTCCCAGCCCTCCCCGCAAGACCAGGAGGTGTGTGCACGTCAAGTTAGGGTGTCTCCATAGAGGGACAGTCTGTCTCCCTCCCAGTCCTCACCCCTCTTGTCCTGGGACGCGGCCCAGACCATCAGGGCTGAGCGGTGGCCGTGGCAGCCGTGGCCGTGGGGCTGGCTGGGGGGCCATGCCCGTAGCTCTGCCAGGAGTCCGAGGTCGGCGGGGCTGGGGCGCCGTTGCCACGAGGGTAGCCCTTGAACCTGCATCATCCGGGAGCTTCGCCAGGACGGGGCTGGTGCGAATTCCGTCGTTGCCGCCCTCCTCCCCACACCCCCCCCCCCGCACCCCGGGAGGCCCGAGCGCCTCCTGGGAGCTGTGGGAGGCGGGCCGTTCACGTGATGGTGGGTTTCCTGACAATGCCCGGCGCTTCCTTCCTGGGACAGAGGCTCCAGGTGAGGGCGATCCTCCACTCCTCTCGGCTGGGTGACAGTCGGACGGCCGTGCGCCCACCCTCTGCTGCCCGCTGGCCTCCCCCCTGAACCCTGGGCTGGTTACCCCACCCCGCCCATCCAGGTAGCCCCATCCAGGTAGCCCCATCCAGGATGAACTCGGGAGGAGAGAGGAGTCCTTATCCAAGCCGATGACCCGCCCACACTGAGGCCCAGGTAGTGACCGGCCCAGGGAGCAGGCGGCTTGTTTCTGTCCAGAGCGAAGGGCCGAGGGAAACACATCTGTTCCACCCACTGGGCAGCCTTGTCACGTCTGGGCCCAGAGCCCGGGGACCCTGCGCTCCTTCCCGGCCCCAGGGCCTCGGGGCTCAGCTCCTGTGAGCTGCCGTCACCCCCTCTCTCCAGGACGGGGAGGCCACGGCACAGCCCGCGGGGAGGCCCCCTGCCCCCACCGCTGCCCCTCCATGGGCTCAGGTTTCCCAGACAACGGGACACAATGGGCGTAGCATAGCAACGGGTGGGGTTGTGGCCGGCTCTGCCACTCACACTCTCTTTCCTCCGCTCACCACCCCCCCCCCGCCCCGCCCCACAGGGAAGAGGCACAGGAGGGGCCGACGACGTAAATGGAGTTCCCACGTTGATGTGGTGCCTGGGTGCGAAGGGGAGACACGGTCAGGCGCACTCCTGGGGGTTGTGCGTGTGCGGGTGACAGCCGAGGACGTCTTCCCCCCTCAGGTACCGACCACGGGCCTGGGGTGAGCGGATGGAGGAAGGAAGGAGCCAGCAAATCCACCCGCTGTTTCTTTAAAAAAACCGACACTGGCCAAAACCGGTGTGGCTCAGTGGATAGAGCGTCGGCCTGCGGACTGAAGGGTCCTGGGTTCGATTCCGGTCAAGGGCATGTACCTTGGTTGTGGGCACATCCCCAGTGGGAGGTGTGCAGGAGGCAGCTGATCGATGTTTCTCTCTCATCGATGTTTCTAGCTCTCTATCCCTCTCCCTTCCTCTCTGTAAAAAAATCAATAAAATATATTTTTTTTAAATACCGACACTATTGCGATGGCCTGGTTATTCCCCAAGCCCCCGCCAGCTCCTCCTCGCCCTGCGGACTCCGGGAGGCAGCCCCACGCACCCGGGGCTTCTCCCCAGCCGTCCTCCTCACCTGCTCCCGTGGCCCTGGCGGCCGGTGCAGGGCGGGAAGCTCTTCCTCTTCGTCCCTTGGTTGCGGCATGTGTGACCCGCAGCCCCTGGGCTGGTGTGTGAACAGGCCGTCCTCGGCAGAATCGGCCGCACCTTCCTCTGCAGAGTTCCCGAAACAGGTGGCCTTGGCCTTGGTCCCCATGAGGCAACCTGGTCTCGCTACTCACCTAGTCAAGGGCATAGACTTGGGGTGTCTGAGAGAGTTGGACATGACCGTCCGGGTCGGATGGCGAGAGCGAGGCTCCGGAAGCATGGCTCCAGGCCCTCCACTCCCACATCCCTCCACCCCCTTCCTCTGACATGGAAGCTGGCCCCCAGGTGGCCCTGGGACAACAGAAAGACACAGCAACTTGGGAGAGAAAGGGACAGAAAAAAAAGCAGTGGGATAAATAATGGGAACGTCCCAAATCTGATGAAAACATATGCAAATCACAGCCAAGAAACTCAGTACTCCAAGGAGAATCAACACACAGAGATGCACGCCCCAATGCATCCTCGTCAGAACCCCGAAGCCAAAGACAGACAAAATCTTGAAAGCAGCAGGAGGAAAACAACTCATCACGTACAAAGGAGACGGTCAGATTCCCTGAAACACGAACCAAGATCCAACTACGTGCTGTCTACGGGAGACACGTTCTCGGTTCAAGAACAAACGGGCTGCGAGAAACCCAGAAAAGGATACGCGTGGAAACAAGCCAGCGCTCGCCCGGGGCCAGTGTGGCTCAGTGGGTAGAGTGTCGGCCTGCAGACCAAAGGGTCCCCCAGTCCAGGTGTTCTCTTGGTCCTGGGGCTCAGGCCTGGGACCCAGCAGCCTTCCCTGAGGGTTGGAGCCCTGTCTGGAGGCAGTAGACCTGTCACCCCTACAGGGAGTGGTCTAGGGAAGAGGGGGCTGCTCGGGGCTAAGGACCCCAGAGGGTGCACCCCCTCAGGACCAGCCCCTGGAGCCCCAGGCCGTGTCCAGGTCCAGCTCACGGGGACCTTGAGATGCAACGTGTCCGGCTGGGCAAGGACACCTCAATCGGCCGCGCAGAGGGACGGCCCACCCGAGGCCCATTGGGGCGACCCACCCGAGGCCGTCTGAGCTCCTGGGGCCACCACAGCACACGCGTGCATTAGACGCGTTTAATGATCGCCTGGTACTGTAATTAGATATTAAAACTCTCACTGCGCCATCATAAAATAACACGGAACAAATAATAAAAAACCG
Source organism: Plecotus auritus (assembly GCF_963455305.1). Classification (NCBI taxonomy): domain Eukaryota; kingdom Metazoa; phylum Chordata; class Mammalia; order Chiroptera; family Vespertilionidae; genus Plecotus; species Plecotus auritus. Next base: position 3,913,246 of record NC_137770.1, on the reverse strand, counting down.
TAGTTACAAAGTCATCAAAATGTAATAAAATGCTATTATTACAAAGGCTTAAAATTTAATGATGGTTTTTTAGGGTGACACTTGTTCTATAATTAAAGTTTAAAAATAAGATAGTAATTAACATGGAGACGAGGCTTGGCAGAGGGTCCCGACTTCCTGAGGGGGGGTGGCCTCCACTCGGCCTCCTGGGGCCCGGCCTCGGTCAGGGGTGGCTGGTCCGGGCCACCCCTGCTGTACAGGGAGGAACCCTCAAGGCCGAGGGCGGGGGGCTCAGGCCCCCCCGCTCTCCCTCAGCACACCCCGAGCTTCGACTGCCAGCACCCACAGTTCTTGGCCAGATGCCGGACCGCCTGCTGCCCCTGCCATGGGCCAGAAGTGCCCGGACGTGACCCCCCATCAGGAGCACCGGGACGCAGGGGGTGAGTGTCCCGCTCCCTGGCCCCTTGGGTGGCCACTCCGACACCGGGCTTTGGATTCACGCCCACAGGCTCACTACCCATCTCGCTTCCTGCCCATCCCGAGGGAACCGCTCACCTGACCCAGAGCTCGTGGCCCGAGCCGCCCGTGTCCTGGCTGTGCTGGACGCAGGCCCACAGGGCACCTGACCCCAGATTCAGACGAACCGCAGGAGCGCGCCCAGCCAAGGAGGTGGCGACCGGGGTCCGCCCGGCCCGGGGCGTGGGCAGCGGAGAGGTGACAGCAGGGGAGGGGGGCGGGGGGGCAGGTGCGAGGGCGGAGGGGCAAGTTCAAGAACTGAAGCCGCGTCAGGGCCAGAGGCACATTCCTCATAAGTGACGCCAGGTGCTCTACCTGAGGCTGACGTGGCCCTGCCAGCACCAGGCCCGAGCCCTGTGCTCAGGCAGAGCCGGACCCCACAGCATTTTGGGTCTCCTCCGTCCCTCTGTCCTGCCGGCCTGGAGCCCCTCCGGACGCTCCGCTGGGGCTGCCGAGTGGCCGCGGCCCAGCCCCTGACCCAGGCCCCGGCAGCCCCCTCCGGCCTGAAGCAGCCTCGTGGTCCGGGGCCTAGACCCCAGTCTGCTCCGCCTCCTTCAGGCAGAAGAGGGGGCCGAGCCCAGGTGCCTTTAGGGACGAGCTCCCTGAAGCGTGGCTCTGACCGGGGATGGCGCCTGGGCCGGCCCCCAGGCGGGAGGGCACTCGGCCCCCAGCTCCCGTGCTGACCAGGCCTGTGCTCATGGGCCACGCTGTCCATCCAGGCCGCACTGGCCCCACAGGGACAGCCCCTCCCAGGGCCACTCAGCTCCTAGAGATGACGCCCCTCACCCCACAGCCCTCCACATGCCAACCCACCCACCCCTGCTCCAAGGGCCCTCACCCCCAGGCCACTGTCCCCCGCCCTCAACACCGAGGTCTTGGGACCAGATGGTCAGGGACAGCGCTGGGCCCCGGAGCCCGGAAATGTTCACACTCGCCGGCCCTCAGGCTGAGGGGGCTGCCGGGGCCTGGGCCAGGGGCTGGGCGGGGCCTGGGCCAGGGGCCAGGGCGCGGGCGTGCACTGGGTGTGGGCGAGGCTGTGGCCCCTCAGCAGCCCAGCGAAGTGTCCCGGAGGGGTTCAGGCTCTGGACCCTGGCTCACCCCTCGCTCTGACTCGGACCCAGCCCGCTGCCTCCCGTGGGGCCCTGCGTGTCCCCTGCTCCTGGGATCCGGGAGCACAAACTGTCTTTCTGGGGTGTTATTGCCTGGTCTGTTGGCCTCACCAGACCTGAGGAATAATGTGCCATCTGCGCCCGCGCGGGACAGCCAGTGAGCCGGGGGGAGGCCCTGCAGACAGCCGTGGCCCCGCCAACCACTCCCCGGCCACGGACGCCAGGCCCCTCTCCCCTGGGCCCCCTCCTAGGGACACCCCTCCAGGCCTCCTCCTGCTGGGGGGATGGAACCCAGGGAGGGTGGCCAGCCCCAAAGATAGGGCCCCAGGCCAAAACCTGGCCCCCTGCCCCCCTGCTCCCCCCCCCCCCGCTCCCCTGCCCCTCCGTCCCCGCCCCCCTCCCCCCTGCCCCCCTGCGGCCACGGGGCTGGCACCTCCTCCCTGTAGCTCACCCTTAAAGACCTAAGCCAGAGACGCCCCGGGGCCTCCCTGTGGCCCATCATTCTGGAGCAGACAAACACGGCTTTTGAATTTTAAATGGCCAATTTGGTCAATGAATCAGCCTCACGGGCGGGCGGGCGAGGCGTGGGGTGAAAGCAGGTGTAAGGCCTGGTTAGAGCCGGCAGAGCCTGTGTCGGCTTTCTTCGACGCGCGGCCTCTCGCACTTCGTCGTCTAGACCCGTGTTCAGGTGTCAGCGAAGGTGTGAAAAGAGGGTGCGGGGAGGAGGCGGGAGGAAGGAGACGTTTCCCCCGAAGCCCGGGTGTGGGGACACCACGCCACCACTCGCCGCGGGTCCTTCCACACCCCCAATCCTCGCTGCACCCATCGGGGTGGGCCGGGCCAACAAGCCTCGTCCCAACGCAGGAGGAGGGGCCCCGCTGCCGGCTCAAAACCCCACGTGCCCGAGGGCCCCTCAGAGTCCACCTCCAGGGTAGACCCCGAGCGTGCCCACCACACCGCCTGCCACCAGGACCCCTCGGTGGGGGCACCCCATCCTTCCGGCACTAGGACCCCAACTCTCGAGGTGCCTGGCACTCACGCGCCACCCCCGAGGAGGACGGCCTGGCCTCGGAACCAGGGTCCCCGGGTCCAGAAGAGGAAGCGCCGAGACCGGCTGACCCCTGCGGCACCGCCCAGGCCCGCCCGCCGGCAGGGCTGCGCCCCGGGCGCAAGGCAGGACCCTCTCCAGGTCAGGAGGCCCTCGGGCTGCGGTCAGGGTGACTCTGTGACCTGGGTGCCCGGCGGCAAAGGACAGGCCCCTCGGCACTTGAGTCCTAGGGAGCCCACTGCCTCCCCCCCCCCCCCCGCCCCCTGACCAGAAGCCCTGAGGCTGGCCGCCTGCCCCGCCCATCCCCCCGGGGCCCTGCTGACGGCCCCCCCTGGCTGTGGGGAGGCGCGGGCCCCAGTTCCATGCGGAGTCTCGCCTGCCTGCGGGGTTTGCTGACTTTGCTGACTTTGCTGACAGGCTCATGCCCGCCTCTGCACTCGGCCCCAGGCCTCTTGATCCCCTCGGACCCGCAGGAGAGCCGGGACGTGGCGCCCTGACCGTGTTGATGAGGCCCGACCGTCTCTGACTAGGCAGGCGGCCGGTCACCCGGCACACGCGGCCCGGCAGCCGGAGCAGCGGCATCCTCTCCCGATCTGGCCCCCCATCTGGCAAGATACGACAGGAAATTGTTCCCTCCTCGTAACCATAGCAACAGATGAGCCGGGTCTGCTGAGTTTCTGAGGGTCTTTGTCCGCATGTAACCAAACCCCCGGGCAGAAGCCGAGCGGGGGCTGGGTGCGGGCCGCTCAGGGGTGCCAGGCTGTGGGGTCCTGGGGGATCCCTTTCCTGCCCCAGCCCAAGGGTGGGTTGGAATGTTCTAGAGGGGCCTGGGCCACAGGGTGGAGGAGGTGAGGCCGTAGGAATTGCATCCCTGAGCGTCCGAGAGCCTGGGCGGAGGCTGGGGCTGCCCCGCTGCGCTCACGGGTGTTGGGACGCCACGCCGCCCGCCGCTCACCGCGGGGCCGTCCACGCCCGGCCGCCTCTCTGCACCCATCGGAGTGGGCCGGCCAACAAGCCTCGTCCCAACGCAGGAGGGACAAGCATTTCTTCGCAACCAAAGGGGACGGGGCGGGGGGTGCCAATGAAATGCCGGGGTGACCATCTCACAGTAAAATAAGGTCCTTCGGCCGCCATGACCTTAAACCTGCAGAGCGCGGTGGGCGGGGGACCCGGGCGGGGCCGCCCCTGCAGAAAGCGGGCGCCTGGGGAGGAAGGTGCACAGGTGGCCACTGAGCGCGGACTCGCTCTGGACAGCACCGCCACCAGGGCTGACCGCCGGGAAGGCTGGGACCTCACGGGAACACACGCCGGGGCCAGCCCCTCACCTGGTGTTTCCCCAAAGCAGTGAGGACACAGCTCCCTCCAAACACCTACGGAATGTGCACAGCAGCTCCACCCCAGCAGTGAGCGCCTGGGCTCCATCCCCCCCCCACAAGCGTGAGCACCTGGAATTCATCCCCCCTCCCCCCGGGCGTGAGCACCTGGGCTCCATCCCCCCTCCCCCCCGAGCGTGAGCACCTGGGCTCCATCCCCCCTCCCCCCCCCCCCCGCCCCGGGCGTGAGCACCTGGACTCCATCCCCCCCCCACGTGAGCACCTGGACTCCATCCCCCCCGGGGCGTGAGCACCTGGACTCCATCCCCCCTCCCCCCCCCAGGCGTGAGCACCTGGGCTCCATCCCCCCTCCCACGTGAGCACCTGGACTCCATCCCCCCCGGGGCGTGAGCACCTGGGCTCCATCCCCCCCCCCCCACCGCGGGACGTGAGCACCTGGACTCCATCCCCCCCCCACAAGCGTGAGCACCTGGAATTCATCCCCCCTCCCCCCCAAGCGTGAGCACCTGGGCTCCATCCCGCGCCCCCCCCCTCCCCCCCGAGCGTGAGCACCTGGGCTCCATCCCCCCCCCCCCCCGGACGTGAGCACCTGGACTCCATCCCCCCTCCCCCCCCCCCCCCCGGGACGTGAGCACCTGGACTCCATTCCCCCCCCCCCCCCACCGCAGGGCTTGAGCACCTGGACAGTATCCCGGGGCGTGAGCCCCTGGAACCATCCCCCGCACGAGAACGAGCACGTGGGTGCCCTTCCGCGTGTTCACGTGGCGCAGCACCGCTCAGCGGGAGAGGAGCCCACCCCGTGGGTAAACGGCAGAAGTCGGGCTGAGAGGCTGGAGCCGGTGGCGGAAGGACACCTGCCGTTCAGTCCCGTCCGTGAGAGCCCGCTTCCTGGCGGACGCCACTCCCGGGAGGCGGAGGCGCCCGCGGAGGGTGCCGGTCACCGGCCTGCATTTGTGAACGGCTCCCTGAGGGTCTGCGCGCTGCACGTCACTAACTTTTGTTCCATAAAAACAAGGCACCGACAGAGGATGTGGTATAGCGTGGAAGGGTGCCCTCCCCGGGGGCGGGGGCAGGGGCAGGGGCAGCACGTGGGGGACTCGGACCCCGCACGCCCACCCGAGCCCCCCACAGCGCAGCTGCACCTCATGCCTTTGCTGGGAGCACCGGGGTGGCAGCCCGGAGTCGGTGGGACCTGAGTGCGAGCTCGCGGCCTCAGGGGCACTGGCTTCCGCTCTGAGCCAGAACCCGGGCGAGGCCGCCTCCCACAGCGAGCCCACCGCCTCCCACAGCGAGCCCACCGCCTCCCACAGCGAGCCCACCGCCTCCCACAGCGAGCCCACCGCGGGCTGGGCAAGGGCGTGACCTGCAGCAACCCGCTCCCCAGATGACACGCTCCCTGCAGGGCCCGCTGTGGCCCCCCCAAAGAACTTAAGACACAGAGGGGCCCCCCACTTCTAGGTCTCACCCCAACCTCTGACCTTCTCCAGCTGGTCCCTCCTCCTGGAGTCCCTGCCCCTCCAGCGTCACCTCCAGCCCCCCTGACCTGCCCACACCTCCAGCCCCCCTGACCTGCCCAGGTGTGGCTCTGGCAGTCCCACCCCAGCCCCCACCGTTAGCGCTGTCTGCATTGGGAGCTGGCTGGGCCCTCGGGGAGCCATGGTGACAGCCGGGTGACAGGGGTGACAGCCGGGTGGCGGGCCAGGTCGGGCTGCACCCCCTCCTCCTGGCTTGCTGGCAGCCGCCCGCCACGGGGCCAGATGAAGACGCGCAGGCAATTTTCTCCCGAAACAAATGGAGAGAAATTGCTCTAACAAGGAACAGGCTGGGTCTCGAGCTAATTTCCACATAATAGAATCAAACGACTTCCCTTTCCTGTCTGCCGGCTCCTCTGAATAATGTGACAAATTGCAGGAGCGATTTCATTACAGCTCCGACTCAGGGGCGCGTCTTCCCTCCGGTCACGGACAGATGGCAGGGGTTCTGGGGGTGGAGAGAAGACAGAGGGTCCGCCCCCCTCGGAGGGGACATCTCTGGGGGTCCCCGAGGCGGCTGCGCCACAGCCGGCCCCCCCCCCGGGGGTGGGGGCATGACCAAGTGGGAGACACCCCGCATTCCAGCACCGTCCCGCTGGCAGCAGAGGCGTCTGGGAAGGCTGCCGCCCGCCTGTTCCGTGCGCGCAGTGTGTCCCGTGGGGCTTGCCAGGGGCGCCTGGCTCTGAGCTGGCGCCTGGCACCGCCTGCCTCGGGCCCGGCCAAGACTCCAGCGGGTGCCGCGCTGCCAACAGGCTGCGTGGAGGGAAGGCGCGGCCCCGCCAACGAGGCAGCCTGGCCAGTCCCCACCCGCCCCCTCAGCCCCACACGCTCCGGCCCGGTGCGGTCATCACGGGGACTCACGGCTCCCCAGCACCCCACCGGGGCTGGGAGCGCCCCCACGTGCAGCCCACGGCCTGGCACACGGGCGTGTCCGCTGCTTGGGGTGGGTAAGTGCCCGTGCATGCGGCTGGGCTGGGCGGGTCCCAGAGGCCGCCCGTCAGACCCTTTGCTCTGCTGCGCGCACGTCACAGGGCAACGGCAGCCGCCGCCCGCACGGGACCTGGTGTAGGTGAAGGTGTGGCGGCTAAAGGACCGTGTTTGTTTGAACAATATTCGTGTTAAAGCCCCTCGCTGGTTCCGCTCAGTGGATAGAGCGCCCGCCAGGGGACTGAAGGGTCCCAGGTTCAATCCCACCTCAAGGGCATGGACCTCGGTTGCAGGCTCCATCCCTGGCCGCAACCAATGGATGTGTCCCTCACACATCGGTGTTTCTCTCTCTCTCATCTCTCCCCTTCCCTTCTACTCTCTCTAAAAATCAGTGGAGCCCGGCCGGTGTGGCTCAATGGTTAAGAATCAATCTATGGGAATATATCCTAAAAAACTAGAAACACCCATCAGAAAGGATATATGCACCCCTATGTTCATAGCAGCACATTCACCATAGCTAAGATTTGGAAACAGCCTAGGTGCCCGTCAGCAGATAACTGGATCAGAAAACTATGGTACATCTACACAATGGAATACTATGCTGCCATAAAAAGAAGGAATTACTACCATTTGTAGGCACCTGGATGGAATTGGAGAACATTATGCTGAGTGAAACAAGCCAGTCAATGAAAGAAAAATACCACATGATCTCACTCATTTGGGGATAATAAAGAACATTATAAACTGATGAACAAAAAGATAGATACAGAGGCAGTAAAGCATCAAACAGACTGTCTAATTACAGTGGTAAGGTTAGGGAGAGGTGGGGGGAAATAAGAGATCAACCGAAGGACTTATATGCATGCATATAAGAATAATCAACGGATGCAAAACATTGGGGGGTGAGGGCATGTATGGGAGTGGGGTGGGGGGGGGCAATGGTAAGATATGTACACATATAATACCTTAATTAAAAAATATATAAAAAATAAAAAGAATCAATCTATGAACCAGGAGGTCAAGGCTCGATTCCCGGTCAGGGTACAGGCCCGGGTCGCGGCCCGATCCCCAGTGTGGGGCGTGCAGGAGGCAGCCAGTCGATGATTCTCTCTCATCACGGATGTTTCTGTCTCTCCCTCCCTGACCCTCCCTCTCTCTGAAATCAATAAAAATATAAAATAAAATAAAAAGAAAGAAATCACAGCCCCGGCTGGACAGGGTGAAGGCATAACAGCGGGGGGGAGGGGGGGGGGACGGCACCCGTGGGGCCAGGAGGCAGGCGGGACCTTGGACGCCAAGTCAGGGTAGGGCTCTGGCTTGGTGGGGGACTGGGGACAGGGCGCCCGCTGGGAGGCTTGGCCATCCTCCGGCCCCGGTGACAAGGGCTGAACCAGGACGGTGGAGGCGACGCGGATCAGAACATCAGCCTGAGAGACAGCGCCAGCAGGCAGGTCTGCTGCCAAACACGGCCGGGTTCAAAGCCAGCACCGGCGGTTGGGGGCCGGGCCACCTCCACGGCACCGGGGGCCCCTCCAGGCGGCTGACGGCAGCGGGGCGCGGTGGGCACCTGCTCCGTCTCCGGTTGGCACGGGGCCTCGACCCCCCGCCAGACCCGGGGGGGGGGGGGGACTGCAGCCAAGAAAACGCTTCAAGTCCTCGTGGGCTCGCACGCAGAGCGCACATCTTGGATGCGCCAGGTACACAGAGCCCAAGGTCGCTCAGGCCGCGGAGGAATGTTCTGGAAGGCCTTGGGGGGGGGGGGCGGGGGGCAGGGGAGAGGAGGAGGGGGGAGGGGGAGCAGGTGCAGACTTGCAGGATGAAAAGACCGGGGGGACCGACGCACCTCTGTGGGGCAGGACGCGGCCACGGTCACCCTGAAACCCAGCGCACGGACTCCTGCCGGGAGGTCAGCCTGCCCCCCACCCACCTGCCCCAGGGCTGGGAGGCGGGACTGGAGAGGGGGCCGCCGCGCAGAGAAGGGTTAATTCTGCCGTGTATTGCTGGCCACGGCCCCACAAATAATTTATCCATTTTTTTAAAAATAAAAAATATGTCATATTTCTGGAGCGGGTACAGGCCAATGACGCGCAAGGACCAGCTGGATGCACGCTCGCGAGTTTACACCAGATGCCAGCTTGGACCCGCTGCCAGCGAGCTCGGCGCTGCCACTCACTCCCTGCGCTCCCCCCGCTCTCTCCCCGCACTCCCCGGACAGGTGGGAACCAGCTCGGAGCCAGGCACCCCGCAGGGAGCGACGGCAGGGGGGGGCGGGCCCTCCATGAGCTGGAGGGGCGCTGGGCTTTGCGGGGGGGGGGGGGGGCGGCACGGCCGAGCGGATGGAGGGCAGGCATCCCTGGAGGTGACTTTCCGATGGGGACACGGAGGCTGAGCCGACCCCAGCAGAGGAATGGGCGAGGAGCACAGGGCTGTGGGCAGGCAGCTGGGACGGCACCGAGGAGCTGTGACCACAGGACTAGGGAGCCGGCCAGCGGCACGTGGAGCCGGGAGGAGGGGTGTGGGGCGGGGCGGACCCTGGGTACCAGGGCTGCCCCCACAAGCCTCCTGGGTCTGGGAGGTTTCAAGCAGCGAGACATCGTCCAATGTGGCTCCCTCTGGCCCCGGCCGGCGTGGCTCAGGGGGGTGAGCGTCGACCTGTGAACCGGGAGGTCAGGGTTCGATTCCGGTCAGGGCACAGGCCCGGGTTGCGGGCTGGATCCCCAGTGGGGGGCGTGCAGGAGGCAGTGGGTCCATGATTCTCTCTCATCACGGATGTGTCTCTCTCCCCCTCTCCCCTCCTCGCTGACATCCATTAAAAACATTTCTTTTAAAGAAAAAAGCTCCCTCTGGGCTAGATGCCCATCAGCAGGCATGAGCCCACAGACCGAGGCCCCCCACCCAGGGGAGCGCTATCGGCCTTAGGAGGGGAGGAGCCCTGACCCCCGCGACCGCGAACCCGAGAAGGTGATGCTGACGAAAGTCCCGGCACGAAGCCCAGGTGTGCGGCCGTGCTGTGCTGTGTGCAGGCGACTCCACCCACACGGAGGGATCGAGGTTCCGGGGGCTGGGGGGGGCGGTGAGTGGGGGGCTCTTTATGGGACCGGGTGCTGCTTTGGCACTCGATAGAGGTGGTGGTCGCACAGCACTGTGGATGCACAACATGCCGCTGGGGTGGGGGAGGGGAGGGCCAGGGAGGGGAGGGGAGGGGAAGGGCGGGGAGGGGAGGGCAGTGGAGGGCAGGGGAGAGGAGGGGAGGGCAGTGGAGGGCAGGGGAGGGGAGGGGAGGACAGGGAAGGGGAGGGCAGGGGAGGGGAGGGGAGGACAGGGAAGGGGAGGGCAGGGGAGGGGAGGGGAGGGCAGGGGAGGGGAGGGCAAGGGAGGGGAGGGGAGGGAAGGACAGGGGAGGGGAGGGCCAGGGAGGGGAGGGGAGGGGAGAGGAGGGGAGGGCAGTGGAGGGCAGGGGAGGGGATGGAAGGGGAGGGCAGGGGAGGGGAGGGCAAGGGAGGGGAGGGGAGGGAAGGACAGGGGAAGGGAGGGCAGGGGAGGGAAGGGGAGGGGGCAGGGGCAGGGCAGGGACAGGGCAGGGGAGGGTCAGGGAGGGGAGGGGAGGGGAAGGGCGGGGAGGGGAGGGCAGTGGAGGGCAGGGGAGAGGAGGGGAGGGCAGTGGAGGGCAGGGGAGGGGAGGGGAGGACAGGGGAGGGGGGGGCCAGGGAGGGGAGGGGAGGGGAAGGGCGGGGAGGGGAGAGGAGGGGAGGGCAGTGGAGGGCAGGGGAGGGGATGGAAGGGGAGGGCAGGGGAGGGGAGGGCAAGGGAGGGGAGGGGAGGGGAGGACAGGGGAGGGGATGGGAGGGGAGGGCAGGGGAGGGGAGGGCAAGGGAGGGGAGGGGAGGGAAGGACAGGGGAGGGAAGGGGAGGGGCAGGGGCAGGGCAGGGACAGGGCAGGGTAGGGGGCAGGGAGGGGCAGGTACGGCTCCGTGTAAGCCTGGCCCTCTGCCCTCAGCAGGACCCACTCTCCATCCCCACTGCCACTCCCCACCCCCTGACCCTCAACAACAGCTTCCCCCTCAAACAGCTGACCTCTCAAGCCCTCATTTGCATGGGCCTGTCCGATTGGCTAGAAAGAGACCCCGCCTATTCCTGGGTTCTGGTGGCCACGACCCCATGGTCTGCAGGGCCCTCTGATTGGCAGCCTTAGAGGCCGCCCCCCAGGACCACCAACCAGCTCCTCTCAGGGCCTGCTCTGACTCAGCCCTCCTGCAGGAGGACAGACCACACAGCCGAGTGGACAGGGACCCGGCCGGGCCTGGGTGTCCACCTGCCACTTGGGGGCTTGGGGGCCCGGAGGTTCAGGATGTGCCCCGTGGGGCCGGCGGGCTGCAGGGCTGGGCGCCTGTCCCTCCTCCCCGTGACCCCCCTGGCGCAGCTCCGTCTGTGGCAGCCTTTGTTTGGCAGGCGGCTGGGTACCGAGTACCACAACCAAACACCCAAATGGCTCCAAGCTGTTGGTTCAGGCGTCTGAGTCCCTCGGAAAACAAACAAACAGGCTCGAAAGCCAGCGTGGCAGGCAGCGTGGAAGGCAGCGTGGCATCTCAAGTGGCAGCCACAGTGAGCAGGGCCACGTGGGGGGACTGGGCCAGAGGGGCCTTCCTGGGGCTGTGCACACAGCCACAACCTCCCCCGACCCAGGACAGTCCCGGGCAGCTCACGGTGGACCTCAGGGCCCAGAAGGCAGGGCTGGGACCTGCCTTGTCCCCAGTGCAGCGACGTCCCCACCAAAGTCCCCTGACCGTGACCTGGGGGAGAAGCTGTGGCCGCCGGGGCCGGGCCCACGGGCGCTGGGACCCAGTGCCGCTCTGTGCTGGCCCCTGGGGCAGTGGCAGCAAATGAGCTGTGAACACACACGTACCCCTCAGTTCCGGGCCGAAGCCCACGAAGGTGTCGGCAGGACCCTCCCTCAGAAGGTGCCCAGGGAGACCCCTCGGCCCCTCCGGCCTCGGCTCAGGCGTCCTGGGCTGGTGGCCACGTCACTCCCCGAGCCGCCTCCGTTTCTCCTCCCGCTGTTTCCCATGAGGACACTGGTTCCTGGATGCGGGGCTCACCTGGGGAACCCAGGCCGCCTCCTCTCAAGGGTGGGAGCCGGGAGCCAGGAGCACCAGGTCCCCCCAAACCCTGAGGTCACGGCGTGGGAGGGCAGCAGCGCCCCTAGAGCAACACCAGAAAACGAGGTGATTATCACAGTAGACACAGGAGAACCCCAAATCCTTTCCTCAGAAGAACATCAGTGAGCGAGGACCCGAGGGAGTGTTCGCACCCGACAAAGGCCCGCTCTGCGGTTACCTGGCCTCACAGGACTCTGGTTAGTGTCGCACCGGCCACATCTCTTCCATGTCAAGGTCCCGTGTCCCTGCATCGGCCTCCCTTCCTGCCGCAGCTCGGACCGGGCCTTCCTCCGGTGGGAGGCCGCCTGCAGCTGGCGTGGCCGCAGGTTCGAACGAACGGCTTTCAGCTCGTCACCTCCGTGGGCTTGTGCTTGCCCAGCCCAGTGAGCAGGGGCGAGGCGAGAGGTTGGGACAGACGTGTAACCTGGTGTAACCTGAGACGATGTTCGAGGGCTGAAGCAGCTGGGGCGGGGGGAGGCTTTCAACGTCCCTCTTTGCTATGAAAATGCGCATTACAGCCAGGAGGAGATGCCGCTGTAGCCTGGGAGGAAGGCCGGGCAGGCGAGGGCGTGGACGCCAGGGACGCCCCCTGGGTGAGCTCGGGGGAGCCAACCGAACGTCGGAGCCGTTTCTCAAACAGTTCAACAGCCCAGCGGGGCTCATCGCGTGAGCGTCGACCTAGGAACCAGGAGGTCACAGTTCGGTTCCCAGTCGGGGCACAGGCCCGGGTTGCGGGCTCGATCCCCAGTGTGGGGCGTGCAGGAGGCAGCCGATCCATGGTTCTCTCTCATCACGGATGTTTCTCTCTCTCTCTCCTTCTCCCTTCCGCTCTGGAATAAAATATATAAATTTAAAATACATCTTTAGTTAAGCCACGTGCCCCAGCCACTCGCTCCTACACACTTGCCAGCAGAAGAGTTGATGCCACAGGGTGGCCGGCCCATCCACGTCGCCAGAGCCCGGGACAGTGAGGGCCCCGCTCCCCACCCCCCCAGGTAAAGGCCGAGTCACTCCCTGCCCACACCTGGGGCTGTGGTGATGAGGACGAGGGGCCGCTGAGGAAGCATCAACGGGGCGGGGTCAGACACCAGAGAGGACAGACACGTTGCCATTCTATTTGCATCAGATTCCAGAGCCGCAAACTTACCTGTGGTGACGGACAGGAGGCGGTGTTTCCGGGGGCGGGAGCAGGGGACAGGCAGGACACAGAGGTGACCAGGGACAGAGGTGGCCAGGGACAGAGAGGTGGCCAGGGACAGAGGTGGCCAGGGACAGAGGTGACCAGGGACAGAGAGGTGACCAGGGACAGAGGTGGCCAGGGACAGAGAGGTGGCCAGGGACAGAGGTGACCAGGGACAGAGGTGACCAGGGACAGAGAGGTGACCAGGGACAGAGGTGGCCAGGGACAGAGAGGTGGCCAGGGACAGAGGTAGCCAGGGACAGAGAGGTGACCAGGGACAGAGGTGGCCAGGGACAGAGAGGTGACCAGGGACAGAGAGGTGACCAGGGACAGAGGTGGCCAGGGACAGAGAGGTGACCAGGGAGAGAGGTGGCCAGGGACAGAGGTGACCAGGGACAGAGAGGTGACCAGGGACAGAGGTGGCCAGGGACAGAGAGGTGGCCAGGGACAGAGGTGACCAGGGACAGAGGTGACCAGGGACAGAGAGGTGACCAGGGACAGAGGTGGCCAGGGACAGAGAGGTGACCAGGGACAGAGAGGTGACCAGGGACAGAGGTGGCCAGGGACAGAGAGGAGGCCAGGGACAGAGGTGGCCAGGGACAGAGGTGGCCAGGGACAGAGGTGACCAGGGACAGAGAGGTGGCCAGGGACAGAGAGGTGCCAGGGACACAGGTGGCCAGGGACAGAGAGGTGACCAGGGACAGAGGTGACCAGGGACAGAGAGGTGACCAGGGACAGAGGTGACCAGGGACAGAGAGGTGACCAGGGACAGAGAGGTGGCCAGGGACAGAGAGGTGACCAGGGACAGAGAGGTGACCAGGGACACAGGTGGCCAGGGACAGAGGTGGCCAGGGACAGAGAGGTGACCAGGGACAGAGAGGTGACCAGGGACAGAGAGGTGACCAGGGACAGAGGTGGCCAGGGACAGTGGTGACCAGGGACAGAGAGGTGACCAGGGACCGAGGTAGCCAGGGACAGAGACGCCTGGGCGGTGGGCTCGTTCACGTTCCGGATCAGGGGGACGGTTTCACAGACGCACGCTATGTCGGCGCACCTGAGCGGCTGTGTGACTCCCGTCGCCACAAAGCCCTTTGAGAGCTACACTGTCAGCGTAGGTTTCGCCACCAGAGGAATGCAAACAGGCAGGAGGCCTCCCGAAACACTGGCGGGATCAGACGCCAGCCGCTCGCAAAGGCGTGCGCGGTGTAAACAACAGATGCGCCGCGCACGCCTGCGTGGCAACACGCACTCTGTTTAAGGACAACAACCCAAGGGCCCAGTCTCCCCCCAAGGTGGGCCTCCGCGGCGCCCCTGGGTGGTGAGGAGGAGGGCGGGCTGGGCGCTCGGGCGGACACGGACGGGGAGAGGTGTTGGTAGGAACTAATACCAGATAAAGTGGGGGGCGCTCTGAAAGGGACACGGAGGTGCCCTGGCCGGTGTGGCTCAGTGGATAGCGCGTCGGCCTGCAGACAGAAGGGTCCCGGGTTCGATTCCAGTCAAGGGCACCTGGGTTGCAGGCTCCTCCCGGGGCCTGGGCCTTGGTCAGGGCGCGTGCAGGAGGCAACCCATCGATGTGTCTCTCACATCGATGTCTCTCTCGTCTCTCCCTCGCTCTCTAAAAACCAATGGGCAAATACCCTCGGGTGAGGATTACAAAGTAATAACCGTACAATAAATAGTGAGAGGGACCCAGAGCTATTTGGTCCGAGGACCAGTTCAAGATCCGATCCCTCTGTCAGCGCTGACTCAGCAGCGAACGACCCGCACCCTCGGAAGGAAAACGCGGAGAAACCCCACGAGAACCGGCGGCTAACGTGTGACTGCTGAGCCCGCGGCTCGTGGGGTGCACGCTGTGTGGGTCCCGCCGGGACCGGGGCCTCCGCAGCTCCGCCCGAGAGCCCGGCCCGCAGCCCTGACCCGTCTCCCCCGGGGGTGCCCGCAGCACAGCAGCCGAGAGTCACGCCCAGGCCCGCGGGGCAGGGCGGCACCAGGGCGGGAACGCGGGTGAGAAGGAAGTCCCTCTGTCCCTGGCCACCTCTGTCCCTAGCCACTTCTGTCCCTGGCCACCTCTCTGTCCCTGGCCACCTCTGTCCCTGGCCACCTCTGTCCCTGGTCACCTCTGTCCCTGGCCACCTCTGTCCCTGGCCACCTATCTGTCCCTGGCCACCTCTGTCCCTGGCCACCTCTCTGTCCCTGGCCACCTCTGTCCCTGGCCTCCTCTGTCCCTGGCCACCTCTGTCCCTGGTCACCTCTGTCCCTGGCCACCTCTGTCCCTGGCCACCTCTGTCCCTGGTCACCTCTGTCCCTGGCCACCTCTGTCCCTAACCACCTCTGTCCCTGGCCACCTCTCTGTCCCTGGCCACCTCTGTCCCTGGCCACCTCTCTGTCCCTGGCCACCTCTGTCCCTGGCCACCTCTGTCCCTGGCCACCTCTCTGTCCCTGGCCACCTCTGTCCCTGGTCACCTCTGTCCCCGGCCACCTCTGTCCCTGGCCACCTCTGTCCCTGGCCACCTCTCTGTCCCTGGCCACCTCTGTCCCTAGCCACCTCTGTCCCTAACCACCTCTGTCCCTGGCCACCTCTCTGTCCCTGGCCACCTCTGTCCCTGGCCACCTCTCTGTCCCTGGCCACCTCTGTCCCTGGCCACCTCTATCCCTGGCCACCTCTATCCCTGGCCACCTCTCTTTCCCTGGCCACCTCTGTCCCTGGTCACCTCTGTCCCTGGCCACCTCTGTCCCTGGCCACCTCTGTCCCTGGCCACCTCTCTGTCCCTGGCCACCTCTGTCCCTGGCCACCTCTCTGTCCCTGGCCACCTCTCTGTCCCTGGCCACCTCTGTCCCTGGCCACCTCTGTCCCTGGTCACCTCTGTCCCTGGCCACCTCTCTGTCCCTGGCCACCTCTGTCCCTGGCCACCTCTCTGTCCCTGGCCACCTCTCTGTCCCTGGCCACCTCTCTGTCCCTGGCCACCTCTGTCCCTGGCCACTTCTGTCCCTGGTCACCTCTGTCCCTGGCCACCTCTCTGTCCCTGGCCACCTCTG